>NW_027411977.1:152251869-153646869 GCF_047663935.1 Musca autumnalis
AAGACTAAAACGCCTGTTGAAGAAAAAGCTAATGTTGTGTACAGAGTAAAATGCAATGGTGACTCGTCGAGCGCATGCCAAAAAGTATATGTTGGCACAACGAAAAATAAATTAAAAACGAGATTAAGTGGCCATAAATCGGACCAAAAGACTAAAAATAAGACGTTGGAACAAAAAACAGCCCTTGCAGCACATTGTGCAGAAACTGGACATACACCGAATTTCAAGGATGTCGAGGTATTAACCCAAGAAATGAATAGCAAGCGGAGATACATGCTCGAAATGCTCCACATAATAAATGTACCAGTGGAAAACCGAATGAATTACAAAATGGACACAGAACACTGTGCCCAGATATACAGGAACATTATTGAAAAACACAAAAACTTTCGTTAGTTGGAAATCAGTTGCGATCTAGTGAGAACGTGTAGTGGCAAGTTGCAAATAGAAAAATATAAAATGTAATTATTAAAAACATGTTTTTGTTTATACTTTTATATAACAAAATGTTATTTGTTTTTCTTTTTAAAATTTAAAGAAAATCCCTGATGATGATCATCGACGATGATCGAAATATTGGAAAATAAATAAAATAAAAAACAAAAATCTACTGTTTTTTAATTTCTGACCTGAAAGCCAAACAAAAACTCCAAGAAATAGGAAAAGATGTACTCCAACGGCAAATGTACCGTACACTTGTAGTGATTCAACTGCATCCGCGGATGCAAACTTTTTGCTGGGTTGTTTAATACTGAAAATGTTAGCACATTATGCTACTAATGCTAACTAATGCTAACGCCAACCCTCCTAAAGAGCAAATAAAGAATTATTTTATTGCAGTTTGCCGATCTAAAATAAATAAAGGAATTATTTTACCGTTTAGACATCATAAATAGTAGTCTTGGTTGATTAAAATCAACTTTGTACATCAAAACAAAATTTAATTTTTCCGCCTTGTTTACAAATTTTTACATTTTAAATTATTATTTTTAGTGTAGCAATTCACCGATGCATCTACCTTGTTTCTTGTGCCATCTTGCAACTTTTTGTATTTTCTAGCAACATGTTGCAAAAAACAGAGTTTTATACGAGGATTTATGCCAGATTTAAAACAAATCCACTCAATACGAGGATTTATTTTTGTATGGGAAATCTGGTAGATTTTGGATGGATTTATCAAATAAAACCTGATAATGGATATTAGTTGTATTTTATGTCTTTGATTATTGTGATTTGATTTCCTTTGTATTTTATGTCACAATAATGTATTTGACAGCAAACTAAATAGTCAGGCTTACTAGTTTGGGCTGAGTGTCCGACTGTATAGACTGTGGATAGATCCTTGAATTCATAAATTTCGTTTTTGATACTATAACTAGAAATATTCATTCTTGATTGCGATTTTATGTTACCAGCAACCTGCATTGTTTCTGTTAAGGGTAATGTTTATATACATTGTTTTATAAACATTTTTTTGTTGCATGCATTTTGTCTAGTCTTATAGCTCATTTAGACTAGCCGTAAATCCTCAACTGGATTTAATAAATTCTGTACAAATTTCATTGCATTTAGATATACCCTTGGAGGATTTAAATGGCAGTCAGCTGATTTGTGTTCATAGCACAATTACCAAGGTAGATGCATTAGCCCCTCTGATCGAATTTGAAAACTTAAAAGAAAATGTTGTAAATTGAATTCGTCTCAAAAAGCATACGGAAAATTAGAAATTTATTGTTTAATATTGAAAATGTTAGCACATTATGCTACTAATGCTAACTAATGAGCAAATAAAGAATTATTTTATCGTTGCCAAAATTGGAAAGGAGAATATCTTTGGCCCAACAGTCGGGAAATTCAGTCTCCACAGTGAAACATCTGACAATGGTATGAGGCTGATAGACTTTGCAGCTGCAAAAAACATGGTAGTTAGCAGTACCAGATTTAATCATCTCGATATTCATAAGGGCACCTGGCTGTCTCCAGATCAAAGAACAAGTAATCAAATTGATCATGTTGTAATAGATGGAAGACATTCATCCAGCGTGTTGGATGTACGATCGTTCCGAGGCACAAACATTGATTCGGACCACTACCTTGTTGCAGCAAAGGTACGTATCCGTCTAAACGTTGCAAATAAAGCACGAACAGACTCAACGCGGAAGTTGGACATCGATAGGCTGCACACACAACAGATAGCCACAGCATATTTCCACTCAACTAGCCCAATTGCTTAACGCGAGCACTCCTTGTCCCGATAACATAACAACACAATGGCAACATATTGCCCACTCCATGCAAACAGCCGCAAAATCCATACTTGGATTCCAGAGACCTCTACAAAGGAATTTATGGTATGACCAGGAGTGTCGTGCTGCTACCGAAGAGAAAAATGCGGCATATAGAGCTACTTTACAATCAGTAGCTCGCGAGAGAGATATCGGGAGAAAAGGAGAGAAGAGAAACGGCTTTTCCGAAAAGAGAAAGAAAAAGAGAGAAATGGAAAAGCGGGAGTGTGAAAAAATCGAGATGTACAGGAGACAGAATGAAGTCCGAAAATTTTACCAAAGAGTGAAACATCAAACAGGTGGCTTTGGTACAGGCACATCCTCCTGTAGAGACCAGCAAGGTAATCTGGTAACAGATACAGATAGCGTGCTCAGGATATGGAAGGAACATTTCTCCAATCTGCTGGTATCCAATAGTAGCGAAGACGATGATACCACAGATCCAATCCCAGAAGATGGTATAGAATGTATACCGCCCGGCCAAGATGAGGTAAAAACAGCAATCAACCGGCTGAAGAATAATAAAGCAGCAGGAGCCGATGGCTTACCAGCCGAGCTGTTTAAAACCGGAGGCGACGCGCTGATAAGGTGTATGCATCAGCTAGTTAGCACCATCTGGCAGGAAGAACGCATACCCGACGATTGAAACCTGAGCATCCTATGTCCCGACTACGGCCATGCGGCTATCTTACGACAATCTGGACTATCAGTGGGTTTGGAGGTAATCAGTGACTATATATCACCACAATTACACTTCGACGACATTGAAGTTCGGATACCTGACAGAGAAGCCTGGACCCACAACTCCCTACCTCTACCCGGTATAGAGATTTATACCGACGGATCCAAGATGGAAAAGGGAACAGGAGCGGGCGTCTACAGCGATACCCTCAACTTACGGATCTCGTACAAGCTAAGCGAAAATTGTAGCGTCTTCCAAGCCGAAATCTTTGCGGTCACGAAAGCAGCAGAATTGATTAAAAACATGGAAGGGGATATAGCCGGACCGGTGACTATCTATGTGGATAGCCAAGCGGCCCTAAAATCACTTAGATCCCATTCAATCAAATCTGCTGCGGTCTTGCACTGCAGGAAAGCTTTGGAGGCCCTACGATCAATCGTTACCTTGTGCTGGGTCCCGGGGCATTGCGACATCGAGGGAAATGAAAAGGCGGATGATCTCGCACGTCGCGGATCTGAGTCAAACGACATCGAAATCGATAACTCAATCAGGCCACCCCTGTGTCACTTCATGCGGCTCCTAGAACAAACATACAGGGAGAAGGCTGGTCAGATTTGGAATAACGAACCTGGCTGCAAGGTATCAAAGGCAATCTGGCCCAACCTCTCCAAACGGAAGACCACTTCCCTACTCTCTATGAGAAAACCCGACCTAAAACTAATGATTGGAGTTATCACGGGACACTGCAGGATAAGATCAATGACCTGCAAATGGGATAGAGATGACCCCACGGACTACTGCAGATTATGCGAAGACGAAGAAGAAACAGAGACGATTGAGCACTTATTATGCCGTTGTCCAATGCTCAGGACCAGGAGAATTCAAACAATGGGTGAACATACGTTATCATCTCTGACAACATTCTGCCAAGCCGAGCCGACAACACTGCTTCTTCTCGCCAAGGGTCTGAAGTGGCTTCAACACGAACAAACTACAGCATCTTAATACGGCAAACCTCCTTACTCGCTCTCTCTCTCTCTTTACAAATAATCTCTCAATCCGTAGCACTTACTTAATCATTCTCAACTATCCTCTAACTTACTTAATTATTCCCTTTTCCTACTTCTAAACTCGATATGCTATTATTTCTTTTCTTTTCTCCTACCCTTACTATAGGATGAACACAATGGACATAAGGTCTCCGAGTGGAGTGGCTGTCCAACACGACAGCTGCGCGTCCTTTAACCTAACCTAACCTATGTCCCGTCCACAAGAAAGGAGATAAGACTGTATGCTCAAACTATAGGGGCATAAGTCTTCTCCCTATTGCCTATAAGATAGTGTCAGGGATATTGTGCGAACGACTAAAGCCAATGGTCAACGAAATAATTGGACCATACCAATGTGGCTTTAGACCTGGCAAGTCCACCATTGACCAGATATTTACCCTGCGGCAAATCCTAGAGAAGACCCAAGAGATGCAGATCGACATATTTCACCCTTTTGTCGATTATAAAGCAGCATTCGACAGTCCCCTCCGATCAAAGGTATTCCACGCAATGTCTGAATTTGGTATCCCCGCAAAGCTCATCCGGCTTTGTAAGATGACTTTAACTGATACTAGGTCCTCAGTTAAAATTGGAAAGAACCTCTCCGAAGAATTTTGTACCAAAAGAGGTTTCAGACAAGGAGACAGCCTTTCGTGTGACCTATTCAACATTCTGCTGGAAAAGGTAATACGAGATGCAAATGTCAAAAGAAATGGCACAATTTACACCAATAGCCACATGTTACTTGCCTATGCTGATGACATAGACATCATGGGACGATCAGTAAAGGAAGTAACTGATACATTTAGGAAGGTCGAAGCAGAATCTGCGAAAGTGGGTCTGGCGGTAAACGGCGAAAAGACCAAATTGATGGTGTCGACGCGTAAAGCGTCCATAGAGCTCGGACCAACTGTAGAAGTTGGTACCTACAATTTTGAGGTAGTTAAAGACTTCGTCTACCTCGGCACTGCTATAAACACAACAAACAACATCAGTTGTGAAATAAGAAGAAGAATTGTATTGGCCAACAGATGCTACTATGGTCTAAGTAAGCAATTTAAAAACAAAGCCACATCTCGTCAAACAAAAATAACACTATACAAAACGCTGATACTACCAGTGCTAATGTATGGCTCCGAAGCATGGGTACTTGCGCAAGCAGATAAGGCAGTGCTTGGTCTGTTTAAGAGGAAAATTCTTCGAAAGATCTACGGGCCGATTTGCGTTGACGGTGAATATCGACGTCGTATGAACCACGAGCTATATAAGCTATACAAAGACATGAATATAGTTAAACGTATCGAGATGCAACGATTGCGTTGGCTAGGCCATATCATGAGAATGAGCGATGATGAACCCGCTAAAAAGGCGTATGAATACATGCCACATGGCGGTGCACGCAGAATCGGCAGGCCTAAGCTTCGATGGAGCAAACAAGTGGATGAAGAAATGGAAAGGCGCGGTATTCCAAAAAGTCAAGCGAAAAACAGAGAGGAATGGAGATCTTTTCTTAGTTCGGTCTATGGAACAAATGTTCTGTAATGGGCCAACTAAGTAAGTAAGTTCACGTAATACCAAATGGTACTAAATTTAGTAACTTTTAGTACTTTTCGTACACTTATAGTTCGAATTTCAAAAAACCCTTTGATACACCTTTCTAACTCTCCATCAGTGAACCTCATTCCAAATTTCAGAATTCTAGCTCTTCGCGTTTGCCTAATACAAAGGGTACCATATTTTATTTATTTTTATTTTTATTTTATTTATTTTATTAATCAACTTTACAATAATTCTAAGCCATCAGGCCAATTAACATGAATTACATTATATTACATATTTGTATGTCATCACTACTCAGTGTGCATATGAAATAATCCTATTTAGTTATTTAAATTGAATCCTTACATGTAAACAATAAATGGAATACATTATGCAAAGCGCAGATATGTCACTACTCCAAAACATGGCATTAAAACATGCCTTATTAATATTAAATATAGAAAGTAAAATTGAGATCACTAGCAACTAATTAATTATATAAAATCACGTAAATTCATTTTTATATATATTTACTATACAAAGAAAATTACGTTCCTGCCACAAGGCAAAAGCGCACAGAATGTATTGTACTCTACTTAGACTAACATAGGTTGTCTCACAAAGTGTCTAACAAGACGTTTTGAGAACGAAGTCGGGGTAATGCTAAAGTCTTTCAATTCATTCGGCAAGGAATTGTACAGCCGAGCAACACGTACCATAAACGAAAGATCCATGAGATGGTGAACTGTGGGAATCTCAAGTTGAAGGCGGCGGGATGAAGAGCAAAAAACGAAATCATTTACCAGAAATAGAGGGCACTGATGCTTAATGGTTTTAAAAAAACTAAGCATAAGACGAGTGTTCACAAATGCATGGAAGGAACAACCAAAGAAGTCCACCACGTAAGGTGTGATATGAACACGACGATTCAATTTATATACAAAACGAATAATTTTGTTTACGGCCAACTGAATCAAGTCAAAATTACACAAAGTTGACCCAGAATAAACTTCAAGGCAGTAAAGAAAAATAGGTAAAACCAAGGCATGAGCCAAGCGTTTCCTAATGAAAAGCGGCAAAGCTAAATCAGTTGCATAGAGACTTCGAAGAGAGGAATTAAGTTGGGACACAACCATATTTATATGACAACAAAAATTAAGTTTGTCATCAAACAACACTCCCAGGCACAACAACTCGGAAACAAAGTCAATGTTCGTATTATTGTATCTAACCGATACTCCACTGTTCGTGAAAGAAGCAAAGAATATAGCTTTTGTCTTCGATGGATTCACAGTTAGAGAACTATTTATCATCCACCCCCGCAATGCCTCCATTGCATTATCAATCTTGGACTGAAGAACAGATATGAAACGACAATCACCTTTGAAAAGTAACTGTACGTCATCTGCAAAGGCGAAAGGTTGACACCAAAAACTTAATTCAGGGAAAAGATCATTAAGGAAAATAATAAAGAGAAGTGGCCCTAAAACTGAACCTTGGGGCACACCACTTCTAACAGGAAGAATAGAGCTCAATGCACCCCCAACACATACAAGCTGCTTTCTCTCAGCAAGATAAGAAGACATTAAGCAGCATGCACTTCGGGAGAATCCATACAATGAATGTAATTTATGTATCAACTTCGCATGATGCACCCTGTCAAATGCCTTCTCCAAGTCAAGGGACACCAAGACACTAAGTTTTGTATTGCCAAAACCGACTCTCACCGACTCCGTCAGACCTAACAAAAGCGTGGCAGTGCTTCTGTTCTTCCTGAATCCACACTGGGCATCATCAAGCATACTATTTCTCTCTAAATAAGTTGTAATTTGAAATTTCAAGACATGTTCCACAATCTTGGAGCAAATGGGCAAGATAGAAATTGGACGAAACTCTTGAACAGAACCAATAACATTTTTCTTTTTCACAGGAACAATTTTAGCCAACTTCCAGGCAACCGGAAATACCGACGTTGTTAAAATAGTATTAACCAAGGTAAGAAAATGACGAGAAACCAAAGGAATAACAATTTTTAAATACTTAAGAGTATAACCATCCAACCCAGCTGCATTTGACTTTATAGAAGAGAATGCCCTCTCTAGATCCGAAACATCCACACAATGAAAAGAAAAACCATCTTCACCAACTTCCTGAAAATTATCGAAAGAAAAATATGAATCAAGTTGATTACTCGCAAACCTTGCATTCAACTCATCCACGCTTCCACTATACGTGTAGGATTTATCAGTGGAAAATCCATTGGATTTAAGCAAACTCCACAATTCCTTGTTACTGCGTCGACCTTCAAACAGTGACGAATGGGCATTTATCTTAGCTTTTCGTACAACGGATTTAGCCTTATTTCTAGCTTTACAAAAACTCCTCCAATCAATTCTACTTTTAGTTCTAAGATATTGTTTGAAAGCTAAATCCCTTATAGAATTGTGGTACGAAATCTCAGGAGACGAATACCAAGCATTCCGCGTGTTCAAAAACAATCTCCTCTTCCTAACTGGAAACAAGTGAAGAACTCGATTGAGACATCCATCAAGGCATTCCCACTGAACATCAACACTGTTCGAGGAGTACATAGCTGAAAAATCGAAGGAGGATACAGCCTCAAATAATGTCTCTTGACTCACTGCATCATAGTCAATATATTCAAAATACTGATCAGCCAATGAAACAGAAATGCTCAGAGACAAAAAGATAAATGCATGATCAGAAATGCCCGGACAAAAAAATTGACCAGAAAACACCACAGAGTCTTCATTGCTAAGTGCAAAAAAGTCCAACAAGGACGTAGAATCGTGCGCAACACTGAAGTGGGTGGGAAGCATATTATGCCTAACTGATATACATAGTCTTCTGCAAGAGTCTCTTACTTTGACTGATGACTCCAAAGAAAAAAGGTCATTGTTAAAATCACCCATTAACAAAACTTCATTATACCTCACTAGCAAATCACCAACATCCTGCTCAAAAGCCTCGAAATTTCCATTCGGAAGATAAACGACACCCACAAGAACTTTACGACTGCCTAGCAACAACTCCACGAACAGACTCTCTGCATTTCCATACTGACTACTTTTAAAAACAGTTTTATATTTTATTGATCTGGAAATATAAAACGCCACTCCGCCTCCTCTCTGTTCAGGTCGATCATTGCGGCAACATGTATATCCTGAAATTGATACCCTTCTAGATGGAACTGAAGGTTTGAGCCATGTTTCCGTCACCCCAACTACATGCAAACAACTATCCTCAACCACATTTCGTATCTCTGAAAGCTTAGACGAGTTACGGGTAAGATTAAAACTACGGCAGTTAAAATGCCCGACATTCAAATTATCACTATGGGCACTTAAGCTTGTACGCAAGAACGTATTATCGCAGGCAATGTTTCCCAAATTGCTATTAATCATTTCAAAATTTTGCGCCATTGGAAAAAAAATAATTAAAATAAAAAGAAATGTAACATGTATGCATACAAATAATGAAAGTGTATAACAATTGATTATCTGTTTTGCCAACACATGAAATGCAATTGAAATATTCACTATCCCAAACATTGCATCATCAGCAAAAAGACAACCAGCAGAAAAAATACAAAATGTTATTTGTTAAGAGTTAGAGACAATACAGTCTGAGACCGTAGGAGCTTCCCCGTTTATAGTGTTATCACATGCTTCAGGACCAAAGAAATGTTCACACTGGGACATATCAAATGTTTTAATCAATCCATTCAGTAACTCAACCTTCACCTTAGGCGTGTCACCATTTACAAGAACATATTTAAGAATCTTCTTCTTCTCTCGAAGCTTACGACATTTAAACACCAGCTTGGCAGCAGGAGGAGTAAGATGGTCATTCAGATAAACCCGCGAAGCAACATGTGTATTGAGTACATTGTTTAACGTTATGCTATTAAGCCGATGGTAGTTTGCCATAATAGCGTCTCTCAAATGTACAGTGGTGAACTTCACCAGCACAGCCTTGCCACCAAACACATAACAACAATGTTGTATCTCATCTGCACTCAGCTCAATATTACACAACCTTGCAATCTTTGAAACAGGCTCACGAAGATTACGAATAGACCTTGGTAACCCATTAATAATAATGTCCGCTCTATTCTGACGCCTCTGACGAATAAGATTTTCTTGCTGAATGTCTAAAATTTGCCTTTTTAGGTCACTCACATCACTATTAAGCTGAGCTACACTTTTTTGGCTGGCCAGAATTTCAGCACTGAGCTTGGAAGTGAATTCAGAAAACTCTAATCGAATGCTCCCAATAACACGATCGATCATAGCTTCATAATCACGCAAACACTGACTCATCTTTTCATTAAGTTGTTCTGTCACCATCGACGCAAGATCATCCATACACTGCTTCATCTTCTCATCAATAGATTCCTTCATGGATACTGCTAGCCTGTCAAGTATTTGCTGCATGTCGCATACACCAGGAGTAATGGAATTACGACTCGAGACCCTGTCACCAATCTGGGTCACAATACTTGAAGCACCAACACTTTGCCTAGGCACATTATTTTTATAATCTGCATCAGTAGACGAGGCAACTGCTGGCCGGACGGGAGCTTTGCGGCACTTGCTGCAAGTGTACTTAAAATTTCTGTCAGACCTGACTTTAGCAACATCAATATTGAGGCACTTTAGGTGGAAAAAATTGGGACATCCAGTGCATCCTACTCTATAAACACCTTTGCTTAAAATTTTATTGCATATTGGGCATGTAAACATCTTAGCAGGAGCCATATTTGTAGATACACTTTAAATGGCAACAAAACAACAACAATTCGCGGCCTTCAACACAAGTCAGCAACAGCAACAAGATTCCGGCAAAAAATCAACAGGCGACAAAAAATTCACCAACTGAACAACTCCACAATGATTCAGTATTGCAATCTCCAAAATAAATATATTTAGAGGCGGGATACTACAACATTTCTTTAATAAAAATTATTTTTTCCGCGGAGCTTACAAAACAATCAGCTGCTCATGACAAGTGCTGCCAATAATTTAGTACCTTTTAGTACTTTTCGTACCGTTCTAGTTCGAATTTCCAAAAATCCAGCCTTATCTGACACCTTCGGGTCAAGAGTGACCCTCACCCAAAATTTCAAGATTCTAGCTTTAGCCGTTTAGTCTGGGCGTTGAATATGAATCAGTCAGTGAATCAGTGAGTCATCATTACTGAACTCTTTTATAAGTATAGATTTTTCGATAACATAAAGGAAAAAATTTTATCGTAGTAAAAAATAGTAGCTTCTTGCAGGTTCTGGAACAGAGCAAAAGTTTCTACTAAAAAATAAGGAAGTCTGAAGGTATAATCCCATTTAAAATTTTCAATACAAAAGTAGTGCTCATTATTATGCGTCTGCTTTTTAATGTGGGTAATCGAATTAATTTAGCGTGATGGTATATGAAGGAAGTACAAAGGCACTATTCCAATGAAAACTTCTCAAGGCAAAGAGTAGAAACTGTTTCTAAACCGATTCTATTTTATCGGCATAAATTGCATATTGAGGATCACATATTACCGACCCATATTCTAATGGGTCGATTCCGTATTGCGACGCGAGTCATGTCGCGTAGTCAATCTGCGACAAAATTTAAAAATTGTACTACGTAAAGCGTACTACGTAATCGTCGATAAAAAGTTATAGGTGATGTAGCGGAGCGTTTTTTGTTTTGATTTAAATAAATCTGAAAAAATATCAGAGCAAGTTCTACACAAAAGTTATAGTTTTCTAAAATGATAAGCTCAGTGGAACTATCTTTTGATGATAGTGAAGAAAATAAAGTTAACGTAGCATCTATCAGGCGACACTTAAGAGATAAATCGAATCCTTTAGAATTGCCATCAGTATTGTGCGTATGTTTGGTTTACAACATTCATCAAAATAATTATTATTTTTTTAAGTTTAAAGGCTATTAAAAATGACTTTAAAAAACCTACAGATCAACAGACATATAGCCACTCCTTAAAGTGTGTGCTGCTTTAAGATTTTTTGCAGAAGGAAGCTTTGGAAAATCCCATGGCAATGACTTTAACCTCGGAATGGATCAGCCCACATTGTCATAGGTATTAAATGAAGTTCTAGTTTTAATAGAGGAAAAACTGTGTAAAATTTGGATAGTTAGGAGATATTTCTTGTTATGGTCCACTTCCTGTAGCTGTAATGTTCTTCTATTTTGAGACATTTTTTTTCTTTAGTTTGGATTTAAAATGAGCTCATACTCTGTGCCATTCATCTGGTGTACGCACACAACTATTTAATTGATCCGCAACATCCTTCCACACATCATCAAAAGTGGCTTTAGTTTCGCCAAAAAGTCTGACTCCACGAGCTACGTATGGTTGGGCTTCCAAGCAGCATTCCAAATTGTTTTTTTGTAGTAATTTTTACCAATATAAGTACTGAAACACCAAAAAACGTATATAATCTATATATATAAAAATGGTGTAAAAAATGTATAGTAATTCATAAAATGAGAACGGCTAGGCCGATTTCTGTAAAATTTTTTGTCAGTTATTCGTATTTTCGAGGAGAAGGTCTTTACGGAAGAAAATTTTGGAAAATCTCTCTGGAAAAGACGGAAAATTGGAAAAATCGAAAATTGAGTTTTTGTATCAAATTTTATTCCTTAATAGCGAGACGAAGTTCGCCGGGTCCGCTAGTATTAAATAAATTCACTTAAAATTAATGAAAATGTTACTTACGTATCAATTTTTCGTTTTTATTCATTTGTAAAAATGCACGGCGACAGCTAATTTGTTGTCGCCGGAAAATTAACTTTATGGCGACAAAATTTGACGTCGTCTGGCGATTTTTGCCATACGTAATGGAAAAATTGCAACTGGCAACGCGACACGACTCGCGTCGCAATACGGAATCGACCCATTATATAGGCCTAACAAGATACTACGCATACTAACTGTTTGGAAAAATGCTCTTTCCATAACCGATTTACGCTATATGATACCAGATTATCTTGCTCATTTTTAAAGGAGAATGTTGTTGTACCAATGCCGTTAGTTTGGTTTATGACTCTTTGGTAGAATTTTCGATCTTCATTCTAACTCCTGCGCTACACGTTTCTGCTGAGTAGAGTAGCTCTACATACCGCATACTTCTCTTCGGTAGCAGAAAGATCCTCCGACTACCATGTGTAAAATTGTGGAAATGACAAAATGTTGCTTTCATGGCAACAGCAAAACCTGGCATATGCGGGTGCAAATACATAAATCACAGATTTAAGAAAATTACTGAACTGATATTTATTATTCCAATAAAAAATACAATAACAAAATTTATATCAATACCAAAAAATCGACCACATTTTGTAGTGGCTACTTGTTATTTAACATCGCAACTTTATGCGACTTTATGGAATATTATTGTAGTAGACGTACATAGATAGATAAGAAAACACGAAAAACAATTACTTGTTGCCTCCCCATCCTAAAAAGCCTTTAACAAAGCCAGATATGCCCTTCTTTCCGGGTGATTGGAGTTTATCTTCCAAAGATGGGAACTCAACATAATTCAATGCTAAATCGAAAAATAGTGGCTTGCAGGGTATGGCTTCCATTTCGGGAACCATCTTGAAAACGTTGGGATTCTTTGTGTGCAGCGATTGATCTTCTTTGTATTGAGAAAGACGTTCGAATAAGGGCTTCGAAGACTTCTGGGATTTTGAAGTGAATATCGGGTCTGTGTTGTCATCTTCGAGAACACTGTACGCATGTGCGGAAAACTTGCAGCTATCGATAGTAGATATGAGTTTCCTTAGCTCATCGCTCAAATTGAATGTATCGTTTGTTGTTGTTCTTAGAGCTTCGCCAGCGTATTTTGATGAGCGCTCATATAGTGCTACGGCTTCTTTCCATTTTTTCATATCGACCAGAGTGAGCGCAATGTAATAACAACGGAAAGCCTTAAAGGTTAGAGCAAGATTTTCCACTTCCGACTGATAGTTCTGATCTTCTTCCATACCGGAAATTTGTTGCATTTCTGTAACGTTTTGAAGAATAATTTCATACAGACGGGTCAAATCCTGTGGCCGCACGCGCTTGCCGTCACCACCTCCAATTTGTGACTTCTGATTAGGATCGTCAAAGTTCGCTTTAGCTTGCTCGACCAAACAAAGATTTCGCTGCAAAGTGCGACTGTGGCGAATATACGAAAGATAGGCCAGCAGATATTGAATGCCAGAAACTGTTTGACCTGTTGTCAACGAACGCAATTTGGGATCCTGTTTTATTTCTTCCTTAACTGCCTGTATAGCATCCTTGCAGTCCATTAGTGTACGTTCGATCAACTCTATCTTAGAATCAATTTTCGAAGCCTTTTCAAGGCCCTTATCTAACTCCTGAGCGCTAAGAAGGAACAATCTGACCTTTTCAGGACGGACAGTAACCTTCCTTCCCCGCCACTCAATGGTCTGCAAACCTTCACTACTCTCAGTTTTAGTTTTATTCACCAAATCGTCTAGATTCTCAAGTAAGCCTTGAGCTCTGAACTCCAATAGATCATCCATGTTAGCACCAGCAGCACGACCTCCACTGATGTTGTAAGCACAGTAACGTAGGTTAGGAGTAAATTCGTTAACCTTGGCCCTGTACAGTTCTTGCTCGTCTTCGGGTAAAGCCTTGGCTAAGTTTTCATAAACCACCTGCGCACGTTTTAAGTGTTCTCCGGCGGTTTTCCACAGTTGCAATTCGAAATGTAGACTACCATGCATCCAGGCTACGTAGGCCTCACATTCCAGTTTGGTACGTGCATCAAATGCTTCTGACTAAAATACATAAAAAATACATATTTTTTACCACTGCAACATTGCCAACTAAGCCCTACTTACATTGCATAATTCTTGCAGTTGGAGAGCATACACACAAGCCTTTCTCAATTTGCTAATCAAATGGAAACGTTTACGTGGTTCCGTATTCGATTCCTGCTTCAACTGCATGGCATATGCCCACGCGCGTTCTGCGCTAATTAATGGAATATGGATAAAACGTTCATCGGCACGCTTCCCAGTCAGCTGAGTCAAAGTAACATCACGGCGCTTAAAATGCCTCTTGTCGCCCTGGGGAAACTTTAAGGCCTTCCGCAAACGACGAATGCGTCTGGTGCAATAGCCACGGTAACGTTGGTAATCGCCGTGTCGGAGACCATGTTGCTGCTGGGCTTCCTTGATCATATGCAGAACTGAAAAGAAACGAACCAATCTTGTTTAATACAACTCCTTGCTGCAGGCATCCAAATACAAATGAAAATAAAAGTGAAAGCCAATGATTTAAGGTTATATGCAACTAGATGTGCCCTGCCCTGTGCTCTGTTTAGACACATTGCTTTTTTTTCTATAAAGTATTACTTTCTACGGTGAAGACTTTAGTTGGTTCAGGTGGTGGAGGGGCCGCAGTCTGCTCCTCCTCCACTTTCTCAACATTTTCAGGATTTTTTTCCTCGACCATTGTTTTTCGTGATGGAATATTATGAACGTCCAAATCCAATTGATATAAATGCCATTCGCGAGCTGTCAAAACGTCACCAATTTAGTAGGGATATATAAGCCGACAAGTCATGTCAAATTATTAATTAAGTGGCCGCCATATACATACCATCGAATTCAATGATTTGTAATTTGCAGTTGTCTGGACGCCTACGTCAAACAGGCAAGTTTTGCGTTTTTGACATGATAAAATTAGGAAGGTAGATGCATCGGCGAATTGCTACAACAAAGCAACTTTTTTTGTAATGTAAACTGTCAAAATTTTCGCCGAATATTCTCTTGTTGCCTCTTTTTATCGCTTGTGTTTGTCTTTAAAGTGATGACATGCTATCTCTTACTTACCCAATCATATGGTTATTTGTTTTGATTTTTCATGGCGAATTCCTAGTTTTTTGACGTTTTAGATTCGATCAGCTGGGCTGATGCATCTACCTTCCTAATTGTGCCATGGTTTTTGATAATTAATACTAAAGCTGGCAAACCATCGATGGAAATATCGATATTATCGATACTTAATTTTTTACGCCAATATATCTTAATTTAATTTTTATATCGATACTATCGGCCATTTTGACATCACTAAAGAAAAACCATAGAAGCAACAGCCAGAAGTTTTTACACCCTCAGCCTTTAGGCTGACGAGGCGACGTCCGTCCGTCTGTCTGGTGATCACGATAACTCTCGAATGGATCGAGCGATTCGAACCAAATTTTGCATTTCGTAATATTTTGCCCAAACTTAGTTTAAGTTCGAATATGAGCCACGACCGGTCCAATTCTTCGAGTAAAATGGTGTGAACGGTAACTATCGAAGAGATCAATCGACTTGTTTCAAACTTTGCACATAGTATTATTCCTTCCAGATATACATCAACTTCGAATATGGATTATCACGGCTTACTCCTTCGGCTAGCTCCCACAGAAAGTTCGGAACATGTGAAGTTTAAGAGCTCCTCTCGGATCGTGTCGAAATTACATTCTGCATTTTCTTATAAACGTCTTTTAAATCACCGCGATCGTAGTTTTTCGAAATTTTTTGCACCGATCAACGCGGGATCCGACGAGAAAACCCCAATTTCTTGCGCCAAGTGTTCATGCAATATCAAATGTTAGTTGGTGGAATAAATGCCCAAGGATGCCTTTATCTCGCGGTACATAACATGGTGATCTTGCACTATCCGTTCACGCACGGCCTAATTTTTTTCTGGCACAACGACCGTTTTTGGACGACCCTCAGGAACTTCGTTTTTTTATTTTTGCGAATGTCGACCACGATTGAATTTATTAAACCAGTTTTTCATAGTGCTATAGGATGGTTCTTTATTGACATACAAAGATTTAATTTGATCGATGCACTCTTGCCGCGATTATCCACGTCTAAAGTTGTGAAAAATTATCGGACGAAAATGTTCACAAGTAGGTTAGGTTAGGTTAGGTTTAGGATGCGCAGCTGCCGTGCTGGCAGCCACTCCACTCGGAGACCTTGAGGTCCATTGTGATCATCCTGACTATTGATGTTGTTGTGATATGATGTGGGTTTAAGTCGGCTATTGATGAAGTGATTATTGATACGGCTATATGGTGAAGTGTGAATGTAGATGGTGATGATGTGAAGTGGAAGTGTGATATGTTGTGTGTAATCGATGAGGTTGTATGATGTTACGTGTGGTGATGATGGTGTACAGGAGTCATGAGCTGTGATGTATGTTCTGAATGTTGTCCTTTGTCTGCATATGATGATACAAGGCTATTGATGATGATGAAGTGTGCGGTTGTGGATTTTATGGATAGATGATGGATAGTGTAGAAAAGAAGATTCACAGTAGATGTGTAGCGGAAAGTGTGATGTGTTTCTTTCTATGTGCGGGCATGTGTTATGTTGCGTAACTACAGATTGTGGTGATGTGTGACTGATGGGTATATGGTGATTTGTGCATACGGTATACGGTGGTGCGTGAGTGCTGATGGTGTAGTGTGTTTTTTATTTTTTTTTTTTTTGCTATGGGCGATGCTGTACGATGTTACGAGAGTGCAGATTGTATTCTGAATGGTGCTGTGGGCCTTCAGATGATGATGATGATGATATGGTGAGCTAAGTGGAAGGAGAATGTGGATTAGGTTGGAAAGATGGAAAGGAGGGAAGGAGAAAGTGTTAAGACAAAAGAGACAAGAATAAGAAGGATGAGTAATTGTGAAGGAGAGTAGCAGATTGTTTTAAGAAGAAAGAGATTATTTTTCTATACTATGCTAAGCCTGTTCTGACCCGCCCCAGAGCCACTTTAGACTCTTGCAGTAAACCACCAGGATAGTAGGGTCAATAGAGGAGAAGTAAGACAGAGAGTCAATCACGTGTACACCAAATAGTCTATGCCTTTTGATCATCAGTCTAGGACATCTACATAAAAGGTGCTCGATTGTCTCCGTTTCCTCCTCATCCTCACATAGCCTACAGTACTCAATGTTGTTATCATCCCACTTACAAGTCAAAGATCTTATTCTACAGTGGCCGGTTATGACCCCTGTAGCGATTCTGATTTCCGACTTGCAAAGTGAGAGAAGGGACGCAGTTCTACGCCCTGAGATTGCCGGCCAGATTGACTTCGACACCTTGCAACCAGGTGCGTCTTGCCAAATTCTTACGGTTTTCTCTGCATAGAGCTGGCAGAGTTTGCCGAGGAAGTAGCAGAGCGGTGGCTTGACATAGTCCTCTACCATAAGGTCAGAGGACTGGGAGCCTCGCCTTGCTAATTCATCAACAATCTCATTCCCTTCAACATTGCAGTGCCCTGGAACCCAACAAAGGTTGACGCTTAAATTGCAAGTTTTTAAGGTGGACCTACATTTTTGAACGATCTTAGATTTAATAGTATAGGATCCTAACGCCTTAAGGGCAGCCTGACTATCTACATAGACTGTAACTGTCCTGCCTGCGTTGTCCGTCATTCCTGCTACTAATTCTAAGGCCTTCAAAACTGCGAAGACTTCAGCCTGGAAAACACTGCAATTTGCATTAAGCTTGAACGAGCGTTTAATGTTTAGCTCTTCGCAGTACACCCCCGCTCCAGTACCTACATCCATCTTCGAACCATCAGTAAAGATGGAAAGGCTATCGGGTAGTGGTCTGCCATGCTCCCATTCACTTCTATCAGGGATAATCACCTTCGCCACATCGAAATCCAGTGAAGGCGAAATGTAATCGGTTACACTCCTCCCAACCCTTAGTCCGATCTGACTGCTTAGCTGTTGTAAAATGCTAGCATGTCCAGACCCTGAAGAGCGCCACTGGTTAAGCTCCTTGAGCCTCAAGGCACTACGGGATGCTTGGTACTGAACAAGAATATCCAGAGGCTGGATGTTCAGCACTGCATTCAGTGCTGCCTGAGGGGTGCTCTTCACTGCTCCTGTAATTAGAATTGAAGCAGATCTTTGCACAGTAGTTAACCTAGACAAGTTTGGCTTGCTGTTCAGGGCCTGCCACCAAACAAGACATCCATAGGTCAAAATTGGGCAGACCACTGTCATAAACAACCAGTGAATCACATGCGGTCTCAAACCCCAACTTTTACCTATGGAGTTCTTACAGGAGTAGAGTGCAACTAGACCCCTCTTAGTGCGCTCCTCTGTGTTCCTTTTCCATCTGAGACGATGGTCAAGAATCACTCCCAGGTACTTCGCTTCCTTAGAGAGATTTAGCCGTACTCCATCCAGCGTTGGTGGTACGAACTCGGCGGTTTTCCTTTTTCGGGTAAAGAGCACCAGCTCTGTCTTAGCCGGATTCACACCAAGGCCATTGATGTGCGCCCAGCGTGAGAGTTTGGCAAGTGCTCCCTGCATTAGATCAGACAATGTAGACAAAAATTTCCCACTAATGAGGATGACTACATCATCCGCATAAGCAACTACCTTAGTTCCTAGTTTGTCGAAATCAGTGAGTATCCCATTTATCACCAGTAGCCAGAGTAAGGGAGACAGAACTCCCCCCTGAGGAGTGCCTCTGGTAACAGATCTCCTGATGGAGCTCTCCCCAATATTAGAATTGATTAGCCTGCTTCTAAGCATGCTATCGATCCAGTTTATTAGGATAGAGGGGACACCCAATGATTCTAGAGAAGAATGAATCGATTCGAGTTTCACATTATTAAAGGCGCCCTCTATATCCAGAAAGGCTGCCAGAGTGAAATTCGAATCATTCAGATTTTTCTCTATGTACCCTACGACACTATGTAGCGCTGTTTCTGTCGATTTCCCTTTAATATAAGCATGCTGTGAGTTGCTTATAAGGTCTTGGCCTATGAAAGTTCTTATTTCTAAATCCAATAACCTTTCTAAAGTCTTCAAAAGGAAGGAGGAGAGACTAATCGGCCTGTAGTCCTTCGGCAACGAGTGACTTGGTTTCCCAGCTTTGGGAATATAGGTCACTGTTACCTCCTTCCACAGTGCCGGAATGTGCGATAGTCGTAGACATGCCCTAAAAAATCTTCTGAAGAATGATTATCAAGACGGCAGGTGCGTTTTGAAGCATCGCTGGGATAATACAATCCGGTCCCGAAGACTTGTAGGGCTGAAAAGTGCTAATCGCCCATGAGATTCTGTGATAGCTTACTATCCTGTCGACAAGTGCCAACTCCTCTGAGGTGTGGGTCCTCCTCGTGTTCACACCGGGTTTACTCGAGCAGGCATCCTCGCTCCCAGGGAAGTGGGTTCCTGTTAGCAGGTCTAGAGTCTCTAGAGCGGAGTTAGTCCAGGTACCGTCATTCCGCTTGATGCTCCCAATGGGCTTAGGATCCTTTGAGATCACCTTACGGAATCTAGCTGCTGCATTAACCCCCTCTATAGACTCACTAAAGCTAATCCACGAATTTCTCTTAGCCTTCCTGATTTCACTTTTATACCTATTGAAGCTCTCTCTATAGAGATCCCAATCGGCATCAACTTTAGTGTTATTAGCTTTATTATAAGCTTTCCGGCTATTCTTCCTAAGTTTGGCTAACTCTTCGTTCCACCAAACTGGTTGAGTTCTCCTACCAGGATAAGATAATGGGCAAGACTTCTCATAGCAGCCCTTGAGGACACGTGTAAGATCTACTACTTGGCCATCTAATTCCTCCGTTGTGCGTGGTTCAGAGAACTCGCACAACCACGAGGAAACAAGGGAGTTGTAGTATTCCCAGTTTGTCCTCCTTGGGTTGCGATGAGGCGGTTGCCGTTTACACTCATAGCAGACTCGAAAGTGTATCGCCCTGTGGTCCGAAAAGGAGCACTCTTCCGATACTCTCCAGTCTACTATGGATGTATCTTCCATATTTGTAAGGGTTAAGTCAATGACTTCCTCCCTTACCCTATTATGGAAGGTGGCAGTATTACCCCTATTACATACTCGCAGATTATTAGCTAAAATAAAATCGAATATGGACTCACCTCTCGCATTGGTGTTACTGCTTCCCCAGTGGAAATGATGAGCATTCGCATCACAGCCCATCACTAACCTGCAAATGCCCGTAGTCTCCTCCACCAGTCTGCGCACCAATCCGTTTGGTGGGTCGGGTGCATCATACGGCATGTAGACCGAGGCTAGTACCAAAGCCCTACCGGTATCTTCGTCTAGCCTCACTACAGTCGTATCTCCATCGCTGTAATTGTAGAGTTGGATAAGATTAAGACTTTTCTTGGCTACAATACAGGTTCTTACCTTCTCACCATTATTGGCGAAGAATAGTGAGAAGCGCTTATCGTTTAGTCCAGAAACCCTATTTTTGTATAAATAGGGTTCCTGGACCAAAGCGATGTCTATATCAGAAACTGTGAGGGAGAGGAGGAGTTCAGCAGCCGCAGCCTTGCAATGATGCAGATTAATCTGCACCACTCGCAGGCCATGCTGCTGAACAACCTCACTGCGACTTCGGGATCCGGAACCGGAGTCCACCAGAACCGAAATACAGCACTCCCCCACAGTTTCTGATGTAGTTAGCACTCTCACTATCTATGGTGAATCTCATCACCATGCCTTCTCCTTCTCTGAAGAAGTTCAGCAACCTCCAATCGTCGATGAAGAGACCTCTATTCTGCTTTCTGATCATCTTCATGACCTCCTCCACGTCAGAGTCTGGAGGGGGGACCCATGTTGTGGCTACGATCCTTCGAGGTATCTCTTCCACAGGAACCGCGGCCAGCCTGCAGCCCTCCCAGAGCTCACCAGCGCCCTCGATCGTCTGGATGAGAAAGTCCTTAGATTCCTCGTCCTGACAATAGAGGACTTTGATGACCCTATGAGCGACTGCCCGGCCAAAGCCGGTCTTCCTGGCGTCTACCTCGTCGGACGTTATGATCTTCCTAAGAAGACGTTCCACCTCTATCCAGTGTGAATCGCTGATCCTCCCATCCAGATCAGCTCTATCAATAATCGCTACCCGAAGATCATCCGGATCGACCATCACCTCGGTGTTCACAAGTAAATTCCATTTCTTTGCAAAGTGATTTTTTCAATTCACTGTAAACAACACAACACATGGTCGTATGTCAAACTGTCCTGAGTACGCTCAGACTAAAAATTGTCAAACTTTCCAAAAAAAATTATGTTTAACTTTAATGCGTCAGCCACATTGTTGTTTTTCAAAATACTTGGCATCACTTACACTTTTTTCATGTGGTAGTTGTACCGCGACGCTCAACGCATCGTATGTGCCGAGCGCTTTAAGCCCTCGGCACATACGGTCCGTTTAGTGACACGTTGGGACACCCGTTGTCCCAAAAAAAGTTAAATTATGTGTAACTTTAAAGCGTCAGCCATATTGTTGTTTTTCAAAAAACTTGGCATCACTTACACTTTTTTCATGTGGTTGTTGTAACGCAACGCTCAACGCGCCGTATGTGCCGAACGCTTTAGGCCGCAAACTTTTCTAATTCGCCTCGTATTTCACTGACATGCGAAATGTAAACAAAACACATTTGTCGGCAATTTTAGATTCTAAATAAATAGCAGTAGGAAATGTAAGATAGTATCGATTTTATCGATGTTTTGAAACGGAAATATCGAAAAAAATCGAATGGGGCCGATATCGATAGTTTGCCAGCTCTAATGAATGCATGTACTCAACTGTCCTGTCATGTGTAAACGCAGGGTTAGTAAATCAGACAATTTGTCTTCAAATACAACTCTGATTTACTAACCCATACATATGTCCTGTTCCAATACTTTATAAAAGCTCTGTTCCAGAACTAAAAAGTTTTTACAATTTTTACCACTTTTACACATTTTACGTTCCCGTACACAAAATTTATATGAAAATCGTTTACGACTTTTACAAGTTTTACGACTTTTACCACTTTATAAAGTACGGGAACAGGCCAAAAGTGGTAAAAGTCGTAAACGATTTTCATATAAGTTTTGTGTACCGGAACGCAAAATGTGTAAAAGTGGTAAAAATTGTAAGAACTTTTTAGTTCTGGAACAGAGCTATACATTTGTCGGCTGTCTCTCAGCCGTCCATAATTTTTTCGAAGGCAGGGGGTTGACAAATTTTTGAAATTTTTTGTAAAAATGCTTAAGATAATAATTGAAATGTGTTGAAAACAAGAGAACGTGAACAAAAACAAAATATGTGAATGGAAAACAAAAATAAATCAATGATTTTCATTCATAATTTTACAACTGTTTTTGCAGTTGTCGGGACGCCTACGTCACACGCGTAATTTGGGGATTTTGACAATCAATACCTGAACTCAACAGTCCTGGCATTTGTAAACGCAGGGTAAATCTTCTATGTGTGTACTATTTTATAAATATGCCAAACAATTTTAAAAACAATCAAATTCAATAATTTTTAAAATTGTTTTTAGAACATTTGTATGGATAACATTCTTTAGAATTGCATTGGAACAAACATTTATTCATATTCTCAATTCGATTATGTGGAGAAAGCTCGACACTTCATTCATTTTTAGCGTTTTATATAAAATGCCCAATAAAAGTAATGCTAGGTTTACAATTACGAAATCCACACAATTTTAACAGCCTATTCTATTGCTTAGGGGTAGTTTACACTATATGTAAATGTCATATGACATGAAACTTTCCATCGTTATATATTCGCTAATATGTGCAATATTGGAGATTTTCCTTACGCCATTTACTCTGTGGGCCAACACCAGCAAAAATGTAAAAAAACTGCGTCTCCACATTGCCTCCGTGGGTAGATATGGAATGTTTTTTTTTGTGTCATATGACATTGATAGATGGTGTAAACTACCTCTTAAGTACAGTACACATTGTCAGTTTTGAATGACGATTTTTGCAATTATCGATAACTGTCCAACCGTCCAGAAACCACAAAATATTTTGTGGTTGCATGATGAATGACAAAAATGAACGGTCACACTAGCAATCACCAACAAAGCTGTCATTTAAAACTGACAATGTGTACCCAGCTTTAAACAAATGAAATCCAATGGATTTCAGATGAGATTTCATTTGGCGCATACACAAAAGAATTTACAATTGAAATCTACTCGATTTTGTAATTGTACTATAATGCTAAGTTTACATTTACGAAATCCACTCGATTTCAACTGTCAATTCCATAGTTGACAGTTGAAATCGAGTGGATTTCGTAAATGTAAACCAAGCATAAGTTATTGCTTACATAAAACAGCTCACTGACTCGTCGATTTACGTTGGACATTGGTAACACCCATAAAACGTTTGATAACGCCGTCGTCAGCCATATGTTTTATGTAAACAATAGGCCTGTTCTATAACTTCGCAAGTAAAAAGTAATGGGTACTTTACACAATATGTTTTTAACTACCAGGTAGTGGTATCACACCAGCTGATCGAATATGAAAAGTCAAATCCCTTTATAAAAAAAATTATTTTTGTTGTAATTTCCCCAACAACATAACGAAAATTTTGACATAACATAAGGCCTGTTCGATAACTTCGCAAGTAAAAAGTATTTGCAAGTTCTTGCAACTACTTGCAAGTACTTCTCATTTCTCTTTTACTGAACAAGTTTGTTATCGAACAACATTTTGTAAAAGTTTGTACAAATTTGTACAAACTTTTGAGTTATCGTACAGACCTATATTCAAAATTTTACGATGCCACTACCTGGGTAATTGTGCCATGATATGGGTTGTCACTTTTTAAATACAAAATAGCTTTGTTCCTTTACTTTTTTAATGATAAGAGTGGTAAAAGAGAAAAGTGTCAAAATTGCTCAAAATTGTTCTCTCATGAACATTTTTACCAGAAAAGTAAAGGAACGGAAAAATGGTACATCTGGCAGCAATGTCAAAAAGAAAAATAAATTTGTCGTCTTTTATTTCACAGTTTTTAATTTAGTTTTGTCAGCGTTCGACTGCAGAAATTTTGCTGGTAGCCTGTGGTAGAAGAGAGAGCCATTTTCGCTTTCTCTCTCCACTCTCACTCTCTTAAAAATTGCTTCCAGTTTTGCCACTTTTCGGGGTGAAGGAACGCTTTTTTTTCGATGCAGGTTAATAATGGTAAAAATGGCAACGTCAGGTAAGTAAAGGAACACAGCTAATGTATATGCAAACTGACAACTCATATGTAAAAACCATATCGTGTAAAGTACCCATAAGTGTGTCTGTAGTGCGATTCTGTAATACATGTATTTGAAATACATGGATTTTGTTTTTGTATTTTTGAACGCACACGCAACACGCAGAGTTATAGGTTTCGACCTATATTTCTGCGTAGAAATGCATTTCACTGTCTTGAATGACCTTGATTACATACATTTACATATTAAATATTTTTACCAGTAATGTTTGGTTTACATTCGGCGTCGTTTCGTGATTTCGAAGGCGTTTCGTGATATAGAGCGGAATCAAGCAAAATTTATCATGATTTCGCATACAAAAATGAAATCATCTCATTTCGTGATTTCAGCG
Organism: Musca autumnalis; assembly: GCF_047663935.1. NCBI lineage: Eukaryota > Metazoa > Arthropoda > Insecta > Diptera > Muscidae > Musca > Musca autumnalis. The sequence goes on from NW_027411977.1 coordinate 152,276,881, forward strand.
AAATCAACATCGAAATCACAGTACTCATGATATACAACCCTGTCTTTGCTTAAAAAAGTACCAAAAGTTGCAACACTTTTCACGTATCACAATAAACAAGGTAGATTTTCAATTGCTGCAAAAAATGTTATTATAAAAATGTGTAAACATTGTGAAAAAAATAATAAGTTACTTTGTTACAATGATATTTTCCATTGTGTTCCCGTACTTTTTTAATGGTAATGTTAGAAAAAAGAGCGAATTGTCAAAAATTGCTTCCCCATACAAATTTCTTAAAAAATACGAGAACGGAAAAATGAAATTGCAAAAACTCCAGCATAGATGCTAATGAACATTCTTGCTGCTAGTTTCTACTAGGACAAAATTGTATGGCAGAAACAGGAGAAGAGGGTGTTATTCGGCGCTATTTTTGTTTAAAAAGAAGTGCAAGTCTTGCTAGATTTCGGAGTACGGGAACGCAGTTTTAGCACTAAACGGGAAAACTACTGCGAGTACTAATGTTGTGCAGGTTCTGTAGTGAGATTCTCTAACACATTTTTTGGTAACCGACAAAAATCGGTAAAATTAAAATAAATGTAATTTCGTTAATTAACGAAATTAGTCGGTAATTTAGCAACCAACATAAAGTTATCGCTATGTACTACCGATAGCAACAGTTTTGCCAATTTTTATTTTCACATTTCATTCATAATTTTGGATTTAATTTTACCGATTTTTGTCGGTAACCAAAAAATGTGTTAGAGAATCCCACTACTGAGCACAACTTCTATCTATCAAAATTTATTATTATGATGTCTCAACGATAAAATCATTATTTTTTCATTTGTTAGTACTATACACAATTAATACGATATATAGATAATTTTACGATAATTTTCCAAATAAAGTTGTAAAGTATTGTCGTATGTTTTTGATGATTAAATTTACAACAGCTTGTTTTGAAAATTCATGTTCGATCAGCGGCGTATATGCATCTACCTTGATCATTGTGAAATGTTTGATTTCGTGAAATCCAGTGGATTTTGGAGCGCAAATGTAAACTTGGCATAAGTAATTTATTCGTAGTTATGGGTCGAACAACGAATAGAGAACGAACGACGTACCGTGGAAACGGCACATAACTCGATTTAAGAACGAATTGTAGGTGTCAGTGCTTATTAGATTCCATTCCCATCTTCGGTATTTTTTGTCGTTTGTTTTGTTCTAAATTTTCGTAAATAAACGCGTGGTTGTAGTATGACGTATGGCTCGTACATTTTTTATCAACTCTGTGATTGTCTACAATGCAGGAATTATTTTTGACATTTTCTTTTCGAATATTTCGGGGCCACGCAGTTCAGTCTGAATTTACAAATTTAACTAAATTAGGAGGTAATTGCTTTGCATTTCTTATTACATTGTTACAAGACAAAATTGCATCCACAATATATGTTCACAATGAAACGAGGAGCACTTTTAGGACAACAAATGGTTAAAGAAGAAGTTGAGGTTATATACTTTCACTCTCGTTGCAATTTTATGGGGTAGAACAAACTCCCCACTTCAAAGTATTTGCTTTGTTGTCACATAAGGTGTTGCTCGTTTTTCTACCAGACGCATTACTGAAGTCCACGATTAATTTTTAGGAAGATGGCCAATAGAAAAGATCACGAGGAGACGGATAAGCAGACTCGTATTGCCATTGTCAGTGATGACAAATGCAAGCCCAAACGTTGTCGCCAGGAATGTAAAAAATCTTGTCCTGTGGTGCGTATGGGAAAACTGTGTATCGAAGTGGCGCCTGCTTCAAAAATTGCTTCTTTATCCGAAGAGCTTTGTATAGGTTGTGGTATATGTGTCAAGGTGAGTTTATTCAACGTCGAACATCCATTTTTCAGTAGGATATATGTACAATGCAATGTAGAACAAGTTTAAATATGTTTTCTGTTGATTTCAGAAATGTCCCTTTGAAGCCATTACTATCATTAATATTCCCAGCAATTTGGAGAAACATACAACCCATCGTTACGGCAAAAACTCATTTAAATTGCATCGCTTGCCAATCCCACGACCTGGCGAAGTATTGGGTCTTGTTGGCCAGAATGGTATTGGCAAGTCCACGGCGTTGAAAATATTAGCTGGAAAGCAGAAGCCTAATTTGGGCCGATACATTGATCCTCCAGACTGGACAGAAATTTTGGCATATTTCCGCGGCTCTGAACTGCAAAATTATTTCACCAAAATTCTTGAGGACAACTTGAAGGCGTTGGTGAAGCCTCAATACGTCGACCAGATTCCAAAAGCCGTTCGCGGAACGGTCAATGATTTGCTCAACAAGAAGGATGAGCGCAAAAATCAAACGAAGATCTGTGAAATGCTCGATTTATCTCACATACGGGAACGGAACATTGCCGATCTTTCCGGTGGAGAGTTGCAACGTTTTGCCATTGCAATGGTGTGCATTCAAGACGGCGACATTTTCATGTTTGATGAACCATCTTCATATTTGGATGTAAAGCAACGTCTAAATGCTGCTTTGACGATACGACATCTTTTGCATCCAACGAAGTATGTCAATTTCGTGTAATGAATTTGTTGGTCATACTAAAATTACTGCATTTCAGATTCATAATTGTTGTCGAACATGACTTGTCCGTATTAGACTACTTATCCGATTTTATTTGCTGTCTTTATGGTGTTCCCGGATGTTACGGTGTAGTTACTATGCCGTTCTCCGTACGTGAAGGCATTAATATTTTCCTTGATGGTTTTGTGCCGACCGAAAACATGCGTTTCCGTACAGAATCACTAACTTTCAAGGTAAGAATGAATAGTAATAGTTATACAACATATATAATGTTGAAAGAAGTTGTCATATAGTAAATTTTGAATAACCCATATTTTAGGTCTCAGAATCAGCCACTGAAGAGGAAGTTAAAAGAATGAATCATTATGTTTATCCAGCAATGCAGAAGACATTAGGAAATTTCTCCCTTACCGTTCAACAAGGCCATTTTAGTGATTCAGAAATTTTGGTATTGCTCGGCGAGAACGGTACTGGCAAGACAACATTTATTAGAATGTTGGCTGGCAATTTGCAACCCGATATTGCTGTAGATCTCCCTGTGCTGAATATATCGTACAAACCACAGAAAATTTCTCCCAAATTCCAAAATCATGTTCGTCATTTGCTTCATGAAAAGATTCGTGACGCCTATGTACATCCTCAATTTGTCGCAGATGTTATGAAACCCATGAAAATCGAAGAAATCATGGACCAGGAAGTACAAAACTTATCCGGTGGTGAATTGCAAAGAGTGGCCTTGGTTTTGTGCTTGGGTAAACCCGCAGACGTCTATTTGATCGATGAGCCATCTGCTTATTTGGACTCAGAACAACGTCTAGTAGCTGCTAAAGTTATTAAACGGTATGCAAAAATAAGCTCGTTAGTATATTAAATAATTATTATTTACTTTTATATGTCAGCTATATTTTGCATGCTAAGCGAACTGGTTTCGTGGTAGAGCACGATTTTATAATGGCAACCTATTTGGCTGATCGCGTTATTGTTTTGGAGGGTCAACCTTCGGTAAAGACAACCGCTTACTCCCCTCAATCATTGTTGAATGGCATGAATCGATTCTTGGAATTGTTGGGAATCACTTTCCGTCGTGATCCGAATAATTTCAGACCACGCATTAACAAAAACAACTCTGTGAAGGTAAGATTTTCACATCGTATTCAATTTGATATTCTTAATTAATTTTTAACATTACTAGGATACTGAGCAAAAACGTTCCGGTCAATTCTTCTTTTTGGAAGATGATGGCAACTAAAGACACAAAACATTGCCCTTTTTCACATTCAGAAATGGAAATATCCACCAAAAAGCAAAAAATGTCGCATATTATATTTTATGGACCTGCTTGATTCCATTATCCTCCCATTTGTTGAACAACGACTTTTGTTAACTACAATTTTATAATGGTCCTTACATTTTTTTGTATTTTCAATAGCAAGCAAAAATATATAACAAAACGAAACAAAACCATGGTAGTTAATATTTATTTAAATAAAACTTGAGAATATCAACATCATGGCGAATTAATTAACAAATTATAGCTTGGTTCCAGAACTAAAAAGTTTTTAAAATTTTTACGACTTTTACACATTTTACCCGAAAAACCATTCACCTACACAAAAAAGATGTAAAATGTTCACTTCTCTTTGAACAATAATGGCGCTCTCTTTAAAAACTTTTTACTCGACAAATTTGAGCGTGTAAATTTTATTTTTTATTATTATATTATTTTATTTTTTTTTACACTGCCGACTTTGGCATTTGTTCCAGTTTTTTTTTGACGTATTTCCCATTTTTCCGTTCCCGAACTATTTCAAAAACTTTTGTGTGAGAAAAAATGTCTTACAGATCTCTCTTTTACGAGTTTTACTATTAAAAAGTATGGAAACGAAGCTTATATAAATTTCAACTCACAGATTTGGCTAAAAAAGGGTCATTCCATTAGTAAGGCATCTAATGTTATTTATTGTAATGTTCCGTATAAAAAATATCAGGGCAATCATTAATAAAAATTCCGTGCGGAATTTGTTCCCTTTCCCCAATGTCACAATTTTTATTTCCATATTTATGTCCAAAAGTGGAATATTTTTGTCGATTCGACGAGAATATTCCATAATCAAGTGATTCTAGCAGTTTTCAACGTTTTAAAACATTAATTTTTAAAAGAATTTCACTTTTTAAAATTATTTTCCGTGCGGAAAATTCGGAGGGAATTATTCATGATAGCCCTGATACAGGGCATTGTACAAGAAAATGTTCGGTTGAGTTATTTATTATGTATGTATATTATTTCGCGCGCAATAACAAAACTTACTTTTAATAAAAAAAATACTAAGTATGTTTATTAATGATTCTAGAAAGTAATGTGAAATTTCTTTCATAAATGCAACGTAGCGTTGTCATTATGCCCATCTCTCACCTTTACTTCTTTCCCTCATTAAGTTTGTGATGATTCGTTATGAATTGTTGTCTTTTAGGATGGAATTAACAGAAACGAAAAATTTTGATTATTTTGGTCGCAATGAGAGCTCACGTGGACATGAGCAGAATAGAGTAGAAGACTAAAGGTCATCTAAAAAACTTTTTTTTGGGAACTTTAAGGGCTTATATCTCGGGAAGATGATCTTCTCAGTTTTAATTTGTTATTGTTCATCTCTGCACAAGTATCTGTAGATGAAGAGTCTGTTTACCGTCTCAGGGTTTGGTTGTTTCTTTTCACTTGTTGTTTCTTCAAAGAAGTCATTAAACTGTGTCGACTTCCCCAACTCCGTGATTATATGCCTTAATCTGTTTAAAGTCTTGCTCATACACGTATATATTAATACTGGGGCCTAATTACGTGATTCGATTCGATCGAGTATTTGCTCGTGAAAAAGATTTCGACACGATAAAAAAGCGGCATGACGAGATTCGATCGAAATCGTTGATCGAATGTTTCGAGAGTAACCGGTAATCGAACTATGAAAACCTAGTGAATCTTATGAAGGTAGATGTAAAAAATGGTGTTTGTTTGAAAGCAAGAACTATAAAAACAAAATTATGAATGAAAAATGTAAATGCTTGTTTAACAATACATTGAATAATAATTTCTGAATGAAGTTGTGCTAAGAAAAAAAGAAAATGATTAATTCTTGCAAAATCTTTTTGACATTGTAGTAACAGATTGCTAGTACATCTACCTTAATAATCCTCTCTCAAAATAAATGAGAGAGAGTTTGGTGGGTGTTTTGCATTAGCCTCTCTGAGAGAATATTTCCTTTGGTAAACAACGGGGGATGAAATGTTTATAATGTACTTCACTTATAAAATAAAGGCTATTAATAATAAATATTTTTTTTCTGTTTTGCAAAAATGCTTATTTTTCAACTTTTTTAATGACTGCAAAACTAATGGTTAATGATTGCTTGCATTTTGATTCTAAATTTATCACAATTTCTAAAAACGACTACAAAGGACTTTTCGCAATTTCTCTTGTTATACATGTTGTCTAAAAATGCTGCCAATTATTTACTAACATCGTTTTTCTTCTATAAAACCTCAACAAACAACAATTTTTACATTTTAAACAAAAAGACAATAAAAAAATCTTTCATTTTATTTGTTTACGATAGGCAATTTGGCCTCGAGAAATTACTCGCAAATTTATGCTCAATTATTCGATAATTTTACTCGATAACGAGTGTTGTCATCCCAACTTTGAGTACTCAGGTCGAAACAACTCGATATCGAATCACATAATTAGGCCCCTGGCTGATTTCCGTATCGTCAGATGATTTGTTGTCATGAAACAAATATTAGAATTGACTTCTGCGTGTCCCAGAGCGTTTTCATTTGAATGGCTTCGACATACATTGTCGCTGGCTGCGACTTGAGTTTCTCCTGGGAGGGATAGCGAATTTAACAACTCCCTGTGAGCCACCAATTCCCACCAACCAAATAAAAACACCTTCATAAATTCTTATGTACGTGTATATGTATGTGGGTAGTAGCGCACGTAGCGAGCGTTTATTTCTAACAAAAAAATTATAATTACAAACTAATAAAAAATTAAATAGAGCCACACAACTTACCGCAGTCTTTATCCCTCACGAACTAAATTTATTAAAAAAGGGCGACAATAATAAACCACAATATTCTACTGCATTGCAAATTTCTAACGGTTTTGTTCTAACAAAAAACCTGTTTGAGTGACAATCAATGCAGTAGAATATGAGGAGAAAAGGACTGCGGTAAACAAAAATATAACAAAGGCTCAAATGATCAAAAAGGAGAACGACTCAAAACAAAATAATATCAAAAACATAGAAACACACACACATGCGAACATATGGATGATCATGTCAATGACGTCACACCATCATCCATATGTTGCTGTGTGAAACTGAGATCAAACAAAAAATGTAAACAAATATAAAAAATATGAGCGGCAGCGACATACATACATATATCAAAACAATATACATTATAGTCTCGATAACCCTTGTTAATCGGGACAACGCGGTAGTCCGGAGTCCGGACACTAATATATTTCGGATTCAATAAATCATTGAGGGCCAAAAACACACATTTGCAGATTATACGATGCGCTTGTGTGACAACCAACTTTAGTATTACACTAACAAACCAACGTTCTTCTCATCGACTGATTTGCAAAATGTAAACAATATGCCAACCTAACGAAGCCAAACGAAGATGTTTACTCTATACCCAGGTCAGGCAATGTGCGCTTGCTGAGAGCAAGTGAGCGAAAACTTCAATGTAAAATGCATTGAAATGTATGCTCACTTGCTCTCAGCAAGCGCACATTGCCTGACCTGGCTCTATACGTGTGAGTACGATCTTGCTAGCCATCTCTGCAATAAATTATTCAATTTTTGTCAAGGAAACATCCTATTATTTACACAACTAGTAATCGCTAAAAATATGAAATAGTGTGAATGAATTTAGAGTATTTCTAATTAAAACACTTATCAAATTGTATTTTTCGTGCCAAATTTCATTTATTTGAAGAACACGTTAGACAATATAACAATAAAATACAATCATATACATATATATAGGTATTCATTATTTTCAATAAACGAAGGTTGGAAATGCTTAAGTTAAATGCGAATAAATTGATTTTGCTTTATATCAAGGTAAATTTATAGAAGGTATGTGCATGAATTACAACAACTAACAAATTTACAAAAACAACATTGTTGGTATCGAAAATTAATTGTCAAAGAAAATATTGAATAATAGGGTCGTTCCAAAAATTTCCTCAGGAAAAACATAAATACATTTTGAAATTCCTCCAAAATAGAACAAATTTGAATGACAATGTAAATATAAAGCATTCAGAACTGTGGTAGGTCATTTTTACTACAAGTTTAGGAAGAAAAACAGTATTTTATGGAGGCAAATTTCGAAGTTTCAAATTTCATGAGTAGACCCTATTACATTTTGAAAACTAAATTTACAAAAAAAGTAAGAATACAGCTGATTGTCACTTCTACCTTCTATAAATGTACCTTGCTTTATATTATTCGGAGCCTTAAATAGTAATATTCACAATTTCATTATTATTAGCTTTATAAGAGAGATAGGGAGTGATGTAAAGCATATAAAAACACATTTGCACTTTTTACAGAAAAAAAAATCAATACATGCATAAGAGTAAGAATTTAATATTCGTAAAGTGGCAGATACTAATAAGGACAGTCACTATCCAAGTCTTTTATTGTTTGTAACATATTTCGAGATTGAGATTTCTTGTATGTATTTAAAAATTACAAAGATTCATTGGAAAAACTTAGAGGATTTGATTGAGATTTGTATTGTTCAGCGGCCAGAGTTTAACATAGACATAACCTCATTTGCCATTTCGGTTGCTTGTTTCCTCAATTTCATTGCCTGTAAGTAAATAAAATCATATATACGAGTATTATGGTTGTTGATCAGTCAAATTCTAAATATTCAAATGTCTTATAGCACGGTTACACTACAGCTTTTTGCCTGATTAACCCACTTCATGAGGATTTATTTGCTTAATCTGCTCAAATTTGACCAGATTTGCCATACAATAATTAAATCCTCTCATGGCTGGGTTTATTTTAAATCCACCAAAAATACAGTGTTGTATTCAGTATTTGTGCAAAAAAAATGCAACTCTACTCAAAAAGTACCAAAAGTTGCAACTGTTTTTGCAACAGAGTTTGTCGTGTTTTACACGTTTACGATTGGTCGCATGAGATTTTATGGAGTTAATAAATCTAAAGTTATTTGAAAATCATAAAATTATAAATATTTTTTACATTAGACACTTTTTTAACAAAAAGTACGCTTGATACCATGATACAAAAATGTATCCCTGTGTGTAAAATATACCAATATGAGCAAAGAGGGGACGATATCTCATACGAGAAATTGTAAAAGTGTAAAACACGACTTCATTAGTTGTTTTATATGTATACGTAAACAAACATCAACTGACAGTTTATATCCTCGAAAAGCTAAGTGTAACCAGAAAAGATTAACCCACTGCATCTATTAAACCCAGTGGGTTGACCTTCAATAGTGTAACCGGGGTATTATAGCTCCTTTAGACTAGCCATAAATCCTCAACTGGATTTAATAAATCCAGTACAAATCTCATTGCATTTAGATATACCTTTGGAGGATTTAAAAAACAGTCAGCTGATTTTTGTTCATAGCGCAATTACCAAGGTAGATGCCTCAGCCCATCTGATCGAATTGGAAACGTCAGAAGAAGTTTTTCTAAATTGAATACGTTTCAAAAATATACGGCAAATTACAAATTTATTGCTTAATATTGAAAATATTAGCACATTATGCTACTAATGCTAACTAATGAGCAAATAAAGAATTATTAAATAGTTTAGACATCGTAAATATTAGTCTTGGTTGATTAAAATCAACTTTGTATATCAAAGCAAATTTAATTTTTTTTCGCATAAGGAGTGTATTGACATTTTCATTTATTTTTGTTATGGCAATTCACCGATGCATCTACCTTTTTTCTTGTGCCAGCTTGCAACTTTTTGTATTTTCTAGCATCATGTTGCAAAAAACAGAGTTGTATGCGAGGATTTATCCCAAATCCACTCAATACGAGGATTTATTTTTGTATGGGAAATCTGGTAGATTTTGGCCGGATTTAGCAAATAAACCCTGATGATGCGCTAAATCCGGCTAATTATGTCATATCTAAATGACCTATTAGATCCGATACACTCAAAGGAAATGGGCAATATTCCACTTCAAGAAGTTGAAAGAATAGAAGTAACCTTAGGCAGTGCATCGACTCATTTATTTCCAAAGTTTATAGAAATCAACGTCTGTTTGAAAGCGGAAAACAGCTTTTGAACCCACTATACTTAATACTAAAAAATTAATTTATCTACATTGAACCAACTCGATGTGCATAACAAATTAAATTAAAATTGCAATTAATGGAGAAGATTTGGCGACTCTATCCTCAAGCAGATTGAACAATAACAACAGAAGTAACTCATTGAAAGATAATTTTTAAACGAAGTACCTAGAAATAAGTTAGTGTAGCGTGAGTAACAACTTGACAAAACACACCAACAAACCTTTATATTTTTAGAAAAGAGGAAAGTTAATACTCCAATGATATACAGTAAGTGGTGCTAAAACGCCTGTTAGACTATGAACTTATACTATGATTTAAACTGTCAATCCCATACAATATACGTCAAATAAAATCCAGTGGATTTAGAACTACGATAGGGAGTATTAAACGGGATGATGGCATATGGACTAACTCCGGTCCAGAAACCCTTGATCTCCTGGCCAAAACCCACTTTCCCAACTGCATGGATGTAGTGGAGAGCACTAGTACTCCAATCACTTGCAACCAAGCCACTGGGGATGTGAGCATCATCGAGGAGATCATAAGTCGTCCAAAGATAGCCTGGGGAATTAACACTTTCAAACCCTTTAAATCACCTGGTCCAGACGGTTTCTTCCCTGCCATGCTGCAAAATGCATCGGAGGTATTACTCCCACATCTGGACAATATTTTCAGAGCCTGTCTATGTTTATCGCTCACTCCGGCTCTATGGAAGGAAGTCACTGTGACATACATCCCCAAGGCGGGGAAGTCAAGCCATACACTTCCCAAAGACTGTAGACCGATCAGCATGTCTTCCTTTCTTTTGAAAACTTTGGAAAGACTGCTGGACCTTGGAATAAGGGCCAGGCTTGGAAATAGTGCTATAAGTTCTGCCCAACATGCCTACACCAAAGGTAAATCGGTGGAAACTGCACTGAATGAGGTCGTGGGCTTCATCGAGAGGAATATGGAGGGATCAAACTATACGTTAGCAGCCTTTCTCGATATAGAAGGTGCCTTTAATAATGTAAAGCTTGAATCTATCCATAACACACTCTCTAACCTTGGTATTTCCTTTACATTGATCAATTGGATTGACGGAATGCTAAGCAGCAGGATAATCAATTCAAATATCGGTGAGACTTCCATTCGGAAGTCTGTCACCAGGGACACACCACAAGGTGGCGTTCTAACGCCACTGCTGTGGCTTCTGGTGATTAACGAAATACTCAAGGAATATGATTAACTACGAATAAAAACTATTGCTTATGCCGACGACGTGGTCATAATGATCAGCGGTAAGTTCCCACAAACATTATCGGAACTCATGCAAGGAGCTCTAGTCAAATTATCAAGATGGGCGCACAACAATGGACTTGGGGTGAATCCGTCTAAGACTGAGCTGGTCCTGTTTACCAAAAAGAGGAAAGTAAAACCATTCACACTACCAATGCTCGATGGGGTTGTCCTGGAGCGGTCTCTAGAAGCCAAGTACCTCGGCATCATCCTGGACCATCAATTAATGTGGAAAAGGAATGTCGAAGAACGTGCCAAGAGAGGTCTAATAGCACTCTATTCTTGCAAGAACTCCATAGGTAAGAGCTGGGCACTGAAACCACAGGTCATCCATTGGATTTTTACGACCATAGTTCGCCCAATCCTCACCTATGGTTCTCTGGTATGGTGGAATGCTTTGAACAAGACGACGCTTCTTCACAAGTTAAACACAGTCCAAAGAGCGGCATCACTGTTAATTACCGGTGCTATGAAAAGCACTCCACAGGCAGCACTCAACGTCCTACTAGATCTTCACCCGTTGAATCTTGTAGTACAAGAGCTGGCAGCCAAGAGTGCTCTCCGTCTCAAAGAGACAAACTCATGGCGCAACACTGATTACGGTTATGCCTCTATCTTACGGCGATCCGGATTCCAACTGGGATCGGAGGTAATCAGTGATTACATATCACCACAGTTACACTTCGATGAGATTGATGTACGAATACCCCACAGGGAGGCCTGGACCCACAATTCCCCACCTCTACTCGGTATAGAGGTTTATACCGACGGCTCCAAGATGGAAATGGGAACAGGTGCAGGCGTCTACAGCGATGCCCTCAATTTACGGCTCTCATATAGGTTGAACGAACATTCTAGTGTATTCCAGGCCGAAATCTTTGCAGTTAAGAAAGCAGCAGAGTTGATAAGCAATAAAAAAGGGGACATAACTGGACCGGTGACTATCTACGTGGATAATCTGGCGGCCCTTAAATCACTAAAATCCCACTCAATCAAGTCTGCTGCGGTCTTGGACTGCAGGAAAGCTCTGGAAGACCTAAAATCAATCGTTACCTTATGCTGGGTCCCGGGTCACTGCAATATCGAAGGCAATCAGCCCTATTCTGAACGCATGGGAGTTGGGAATTTTTTCCCATTCCCACATTTTCGTATTCTGAACAAAATTTTGTGGGAGTTTTTTCCCATTTCCCATCTCCCCTCATTCTGAATGAAGTTCGAATTGGGAATTTGTTCCCATGGGAAAAAAGTATACATTCTCTATCTTGAATTGTGGGAGAATTTTGTGTCTTTTTGTGGGAAAAATCTCCCCAGCAAACAGTGTGGGAGTTTGAAAAAAAAAATTCAAGAAATTTCATATTTTTATGAAATTTCATATTTTAAGACATCTACACGACAAAATTATTGCAAATATTTATAATCGCCATGTGTTTGCTTAATAAAAGCATACAAAATGTACTGTAAAATATGTCATTAGTAGACTTCGGATTTTGCATATTCTTATATGATACAAAAACCTGCAAGAATCTAACATGTTTTGCACCGATAAAAAATTTTCCTTTATGTTATCGAACAAAACAAAAAAAGTAGTAAAAATTAGTAGATTTTTGCAGTTCTGGAACAGACCATATGTATTGAAATACGAGAAAAAGAGTCATGGTTGATTCTATTAACGCAGAACAACAAGTAAAAACAAATCAATTTCAAAAGAATTTTTGGCAATAATTATTAAAATATATTGGAAAATAACCATAATATACAATCTTTACAACTTTTATTCATTTTCGTAATATAACTTTCGGGTTTTTTAAATCAGACGACCAACGTTCTATTGAAAACGTGTTAGTCTCCTCAACGACACGACAAAGATCACAGGCGTACATACATATATGCCAAATTATTGCAATGCTACTCCATTTTCCGAAATGCCTTTTCTTGAATAGGATCGTTATTTTTGAACGTAGAAGCTTGAAATTTTGCAAGGGCATGTGTTTTAGTTTTAGATTCAATCACAAACGTATTTTATTATTATTATTATTTTTTTTTTTTTTGAGATAGGAATAAGTAAAACTAGCGATATACTCGTTAAACCCCTAACTAAAATTACTCGGTATCAACATACAATTTTTAAATTCGTTACAAACTTAAAAAGTTCCTATTACTTTTTACATAAAAATTATGTTTGCCTACTAATTAAAAAATGCTTACACCAATTCGCACAATCTGAAGAAAATGTGCTTATTAGAACAACATCACACATCGTTGACTCCATTCACTTAAAAAATCCATAAATCAATGCACGGTTGTTGAATTAAGTAAGTTGTGCTTTTGCTAATCTAATTCAAAAACCGCGAATTCAATTCAATGTTCCCACGTCGTTGAGAATATGGAAAACGTGGGAATGGGAAATTTCGCTCCCATGGGAATGTTCAGAATAGGGCTGAATGAGATAGCGGATGAGCTGGCACGTAGCGGATCGGAGTCAACCGACATTGTAATCGACAACTCTATCAAGCCACCCTTGTGTCATTTCATGCGGCAGCTAGAACAAGTTTACCGGGACAAGGCTGGTCAGATTTGGAACAATGAACCCGGTTGCAAGGTATCAAAGGCAATCTGGCCCAACCTATCTCAGCGAAGAACTATGTATATCCCTTATCTCCATGAAGAAATCCGATCTAAAATTAATGGTTGGAACAATCACAGGACACTGCAGGATAAGATCCCTAACCTGCAGATGGGATAGAGGCGACACTACCGACTACTGCAGATTATGCGAAGATGAGGAAGAGACGGAGACGATTGAGCACTTATTATGTCGTTGTCCAGTGCTCATGACCAGGAGACTTCGAACGGTGGGTGAACACACCACAACATCTCTGACAACGTTCTGCCAAGTCGAGCCGACAAACCTGCTTCTTTTGGCCAAAGGTCTAAAATGGCTTCAACGAGAACCAACCAATGCGCCTTAGCATGGCAAACTCTCCTCTCTCGCCCTTATATCTAAAACATCCTCTTCAATGACTTCTCTACCATTAATAATTTTTAACTTTGTTTTTTATTTAGTCTGCTGTTCTAATAATAACTATTAAAAACTACTAAAACTACTAACTTGGTTTTATAGTTATGTAATTTGTTACGCTGCGCCCATTCACTTATGTGACCAACATCTAACTCAAAAAGCAGTCATCAATAATACATAGTAGAAATAGAATTAAATTGCTGCAAATCATCAGGATAAATTGCCAAGTTTTCATATTGGACGGAAAGGCAAACGTTGTTTCAGAAATTGCAAGAATGTACTAATGATAATGATACTACGATAACAATTTTATGTTATCGAAAACAAAAAATAGTATAAATTAGTGGATTCTTGCAGTTCTGAAACAGGCCATTTATCAGCATTGAAAGGTGACTATAGTAATCATTGCTTTTATAGTCATTTTTCGATTGACTTTACTTACGACCATAGTTCGCCCAATCCTCACCTATGGTTCTCTGGTATGGTGGAATGCTTTGAACAAGACGACGCTTCTTCACAAGTTAAACACAGTCCAAAGAGCGGCATCACTGTTAATTACCGGTGCTATGAAAAGCACTCCACAGGCAGCACTCAACGTCCTACTAGATCTTCACCCGTTGAATCTTGTAGTACAAGAGCTGGCAGCCAAGAGTGCTCTCCGTCTCAAAGAGACAAACTCATGGCGCAACACTGATTACGGTTATGCCTCTATCTTACGGCGATCCGGATTCCAACTGGGATCGGAGGTAATCAGTGATTACATATCACCACAGTTACACTTCGATGAGATTGATGTACGAATACCCCACAGGGAGGCCTGGACCCACAATTCCCCACCTCTACTCGGTATAGAGGTTTATACCGACGGCTCCAAGATGGAAATGGGAACAGGTGCAGGCGTCTACAGCGATGCCCTCAATTTACGGCTCTCATATAGGTTGAACGAACATTCTAGTGTATTCCAGGCCGAAATCTTTGCAGTTAAGAAAGCAGCAGAGTTGATAAGCAATAAAAAAGGGGACATAACTGGACCGGTGACTATCTACGTGGATAATCTGGCGGCCCTTAAATCACTAAAATCCCACTCAATCAAGTCTGCTGCGGTCTTGGACTGCAGGAAAGCTCTGGAAGACCTAAAATCAATCGTTACCTTATGCTGGGTCCCGGGTCACTGCAATATCGAAGGCAATCAGCCCTATTCTGAACGCATGGGAGTTGGGAATTTTTTCCCATTCCCACATTTTCGTATTCTGAACAAAATTTTGTGGGAGTTTTTTCCCATTTCCCATCTCCCCTCATTCTGAATGAAGTTCGAATTGGGAATTTGTTCCCATGGGAAAAAAGTATACATTCTCTATCTTGAATTGTGGGAGAATTTTGTGTCTTTTTGTGGGAAAAATCTCCCCAGCAAACAGTGTGGGAGTTTGAAAAAAAAAATTCAAGAAATTTCATATTTTTATGAAATTTCATATTTTAAGACATCTACACGACAAAATTATTGCAAATATTTATAATCGCCATGTGTTTGCTTAATAAAAGCATACAAAATGTACTGTAAAATATGTCATTAGTAGACTTCGGATTTTGCATATTCTTATATGATACAAAAACCTGCAAGAATCTAACATGTTTTGCACCGATAAAAAATTTTCCTTTATGTTATCGAACAAAACAAAAAAAGTAGTAAAAATTAGTAGATTTTTGCAGTTCTGGAACAGACCATATGTATTGAAATACGAGAAAAAGAGTCATGGTTGATTCTATTAACGCAGAACAACAAGTAAAAACAAATCAATTTCAAAAGAATTTTTGGCAATAATTATTAAAATATATTGGAAAATAACCATAATATACAATCTTTACAACTTTTATTCATTTTCGTAATATAACTTTCGGGTTTTTTAAATCAGACGACCAACGTTCTATTGAAAACGTGTTAGTCTCCTCAACGACACGACAAAGATCACAGGCGTACATACATATATGCCAAATTATTGCAATGCTACTCCATTTTCCGAAATGCCTTTTCTTGAATAGGATCGTTATTTTTGAACGTAGAAGCTTGAAATTTTGCAAGGGCATGTGTTTTAGTTTTAGATTCAATCACAAACGTATTTTATTATTATTATTATTTTTTTTTTTTTTGAGATAGGAATAAGTAAAACTAGCGATATACTCGTTAAACCCCTAACTAAAATTACTCGGTATCAACATACAATTTTTAAATTCGTTACAAACTTAAAAAGTTCCTATTACTTTTTACATAAAAATTATGTTTGCCTACTAATTAAAAAATGCTTACACCAATTCGCACAATCTGAAGAAAATGTGCTTATTAGAACAACATCACACATCGTTGACTCCATTCACTTAAAAAATCCATAAATCAATGCACGGTTGTTGAATTAAGTAAGTTGTGCTTTTGCTAATCTAATTCAAAAACCGCGAATTCAATTCAATGTTCCCACGTCGTTGAGAATATGGAAAACGTGGGAATGGGAAATTTCGCTCCCATGGGAATGTTCAGAATAGGGCTGAATGAGATAGCGGATGAGCTGGCACGTAGCGGATCGGAGTCAACCGACATTGTAATCGACAACTCTATCAAGCCACCCTTGTGTCATTTCATGCGGCAGCTAGAACAAGTTTACCGGGACAAGGCTGGTCAGATTTGGAACAATGAACCCGGTTGCAAGGTATCAAAGGCAATCTGGCCCAACCTATCTCAGCGAAGAACTATGTATATCCCTTATCTCCATGAAGAAATCCGATCTAAAATTAATGGTTGGAACAATCACAGGACACTGCAGGATAAGATCCCTAACCTGCAGATGGGATAGAGGCGACACTACCGACTACTGCAGATTATGCGAAGATGAGGAAGAGACGGAGACGATTGAGCACTTATTATGTCGTTGTCCAGTGCTCATGACCAGGAGACTTCGAACGGTGGGTGAACACACCACAACATCTCTGACAACGTTCTGCCAAGTCGAGCCGACAAACCTGCTTCTTTTGGCCAAAGGTCTAAAATGGCTTCAACGAGAACCAACCAATGCGCCTTAGCATGGCAAACTCTCCTCTCTCGCCCTTATATCTAAAACATCCTCTTCAATGACTTCTCTACCATTAATAATTTTTAACTTTGTTTTTTATTTAGTCTGCTGTTCTAATAATAACTATTAAAAACTACTAAAACTACTAACTTGGTTTTATAGTTATGTAATTTGTTACGCTGCGCCCATTCACTTATGTGACCAACATCTAACTCAAAAAGCAGTCATCAATAATACATAGTAGAAATAGAATTAAATTGCTGCAAATCATCAGGATAAATTGCCAAGTTTTCATATTGGACGGAAAGGCAAACGTTGTTTCAGAAATTGCAAGAATGTACTAATGATAATGATACTACGATAACAATTTTATGTTATCGAAAACAAAAAATAGTATAAATTAGTGGATTCTTGCAGTTCTGAAACAGGCCATTTATCAGCATTGAAAGGTGACTATAGTAATCATTGCTTTTATAGTCATTTTTCGATTGACTTTACTTATTTATTTCAATTTCAAAGAATTTCGTGTTACCAAAACAACCTCAAGAACTTTCATTGGCAGACACAATCAAGCATCTTAGTTGTTGTTGTTGTAACAGGTTGTCTGCAACCAATTGATTTCCCCTGTTGATAAATAGAGATGTTAAATTATTCGTGTGTCATAAGTTGGTGTGGGTGTGGCATGCATGGGTTATTGTGTTGGGATGTGTAATGGGATATTGTGTTTGGATGAGTATGGGCTGAGAACTGATTGTGGAGGTATATTGTGTTATTGGGATATTGTGGGTTAGTTGTGTGTGTGTTGGTTGATTGATGTGTGTGATACGTGAGGATATATAAATATGGCTAATTGTCTATTGGTAGTTGTAGAAAACGGGCCACTTCCACCGGTCTTATCCAGAGATCCACGGGGCGCAAATCCGTGGGTTTATTCGTACAAGAGAATAAATGTGCGGTATTGTGCGGAGACTGTGAGCAACTTGGGCACTGGTTCAATGTGCCTGGAACTATTCTGGCATGGTAACAGTTCAATATATTGCTATAACCAGATCTGAGCTGTGCCAAGATGGTTCTGGTTGATCTGGGAAGTTGTCTCTCGCTGTCAGAGATTGCTGGTGGGTGTTGATTAAGGACTTTGTTAGGGCTGTATCTGTTGACGGCCTCTTGGACCGCCCGAGTGTGCAGCTGTTTCAGACCTGCTGCTATTGACAATCTGTTGAGGTCTGATGGTATGACGTCTTGGATGTCCGGGCAGTAGCGCCTGATGTCCTTCCGGATGTGTCGTGGAGGAGGATCCTGCATCACAATGTGATGGTTGGGATGACTAGGCAGATGGCAGGCCAGGAGGAACTGTCTAGCAAGCAACACATTATGTTGCTGTACCGACAGTACCCTCGTCTCCTCATGTAGATGATCCACACTCGACATCAAAACACATCCGGTAGCAATCCGCAAAGCACTATTTTGAACTACCTGTAATTTACTCCACTGGGTGTCACTCATAAACGATGTCCAAACGGGGGCAGCATAGCTCAGGATTGAGCGACTGATTGCCTTGTATGTCGCTGTGAGCGTTTCTTTGTCTTTGCCCCAAGTGGTGCCTGCCAGCGCTTTCAGGACCTTGTTTTTGGCTTGGACTTTTGTTTTTATGTATGCGGCATGTCCTGTGAAGTTGAGTAAGTTGTCGAACACAACACCCAGGATCTTCGGGTGCTGGACGGTCGGTATTGTTCTTCCATCGACGCTTATATCTAGTTCCATTCTTACTTCACGTGTCCATGATGTGAAAAGGGTAACTGTTGATTTCGACGGTGATATTAAGAGATGTCTTTCCTGCATGAAGGCTGAGATGGCGGCTAGGTAGTCATTCAGTCTAGAGCTTATTTCATCTACATTTACTCCAGACGACAGGATCGTGCAGTCGTCTGCGTAGGAGACCATCTTAATGCCTTGAGGAGGAGCAGGAAGCTTCGCAAGGTAAAGATTGAAGAGGAGTGGTGACAGAACTCCACCTTGCGGTACACCCATTTTTAGTTTGCGGTATTTTGACTTTCGGCCTCGGAATTCCACATATGCCTGTCTTCCATTGAGATAATTACCAAGCCAGCGCTTGGTAATATTGGGTAATGTGGAATCCATAATGTCACCCATCAGAATCGAGTGATCTACCGTGTCAAAAGCCTTTACAAGTCCAAAGCGGCGATCACAGTCCGTGCTGGCGGTCGATTCTGGTTGAGACCATTCGCAATATGAGTAGTTATCTCGTTTAAAGCCGTCGTTGTGCTACGAGCCTTTCGAAATCCATGCTGATGATTAGCTAGTTGGAGGTGTTCGGTCATGGATGGCAGCAACAGCGCTTCCAAAACCTTGGCAATAGGTGATAATAGGGAGATAGGACGGTATGATTCTCCAAAGTTTGCCGGTTTATCAGGTTTAGGAAGTGGGATAACCCGTGCAACCTTCCAAATCTCTGGTATTACCAACAGGTTTACCGAGAGACTGAGAAGTTGCGCCAGGAATCCCAGGGCTATTGGACCGAGGTGCTTTAAAATCACCATGGAGATGCCATCAGGGCCATGAGCTTTTGATGGTTTCGCCTTGGAGATTGCGGCTTCGACTTCAGCTGCTGTGAAGGAGCGGGGATTGGTCTCGCGTGGGAGTTTCCTGAATTTCCGAAGGGTTGCTCTTCTGGCCCTGTTCTGCGTGGTGGGATGGGCAATAAATTGCTGGCAGAACTTATTTGCGCACTTTTTGGCATCTGACTGTTGGGCGTTGTCGAAAGTTATAGCAATGTTACCCTGGTTGCTATGTACGCCAGATAGACCTTTGATCGTAGACCATAATTTATGTGAACCAGCATCACAATTGTTGAGGTGATTGATCCATTTTTCCCGACGGTGCTGGTCGCGTTGCGAAATGCAATTTTTCGATTCCGTATGGCAATATCGCCTGACGTCGTCAAATTTTGTCGCCGAAATGTTCATTTTCCGGCGACAACAAATTAGCTGTCGCCATACATTTTTACTAACGAATAAAAATAAAATAAAAATAACTTGTTATCGACGATTATTTTCTATCGCTGTACGTAGTGCATTTTTTAAATTTTGTCACAGAGACGATAGACGACGCGACATGACTCGCCTCGCTGTACGGAATCGGCCCATTAATCTCTGCCGTCAAGGATGCAATCCTGTGGTCATCAGGGCTTGTAGCACGCAGGTGGTCGCGTTGGTCAGCAAGTCTTGCTGCAGCCGTAGGATAACCCGGTCTACATTGCGGAACTCTTCCAGCAGGGAATTGACGCTTGGCCGCCCGGAGAATTACATTCCTTAAGATATTCTCACCCTTTCTGGCACATGAGGGGGGCTGCTGTTGACTAAGTGCAGTTTCAACTTCATTCGTGAAGCCATGCCAGTTGGCTTTGTTGTAGTTCACGAATGTGCGTATATCATGCTCCATAAAGTCGCTTGACTTCTCCACCGTGATCAAGATGGGGATCTGATCAGAGTCTAGGGCCACATGAGTTTGCCAGGATGTTGTGGCAATGAGCGACGCGCTGACGATCGTGATGTCTGGGGAGCTTGAACAGTTGGCCGTAATTCTGGTGGGGAAGTTTTCATTGATGGCTGCGAATTCCGAGTCGTCTATTTCATCGGCAATACTGAGCCCACGTTGGTCTTGGGCAAGTTGCGAGTACCAGGTCTCATGATGCGCGATAAAGTCACCGAGCATAATCCTGTTATCACCCTCTAGGAGGTATCGGATGGAGGGATGATAACTTGACCCTATGCTGTTTACGGGCGGGATATAGACATTGACTATCTCTAGCATATTGCCTCCTTCGGTTCGCACTGAGATAGCCATCGCCTCGAGGTATTGGTCGTGAGACTGGGACGGGAGGTGGGTTAGCTGATAATTAACGTCACGGTTAATTATAAACGCAAGTCCTCCACCATGGTTGCGCTGCCTGTCCTGTCTGACGATGATAAAATTTGCATGAGAGTTGAGCCTGGTATCGCTGGTCAGTTTAGTCTCCTGTATTGCAGCTATCGGGATGTTGTTGACATGCATGTAGTTGGTGATCTCCACTACTTTATTTCTCAGACCGTTGCAGTTTAGCTGCAAGATCTTAAAGGAGTGGGAATCACCAACACCATGATGTGATGGCTGCAGATGTTGAGAGGAGTGGCTCTGATTTTGTGGCTGTGTGGCAGCATTAAGCAGAATCTGTTGTTGTTGTGGCGGTATGCTTATGCTGCAGTGTCCTGAAATGTTAGATGGAGGGGAGGACAGGGTGCTGATAGGAGACATGGATGTGAATGTGCCAGAATGACTGCTGTTGGTGGTGTTGCTCGTTGAGGTTGGTGTGCTGCTAGCTATGGTAGAGTTTGCGCAGCAGTCCGCCACAAAGTCTTCTGACCAATCTCGATGTGAGCGCAGATTTGTGCACCGTCTCAAGTGGCACCAGTTATTGCATCTATTACAACGCACTGATGCAATATTGCTCCAAATAATGTTGCTGCAGACTGAACAGCGCCAGACTGTTGACGTTGTTGCAGTTCGGCCACGAGTTGTTGCTTGGCCAGCAGCTGGAGGGGTACCACAACAGCTTGCCACAAATGTGTCTGTGTAGTCGCGATGACTTGCCAGACCAGAGAAGCGCTTGAGGTGACACCAACCTAGGCACTGACTACACTGAACCTGTACTAAATTACGTGTAATTCTAGTATGACACACGGAGCAGATTGTGACCTCGGTGGAAGTGGGGCCTGGATTCTGCTCGATGCCAGCCATAATCAACAGGATCTTGAGCAAAACGGCTGGCATGATTTGCTCACCTGGGGAAAAAATTGGTTTGTACAGCTGGTGCTGGGTTGACAATCCCTGGCCGAGAATGACTCGAGTCGTTCCGGAGCGTAGATCCGATTGTCGTGGGAACGAGCATCTTAGTCCCGGTCCACACTAGCGTGAATTTCATTAAAAAATTTCATGAAATTAGGTGTTCTTAAATCGAACTCCCCACTACAGCACTTTTATGATTTTACTCTTATACGATTAATAAAAAGGCTTCTTTATGTTTCAACAATCCAAGATAGAATAATATATTTTTCCAATTTGTCATATTATAATTTCTAAGCCTTCCATTCAGAACACGTATATTTTATATGTTTCTATAAACACAGTGCCTACAACTCGGCCACGCTCCCTTGCACACGTCCTCGTGGGCATCTTCAATTCCAGCTTCAATTAAGCAGCAGCTATAATTTAACAACCGTCATCAGCACTGGATTGCTATTATAGCCTACATCCTTTAAATGTCTATAAATATGAAATGAAGTATACAGTTAAGTAATAAGTTTAAGAGCAAGAATTCTTTCCAAAATTCTGTTACCAATTCAAGCAACGTTATATTCACTTGCAAATAAAGACTAGTTAATATATTTTTAACTATTATTTATTCCTGACTTCGGAATCGTATATGATTATGTAATTTATGTTTTTTTTTTAATATTTTTATACCCTCATTCTTTTTTTACAAAATGATTATGGAAATATATGCCCGAAGGGATAAGACAAGTCTTCGCAAAATTTACTAATAAAATTATATGTAAAACAAACATTATTAACTACTATTTGTTCCGGACATTGCCTGCAAAAATGTATACACTTGAATACTAATACATTTCGAAGGCTATTCTACAAACCCTACATTCTCTAGAAGAATTATATTCGTATAGAATCTGACGAAATGAACATGTGAGCAGCAGTTCTGGTTTAAATATCTTGGTATAATTGTATCGCTAATGAATGCATTGAACTGAACACTTGTTACATTTTTTAAAAATTGTGATGACCATCGTGAATAAACTCGTTCTTATAACATGATGTCTACGTCTTCATCATTAATATTCACTTGCGCAACTGGACCAGTGAACATTTTTGTCACCTTTATATCTATCAATATCATCTCCCCATCTCGGAATTGGAATAACTTTCCTATTCAGATCTCTGAAATCTATGCCATTCAGTATTCGCAATTCTTCTGTTTAACCAAAAGACTATGGCTCGAATACGAGGATGATGAGTCCTGATAACGTAGGTCAACACTCAAATATTTTCCACCAGTTCCTGTATTCACTTGATCAGCTGGACTAGTGAAAATCTGTCAAACTTATAATTTCTCACCGAAAAATTGGTATTTTACCTTATCAGAACAACAATATGTCTACTATTCACTTTAATGTTCGGATTGTTTATACTTAATATTTCGGTATAGACATCCACTTCTAACTGAATAAGGGGAAACATATATAAAGGCAATTCTATTAGGAAAGTAGTCATGTTCTATCGAAATTTTATATCATTCACCTGCGCAACTGGACCAGTGAATGGCGACATTGGAAGAAGTTGTCATTCTCTAGAAGTTGATAATATTCACTTGCGCAGCTGGACCAGTGAACATCTTTAGCCTTTTTTATCTATCAATTTCATCTCCCCATCTCAGCATTGGAATACCTTTCCTTTTCAGATCTCTGAAATCTATGCCATTCTGCATTCGCCAGCCTTCTTTTAACTAAAAGATTGTGGCTAGAATGCGAGGATGATGAGTCTTGAATAAGGCCACCATACTTAAACTCTTTTACCATTCTGGGAACAACTCTTCTTCCCTCTAAATACATTTTACATAACTTAAAAAACTCTGCTACCTCAAAATAAACATTTTGATTTGCTAATCCCTAAATGTGGGATATCATTACCAACACTATTACCGTGTAAAAACCAGAAGTTATCAATATATTCGTTTTCTATTCATGTAAATATAGACAACCCTTCTTTTCAAAAATAGGCAACAAAATGCAGAGCATTTCATCAAAATTTAAAATAATTTTCTACATAATAGTTTAAGGACATGTTGTTATTTCCAAAATCGTTTGATTGTTCATAAAGCACTCTGGTTTAGACAAAAACATTGTAGTCATGGAAGCTCAACCATATTTTGACTACAGCTGCAGTCAATTATACAGCTAATAACAGCTGCAACTGACCTTCCACTTGCTACACATAGCACAACTAACACATCCAATGTACAAAACATGTAGAACATCTTGACTTTGAGATGTTGTAACTCGAGACAATGATGATAAATTTTAAGTTTACCACTAAATTAATTTTTTTGTGAAGTACATACATACCTATTGAATTTGCACAGTCTTGGGTTAGATATACCCATCGCAAACATATAACATATATGTACCTTTTTGATTCTTCTATTGTGTTGTAGAACTTCTTCTAGCGTTTATAGAATCCAATTTTCTTTTCTCAATTACCTGCCCTTCCATCATTCATTTAACTTCCTTTGATCTTTCTACATTTGAGTTGATATACAATTTACAATGAGAATGATTTGAATTTATCGCTAAAAGGTTCCAATGCAAAATTGAACTTCCGGGAAGATATTCTGTTCTTTTCACATAGCATTTGTTTTTAGTTATTTTCCAAACGTTTATTCAAATCAGCGTTATATCAAATCTTGCAACCGTCCATTCTTTGAAACAATTCGCCAATTGTTTTAAATATACATATACATATATCCTTACTGATCCAAATTAGCCTCAGCCCAAATTTTTTTTTTTGGCAGCAGATGCTTGTTTCAGGATCACAAATAGTACGAGACTCCAAATCTAAATTTTTGCTTCTTGATATTCAGTATCTGTTCTTTGCGTATATTGGTTTTCGCAGATCCCACCGCTGCTTTATACGATTAATAAAAAGGCTTCTTTATGTTTCAACAATCCAAGATAGAATAATATATTTTTCCAATTTGTCATATTATAATTTCTAAGCCTTCCATTCAGAACACGTATATTTTATATGTTTCTATAAACACAGTGCCTACACTCTACTATGGACGTCGATCTAGAGACGCATAATTTCATATCAAAATTTCAGTGAAATTACTGTAGTGTGGCCCGGGACTTACAAGACTATTTGGCGGAACAGAAAACACAAGTAAGTCTACGATACCAGTGTCTCCAAATCACAAAGATGGAAAATGAAGATTTTAAAGAATACGCTAGTCGTGTCAATCTTCAGTGTGAACTTTTTAAACTGGATGACTTAACTACAGACCAGTTCAAGTGTTTAATTTTCATACTTGGTCTTAAATCATCACAAGACAGTGACATCAGAATCCGTTTATTAAGGCATCTTAATGAAAGTAAGGAAGTAGTCAACTTAGAAAAGCAAGTTGATGAAACACAAAGCATTTTGGATTTGAAAAATGACACAGCACTAATTGAGGGAAGTCAAAAACAGTGCAACAAAATTGGTAATAATATATAATTGTTCCACAAACATCCCAGGCGGGACAGGGGAGACTTCTCTCATATCAATGAGTGCACCCCGATTCATATTAACTCAATGATATGGGACCTACTGTTTATCGCCGAGTCCGAAAGGCGTGTCTAAGACACCACTTGTAGAGAAGTTGTACAAAGCTGAAATACTCAGAAAATGTCGCCAACATTACTGAGGGGTATTTTGCCACCGTTTAAAAGTGTTTGATGTTGACTGGCCGGGGAATCGAACCCACGACCTTAAGCGTGCAAGGCGGGTGTGCATACCATTGCACCACGGTGGTACAAAATTGGTAAGCCTCAACAAAAACAAAAGATATCAAAAACAGCATGTTGGTATTGTGGAGATATGCATTATGCAAAACATTGCCCCTACTCCAAGCACAAGTGTACCAAGTGTGAACAGATTGGTCACAAAGATGGTTTTTGCAACAGCATGCACAGGCAAAGCAAACCAAATCACAACACCAACAAACATCAACAGAGCAAAACCAATCATGATCAAAACTCAGAACAGAACAATGTGAGTCATCAGAATTTTAACACCAACAAAACAAAATTCAGCACAAAAACAGTATCTACAACAGATCCAGTCAAAATCAAGCAGACAAGAAAATATGCTACAGTGAGTATTAATTCATTGGGTGACGTAGGGGATGGAAGATACCAAGCAACGGTCCTGACCGGTTTTAACATGGCAAAGCCCAGGATTTATCTTGGTCCCTCTTTCATCCCAAGTGGACACTGACCTCCCCGTGGTGTCACCTGGTGAACTGCCTTTAACACCCGTTAAAGGTAGTGAACTAACATGTGCCGCGCGTTCACCCATAAGAACGTTAAAAACTTGGGTTTGGGCGTCGGGTTAGTAACCCTCCACTAGAAAAAACAGCCTACTATGAAAAAACGAAAGAAAAGAAAAACAAACCCCTCTAAAGTTGACGAACCCCGCAAACGTTTTAAGAACCATGATCTGCGAATCTGCACCTGGAATGTTCGCACTCTTTATAGAGAAGGTGCAGTCTTCGCATTGGCAGACGTACTTGAAAAGTACAAGACCGATATTACTGCCATACAGGAAATACGATGGATTGGGAAAGGCGTCACGACAACACCTAAAGATGACGCACTGTATTATAGCTGCCATGACGTAAAGCATGAGTTTGGTTGTGGATTCGTAGTTAGTCGGAGACTAAAACATCTGGTATCCAGCTTCACCCCAGTGAATGAAAGACTTGCTGCAATTCGAATAAAAGCTAAATTCTTCAACATCAGCTTTATTTGCGCTCATGCTCCCACTGAAGAAAAGGACGAACAGACCAAAGATATATTTTACGAGCGCTTAGAAGAAACATATGACCGTTGCCCTGCCCATGACATTAAAATCATTCTAGGCGATTATAATGCCAAAATTGGAAAGGAGAATATCTTTGGCCCAACAGTCGGGAAATTCAGTCTCCACAGTGAAACATCTGACAATGGTATGAGGCTTATAGACTTTGCAGCTGCAAAAAACATGGTAGTTAGCAGTACCAGATTTACAGGGTGTTTTTGTAAAAATGCTTGCCTGTCACACGAACCGTTCGTACTAAAACGTATACGTTCAAAATTTGGTTCTTGTAAAATTTTACGAACCATTCGTTTTTATCTGAAAGCTTTCGTCTATTTTATAAAAGCTTTTATATTTCAGGGTTTCCATGATACTTATTTTGTGAATTTTGCATAGGCATCTGCACGTAAAATGTGTTACTTGATGGCAACCCCGATACACAGATGTCAAACAAAAAATAAGAAAAAAAATTTAATCAAATTTGTCCAAAAATAATTGTGATAATATGAAGAAACAGATGTACATATACGCGTGTGCTTCTATGGAAATAAATAAAACTGCATTCCCTTCCAGTTTTCGTGTGTTTTGTGCCATTAATTACTCAAATTATTTAATTTTCTTTCAAAACGATGGGTCTTTTCCATTCGTTTATTTTTGACGTATTCGTTCGTCTGATTTTGTTACGAAAACCAAAAAAATTACGAAAATAAAAAGCTTTCATTTGTTTGTCACACGAATACAAACGTCAACCGCTATGAAAACCAAATTGTATCTTCGTTCATGAAATCGACGAACGAATGGGCAAAAACTTTTTACAAAAACACGCTGTTAATCATCTGATATTCATAAGGGCACCTGGCTGTCTCCAGATCAGAAAACAAGAAATCAAATTGATCATGTTGTGATAGATGGAAGACATTCATCGAGTGTGTTGGATGTACGATCGTTCCGAGGCGCAAACATTGATTCGGACCACTACCTTGTTGCAGCAAAGGTACACACCCGCTTAAACGTAGCAAACAAAGTACGAACAGACACAACACGAAAGTTAGACATCGGTAAGCTGCAATCACAACAGATAGCCACAGCATATTCCACTCAACTAGCCCAATTGCTTAATCAAAGCACTCCTCATCCCGATAACGTATCAGCGCAATGGCAAAGCATTGCCCACTCCATGCAAACAGCCGCAAAATCCATACTTGGATACCAGAGACCTCCACCAAGGAATCCATGGTACGATGAGAAGTGTCGTGCTGCCACCGAAGAGAAAAATGCGGCATATAGGGCTACTTTACAATCCGTAGCAACGCGTAGCGCACGAGAGAGATACAGGCAGAAAAGGAGAGAGGGGAAACGTCTTTTCCGCAGGAAAAAGAGAGAGATGGAAAAGCGGGAGTGTGAAAAAATCGATATGTACAGGAGCCATGAAGTCCGAAAATTCCACCAAAGAGTCAAGCATCAAACTGATGGCTTTGGTACAGGCACATCCTCCTGTAGAGACCAGCAAGGTAATTTGGTAACTGATACAGATAGTGTACTCAGGATACGGAAAGAACATTTTTCAAATCTGTTGGTATCCAATAGCAGCGAAGACGACGAAGATACCACAGTCCCAATCCCAGAAGATGGTATTGAATGTATACCGCCCAGCCAAGATGAGGTAAAGACAGCAATAAATCGGCTGAAGAATAATAAGGCAGCAGGGGCCGATGGCTTACCAGCCGAGCTGTTCAAAACCGGAGGCGACACGCTGATAAGGTGTATTCATCAGCTAGTTAGCACCATCTGGCAGGAAGAACGAGTACCCGACGATTGGAACCTGAGTATCCTGTGCCCCGTCCACAAGAAGGGAGATAAGACTGTATGCTCTAACTATAGGGGCATAAGCCTACTCCCTATTGCCTACAAGATCGTGTCAGGGATATTATGCGAACGACTAAAGCCTATGGTCAACGAGATAATTGGACCATACCAATGCGGCTTTAGACCTGGCAAGTCCACCATTGACCAGATATTTACCCTGCGCCAAATCCTGGAGAAGACCCAAGAGATGCAGATCGACACCTACCACATTTTTGTCGATTATAAAGCAGCCTTCGACAGCCCGCTGCGTTCAAAGGTATTCCAAGCCATGTCTGAATTTGGTATCCCCGCAAAGCTCATCCGGCTTTGTAAAATGACTTTAACTGACACGAGGTCCTCAGTTAAAATAGGAAAGAACCTCTCCGAAGAGTTTGGTACCAAAAGAGGTTTCAGACAAGGAGACAGCCTTTCGTGTGACCTCTTCAACATCCTGCTTGAAAAGGTTATACGAGAGGCAAACGTCAAAAGAAGTGGCACAATCTACACCAATAGTCACATGTTATTTGCTTATGCTGATGATATAGACATCATGGGCCGATCAGTAAAAGAAGTAACTGATACCTTTATAAAGGTCGAAGGAGAATCTGCTGCAATGCATCCATTGAGCTCGGACCGACTGTGGATGTTGGTTCCTATAATATTGAGGTAGTAAAAGACTTCGTCTACCTCGGCACCTCCGTAAACACAACAAACGACATCAGTTGTGAAATAAAAAGAAGAATTGTATTGGCCAACAGATGCTACTTTGGTTTAAGTAAGCAGTTTAAAAACAAAGCCACATCTCGTCAAACAAAAATAACGCTCTACAAAACACTGATACTACCCGTGCTGATGTATGGCTCCGAAGCATGGGTACTTGCGCAAGCAGACATGCCAGTGTCTACCTCGGCACCTCCGTAAACACAACAAACGACATCAGTTGTGAAATAAAAAGAAGAATTGTATTGGCCAACAGATGCTACTTTGGTTTAAGTAAGCAGTTTAAAAACAAAGCCACATCTCGTCAAACAAAAATAACGCTCTACAAAACACTGATACTACCCGTGCTGATGTATGGCTCCGAAGCATGGGTACTTGCGCAAGCAGACATGCCAGTGCTTGGTGTGTTTGAGAGAAAAATTCTTCGAAAGATCTACGGACCAATCTGCGTTGACGGTGAATATCGACGTCGCATGAACCACGAGCTGTATCTGCTATACAACGACATGAATATAGTTAAGCGTATCGAGATGCAACGATTGCGTTGGCTAGGCCATATCATAAGAATGAGCGATGATGAACCCGCTAAAAAGGCGTATGAATACATGCCACATGGCGGTGCACGCAGAATTGGCAGGCCAAGGAATAGATGGCGCAAACAAGTGGATGATGAGATGAAAAGGCGCGGTATTCCAGAGTGCGAAGCAACAAATAGAGAGGAATGGCGATCTCTTCTTAGTTCGGCCTATAGAACAAATGTTCTGTAATGGGCCAGCTAAGTAAGTAAGAGTATTAATTCAAAGCAAGTGAAACTACAGTTGGACACGGCATCAGACATTACCATAATTTCTAAATCAACGTGGAAAAGAATCGGAAAGCCGGGTGCATTTGAAACCACAGACACCGCCGAAGATGCAGGTGGCAATAAACTCACATTTTTTGCAAAACTTTTTCCAATAGAAGTGTCAGTTGCAGGAAAATCAAAAATTGTGGATTGTTACATTTCAAATTTGGAATCATTAAATGTCCTAGGCATAGATTGGATTGAGAAATTTAATCTATGGGATATTCCAATAGCGAAATGGTGTCATCAGATCAAGTTCACAGGAACTAAGTCATTTAACAATGTTTATCAAGTACTCAATGCTCACTTTCATCCCAGCCCAAATAGGCAAGTCAAAAAAGTCAAGAGGAAGGAGCGACCGCAAAAGCATCTTCAAGAAGAAAAACTCACAACGTATTCAACGTTCATAAAAGTCTATGTTCATCAGTCATGGACAGAAATCAGAAAAAGGAAAGTCAGTATAATACCAAACACGGAAGTCGCATCAAGGTACATGCAGATCAACTTCAAACAAAAATAGGCGATACTTCTGCTTCATCAAACAAATTATCACCTTTGGATATATTACTTCGAGAATTCAACATTAAATTGCCGTATACAGATTCTACAGCATATCAACCAGAATCATCCACAGAAGACAACCAGTTGAAGTAATATCCAGAACCCAGGTTCAAACTTAAAAGGGGAGATATTAGGGTAACCCTAGTACTACCACATAAAATGCAACAATCTGGCAGCATCATAGCAGTGTTGCATGCATCAGTAGTTTTAAGTTATTATCTCTCTCTACTCATTGTCAGTACACAGTCGGTTAGTTACTTTGCAACCACCAATTAATAGACATCTCATCTGTACATATTTCGTCATATTTCATTGTTCTTCATAATTAATACTTTATTTCAACTCATAAAACAACTTAAAGTTTTATTCAATAAATGAATTGATTGTTATGTTTAAACATCGTCTTTCATTCAATCGACCACCTCCGTAAGAACATAACACAAACAAATAATTGTTCCGCTGTTGACTCTTTGGAAAAATCGTTTTATGTTAGAATTTCGCATGTTTATAATAATCTGCCACCATGTCTCAAGACATCTAATTCCTCCTTAAAATGTTACAAGAATAAATTATGTGCTCATTTTAGTCGTAATGAAATACAGCGTTCATACATTTTTTGTCTTAGTTTGTAAAGATATATTGTTGCATGGCTGATTCTATTAATGTTTATTTTGTTATATATTTTCGTTTCTTAATTTATAAGCCTTTGCTTTTATTTATGTATAATTCTATTTATGATAAGCTAAGAAATATTGTTAGATATAAGTAACTGAGAGTAGTTATAGAATAGCTGATTTTGGAACCCCTCATGGCCCTATAGTCTAGGTTACTGTGTTTGTCAAATAAAATTAAATTACAGTAATATGCCGCAAAAAATGTCAAGTAGATCGGAGCGAAATCTTGCCTTTAAGCGAGACTGAATTTGCACAAAATAGGTCAATTTATTTGTTAAAATCAAATTTTGTCTCTGACAGTTCACATTTTTTTAAATAGATTTTTTAAAATTTTGTTTCGCTTAAAGACAAGATTATTAGGACCTCCAAACGCCCATTCGTTTTGAAACTATCATTGGCACCGCAAAACGCTTTAAAAATGGTTTCGTAGGTAGCCATTTACAACAAAACTATGCAATATTTAGATTTAGTTTAGATGTGCTCTTTCAGCTGAATGAAAGACCTACTTAAAAATTATGGTAGTTTCTTTAAAAAAAATCATGAAAAATGAGTTTTTCGGTCTGCACAACTAAGAACAAACCTTTAAATTATGAACAGTTGTTTTTGTTCTATATGTACCTTAAAACCATGCGAACAGTTATTAATGTAGCATAAAAGAATGGTTTGTTTATTTCAATTTGTCGCAGACTTTAAGAATATTATGTAGCTAACACCGTATATTTAGTAGATTTGTTTTGAGGTTCTGATTAAAATTCATGTGACAAACTTGTATAACATCCGCCAGTAATGATCTACGAGGGTCAAAGACACATTCAAACATTCTAAACCTATACCTCTTATAAAATTCATGAAATTTCACCCTTATTTTTGGGAAAAACAAAATACGGTCGGTGTAGGGTTTAAATACAATACACTTATTTTTTAAGAATTGTTTGACCTCATAATTGTAATAATGAGATTTTGAAGATTCCATGTTCAGTTAGAATAGGGGTGTAACGTAAAGAAAACTTCAGTTATAATAGGACTGAATATAGCTAATTAAACATACCTTTGCTCGAAGTTCCTTTTCATTTGTTATAAGTTCTTGAATTTGAGTTGCAGTCCACTCACAATTCTTTTGATCTACAATCCACCTTAAATACAATTCTAGAAATGAATAAGTGTTAAATGACAAATGATATATGCAATTGTTAAATTACAGCTTACCACTCCACAATTCTAAGCTGATTGGAGCAACGGAAGGCCATATTACTCGGGGATTTGGGTCGTACATCGGATTTAGGAAGTTCTTTAGAACTTCGGGTCGATTTAAATAAGACCATAGGCTGGTAGTGCGCGAATGGACACGTAACTCTTGGCGTTCCTTTTCTGAATCGCAAAGGAATGTTCCATACTGAGAGAAGTAGCTATGTTCAAAAAGTAGTATTAACAACTGGGTACTAAATTCGAAACTGCAAGGAAATTGTTTGTACAACTGATGGATGCAATCTAAGAAAAGGGTAAACGTTGCCCCATTGCTTTTGTGGCGATTCTGCGTAGGAGTATAACACGAATAACGATGCCGAGAAGCAAACGGATGACCTGCCTGTATCCATTCACGTTCAATCAGGGCTTGGATTCTGAAGTAATATGAAATAGTAGTTTTGTTTTTAAGAATGTTAAGCTTACTCACCCTCGTACAGTGCGACAATCTGGATTCAAGATAATTTGCACAAGAGACGTAACGATTAGGGTAGAATCAAGACCTTTGGCGCCATGAACTAAAACTGGACTACCCTCCTGATCAAGACATTGTGCCACTACACATGATGCGTTTAACGATCCCAATACCAAACTGAGCCAATTACTATTTTCCAAGCGCGAAAGCCATTTGTCGGGTGAACAGTTAATATCGTTACAAGCTTAAAATATTTAAAAATTAATATGTGCTTTTAATGAAGTAATAAATAATAAACTACCTTCGATAAGCTTCGAAAAACTATCTAATATTGCCGCAGGCGAAGAAATATTGCCTATTGAACGATTGACTTTTTTCCACTGTGAATAATGCTGATCCGTTTCTGTGTTAGACTTTCCTTTGCCCCAGGTATCGACTATAAACCCCTTTTTACTGCGACCCAATACTACGTTTAAAATAGCTTCGTCGGATCGACAACGTTTAATTCCTTGAATTGACAAAGGTTGGGCACTCCTTAGAAGAGCTGCCTAAAAGAAAAATAATCCTTTAATACCAGATAAAGGAAAATATAAATACATAGAAGAAAAATATATTTTTAATAGGTTTGTACTTGATAATTTTCACAAAGACTAACCCCCTGTTTTTGCAATTTATTTTGTTTCGTTCGTCTATATTCGTAATAATTTAAGCATCTATAGCTCAGCCCGCATAAGACATACATACCTAATTTTTCGTATACCCGTTCCATATACAGCTAAGAATTCCTCATTTAAAAATCAGCGCTCTACATTTGCGCTAAAGCGAGTAAATCGATCTACAAAATTTGACAATTCGTGTGAGAATAAAATTGTTTACAAAAACAGGGGGTTAATATGGCTGTCTGCGTACTCGATAATAACCCCCATTATTATAAGTTTTCTTTTGTTAAATTTTAGATTTAACGAACAGATTTATAGCTTTCCGATTAGCTTAAAGTGATTCAATATCAAGGAGAAGGATCTTGGCATTAACTCTCAATGTAAAAATTATATTTTAAAAGCATCCAATTTAGTTTGTTTTGCGTTTTCAAAACTATCAGACAGTAAAAGAACACATATAATAATGACCCTAGGTGTGTCTGCGTACTCGATAATATGTGTGCCTTTTTACGAGATAATTTGTAATAATTATTACAAATGTTTCAAATTTTGACAGTTGTATATTTATATTAGCTGTGTCTTTTTACGTGATAATTTGTAATAATTATTACTAATGTTGCAGATTTTGACAGTTATATAAAGGAAAAGTTGCTGAAAAAATGTTTCAGAAACATTTAGTAAGTAAAAAGACACACCAATTGTATTTTTTGTAATTTTTTTTTCAGCAACATTTAGTAAGTAAATAGACACACCAAATTCGTAATAAATTGGTTTGTCTTTTTACGTACTGAACTTTACTGAACATTTTTTCTTCAGTAAAGTTTTGACAATTGTATAATTGAAATGTTGCTAAACATTACTGAAGAAACAATGTTCAGTAAAGTTCAGTACGTAAAAGGACAAACCTATTATTACAAATGTTTCTAAAACTGACAGTTGTAAGTACGAAGGCAAACCTAATAAGTGTGTCTGCGTACTCGATAATTTGTAATAATATACCTGTCCGTGTACTCGATAATTCGTAATAATTATTACAAATGTTTCGAAAATTGACAGTTGTATAAAGGTAAAATTGCTGAAAATGTGTTTCAGCAACATTTAGTAAGTACGAGGGCAAACTTATTTATTACAAATGTTTCAAATTTTGACATTTGTATAAAGAAAAAGTTGCTGAAACATCTTTTTCATTAATTAAAAAAATTAAGTAACAGTGTTTTATTTATAAATGCACTTAAAGGTAGAAAATAATTTTTCATGATGGAATCTCTCAAATAAAACGCTTGCCGTTCAATATTGTCAATCACAATAATTCAAATGCAAACGTTTTATTTGAGAGATTCCATCATGAAAAATTATTTTCTACTTTTAAGTGCATTTATAAATAAAACACTGTTACTTAATTTTTTTAATTATATACTTATTTGTTTTCAAAAGCAAACGATTGAAACAGCTTCTCTTTTTTCAATGAATTGCCAGCGACCCCAAACATTTTTGCAAGAATTCCACTTTCTGCGAGAAATATTCAAATTGAAAATCTAACGAGTTTTCATTCTTACTTTTCAAAATATTCAACCAAATGTGAAAAATTGTTAGTTGTTTAAATTCCAATAATTTATAGACATTTCCTTATTTTGTTTACATGTACGTTGACACTAACGTTTACAAACAAAAACAAATTTCTATGTGGTTGTTGTTGAGTTGTATTTTTTGTAGTATTTACTTTACCTGGTTTGTTTTACCCATGATACAATAAGAAGGTAGCAGCAACTGCCGTTTTTGGTAACATAAGATGTCAAAATTTGACATAAATTCTATACAATTGACACATTATGTTACCATCAGCTGGGCTGATAATGCTACCTTCTTATTGTATCATGGTTTTACCATGCTTTCAAATGTATGTTTTACATATTTCTACACACTTTTATTTTCCATCATTTCTGAAAATGTTGGTATTTTCAATACTTTTTATACCCTACACCACTATGTGGAAATTCATGTAACACCGCGAAATAATCGTCGGAGACCCCCAATGTTGTATACCAATCTTCATATCTCGGCGAGATAAAGCGATTTTGAGATGTGTGTCCGTCCGTCCGTGTGTCCGTCTGTCCATTATAAATTGTAATCAAACTCCAGGCCGCAATTAAGGACCGATCGTCACGAAATTTTGTATGGAGGTCGGTTTCACATCAGAATAGATCGCTATTTTAATTGGTGATGATCGTGAAATATTTAGCGGGTGATATGGACCAAAAACATATTTTTTATTCGATTTTGTATCTGCTCTGTAGGTCGCAATAATAGTCCGATCGCCCCTAAAGAAGAAGCTTGCTATTTGAGATGGCGATCAGATAATATTCAGATG
This sequence comes from Musca autumnalis, assembly GCF_047663935.1. NCBI lineage: Eukaryota > Metazoa > Arthropoda > Insecta > Diptera > Muscidae > Musca > Musca autumnalis. Next base: position 152,313,184 of record NW_027411977.1, read on the forward strand.
GTTAAATGGACCACAACTTTTGTGTGAAAATTGGGAAAATTTTTAATATACAGCATTTATCTTTATTTCTGGAAGACACATTTCGGGTAAGTAAGCAATGCTGGGAAAAGGAACTCTTGACCATTATATTGTGTGTTAATTGCGTTACAGCCTAATATACCCAGTTATTTCTTTGTAGTGTAATCATAAACACGCTAGAGGTCGCTATTATAGCTCAATAATCACGAAATTTTCCGCGAGGTAAGACTTTAGGTCGAGGTAGATGCTTACAATTTTGGATGATGATCTGATAACATTTAGCGCGTAAAATGGACCATTACTTTTGTATGAAAAATAAAAAAATGTTTGTCTATATATTATTTCCTGGAGGACATGTACCGGCAAATTGCAATAACGTGTCTGCTAGATAACGGGCCTACTGCTTAATATATAATGGGGTTTGTGTAGAGAACCACATTTGCCCATTCCCAGTTTTTGCATTATTGCAAATTACATGGTGCTCTAACGTTTTAATTGTCCAATTGGATTTTTATACATACACTGCATCATGGGTCGCTTTACCGCTTTTTTTTCAAAACGATTCCCCAGCCAGGCAAAATCAAAACCTTAACGGCGGCAAAATATCCTTCAGTAAGGCTTCCGACATTTTCTAAGTATTTCAGCCATGTAAAACTTCTCTACAAGTGATGTCTTAGGACACGCCGTTCGGACTCGGGTCCCATATCATTGAGCGAATATGAATCGGGGTACACTCACTCATTGATATGAGAGAAGTCTCCCTTGTCCCTTCTAGGATGTTTGTGAAACAATTAATATATTATTATTTAAGCTTGGTGTGATACAGTACCAGAATGCGCAAAGTTTCTTCTTACAATAAGTTTATTTGTTCCATAAAGAAATTTTGATATGTGGAAAGCTAATTCCCAGGGGTAAAGGTGTAGGGTATCACATGGTCGGCATCGCCTGACTATAGCATTTTCTTGTTTTATTTGTTTCTATTTTCAAAATTGAGGAGAGAGTCTTGTCAAAACAGTGTTTGTGTATACAAACTTTCAATTATTGGTTTCGCTTTTTTTCTTCCTTCTGCACCTATATAAAGAGTTTAGGCCTCCACTCACCTATGTGTGCATGACAAGTGTGTAGCAAAGCATTCATTCAATTCTCGAAACATTGAAATTTTCCTCCAAAAATGAATTACTTTTAATTTTTTCTTTGTTCCTTCACAAACATTAGGTTTATCCTTGTACTTTCTCAGTAAATATTACTCAGTAACTTCTTTTTAGAGAGCAAAGAATTTTATACTCTTTCAAAGGAAAAAATAAAAAAAGTAAAAAGACAACATTCAGTAAAAATGTTCAATTTGATTAATATTTACGATTATGATATTTGAATATTTTAAACTTTTGACAGCTGCCTAAAGCTACAAAATGTTACTGAACAAAATTTCTTCAGTAAAAATTATAAATTCTCAGTAACAAACATTTCAAAACAAGTCTCTCAATTCATTCTCATTTACTGAACATTTGTGTAAAAGAACAACATTCAGTTATAATTTGTGATAATAATTACAAATTATCGAGTACGCAGACACACTTAATAACATTTATTTTTGAAAATTTTATATTGACAATTTGAAAATAAACATAAGCTTTGTTCCAGTACTTTTCTAATGGCAAAAGTAGTAAAAGAGCAAACTGTCAAAATTGTTCTCACAGCAGATATATTTTCAAAAAGTATGGGAACGGAAAAGCTATGAAAAATGTTTAAATGTGTCACATAAAAATGGCAGACGTCATGCAAAAACATAACAACAAAGATACATTTTTAAGAATTTGTTTTATTTTAATTGTTTAACATTAAAGGACACTTGCAAATTAACTACAGCAACCAACACCGATATTACGCATTCCTCTGATCTCTTATACAGCTGTATGTAGTACGAAATTTTAAGATTAAAATCTCTCCAGGCAAGAGATCGAAATTTAGTTTTAAATCATCAATGGTCAAGCTTTTCCTTTCTTATTTAAAATAAAAAAAAAAAACAATATTTTTATGAAAACCTGCGTTTCTTTGCTAAATGTATGATGATGTTCATCTGATTTATAAAATGCAAACAAAATATAAAGTATTTAAAGAAAATTTAAAATACATTTAAACTGATAATGACACATTTGGCTCTATAGCGAACACCATCTTGCGTTTCCTTGCAAACAGACATTCCAGTCGGTACGTTATGGAACAACCATAGGTTCTTCTACAATTCCATCACCACCAATTACATCACCATCTTGCACACGTAAAAGATTTAAAAACTTCTTACAACATTGCTCTCTAGAAAGCGTCTACTCAGGACATCTCTCTAGGCCATTAGAAGGCTCTACTGAAAGGCGGATCTTGCTGTTGCAAAGGCAAATGACAGTGGTTACGTTAATGATTACGTATTTTTGTATTTCACGTAACGGATTGTGGATGCTGCAGTTGTGGAAGATTTCGTATTACAAAGCATTCGGCACAAACTTTTTAAAGTTGAAAAAACATGATTGAATTGATTCCTTAAACTTCAAAAAACTGTTAATAAATGACAAATTCCTGCGAATTTTAATACGTAACACCGCGGATTGTAGTTATCACTGCATCTGTAATTGCCTTGAAGTGTTATTTCGTTGTTAAATACAGAATTTGATTTTCTTCAATTATTATTTTTTCCTTTCAACAAATGTCAAATATATTGTTTGACGAATTTACAACTTTCTACACACCCAAATTTGTGTAGTAGAAGATAGTAGAAGAGAAAGCCATTCCGAGCCATTTTCGTTTAAAGAGAATAGAAAATTTTGCCAATTTTTGTAGTAGGGGAACGCATTTTATCAAAAAATTGAAAAAATAGTACTAAATAGTACTATTTTGCAGGTTCTGGAACACAGCTATAATTCACCCACACTGATGGGGGTTTATTTTGAAATCAAAACAGTTTTGATTTTCATCAGTCTTGAAAAACTCACACATATATTCTCAAATTTAAACATACTATCACAAATGCTGCCGGGCAGGCTGATAGGAGAGTGGACGCCTTTTAATTAACTCTTATCATTCATTGTCTTATGCCAGACTATTAAAATTTTCATGGAAAACTCTTTTTCATTTTCTTCTAAAATTTCATTGACATCCACACACGTATATGAAATCAAATGAAAATTGTGATATCTTCATTGCTTTACATTGGTTTGAGAGTTACGAATTTAAACACAAAGAAGAATTTCAGATTACAGAACCTTATGTTCAGATTTTCATCCCCTTCACACCTCTTGCCTATAAACTCATTTTCACGTACATGACAATTTTCATTGTCTGGCATAAGACATTTTTTCTGAAAATTTTTGTGTTTTAAATAAATTTTTAAATTTTCTAATTAGACATGTCATACGATAAATTCTCTCATTTGTTAGGGATGGGACATATTTCTTCGTCGTTCGGAGACTTTGTTTCTTTTATGAATGCCATAGTAGAACAAATTTAAGGTAAAGTAAATACTACAACAAATACAACTCAACAGCAAGTACATAGAAATTCTTTTTTGTTTGTAATGTTACTGTCAAAGGAATATGTAAACAAAATAAGGAAATGTCTATAAATTACTTGAATTTAAAAAACTAATAATTTTTCACATTTGATTGAATATTTTGGAAAACATGAATGAAAATTCGTTTTCAATTTGAATGTTTCACATCATTCCACTAAATGCATAATTTCTCGCAGAAAGTAGAATTCTTGCAAAATGTTTGGGATCGCTGAAAATTCATTGAAAAAGGAGAAGCTGGTTCATTCTCTTGTTTTTGAAATCAAAATAGCACACGTTTATTAGGACTTTATTTTTTCAAATTTAACAAAATACCTCACATATTAACAAACGTTGTACCGCCTCTATAAGCGGTGTTTTATTGTGCGGCTCGGACTTGGAGAAGGTTAATATTAAGATTCTTTTTTGACGTTTTTTTTTTGCGACATTGGTATGTTCTAAATAATAAAATTTTCTGTGATAACTAATTTTTGTATATTTATTGAATTATTATAGAATATCCTGAAGATGCAATCTAAATTATTGCAAAATATGGATAAATAAATAAATATACTTAAATATTTATTAATTTTGATGAAATTTTAAAAATAGAAGATTTTTGCAGTTTCTGATATGAGCGCCTCTATTATAACTCTTGATGAACTGCTTCAAAACGAAGTAGTGGATGTAGTATTTCATCTTGAACTAGCTGTGATGTATAATAATTTAGACTTACCCCATTTTCATGTCTATAACTAAGCACTGGAAAACGACCACCATCTCGGAAAGCTGCAGATTGTATTATCTGTTCATCGGTTATTTGCTTTGGTACTATCAGAACAGATCCGTATGTGGGGCAGATTTTGAAGTCTTTATTAACGTTGGTTATTCGCCATTCACAGCCTACGCCTGTTGAACCCACATTGCTGTCATGATCATTTGAACTAGGAGAATGTAACGTAGAGAGCGGACTTAAAGTTGCATTCGAGTTATTGATTGAACTCACACCATTGTTGCATGAACTAGAGGAGATAAGTTTGGAAAATTCCAACTCGGGTCTATGGAAATAATTCCTTTAATATTAAGTAATAACATTTTTAGAAAATGTACCTACCGAAATATTGTATAACCGTCTTCTAATATAGTGTACATTGGGCGATAAAAGAAAGGGTATTCTAATTCAGCATTGTTAAGTGAACTTAAAGCCTCCAGCGACGAGACTATATTTAAGTACTCCTTGGCGTATTTAATCCGTAGGGAAATTATTCTTAAATCTTTACATTTTAGTGTTATAAGACCTCCTACTACAGTGTTTTGGACCATATATGGTTTCTTTTCAATATAATCGATATTTTTGTGCATTAACTGAAAATATAATTCAAGATTGTACGAGTTTTTCTTCAATAAAACTTGTACATACCCATAATTCCTGGCTATTTTCCTGACGTGCGCTACTTAACAACAAGTGGTGACCAGTAATGCATAAACGTCCCTCTATAGTGGCATTGGTGTGGTCATGTAAAAACACCCCATCTAACTTTGGTGTCTGTATTAGCTCCACGAATTCCATTATAACTTATATGTTGGGCTTTTTAAAAGTAAATCTATTATATCAATGCAAATACATTTACTTTATGCAGTCTGTTGCCGCACAATTAATAACTAACAGTGTGGCTCGGCGTTCCCATTTGTAATTATTCGCTGATTCTACAAGTGGGCGGGGGTCTGTTTTCACCACTCCGATGCAGCTAAACGTAGTCGTTTGATTAAGAAAAACGTCCCTATATCATTATTTTAGTCAAACAAATTCCTTATCATTCATACTGACTTATACATCGTCATTTGTATGTAGTCACATACTACTTTACATACCAACAATGGACACACGAGCAGAAAACATCAACATCAGAAGATAAAACTTCCCAATATTCAATATTGTGGAAATGACACAGTTTTTGGCACGACTAATGTATTCCTTTTTTACTTTTTTATTTATATACAACAATGTACGAAAGTCACAAAAAGTTGATTTGTTGATGTTTTATCAACATATGTTGTGACTTTGACGTTTGACTATAGTTGTATTCATGGTACAATAAAGTAGAGGTAGGCCAGGTATGAAAATCACTGAGAAATGCCACCCTGCAGCCATGGCTTAAAACGTCAAATGGCATGGTACAATAATAATGGTAGATGTACCTGCATAGCTATCCCGTATTACAAAAACATATGGAATTTAAAGCTTCACTTTTTATATGTTAAAAGTGTCATATAGTGTAAAAACATTTCTTTAGCTAGGCTCCAGAATATTCTTGTTGGAAAAGTGTTCCAAAAATAGCAAAAGTTCTTCCCAAACTTATGACAGTGAAAAAATGTCATTCACTTATTTTCTACTTGACAACTTTGGCTAATCTGACATCGTGATTGCTGTTATCCGATTTGCAGATAAATGTCAGCAGAATTTTTACAAAAATTTTAATTTTTACATTCCCATACTTTTGGAACAAATTTAAATTAATATCAATATGTGATAAATTGTTCATTCGTAAGTTTTGGTAAAAAAATCAACAATTTTATTTTGCCACGCGAATACATATTTTTTGTCCATGTTTTCAATTTTAAGATATAGTGTTACAGCAGAAGTTTTTTGTTGGAACAATTCAGCGATACATCTACCTTTATGATTGCATAATGTGAAAAACAGTACAATATGTCAACCCTGCTTTTGACAGATTAGGCCATAAAAAGAAAAAAATTGTAATCAGCTGTTAGCTGTGGCCTACCTTTACTTTATTCTACCATGGTTGTATTCATGGTACAATTACTAAGGTAGATGCATGGTACAATTACATAGGTAGATGCATCGGCGAATTGCTACAACAAAGCAACTTTTTTTGTAATGTAAACTGTCAAAATTTTCACCAAATGGTCTCTTGTTGTCTCTTTTTATCGCTTGTGTTTGTCTATAAAGTGTAGACATGCTATCTCTTACTTACCGAATCATATGGTTTTTTGTTTTGATTACAAAGGTAGATGCCTCAGCCCAGCTGATCGAATCTAAAAAAAAAAACTAGGAATTCGCCATTAAAAATCAAAACAAAAAACCATATGATTCGGTAAGTAAGAGATAGCATGTGTCATCACACAAGGGATAAAAAGAGACAACAAGAGACCATTTGGCGAAAATTTTGACAGTTTACATTACAAAAAAAGTTGCTTTGTTGTAGCAATTCGCCGATGCATCTACCTATGTAATTGTACCATGGTTGTATTCACATCATGGCACAATCATACAGGTATCCGCATCAGCCCAGCTGATGTACTGCAAGCTGTCAAAAAAGTTGTTGTAATTGAAAGCACAAAATTAAAAAAAAAAAACAAAAATTTAAAAGAAAAATTGTGCATTTTTGATGGATTTTTGTAATAATGCGTTAACTAATACCTGCCTAACAAAATTTTGTTGAAAGCGTTTTGTTGAAAACACTTTTGACATTTCACAGTACTGAACTGGTTTTTGTTGTAGTTGTTCGCTGATGCATCTACCTGTTAATTGTGCCATGGTTCACATAAGCTTTGTTCCAGAACTAAAAAGTTTTTATAATTTTTACGAATTTTATACATTTTACCCGAAAAACCGTTCCGGCAAAAAAATTTGTTTTCACTTCTCTTTAAACAAAAATGGCGCTGAATGAATCTCTCTTTAAGCTTTAAAAACAACGAACCCCAAGTATTCTACCTTGGTTTGAAAGAATTTTGATTTTTCCCAAGATACCCTCATATTATGCTATGTTTACATTTACGAAATCCACTCGATTTCATCTGTCAAATCCATAGGTTAAACGTGAAATGAAATCCAATGGATTTCAGATGAGATTTCATTTGAAGTTTGAGCTATGGAATTTACAGATGAAATCGAGTGGATTTCGTAAATGTAAACTTATCAGGAATTGGATATTTGTCGCTAATAGTTTTTTCGTTAAGTTTTCGAAAATCTATTACCAAGCGTTTTTTCCTGTCCTGTTTCGTCGAAACCCTTTTTTAACCACCCATATAGGATTATTATATGGTGATCTCGACTTCCTGATGATACCATTTGCCAACAGGTCCTGTATTTCTTTATTGAAAAAATCCGAATAGGCTAATGGATACGGGTATAGTCTAGAATACACGGGGTCTTCATCTTGTGTGCGAATTGATGCCACTACATTTGTGTTGTATGGAAGTACCTCATTGGGATCTGCAAATACCCCGTTAACATTGCATATAAGTTTCGATTTTAGACTTTGTGAGTGTTACCTGGTTCTGAATTTCTACTATTTTTTTATTTGTTAAGTTCCAGTCTTTGGGCTTTATTCACTTCTGCTTTTACAATTTCGGTAACCTGTTCTACATTCATTTTGTTTTTTACTTGTTTTATTCGTTGGTTATTTGGTTATGGGTACTTTACACGGTATGTTTTTTACATATGAGTTGTCACTTCTCCCATACAAAATGTCTGTGCAAAGTGACAACACATATGTAAAAAGCATACCGTGTAAAGTACCCATTAGTTTTATTTGTTGTTGGGTTTTTCACTTTTTGTTGAAAAGTTATTTTGTTGTTGGTTTATTCGTTGTTTATTTGGTTACTTTTATTTATTTTTTTTGGTTCCAATGACGTTGGACGCCAATTACGAAGATTATTTATTCTTTTTTATAATAAACTTTATTTTCCATTTGTTTAATGTCAAGTTGATTATTTAAAGGTGAGTTGATAACTAAAAACTATTTTTAAAACTTTTTCCACAGCAAAATGTTCGATGACAAATCATGGGTTGAATCATGGGTGCAAGTGACATGTCATGGGTGAAAATTCGGGTGAATTACCGATGACATTTACAAGGGAGTGACACACGCTTTCACCAATTCATTGTCATGGCATTTATCACCAGTTCATTGTCATGGCTTCCTGCACCAGTTCATTGTCATGGCTTCTTGCTCCGGTTCATTTTCATGGCATTTTGCACCGGTTGATTGTCATGGCATTTTGCACCAGTTCATTGGCATGGGTTTTTGCACCAGTTCATTGTCATGACATCTTGCACCAGTTCTTTGTCATGACATTTTGCACCAATGCTTTGGATCCGGATGTTCACCAATCAGGAACGGACTTTGCAGTTCAATTTGTTGAACTAATAAGAATACAATTCACAGATGATTTCTATCATCAGATGTTATTTTCCATTATTATATTGATCTGCCAAAATCATATTTATCTCTTCCGATGGCTGCAAGATATTTCTTTCAATTTGGATTTCTGTTTTTCGAATATTCGGTGAATTATGTGCCAATCTCTGCTCCAAGCTCATCATTTGGGAAATCTAGTATAAATTTAAATTCTGTTGTTATTTTTAAACGACTTATGTCATGTTCACACGAGCGCTTCAATTACGTTGTTAGCCTGTCGAACGACGTACACGAATTAACCCATTTCCACGACAACATTCGTAATTAACAGAAACATAAACTAAATTTCCTTCATTTTTGTTTCCTTGTTTTCACAAAAATTTGAACCGAAAACACATAAAATATACATTAAGTGAATAGGAAAAGCAATAGACTGTCCTTCAAATGTATCTTCTATATTTAACTACACACATTTTTTCAATAAATTCTGAATAATTTTTTATATGTTTCTATGTTTTCAATATATTTTTATATGTTTCTATTTTGAAAATTAAAGAGAGAGAGACATGTCAAAACAATGTTTGTGTATACAGACTTTCAGTTATTTCTTTCCTTTTTGTTTCTGATTTTTTTACGCGATTTTGAATTAATGGACAAAAAATGTTCGTGGAATTAAGAAGGAAACACAACCATCTTCCTTCTGCATCTATATAAAATGTTTAGTTCATTAATTTTCATTCATCTTTTTCCTTATTTCTAAAAATTTTTGTGTTTTCAACAAATTTTTCAATTTTGAATTTAGACATGTCATAATTAATTTTTTCGACAAATTCTCTCATTTTTAGGGATGGGACATACTTATTCGTCGTTCAGAGAGTATTTCTAATCGAACAACGTAGAAAGATCGTCGTTCGTTCATATAATTTTGGAAATAAATTTGGGTAAATAAGTTATTTATTCGTAGTTATGGGTCGAACAACGAATAGGGAACGAACGACGTACCGTGGAAACGGGCTATTATTATGTTAGTTACCATCAAGACAATCAGCTGTATTCTTACTTTTTTGTAAATTTAGTTTTCAAAATGCAATAGGTTCTACTCATGAAATTTGAAATTTCGAAATTTGCTACCATAAAATACTGCTTTCCATCAAACAAAACAAACAAACATTATTCCATAACATCCCATACGGGACAAGGGAGACTTCTCTCATATCAATGAGTGCACCCCGATTCATATTTAGCTCAATGATATGGGACCTACTGTTTATCGCCGAGTCCGAACGGCGTGTCTTAAGACACCACTTATGGAGAAGTTTTTCAAGGCTGAAATACTCAGGAAATGTCGCCAACATTACTGAGGGGTATTTTGCCACCGTTGAAAAATGTTTGATATTGCCTGGCCGGGGAATCGAACCCCCGACCTTCTGCGTGCAAGGCGGGCGTGCATACCATTGCACCACGGTGGCACCCTTTGCTGGCTTTCCATCATAAACGTGTAATAAAAATGCCCTCCGACAGTTCTGAATGCTTTATATTTACAATTTGATTCAAATTTGTTCTATTTTAGAGGATTTTCAAAATGTATTTGCTTCCTGAGAAAATTTTTGGAACGACCCTATTATTCAATATTTTCTTTGACAATTAATGGTCTGTTCCAGAACTGCAAGAATCTACTAATTTCTACTATTTTTTCGACATCATAAAAGAAAAATTGTTATCGTAGTAAAAAATATTAGCTTCTTGCAGGTTATGGAACAGACATTAATTTTCAATAACAACAATAGCTCTGTTCCAGAACTAAAAAGTTTTTACAATTTTTACCACTTTTACACATTTTGCGTTCCCGTACACAATTTACACATTTATATGAAAATCGTTTACGACTTTTACCACTTTATAAAGTACGGGGACAGGCCAAATGTTGTTTTTGTAAATTTGTTAGTTGTTGTAGTTCATGCATATACATACCTTATATGAATTTGCCTTGGTTACCATGTTTAGGTGGCCTCATTTATACTTACTTATAGCACGTTTAGATTTATAAATCTTCAAATAAATCTGAGTTTTAAATCGACTGGATTTAATTCGACGTATATGCTATGGAAATGACATTTTAAATCGAGTGGATTTCGTAAGTCTAAACGAACTATTAGATTGTTCCAAATGCTAATAATATATTTTCAAACACACCGATCTTCTACTTTGTTTTTCCAATTTTGGATGCCATGTTTTGTGACATTATATTCAACTTCCCTCGCGTCGTATAACGTGTCAAATGGCTCGTATTCATATGCCGGTAGCATAATTATCCATCATGTTGACATGGCCCATCCAATGCAATTGTTGCAGCTCGATACGTTATATTATATCGGTGTCGGTTGTGGTTGGAACAGTGTTTATTATTATGTTTGTATGTTCGTTCAGATGCACAAAACAGTACTCTAGCGTAAATTTCATTTCGTTTCATATATTGTCACATATGTACATATATTGTTTTGTGCATCCCTACTCTAGTTCATGAATATCCTTCTTGATATGCCTGGGTGTGTCGGTAGCCAGCAGATAGTGGGATGGCTTTCACGGTGACACCCGAGCAAGTACTGCAAGGAAATCATCTCATTGTGTTGCTGTACCGGAAGAATCTTTGCCTCCTCATGTATATGGTCCACTGAGGAATTGAAGAGGCACCCTGTTGGCATTTTGACCCATTTGAATCTTATCCCACTGTGTACCGGTGTCCGAACAACTGGTACAGCTCGTGTTTTATAGTTCGGTTCTCTCTTGCATCTCTTTAATATCCGCCAAACGAAGAGGTTTCCATAACACAAAATATATTTTCCTTTTTTTAACAATTTGCATAGTATTTTCAATTTCAATTTTGCCACTTCCAACAATTTTATCTGACTTTTATTTTCATTTTAACAATTACTTTTGTAAGTAAACAATTATTCGGGTACATGATTATTTGGTAATTTATTGTACGTGTACTCATTAAATTATTTGAACTCATGATAATATTATGACAAAGATCGGATCTTTCACCACTTCATTTTCACTCATGAAAATTCGATGAAAAGGATCGGATCTTTCACGACTCCTGTTATATATTTGACTTAATTCATTTTACATATTACATACAATAAATTACAACTGTGTTATTAGTATAAGTGATCTCACATACTTGTAAGCACACCTATGATAGTCATAAGCAATGCATAAATAAAACAGTCTCAAAATAACTCTCAACGCGTGGTCATCTCCTTCCTACACCCAAAACATAACAGTGGCGACGAGGATAAAAAAAATTTGTTTGACCGGTCGGTTTGTTTCTTTAGTGCTAGTGCCCTAACAACAAAAATTAATTTTTAACAAAATGCCAAACGACGCGAGTTCAAGTGAAAATATACAATTGCTAATACAGCAACAGCAAAATTTTGCAAGAAGCCTTTTGGAGCAACAACAAAAGTGGATGCAAAATATGATGGACAAATTTCCATCATCCAGCAGCAAAGCAGTACCAGCTTTTCACGCATTTAATAAAGACAGCCAAAATTGGGACTCATATTTGCAGCAGCTAAATCAACATTTTTCTGCTTACAACGTTGATCAGCCGGATCAACAAAAATAATTTTTCTTGTCATGGATTGGTACGGAATTATTTGAATTGCTAAAGAATTTATTTGGTACATCCAACCTGGACGACAAGAATTTCAGCGAGCTAACGGCAAAGTTAACGGAACATTTTTGAATTTCACATCATGTTACAGCAGCAAGGTATGAATTTTTTAAAAGTGAAATGAAGGTCAACCAAACATACAAAGAGTGGATTGCCGATCTCCGTGGTCTTGCGAGAGAATGTAAGTTCGTTTGCAACTCCGAAAATTGCTCTCATAATTACGTCGATGAGATGATACGTGACCACATAATTGTTCATACTCCTCATGATGCAGTTCGCGCAGCAGCTCTACAGAAGCAGCAGTCAACTTTAGCAGATGTTCTTTTGATAGCAGAATCTTACGAAGCAACAACTAAAACAGTAGCAGCGATGAAGGAGAATAACAGTGATCATCACATAAACGTCAATTTAGTGAAAAATAGTGATAAATCAAAAAGAAACAATAAGAATCAAAACAAACTAAAGTCATGCTCTGGTTGTTATCGTTCGCATACAAGAGAAGAGTGTAAATTCAGAAATGCCACTTGTCATAAGTGTAATAAAAAGGGACATATTTCTCCCGTGTGTTTGTCAACTAGGACAAAACAAACTAAGAACAGTGCAAAAAGAAAACATTATCGTCCGTATAATGAAATAGACAGTGTTGAAACAATTTATGGAATTAATGGTGGAATTTTGGAAAATAACTCAAAAATGTACATTGAATTAAAAATTTGCAACAAATCAATAAAATTTCAATTGGATTCTGGTGCTTCAGTGTCAATAATAAATTTAGCCACATATAAACAACTAAACAAACCACCGCTTGTGAAAAGTAAAAGAATTTTACACGGTTTCGGAAAGAAATTAATACCCGTCCTGGGAGAATTACATACTAAAGTAAAATACGGACAAAAAGAAGAAGCAGTGACATTGATTGTTGTGAACATTGAAAATGGAGAAAATCTTTTCGGTATTGATTTATTTAATAAATTCGGATTTCAAATAAAACAAATTAATAGTGTCAAAGAAAACCATAAAGCGAAAATTAAAGACTTGTGTAATAAATACAAATCAGTTTTTGATCCCTCCCTGGGTACCGTAACTGACTTTAAAGCAAATATTCGCCTAAAAGCATATGCAAAACCGCAGTTTTTTCGAAGTAGACAAATTCCATTCGCTCAAATGCCAAAATTTAAAGAAGAAATCGAAAGACTTATCAAATCAAATATAATTAAACCAGTGAAATATAGCCGGTGGGCATCACCCATTGTAATCGCTCAAAAGCCAAATAACGCAATACGAATTTGTGGAGATTTTAAACTTGCAGTAAACCAACAAATTGAAATCGAACAATATCCTTTACCGACTCGTGAAAGTTTACTACATACAATATGGAATGGAAAATATTTTTCAACCATCGACCTGAAAGATGCTTATCTTCAAATGGAATTAGATGACGAATCTAAGGAAATTATGGTAATAAACACGCCTTTGGGACTTTTTCAATACCAAAGATTGCCCTATGGTGTCGCTAGCGCTCCTGCTATTTTTCAAAAATACATAGAACAACTTTTAATCGGTATCGATGGATGTGCTAATTATATTGACGATATAATTATTTTTGCTCCCACAGTTGAACAACATTTTGAACGCCTAGAAAAAGTGTTGAGCATTCTACAATCCAAGGGGATTAAATGCAAATTGCAAAAATGTCAATTTTTGCCAGACTAGATAACCTATCTTGGTCGACAGATTAGTGCGAGAGGAATATTGCCAGATGAATCAGGTGTCGCCGCAGTTAAAAATATTAAACCGCCTAAAAACATCAAAGAATTGGAAGCATTTATGGGTAAAGCAAATTATTATCTTCAAATATTTGGAATTTGTTCGACCTTTTTTCTATTAATTTTAAAATGATAAGATTTTTTGAGCTTGAGGTCTGTATTGTTGTTTTTATTTTATTTTTCCCAATATTTCGCAATTGTTAAAATTGCATCTTCATGGGTATCTACAAATATATAAATATATCACAGCGCAAGTTATTTTTAAATATAAACATTTTTCCAAAAAGATGTTGCAAATTTGTGCTTACATTAAATACGTAAAAATTAATGTCAAGTTATTCTTATAAACTAGCGTAGCTTTACTACCCTTGTCCGTTGTTGATATTGCACTGAAGTTCTTTACGACTTGCATATTCTTTTTTGTGTTAAATGTTTGTAGCAATAGGCTGCATTATCGGTGTCGCTTTTGTAGTTAATTTTCGTAGTTGTTGGTAGTTTGTTTATATGCAGCATCTCTAGCGTTAACCTCTTGTTGTAATTGTTCTCCGTTTCTAATATGCGTACACTGTCAAAGTTTGGTTGATGGTTGTTGTACTTACAGTGTTCCGCAAGTGCCGTCTTTTGAATTGGGTTTTGATCTCGTAATTTAATGTCGGATTTGTGTGCCGACAGTCTTGTTTTTAATTTATTTTTAGTAGTTCCCACGTACATTTTACCACATTTTTCGACATTATTCCCATCACATTCAATTCTGTATATCAAATTGTGCTTTTCAAGTTTTGGAATTTTATCTTTTGTTTGGCTGAAGAAACGTTTAAGAGTATTGTTGCATTTTTGGGCTATGGAGTATTTGTTGTTGTCATAAAGGTCTGAGTGTTTAAAACGTTCTGATATATTTGGCAAGTAAATCATAGTTTTGAATATCTTATCCGTTTTTTCTTTTGTACTTTGGATGTTGTAATTATTGATAAGACTGTTAATTAGTGGTTGTGGAAAATCATTCTTTTTTAGTATTTCTCTAATTTTTATTTATTTATTTATTATAATATTAACAATGTAGTTAATACACTGTTAATAACAGATGAAATAGCATTGGCTACAATGGCCATCAGCTAAAACTGGTAACAAATTCAAATTTAAAATTATGTTATAAGGTTATTTTGATTTGCTTTATGTAGTTATATATTTTGTTGATGTTTGCTGCTGTGGGGTATTTGAGGATATTCAGTCCATCATTGTTGAGGTAGGTGAGGCGGGCATTATTGAAAGAGGTGCATCCTTCTAAAATATGTTGAACGGTGCAGATGCTATTGCAATTTGGACATTTGTTGTCTACATTTTTGTTTAATAGGTGTTGATGTGTAGCTATACTATGTCCCATTCGAAGACGTGAAAATATGCGTATTTCATTTTTATGAACGTTGGTAGGATATACAGGTTTTATATTGTTGGGATTGACTTGGTTGTAGTGGATATGATTATATAACAGTTGCTCCTGTTTGCATTGTTCCTTTAGTTCATGTTTGATATAAGTTTTCAAATCAATTTTTTCGATTATGCTATCGAACATCAAAGGTGCTGTGCATGCATATTTAGCAGCTTTGTCAGCAAATTCCTTTCCTTTAATACCGACGTGACCAGGTATCCAGTATAGTTTTATATTATTGTTGTCGGTAAGCATGTCACGAATTTTGTTTACTGAAGTCCACTTGTTGTTTGATATACACGACACAGCCTTGAGAACGGATAAGCTATCAGTGAAAATAATAGTTTCATGTTTGGAAGAAGCTGCTATGTTAATGGCTTCCAAAATCCCAGCAGCTTCGGCAGTAAAGATGGATGTAAAATCAACAAGGGTTTTAACGGAAAGGATATCTCCTTTGGAATTGACAACAGCGTATGAAGTAGTGCAGCTTGTTTTTGAAGCATCGGTGTATAAAAACTGGTAAGTAGAGTGTTTGGAGGAGAAATGTTGAAAATGTTGTGCGTAAATTTCATTAGGAGTTTTACTTTTCTCTAGAGTACTGAGAGATGTGTCACATGCATTAACTGGAAACATCCATGTTGGGAACTTGGTTTTGAAGCATGTAACCTGCTCCTTAAAATTTACTACATTGTCTTTTATTGAATTATAAATGGCCGATAGCTTTTTAGGTTTCCTTTTTGCTGACATAACTTTAGAGACATCGGAGTAAATAACAGAATACTTAGACGATAGAACTTTCGGCAACAACATATTTCTTGACTCGAGAATCCTTTGCTCAAGAGAAGGTAAACCAGTTTCAATAAGTAGTGTTTTGATGGGTGTTGTTCTGTATGCATAGATACTGGATCTAAGGCTATCATGGTATACTGCTTTTATTTGTTTTAAAGTAGAAGTGGGACTATCGCCAAAAAGGAACAAACCGTAGTCAATCTTGCTAAGTACAAGAGTTTTTACTAAGTAAGTGAGGGTATTGATATGTACAAAACTCCTGGATGAAAGATATTTTATAATATTTGACCGAGGTATGAGGTCCTTCTTCAATTTGAATATGTGCTCTTTCCATCGATAGTTTTTTTCAAAGATAATTCCCAAAATTTTTTGTTTGTTTACGTATGGTATGTTCATACCATTAGTGGAAATGTCGGTAGGTTTACAGTTGTGCTTCCGACATATATGTAAAATTGAAGTCTTAGACGGTGATATTTTGGCGCCAGATGTCTTGGCCCAAGTACTTATGTCATTTATAATATTGGAGAATTGATTGTTAATAACATTGTTGTCTTTATTGGAGCTAAGAACATAAAGGTCGTCAGCGTACAGGCAATGATAAATTCTGGGATGTTTGCTTATGATTTTGCTGATTTCATTAAAGGCTATTTGGAAGAGTACGACTGACAGCGGGGATCCTTGCGGTATGCCATTTTCCATTGCAAATTGGTTCGAATAAAAGTTGTTGATTCTGACTACAAAATTGCGACCAGTTAAAAAAGCCTTAATGAAGTTCAACATTTTGTGACCTACACCCCATAATTTTAAGGCATCTAAAATTATATGTATTCCTATACGATCGAATGCTTTTTCGAAGTCGATTGAAAGAACTGAAGTGTGACTCCTGGTAGAAATAGCTTTGGAAGCATAGTAGTCAATGTGCAGAAGCACGTCGGTGCAGCCTTGGTTAGCTTTATATGCAACTTGGTTGGTTGAAATCAGGTTACGAGCATTCATAAACCAAGATAAGCGGTTGGAAATTATACGCTCCAACAGTTTTGAGAGGCAGGACAATAAAGATATGGGCCGATATGAGGAAAACTCTGATCTGCTCTTATTTGGTTTAGGTATCGGAATAATAACTGCTGATTTCCATGAATGAGGAATTATACCAGTGTCAAATATTGTGTTGTAAAGGTGGAGTAATTTATATTTGCTCTTGCTGGATATATTCTTTCACCTTCCTTTCACCTTACCAAAAGCTAATTGTAGTTCAGAAAATGTAAGTTCCTTTTCAATTATTGACGCTTGTTTATTAGACGGATTATTAGAAAAAGAATTTGGTATGTTAGATTTAGCAGCACAGAACTTTGGGGCGAAGTTTTCATTTGATGATTCGTAGGACCATTTGTTGCCAAAGTGGTTTGCGATATCGATAGGTTCATTGATGCATATGTCGTTTGATTTCATAGATGTAAATAAGCTGTAGTTGCTTTTTTTTTGTCATTGTGTTGATTTTATGCCACACAATGTTAAGGGGCGAATCACGACTGATGGTTTTTGTGAAATTGTAGAAACATAAGGCTTTAGCTTTTTTAGATTCAAATCTAAATTTGGCGTTAGATTTTTTGTACAATAATATATTTTCTGGCGAAGGAGCTTTCCTTGAAATACGATAGAGCTTTACCTTATTGTTCCGCAGAATATTTAACTCCTTATTCCACCACGGTACGGAAGTTTTGGAAGTAGGTCTAGTAATTGGGATATTTTTGTGAGCAGATTTTCTGACTGCTTTGGTAAAGATTGCATTTACTTTGTTTGGATTGCCGAAAAATGTTTTGCTATCAAGTAAAGTGTCAATATCCGTCCCGAAGGAGTCCCAATTCGCCTTTTTTAAATTATATTTATAAGATGGTTTAACTTTTGTAACTGGCGTACCAAAATTAATATTGGTGATTATCGGGAAGTGGTCACTACCATACATGTCATCAAGGGTGCAACTGCTAGCTATCGAAAGAAGAGAAGATGAGCAACATGTTATATCAATGTTGGTATAAGTTCCAAACGTAGAAAGATGTGTTGGTTTCCCATCGTTCAATACGCATAGGTTTTGAGCATTTAGAGCATTTTCCAAAATGAGACCACGGGGATTGTTTTTGTTGGATCCCCAGATAATGTTCCAGCTGTTTACATCGCCGACGAGAATTACTGGGGTTTGTATATTGATGAAAAGGTCTAGTATATCGGAAACTGTGAACGATTCGTTGGGATGGATGTAAATTGAAACGATTGTGGTTTATGTGGTATATTATTTTTTATAAATATTGCTATGCCGCCTTTTGCCGTGACGTTCTCCGGCTTATTGGCAGAGTATGACGTGAAATTGTGGGGTGCTATAGGTTGTGAGTTGTTTGATATGTGGGTTTCTTGTAGTGATATAAAGTGGGGATTGTGGTCTTTCAATAAAAGTTGAAGATCGATGTAATTGTTGATTAGACCTTTTAAATTCCACTGGATTAACTTAAAATAATCCATGGAAATATATTTTAAAAGGAAGTATCTCATAGTACGTTTAGATCTACGAAATCCACTCGACCCCAAATGTCGACTCCATGGCGTATACATAAATCAAATAAAATCCAGTGGATTCATTTGACGCATACGCCATGGAACCGACAATCGAAATCGAGTGGATATACAAGTCTAAACGTACTAATAGATTAATTACTCATATCTATGTCATCAATATTGTCTATTGCGGATCTCCTAGCTGTGATTTTTGCTGACTGAGTGTTGTTTTCATTTACAGCTGATGTTTCTCTTGAGTAAGTGGATGTGGATGAATTACCGAGAGTTGGATTGTTAGAATTTGAATTGATTATGTTTTGTTTTGAGATGATTGCGTTTTGGGCATTTGATGTTGATGTGTTGGTTGTTGGTAAATTTATTGTTGTTGTTTCCATTGACGACTTTTGGGAGAATTGAGTGATATTAGTTGTTGAGCTGGTTGCAGCGTTGCCAGTATTTTTTAGACTCTTTTCCCCAACTTGTCCAAAACTTTTCCCCAAAATTCCCCAGATTTGATTGAATTTCCTCAAAAAAATCCCCAAAATTTTTTTAACAAATAATTACAAAAAAATCAAAATTAGTTTTATTTTACTATTAAAATTCATATCATTAAATTTGTAAAGTATTCTATACATTTATATATGAATTAAATTAACGATATTCAAAACTTCACTTTCAAGTGATTCAAAATCATTAGTCTCATTGGATTTATAAAAATTTGTATAATGAAAGAGTTGTAACATTTCTTTAGGTGGGCCAAAAATTCTACAACAAATGGAGTTGTTAGAAAATTGTTAGAATTAAGGCCTGGGTACATAAGCTGCCTCGCAAGGTAAGCAGGCGAGGCAGCTTATGTACCCAGGCCTTCACTTTTTGCAACGGAAAGCATATTTAATACCATCTCCAATTTACGAATGATAACTTTCTCCATTGCGATTCGTAAACAATAGTGGAGATTATTGTGTTCACAACTGGTTCTAAAAAGGTTTGTATAGAGCTAAAATTGTGTTGAATTGCTGCAAATATTGGGGTAAAACTGCTTGTAAGTTTAAAAATTGCATATTTGTAGGCATCGGTTTCAGCATTTGTATTAAAAGAGTTTAAGATATTCCGCACTGGTCTGTTTAACTTTAATAATTGCTTACTCAAAAAAGGTACAAGTCAAAATTAAAGCTTATGTCCATGTCTCCTCATGGTAAATATGCTAAGTCGTTTTCGATCGGTTCCACTATTTCTTCAATATCTTCTTACTTTTTTTATAAATGGTTTCAATATTCGAGTGCACAGGGAAAAATGCATATTAGCAATGTACATCGGTTTGAAAACTTAGATTAAGGCCCGTTCTTACATATTTTCTTTAAAATCCCTTTTTGTTATACTTGACTTTAAAAAAATAAGGGATAAAGTTCGCATTACAAGGGGTTGGTTGATTTGAATTTGCTCTCAAGTTGTTCTTGTTTTTGGGCGCACTTTAAATTTTAAAAGGAACACAAAGTTCCTTTTGATTTATCTGACACGTATTATTAAAGCAAACTTGTAGGAATAAAAAAACGGGTTATCTGTCCGATATCGGCCAACATTTAACTACAAAAAGGATATAATAACGGGCCTTAGCATATTTATCTCTTTTATAATTGGAGCCATGAATGTTAAATAAAGTTGAATCATTGCCCATCAATCCAGTAATCATTTCTACAGTTAAGTCCCCTTCAGCAGTAGAAATGATGGAATTTTTTTTCAATTCAACCCACTGTTCTATTACGCTTTCAGTCGTCGAACCGCATGATAACACTTTAAATCTGTCATAAATTATTACAGCTGCGACCAGTTAGTATATGATGCATGTTATTTGTGCGTCACGCGAGCGCTGCTGCTATTCGCGTACTGAAATTAAAAGATATTCTGAAGTAATTAGCCAAAAAAGGAATTCCCCAAAAATCCCCAAATATTTTTCAGATTTCCTCAACATTTTCCCAATTCCCCAAGTCGAAATTTTTTTCCCCATTTCAAATAAAAATTCCCCAATTTGGGGAAAAATCCCCAATACTGACAACGCTGGCTGGTTGTGCTTTTTTCCGTTGAATATTTTTGGGAGAATTGAGTAGTATTTGTTGTCAGGTTTGATGTGGTGGATTTGGTTGATTTGTTTTCTGGTGTTATTTCTTTGTTAATTGTGATTTCTTTTGGATTGGGATTTCTGTTTTCTGTAACGGTAGCTGTGTTGTTGTTATTTTTGTTTGGTGCATTTACTCTATTGTTTCGCTCTTCAATTATTTCTTCCAGAGTTTCAATTGGTATATCGGAGGTGATTGTTTTGGGTGTGTTTTGTACTGCTTCTTTAAATGAGCATTTGTTTTTGATTTTATATTGTAGTACTGCTCTCCTCTGTTTTATTATAGGGCAGTCTTTGTTGTTGGAGCGGTGTTGATGTTTGCAATTAACGCATTCAACCTTACTGCAGGGAATAGGATCGTGTGTTGATGTGGAACAAATCAAACAGGTGGAAACTTCTTGTCTGCAAACTTTTTTTGTATGTCCTAATTTATAACAATTTTTGCATTGCAACGGGTTAGGAATATATTCTTTTACTTTGCAGTTAATTATGCCGACCTCAATAGATTCTGGGACATCATACAGATCAAAATCAATTATGTGCATCGGTGTGTTGAAGACAGAGCCATTCTTAAAAGACGTAATCTTTTTGCAGCCGGTTACACCTTGGGCTTTTAACCCGTCTACGATTTCAGCCTCACTTAGATTCGTTAAAAGGTCACAGTATACGAAGCCTTTTACAGTATTTAAGGTAGGATGGAGAGTACATTCTATGGGGCATATTCCAGCGAGGGTTTTTGCTCTAATAAATCGATCCGCCTGTGATTTGTTTTTTGTTAGTATTAACAGATGTCCATCACGTGTGAAGAATCTTTTCAAAGTTGGTTCGCTTGATATCCCTTGGATAGCTTTGGAGACGAATTTAGGGGTTTGCCCTCAATTGTGCTTTTAATTATTACATATTTTGGACAAGGTTTTCTTGCGATTGAGTTGATGAGAGGGGGGTATTGCAAAGAGTTTCCAAGTGAGCATGATGTGTTGGTTTTTTGTTTTTTGCGCCTAGGAGAGGGACTAAGTTCCCCAGGATCCAGGCAACTATAGTAGTTTCCCCCAGAGGAGGAAGCCATTTTTCCTACACCACTGACTTTCTTTTATGATTTTTTTTTTCTTAACCGAAAATGAAGAAAAATCTTTTGAATGGTTGAGAGAAAAAATATTTTTTGAGAATTGTCACTGATAAATCAAAATTGCTGTGTGTAGTGAGAGCACGAGAAAAAACAATGACCGGTCACAATGAATGCTGACGGTAAACTGACTTCTCTAATTTTATTCTTGTTGTTTTTGTGGAACTTTTCATCACTTATATTCAAAACTCTATTTATTAAGATTTTTGCCGTGTTGATGATAATTTGTTTTGGATGGTTGGAATGGAAATTTATTATGCGACTTTGCAAGAGATTTGCACAAGAAACCGTATAGTTGTTACATAATTCGTTGCCATAAACGAACAATTAATATGAAATTTTCTACAATTTTGGTTTTTGCAATACATTTCTTGCCTAACTGTATATTTTATGTGTTTTCGGTTCAAATTTTCGTGAAAACAAGGAAACAAAAATGAAGGAAATTTTGTTTATGTTTCTGTTAATTACGAATGGTGTCGTGAAAACGGGTTAATTCGTGTACGTCGTTCGACAGGCGAACAACGTAATTGAAACGCTCGTGTAAACATGACATAACCAGTAGATTTTTCTCTTTACAAATAATAATAATAATAATAATAAAAGGGATACTTGGAACTTTAAAGGCCCATATCTCGGGAAGTATGGACTCCCCCCGAAAACTTAATGTTTTTGTTATCAGGACGAAGATCTACCTGTGCTAAAAAATTCAGATTTTTTCGCCAGCTGGTAGAATAATCAATTTATGCAACTGAAATATTCATACAAAATTTAAAGATAATCGCCGCCTATATATATTCACGTATTAAATATGAAAATGCAAAATTACGAAAAAAATATTTATGATTTTTTATTTTAAAATAGGGGTTTTGTACCAAAATTAATGTTAATCTTAAATTTCTAAAATTAAAATATGCTTGAGAGTGAATACAAAAAAAGTAAATGGTGATTATTTTAAAAATAGTGATTTACAAATATTATAAATTAAAGCAATTAGTACTTGTTGTAATGAAGGCTAAAACTAAATATATTCTTAAGTAGGCGTTGCATATAAACACAAGTTGCTAAAACTTGAAAGTTTGAAGATTAAAATAAACTTGTAATTCTATTGAAGTGGAACAGTGGTACGTTCCTATGTACACAAAAATAAATTCATTCAGATTTTGAAATATATAAAACAATTTACAGAGTTTTTGTGTTTTAGAAAAAAAAACAACCGACAAAAAATACACATATTACGTTAGTATGGAATGATATAAGATATAGAAAATGCTTTCAAATTTGTGCAGTTTGATGAAAGTAGAGGAAGACTATTAGTATACTTTGTGGGTGGCATGGAATTTGTTATACAATTTTGGATGGCCTTTTATAGCAAGGGAAACAAAAGATAATAAAGAATTTATCGACCAATGAATGCTATGAATCTGCTATGGAACATTTCATTTGTGGCTATATTGCTGAAAATAAGAGTATGATGACTTTTTAAGAGGACATTTGTTCTTTGGATTGTTTAAAACGGCAAAATAAAATGTTGAAATGGGCAATATAATATTAATTAATTAATTATAATATAATATATTATAATTTATTTCAAGGAATTGTTATTCCCTTCGGTTCGATTCGGTAATCATATTTCAGAAAAAATAATACGAATAAAATGTACACAACATATACAATGTTAAAATAAATTATCGGATGAATGTAAATCTTAATCTATTTTGAAATCAGAGCAAACTTACATTGTAAAATTGGAGTTAAAATTTAGAATTTTTGTTTGTGTATATTTATATCATTAACGATGATCGTATAATTTTAAGAGATAGTTGTTTGTTTCTTTATTGCTATTTATAGTGCTCATCACTACACTATACCATTCATTATCATATGAAAAATTTTCTACAAAACAAATAAAAACTTTGTTTATGAAAGGCTTTTTATACTAAAAGATAAGGTATTTCATTTGTAAAGATGCATATAGTTACTGTATAAATAAATAGTTTGTTTTTTATTTTCAATACAAAATAAAATTAATGCAAAATGTACAATTAAAGTTAAACAGTAAATTATGCAATTTGTATTAAATACGAATGAGTAGTACAACAGTACTTCATTTTTTTTTTTTGTTATACATAACTCATAAAAATATTATTATATACAATACAATGTATATATGTAGTAGATTAGAGGGTTATATATTATATATGTGTGGATTGTTGTTGTCATATGTTGTATTAATGGTTCTTAAATATTTGTAAATAAATAAATGATTTAGATACTTATATAAATATGTTTGTATGTGTAAGTTCTTAAATGTTTAAGCATGTATGTTTTGTTTGTAGGCTTTATAATGTGTCGTACTTATAAAAATGAAGATCTAAGTAATATTTTGTTTAATCCAACATATACTATACATAATTTGAACTTTTAGCTTTTTTAGAATATCTATACATTTTCTACTTTTAAGTAAAACTATGGATGGGAATTCCAAAGCAACATAAACTCCAATTCACATTGCTTCTGCAAGTGCTCAACGAGCACGCAACACCTAAGGGTTTAATTTGGTTATATTACTACTTTTTTCTTTTTCTGTGTTTAGTTAAAGCTAAAAATTTTGTGTGGAATTGAAAGAGATCAAAAACCACGAGAGAAATATTTGTTTGTAATCTGATCTTTTTTACATAGGCTGTTTTCTTATATATTTACCGGAATTTAGAAATTGATGTCCTGTACATGGTGCATAGGTTATATACAACCCCAATTGGTTTAATTTCACAATTAAACATCTGATAGTAACATAATGACAATATGGTATTTATGGTTGGGGAACCTATTGTTTTTGGTCACTTATCCCAGCAGTGAATGTACAGAAAATAGCTGTAAATGCAGGACATAGTTGAAAGAATGAAATTTATATTTAATTTCCCCATTAGATGTACCGATATGTTATCTTATTTTTAGTTCAGTCGCTTATAAGAACGCCCTTGGATTTTTAATCTATATATGTATAAGCTATATATCACATGTTTAATTTTGATAGAGCAAAGAAGTGAAAAATCAATCTAATTTTGAAGAGTATATATAATTTGATTTTTTTGTTCAATACTGTTTTAGCAGTTTTTAATGTGTGAAATTTATGTTACTTTGGATGAGATAAATGAGATACTACTGGAGTAGATTAGCAGCAGTAGATTTATTTTTGGTGTTGGAAGGCATATAGAGGAAGCGAAGGTCGAAGGTAAGTACCGTGGTAGAACAAGAATCATTTAGCAAAGGGACCCGACTACACGTAACCAGCTGACATTCAACATTTGTTTGCATATCGTTCAACTGACAGCTTTTCGCGCAAATATATGCTGGAGGTAGGGGTAATGGTGGGGGCTACACTAGATGTGGTGGAAGAGTTGCTAGAGGAAGGTGTTGCTGATGTATGATGATGTACCATAGCGGCGGCCCGTACTGAATGCTGGTTGTTTTGCTGCTGGTGTTGTTGTTGTTGATAGAGAGAAAGATGCTGCTGGCGTTGTTGGGAAGATGAAGACTGTAGATTATGCATAAAATATGCGTTCATATTACTGTGTTGTTGCTGATGTTGTTGATGATACGGATATGCCATCACCAGTTGCATTTGAGGCAAAACTTGCTGTTGTGGCTGATGTTGCTGCTGTTGTTGTTGTTGCAAATCCATGTGTCCCGCAGTGCGCATCATATGCAAATAGTTGTCATCTCCTATCGGTGCCTGCCGACTGCCGTACTTCAACTCACGTGATATTCCTTGCTTGTAATTTCGGTGATCTTTGTCAATGACATACGCTACTTCTCTCAACTGCATTATTGTCGATTTGAATTTCGCATACAAGTGCTGTGACTGCTGTTGCAGTGCCATCGCTGTTGCCACTAATGGGTTGTGCTGTTGCTGCAGTTGATGAAAAGCACCGACATGGTCCAGAAATGTTTCCAATTGTGTCATGTGGGACATAATAAGGGTATGGATGCGTTGAAGATCCAACGCTGGATCCAATGCAGTTATCAGATCCATTTGAAAATAATCCATTGCTTCCGCCGAAACATTTTTACAACCGGGGGCATTCTCATCCGACCGATCACAGCAGCTATAGACACCATTCACAAATGCAGATGGATGAAAGTATTGTGATCTTATGGAATTTGTTAAGCAAATTTTATGAAGCAAGTCAATCCACTCTCTTTCCTCCACACAATTGGTTGTCTGTACAATAAGTGAACGGTCTTTGCGAACAATCTAAAAATAAAAGAGGAAACAAAGCAATTTTAATTTATACATTATTAAAGAGTAATGAATGCCTTATAGATACGCTTTTTTGGCCGATGTTTACCTAAAGGACTAATGGAAATTTATTTAAACTTGGTTCAAGGAACAAAATTCACAACTCAAATACCAATTATAGGTAACAGCCAGAAAACTGAACAACTCTAATCACTTAAGGTGTTGTCTATAAAATCGATTGCATTGCCCAACAATTGCTCAATTTATGGAAAAATCGACACAAGGACAATAGCCTATTTTTGGCTATCACCAAAGAACTTTTGTTTTCAAACGAACATCAAATCTATTACATTCAGTAATATCAACTAAAATGTTGACAAACTCAAAATAAAATATATGTATTTATTTTTCTTTTTCTTCCACATTCCCTTGGTTTGTACATATACAAGACTTATTGGAAAAAGGTATTCTTAGCAAATTATTTACTTTCACACGTATTTCGAAATTTTTGCAGCTTTTTGTTTTATTCCAAATGACAGCATTATATTTTGAGAGAAAATGTGTGTAGGTATCAGCTGGCCCTATTGCATAACTTTGTATTTGGTCATGACATACACAAAATTGCCGCACATATGTAAGTGTAGTCACCTAAAATGTCCAAAGACGTAACTTAAGTTTACAGGAGAAAAGAAAAAAGTTATAAAATGAAAACTACTTTATAAAATATCAATCTCATGTGGTGAACATTTTGGACATTTTCAATCATGTACGAATGGGAGTAAGTAATGAAACCAAAACCTCTAGAATGCTTGGTTCCTTCACTACAATAGCGTCTGAAATATTATCCCATTTTTCGAAATGCCGTTTCTTGAATATGATCATTATTTTTAAACGTAGAAGCTTTAAATTTTGCAGGAACATGTATTTTAGCTTTTGTTTAGCTTCAATTATCAATTGAAGACTATTGGTTTCCGTAGACTCAAATGAAGCACAACGACCGATTAATATTAAAATAAAGAATTAAAGAATTCAGAAAACGTTTATTAAAGTAAATTATAAAGAGTTTAAACTAATACGTTACATTTAAATTACAGGGTTGTATCTAATCATACATTTATACATGTATGCAACATACGAGTTTCAACTACTATTTTAACTTGACACAATCAAACAACAAATTTTGATTTTTTAGTTACGTCTTTGGGGATTTTAGGTGACGATATCTATTACACTGTTCAACACGAACAGATTATGATTAATAAAATCTTATTCTGACACCGCAGCATTATAGAAGACCAACAAAAGAAGACACGTGTCTTGCATTTTCCTATTATAGGCCAGAGTTGAGACATAGTTGTTGATTGTCATACAGATCAAAAATTGTGAAACATAAATTCCATTAACTTCAAGGTAAAAATCATCAAGGTCACATTTCTTTTAAAAATATTTCTCGGGTTTTGGTATATTTCGTTCAACTAAAAAATGTGATCTCAATAAACAACTTTACAGAACATGCGAACTCTATAGAAACGGTTCTTAAACGTCAAAGCCGTTCAGAATCAAAACAATTGGTAACACACAAATATTTTCAAATACCTTCAACTTTTTGCTTAAAGTTTGTGAAATGAACTGATATTAGAAAATCCAATTAACAAAGTCATTGATGATTTCGTTTTTAATAAACAATGTTCTTTCATTTAAAGAACTATTTTAAATTTCAAACACTGTAATAGTACATCAACTATTTACAACTATTAACGAATTTTGTCTGTTTTTTTTGCGACAATTCACTCCAGTTGATTGTTTTAATTATGTGTGAAAAATTCAGCAAAAGGTAAAACCATAGGACCACAAAAAAACTATGATGAAGTATTGATCTGATAAAAACAAAGACAAAACAAGCAAATTACATAT
Organism: Musca autumnalis; assembly: GCF_047663935.1. Classification (NCBI taxonomy): domain Eukaryota; kingdom Metazoa; phylum Arthropoda; class Insecta; order Diptera; family Muscidae; genus Musca; species Musca autumnalis. Next base: position 152,341,502 of record NW_027411977.1, read on the forward strand.
GTATGTATGTTTGTCGGTTAAAAATAAAGCCCCTGAAGAAGCTCTACGCTGTAATCAACAACATTAAACACTGTTTTGAAAAGGGAAATTTTGAAATAATGCTGCAACAACAATAGTTAATTCAGTTTTTCATAATACCACTGACTCTGTATATGAATATACATACATACATATATGTGCGTATGACGTTTAGAAAAATGAAAACAACTTCTACTACAACTATAATTATGTATGAGATATTTTTACGGTTTGCTTGAATTTATGAATGTATCAACACCAACCGCAGTAGAATAAGAGCAACACAATTGATGTTTGTAATGTTAGCAATGTGATTTTTTTACAAGACCCAGCGACTTGACTAAGTGAATTTCATTTTCAATAGCTACAATTTGACTGCATAAAAAGGTTTCACTGGCCAACTTTCCCAATGTGCCTTTGCAAGTAAGCAGATGATTTGCATAGTAAACAAGAATTATGTCTGCGAAACAAATATATACATGTGTATTAGTTTTTTTATTCATTTCATTCTCATTTTATTAAATTCACATAGTAATATAAATAAGCCAACATGGCCAATAGCTTATATTAACTTACTACAGATACCCTTAAAACAAGAGTTTTTAAGCATTAAAACTAAACAATAAAAAAATGAACAATATGCAACCCCATAAAAGGAAACAAGGATTTATAAACTAAACCTACCCTCACATATGTATCTAAACCAGAGTATAGAAAAATCAGAAAGAATAGCAAGTATTAATCCTTTCAAGAAAATGCTATTATCCAGTCTATATATATAATAGAGCAGACCTAGCCACTACTTCAAAAAGCATAAAAGTTCATATAAAATATAAAAGGCTCCCCAGCCTCAAAGAAAAATGACAAAAATAAAAAAGGGAACCCCATATCAAGCAATACGCAAAAAGCAAAAGAAGATCATTTAGGAACTAGCCTGCAGAAACTCAAAGCACTTCCTTTTGTATAAATATGTAGGAAATGTAAATTTTCGTAAGGACAGAGGGAGCTGGTTCCACAACCTAGCGACCCTTACAACAAACGATCTCTCACCAATCAATGACGTGAATCTAGGGTAAGTTATCTGGGGATTACGAAAGGAACTACAATATATAAAATTTCCACGGAGACACGAGGAAACACCAGTCATAACACTATAATGCAATAGAAGTACACGAAATTTAATGTACTTCAGAAACGGTAATCCCAGAAAATGATCAACAAATTGCGATACATGCTCTCTACGACGAAGACCATATACAAATCGCACAATAGAATTGACAACTCTTGCAATACGTTGGATTTGAACGGATGAAGTACCAGATACAACCTCCAAGCAATAGTTAACATGTGACATAAGCAAAACCACTGCAACTTTTTTCCTAACAGGGAACGGCAAATAAGCTTCGAGACTGTACAACCTTCGCAACTGGAATCTAACACGAGTCAAAAGTAAATCAATATGTAATTTAAAGTCTAATTTGTTATCAATAACAACACCCAAGCACTTCATACTGTTAACAATCTCTACGGTAACAGAGTTAACAGATATCCGAAAGGAAGAGTCATAAACAAAATTGTTGAACAATATAGCTTTGGTTTTATTCCAGTTAATGGTTAGTCCATTAGAGCAAATCCACGAAGAGAGAGAATGTAACACCGAAGTTGCAACAACTTCCAAATCCTGCAGGCATGGTCCTCTCAGAAAAATGTGGACATCATCCGCATACATAAACAGATTACAATTCCCAACATTTACAGATTCCACAATGTCATTAATGAACATGATGAACAAAAATGGACCCAGCACTGACCCCTGCGGAACACCACGATGAACATCACAGACCTACGATTGAATACCCTCGTGGACGACAAATTGCGATCTCTCATTCAAATACGAAGATAACAATCTACATGCAGAAGATTCAAACCCAAATTTCCACTTCAATTTGTCAATCAGAAGGTCATGATCAATAGTGTCGAATGCTTTAGACAGGTCAAGACCAACAAGCAAGCCAACATCAGAACTGTTAAAAACATCCCTAATGGCGTCGGTAAGTGTTAACAAGTGCAACGTAGTACTACGCCCATGCCTGAAACCGTACTGTGAAGTACTTAGAAAACTACGTTTTATGAGTTTTTTTTACCTATTTTCTCAAAAATTATTTCTTGTTGCACGAATGAATGATCATTTGCCTATTAATGACTAAAATAACACTTATACCATTTAAATATTGAATAAGGTGGCACACAAACTACTTTTGATTGATACGCTATAAAATGATATACATACCGTTAGTTAATTGATATGATATAAAATTATATGTGTTCATATATGAATGTAATGATATGATGATAAAATTAGTGAGAAACAAAAGGTTTACCATTTTGGTTATGTCATGTGGCACTAAAGCAGGGGTGATCAAGGAGAGAATGGCAAAAATGTGAATGTATTTTAGAAAACCCAAGTATTGCGAATGTATTAGTAAATTGAAGAATTCTTTTTTTGTTACGCTTTTTTCTTGGCAATTGTGTCATATGTGTGTAAATTGCCGAAAAACTGCGGTACCACCAATGTGTTGCGTAGGCAAGTCGCCGATAAATAAACATTTTAAAATCATTTTGTGGAGAACGTTTTTTATCGTATAACATTATAAGATTTTATGTAATCTTAGGTTAAAACTTATCAAAATGTGATTGTAAAAAAGCCATAACCCTAATGTGATAATATGTAAAGTTTATGTGTGAATGAATATTAATAATATTAATCGATGAGTCGCAATATTCCTTTCGGAAAGGATTTAATACTACACATTTGCTTTTAAAACTTACAGACTCCATTCGTGAAATCATTAATAAGAGTAGGCTGAGTGTGCTAATTTCCTTAGATTTGTCTAAAGCTTTCAACAGTATTGATCATTCGTTACTGATTTTAAAGTTGAGCAACGAGTTTCACTTCTCAAATTCTGCCTGTAAATTGATTTTTTCCTATTTATGTGACAGAAATCAATTTGTCGAGTTAAATGGTTGTAGGTCTAATTGTCAGAATTTATTGTCTGGGGTACCACAAGGGTCTGTCCTTGGGCCTCTCTTATTCATTCTATATTTGAATGATCTTCCGCGTCTCTTAAATTCTACGACTTGCTCCACTTATATATTCGCAGATGACATATTTTTGCTTTTAATTCTCATTTAAATATATTTGTTCAATTTGCAACAGAAAACTCATTAAAAGTCAATCCGTCGAAAACTAAAGCGTTGAACTTTGGCATTACTAACCGTGTTTTACCTTCATTTGATCTCTTCATAGGTAATGATTGTATAGAATTTGTGCAACAACATAGATGCTTAGGCATAATAATCGATTCTGAACTATCTTTTAAGAGTCATATATATACTTTAACCGGCAAAGTATGGGGTTCATTACGTATAATTTATGGTGCCAATTTATATTTATCCCATCGAATCAAGATAACACTGGCAAATTCTCTTTTGCTTTCACAAATATTGTATGGTCTCGAAGTTTACTCGGGGTCTACTGCCATGAATATTATTAGATTGTAGCGTATCGTAAATACTATCACGCGTTTCATATACAATTAAGTCGTGATAGTCATGTTTCTTCCTACGTTATAAACTTCCTTGGTTGTTCTTTTGATATGTTCATAAAATTCCGTTGCCTTTTTTCGTTTTACAAAATGATAAATAGTGAAAAACCTCCGGCATTAAGAAGAACCTTCGTCTTTACGCGTTCTTCTAGAAATCCTCAAATATTCATTCCTATGATTTGGAAGAATATTTTTTGCAAAATCATTTATCGTCAGAGTAGCACGTTGCTGGAATTTTCTAAGAATTTTTTGGCTGGGGAGCCAAGATTACGAGAGTATTTCGTGTAAATTGAAAGAATTGTTAGAAAATTTATTGTTTGATATAAGTTTTGAATTATATAATATATAAACTCAGGTATTCTTTGTCATGTATACAAATTATTTGGCCTTTAAGGCTTTATGTTATACAAATATGAATAAATAAATAAATAAAATAAGTAATATTTTTGGCCTACTACTAAATGTGAATTTATTACTATTTTTTCTTTGTTTTAAATAAAATTTTGAAAAATTATGGGTGTAAGTCTTGTACTTGGTATGAGTCTTGTACTGCCCAAATTACTATAAATGCCTATGCTGTTTACGTGGTGGCTATCATTCACAATAGCCTCAATTCGAATATTGAAATACTGTTTTGAAAAATGCCTATGCATTTATTGTATAGTTTATTTTAAAAAGTTAGCTAAAAACTTGACGAATGAATGGAAGGCCAAGTCTTCTTCCTAAACATGTTGTAATAACAATGTTCAAGTCAACTGTAGATATACAAATATCCTTTCCATCACAAATCCAAACACACCAGATTTTCACTCATCGCCACATTTTGCAAAACTCACGACTACTAGACTACAAGTCGACTACCTCAACAGATAAATAATAGGTACGATAACTTTCCCAGTAGCTCTTGTTCAGTAAGTTTCTGTAACTACTTTCAATGAATTTTACTCTCTCAAGCAAAAAATTTGCAGAAAGTTATCGAACTAAGTTTTGCAAGAACTTGCAAGAAAATTAGCTGTTTTGAGAAATGTACGAAAAACCACAAACAATTTAATTTTAAAATTGCATTTTAGTTAGTTTAAAGTTAATATGCAATAAAAATTGCTTTTGATTTAGTCCGATGTCACACGTACACATTTTTCGGTAAAGTAAATTGAGTTTTTGGAAGAGGACTTTCCTCCCCGGTCTTTCCCAAATACTCAATTGACGATTAACGGAGTAGGTGGCAGGCGGAGTGGAGGACATCTTAAAACATACCCAGCAAAATTTATTTGAAGTTGTTCCTTGTGAAGTAGTGATTGAATAGCTTTTTTTGAAGCAGTCCACGCAGAGTCATGAAAAATGCAGTCCGTTCTTCACATTTTGACAATGTCCGATTTGAATCCATTTCATAAATTTTTCACATTTTAGAAATTTCAAAATTTTGCAAAAAAAAACTTAAAAAGACAAAGAACTTAATTTGTTTCTTGTTAATTATAATAACAGCAATATGTTCGCATCCATAAAAAGTAATTTGTATACAAAAAATAATAAAAGTGATTTCGAACTACATCTTTGTTTGTAGCCAAAGAAGTAGTTGAATCATATGTTGTTGTGATTTATTCACTACAAAGAACTAATGCAAAATGTGTGCTTAAGAAGTAAATTAGACAGTAACCTCACTGCACCATGCCCTTGTAAAAATCATGACTTCTTTCACGTAAAAAGATGTAGTCCGGAATCACTTGCACTCATGATTTAACTACTTCTTTGGCTACAAACATTTTGCTGGGTAGTATTTAATTCCTGCGTAAACACATTGCGTCCTGAAGTATATTCTTAAATATCGTTTTTATCCGAGCCACATGAGTGAGTTTGTCACACTTATACGAGGGCAGCTATACATGTTTTTGGCCTAAAAATAGTATTAATGTTTTGAACGCTTCAACAGCATGTTCCGGCGATTACTGTTTTGTTTCGGGCTCATACGCATAAATCTATTATTCGTCGCCTGCGTCGATCTTATAAATATCTTTTGATGCACCGCAATCGATTTTTTTTTCTTTTTTTTGGAAATTTCATGCACCAATCGACACGTGATCTAACGATAACAAACCTTTTTCGAGACTATGTGTTCCTCAATATTGAATTTAAGCTGGTGGAAGAAATGCCCAAGGTTGTCTCCATTTCACGGCATATAACATGGCGATCTTGCATTTTCTGGCACAACAGCCGTCTTTTTATCTATAGAGCGCGCGGCCAGGATTGAATTCATTAAACCAGTTTCTCACTTAATTTCATCTATGCACTCTTACTGTGATAATCCACGTCGAAAGTTGTGAAAAATAATCGAACGAAAATGTTCACAAGTAAATTCCAATTTTTTGACAAATCGATGTTTCAAGACTCTGTAAACAACACAACACATGGTCGTGCGCCCCAACGTTTCCAATGAAAACGTCAAATGGTGCCTGGCAACACATAGTGTTGTCTCGGCAAGAAACTTATGCAGTAGCCCTCGTAATATGTCTTATGGAAACTTCTTGAATGAAATTAAAAAATCGCAAATGATTTAAATGATTCATACATATTTACAGAATATGATTATTATAGTGCGGCAGAATTTAACCACAATCCGCACTTATAAATTTATTAATACTTATGGTTATTTTACCACAAAAAATTTAGCCGTTTTGGGAACACAACACAAGTTACAATGCTATTTAAATGATAAAAGACTTTATAAAATTTTACAAATATTTCCTTTTGCCCTAATATCATTTTTTCTTTAGAGCTTTTTCCTTCCGAGTTAACCTCTTTTATGGGGATTTATTTGAGGTAAATGGTTTCCTGTTGCGAGAATGAATGACCTTTTGCCTATTCATGACAAAAATAAAGTGCATCCAATTTAAGCACTAAAAAAGGTCACTTTAAAATTATATTTTTGTGAAGAAATCACAAAAAAATATTTCCTCTTGCACTAATGAATGAGCTTTTGCCTATTAATGACTAAAACAACTAATTGATATGATACATATATGAAATAAAGTTATATATAATATAACATGATGATGATAAAATTATTGAGAAACAAAAGGGTTTGTCATTGCGGTTATGTCTGCTTAGAGTGACTCCAAAAAACTGTCCAAAGTCGAGTAAATAAAAAGTTAAAAATAATTTTTGCGTAAGGTTTTATATCATCTTAGCTAAAAACTATTCAAAATATGATACATTAATACGCGGTTGTAGAAAAAAAATTATAACCTTGTGTGTTCGTTCAGATATAAGACACAATAGGGAAACCCTCGACACCAAATTCTTTATTTCTAACCTAATACTCTGGTCCTTAAAATATACCTTATGAAAAGGGAATTAGAAGAAATCGGCACTCACCTTAAAACAATTTTGCATTTTGAAGCTTTTCTCATTTAATTGTTCGACGCGTTCAATTTCCGCCAAAGGTATATCACAGATTGGTTGTTTGCCTTTTGATTTAGCATAGCACAAAGACTGGGTTGTTAGACGAAAATAGCGCTGTTTGAAAGGACGCCGACCGAATCGCTTGCGACATTGCGGGTACTTAGTCATCATGCTGACAAAGAAAAATGTAAAACAACACATTGAAATATTAGGAACAAAACCGCAGCTTTATTGACCTTTAAAACAGGATGCCGTTAGATCAGTGTTCACCAGCGAGCTGCTACTGAGAGCAAATTATCGTAACTTTCAATCCAAAACACACGGTAATGTATGCTCAGTTGCTCTCAGTACGGGCTCGCTGGTGAACACTGCTTTAGATATTGGTTGGATTTTAATAGGCAAATCAATTTTAACTTAATTTTGTATTAATTTACAAGTTTCAATTTTACTTAAAGATCACTTTTAAACAACCTGATTAGCATGAATGAATCTGTTCGTGAAATCCAAACAATAACAAGAGGCAACTTGGCTAATGCATTGGAAAATTTATACATATAAATGTGTGTGAAATTAAAACTATAAAATGTTTTCTTACCCCTGCCTTATGTTAGTAACAATAAATACATTTTTATAACAGAATGTGGTGGGTTTCATGGTTATGGATGGTTTAGGATGTGAACGTATTTATAGATGTGTGTATGGGTTAGGGTGTGCGTAATTGGTGAGGAAAATACAAAAGATGAAAAATTATTTTTATAAATATGAAAAAGATGGAGTGTATGCTACCTAAATTGGAAATATAACGTTTAACTTACCCCTCCTTAAGTAACACTGGCTCCAGACTGTTTTCTCCAATTGGAAAAAGGCTGCCGGATTCATGGTCTGATCCATTCTCATCAATACAGGGTGTAGAAATATTTTCCAGAAATGCTTTTACTGCCTCAACATGCTTTTCTGTGCAGAATTTTTTATACAACTGTCCGGTGTACTCTTCTTTACAGGGTTGCTGTGAGGAACGCGAACTTACCAAATTGCCTAGCGATTGTATTGTCTTCGATATCAAGGTCAATGTACGATTCGTTTGACAGTCCTAATAGAAAAAATATTGAAAGTAATAAATATGTAAACACCATTCGAAATGTTCATGATTTACCAGTGGCTCTGTGGTGAGGTCGAACAATTTTGGGCCTAGTATGGCCGGTGCAAAAAAGCGCAGGAATATAAAACCAGATACAACCGAATAACGAACTTCACGATTGTGGGGAAAATGTCGTCCGGCACATTCTCGCAAATCATGAAAAATTTGGCACAACACTTTGGGACAACGGACAGCGCTCTTGGTAATGGCGTCGAATACTTTTTCTACATAGTCTTGCAGATGATGTAAGTTCGTATCGACCGCAGAGCGATCTTTTACTTTGGACGGATCTATTTCGCAGGGCTTCTTTTCAGCGAGTATTTGCGCTAAAACGGGCCGTAGCGTTTGGTGTAAATAGTGTAGGCCCGATAAGCGCATCGCCTCGTCCATCATTTTCGAAACCAAAGTATTACCTCGAAATATGGTTGTCGGATCGGTTAGATTTGAGATCTCATGGTCTGCCAATGCCTTTATAATGGGTGCAATGCGACCCGTATGTGTAAAAAGACGTACCAGCGGCTGCGACACATCCGTTTTACAAGACACCAACTCCCCTAATATGAACACTGACGACAATGTAATGGGCCTTTGGTCCACGGATTCCAGCAACAGGTTCATAAGATCATCGTAGGTGGCTAGCGGGAAAACATGGTCGGCGGTGTAGAGTATTTTTAAGCGTAGTGACCCTATTGTACTGTCTCCGCTTAATCTGGTACCAGGAGGAGTAGCACATGACCGAGCCGATGGATTTACTGACCGCACTGAGGAGCTCAGCGACCGCGGTTGAAGGTAATACCATGCCGAGGGTTGTATGGACGCTTGTTGCTGTTTATTACGCAATGGCAGTTTTACTTCGCCAAGAAACACCTTGTCGGACATTCCGGAAGCATCGTGCCAAACCGACACCGTTATCTCACATAAATCAGCTCCACCAACGGGATATATTGTATAGGCTTTGTTCGAATTGATAGTGCCACCCCCACTGCTCGAATCGTAATGTGCCGACTTCGTCGAGGACGAAGTATCACCATCAATACTAAGGTCAAAACTCATACTCTCGTCAAATTCCGGATTAACTGTCTTCTTCCGTAACTTTGTTCGTTTCGATATCTGTCGTTTGTTCGAATACGTGGCCGTGCACATGACAAAGGGATCACAAGTACCATTCTTCTTCGGCAAATCTGTGCACTCTGGAACACGTATCGTCACGCGAGAATGCTTCCCATTCGCCGCCGCCGACATTGATGCATTTTTCCAATTGGTTCCATCCTCCATACTTTGTTGGTGCTGAAGATGGTGCAGATTGTATATTGAGCCACTGCCACCACTAGATCCACCACCTGTGATTCGATGTTTACTCGTATTGTTTCGTTGTATGTTGCTCAGTTCACTATTCTCTTTGTAGTCGTTTTGCAGTGACTGATGCTGCTGCACAAATTCCTCAATAATATCACTATTATTGCGATCGTAATCGCTTGGTCGCAGCATGTTAATGCGTTGCTCGCTTATTTGTGCGGGTGATTCTTCGAATTGTACCTCTATGTGTGCCATACCCTGTACTTCTGAGTCCGAATCTACCGGCCTCAACGAAAACCAATGATCCTTGTGATTGTACATGTGCAATTCTTCACGTTTTATGGCAATTTTTCCGATGGGTTTGTCTTGTTTCATGTGACGATCTCTGTCCCAAACATATACCGATAGGTAACGAAAGCGCCGGGGAATTTTAAACTGATACTCTTCGCCAAAAAATGGCGACAATGTTCGTTCTATGGTGGGTGTTCGGCAAATTTCCTCTTGATCCAAGGCGATTGTGCAGTAAACATCTCGTGTTCCTTGAGTGCTGCAACTCGTATTTGCCGCATTTCGACTGCTTAGGTTTTTCGCTTCACCTATAGTAAAGTATAAAAATGTAATGACGACATCAAATTGTTTTACCGAAGTGATATTATATTTGGTTAAATGTAATTGTGACAATATAGGGTAACAAAAAACATTATCCGAAGCTATAGACAAAGTATAAAATTCAACATACGAATAGTATATTTAAATAACATGACTGTTCGTAGGCATAAATCAACTTCCGCTGAAAGTAGTTACCTTGTGTGATTAAAGTTGAAAAATATACTTATACAAATTGCGGTGTCATTAGATGGTACTAATAGCAATACATTAGAGACATATATGTAAATGCCAGTTAAAAGTTGTTTTTATATTGAAACATTAGCTCTAATTATGTCGTGACTTTCCTTAAATGAAAAAAATGCATTACTATTCAAAACATGTACTGAACATTTCTGACTTTGGACATTCATTGGAGCAAAATTAAAGCTCGGCATGTTACATTCTAAAGTTGCTGGCTCCCAATTTTTTTTGTAAATATAGGTCTTTCGTTGGAGGATCTTTTTCGAGTTTTTTTTTCTTTAACATTTTTCAACCCAAATTTTATAAGTGTTGATATCAGGATTATGGCACTAGACCGGAGATATTCTAATGTTTTCAAAGCGAAAATCATATATATACCATATATACTGAGTTAAATATTCATACTTTACATACTTGTATGGGGCCCATCATGGGGTCTTTTATCTATCTGAAGACCCTCTCCATGACACCTTTTTTTATCTCATTCAATGCAGTTAGACCAATATTAGGCACAAAAGTCATACAAAAATTTGCAAAAATGATTAGTTTTTTAGTACTGCTTTTCCCATTGCAATACTTTTATTGTCACCACAAAGTAGTAGGTAGGTTTTATTTTAGTCTGTAGGCCTACTATTTATTTTACTTTACTCATTCTTTATTTTAGTCTCGATTTACATTAGGCGAGTTTACTTGCGGCAATTTTTCTCGTTCCTTTATAAACTTGCCTCTTGCGTTTATAAAAGGCAATTATGTTCCGACAAGTTTAGTTTTCAAAACAATGAAAATAATGTCAAATACGAAAAATATAAAGGAATTGCCGGTATGATCAATTTTTTCCATTTCAATTCCCCTTACGTGTCTCTCCTACAAACAGAGGCTTGCCGCAAGTAAACTTGCCTAATGTAAATTGGGACTTACAATAATTTCATTTGTTTGTCCCAATTTACTTGCCTCTTGCGCTTATACCTTGGTAGAACAAACAAGGTAAAGTAAATACTACAACAAATACAACTCAACAACAATCACATACAAAATTCTTTTTTGATTGTAATGTTAGTGTCACCGGTATATGTAAACAAAAGAAGGAAATGTCTATAAATTATTGAAATTTAGAAAACTAATTTTTTTCACATTTCATTATATATTTTGAAAAACATCAATGAAAATTCGTTTAATTTTCAATTTGAATGTTTCCATATCATTCCACTAAATGGATAATTTCTCGCAGAAGGTAGAATTTTTGCAAACATCTTTGGGATCGCTGAAAATTAATTGAAAAGGGTGAAATCAAAAGGCACATGTTTATTAGGGCTTTATTTTTTTTTTTCAAATTTAACAAAATACCACACTTATTAACTAATGTTGTACCGCCTCTGTAAGTAGTGTTTTAGTGTGCGGCACGTCGTTCGGACTTGGATGAGGTTACATGTCCTTGATATGAAGAAGTATTTATGGGAAATAGTTTTTTTCGGAATGATATATTTTTTCCTAGAAAAATATTTATCCCCAATATACCTGGAAAATAGAAACAAATATGTATATAAAACGTCGTACGGAATTTGACACGTAACATTACGGGCCAGCCCAGTCTGCTGGATATTGCTGTTACCGTATATTGTTCTACTATGCGTTTATACAAGTAATTCTGTTTCGGCAAGTTTTGTTTTCAAAACTTTGGAAATAAAGCCCCGATTTACATTAGGCGATTTTCCTTGCGGCAAAACAAAGAAATATTTGCTCTGTTCCACAATCTGCAAGAATCTACTATTTTTTACTACGATAACAATTTTTCGGAATAAATAGTAAAAATTAGTATATTCTTGCAGTTCTGGAACAGGTCTTTTAACAAATTTTTAATCGATAAAAATTACAGAATAGGCCTACTGTATTTGTCCCAGTAGTTCGGCACTTTTTGTATTTGAACTCAAATAAATAAATAAATATATACGAAAAAATCTTAAAAATGCTTAAACAATACTGTCAGCTAACTTGGTGTAAAATTTCATAGGTATGGGACAAATTATTATATCGAAATTTAATTTAATTTTTATCAGTGAGGGTTTTTCAACACAACGAAAATGCAAGTTTCTTAAGAAAAATAAATTGTAGAGATGTTAAACTTTGGTCTGTTCCAGAACTGCAAGAATCTACTATTTTCTACTATTTTTTCCGATAACATAAGGGAAAAAATGTTATCGTAGTAAAAAATAGTAGCTTCTTGCAGGTTCTGGAACAGAGCACTTATAAGCTTTGTAATTATATTAAAAGAAATTTTCAACAAAATTTTTGTTGTATAGATGGAGAATAATTAACAGAACACTTTAGAAAAAGAAAGTTTTAAAAATATTTGTAATTGTACAATTTTTGCTGATGCCGACTTTTGGGACAACAAATTGTAAAGTTTGCCTGAAGACGGTATGGTGTTAAAACATTGATTTTTTTCCATTACTTTTAACTTAAAATTATTAAAATTTTAAAAAACACGTTAAAGGCTAATCGATAACAAATAATTTCAATAAGAAATGAGTTTTAAAGGAGTACAAGTACATATGTACGTTGTGGAGTGCCGAGAACTGGGTAATAAACCATTGTCCTTTAAAATATTTAAGAAAAATTGTTTTATCTGAAACTTGGTTAAAAAAAGCTGTATTAAATAGTGAAGTTTTATGTCCGAAATATCAAATATTCAGAAATGATCGTGTTGCTAAAAAAGGTGGTGGAGTCCTTATTGCAGTTGACTCCTCTTATTCCACTAATTTAATTGAAATAAATAATATTCCTGATATTGAATTTTTAAGTATATCCATTGAACTAGGCAATTTTAAATTATTTATAACTTGTTCCTATATTCCTCCTTCTTCTCAACTTGACATATATAAAAAACATATATCCGCAATCAGTTCAATCGTTGGAAATATGAATGAAACCGATCGAATTTTGGTTCTGGGCGATTTTAATATGCCCTCTGTTAAATGGCTCTTATTACCAGATTCTGAAGCTCTAACACCACTAACATCCCGGGCGAATGCTAATCAAGATACATTCGAAATTGTTAGTCGATTTTGTGACCTCAATCTTCATCAAATAAACGATATACTGAATAGTTACGATAGAATCCTTGATTTAGCATTTGTAAATGTTACTCAATATTTTGAAATAATTAGAATTCCACCAATTTCTATTCCTGAAGATAGTCATCATCCCTCATTATGTATAACCATGACCCATAATCATTCCTTTGGGGAAAATCAGTCCAAAGTGTTAAAAACTGTCCTTAATTATAAAAAAACAGATTTTCGGAAACTCAATTCTCTTATTTCTTCTGTTAACTGGACATCGGTATGTCTTTGCAGCAGTGATATTGATCTTGATATTAAAATTAACAAATTCTATGAGATCATAAATAAATTTATGCTTGAATGTATTCCAACTATTAAAGTCACAAATTCTTATAAATTTCCATGGATTACTCCTGAGTTATCAACTATAAAAAATTCCAAAAATAAACTTTTTCGTAAATATAAAAAGTCAGGTTCTTCAATTGACTACGCCAATTATTCTGTAGCTAGGTCTAAGTATATGCTAGAATCTCGTAGATCATATAATGAGTACCTTAACAAGATTAAAGAAAATTTTAAGTCCAATCCTAAGTCCTTCTATGACTTTGTTAATTTAAAAAGAAAAACACCTTCTAAGCCCTCTTTATTGAAATTCAATAATCAAGAATTTACTAAAAACACAGATATTGCTGAATGTTTTGCAGAATTTTTTGCTACAACTTATTCAAGTGCATCTTGCCAAATTAGAGATACATATCCTTATAAATTATCTCAGATTGATGAAATTTACATGCCTTTCTTACAATACCAAGACGTTTCCAAAAGTCTGCGATGTTTAAAACCCATTAAAAGTCCAGGTCCCGATGGAATACCTAGTTTAATTCTGAAGCATTGTTCAGTTGCATTGTCAACCCCTTTAACTCTATTGTTTAACTATTCCCTTAAATTCGGTCATTTCCCCGCAATATGGAAAAAGTCTTATATTGTACCTTTACATAAGTCAGGCAGTCTGACTAATGTATCCAATTATAGAGGAATTGCAAAATTAAGTGCAATTCCTAAATTGTTCGAAAAACTAATTACTTCTGTAATTTCCCATAAAATTCAACCCATGCTAAGTCCATATCAGCATGGTTTTCGTAGTGGTCTTTCGACCATAACAAACCTTATAGAATTCACATCGAATGTAATAAAAGGATTTGTTCGGCATAATCAAACTGACGCAATATATACAGATTTCAGCAAAGCATTTGATAGGGTTAACCATAGGCTTTTGTTGTATAAATTAGATTATATGGGCTTTAATACTAATTTAGTAAGATGGATATCTTCTTATTTACAAAATAGATCACAAACAGTTTTGTTTGATGGATGTGTCTCAAAATCGATTGACGTGCCATCGGGTGTTCCGCAAGGAAGTCACCTCGGACCGGTTCTCTTTCTTTTATTTATAAATGACTTGCCAAACTCAATAATGCATTCTAGATTGCTAATGTACGCTGATGATGTCAAGCTATTCATTACTCATAAATCGGAAAAGCAAGCTGATCTTCTCCAGAGTGATTTAAATAGCCTTTTTCAATGGTGTAAAATCAACTGTATGGACTTAAACTTAAAAAAATGTAAACATATGTGTTTTTCCAGATCTTCTTCTTTAATAAGGCAATACAATATTAACGGTTCTCAATTATTAACTGTAGCATCATTTGTTGATCTTGGCCTTTTGATGGATCGAAAATTAAAATTTAATAATCATGTAATTTCTATTGTTAATAAAGCGCATGGAGTTTTAGGATTTATAAAAAGATGGGCCAAAGAATTTTCAGATCCCTATATAACAAAACAACTATTTACGTCACTTGTAAGACCTATATTAGAATATGGTTCTGTTGTATGGGACCCTCAATACGCAGTGTATTCTGATAAAATTGAATCAGTGCAGAAACAATTTTTGCTTTTTGCACTGAGAGGTTTACATTGGAATAGCGATTTTGTCTTGCCTTCATATACAAGCAGGTTAAAATTAATTCGATTACCTACATTAAAAAGTAGACGCACAATGTTAAACACTATGATGGTGCATAAAATTTTAATGGGTAATATTCCCTCGGATTTCTTAATATCATCTATTAGAATAAATGTGCCTTGTAGAACAATTAGAAACTATCAACCCTTATTTAGAGATTTCCACCGCACGAATTACTCTATGGGAGATCCTATTAACAAAATGTGTGTAGATTTTAATTCCATGTATTGTAATGTAGACTTTGGCATGAGCCTTGACCTTATAAAATCTAACATAATTTTATTTTTAAATGAATAGTATATAAAAATGTATTAGTAAGTAACTAACTAGCTGATGAAGTAAATTCTGTAGCTGGTTTTCAATTTCCCTCTCATACCCCATCATGATGCGGATCATGGTGTGTACGCGATCCCTACGTAAAGGGAGGTCGCCCCCTCGGTCGGCAGGGGTGGGAAAGTGAGGCGTGGGAACGTTCGAAAAAAAAAAAAAAAAAAAAAAAAAAAAATGTAAAGTATGCATCTCATGCCGACAATTGGGAAATGGTGCCGACTACTGGTGAAAAAGCAGTATTTCGCTTATATTGCAATTTTTGCATATTGAACAGAAATAAAAAAGGTATTTATATAGTCTAAAACTACACAAAATTCAATTTGATTGGACATTTAAAGTGGAATTAAATAGTGGTAATAGCACATACGTACAAAATATTAGTCCCACAATATCACTCATGTGACTTCATAAGAATAAACTCTATCGATATCCGAAGGCTATATTGAGTTAAACTATTTTGGAAAACTTTCGAGAATGACATTATTAACCACATTGATTGTATTATTTATTGTTTGTTGTATATTGTAATTCGAAACTGAACACAGAAAAGAGGAGAACAACTAAGCAAAACCAGCATCTGTGCAAAACCTACAAACATGTATACACAGGCTGACTTACAATTGAGTACATATGGAAGACCGGAAATCGATTTGAACGCACGTACAAGGTGTACATTTAAAAGAACCGCAAAACAAGAGCAACAACAAGGTCTTGTAGTGTACAGGTACTCACTCCTTAGCAGCATTGGCAGATCGACGATTAAAATCATTTATTGATTAGGACGTCAAAAAGAAGATCTAGGGTTTGTAATTTTATACCAGAATATGAAAGAGAAGCTAAGAACCAACAAACAAGTTTTTACATCTCCATCTTTCCATAAGAAGACAGAAGATTCACCCAAGCAACATTCGAAAGCAGCATGTGGTATTGGATACCTTCAGTCGCATATGAAAACGTGAGAGTGCAAGTCATATGAATGTAAATAGACATCAACAGAAAGTAGATGGAATCAAGAAACATGTGTGAATGAGTGTGAATGCAGTTACACAATGAATAGATGTGTTGAAATAAACAAATCGCAATGGTCACTGGTGCCAAACAACAACCTTAAGGGCATGTATAGGGAATAGTAGAGAACAGATGTTAAAACACCGCCGAGATGCAAGCAAACCCGTGATCATGAATCCATTACATTTTACATGAAGAATCAACACGTGTTTTCATATAAAGCGAGTAAACGGAAGGAAATGCTAAATAACATCAAATATGTGAATCAGCATTTAAACGAATGAGAAGAACATTATTGACAACATTAAAGAACCCAACAGAACATAATGGTAATTTTAATATATAACCTATTTATGTTGCTTTGGTCGTTTATTAGTAAATAGTAAGGAATTTATAGTATTTACACTCTGGCCTTATATCGTTTGGCGAAGAAGAAGCCGAGCAAAATGTTTGTCTCCAAAGAGCAGTGAAACCACACAAGTGATCTGTCATGACATCGCTGCAAAATTTGAAGGAAGTGGTTCCATGAGATGCAATGATCTTTTGCATTGGTTCAAAGGAAGTCATGAAAAATCCGATCTTTCATCAGGATTTGAACCAATTCCATCAATCCAATAGAGATAACTTTTCTTTTTTATTTAAATGCATATACAGTTTGTCAAGTAATTGTTTTCGGACAAGAAAACAATTCTCTGTATTAATTTATGAAAAAAAATGACTGATAATTGTGATAAAAAGGTCGGTCTGTGTAGAAAATATTTTTTTGTAACTTATGACAGTCCAACCTCGTGAACTAAAAACATCATAAAACGTCTTAGTATTCTCAGTAGTTAATCCTTCATAAAATGTTATGATTTTCAGTATTTACATTTCGAAAACATTTATTTGACAACTTGCATTACAGATAGTTATTGGTTTTCGTTATTATTGTTGTACTACGTGAGTTATATAACCTGACCTTTTATGTATAGCTATATAAGCTTTATTTTTTAACTGGTATGATGTTATCAAATACTTAAAATCACGACCACGGTTTTATTCTGTGTCAAAGGATTAGTGAAAATGCCATACAAATGGTTGGTGAAAATGACATGCTTATGACCCGATAATGAATGGTATCATTTGGGGGTCGAACTCATATGAAATTCATTGGTGAATAGCCTAAAAATATCATTCCGATCAGATTTTCTTTTTTTTAATAATGTCACTGTTTATAGGGATCTCTAAACAACTGCTAATAAAATGTAATGAACGGATTGTCTTTTGACGCTACCTTTAACGACATCCAGATATTGTTAAAATGTGAGAAATAGACGTCATCCATTAGGATGCCATCCAATTGCTAAAATGTAAGGTATGGAGTGCCTTTTTCACGGTTCCGTTTGAACTGCTTCAAAACATGCCGAGAACTACATTGCACAACTTCCAATTTATTTTACTCGGAGCCTATACATTTCTTAAATGGCTAAGATTTTGATTTAAGAATACATATGTATGTACGAAGAGGACTGATAAAAACCCGTTATTTTAAATTCAATTCTGGGAAGAGGAAAAAGTAAGTGGGGCAAAGTCCGGTGAATACGATTGTTTCATTTTTGCCAAAAAGCCATGTACAAGCATCCATGTGCGAGCTGCTGGTGTGTGTTATTACGGTGCAAAATCCATTAATGGGTTTTCCCCAATACGCCATACGACGCAGAACTTCAATGTAGTATTCCTTATTGACCGTACGATCTTCTGAAAGTAATTCATGATGCACCACGCCATTGCAGTCGAAGAAAACAGTGAGCAAAGCCCTCTTCTTTGATCCATTTTATTGAATAAAAAACTAAAGAGCAAACTAAATGTCGCAACCTTGATATCGACTTTTTTAACTTCACCAGAGACTTAGATGATCAAATGACAGATATAAATAGGGAAGTCTGAAATGCTTACCAACGTATATCTAAGTTTAATGCCATTTTTGAGAGATATCCCAATATTGATGAATTTGTCTCGTCCCCAGCTACGTCTGAACCGAAACGTAACAGGTCCAAAAACAAGAAGACTAAGTCCAAGTCTTCTAATAAACCTGGCGTTTCAGGTAGCGGAGTTTTCGATCCACCTGCCGCTAACCCAGTTGCAGAGATTGTTGGAGAGAAAACTTTAGTTACCACAGTATCTGGTTCAATACAGCCAACACAGGCTGCTACTGGAGAGGTTGCCTCGGGCTCCGCTACACCTCTGAGTTCTGTGAGTACTTGTATTCCAAACATGAGGAGTAAACGAGTCCTAAAAGATTCTACACTCTCTATGAGCGCTCCGAGTAGTTCTGCTCCCGCTCGTAAGGAAAAAGAATCGAAACAAACTTCTTCAGTGGCATCTGAACTGGTACAAATTAGAGATGGGCGCGTGCCTAAAAATTAGGCACTAACATGCACGAACTCGGACCAAAATTTTTATGCACATTCACGCACAAACACGGCGTTTTTCGAGAAGGCACGAACACGCACACTCACGCACGAAATTACAAAAAAAGAGAAATCGGTATCGGTGTACATTTATTTGTTCAAAAAATATTCATATGTACTTCTAAAAATTTTCTGGCTAATTGTCTATATATATAAAAATGGTGTAAAAAATGTATAGTAATTCATAAAATGAGAACGGCTTGGCCGATTTCTGTAAAATTTTTTGTCAGTTATTCGTATTTTCGAGGAGAAGGTCTTTACGGAAGAAAATTTTGGAAAATCTCTCTGGAAAAGTCGGAAAATTGGAAAAATCGACAATTGAGTTTTTGTATGAAATTTTATTCCTTAATAGCGAAACGAAGTTCGCCGGGTCCGCTAGTTTTAAATATTTTAAATTAGACTGTTTCCAAAAGTTAAAAACATAAGCCTGGCTAGATACGGCACTCGATAATACGAGTATGTATCAATTTCTGTTTCAATTGGAGACTTTTTCATTTTTCGTCGTTTTGCCATTTTTTCATCTGAAAATTCGTGTTCTCACTTTGTATTTTAAGTATATTATATTATATTAAGTATATTGTATATTAAGTCCACTTGAGATGAGAGAGGGGCCAAGATAAATCCTGGGCTTTGCCATGTTAAAGCCGGTCAGGGCCGTTCCTTGGTATCTTCCATCCCCTACGTCACCCATTAGCTACCTCACGCTTTTACATTAGCTAACAAAAAATTCATCTCCTTAAACGGCGGAAATAAAAACGTCCCTATAAGATGTGTCATTGTTGGTACAAATTTGTTAATTTGCTTAAGCGTTTAATCAATGATAGTTTAGTTTTAGCTTTCAAATCTTTCATGAATTGAGAGTCAATGGTATCAATTGAACAGACTTTCAAAAGTTTTTTAGACCAAAGGGCAAAAGTATGCATAGTAGGGTACTTTTCCGAGCTTAATTTTTCGGAACACTCTTTGAATATTTTATGAAAATCCAATAGAGTTTCTAGCAATGAAAACTTTAAGTCAGATATACGATCCAACTCATTATTTTATAGCAAAATACTCTTAATCTCATTCTGGACTTGGTATATGCTCTCAAGCATAATATATGTTGAATTCCAACGTGTTCTTATATCTTGTTTTAACACTTTCGACAGTTTGTTGTTTAGCGCCGAGTGTTTAAAATATCTTACAATGTTTCTGGGCAGTCAATCAGTTTTCCCAATTCGGAAAGGGGACGTTTTTCAATAACATCATCCATAACAGATAATACAGTCAGAGTAAGAGAGTATATTGAGTAGTTTTTGTAATTGCTTCTCTCATAAACAAAACAAATAGCAAACAAACATCATCTTTTTTCGCTCATACTCTGGCCTCTCCATAACAAAATGGCAACAAGTACCAGACTACAAAAACGAAGCAAATAAGTTTAGGAATATTTTGGTCGGTTTTAGTACAAATACCGCAGACAATACATAGACCGTTATCTGTGGTTCCGGCCATGAGAACGGTTTTTGTCTCAAGGTTTTCACCAAACACGGCTGCCGATGATGTAAATTATTATGTAAAATCAAGAATTAGTGGTGATTATTTCCTGAAGAATTTAAAACTACGTTCATCCTTTTCGGTTCGTAGGTCTTCATTTAAAATTGTTGTACCTCAAGATATTTATGATCAGATAATAATACGAGAATTTTGGCCTGCTGGAGTTTTTGTCAAAGAATTTGTTGAGAAAACAGTTAATTTAGTCCGTCTACCTCAAAGGTTAGAAACGGACACAAAAAACTAATTGATTCATTTCTAGTCTGTTACCAGAATGTTGGAGTATTAAACTTAAAGTTGACCCGCATATTTACTGATAGCTTTGATTTTGAATATAAAATCTTAGCATTTTCTGAGACTTGGTTGAAGTCTTCTATCTTAAATACTGAAATTCTTTGCTCAGGTTACCAAACTTTTCGTAAAGACCGTTTATTTAAAAAAGGCGGTTGTGTTCTTATAACCGTTGATTCTTCTTATCCCTCTAACTTAATTTTATTAGATAATGTTGATGATATTGAATTTATAGGCATATGCATAGAATTATCCAAATATAAACTATTCGTTACCTGCTCATATATTCCACCATCATCCGATCCAACTTTATATTTTGCAGATGAGTGATACTGATCACATTTTGATTTTAAGAGATTTTAATTTACCTTCTGTTAGATGGCTATCGCTGCCAGACTCAGAAGCGTTGACCCCTTTAACTACCAATGCTAACACTAACTTACATTTGATATTGTTAATCGATTTTTTGACATGAATCTAATCCAGATAAATTATATTACTAATACTCATGACAGGATACTTGAAAATTTTAGAACTCAACCACTAGTAACTCCTGAGGATGAATACCATCCCACTCTTTGTGTATCTATGATTTATAATGAATCATTAATTAGAAACAATACAGAAAATACTTCAAAAACGGGTTTCAATTTAAAAAAACTAACTTTTGCAAATTGAATTCTCTTCTTTCAAAAGTCGATTGGGCTACGCGTGTAGAAATGAGAATGAATTAGAATGCGCTGTTGATAATTTCTATGATATCTTAAACCACATTCTCTCCAAATGTGTACCAAAAATTCGAATAAATTGTGTAAATAACTTACCCTGCATCAACTTATTATTTTCAAAAAGAATGCCAGTTAAATACTCCATACCCTTACCAATTATCGCGATTAGATCATATTTCATTGTCATATCTTCAAACCGATGACATCTCAAAAAACTTACGGAAACTTAAAACAAATAAAACTTCTGGTCCTGATGGTGTGCCTAGTACTCAAACATTGTCATACTACCCTGGCAACGCCTTTGACTTTGCTATTTAACTATTCTTTAAAATTAGGTCATTTTCCATCATATTGGAAAAAATCTTACTTAGTTCCCCTCCATAAGTCTGGCAGTATAAGCGATATCTCAAATTACAGAGGTATAGCAAAATTAAGTGCTATACCGAAGTTATTTGAAAAACTAATCACTGATATTATTTCTCATAAAATTCAATCTATTCTGAGTCCATGTCAGCATGGATTTCGCAATGGACTATCAACTATTACAAATCTTTTACAATTTTCATCTGATATTATAAAAGGGTTTAAAGAACGTAAACATACTGATAGAATTTATATTTTAATGGAGCCAAAATTAGATTTTAATAATCACATTATATCAGTGGTGAATAAAGCAAATGGTGTATTAGGTTTTATAAAACGATGGACTAAGGAATTTTCAGACCCATATGGGCCTTGTAAGGCCCATATTAGAATATGGGACTGTAATATGGGATCCTTACTATGCAATTTATGCCGATAAAATGGAATGGAATGGTTCTTACTCTTTGCATTGAGAAGTTTTCATTGGAATAGTGACTTTGTTCTTCTTTCATACACTAGCAGGCTAAAATTAATTCGATTACCACATTAAAAAGCAGACGCATAATGATGAGCACTATTTTTGTATTTAAAATTTTACATGGCGATATACCTTCGGACTTCCTTATTTCTTCGATTAGATTAAATGTTCCTATCTAGTAGAAACTATCAAATATTGAATACTGATTTTCATCGTACAAATTATTTGTCATGTGAACCTGTAAGTAGAATGTGCAGTGATTTCAATTCTTTGTATAGTAACATCACTTAGCATCCACCATTATCCGGATTTTGGTGTGTACGCGATCCCTACGTTCAAAGGGTGGTCGCCCCCTCGGTTCGGTTGGGGTGCGAATGAGTGGCGCTAAAAATTACAATATATGTATGTACGCATTAAGCTAAACCTTAAACAGGAAAAACTACTCAATTTTTTACAAGTAAACATTAAAAATTCTTAAAATAGTTTTGTATTAAATAAAAATATAATTAAACTATGAAAAAATAATTATCCTCCCTTGATAGCTAATACTACACCACATTAGGCATAACCTCAAAAACAATTTTTTTGACTACTCAAAGGCATTAACAAAAATTAATGTATATAAACTAGAAAAAACTTTTTCAATAACACTACTGGAAATGGTGAAGAAGTTTGTTGGAGTACGTAGTATACGAAACCCCAAAATTGTTTAACGTAGGGGGCAAAAAATTTTATGTATAGACGAGCCACTCTAATTAGGAATTACGTATCCATTAAATGAACAACTCGGGAAATTTGCAACTGACTGTTTCTTGATGAATGGACGTCGAGAAACAATTAGCTTGAAAAACATGAGCAGCAACAACCGACAGTTCAAAAAGGAGGAAAACGAACAGTCCAGAAATTTGTGCACATACGGCGATATATGTGAACGGCCATTTAAACCATAAATGTACCGTACCGCTCGGTTCAAAGACAGCTGTAACAAGTGCAAATAACATTGTGCCGTACCCGAATAAATTTCAAAACAATACAGTATAGATGGAAGAACAAGAGCCCTAATTTAACGCTCTTTGACAAGAGATGCCAAGACAAATCAGTGCTGTAAAGAGATCTTAGGGCCCAATTTACTCTCGACATCACACGAGTTATATGCTGCGTAAAGAAAAGCTTATTGTCTAGTATAACACCGAGGCATTCAAGCTGCCCAACATATTCAATAAGCGCACCAGCATACATTACATGAACATTTATACTACTACACGTAGAAAACAAAAGAGCTTTACTTTTTAACGGATTAACCTTAAGCTTGCTGTCATGTATCCACTTTTGCAGCAAATCCATAACTAGTTCTACCTGAGATTGCAACACAGAGGGAAATCTCGAATCTCCTTTAAACACTAATTGAAGATCATCAGCAAAAGCGAACGGGACACACCAACTCTCCAACTTGGCAAAAAGATCGTTCATGTAGGAGAGGTCCCAAAACAGACCCTTGGGGCACTCCGCTACTCACCAAAATTTAGCACTGATATCTGACTAGCTCTTACTATGGTCCAAGTAGCTATTTCACTTTTTTGTGTCATAATTTTTTTAAGTTAGGAAGACAAATTATGCGTCCCGAGATCAAGTTCAATGGTAGAGTAATATAAAGAAATTGCTGTAGTGGGGAACTCGATCAAAGAACGCCTAATTTCATGAAATTCTTTCAATGAAATCACTCTAGTGTGTATCGGCACTAACAGACATTAGATTTTCAGTTTTTGCCAGAAAGAGAGTGTGAGGCGATAAAGTAGCTAAATCGAGTGGTACTATTCGCTACTGTCGATATACATTGTCGCCTTATATGTACATATATGCAACTACAAAATTTTTAAGTTTATAAGGTTAAAAGAATTTGTTAAAGGTCATTTACAACATACATGGAGTTTAGAATGTTCAAAACTTGACTTTAAAATGTTTCTATCGCACACAAATAACACACACTATAGTTTGTCCATATAATGGTTGTGCGCTTCGTTCTGTGTAAGCATAAATGTTGATTGTCTTTTTATGGTATTGAAATACTCAATTGATCGCTCTATAATTAGGGTCAAATGACAGATAAGGAAATTTGTATTGGATCCAAACGACCGTCAACCGCCACCCAACAACAATCAAGCATTACATAAGTAGAAAACAGTGAATTGTAATAACAAATGGATGGATGACACTGGCAAGTTTCAAATATAGCATTATATTATCTGCTACGAAACAAGTACAACTTGAATAGTAGTAAATAGCTTGTGTTTCGCAGCCATCAACGCAGTTTGAAGAATTAATTGTTTAGGCGAAATTTTATATAACCAAATGCAAGTCCCCTCTCCATTAAATTGTTTCTAAAAATATTTCAATGTAAGCGATGTCTTAACTTAGAGACTTGTGTCAATTCGCACAATTTGTGTTCGTATTTGTTTATAAAGAATCGTGCTGTCTAGTATGTTAGTCAACTATGAATTCATTAAATTGCATCATATCATATTCACCATCAAAAATAGTTAAACAAAAGTTTTAATATCTTCTTTTGACTACTACAGAAATCCGCTTTGCGTGACATGGGTATGTATGGAGATATTTAATGCAAAAATACATGATTTTTTTGTCTGTTCCTCGAAGAACATCCGGAGATTGCATTTTGTCAATGAAAATTCTTTTGGTTTTTTTTTTTTATTTCATCGAAGTTGAGATTCTACTGCACAAAGCGGAAATACTGATTACTTCTTTACATAGTTAAATGCAGAAATCAACACATACACGCACTCGTCGAGCGAAACGACGTTCACTTGACGACAGTCAATTATGTACAATATATGCAAATGTGTGCAAAAAAGAATACAGATATGCAAAATTCACATAAGACGAATAACTCGGAGTCCAATATTTATTTATACATACATACTCATAGATGCAGTTTTTACTCAGTTAAGTCATCGTTTGCGAATATGACCTCGCATTTAATTTTCCCACTATGCAAGAAAAAATAATAGAATACATTCTGAACATATTAAGGGGATATAATATTAAATTTGCAATCTGGAATTACTTATATAAATTTATTTTATTGGTGACACCGTGGTGAAATGGTATGTACATCCGCCTTGCACGATGAATACCCGGGTTCCATTCGCAGGCTGAGCAACATCAAATTTTCAACGGTGGCAAAAATAACCCTCAATGAAACGTTGGAGACATTTGCCAAGCATGTAAAAATTCTGTAGAAACAATGTAGACACGCCTTTTGGACTTGGCGATAAACAGCAAGTCTCATATCATTGAGGTAATATGAATCGGGTTGCAATCATTGATATGAGAGAAGTCTCCCTTATCCCTTCTGGGATATTATTATTATTATTATTATTATTACTGTTATGTGCATATTTACCAATTCTATAGCCGTTTTGAATTTTTCATTAACAGCTTACATTGACAATTACAAACAAAAATAATGGAAATGAGAGCAAAGTGTATAAAATATTGAAATAATTAAGAAATTATTAATTTACGACTAGTTGTTACAATTTTCTTGAAACCAAAACCATTACGAATATGTAGTGTCAAAATTTGTAAACAAGGCGAATGTAAATAAGTTAGACTCAAGGCGAATTTAGGAAGGTGGTAAGGCCTTAATCTTCATTTGCTATCAAAAGTTTTCTTGTGAGGAATCCACCTAGAACAAATAAAACAATACAATGTGTTTCACACATTTAAAAATTAAACGTTGTACACGTATATTTTTACAAGAAAAAAGTTTTTGGAATTTACCTATTTTTTATTTTAATTAAAAAAAAAAAATTACAGCAAATGAAGGCCTGGATTCGTTTTTGTATCACCTTCCTAAATTCGCTTTGGTTTGACTGTTTACAATAAAAAAAGATTATTTATCTAACATCGATAATGGATTTTAATATTATTATTTCGCGGTAAATGTAATGGAAAACGGAAGATGCACACCACATTGACATATTTACATATCGTTATCATAAAGCTAAAATACACGCTCTGGATAAATTTCAAGCTTCTACGTTTTTAACGATCCTATTCAAGAAATTCCAAAATACTTAACCCCATACTATAAATTTTATAAAACACAAAAAGGCGTAACCAACATGATTTGAAAATGAACCAGCAGTAGTGATTGCTGTAGTCTTTGATTTTTGAAGCAATTATGTCAGAGGGAGGGTTTATTGAGCTGATTACGGAAATGTATAATATCCGTAGGGGTCGCATCCGTTTTGGACCCGATTCTAGCGATTACAACAAAGTGGTTGTCTTTTGAAAGCTTATGGAAATACCTATCACATGGTGCCATTGTTTTAACCGGTTCGGCTCTTATGCAGCTTATTTCTCCGTATGTGTATCATGAATGGTGATACCTTTGTAAAAATCATAAAGACCATTCTTGTTGTCAATTTTTAAGTCTACAACTTTTAATTTATGCGGTTTTGATAAGTCTTACAGGATATGAAGTAAAAATGAATAAACCCTCAAAAAATTTTTTTTTCCACACATGGGATCGATGGGGTCATTTAGCTTTTTGCGAATTTTTGTCATTTCCCTTATACACATACCATGGCCAAAATCCAAGTTTGGCAAAATTTGTAAAGTTTTAATAAAGATGTTACTGATGTCTCCAATTGAAAATGATGTCTGAAAAGACCGATCTATGTCCTTATTTAAATAAACCTCCCAAGAGATGACAACTGCATAAAACGCATGTACATATGGAAATCAATATTGTAAAGGACAAAAGAAAGTGGTTATTCGGAAGGCAATGCAAGATAAATGGCAGCAAAAAAAGATGTACGTAACAAGTCTTATGAGATGGTGAGCCGAAAAACGCAACATTTCTGTATGTTTTTTTTTACTTAGGGAAAAAGGCGGGAAATCCTACAGTCAATAAACATTGGCGTTCGATCCTAGTGGTATAATCTATTTTAAAACTTATCTCTAAGACAACTACAAGACCCTACCACAGACAATTTCCGGAGATTTTGAAGCAGTGCGTCTACACAAAGAATTCTGTTACGGTCTTGTTTTCAAAACAATGAAAATAATGTCAAATACGAAAAATATATAAGGTATTGACTGAAAATTGCCAGTACGAGCAACTTCCATTCCCCTTGCGTGTCTCACCCGCAAACGGAGACTCGTCGCAAGTAAACTTGCCTAATGTATATTGAGACTTAAGGCTTTCTTTACAATATGTTTCAAAAAATAAAATAAACTATGTATATATTTATTTTTCTCTCACTGTAAATAAAAATATTTTACAAGCGTTTGTACATGCGTTTACAGACCTTACGATCTAGACGTGTTAAACTATAGTTCACACAAACTACAGATCCGCTTCCGACCCAAAGTGTAACAATGTTACAGCAGTACATTACATTAGATATTTTTCTTCAATGTTAAACAAAGAGTTCCATGGTGAAACTACCTATTGGATAGACTAACTCACCCCATTGAATAAAAGGCATGCAAATTTTCATTTCTGTTTTCTTGTTGCTTTACTAAAACAATGACAAACAAATATTTTGCTTTGTGATAGAAAATCTGGTGAAAAGAAAGTCTCCCATAAACATACTTTTATCTTGTACAATAAAAATGAAATAATAACAATTTCCGTTTGCTTATTTTTACAAAACTCATGCATATCATTGTTATCTGTGTTCTTCTTTATTGTTGTACGAGCGACGATATTCATTGTTGTTTTCCCCTACTATGAAAATTGGAATCTGTTTATTATTTTCATATTTATATCATTTTATTTATTTTGTTCACATACATGCATCTCAGTAACATAAATAAGTCAATGTGCCAGAGACAACAAGAGATACGCCTAAATATATTTAAACTAATTATTACAGGAACTTAAATGTTAACAGTTATTATGAATGGAAATTCCAAAATAATACCTATAGCCCTCAGTAGCGAAACGAACATACTCTGTCGGTTATAATTCCGGCACTGCAGTCGTTTGCTTTGTAATGAAAATTCGCACGATAAATTAAGTTGTTTTTAAGAATAACATTTTTCTTGCATTTTCCCTTGTGAACGTGTATGGTAAATATTTTCACTAGACGCTTTCTTATTTAATAAAAAATATGAAATCGTGTGTAAATAAAATGGAAAGTAATTTATATTATATTTTAATCAAAACTGAAAATGACCGACTAAAAAATTTGCAGTTTATGGTAAATAATGACTGTTTAAAATGTAGAATTTTTAAGGGGTTGTGGCCACTTACAAATTTTACAAAATCAAAAATTTTTGGCTCATTTTCAAAGTACTCCCAGCAAAATAAATTGGAAGTAGTGCAATGTGGACTAGTTCTGTCACGGCATGTTTTGATGCAGTTCAAACGGAGTCGTGAAAAAGGCACTCCAGTCCTCACATTTTAACTGCATTTGGATGCAACCCAAAGAATCACATCCACTTGTCACATTTTAACAACATCCGGATGCTGTTCAACGGAGTCGTGAAAAGGGCACTCCAATTCCTCACAATTTAACAGCATCCGGATGCAGTCCAAACGGAGTCGTGAAAAAGGCACTCCGTTCGCTACATTTTATTAGCAGTTGTTAGAGATCCCTACATGTACATAAATCAGTTTGTACTTCTCTAGAGGCAGCGGTATACATTTTACAAAAAGAGATAAGCGTGTTAACATTTCCAAACATTTGTTAATACAAAATAAATAATATTTAATTTGTGAACATTTTTCCGGTAACTCACGAGAAGAAAATTTCCGAATGGAATGCTGTTGGAGTACATGTCGAAAACTTAACTGGTGATGGGAAGATGAAACAAAAACAGTTCAGCTTGGAATAATTGGAGAGCGGAGAAAACACACATATTTGCGATTGAATTCAATGGAGAATTTTCATAATTTGTGTTAATGTAACTAAAGTTCTTAATATTTTTGTTTTACGCAAATAATAAATGCATTTTTTTGTTCTGGCTTGCACAATTTCCGCAGAATGCCTGTATCAAAACACGTGCTTTGGACTGCCTCCTATTCTACCCCCATAGGGTTAGTTAAAATGCAATGCCAAAGGGTCAGTTAAAATGCAGTGCCAGAGGGTCAGTTTAAATGCAGTGCCAAAGGGTCAGTTAAAATGCAGTGCAATGGAGTGCCTCTTTCAGTAGTCACGCTCTTGTAAAAATCATGAGTGAAAATGCATAATTTGATGCACTTCCAGATCACTTGTACATATCATTTAACTGCCTCTTTGGAGGCAAACTTTTTGCTGGGCTGGTACAATAGAAGATGTTGCAGAAATTTCGAGTCGATCGGATACAAATTAGCTGAGATGTGAGCGTTAGAAAGAGAAAATTCATTGTGTTTTGGGTGTATCATCGAAGTTTGAAACGCGATTTCCTCAATATGGCATTTTGAAATGCGGTGCCCACTGAAGCTCGATTTTGTGGGATTATTATACATATAAAAAGCTTGTTCTTAAGCGAGAGACTTTTTAAAAAAAGGAATTTTTGACTGATTTATGGCGAAAAACGATCAATTTTTTAGTTAAAATCGAAATGTTGACTTTGACAGTTCAATTTTTTTTTATAATGTATATTTGTTAATTCCGTTTCGCTTAAGTACAAGGTTATTAGATTCTTAATGATCCCACAAAAACATATGATGATAGGTTTATTCGTTTTCGAGCTACAGTGGGCACCGCAAACTGCTTTAGTAAAAACAGTGTCTCGTATGTGCGCAAATTGACAGAACACTGTGCAATATTTTTCAAAAAAAGAAAAATCCAAAAGTAGCTCTAGGTGTGATCTGTCAGATGAAAACAAAATCTTCTAAAAAAAAAATTGGTAGATTTCTTGTGAAAAATTCATGAAAATTTCATTTTTCGTCATGCGGCCATTAGTAGTGAGCGGAATTCTGTAAAAGGCAAAATTAGGAATTAAAACTTACACAGAATTTGTTGTTAATTTTACACCGATTTACCTTGAAAATCTTTATGATCCGCTATTATAATACATGCGACCAAATTTCAATAGACAAAAAAATGCAAAAATTAGTTATTTTGGAACGGTTTCAATCTTTTCAGTTTCACATTAAATTCAAAGCTGCTCATATTTATAAATGTTTGCAAAAACTCGTACTCGTACCCGGCAAAATCGGTTTCCGGTCCCGACCATACGGATAATCGAGGATATCCTGGAGGGGACACCATATTCTACAGTGGTAAATATTCTCTAAACTGTATGGGAATGACTTATGCGTAAAATATACGACTCTAGGAGACATTACGCTTCCAAAAATAAACTTGTTTACAGAAAAAAGCAAGCTTTGTTAGGCATTACACCTGATTATTTAAAGAATCCTTGCCAAAGCATTATATACGGGTGTATCCTTAATCAGGAGGGATATACTTTTACTAAATAGTACTGAAAGTACTTAATTTTCACTACAGAGTGAATATGCATCGATATTTAATACAATCTTTCTGTATACGCAAGTTTTAAATGGGGGTTCTATTCAAATGAGCCAATTTTTTTACTCTAATTTTTTACTTTATTTTTTTTTTTCTTGTATAATTCTTATATAAATCGGATTTGAATGCAAATGAATGACTAAGTTTACTCCAAACACATGAAACAAAATATAACAAAAGTTAAAAACTTCATATCTTGTATAATTCGGAAAAAATGGAGGTTAAATAAAATTTTGCAGGGGGGTTCTATTCAAGTGAGCGGCAGTGTATATATCGCAACATTACGCCGATATTAGCTCGACGATATGGCACCTACTGTTTATCGATGAATCCAATCTTCAAACTCTTAACAATTATATTCCCAGCAAAATTTATTTGAAGTTGTTCCTTGTGAAGTAGTGATTGAATAGCTTTTTTTGAAGCAGTCCACGCAGAGTCATGAAAAATGCAGTCCGTTCTTCACATTTTGACAATGTCCGATTTGAATCCATTTCATAAATTTTTCACATTTTAGAAATTTCAAAATTTTGCAAAAAAAAAAACTTAAAAGGCAAAGAACTTAATTTGTTTCTTGTTAATTATAATAACAGCAATATGTTTGCATCCATAAAAAGTAATTTGTATACAAAAAATAATAAAAGTGATTTCGAACTACATCTTTGTTTGTAGCCAAAGAAGTAGTTGAATCATATGTTGTTGTGATTCATTCACTACAAAGAACTAATGCAAAAGTGTGCTTAAGAAGTAAATTAGACAGTATCCTCACTGCACCATGCCCTTGTAAAAATCATGACTTCTTTCACGTAAAAAGATGTAGTCCGGAATCACTTGCACTCATGATTTAACTACTTCTTTGGCTACAAACATTTTGCTGGGTTAATTTTGCCTTGGCCGGTTTCGGTACAATAATATAAGACTTACGGAACTTTGAAGGCCCACTGCCGTTAAAGACAATATCTTGAAGTACTTAATAAGCTCACAAAACTATGGCAGTCATTTGCCACAAACTACGCAATATTTTTCAACAAAATATTACCGAAAGTTGATCAAGTCGTGTATTTTCAGATAACAAGAGATTTGTTAAAAATACAGGTAGATTTTTAACATAACCGAAATACTTAATCAATAAAGTTAAAAGCGTGAAGAACATCTGACTATGACGTTATTGCAGTAGTATCGAGCCACCACTCCAATATAATGGTCTGAAGATTTCCACTGAATTGAATGCTGGCTCACTGTTGTTCTTTTTTTGTTTTCTACATACCTACATGTTCTGAAAATGAAATGAAAAGAGTATTGTCGCAACACTTACTACCTACAATTGCTTCATATCCGGATTTAATACAAAAACTTCAATCTACTATGGGTTAACAACTTACAACATAAATACAAGTTTGTGTCTACAGTTGAGCGACAAATTAGAAAAAAAACTAAACATTTTCCTCAGAATTAATTCTTGTGTAAATTGTTATTTTCCTGTTTAAACACAGACAAGTAAAGGTAAAAACATTAGGGCGCATCACGACGTACAGAATACGTAATTACTTACTTAATAAATGTTATAGGTATATTGTTTATCAAAGCAGGGATGCTTTACAACAAATGCTGCATAAAACTATCGAAACGCTCCCGAAAAAGCTCACTTTAAAATAGAATTATTTTTTGCTTTATGTTTACAATAAGTCCATCTTTGGGGATTTATTTTGAATTGGGAAATATGAGGAGGAGTACTGAATTACCCAATTAAAGATATTTATGGAAGTGGTTTCATACGATTGTATTATTTCACTGGATCTTTGGAAAAAGGCGAAATCAATACATGAAACATCCTATCTTTTCTTCAGGTTTAGAACCAACGACATGAAGTATAATTCGTAAAACATCGGATCTGGAACATTACTAGTTTGGCTATAATCGTCGAATCGATATGAAATTTTACCATAGATATATCTCGATGCCCTGATTACAATTTTTAGGCGGTCATAAACGTTTATTTATACCGAAAGTCCGGGCAAAAGCAGGATATAGGTATAGAAGTAAAATAAAATTGATTTATTTGCCGCTTTATTAATTTATTTCACCATTTTTGTAGCTAAAATTAATCGATAAAAACCAACGTTTATAACCCCATTCCGACTTCAGGCAAATTTTATATTTTTTCCCTAAAGTCGGCATCAGCAAAAATTGCACAATTATAAATATTTTTTCAAAATTTCTTTTTCTAAAATGTTCTTTTAACTGTTCTCTACCGACATAACAAAAACATCTCCATAAATTTTTTCTTAAGAAACATGCATTTTCGATTGTGGTGAAAACCCTTCACTGACAAAAACTTAAATTTCTATATAAAAATTGGTCCTAGCTCAATGAAATTTTAAATAAAGTTAGCTGACAATATTGTGTAAGCATTTTTAAGATTATTTTCCTAGTTTGTTTTCTTAATTTTCAGTTATTTGAGTTCAAATTCAAAAGGTGCCGACTACTGGTACATGCCGACATTAGGTGCACATACCCTATATTGCCGTAATCAGGAAGACAAGATCTATCTATGACATAAATTTCAGCCTGATCCGAGCCTTAAGCTATATTCGAATTTTTCTTAACTTTTATAAGAAATAATTCGGACCAACTCGAGTTGCACTACGGGAACAAAATTTTCTTTAAGAATGGAAATTTTTCTCAAATAGCCGGCCTTTGGCCGGGGATTTAAGACTTTTTCCTATGGACCGGAGCCAATCTAGGGAACGGGAATAACATTTTTATTTAAATTGTCACTAAGTTGCCGGCCCTTAACAAGGGAATTTTCGCAACTTCGGAGGGCCATAACTCGGGAAGTATGGACTACGTGTGAAAAAAAATTTTATCCCGATCCGAGCTTAGTTCATAAACTCGGATTATGCCAATAATTTAAAACGTTTTAACTTCATCGAAACGTAAACAAAATTTTGAAGCAAATAAGCTTTAGTTCATAGCAAATGGGGAATGATTGAAATTAGGCAAATCCTTAAAGCGTCCCTATATCCGGTTTTTTACGTGAACTTTCGGCTCAAATATGACCGCTGGCAAAATTTTATATTTTCATAATCACGGCATCAAGATCTATCTATGGTAAAAAAAATCAGAATAATCCGATAGTTATAGTTAAACTAGGAATAAGCCAGAAAATGCTGTTCCCGTATCCGAGATGTGTACCTGACCTTTAAATAAAGTCTAAAAAACGGGACCGAAGACCCATATATTGGAATCAGTGCAAAAAATACTACCTGTGGAGAATTTCTCATATTTGGAACAAGTTTAATTTGAAACTTCTTCCACAGAAAGATTTCAAAAAATAAATTTTTGTCGAAAATAGACAGGGTTTTTTTTTCAAACATTTTTATTGGTCAAAAATTATATGTATGTTTTTCAGATCTTTCGAAGCCTATATAATGGGAAATACTGACTTCCCCGACATGATATTTATTGCACATTCAACACAAATTTCTGTTAGAATTGATAAAAATAAATTTGTTTATTTTGATTTTTAGATATCTTCTCATTCATTCATGATTTTTTGAAACAACAACAACACTATATGCACATTCTCAAGAAATAAACAGGAAAGGTAACCAACACAATGACGATTGTGAAGCGAAACAAAACCAAATGAAAAAATTCATTCATAACAAGAACGGAGAACAGCATGAAAAGGGAAATTTCAATTTCATCGTCGTCAACACATCCGACACACACAAACACACTCACGAAGGAAAGACGGGAAAGACGAAAGCAAACAAAAAATACACAAAAGTAAAACACAAGAAAAAGATGAGAACGACAACAAAGTATGGGAATTCATCGTTTCATTGCTCAGAATGTTCCACATCCAATCCAACAGCACTAACCAGAGGCTTCGAAGCACAGGTGTGAGTGGGACAACTATGTTCCGTAACGCAACACACACAAAATCACTCACATAAAAAACTTGAAACACCAAACATTCTTTTGCACAATTTTTATATTAATTTCTCAATTAAAGATTCCTTCACATTTCTAATCTGTAATCTAATTTATGTCCACAGTATCGACACAATGCTTTAAAACATTTCTTTTGTTACTGAATATGATCGATATCCTATGAAAACAATTATTATTTGGTAGTCAACCAACAATCATGTTTCACATCCCATTTTCTTGGGAACACAAAGTGGACGCGCTTTTGGCCATCAACGCCAACACATTTCGCCACATTTTTTCACTGATTTTTCCTTCGAATGTGTTGTTTTTTGTTACACCTTTCGTCATAATAACACTACACTCGCGTTACTTCGATCGAGTTTTTAGCAATTTTTGCCATTTATTTACGTACCAATCTTAACTTTTAATTGCTCCTCAATTCGTACTTCCCGTGTATTATCGGCCATATTGGATCCATAACTAATGGGATGTTTCTTTTTCAGGTGCATTGTGTTTCGTTTCAATGTTTCTTGTTCATTCGTTTCTATGATTTTGGGCTGTATGTAAAGGTATTTAACAGGGTTGCCGTGCTGTGTTGTTTTCTACTACTCTTTTTACTTTGAACTTTTTATTCATCATTTTGCATAGAACTGAAACAAGAGTTAATTCCACAATAAAACATCAATGCATTAAAAATTGACAAAGATACTCAATAGTAATTAATTCGAATCCAACATTAACAATGATATCACGAAGACAATTCATTTGTTTACATCACAAAAAATGTGAATTTGTACTGAATTTTGGCACATTGCTTGACAGGTGGGCCCAAAATATTTTATATCACATTAAAAATCTTTACACACACCCTTCTTTATCCTGCTCCTGCTCTACCCCAAGCAAATTTGAAGTGGATTCTAAAAACAACAACTTGTATAAGGCAATATTCTGCCTCGTTGAGTCTCCCGGATTTTTCATTGATATTTCGTATTTTGCTCAATGAATTATTTCGTGACACATGTTTTTGGAGGAAGGGTGTAGTGGGCGGACTAGGGGAGGGGGAATTCATTCATAAAATCGTTTTATACACACACGGTATTAGTAAGCAAAGTGGTAGGCTGCGTGTGACTGTGTGTTTGCTGTGCTTTAAATATATAGATATATATTTTTGTGCTTCTTTCTCTTTGATGAAGGCTAAACGATACGGCACATAGTTTTTGTGTTTACTAAAGCTAAATATTTATTATTTGCCGTTGTCGGTTGTCTTTGTCGAAATTTTGAATGCATTGACCTGACAAATTTACAATTTGTATATTATCTGTTTGTGGGTATGTTTTGGGCACATGGCGGAAAGAATAATGGGTTATAAAATGACTAGAATCACAGGAAATGCATAACGATAGCAGGTTTAAACACAAATGTACGAAATTTGTTCTCGACTCATTTTATACGCACTTGGAATGAATCAGGTAAGTAGTTTTTGTTATGTTTGGTTTCCAAACTTTCATTATTCTCAATCCGCTTTAAAGATTTTGCGTAATTCGCAGTTTCTATTCACCTTCATTCATGGACACTCATACACAAACACTATTTACATATTTTGCATAGCTTTGATTTTGCAGTCACGTACTCTTGATTCATTTTTTTTTCTTCTTTTTAGCATTTAAGTACAAATATGTACCTATATATGATTTTTAATATCACACTCATTTGCCAACTTTGCTTTAAAATTTTTTCATTATCTGCAAAATTCGAGGGTGCGTTTTGCGCATAATATTCGACGAAATGAATGCTATATCAAATTACATTAGACTTCCTTCCGGTTTAATGTGTGAATCTTTTGCTCGTTGTAAAAAAACGCCGATACACGGACACACTCAGAACGTGTATACAAACACACAAACAAATAACCAGAAAAGCGCGAAGGCCGTCATTCATTCGAAGCGAACCGATAGAAACTAAATTGAAATTACAATGAATATATGGGGCATCAATTCACTTTACATACTAGATATGAAGAAGATACTAGAAGAAGAGCAAAAGGTATCAATTCACTTTACACACCCGCTGGAGACGAATCACCATATTATACTATGTTTACATTTACAAAATCCACTTGATTTCAACTGTCAATTCCATTGCTCAAACGTCAAATGAAATCGAATCGATTTCAGATGAGTTTTCATTTGACGTATTCACAAAGGAATTAACAGTTGCAATCGAGTGGATTTCGTAAATGTAAACATAGTATTAGCTCTGTTGCTTTACGTGCAACAATCTTCAATTTTTACCACTTTTTACTCGAAAAGCGTTCCTTTACTTCAGAAACCGTACAGTTCATATGGGAGCAGTTTACAACTTTTACTACTTTTGCCGGTTTTACTATTTTCAAAAGTAAAGCATAGTACACACGGTCCAACAAAACTGGCAGTCATCGAGGTCTATTTCGTTAATATCAAAGTCTAGCTGAATAATTGTTTATTTGCCAGAAAATTGCCGTAAAAGTACGTTGACTGTCAGTTTTGTTGGACCGTGTGTACTATACTTAAAGGATCAGACCAATATTAATGCACTTAATAACCCGTTTCCACGGTACGCCGTTCGTTCTCTATTCGTTGTTCGACCCATAACTACGAATAAATTACTTATTTCCCCACACAAAATTCTATGAACGAACGACGATTTTTCTACGCTGTTCGATTAGAAGTACTCTCTGAACGACGAAATTTTCCATCGTTATATATTCGCTAATATTTGCAATATTGGAGATTTTCCTTACGCCATTTACTCTGTGGGCCCACACCAGCAAAAATGTAAAAAACTACGTCTCCACATTGCCTTCGTGGGTAGATATGGAATGGTTTTTTTTCGTGTCATATGACATTGATAGACAGTGTAAACTACCTCTAAGTTTGTCCCATCCCTAATAGAGTTGTACAATCTAGTTCATTTGAAAGATCTAGTTCAATAGTTCAGCTTTTTTCACTTAACTAGTTCAGTAATCTAGTTTATAGTTCACTATCCAGTTCAGTCATTCGGATCAGAATCGTTCACCGGCTCATAATCCTTCACACACATACACCAAATAGGAACAAACATTAGAATAGTATAATTAAACTATAAAAACATTAAATTTAGATATTTTATTCCATTCATAAAGAAAGATTAAGTTTGCATTAAGTTTAGAATAACGCGTCCTTCGGAAAAATTGTAATTAGAATTTTATTTAAGTGGTTGGCAAAAAAACTTATGTTGTGTGTGTACAAATTATAACTGCGAAAACCTTTGTGTGTGTTTCTTTTTATTTTTTCCTTCTTTTCTATCCAAAACAAGGCACATTGAATAGGTAATGGATTCGATATATCGGGACACGATATGTTTTTTGCATATGAGTTGTCACTTCTCCCATACAAAATGTATATGCAAAGTGACAACTCATATGTAAAAAACATATCTTGTAAAGTACCCATTAGATATTACTTTTATTACAATGGTGTTTGACACTTCACATTGATCCAAAACATAAACAAAATCTTTACATTACGAAGGCATCACTTAACACAGAAGACGGCGTCACTTTATTCATATGTGAATGACATGCCGAACTAGATTGTGAATCGTTCGTTCGTTGATCTTCTTCGTGGATCTTTCGGTCGGCGCTCAGTGAACTATTGAACTATAATGAACTATATCCACTGATCTAGTTCATACGCCCCTTTCAATGAATCGTTCAATTGAACTAGTTCGTCCATGAACTATACTACTCTAATCCCTAAAGCTGGGTACACTTGTGGCCGTTCATTTTTGTCACTCATCATGCAACCACAAAATATTTTACCTGCGTGAAGTTAGCAAGTCCGTGTTTAGACACACGGGAAAGTAAATTCAGTTTTTAGGCAATAGGGGGTAGGAAAGAGTATTGAGGAGCTCTTTCCTCTCCGCTCTCTCCCAAAAACTCAATTTACTTTCCCGAGAAATTTGTGTGTCTAAACACGGACCAACGAAAGTTAGCAACGATAACAAAAGTTATCGAAAAATACAGGGTGACACTAGAGCTGGCAAAAAATCGATGACACTATCGATAATATCGATTGTTTTTTTAACTCAATATCGATAGATAGTTTTGCCTATCGATATTATCGGAACAAAAAGACCCAACCTAAAATTCATTGAAATAAATAGAAATTTCGCTGTTTTTTGGTTTTGTGTGTGTGAGAAAGTAAGTCCGTAGTCACACGTACACATTTTTCGGAAAAGTAAAATGTATTTTTTATATTTTTACAAAATAAAAGCAATTGTTTATTCTCCTTTACATTTCTGTGAACTACTTCTGCAAAATGTCAAGAAAAGCATTGACATTTCCGCCATTTTCATCTCCAAAGTAATGGTGTTGACAACTTAACGATAATATCGATAGCAATCGATATTTTAAAATATTATATCGAAAATATCTAATGGTGGGAATATCGATGGTTTGCCAGCTCTAGGTGACACAGAACGCCCAAAATTTTCATATAATACGTTTTTTCCAACTGTGGGGACGAAAAATAGCTACGAATATAAAAATTGAATTTATTTATTAATTAAAAAATAAGCTCCAATCTATAAACGTACACAAGAAACTATACATAAAAGGAAAGAAGGAGTCCGCACGAGCATTTTGGCATACTCCATATGTTCCAGGTCAGTTTTTTGTAGAACAAAGTTTCCAATTTTCTGGTTTCCAACTGGTGGTCAGGACAGAAAATTGGCTCTGGAAGCCACAATATAAAAATGTACACAAAAGTCTCAACGCCAAATGAAAGAGGGAGTCCTCACGAGCATTTTGGCATAGAACAAAGTTTCCAATTTTCTGGTTTCCAAATGGTGGTCAGGACAGAAAATTGGCTCTGGAAGCCACAATATAAAAACGTACACAAAAGTCTCGACGTCAAATGAAAGAGGGAGTCCTCACGAGCATTTTGGCATACTCCATATGTTCCAGGTCATTTTTTTGTAGAACAAAGTTTCCAATTTTCTGTGTTGACCACCGTTGAGACTTTTGTGTACGTTTTTATATTGTGGCTTCCAGAGCCAATTTTCTGTCCTGACCACCAGTTGGAAACCAGAAAATTGGAAACTTTGTTCTACAAAAAACTGACGTGGAACATATGGAGTATGCCAAAATGCTCGTGAGGACTCCCTCTTTCATTTGTCGTTGAGACTTTTGTGTACGTTTTTATATTGTGGCTTCCAGAGCCAATTTTCTGTGTTGACCACCAGTTGGAAACCAGAAAATTGGAAACTTTGTTCTATAAAATCTGACCTGAAACATATGGAGTATGCCAAAATGCTCGTGAGGACTCCTTCTTTCCTTTTATGTATAGTTTCTTGTGTACGTTTATACATTGGATAATAAATAAATAAATTAAATTTTTATATTCGTAGCTATTTTTCGTCCCCACAGTTGGAAAAACGTATTAAATGCAAATTTTGGGCGTTCTGTGTCACCCTGTATTTTTCGATAACTTTTGTTATCGTTGCTAACTTTCGTTGCTAACTTCACGCAGGTACATTTTTAAATTTTATATTTTGTCTGTCAATTTATTTCGATAAATGTTCTCATTCAAAGACATAAATACATACAACAAGATAAGACATTTTTTTTGCTATCATTCTTCAGTGAATGGCTTTTGAATTTAACATAATAACTTCGTTCCAGAACTAAAAAGTTTTTACACATTTAACACATTTTTACTCGAAATGCGTTCCCGTACACCAAAAAAGTTGCAAAATGTTCACTTCTCTTTGAACAAAAATGGCGCTGATAGCTTTCTCTTTAGAAACTTTTTACACGACAAATTTGAGCGAGCAAAAATGTGCAACATGTTTGCCGCCTTCCGATTGGCTGACATGCCGACTTTGACATTTGTTCCAGATTTTTTGACGTTTCTGCCATTTTTCCGTTCCCGTACATTTTGGAAAAATGTGTGCGTTGAACTCATTTTTGACAGTTTTCTCTTTTGAACATTTTACCATTAAAAAAGTACTGGAACGAAGCTTATGTTATATTACGATATGGTGATATAACATTTTTTTCTATTATACATTTTTACGTATTTAACCGAATTTACCGATCCAATTGACATAGAATTATTCTTGAATAGATCCCAAAGCTGTAATTTGGATCGAAAATGGAGTGCATCCTGTGGAAGCAAAATGAAGTGCATCCCAGCTGCGCGCTCTCTTGTAAAATTCAAAGTAAGCTCTACCGATTTTCACAAAAATCGGTTCAGATTTGGATATAGCCCCCATATATATTTTTCTCCGATTTTGCTATAACTCGGGCAATTTTGAGCGAATAGCCTTCAAATTTAATATGTAATAATTTCTTAAGCCCCTGAGTAGCTCTACCGATTTTCACAAAAATCGGTTCAGATTTGGATATAGCCCCCATTTTGCTATAACTCGGTCAATTTTTTATGAATATCCTTCAAATTTAACATGGAGGTTCCTCAGGTCCCTGTTCAGTTTTACGGTTGACCTAGGTTGATTAATGTTTGCACAAGTACTTATGAGGGCACAGGAATGAAAAATATCAACTTTGGTCCATATCGGTTCAGGTTTGAATATGGCTTCCATATATAATTTCGCCCGATGTCACTCAATTACGGATAATTACGTCACATTTCCCTAATTTAATCATTGCGTGTTTAGTGCATTGAATACATAAAATCAGCCAAAATCGGTGAAACTTAAATAGGGCTTTAAAAACATCCCAAGTTAAATTTGAAGGCTATTTTCCAAAAAAATTGAGAGATTTATAAGAAAATCGGAGAAACATATATGGAGGCTATATCAAAATCTGTACCGATTTTTGCGAAATCAAATCAAAATCGGTAAAACTGAACAGTGACCTGTGATATATATGGGAGATATATCCAAAATCGTACCGATTTTTATGAAAATCGGTAAAACTACTCAGGGGCCTAAGAAAATATCACATATAACATTTGAAGGCTATTCTATTAAAATTTACCGATTTATAGCAAAATCGGGGAAAGATATATGGTAACATGGGGCGCCTTCGCCACGTTTTTGTTCAAAATGTTCTCATACCGACACCGTTAAAGTTTTTTCAAATATTATTTTTGGTACAAATATTAGCATATCTTGACTATAAGTTTTGATATATAAATGATTATAATATTGTTTTGAAAATATTTTTGAGAATTTACAAATTGTGTAAAAAGTGGCGAAGCCTCCCCACCCACGGGCAGCTTCGCCATCGATATTGAACATTCTCCAACGGACTCTAAAACTGTAATTTACCATACTTCTTCCTTAAATATCAACGTTATGCAAAAAAGGAACAAGTTTTCTATTAAATAATCAAAATTTATTTTAAAATTCACAAAAAGTAACCGATTCTAGTGGTTAATTGAAGTAGGTGCCTTGAATTTAGGTAACAAAATCATAATATAACTAAAACAAGATACGTTTAGGATAATATTTGATTTTAACTTCATATTATTGTGTGGTATATCTATGGTATAACGAATTTAAGTTAAATATGACAAATTTCTAACATTAACCCACCGCGCCACTATCATGGCGTAGGCGCCCCACCCCTTACATATTTCATAATATTAATATATTGACATTTGCAAATGCTTTTTGCATGCGAATTATTGGGATTTATATTCTTCAGTAGTTGTCTTCTAACGATATAAAATGTGTTTTTGATATCACAAAAGGTAAAGAATATATCACAAAAAATACCTACCATAATTATTTTTCCCAATACCCTGAAAACACAAAACCGCGTGGGTCCGCTATCATACCTATGATGATAGATCTTCATCATCATGATAGATCTTCATTAAACTCGCAATTTTGCTTTTAACGGATTTTTTCTAGAACTTGTATTTTGCGAGGAAATCGGCGATGGCGTAGCCGCCCCAGTGGCGAAGGCGCCCATGTTACCATATATGGGGGCTATATACTCAGGGGCTTAAGAAAATATTACATATTAAATTGCAAGGCTATTCGATCAAAATTGACCGAGTTATAACAAAATCGGGGAAAGATATATATGGGGGCTATATCCAAATCTGAACCGATATGGACCAAAGTTGAAAATTTTCATTCCTATGCCCTTATAAGTACTTGTTCAAAAATTCATCAACCTAGGTCAACTCCTTCTATTTTTGTCCACTTTTGTATGGAAGCGGCAACACTGTGCGTCGTTCGTTCTCCATTCGTTGTTCTACCCTCAAATACGAATAAATTACTTGATTCCCCATACAAAATTTTGTGAAAGAACGACGATTTTTCTACGTTGTTCCAGTAGAAATACTCTCCGAACAACGATTAGACAAAATGCATGCAACAAAAAAATGTTTACGAAACTTTGTATAGAAACATTACCCTTAACAGGTTGCAGTTAATTCAAAATCGCAACCAAGGAGGAACATTTCATGTAATGGTATCAGAAACGAAATTTATGAATTCAAGTATTATTTGTGTAAAACAAGAACACAAATAACTTTATTATATAAACACAAATTAAAAACAAGTTTCCATTAAATTCAATCACGTTTGAGCTTTCTTCCTCCGTTCTCGATTTAATCCAAGCGCATCTGATTTTCTTTCATCATCCTAATGTTTTTTATGTTGCCTTCCCATCCCTAGTTCAGCTTTTGACATGGACTCCAACTTCACTCCATTAAAAATTTGCGTCTCGTGAATTACCGCAAAAATGTTCGCAACTTAAGTTGT
This sequence comes from Musca autumnalis, assembly GCF_047663935.1. Lineage (NCBI taxonomy): Eukaryota > Metazoa > Arthropoda > Insecta > Diptera > Muscidae > Musca > Musca autumnalis. The sequence continues at coordinate 152,385,258 of NW_027411977.1, forward strand.
TATTTCTTTATTTTATAACTAATTCTTCGAAATGTATACACTCTTTCTTATCTTTTGAAGAGATGTGTTGGGATCAACCAACTGTTTTTTTCTGTAGGGATCTCTACAGCACCTGCTTTTAAAATGTATTGAACGGAGTGCATTTTTCATAACTCTGTTGGACTACATCGAATCATAACTCCAATTGCAAAACTTCCAAAATTTTTTGCTGGGATGTACTCCAACGGCAAATGTACGGTACACTTGTAGTGATTCAACTGCATCCGCGGATGCAAACTTTTTGCTAGGCCAGTGGGTTCATTAAATCCTGTTAAGTGTAACCGGGGTACAGTACGTTTACATATAAGTGGATTTAATAAATTCACTTGGAATCCAATGGATTTTTGACGTATACACAACGGAATTAACATTTGAAATCAAGTGAATTTATTTGATTTAGGAAAATAAGTGTATTTAAAATAAATCGAGATAAGGTCATGTTTATATTATAGACTTTTGCAGGGTTATAGCTCCCCAGCAAAAAGTTTGCATCCACGGAAGCAGTTAAATCACTGGTGCAAGTGTCACGAAGTGCTTCTTTTTCTATGAATTCCTCAGTGAATTTTACAAGGGAGCGCGCAGAAAGGAAGCACTCCATTTTGCTTCCGCAGCACGCAGTTAGGAAGCAATCCATTTTGCTTCCGCAGCACGCAGCTAGGAAGCACTCCATTTTTACAATTTTTACCACTTTTACGAGTTTTGCGTTCCCGTACACAAAATTTGTATGAAAATCGTTTACGACTTTTACCACTTTGTAAAGTACGGGAACAGGCCATTAATAAGACATTTTAATTTTATTCTTATAGGCCGTTTATATATAACAAGGTTAACCCAGTGGGTCTGGGTTTCAAATGTCATTTCCATTGTATATACTTCAAACAAATCCTCATAAAGAAGGTTAACCCTGCAAAAAAAAACTATAATATAAACGCCGTATTACTTTAATTTCATTTGTTGAATGAAAATTGAATTTTTATCGTTTATACATAAAAGTGCTTGTTGGATGTAATCCAAATGTGAGGAAAAGGATTGCCTTTTTCATTAGTCCACTGGAAGCGCATCCATGCATGTAATGAAATCCTCACTCCAACTTGCATCACTTCCATTTTTTTTTGCTGGGTCATTTAGACTAACCATAAATCCTCGACAGGATTTAATAAATCCAGTACAAATCTCATTGCATTTAGATATACATTTTGGAGGATTGAATGGTAGTCAGCTGATTTTTGTTCATAGCACAATTACCAAGGTAGAGGCATCGGCCCATCTGATCTAATTTGAAACGTCAAAAGAATTTTTTGTAAATTGAATTCGTCTCAAAAAACATACGTCAAATTACAAATTTATTGTTTAATACTGAAAATGTTAACACATTATGCTACTAATGCTAACTAAAGAGCAAATAAGGAATTATTTTATCGCAGTTTGCCCATCTAAAATAAATAAACGAATTATTTTATCGTTTAGACATAGTAAATATTAGTCTGGGTTGATTAAAATCAACTTTGTACATCAAAACAAATTTAATTTTTCCGCCTTGTTTACAAATTTTTACATTTTAAATTATTTCTAGTGTAGCAATTCACCGATGCATCTACCTTGTTTCTTGTGCCAGCTTGCAACTTTTTGTATTTTCTAGCAACATGTTGCAAAAAACAGAGTTGTATAAGAGGATTTATGCCAGATTTAAAACATATCCACTCAATACGAGGATTTATTTTTGTATGGGAAATCTGGTAGATTTAGGCTGGATTTAGCAAATAAAACCTGATAATGTGCTAAATCCGGCTAATGAAGTCATATCTAAATGGCATATTAATGCACTTAATCATGGTAATAGTAAGTTTACATTTACGAAATCCACTCGATTTTAACTGTCAATTCCATTGCTTAAACGTCAAAAGAAATCCAATGGATTTCAGATGAGTTTTCATTTGACGTATACGCAAATGAGTTGACAGTTGAAATCGAGTGGATTTCGTAAATGTAAACCAAGCATAGTGTTTAGTCCATGGCAGAACTACCAGTTAGTGGTATTACACCAGCTGATCGAACATGAAAAGTCAAATCCCTTTATAAAAACAATATTTTTGTTGTAATTTCCCCAACGACATAAAGAAAGTTTTGACATAACATATTCAAAATTTTACGATGCCACTACCTGGGTAATTGTGCCATGGTTTAGTCTAAACCAAGATTAATGCTTGGTTTACATTTACGAAATCCACTCGATTTCAACTGTCAATTACATTGGTTAAACGTCAAATGAAATCCAATGGATTTCATATGTGATTTCATTTGACGTTTGAGCAACGGAATTGACAGTTGAAATCGAGTGGATTTCGTAAATGTAAACCTGGCATAAGGGCCTGTTCACTATGTCGAAAGAAAATGATTGCCAACGACAACACCTAAACTTTGATTTTAATGGCAATATTAGGTCTGTGCGATTACTCAATAACTTGTACAAATTTGTAAAAGTCCAGTAACTTCTTGTAAACGAGTAAAGGTGAAAACACATACAACGTTTGGGTAAAGTTTTGTGTCGTTTTGGACGTTTTTACACTGTTGGGCATGATGCCGAAAAATTCGAATTCATTTGAAATATATGCCGACAAACAGATAAACGGTGGACTTTGGTATCGGCGTCGCCCTGTTGTTGTTGTTTTTTACTTTTTATGTTTTCACTAAAATACGAGCCTTTTAATGACGCAAAACTTGTTTGTTTTATTGTGCTTTCGGTTTTACATTGCACTGCATTTAGTAAATCTTGCAAAAGTTCTAATGTAAACACGACGTAAAACTTATGCCACATGCTAAAACGCTCACTAATTTATTTCCATTTTATTATTATTAAATTATATTATTTTTATAAAAGAGGGAGTAGAATACTAGAATAGAAGAAAATGCGTTGTTTTGTCGCAAATTGTGTTTGTTCAGATTATCATTAAGAAGAAGTTAATAGCGCAAAGTGGATGGCGAAAAAGAAGAATTTGGAGCAAATTTTGACCACCACTTGGAAACCACAAAATTGGAAACTTTGTGATAGGAAAAAAAAACTGACTTGGAACACGTGGAGTAGACCAAAATGCTCGTGTGGTCCCTCTTTCATTTGCCGTTTAGACTTTTGTGTACGTTTTTATATTGTGGGTTCCAGAGCTAATTTTCTGTCCTGACCACCAGTTGGAAATCAGAAAATTAGAAACTTTGTTCTACAAAAAACTGACCTGGAATATATGGAGTATGCCAAAATGCTCGAGAGGACTCCCTCTTTCATTTGGTGTTGATACTATTGTGTACGCTTTTATATTGTGGCTTCCAGAGCCAATTTTCTGTCCTGACCACCATTGGGAAACCAGAAAATTGGAAACATTGTTCTACAAAAAACTAACACGGAATATATGGAGTATGCCAAAATGCTCGTGATGACTCTCTTTTTCATTTGGCGTTGAGACTTTTGTGTACGTTTTTATATTGTGGGTTCCAGTGCTAATTTTCTGTTCTGACCACCAGTTGGAAATCTGAAAATTGGAAACTTTGTTCTACAAAAACTGACGTGGAACATATGGAGTATGCCAAAATGCTCGTAGGGACTTCCTCTTTCATTTGGCGTTGAGACGTTTGTGTACGTTTTTATATTGTGGCTTCCAGAGCCAATTTTCTGTCCTGACCACCATTTGGAAAGCTGAAAATTGGAAACTTTGTTCTACAAAAAACTGACGTGGAACATATGGAGTATACCAAAATGCTCGTGAGGACTCCCTCTTTCATTTGGCGTTGAGACTTTTGTGTACATTTTTATATTGTGACTTCCAGATCCAATTTTTTTGTTCTGAACAGCAGTTGGAAATCAGAAAACTGGAAACTTTGTTCTACAAGAAACTGACCTTGAATATATGGAGTATACCAAAATGCTCGAGATGACTCCCTTTTTCATTTGGCGTTGAGACTTTTGTGTACGTTTTTTATACTGTGGGTTTCTAGTTCCAATTTTCTGTTCTGACAACCAGTTGGAAATCTGAAAATTGGAAACTTTGTTCTACAAAAAACTAACGTGGAGCATATAGAGTATGCCAAAATGCTCGTGAGGACCCCCTTTTTCATTTGGCGTTGAGACTTTTGTGTACATTTTTATATTGTGGCTTCCAGAGCCAATTTTCTGTCCTGACCACCATTGGGAAACCAGAAAATTGGAAACTTTGTTCTACAAAAAACTGACCTGGAATATATGGAGTATGCCAAAATGCTCGAGAGGACTCCTTCTTTCATTTGGAACGCATGGAGTATACCAAAATGCTCGTGAGGACTCCTTTCGTTTTATGTATAGTTTGTTGTGTACGTTTATACATTGGAGCTTATTTTTTATTTAACAAATAAATTTAATTTTTATATTCGTAGCTATTTTTAATACGATAACATTTTTTCCTTTATTTTATCGAAAAAAATAGTAAAAATTAGTAGATTCTTGCAGTACTGGAACAGACCAATTGCTAAGGCCATGTTTATATTATGGTCTTTTGCAGCGTTAAACTTCCTTTGTTTAACGTATATGTAATGGAAATGACATTTAAAACCCAGTGGGTTTGTTAAATCTGGTTATATATAAACGTACTATAACTTTCGTTGCTAACTTCACGCAGGTCAATTGGTCTGTTCCAGTACTGCAAGAATCTACTAATTTTTACTATTTATTTCGATAACATAAAGGAAAAAATGTTATCGTAGTAAAAAATTGTAGCTTCTTGCAGGTTCTGGAACAGAGCAAATATGTACTGCTCTTTAAGTGGGGTACACACGATCAGTTTTGACTGTTTTTGTCAGTCATCAGGCAACCACAAAATATTTTGCGGTTGCTGGACAGTTTGACATTAATCGATATTTCCGAAAATCGTCAGTCAAAACTGATCGTGTGAACCCCGCTTTAGAAATTTTGCGGCTAATAATCGATTTACCGAAATCGATTATACGTATCCCTAATTCCTATAGGGCAAGTATTGATGACACCGTGCAAAACATCTGCCCATCATACAGCACAGGCACCCACGACACAATGCTCTTTTTCAATTGCCCAACCAATCCTACTAACAAACCTATGTATGTAGGTTTGTGGTTGCAAACCATCGAAATAGCCACATTCTTACAACTGATATACCCAGAGTCATATTATGCCAAGTTTACACTTGCGCTCTAAAATACACTGGATTTCACGAAATCCTGAAATACATCCCGGTGTTTACACTTATTTTTTTGTTGTTTCAAAACAAGTTGTTGTAAATTGAATTAGCAATCAAAAATATACGACAATATAGAACTTTACAACTTTATTTAAGAAGTTATCGAAAAATTATCTATATATCGTATTAATTGTGTATAGTACTAACAAATGAAAAAATAAAAAATGATTTTATCGTTGAGACATCATAATAATAAATTTTGATAGATAAAAGTTGTGTTCAGAACTTGCAGCAGTTTTCCCTTTTAGTGCTAAAAATGCGTTCCCGTACTCCGAAGTCTAGCAAAACTTGCACTTCTCTTTAAACAAAAATAGCGCCGAATAACACCCTATTCTCCTGTTTTCTGCCATACAATTTTGGCATAGTAGAAACTAGCAACATGTTCATTATCATCTAAATACGTTAGCTGATACGTTGATTTGCTGCAGTTTTTGCAATTTCCGTTAAGCTGAAAACAGATACAACGTTTGATTAAAGTTTTGTGTCGTTTTGGCCGTTTTTACACTGTTGGGCATGATGCCGAAAAATTCAAATTCATTTGAAATATATGCCGACAAACAGATAAACGCTGGACTTTGGTATCGTCGTCGCCCTGTTGTTGTTGTTTTTTTCTCGACGCCCAACGCAAAACTTTAATCAAACGTTGTATTTGTTTTCAGCTTAATTTTTTCGTTCCCGTATTTTTTAAGAAATTTGTATGGGGAAGCAATTTTTGACAATTCGCTCTTTTTTCTAACATTACCATTAAAAAAATACGAGAACACAATGAAAAATAGCATTGTAACAAAGTAAATTAATATTTTTTTACATTGTTTAAAAATTTTGGTACTAAAATTTGTTGTTGCAGCAATTGACCATCTACCTCCTTTGTTGTGAAAAGTGTTGCAACTTTTGGTACTTTTTTAGGCAAAAACAGGGATGTATGTCATGAGTACTGTGATTTCGATGCTGATTTCGCTGATATCACGAAATTAGATGATTTCATTTTCGTATGGGAAATCATAATAAATTTTGCTTGATTCCGCGCGAAATCACGAAACGCCTTCGAAATCACGAAAAGACACATAACTCTTCATTCATTTTTATCGTTTTTTATAAAATGTTCAAAAAATGCATTGTAAACAAACTCACTTGTTGCTTTTATTTTGAAATTTTAGGAATTCAAGAAAAACAAGGGTTCTATAGATTTTTTTCATTTAAATGTACCTCTTTACTTATACCATGGACTTTTGCATTTTTTTCTAATTTAGCACCTAGTTCCTTTTCCAATTTTTGAAATTTTCTTCCAATTTCCCCGTCAGACATTTGAAGATTTCTTCCATGGTACAATAATTCATAGGTAGGCCAGGTATGAGAATCGCCAAAAAAATACAACCCTGTCGTTATGGCTTAAAACGTCAAAATTGTTTTGATGAGTGATAACGGATGAGTAAACAAAGAAGAACGAAATGTTGAAATGAAAACAAAACAGAGTTGAATTTTTTGATCAATAATTAATATCAACTCTGCATGTCAACACGGTTTTGACAGATTAAGCCATAACAAAAAAAAAATTGTAATCAGCTGTTAGCTGTGGCCTACCTAAGAATTATTGTACCATGATTTCTTCTATTGCAATAGAGTCCTCCTCCATTCTCTTACTAATTTGCTGCATCAAATTTTTCAGCATTTCTGTAACCTCCCTAATACTCGGAACCGCCTCTGAAGGTTCATCACTAATCTCAAACTCATATTCGTCGATGTCCATTCTGAGGCGCTCGAACACTTCCAAAAGGCGTTTTTGTGGCTAAGCCTTACTTCCGGTAGTTGGCAACCCAAACTTAGATAGGAACTTCTTCAAGTCTTCCTCTTGTAGATCCTTGAACATAAAGTTCATTGTAGGATTATCGTAATCTCACTTTCTGGCACCAATTGTTACGGAATTAGATTTAACTAATCTACAATGCTTTATTTTCTTTATTACACTTATTCGGAACCGACTTTGATTACTGAGCACACAGCTTGTCTCTAGTTAGCACGCAGCTTCTTCTTTAACCAACTGTTCTGTTTAAAGTCTAAAACACAACTAACTCGCCGTTGCTGATCCCACCTGTATTTATCCCTAAATCTCCTTGTTTGGGAATTCTCCAGAAAACATATCGCACTAAGCGAACAACCACACTCACATAGATGGGCGAAGATCAATACAAGTGGACAAGCGCACTTATGACGTAATTACAATAAACATGTTTTTTTTTTGCCAACTAGCCTCTACATGCCAATTGGCGCTGAGGCATTATGCATAAGTTGAATGTATATATTTTTTATAACGTAAATAAAAAAAAAAAAAAATGTGGCTAACTTTCAAAATACCGAAATTCTGGAGGTACCGTTCTATTGGCGCTATATTAAGCCGTGTAGCAGTGTAGGGGATAGTTTTATACTACCAACAAAGACTAAATACCAAATTTGTGCTATTTCTGTGGAATATTTAAGCCACAACCTTTAAAATACCAAAAATCGGGAAGTGCAGTTTTATGGGGGTAAAATGATGGCGTGGAATACTCGTATACCAACGAATTTAGAAGCGAAAGTTGAATACCACCAATGAAGTCTAAATATCAAATTTCAGCCATTTCGGAGGAATATTGAGGCCACAACCTTCAAAATACCGGAAATCTGGAGTTACCGTTCTATGGGGGCTATATGAATGCGTGGACCTATACTGACAAATTTCATATGCAAAGTTTTATACCACAAATTTCGAAGGAATATTGAGGCCACAACCCTCAAAATAACTAAAATCGGGAGGTACCGTTCTATGGGGGCTATATGAAGGCGTGGGTCTATACCAACAAAATCTTGGGGAAGCGTTTTATATGCCTAACGAAGTCTAAGTACCAAATTTCAGCTATTTCGGTTTGATAATGAGGCTAAAGCCTTTAAAATACCGAAAATCGGGTGATACCGTTCTATGGTGTCTATATCAAAACGTGGACCGATGTAGCCCATTTGCAATACCAAACATCCTAGGAGTAATTGAAACTTCTATACCAAATCTTGATTTCAACAGACGGACGGACATGGTTATATCGACTTAGAAATTTGCCCTGATCAAGAATATATATACTTTATAGGGTCTCCGATGAATATTTCGATGTGTTACAAACGGAATGACAAATTTTATTGTACCCTCCATATTATGGTGGAGGGTATAACAAAAGCACATCAATAACATGTAAAGTAAGAACTGGAATGATTAAGAAAATTCTGCCTGGTAGTTGTTGTTGCCTAGTCCTTGGTCACACTAGCGAGTTTCTTGAAACGAATAATAGGAAGAGGCAACATCGCAAACACAGAAAACCTGTACAGCGGTTTCACTACCTCATACCCCTCGCCTATAAACTCGAAGTCGCCATGTTGAAACAGTGCTAGTGTGACCTTCGACTTAAATTAACGGAAATTCAATTAATGCTCTGCTCCAGAACCTGCAAGAAGCTACTATTTTTTACTACGATAACATTTTTATACCCTCCACCATAGGATGGGGGTATATTAAGTTGTAACTACTCGAAATAATCATTGTAGACCCCACAAACTATATATATTCTAGATCAGCGTGCAATGTCCGTCCGTCTGTGGAAATCACTCTAGCGTCCGAACGGATTGACGTAGGTGGATGAAATTTTGGGAAAATCTATTATATGTACGTAGGACTTTTGGTATTGAAAGCGGGCTATGTAGGTCCACGCTTTCGGATAGCCCCCATACAAAATGACGCGTGACGCGTCGTCGTTTTAAGGAATTTTTAAAATATTTGTCCCATTTTACCACCGAATTGGTTGTAATTTGGTATTTTGTGTCTCCAGAGGCCAAAAAACATTCCTACCAAAGTTGGTTTATATAGGTCCACGTTTTGGTATTACCCCCATATAACGCCCCATATAAAGTACGCGTCATTTTAATATATTTTGAACGTATTAGTCCCATTTGACAACAGAATCGGTTGTAACTTTGTATTTTGCATATCCAGAGGCTAAGAAACATTTCTACCATAAAATGTTTATATAGGTCCACGTTTTGATATAGCCCCCATAGGACGATATCTCCCGATATTCCGTATTTTGAAGGTTTTGGCCTCATTATCACACCGAGATGGCTGAAATTTGGTATTTAGTCTTCGTTTGGGGTATAAAACTTTCCCCCAGAAATTCGTAGGTATAGGTCCACGCCATCATATAGCCCCCATAGAACAGTACCTTCCGATTTTAGGTATTTTGAAGGTTGTGGCCACATTAATCCACCGAAATGGCTGAAATTTGTGGTGGAGGGTATAAAAACTTCGGGCCGACCGAACTTAACGCTTTTCCTAGTTGTTTCTTTTATGTTATCGAACAATATTGCAAAAATTAGTAGATTCTTGCAGTACTGGAACAGACCATAAATTAACTTAAACCTATCCCAGCAAAAAGTTTGCATCCGCGGATGCAGTTGAATCACTACAAGTGTACGGTACATTTGCCGTTGGAGTACATCTTTTCCTATGAATTCACTTATGAATTTTACAAGAAAGCGCGCAGCTAGGATGCACTCCATTTTCGATCCAAATCACAGCTTTTGATGTAGTGTTTTGGATTGAATTTAAAGGCACTCTTCGGGTTGCAATTTTAATCTGTCCAAAGATGCAAATAAAATGCAAGCCATTGCGAAATATCCCAAAATAAATAAAATGCATTTATTATTTGTGTAAAACAAGAACACAAAGAACTTTATTATATAAACACAAATTAAAAAAAAAAAGTTTCCATTAAATTCAATCACATTTGAGCTTACTTCCTCCGTTGTCGATTTAATCCAAGCGCATCTGGGGGGTTACTCTGTATTGCGATGCGAAAGCAAATGCGATGCGAAAGTTAAATGCGTTAATAGTACAATTTGGTACTCTGTATCACAAACGCAAACGCTTTCGCAAAATAAACTGAAAATATGGCAACGCTGGCTGCACAATGTAAACAATAACGAAGAATGAGAAAAAGAAATGTCAAAAAATTGTAAATAAAAACATTTTTGTTCGGTACGTGCGTTTTTAAAACTTGCTATTCGTTTATAACAAAAAAAAAAATAATTATGGATTCGGTGGCGGAACTGAGAAAAAAATTTTTCGTCTCAATAAAGATGCGGTTATGTACATTTAGACAACTAATGTATTGCAAATTGTTCGTTTGTAGCAACAAATTATGTAAAATACGATTTCTTGTGCAAATCTCTTGCTATTGGTCCTCAAAACAATATTCCATTTAACTATACAAAGTGTTTTTACGATTTATAAAAAATACAGTGAAAAATAAGCATTGACTACTACATTGGGTGACAAATAAACAATTTGGAACAAGTGTCGTTTAGAAGCACCTCTCGAATGGGTCTGAAATTTTTACCATAGCTAGCCCTTGGTACCCTGATTATAACGATATTTAATTTTCCAGAGCTTAGTCTATACTTCCCGAGATATGGGTCTTAACATTTTTACTTGTATCACCATTATTACTAAAACGAAGAGTACTTTCCAATGCCGCAAATAATTATACCCTATACCACAATGTGGAAAAGGGTATTATAAGTTTGTTTTGGTAAAAATTCATGTAACACCGCGAAATATTCGTCGGAGACCCCCAATGTGGTATACCAATCTTCATATCTCGACGAGATAAAGCGATTTTGAGATGTGTGTCCGTCCGTCCGTCCGTCTGTCCATTATAAATTGTAAACACGCTCCAGGCCGCAATTATGGACCTTATGGACCGATCGTCACGAAATTTTGTATGGAGGTCGGGTTCAGATCAGAATAGATCCCTATTCTTATTGGTGATGATCGTGAAATATTTAGCGGGTGAAATGGACCAAATACATAATATTTATCCAATTTTCTAGCGGCTCTGTAGGTCTCAATAATAGTCCGATCAACGCGTAATTTTAAATAAGGTAAGAGTATATCACAAAGGAGAAGCTTGCAATTTGAGATGGCGATCGGATAATATTTAGAGGGTTAAATGGACCAAAACTTTTGTGTGAAAATTGTGAAAATTTTTAATATACAGCTTATATCTTAATTCCTGGAAGTGACATTCCGGACAAGTGAGATATACTTGAAAGTGAAACGCTTGACCTTTCAATTGATGTCAATTATGTTGGTGTGCATGATCAGATAACAGAGTTACAGCCTAATATATTCCGTTATTTGTTTGTAGTGTAATAACAAACTCGCTAGAAGTCGCAACTATACATCAATAGTCACGAAATTTTGCACCGGGTAAGAGTATAGGTCGAAAAAGATGCCTACAATTTTGAATGATGATCTGATATTCTTTAGCGGGTGAAATGGACCATTACTTATGTATGAAAAATATAAAAATTTTATTTTTGGTCGATATTTTAATTCCTTGAGGACATATATATTTCGCAAAGTAGCCTACATATGGAAAAAAACGACTGACTTTTCCTCTGATGTAAATTGCAATAAAGTGTTTGCTAGATAACGGACCTACTGACTAATATATAATGGGTTCTGTGTAGAGAACCACATTTTTATTCCATGCTACATATTGTCTCTCCAAAAGATTATGTAACACCATGAAATATTCGTCCTAGTCCCCTTATTTGGTATGCCAAAATTCATATCTCGACGAGATAAAGCGATTTAGCGATGTGCGTCCGTCCATTAAAAATTGTAAACAAGCTTAAGGCCGCAATTATGGACCGATTGTAACGAATTTTTTAAGAAGGTTGGGTTCGGGCCAGAATAGAAATGATTAGATTTTGCTGATGATAGTGAAATGTTCAGGGAATGAAATGGACCAAAAACAAAATTTTAACCAATTTGGTAGCGGTTCTGTAGGTCAAAATAATAACTCGCAAAATTTTAAACAAAGTTTGAGTTTATGATGAAGAAGGAGCGTACAAACCAACGTGAAGATCAGATAATACTTAGCGGGTTAAATGGACTGAAACTTTTGTGTGAAATTGGTAAAAATTTCAATAACGTATCGGTTAAACAACGGAAGTAGTAGTACTACATAAGTGGGTTTCATTACATTTTAGTTTGTGTGAAATAAATTTAGCTTGCCTGCTACAAAAGTGTCTTTGTCATAACTTTTTGGTTTTGGTCATAAGTATTATACATTACATCTCTGACATTTGATAATTAAATTTGCACAATCATTGAAAAGAAGTTCCGTGGAGAGCGATTGTCCAGGGATAGTGGTATAGGGTATCCCATAGTCGGCTCCGTCCGACTATAGACTTTTCTTACTTGTTAATAATTATAATTTAATTTTTTTTAGTAATAATTTATTAAATTATTATACGTCAACATTTTAACAACATTTCCCTAAAAGAATAAACAATTCTGATATAAATATAAGCATTTAATTATGCTAACTTACATGATTCGTTTCCTTTGCGTTTGATATTTTGTTAACGCAAGATATTTGCGCTTATCGCACGAGTTTGACATACGCTTTCGTATTACAGAGTGCGGTGATATTAGATTTGCGAAAATTAGATGCGAAAGGAGATGCGAAAACGCATTAGAGAGTACCAATTACTGGATTCGGTACAATTTTTCTTACGCATTGCGATACAGAGTAACCCCCCTGATTTTGTTTCATCATCCTAAAGTTGTTTTATGTTGCCTTCCCATCACTAGTTCACCTTTTGACATGGACTCCAACTCCACTCCATTAACAATTTCCGTCTGATGAATTACAGCAAAAATGTTCGCAACTTAAGTTGTTATTTTTTTATTTTATAAAAAATTCTTCGAAATGTATACACTCTTGTTTACCTTTTGAAGAAATGTGTAGGGATCAACCAACTGTTTTTTTCTGTAGGGATCTCTACAGCAACTGCTTATAAATGCTGTGTTCCAGAACCTGCAAGAAGCTACTATTTTTTACTACGATAACATTTTTTCCTTTATGTTATCGGAAAAATAGTAAAAATTAGTAGATTCTTGTAGTTCTGGAACAGACCAAAAATGTATCGAACGGAGTGCATTTTTCATAACTCTGTTGGACTACATCGAAAGATGTTGTGAAATCATAACTCCAATTGCACAACTTCCAAAATTTTTTGCTGGGTATCAGTTACATTCGTAACAATATGTCAATAATAGGTCTGTCTGGTTACCGTAAAACTTGTAACAATTTGTACCAATTTTTGCTGGAAGTCGTCTGTTAACACAAAAAGCCAGCAAAAGAGAGCGAATCGAGAGAGACATTTTGACAGTTCTTTTACTGAGAGTTTGCAAATTCTTGCTGGACAAATTTCTTCTAGCAAGCACTTGTAACTCTCCTTCTTCCTGAAAACAATCAAGCAGTTGTTATTCGGTGATTTATGTTTGTGAAAATTAAAAACAATTTTATTGTGGAAATAGCAAGCCTAATTGTATTGTTTCTTCGGAGAACAAAGTTGCAATGTGGAAAAATTCCTTTTTTGGGTCATTTTCTTTTTTATTTTAAATAAAATACAACATTTTTGCTTCCCTTTTTCCTTTATTGGCGGACAAGTTGCTCTGCTTTGGCAAGTCAGCTGATTGCTTGCTGGTTTTTGATGGGAAGGTGTCTGTTTACTTTTTACAACTTTTTGCAAAAGAGAATAAAAACTCCTAATTCTCTGAGAAAGTTCTTACTGGACAATTCTTACTGGGAAAGTAACCAGACAGACCTAGTGTGGTGAAATCCGAAATGCAAGAATAAACTGTTGGTGTGAACTGTGTTTGAAATATGTGTTGTTAAAGATATGATGCAAAATACCACTGAAACAACATGAAGTAGGCATTTTAGAGTTTAAGAATGTTCTGAAGAATTGCTGAGAACTTTAGTTGGAAGATTTCTGCAAAATGTTACTTGGTTCAACTCCCAATAGTTTATCTGATACTGACCAGAATTTCAGCAATTTCGTAAAATTTTCCCTAGATGAAGTTTTTTATGTGGTCTGTTCAAAAGATAAGTTCTACTAGTTTAGGGCTACCATTTTGCCAAAGACAGCAAGGCCAAATTCCTGATCGTTTCAGAGATAAAGGCGCGATAACTGCAAAACATCCGATCTGGATCTGACAGGACAAACCCCTATTAGGGTTTTTGTAGTCTCAATTTGCATTTTCAGTGCTGCATAGTGTTATTATTCATAGTCGACTATTAATCGTGGACGACAGTTAGTCGTAGTTGACTATTGGGTGTGCTAAAGCCGCGTAATGGACGGTACTTTTTATATCCTCCACCATAATATGGAGGATATAATTAAATTTGTCATTCCGTTTGTAACACATCGAAATATTCATCGGACACCCTATAAAGTACATATATATATTCTTGATCAGGGTAAAATCTTAAGTCGATATAATGTCGTCCGTCAGTCTGTTGAAATGAGCTCGCAGTTTTTAAGATAGAGCTTTGTAAATTGGTATAGAAGTTTCTATTGCTCCTAGGATGTTTGGTATTGCAAATCGGCTATATCGGTCCACGCTCCCATAGAACGGTACCACCCGATTTTCGGTATTTTGAAGGTTTTAGCTTCATTATCTCACTGAAATGGCTGAAATTTTGTAGATAGACTTCGTTGGGGTATAAAACTTTCCCCCAGAATTTTGTCGGTATAGGTCCACGCCTTCATATAGCCCCCATAGAACGATAACTTCCGATCTCGGTATTTTAAAGCTTGTGGCCTCAATATTCCTCCGAAATGCCTGCAACAGTTGGTTGTTGAAATTTTCATTTTTATAAAAGCAAACACGACATTGTTAATAAAGTTTCTAAACACTCTTTTCAAAGAAAAGTGCGACAACTTTTGTTCTTTTGTTTTATTCTAAGAACTAGAATTTTCTAGCCAAATTGCGTACAAAGGGCCATTATTAAAATCATGCCAAAATTACGCCAGGAACATCATTTTTCCTATCGGAATCAATGACAAAACTAATAAACCATTCTGATTTCTAAAATGGCATAAAAAGCCAACAATTTGGAAATTATTAGTCGATTATTGTGCTACATCATTTTCAATGCGCAGTTTAAAAATGCCCATTTTTTGTTTTCCGATAAAATTTAAGTATGTAAACGTATTGTATGTCATCTTAAAGACAATTGTTTTTTGAATTATTAAAACATCTCAACTCGTTTCCAAACTATCAACGTTTACATTTGTTTTATTTAAGGTTGCATAATTTTCATTGACATTCACTATATGTACATCACGGATCGCATCAACGAAAATGGTCGATCAGTTTTGCTCAAAAAATCGGTTGGTTGCCAGTGTGGCCGTTCATTTTTGTCAGTCATCAGTTTGTGGTTGCTGGACAGTTTGACACTTATAGACATTTCCGAAAAATCGACAGTCAAAACTGATCGTGTGTACCCCGCTTTAAGTTTTTCACGAAAACCATATAATCGAAAAACCGATTATAGCATTTCACTTCGTATTCCTTAAGCTGTCAGTTTTGAATGACAGCTTTGTTGTTGCTTGCTAGTGTGCCCATTTATTTTTGTCATTCATCATGCAACCACAAAATATTTTGTGGTTGCTGGACGGTTGGACAGTTATCGATAATTGCAAAAAATCGTCATTCAAAACTGACAATGTGTACTGTACTTAAAGGTGCTGTTATGTAGCTTGTATATTCACATGCAAATTTATATGTACAACAAAATTGTCATTTTGCATACAGTTTATGATTTTTGCTATCCTGGTTATGTTTTTGGTATGACATAACCTAAAGCTGGGTACACATTGTCAGTTTTGAATGACAGCTTTGTTGTTGCTTGCTGGTGTGGCCGTTCATTTTTGTCATTCATCATGCAACCACAAATGGTTTGTTCCAGTACTGCACATTTCTACACATTTTTACTATTTTTTTCGATAACATAAAGGAAAAATCGGTTATCGGAGTAAAAATGTGTAGAAATGTGTAGGACTGGAACAGACCAAAAATGTTTTGTGGTTGCTGGATGGTTTGACAGTTATCGATAATTGCGAAATATCGACATTCAAAACTGACAATGAGTACCCAGCTTAAAAATGTAAACAACAGCTTTGCCAAACAAACAAAACAGGTGTTCCCTTTATGTTTACAGACGAGAATAGAGCTCGCTCTAATCGAAAAAATGTACGTATGTGTTGTCATCTCATTTTGATTCATCAATTTTTTTTTATGTATCACACGACGAGTAGTACTTACAGATCTGAAAAACAGGTACATAACATACGAAAAACAGATGGCCTGATGGCACTCTAAGTAGAACGAGTCTTTTCTATTATGAACCAAATTTAGAAATAATGCAGTACGAGTTACTAGAAGCTATATTGAGAATAAATTCTCAATTTTCTAACAAATTTATTTGTTGTAGAAATTTTGACCCACCTAAAGATATGTTACAACTCTTTCATTATAAAAATGTATATAAATCCAATGAGAGTGATGATTCTGAATCACTTGAAAGTGAAGTTTTTATTATAGTTTGAAGCAATCCATATTTCAATAATTACACTTTCATGCCCTCTACATTTTAATAGTAACAATTTTCATAGTTTTGTACCTTTGTCATTGTGAGTTTGTAAATATTCCAATTTCCCATTGTGATTGATTCATTGTATTTTAAAGTTAACTGACAGAATGCAACTATGTAAATAATTTATTCTACTACTCTTGTAAAACAACCCATTAATTACTACTTTCGATATACCATTTTATGCAACTGTAAACTATTAACGCCCTACTATTTCTTCTCACGATTAGTACTTAGGCTAGAACAAAATTCAATAAAATCGCTCAGTTTGTGATCTACATTCTAACGCGTTACATAACCATCAGATAAGATCACAAAGGGTGATCTCCATTCTAACACGTTATGGTAACTATCAGATAAGATCACAATGAGACAATTTGTCCGTCCGGCAGTATACATCAATCCTCACTTGTGTTTTCATATACAATCCATACCAGAGGTTGTTATAATGGCGCCCAACTCGTGGCCATGTATCACGACCACACCAACCATAATTTGTGAGTAATAGCCGAGGACAACAAAATCAATATCACAACGTAATTATTGGAACAATCAGTTGCCGCATTTGTATCCAAAGATGATCCAAAAGAAGAAAATGCCTGTTGGAAAAGAAGCTTGATGAATCAACAACTATGTACGTGTACGATGTATGAGTTTTACTCCAGGGTGAGGTAAACATACATCCACCTCTGCTGTCAGTTATTCATCCTTACTCCTGCAAAATGAACCGCGAACCATGTTGAGAAAAAGAAGGTTGATGAATCACCAACAATGTACGTGTACGATGCAGTTTTACTCCAGAGGGAGGCAAAATACATCCACCTCTACCGTTAGTTTGTCACCTTTACTCCATGGGGAGGTTCCGCAGAAAGTTTTCAACGCCATCTTTATGCACTTACTACAGTCTTATTGGCACAATAGCAGTTCAACAACCGATTGTTCATGATGCGTCCATCCTAAGCAGAAGCAAGAATCCTGATGCAGGTTACAATAGAAGTTCAACAATCCGTAATTTCTGATGCTTCATCGGGACGCTTTCAGCATCAGAGGGGGAGACTGAAGCAATCCATATTTCAATAATTACACTTTCATGCCCTCTACATTTCAATAGTAACAATTTTCATAGTTTTGTACCTTTGTCATTGTGAGTTTGTAAATATTCCAATTTCCCATTGTGATTGATTCATTGTATTTTAAAGTTAACTGACACTTATGTAAAATAAAACGCACGCAAAGTTCAATAGTAAAATAATACTACTTTTGATTTTTTGTAATTATTTGTTAAAAAATGTTTCGGGATTTTTTTTGGGGAAATTCAATAAAATCTGGGTAATTTTTGGGAAAAGTTTTGGACAAGTTGGGGAAAAGAGGCTAAAAAATACTGGCAACGCTGTGTATGACCAGCACAAACAGAGCGGTTGCATTTGTAGAGTAGCTACCCAGCAAACCAAATGTCGGATGTCCGACACATCGGAACAATTTCGGAAGCAAAATCGTGCAGATTTCGTTCCGTTTTCTATACGATTTTCGTAGATGAATTCGTACAGATTTCGTTCCGATTTCGGAGAGAATGTCGGAAGTAAATTTCCCTTCGAATATGCTAAGGTTTTTCTTCCGATTTCGGTACGAATTCGGATCGATATGTCGGAAAGAATTTCCCTTCGCATAACAACCACCTTTTGTATATATCTAACAAGCAACATTTTAGTTTGTTGTCGAAAAACAAAATGGTAGGTTATTAAATTCGCATACACAATCTTTAAATATTTGAAATATAGTGCTGAAAGACTCAACATATTCGTACACAAAGTTTACATTGTCCTTGGTCACACTAGGTCGATGTCCATACTAGAGTAAAATCATGAAGTTGCTGTAGTGGGGAACTCGATTTAAGAATCCCTAAAAGTTTCAATGAAACCACTCTAGTGTGACCTTCGACATTGTTCCACTATAAAGTCCAATTTACATATGCATATTAATGATTTCGTTTTACGAAATCGTAGAATCAAATGAAGTGTATTTACATCTGTTTTTTTGCGTCATTTGCTTACGCACACAATCGCACATACACACTTATACAATAACACAAACACACGCACACAATATATTTATTCAGAAAAATAGGAATTTCACAACACAAATGTGTATCAAATAACTTAAATTAATTCCAAAAACAAAAAAACATAATTTTTGCAAGTTTTTTAACCATTTATTTTCACTTTTGTCATCGTTTGAGTATTTTTGTTTTTCTACAACACACACAAACAAACAAAGACATCATAAAACAGTTGCATTTTTTCGTAGTTTATGACAAAAAAACAGGGCTGCTTATAATAGTATGGTGTTTTCGTGCGTTGTTTAGAATAAATGATGCAGCTATCGTCATTTATTTTTGTATGGCAAATGACGCAAAATGTTGCCTGTTTTAGCAAATAAATGACGAATCAGCTCTAAATGACGAAAAAGTTGCTAATGTAAATTGGACATAACTACAAAATGATAACAACAATGAAAATCATTAGATACGTTTGAAATTACAATCTTGCAATAAAAAAAATAACAAAGAAAAGTTGATCAATAAAAAGAGGCGTCAACAAAAATTTCCTTCGATATTCGTACTACATTATTCCAAAATCGTTCAGAAATCTTTACGAAGATTCGGAAGATACCTCAGACTTTCATACGACATTATTTCGAAATCGTTCAGAAATCTGTACGAAAATTCGGAGGAAAAAATTCGAAAAAATCACACTTTAAACGAAATAATGCGCATTCAAAATTAACATATGTAATTCAAATTTCTAATGAAATTATTTAAATTATACCCTGTTTATATATAACCGGATTTAACAAACCGACTGGGTTTTAAATGTCAATTCCATGGTTTAATAATAAAGGTTAGCTAAAGCTTCCTGTCAATTTAAATTTTTTTCTTTCGACTGTTCCTAAAACGTCAAAACAATATACACAATCTTTGTATGTGTGTGTGATGTTTGAATAATATGCCAACAATTTTAAAAACAATCGAAGTCAATGATTTTCAAATTTGTTTTTAGAACATTTGTATGGAAGAAATCCTTTAGCTTATTATTGAAACGAACATTTTATCATATCCACAACTCGATTATGTGGTGAAACCTTGGCCCTTCATTTATTTTTCGCGTTTTTTATAAAATGCTCAAAATTGGTATTTTGTAAACAAACCCACTTGTTGCCTTTTTGTTTACTAATTTTGAAGTTTTATGAATTCAGGAAAAACAAGGGTTCTATAGATTTTTTTCATTTAAATCTACCTCTTTACTTATACCATGGTCAATTTTTATTGCTTATACAGGGTGTTTTTTTTAAGCTGGATAGAACTTTAAATTGTAAAAAGTAACACAAAATATTAAATTTTGATGAAACTTTTTTTTTATTTGTTTCAGTATACTCTGACAAATCATCATGAATAGACTCACGCTTGAACAACGCTACGAAATTATCCAAATTTACTTTGAAAATCAGTCGTCGATTCGCGCAACTTATAGACGACTTCGTCATTTGTATGGCGTACATAATCGTCCATCTGAACAAGCCATTCGTCGAACTATGGATAGATTTCGTACCACATACTCTCTAGAGGATGCAATAACACCAGCACGTCGAAGGAATGTGCGTACTGAAGACAATATCGCCGCTGTAAACGAAAGTGTGGAAGAAAATCCAAATTTATCGATTCGTCGTCGGTCGCAGGAATTGGGGCTCTGTCCGTCCACTACGTGGAAAATTTTGCGCAAAGATCTCGGCCTACACCCGTATAAGATCCAGCTGGTGCAGGAATTGAAGCCACGAGACCATTATATGCGTCGTTCTTTCGCCGATTGGGCTCTAGAGCAGTTGGCAAATGACCCGTTGTTTTATCGCAAAATTGTGTTCAGCGATGAGGCGCATTTTTGGCTTAACGGGTTTGTTAATAAGCAAAATTGCCGCATATGGAGTGAGACCAATCCACAAGAGACCCTACAGACTCCATTACATCCAGAAAATGCACCGTATGGTGCGGTTTTCACGCTGGTAGCATCATCGGACCTTATTTCTTCAAAAATGAGGCCGGAGCTCGCGTTACGGTCAATGGAGATCGTTACCGCACCATGATCAATGATTTTTTGTTTGAAAATATGGATGACATTGATCCGGAGGAGATGTGGTTTCAACAGGATGGCGCTACGTGCCATACGGCGAACGCAACCATCGACTTATTGAAATCAAAATTTGGCGATAAGTTGATTTCGAGAAGTGGACCTGTCAATTGGCCTCCAAGATCTTGTGATTTGACACCTCTCGAATATTTCCTGTGGGGCTACGTGAAGTCACTGGTTTATGCCGATAAACCAGCAACAATTGATGCCTTGGAGGCCAGCATTGTTCGTGTTATTCGTGACATACGGCCAGCAGTGCTCGAAAAAGTGGCCAAAAATTGGACGTCCAGAATGCACTTCGTCAAGAACAGCCGTGGTGCCCATATGCCCGAAATCATTTTCAAATGTTAATGTCACGTATTGATCTTTCAAATAAAAAGAAAATTTGATTACAATTTAATTTTTTGTGTTATTTTTTACAATTTCAAGTTCTATCGAGCTTAAAAAAACACCCTTTATTTGAAACAAATCCTCATAAAGAAGGTTAACCCTGCAAAAAGCTCTAATACAAACAGCATATTACTACTGTTTATAAAATGATTATGTTTCAAATTACATTTAGAGAAATTCAACTTAAATATTAAAAAAATTCGCAGTTAAAACTATAAATGTACGTTTACATATACAGTCTGTTCCAGAACTGCAAGAATCTACTAATTTTTCCGATAACATAAAGGAAAAAATGCTATCGCAGTAAAAAATAGTATGTATGAGATTTTTCCTGCAATTCTGGAGGTTTCCAAATGACCCCCAATTTCATCCATTATTTCATAAAATGTATCCATCTCCAATTTGTAATGTGTCATAATGCCAAGTTTACACTTGCGCTCCAAAATCCACTGGATTTCACGAAATCCTGAAATACACCCCGACGTTTACATTTATTTTTTGTTGATTTCAAACATATCACAATGATCAAGGTAGATGCATATGAGCAGCTGATCGCACACGAAATTTCAAAACAAGTTGTTGTAAATTGAATTAATCATCAAAAATATACAAAAATATAGAACTTTACAACTTTATTTGGAAACTTATCGTAAAATTATCTATATATCGTATTAATTGTGTATAGTACTAACAAATGAAAAAATAAAAAAAAAATGATTTTATTGTTGAGACATCGTTATAATAAATTTTGATAGGTAAAAGTTGTGCTCAGAACCTGCACAATATTAGTACTTGCAGTAGTTTTCCCGTTTAGTGCTAAAACATTACCATTAAAAAGTACGGGAACACAATGAAAAATAGCATTGTAACAAAGTAATTTAATATTTTTTTCACATTGTTTACAAATTTTGACACTAAAATTTGTTGTTGCAGCAATTGACCATCTACCTTGTTTATTGTGATACGTGAAAAGTGTTGCAACTTTTGGTACTTTTTTAGGCAAAAGCAGGGTTGTATATCATGTGTACTGTGATTTCGATGTTGATTTCGCTGAAATCACGAAATGAGATGATTTCATTTTTGTATGCGAAATCATGAAAAATTTTGCTTGATTCCGCGCGAAATCACGAAACGCCTTCGAAATCACGAAACGACGCCAAATGTAAACTAAGCATAAGCCTCCTATCACTTAGATCGAAAGGATCCTTCATATATCACAGAATTTTCTTTTTTTATGTGTAAAGAAATGTGCCTCTGCTTACCTTTTTATTTGCAATGAAATATACTCCAACGCCATTTCATAAAAATGTGATTTTCATTGATTTTTTTATTTAAAATATGAAAATTCTTTTATGTCGGTAGACTTAACGACTCCTTTTTTTTGTCGGTAACTGACCGATGATTTTCGATAATTACCGACGTAAACTACCGACAAAAATCGGTAAAATTTGTACACAGAATAGCACTTACCGACAAATATCGCTAACTATCAACATATTTGTGTTAATTCCATCGGTAGAGAGTTACAGAATCGCACTACAGCTGATGTCATACACGTGAAAAAGCATATGGTGTGATATAGCCATAAGGTGGGTACACACGATCAGTTTTGACTGTCAGTTTTGCTCAAATAATCGGTTGCTTGCCAGTGTGGCCGTTCATTTTTGTCAGTCATCAGGAAACCACAAACTATTTTGTGGTTACCGGACTAAATTTCCGCTCATTTGAAGTGTAGTGGAAATATACTTACAGCCTGTTTTTGTTAAAAATGCTTGCCTGTCACACGAACCGTTCGTACTAAAACGTATACATTCAAAATTTGGTTCTTGTAAAATTTTACGAACCATTCGCTTTTATCTAAAAGCTTTCGTCTATTTCAGAAAAGCTTTTATATTTCAGTGTTTTCATGATACTTATTTTGTGAATTTTGCATAGGCATCTGCACGTAATATGTGTTACTTGATGGCAACCCCGATAAAGAGATGACAAACAAAAAATAATACTTGCTCTGTTCCAGAACCTGCAAGAATCTACTATTTTTTACTACGATAACATTTTTTCCTTTATGTTATCGAAATAAATAGTAAAAATTAGTAGATTCTTGAAGTACTGGAACAGACCAACTATGTTTACATTTACGAAATCCACTTGATTTCAACTGTCAATTCCATTGCTCAAACGTCAAATGAAATCGAATCGATTTCAGATGGGTTTTCATTTGACGTATACGCAAAGGAATTGACAGTTGAAATCGAGTGGATTTCGCAAATGTAAACATCACAGTTTATACAGTTGGCCATTCAGAGTTCTGTTAACAACATTTGACAGCAAACATAATAGATTGTTCATTATTGTGATTTGATTTCCTTTGTATTTTATGTATTTGACAGCAAACTAAATAGTCAGGGCTAACGAGTTTGGGCTGAATGGCCAACTGTATAAACTGTGGTAAACATAGTATAAGAAAAAAATTTTAATCAAATATGTCCAAAAATCACGGCTGTGAGATTTGACGATTTATCGTCATTTTGACGATTTTTTGGTCAAAAAATGATAAATGACGATTTGACGATTTTTACCCAAAAAAATGACGATTTTTGGATATTTTGCTAATGCAGTCATGAAAAATGTTCTAAAATATGAATTTGTAAAAACTTAGTTGATTTTAAAAATTAATTATTAAACAATTATCACAATAATCGTTATTTTTTAACGTAGAAGCTTGAAATTTTGCCAGAACATGTATGTTTGGGTGCATATGCAAATGAATTTTTAACTAGAACCAAACTGAATTCAATGGAAACAAGCAAAATATATAAGCTGTGTTCCAGAACTAAAAAGTTTTTACAATTTTTACGACTTTTACACATTTTACTCGAAAAAGCGTTCCCGTACACAAAAAAGTTGTAAAATGTTCACTTCTCTTTAAACAAAAATGGCGCTGAATGACGCTCTCTTTAAAAACTTTTTACACGACAAATTTGGGCGAGTAAAAAAATAGTAACATGGTTGCCGGCGTCTGATTGGCTGATACGCCGACTTTGACATTTGTTCCATTTTTTTTGACGTATTTTCCATTTTTCCGTTCCCGAACTTTTTGAAAAAACTTTTTTGTGACAACAATTTTTCTCTATTTCTCTCTTTTACGAGTTTTACTATTAAAAAGTACGGGAACGATGCTATAATTGCACTGCTACAAAACCTGCAACAATCTCCTATTTTTTGGTAAATTTATAAAGGAGCAAAAAGTTAAAATTTCAACAATAGTAGATTCTGTTATGGGCAATTAACTGCGTTATATTGAGCTTTGTGCAGAAATTTTAAAAGTTTAATAGATTTGATTTTGAAAATAGTTTTATTGATTTTTCGACATCCTTAACGAATTTTCACATTTTGTCAACAAGAAGGAAAAGCAACAATTGGATTCAGAATTTCGTGAAATAAAGCTTTTTGGATTTTGAGGAAATCTTTGAAAATAATGAAATTGTTATATTTCGCATTTTAATATATGATTTGAAACGTGTTGATGGTTCATATGTTTTTCCTATAATAACAAAATTTTTAAAGAAAATAATGAGGTATTACTACATTCAACAGCAAATTTTATACGTGTTTTCAGCCAAGTAAATCTTCACAAAACGAAATATGTATTGAAATTCTTTTCATAAGGATTCAACACATTGATTAAACACGACTTGTTAAGAATGTTAACTCAAATATTTATTTACAAAATCGTTTAATAAATCATTTAATTTAATACTGATTTGAAGTAAAAATATGTTTACTAACTCGAATAGCCATTTAATGTTTATATTAATTAAAAATATATTTAAATATATCTAAATATTACCATTTTAATTTTTGACGATTTTGTAAAATAAATTTGACAATTTTAATTCGTTTTAAATCGTCATTTTGACTATTTTCCATAAAAATAATCTGGCAGCCCTGCCAAAAATAGGTCTGTCTGGTTACTTTCCCAGCAAGAACTTTCTCAGAGAGTAAGGAGTTTTTATTCTCTTTTGCAAGAAAATTGTAAAAAGTAAACAGACACCTTCCCAGCAAACAATCAGCGGACTTGCCAAAACAGAACAATTTGTCCGCCAATAGATGAACCAAAGGAAGAAAAAATTTCATATTTTATTAAAAATAAAAAAGAAAATGAACCAAAAAAGGAATTTTTCGACTTTGCAACTTTGATCTCCGAAAAAACAAGCTATTTCCACAATAAAATTGTTTTTAATTTTCACAAACATAAATCACCGAATAATTGAAAACAGCACCTTGGTTGTTTTTAGAAAGAAGAAGAGTTACAAGTGCTTGCTAGAAGAAATGTGTCCAGCAAGAATTTGCAAACTCTCAGTAAAAGAACTGTCAACATGTCTCTCTCGATTCGCTCTCTTTTGCTGGCTGTTTGTGTTAACAGACGACTTCCATCAACAATTGGTACAAATTGTTACAAGTTTTAGGCTAACCAGACAGACCTAATAATTGTGATAATATGAAGAAACAGATGTACATATACGCGTTTCCTTCTATGGAAATAAATAAAACTGCATTCCCATCCAGTTTTTGTGTGTTTTGTGCCATTTATTACTCAAATTATTTAATTTGCATTCAAAACGATGGGTCTTTTCCACTCTTTTTTTGTCGTATTCGTTCGCCTGATTTTGTTACGAAAAACCAAAAAAATTACGAAAATAAAAAGCCAGGCTGGGATTCGAACCTGGGTCTCCGACA
The DNA here is from genome assembly GCF_047663935.1 of Musca autumnalis. Classification (NCBI taxonomy): domain Eukaryota; kingdom Metazoa; phylum Arthropoda; class Insecta; order Diptera; family Muscidae; genus Musca; species Musca autumnalis. The sequence continues at coordinate 152,411,373 of NW_027411977.1, forward strand.
ACTGAGTGTCAAGGTTGCCGGCGTCTTAGCGTTCTAAGCCACCATCAACTTGTCAAAACTTTAGTAGACAATAATTGATGATCAAATCAAAAATAAAATCTTCTGATATAGAAGAGCAATTACTAATGGTGTAGGAATAAAACTTACCATAGTATTTGTGAACATTGAAAAATGGGATTACCAAGCAGGACTATAGGAAAAGTTTGTAGTTTCAATTAACTGACATAATTTCGCATATACATTTATCTAATGAAGTGCGATATATATACTAGTTTCCAAGCTTTGGAACAACATCCTAATACACCTGAAGATCGGCTTTACCACCCGTGAAACGTAGTGTAATGGTTGGATGCGTGGGACTTCGGTAGACTCCTAATTTTTCAATGTATCTCTAAAGGCCTAACAGCTCAACTCGAAAGATAACTAATTAAATATCACAATAAATGGCCTTCGCCTTAATAAGGCAAAAATAATTTCAGCATGAGCCAGGCTGGGATTCGAACCTGGGTCTCCGACAACTGAGTGTCAAGGTTGCCGGCGTCTTAGCGTTCTAAGCCACCATCAACTTGCCAAAACTTTAGTAGACAATAATTGATGATCAAATCAAAAATAAAATCTTCTGATATAGAAGAGCAATTACTAATGGTGTAGGAATAAAACTTACCATAGTATTTGTGAACATTGAAAAATGGGATTACCAAGCAGGACTATAGGAAAAGTTTGGAGTTTCAATTAACTGACATAATTTCGCATATTCATTTATCTAATGAAGTGCGATATATATACTAGTTTCCAAGCTTTGCCTTCGTCTGCCACAACATCCTAATACACCTGAAGATCGGCTTTACCACCCGTGAAACGTAGTGTAATGGTTGGATGCGTGGGACTTCGGTAGACTCCTAATTTTTCAATGTATCTCTAAAGCAAACCCGTTCGTGGACATTGATTTGGTTACGAAGTTTTTCGGCAAATCACACACACGCGACCCGAACGCAAAGTAAGAGAGCAAATGTTTTGATTTTTTTACTTCAGTCTTGTACTGAATTTCATGCAAGCAGGTTGATGCCGCTTTATTTGTTTATTTTTGGGTACACAGAAAAGATTTTGCAGTTGTACAGCAAATATGTGGAGGGAAACATTTGAAAATGATTTTTGTTTTGTATTAATATTTTTAATGACGCAGAATGCCTCGTCTGCAATGCAACAATAAAAAATGTATGTATGCTTAGAAAGTCTTAAAAAATCATTTTTATATACAATTTGTTTTTTCTCTCAAAAAAATTAACATATGAAGAAAAATACTTTTCAAATTATGACAATATTTATATTATTTTTAATTTAAGTCATACAAAGCGAACGCGCCAACAATATATTTTTCATTTCACACTCAATATGAAAATCATCACCCTGTTCTGTCAGTGTAATTTTACCCACACATAAACAATTTAAGCGCTCGCTCTTCTTGGTCGGCTATGCTCTAAAGGCCTAACAGCTCAACTCGAAAGAGAATTAATTAAATATAAAAAGCTTTCATTTGTTTGTCACACGAATACAAACGTCAACCGCTATGAAAACCAAATTGTGTCTTCGTTCATGAAATCGACGAACGAATGGGCAAAAACTTTTTACAAAAACAGTCTGTTAAATTCAGAAATACGAACTCGGAATATCGGAGCGCCTCTTTTATATCTCTTGTATTTGAGCATTTTTGATGACATAATTTATATCTCAGAAAGTCTTCTTTAATATTGGTAACTTTTTTGATAAAAATATACCAATATTCATATGCATGTCACGAAATTTTGTGGATTATTGCTGAAAAATATCGGTGCAAGCCGTTTTTTCCAGATTTTTTTTTTAATTTAATTTGTGTTTTATTTTGTAATAAAAAGCCACAATATGTTATTATAAAAACTCTACATTTAACATTAATGATATATAAACATATAGAAATAAACTTAAAGCTAACGAAAATCGTACATATGCGGGTCTCCTATTAAGAGCAACTACTCCATAAAAAACCTTTTTAATGAGGCAACAATGATAGAAGTAAAATCATTAAGAATAAAATTAAAAAATACACATGTTAGCGATTGCAATAAATATAACATTACGTCAATGATGACTACTCAAAAAATACACATTTCTGTTTCCTCTTGTGCAAAGAGGGAAGGAAAAACATATTGTAATCCATTAATTTCCTTAATGGAGAGAAGCAACCAGTTTATTCCGAAATGACAAGAAATTAAGATTAAAACGCTTTAAATTATTCGGCAGCGAGTTAAACAAACGAGACACTCTCACAATAAACGATTCATCCATATGGACATCCAACCTGGGAATACGCAAATTCGTACTACGAGTGTAAAGTCGACGCAACGCAATGTGTACGCGAGAAACAACTCGGTCAATGTGCGTGGAAAATGTCAATTTGTTATCAATGAGAACACCTAAAATCTCCAAAACATCCACAAATTATAATGGAACATCTTCATACTTCAAATCAAGATTAATATCATGCGAAGAGAAAATCATGGCCTTCGTTTTAGAAGGATTAACACTCAATTTGTTACAATTCATCCAAATTCTTACTGAGGATAGAGTTATGTTTATACAAGATTCTAATGCATCCACATTACTCAATTTACCCGTAAACAAAAGTTGGACGTCATCCGAAAAGAGGTAGGTGGAACAGAAATTACCGATACTGGTAGTAATGTCATTAATAAACAGTAAGAAGAGAATTGGCCCCAGAACTGAGCCTTGAGGTATTCCACTCTTAACAGATAAGACTTCCGACGTAGCACCACTGACAACTACGTACTGCTTCCTGTCAATCAAATAAGAAGACATCAAACGACACGCAGTGGAATGAAAACCGTAAATTCTTTGTAACTTATTAACCAATATTGAATGATCCACTCTGTCGAATGCCTTTTCAAGATCCATAGATAACAAAACCAAAGACTGCGATTATTGAAGTTCCTTCTAACAGTGTCAGTAACACCCAACAGCAGATTTGCTGTACTTCTGTTGGCTATAAATCCACACTGCGAATCACTTAAAATGTGCTTAGAATCTATATATTCTTGCTATTGTCTTTTCAATATATGCTCCATGACTTTAGCTAGAATAGGTAAAATTGAAATTGGTCTTAAGTTGTAGAGAGATGTAACCATTCGATTTTTTCTTAATGGCAGTTATTTTACCAACGTTCCACAACGTTGGGAATGTGTTAGTCATAATAATAGAATTAATTATATGGAGAAATGTTGATCTAATATGAGGCAGAACTATTTTATCAAACTTTAAAGGGAACCCAACATTACCAGGTGCATTTGATTTACTGCAAGAAAAGGCTAAAAATAACTCATCGAGACCAACGGAACGAAAACTAAATTCTCCTTCATCAGGGCGTGGTAAATATACTGACGATGGGGTCGAGGTAGCCAATTGGTTCCTTACGAAATTTTGATTCAATTCATTTACTCCCACATTTAGATCTTCGCACACATCTGGGGTGTTAACCAAAAACCTTTTGAACTTTTCTTTTTTTAAGGGACAAGCTGAGTGAATAAAATCGAGCCCAGACATAAACACATTTAATTGCTCATTGACATCAGTTGTCTGAAATATATTGGAAAAATCAAACGAATCTATCTTCAACAATAATTCATCCTGACAAACATTGTCATAATCATAAAAATCGTAATACTCTTCAAAGCGAGAAAATGTAGAGCGTATCGATAAACAAATTAATGCATGTTTGGAAATTGAAGGACATGCGAACTGATTAGAGAAAAAACTTGATCAGGGAAAGACAATAAAAAGAAATCCAAGAGAGAAGTAGACTGATGACTCACGTCGAAATGAGTTGGCAACGAATTGTGAAATATCGATACATTTAATCTCGTACAAACAGCTCTAACGGCAGAGGCTGTGGGAACATTAAACAAATTATTATTATAGTCCCCCATGATAATTACATTGGAATAGCGCAGAAGCAATTCTCCTACTTCCATCTCAAACGGCGGCCGATTTATAGCCTGTTTTTGTAAAAAGTTTTTTCCCATTCGTTCGTCGATTTCATGAACGAAGACACAGCTTGGTTTTCACAGCGATTGCCGTTTGTATTCGTGTGACAAGGTAGGTACCCAGTTGTTCAATAAATAGCAATTGTCTACTTTGGCATAGTTATGTAACTAGTTACTCATTGATCTTAGTTACTTTTCACCCAAAAATGACACACAAAATAGCCTATAACCTGCTTTTGCTACTGGAAATGTGCTTTCCTGCCCATCATGTCAATTCACTAGTTACAGGTAATGCGGCATGTAATATATTGACTATTTTATAGACTACCGATGGATAGTGTAATCGACAATGTTTCTCTCTTCTAAGCTCTTTTCAACATTAGCTGTGTCTTTTTACGTGATAATTTGTAATAATTATTACTAATGTTGCTGATTTTGACAGTTGTATAAAGGAAAAGTTGCTGAAAAAAATGTTTCAGCAACATTTAGTAAGTAAAAAGACACACCAATTATTTCTTAAAAAAAAAAATAAAAAGTTCTGTCAAATTGTTTATTCATAATTAATAGACATCGGATTTTGCATATTTTTTAATATTAAAGATACGAAGATTCTGATTGGACCAAAATTCGTTTCAAAGAAATCTAAATTCAATGGCAGGGTCATATTTCGTATTTATTTTGCATATTTGCATATTTTGCATATGCACAAAATATGCAAAAAATATGCAAAATATGCAAAAAATATGCAAAATATGCAAAAAATATGCAAAATATGCAAAAAATATGCAAAATATGCAAAAAATATGCAAAATATGCAAAAAATATGCGGAATATGCAAAAAATATGCAAAATATGCAAACAGATTTTGGCCGAAAATCGTCATAAAAGTCGTAAAATTGTCATTTAAAGTTGGAAAAACCATCAAAAAATACATAACAGTGTCAAAACTAAGACTGTTGACCGTATAACGTCGATTTTTTCAGCAGATTATTATGTTATTGAGGCCGTTTACGACAGTGTGGTGTAGGGTATAAAAATTTGGTATCGTAATACCATTTTTTATTATTAAACTCTGTAGAAATATAAAATTTGATAAAATATCAAACGTTTTATGTAAAATTCAATATTTTCTTTTTTGTAGCATCTTAATTTAATTTGTAGCATAGGGCTGGTTTTAACTCAAAGGACCAAATCGATCTCGGATTTTTTAGCCGGGGGGCCGCCTATACCTTTTAGTATTGTTAGATTTTAAAATTGCCAAAGTTTGAGCACATTTCGAATATGTTAAAACGTGGTACTGGGGCCTCGAAGTTATGAAAATCTATTTTTTTTGCTATTTGGCGACTTCGACTGACCATATATGTGTGGAACGGTTAAAGCTACTTGCCCCTATTATGCATTTAATTAAAAGCTATTCTGTTATTAACATTTCTTGCTGAACAACAAAGTACGTAAGTGTTACTGAATTCGAGATTATAAACCCTTAGGCCTTAGGGCAAAAATGGTGTCTATTAAAAATAACTTTTTTCTTCCTATATTATCAAATTTTTGCGAATGAAAACGAATATATGTTACTTTATTTGAAAATGCTGCCTATTAGGGCGAAGATCTATTTTAATTCATTTCTCGTTGGAGTCGAGCTTATTGACCGATGATGTTTGCAAGTGCAAAAGGAAAGCCAAAGATTCGAAACCCCCACAACCAGCATTATGTGACATGTTTCGCCTTTCGTAGAGACTCATCAGACATATCGGGCGTGGAATGGCATCGCTATCCATCAAACATTTCCTTTTTCAAATGTACATTCATTGTATGGCTTCAATGACAAATGCTTACATTTTGTTCATACATATTTTAATTTACTTATGCCCGTAATTATTTATTATAATTATTAGTTATCTTTACCTACGCGTTTGGTAATTTCTACATGCCATTTACCGAGGTGTCTAAATTTTGAAATCATGTGGTAATATTGGTGATTTTCATTAATGATTTTGCAAAATCATTGCCACATAGAAGTGTTTTACAACTTTTAACACATTGGCAACGATTAACCAGGTAAAATCCTTGGTGTAAGTAACACGGCCGTTTTTGACTCGGTAACGTTACCTATGCGTTGAAATTATAAAACGTTGCTTACACGGGAGATATCTGTGAACTTATAGATAGCTACGTGTTGAAATTACGGGCATTATGGGACTGACAAAATGTGGTTTTGGAGCCATCTGGGTACAGATGACAACTTGGTGATGAACTCGACTCCTTGCTATGTCGCTCACAATTGTCAAGTTATTTACCATCCTTTACCCCTCCTGTTCTGTGGTCAAGTTGCATTATCTTATTCAAGAAATTCGGAGTTAAAGTTTAATCTCTTGAACAACAATATGGTCTCACTTGTAATTATGCCTGGTAAACCTTTTTCTAGGAATTTCCGCAGTTGATTTTTTTAAGTTTAGATCGATTATTTCTGGAGAATTTTCTATCTTTGCTTTGTTAATAAGAGATCAAACAATGTCAGAGCAATAAGTTCAGGACTAAGGTACCATATATGATTTATCATTTTGTTATTTTCTTTATCTGATATTTGTTTGTGAATGTCTTTCGTATTAAGTAAATCTTCAATGCGGTTTAGGTCTTATTTTGGACTTAAAAATATTTCTGAATATCGTTTTCACTATTTTTTGTATTAAACTCAATCTATTGTCTCTATTTCTTTTTAACCTATTGATAATGTTTACCCAATATATCCTATATTATATCTATATGAACATTATCTTGTTCATTATACGTCATGTAAAATCAATAACCCAAACTCTCACTTATAACACACAGTTGTTGCCGTGTGGGATACCAAATAAATAAATAAAATAGAAAAAACATTCTGGGGGCGTCCAGTCTCGAACGATTTAAACGCAAGGTGCTTCTACGGCCTCTTGTTCTTGGAAAGTGGATTGGGCAGTAGTTTTAAAACACTCTCGCCTACTTTGTACTTGGATTTATCAATCGCAGACTATTCTTATAGAAATCGCTTGAATGTTTGGTTGATGTCCGGATGTGCTTCCAAACTTGCAGTCAAAAATCCTTCTCAACAATTTTCTAACGAGTTTGTACGGTGGTACAGAAGCTCTCGACCTAATATCTGCTCGATCTGTTGAGACCCCATTTTTCTAGGCATTTGTACACTGCTAGTTCTTGTTTCTCCCATGAGCTACTGTCAGTTTCAGGAACACCCATGTGATACCAGAGTAGCAACCCGTTTTTTCTTCCCTGTTTTGAGAATATTTGGTAATAGTTTTCCATGCCAGTGCACACAAATAGCTTCGTTCCTTGAAGCTGTTGCGTTTATTTTTCACGGTTTATTCACCGCTGTTCACGGATAAAGCTTCTAGAAATCTTATCCGATAGCTTCTACTGTAGTCATAATGATACTAGTAACGTTCCTATACACCTTACAGGGGTCCAACACCAATGACAATTGCATAATTACGTTTTTCTTGAAGCCACGCTTAATTGTTTTCGGGACAGATGGTTCTTCAGATTCTACGATACGTTTAGCATTAAAACAAGACCTAGACCTCATTGAAAATGTATTGAAATATGAAAACATTGACACACAAATTTTCGAAAAAGGAAGTAACAACATAATTAATAATCTGTGGTATCTTAGTCCTGAACTTGCTGACCTGGCATTGTTTGATCCAACGGTGCATAACGCCGTAAAGAGCCAAAAGGCGACAAAAATCTTAAAAAGCAAAGATTAAAATTTCTTCAGAAATATTCGATCTAAACTTCCAAAAGAGCAACTGCCGAAAATCCTAGAAAAAGGTCTGGCATAATTCTTGTTGTTTAAAAGATTAAACATTAACTCCGAATTTCCAGAAGGCACAAAGGATGGTAAGCAACTTGAAAGTTGCGAACTACATAGCAGAGCGTTCTTCAAGTAGTCAGCTGTACCCAGATAGCTCCAAAACCACATGATGTCTGACTAAGAATAAATTTAATTTAGAACAAAATGTAAAAGACATTTGTTTTCATTCCAAAAATTGATAAAAATGAAGAAAATTTTTTTAATAGTCTCCATTTTCTCACAAAGGCGTACCTAGTGACGTTTTTCGGGACATTGGCTTTATTATCTCGAATTCTGTAATACCTATTTAGTATTAGATTTATTATATATACTTATATTTTGTTGTTCAGCAAGAAATGTTAAGAATAGAATGGCCTTTAATTTAATGCTTAATATGGACAAAAAGCTTTAACCATTCCAGAAAAATGGGTTGCCGAAATCGCTAAATTGCCAAAAAATCGAGATTTGCATAATGTCGAGGCCCCAGTGGCAGATGTTAACATATTCCATTTGTGCTCAAACTTTGACAGTCTTAAAATCTGACCGAACTAAAAACTTTTGCCGCCTTAAAAAATCCGACATCGATTTGTTCCCTTTGCACAATAAACAGCCAAACGCTACAAATTATAACAAAGAAAATATTGAATTTTCATAGAACGTTTGATATTTTATCAAATTTTATATTTTTGCATAGTTTAATAATAAAAAATTGTATTACAATACAATTCTTTTAAACCCTACACCACACTGTCGGTCTCAATGACATAAAAAAATCGACGTTATACGGTCAACAGTCTTAGTTTTGACACTGTTATGTATTTTTTGATGGTTTTTCCAACTTTAAATGCCAATTTCACGACTTTTATGACGATTTTCGGCCAAAATCTGTTTGCATATTTTGCATATTTTTTGCATATTCTGCATATTTTTTTGCATATTTTGCATATTTTTTTGCATATTTTGCATATTTTTTTTTGCATATTTTGCATATTATTTTTTTTTGCATATTTTGCATATTTTTTTTTGCATATTTTGCATATTTTTTGCATATTTTTTGCATATATTTTGCATATTTTTTGCATATTTTTTGCATGTTTTTGATATGACCCCAAATATCAAAAAATTGACCCTTAAAACGCCTAGATCCAAAATTTGAGTCCAATCGGATGAGAAATAAAAAACATGCAAAAATCCGATGTCTAATAATTAAAAACGTATTTTGATGCGTTTGTTGTGCAACAATTTAAGATGCCAAAAAAGAAAGTGTTACGAGCTAAATCAGAGAAAGGATGAACAATTTAAGAATAATATTTATAATATATCTGTGGTAAGTATTGATATCTATCTTGACGGAATACATTATCGCGTAATTTCATTAAACTTGTATACATTTTATTTCAGGAACTTTTGCATGATCTGAAGGACACACGAGAAAAAATATTCCAAGAACCAAATAAACATAAGTCGCTGCATCAAGTAGTAAGGATCTAGTTCCAGTATCAAGGATGAAGATGGACCTGTCATATCCATAAGTATACAAGATTATATTGCCATTTGTAAAATTTTTGCACACCATGCAAAAAAATAAAGTGTGGCTCTTGCATACATATGTATATGCATTTACCCATTTACCTGACTTCAACTTACTAGTAATTTTGGCTATAATTTCTGACTACCGAATTGACTGGTTACTGGTAATGCAATGAAGGGACAATTGGGTTTCTCAGGACTATCGAATTGACTGGTTACTGGTAATGCAGTGAAGAGACAATTGCCTTTCACATAACTATCGAATTGGGTGGTTACTGGTAATGCAGTGAGGAGACAATAGACCCCTTCCTATGACATCCCCATGTTAAATTCACCAGTCTATAACATTGCGAGTAGATAGGGTGGTAACTAGCAATGAACGGAAACAAACAAAACGATTCCCGTACCAATCACACAAAGCCACAAACTTTTCAGCTTCTCTGAATCGTTTCATTCTCACAACCAAAACAAAAACACAAACTTTTCAATCTAAAAAGATGGAAACAGTACGATTGCTGAAATGTAACTTCGGCTATGCTTTGCCGAGTTGTTTCATTCACCACCGAAACAAGAAGCATTTTTGGGAAACGTTTCCCGTGCGTACCCAGCAAACCAATCGTACCGACTTCGTAACGAAATCGGAACAAAATATCGGACGTATCGTCCGAAATCGTAACGATATCTTAACGAAAGTTGTATGAAGTGGTTGACATAATTTCGGAACAAAATGTCGAAGCGACATCGGATCGATTTCGGTCCGATTTCGTAACGAAATCTGAAGAAAATCCTTAAGAAATTCGGAAAGGAAATTTCTATCCGACATTCGTTCCGAAATCTGAACGAAATCGGTACAAAATCTGAACTATTTCCTTTCCGAAAAATCGTTTAGAAATCGGAACGAAATCTGAACGACTTTGCTTTCAAAATTGTTCAGACGTGTCGGACATCAGACATTTGGTTTGCTGGGTATTGTCAATGACACACTCAGACACACACACACACATGTGATTGCTTAACAACCCTATAAGTTAGCATCAGCATACCACAGTGAATTTTATCAACCACCAAACGTTTTTGATTTATTCACATGTGTTTAGTACTATTCCGTTTTCTATCTGCTCTTGTGGAATTGAGTACTTTTCGCTTTTCGTTTTGTTTGCACTCACGAATGTAAACAAAACAAAACTAAACAGCGAGCTCGGCCAACGTGGGTTATGTTTCGTTTTTTATTGTTCCTATGGAAAATACGAAACGAAACGATTGGAAATGTTATTTAAAGTATTTTTACGTACTCTGACGAACGGTTCGTGTGACAGGCAAGCATTTTTACAAAAATAGGCCGACAAAATCGGCGGCGACTCCACTCGTAAAAAATAAGGGGCGGCGGCGCGCCCCGATTTTCAGCCGAATGGCTTCCTCCTCTGCTCGGAACAGAAATAACGAAACAAGAGTTCCTTATTAGTTTAAAACATATTTTTAAAATTAAAATATTAAAAACTGAACAATGTTACTTAAATCTAACTAAACAATCAATAAAACTATATTTGAGGGCCTTAAATTTTCACAGAAAACGATAAAATCCGAAAGAATTATTTCTGTTGAAAATACATTGAATGAACATCACTGCATATAAATTTTACAAGTTTTCTGCCCGCTTTTGGGTATGTACTTGGGAAAAATACGTATATATGTATATATTTATATATATATATATCAAAATATATATTGAAATATATCAAAATATATATTAAATATATTAATATTTAATATTAAAAAAATAATTTCAAATATGGTCCACTTTTAACTACAACACAATATTTTTTATCATATTCTTCTTTAGACTTAAGACTGTATGTATGTATATTTATATAATATTAGCTACTTTAGTTGTGTTTAGATGTACAATATGCTTCTTTAGCGTTTTATGGCTTAAACATTTTTTACTAAACATTGTTCAATAGCACTATGCAACACTGAAAATGCAAACAACTTCTAGTATGAATTTTTTGAAAGTACATATTTAGACTACAAAAACCCTAGTAGGGTTTTGTCCTGTCAGATCCAGTTCGGATTTTATGGCCTCATGTAAACCGGGCTAAATCTACACTTTTTTGCATTTATCAGGTCTTTATCTCAGAAACGATTAGGAAATTTACCATGCTGTCTTTAGCAATATTGTAGCCCTAAACTAGTAGAACTTATCTTTTGAAAAAACCACATAAGATAAACTCCATCTAGGGCATCAAAATAAAATATAATATAATAAAATATAGAAAATTTTACATAATTGCGGAAATTCTGGTCAGTATCGGCTAAACTATCGGGAGTTGATCAAAGTAACCTTTTGCAAAAATCTTCCAAATAAAGTTCTCAACAATTCTTTAGAACATTCTGAAACTCTAAAATGCTTACTTCATGTTGTTTCATCGGTATTTTGCATCATATCTTTTACAACACATATTTCAAACACAGTTCACACCAACAGTTTATTCTCGCATTTCGGATTTCACTACATTATTGACATTTTTATTAAATCGTCGTTGAAAAATGTACTGAAAACAACGGGATAGAGGCATTTAACAACAATGACATGTTCTGAAGAGTTGTGTATTACATTCCAGGGAATATTTTTCCGAAAGAAAATATTCAGAAAAAATTAACGGTTTTGGAGATACGTTGCGAAATGTATAAAAAATGTGGAATTCTTGCATATATTTTGAAATTTGAGGCAATAAATGTAGTTTTTCGAGTTCATTATTTCCCCAAATATTCTACTCTTGTCCTTAGCTACAAATTTGCTTCAGAGGTCAAAAGAAAATTCGCATTCGTTTCAGAGATATAGCCCCTAATTTCTTTAAAAACTCAATATTTAACCATGTTTAGATGGGGCCATAAAATCCGAGCTGGATCTGACACAACAAAACCCAACTAGGGTTTCTTGCCGTTTGGGTCTGTACTTTCAAAAAATCCTCAGTTCGAATTGTTTGCACAAGGTCACCTTAAAAATGTTGCACAGTGTAGTTGTAACCACTTCCTAGTGGTAACGTTGAAAACACTTAACTTTTTGTTTTTATTTAAAAATTGACTATTTTGATGCTTTTGTACTTTATACGGCACTGTGTACGATGATAGGCAGGTCTGTTTTAAGGTTTTGGGAGACTATCGTCATCGTTTATAACCAATTCCGTTGGGGCTATAATGCATCATTGTGACTTTTCGAAAGGCTTGTCTCGATTTGATCGATGCGACGAAATGATGGCACGTATGAACCACTTGTCTGAGTAACAATCGAATTATTTGAGGAACTCTGAGGAAAATTTAAAAAAAATATTTTTTGTAAGATGTAACTTCTTCTTAAACTTTAGTTACCTTTTTCTGGCGATAGGATCTTCCGCGAACTCGGGTAGTATTACGCCTTACCGGATTGTTGACTGTGGCCTTTTGGGACAGACGGACTGAGCTGAATGTGCTACCTCTATGACCGCGACGTATTTGTGGTGATGGAGTCCCCGTAGCTATTTTGGAGAAATTGTTTAGCAAATACTTTCGGAAATTTGCATGAAATACTTACGAGTGCCAGCTAAATTTGTACTGCGCTTTGATGCCTGAAGCATTCCAAAAACTACAGCGCTAAAGGAGCCGTGATGTGAAGTTTGACGCTGCAGGTGCGGCGTTTGTGTCATGGGAACGCCAGCTGGCATGTGAACTGGTGAGGGTAATTGACTTTCCGACACACCTCTGGGATGAACAAAATATGTTGTCATTATACCTTTGCCCTTCACATTAATTTCGCCTCTTTTCTGCAAAATATTGTATCTTTATCTGCTTCATATTTGGTAAAAAGAATTGACTTCCTTACCACACACGTATAGCCCTTAGCTTTGAGCAGATCTGCTGTAGTGTCGGGAACTTGAATACGCCAGTTTTCTCCGGTAGAATCCATACGTGAAGCCACATTTACCGTGTTGCCCCAAATGTCATAGACGGGTTTTCGGGCTCCAATGACACCGCTAACCAGAGAACCACTACAAATGCCCACTCGCAATTGGAAATTATTGAAGGCCTCCTTGTTGATATCTTCCAGTTTTTGTTTCATGGCAAATGCGAATTCCACCAAGCTACACACACTGTCCTCAGAGGTTTCGCCGCGATCTCTCAAACGGTTGGCATTCAGACCGGAAGCTGCCATATATGTAGCACCACATGTTTTGATTTTTTCAATCGAGGCAAATCGTGGTTCTTCCAATAATTCATCAAAATCGCCTGAAATGGAAAGTTGGTGGATTAATTTAAGCTTAAACCCGATCTATCGTGGCTTACAGATAATTTCATTGAGAATTCGGATGCAAGCTTTTCCGTTGTCAATGTCTTCCGAATAGAAATCCTGGAAATTCGGAATGGATGCAAACATTACACCGCATAAGTTATGATTGTTGGAATAAAGTTCGTCTGTGTGTTCATCCGATAAGTAATATGCCGCCACGTGATCCGGTAAAATATTCTATAAAACGGGTATATATGCATTTGTAAAGCATAATGAGCATATTTCTCTAAGACGATTCGAAATCAAATTAGTTCGAATTACTACGAAAATCCTGCTATTTCTCTTTGATTGATTTTTCTAAAAAACAGAAGTTCGCACGAATTTGGTTTCGGTTCGTCTTTGGAGAAACATGCCATCAATGTATAAATTGGCGCATACCTTGATTAAAGTGTCATTCAAAGCTCGATTTGATTTCATGTTTATTAATTCTCTTTCGGCTTGTTCTTTCCATATGAAATCCAAGCGGGATGTTACCTGTTCATGAAATTGAAAAGCATATCTAAATGGGGTATATTGATATTTTCAATAACTAACTAACAATAAATTTAAATTATGATTTTCGGAATAAAAAAACTTGTATTTGTGTCGAATCTATTGTAGGTCCGTAGAAATTTTTGGTATTGAAAATGGGCTATATACGCAGGTAAACGTTTTGCTATAGCTCCCAACAAAGTGACGCGTTGACGCTTTAAGGAAGTTTGAGAGTACTTGTCCTATTTGCCCTACGAATTTGTATTAATTTTGGATTTTGTGTTTCCAGAGGTTAAACAACGTTTCTAACAAAAAAGTTCACAAAAGACCCTCTGTATTTGGATATAGCCACTATATAACCGTACCATCCGATGTCAGGTAGTTTGAACTTTTTATCGACGTGACCCTAATACAAAATTTCAAATTCCACTTAAAACCAAATTTCCTAATATTTAGTTGTTTTCGTACCTATATAGTTTCTATTCCAGCGCCAATCTTTATCTCAAACCTACACGCCAACAGTAACTCTTACACCAAATATCAAAATACCAGCACTTTCCTTTAATCAATTTCAAATTTATATTACGTGTACCCAAAATAGGATCTATATATCGACGCCTCCAAACAATAGTATGCTAAGTCGACTTAGCATGTTCTCAAGTTCTTTACATTTTTACATTTTACGTCCTTTAACTTAAATTCTGTCAAATTTTGGTAATAATCGGACAATCCGAACAGAAGTTATAAGCAAATGTTTACTTAGCATAGTACTGAAGATAAAAGAAATTTCCAAACTTTTAGAGCTTGTCCTGCAAAACTCACTGTTCAGAATTAGCAAACTATTATTTGGGGGTGTCGAACGTCCTTTAACTTAAATTCTGTCAAATTTTGGTAATGATCGGTCAATCCGAACAGAAGTTATAAACAAATATTGACTTAGCATAGTACTGAAGTTCAAAAAATTTCCACACTTTGAGAGCTTCTCCTGCAAAACTCACTTTTTAGACTTAGCATACTATTATTTGGAGGTTTCGATATCAACTCCACCTAATTTCAAAAACTTCGCCGAATATCAAAAAAGGTACTAGTTCTTTTTTCGTTTGCTAAATAGCATGGTACAACATTTAATGTTTGGAACATTTCGTAAACTACCAGTACGAATTTCAAACAAGTAAAAAGTGTTAAGTTCGGACGGGCCGAACTTTTTATACCCTCTACCATAAAATATTCGGAAGTAAAACGGAATAATTATTTTCTTTCCTGTCCACAATTTTAGGACGATATATTCTGTGACCACTTATACCTAAATAAGGTAAACCAATCATAAAAAATGTATTCAATCAGTCGGGAACCTTATATGGGGCTAAATCAAAGTATGGACCTATGTTTTTAGTATAGAAGTTTTGTGACCACTGGGAAACTCAAATGTCAAAAATATTTGCTAAAATCCTCAAAATACCGAAAATCGGGAGGTACCCTTATATGGGGGCTATACCAAAACATGGACCAATGTTGACGATATTTAGTGGAGATAGTTTGTGACCACTGGAAACCCCAAACGTGAAATTACAGGTAGTTCGGTGGAAAATGTAGCTAAAATCCCCAAAATACCGAAAATCGGGAGATACCGTTATATGGGGGCTATACCAAAACATGGACCTTTGTTTACAGTTTTCGGTGGACATATTTTGTGATTACTAGGAATTTCAACTGTCATATTACAGGTAGTTCGGTCAAAAATTTTAGCTAAAATCCGCAAAATACCGAAAATCGGGAGGTACCGTAATATGGGGGCTATACCAAAATATGGACCTATGTTGACAGTTTTTATTGCAGATATTTTGTGACTACTGGGAACCCCAAATGTGAAATTACAGGTAGTTCGGTCAAAAAATCCCCAAAATACCGAAAATAGGGAGGTGCCGTTATATGAGGGCTATACCAAAAAGTGGTCCGATATAGCCCATCTTCGAACTTGACCTGCATATGGGAAAAAGACACTCGGGTGCAAAAATATAGCGCTCTAGCTCAATTATTGCGAACGCTAGAGTGATTACAACAGACGGACAGAAAGACGGACATTGCTAGATCGTCTTAGAATTTTATACTGTTCAAGAATGTGTAACAAACAGAAAAACAAACTTAATATACCCTCCATACTATGGTGGAGTGTATAACAACCAGTCTTGTCTCACCGTCTCACACCGAGAGAAAACCACATACAAATTTCAAGGTTCTCACTCTACCCGGTTGTTAAACAGCGTGACACAACACTTAAGCCCTCGGCACATACGGTCCGTTTAGTGACACGTTGGGACAAGCGTTGTCCCAAAACAGTTAAATTATGTTTAACTTTAATGCATCAGCCACATTGTTGTTTTTCAACAAACTTGGCATCACTTACACTTTTTTCATGTGGTTGTTGTACCGCGACGCTCAACGCATCGTATGTGCCGAGGGCTTTAGCATCTTTATGTACTTTTCGTATCCTCCCAGTAAAACTTCTTTAAAAGCCACAACATACCAACAATAACCCACATTTAAAATTTTAGGGTTCTAGCCATACCCGTTCGCTAAATAGCATGGTACAATATTTAGTACCTTTTGGTACTTTTCGTACCCTTTTTTACGAATTTAAAAATCCCATCTTTATCTTATTATTACAAGCCAATTGTAACACACATTCCAAATTTCAAGTATCAGCGGTTTGGTCTGGTCACTCACTCATAGGGTTTTTCTTTTCCCGGACTTTTTCATTCTGTGGGAAATCGGATAAATCACAGTATACAGACAAGAAAAATGTGACATCGAGGACGAAAATGTACCTAAGTAAATTATGGCTCTTTAGTTAGCTTTGTAATTAAGTTTGCAGAGATTATCTGATTGAAAATAAGCTATATCAAAGATCTACATAAATATGTTCCATACAACCCACCAATGTAGCCAGTATTTTTTTTTAGATATTTGTTGTATATTTTACTCACAAAACATCAAATTTTGCATTTCTTATAATTTTGTTCCTTATTTTTTATTAATATCCACTTGTTATTTATGTACATATATACGTAGATGTGTAATAAGGGCCTAGGGTGGAAGACACAAATAGCGTTTTTAAAAAATATGTCCTAGTGGAGGTATCCTGGTGTCTTCGAAATTGAAAAAATATAAAGCCTTTTTCACCAAGGGCCATCCCTGTACATTCTCTGAAATTTTGAGGAAAATCGGTTCAGTACTTTCAGAGATATAACATATTAAAAAAAGTGGGCGTGGTCGGGTCTTTAGACGCCAAATAAGTACTTAGGGGCAGAGATTCAGTCACCGTTGCCTCGCAAATTAATTTTCTAATCGACTTACGAACGTTTTGCAAAATTAGTGTTTTTAAAAACTAGGGCCTAGGGGATGTACACCGCCCCCTCCGACAGTTAACAAAATATATAACCTATTTTAACCTTGTACATTCTCTGAAATTTTCAGGAAAATCGGGTCAGTAGTTTTGGAGCTAAAATTGCGTTTTTAAAAACTAGGGCCTAGGAGAGGTACAAGCTCTACTAAGCAATGAACGGAAACAAACAAAACGATTCCCGTACCAATCACACAAAGCCACAAACTTTTCAGCTTCTCTGAATCGTTTCATTCTCACAACCAAAACAAAACCACAAACTTTTCAATGTAAAAAGATAAAAACTGTACGATTGCTGAAATGTACTTCGGCTATGCTTTGCCGAGTTGTTTCATTCACCACCCAAACAAAAAATGTTTGGCAAACGTTTGCTGTGCGTTATGGTCAATGACACACTCAGGCGCACACACACATGTGATTGCTTAACAACCCTATTAGTTAGCATCAGTATACCACAGTGAATTTTATCAACCACCAAACGTTTTTGATTTATTCACATGTGTTTAGTACTATTCCGTTTTCTATCTTCTCTTGTGGAGTTGAGCACTTTTCGCTTTTCGTTTTGTTCGCACTCACGAATGTAAACAAAACGAAACTAAACAGCGAGCTCGGCCAACGTGGGTTATGTTTCGTTTTGTATTGTTCCTATGGAAAATACGAAACGAAACGATTGGAAATGTTATTTAAAGTATTTTTACGTACGCTGCTAGTAAGGACTAATATAAACAAGAAGAAAATACGACATTCTTGGCCTTATCTTGATATGTATCCGGGTTGGATCTACTCCGGTTTCGTAATGCCCTCGTAGTGTTGAAATCAATGTTTATATAAGGTCGGACAGTGAGCCCAGCTGACTGTTATAATAACTTATAATGTAAAATTATTATTTTATTTATTGTCAAAAGTGTTTAAAGTACAATATAGTCTCGATAATCCGGACACCACATGCTTCGACGGTGTCCGGATTATCGAATTGTCCGGATTACCTAGTAGCAACAAAAATATATAATTTTGTACGTTATAATCATTAATAAGGGACTTTTACTATGTAACGAACTGACATGTTAGGCAAACAAATTCATATTAAGTAAATATTAAGTAAATATCACGGGTTGCGACCATTTTATGAACCGGAACAAATTCCCTGGCTACCAAATTTATTTCTTATATTCATCCAGCATAATTTAAGTGGCTTTTGGTGAGTATTTTTTCATCTAAAACTTCTTTACAACTGGTGTATATTTATTCACAGTTTTTTTTTTTTTTAATTATATAAGATTCGTAGTCCATGTACATTTATTGATTTCGCTTGTCCATGGGACATGAGCCTCTTATGACTAGTGATAGAACTGAAGAATTCAAATGCACTCATCTCATTTTAGTCAATATTTAGCCATTTCTAAGAAAAAAAAAAACACCAAATCAGCCCATCTCGTCCAAGAAACCAAAAAGAGATATTGTTTTATATAAATAAAGACAAATGGAATTTAAATCTATTAGTTGCATAATTACGAGAATGCTGTACAAAAATCCTTAGTTACCGATGATTTAGAATGTCAAAGAAAGAAAATAAAAGGTGCCATGCGTTTTTTTTAATTTATTGAAATTCCTATTTAAGGTCTCTCTAGTCGTTTTCTCTTTTAGCTAAAAATCCCAATAAAAACTTAACTATTAATCCCAATGCTTTAAAGGATTTTAACATTTCTTGGTAAAATATTTTTGGAATACAAGGGACTTTCTCACTAATCGGAGGGCAAATGAACTAATTCCTTTAGTGGAAAGGAACACTCCACATCGAATTTTCAGGATAAATTTTTAAAGAATATAATAATTTTTATTTCAAAAACTGAAAAGCCAATTGATAATTCCCTTCGCCGGGATGAAATCATGATATTGGTAGCGATCAGTAAATTTTGCAAGCTGTCAGTGCGTTTTGTAAACATTTTTCTCTGCAAAGAGGAAAGTGATGAAGTTAAGCCAATGGGGGAAACTCCAGACTTAAACAATCAAAAAACAGCGAAGGCTCGCGCAAAACGGAATTTTGTAAATAAAATTCCAACGACATACTCACAGGTAACTGTGTTGATGTTATTTCAACTTAACAGAAATCGATGATTTCTTAGTTGAATCGTGCTGTCAGCTTGCAAATATTTTGTTCTGGTGTTTTTTTGGGGAAGCCGAAAAGTGAGCATCATTCTCATTAACATGAGAATACTCGATGCTTAAAGAGTTCAGGTTTTCACTAAAAAATCTTCATTTCAAAAACTGAAAAGCCAATTGATAATTCCCTTCGCCGGGATGAAATCATGATATTGGTAGCGATCAGTAAATTTTGCAAGCTGTCAGTGCGTTTTGTAAACATTTTTCTCTGCAAAGAGGAAAGTGATGAAGTTAAGCCAATGGGGGAAACTCCAGACTTAAACAATCATATGATTGAATCTTCAACTAAAACAAAACAAACATTTTTATTTAAAGTGAAAAGAATTTAAATAAATGTTGAAAAATATAACATTTTCCGGGAACTCCTGGGATTGAGAGCGGGAGTGGAAATGGGCGGAATTCCCGATGAAGAACTCTACTCACTCATCATTCAGCACTATTAAAGTATAGATAAAGAAAAACATTTCTTATTTGTCCCGATGAGAATATGTAAAATAATAGAATCATTAACAGCATTTGACATCTATCCGTAGATGCAATATAAAATATATTTTTATTTTCGCGGAAACATAGAGGATGAAAGATACTGAGAAACGACCTTAACATGCAAACCCAGGTCTTATCTTGGTCTCTTTTTGATCTCAATGGGACACTGATCTCCCCGAGGGTAGTAAGCTATGAACGCGGTGAACGCGCCACCCATAAAAACGATTAAAACTTTGGCTGGGCGTTGGGCTAGCAACCCACTGCTACAAAAACATCGTACTATAAAAAAAACAAACCCTCTAAAGTTTACGACCCCGCAAACGTTTTAAGAACCTTTATAGACAAAGCAGCTTATGCACTGCCAGATGCACTTTCATAGTACAAGGCCGATATTCCTGCCACAAAAGAAATACGATGGATTGGAAAGGGCATCACAACAACACCAAAAGGTGTATTATAGCTGCCATGGCATGGAGCATGACTTTGGTTTCGGATTTGTAAAAAACAATCAATGATGTAAAAACAGTATGTATCGATAAAATAACATATGATAATATCACAGTGCAACACTCAAAAAGCAAACTACTTCTAATGGTCATATTCTGAAAGTACATACCGAGACTACAAAAACCCTAGTTGGATTTCGTTTGTTAGATCGGTTTTGGATTTTATAGCCTCATCTAAACCGGGCTAAAACGACCCTTTTTCCACTGATCGGTGCTTTATCTCAGAAACTAAAAATAATTTTACTTCGCGGTCTTCAGCAATATTGTAGCCTTTTAGTAGAAGAACTTACGTGTCAAACAGAAGGACTAGAAAAAACTGCGCATCAAAATCGATAAAATATATAAAAATTTACATAATTTCTGGAATTATGGTCTGTAGCAGCTAAACTATTGGGAGCTGAACCAAGCAACCTTTCCAGAAATTTTCAAAACAATGTGCTCAGTAATTCTTCAGAACATGCTTAAACTCTAAAATATTTATGTCATGTTGTTTAGGCGGTATTTTATATCATACTTTCTACAAAACATATTTCAAACAATGTTCACAATACCTGTTTATTTTCATATTTGGGATTTTAATGCATTGCTCATATATTTATTTAACAAATTTCTATTGAAAATGTGTTAGAAACAGCGTGATAGAGGCATTTTACAAGAATAGAATGTTCTGAAGTTGTGAATTACATTTCAGCGGATATTTCTTTCAAAGAGAAGTTAACGAAAAATAGAAAGATAATATGGATTCTTCATGCTCTTATCCACTAGTGTGCTTTAGAGTTTCAAACAAGATTCGAATTGGTTTCTGAGATATTGTCTCGATTTGCTCTAAAAAACAACACAAAACCCAAATAGGGTTTTTATCGATTGGGTCTGTACTTTCATAAAATCCGCAGTAGAAGTTGTCTGCACAAAATTACCTTGAAAATGTTGCACTGTGTATTCAAAAAAGTTTTACAATCGTTGAAGTTGAGGTTCACCATTTAATAAGTCGCGAACTGTTAAGATATTTATACAAAGTGCCCTCTACTTCGTATGCGGAAAGGATATAAAACACAAATAAAAAATGTTTAATATGGAAATGGTGAACACTGAAAATTTTGTTGTACTAATACCATTTTTAATCAGTATTTATTTTTATTTAAGAACAGTTCGTAACACTATAGATCGATTTTCAAAAAAAAAAAAAAGACAACGTACTATTAATAGATTGGTACCAAAAGCCTACTTCCTCAGGTAGATTAATTAACTATCATTCTAAACATCCACGCAGAATTAAGATAAATACGGCCACCAATTTCATACAAAGGGTACTAAATATCAGTGACGATAAATTTCACACCAAAAATATAAACAAAATCAAAAATATTCTAAAGATGAATGATTTTCCAACACGTACGGTTGATGAACTTATCAGACATGTTAGACACAAAAGAAGGGAAAACATTGAACAAAAGCCAGCTAAAATTTATAAGCGTTCAACCTATATACCTGGTTTTTCTGAAAGACTATCTAACTCAAACCTATACAATAAGGAACAATATCAATTGGCATTGAGAAGTACAAACACAAATAACAACCTCTTTAGTAGAATGAAGTCCAAAATTCCTCGAGACGACAAATCCAACGTCGTATACAAAATAAAATGCAATGGTGACGGGTCCAACATATGCCAAAAAGTATATGTTGGGACAACTAAATCAAAACTAAAAACTAGGTTAAGCGCCCATAAATCTGACCAAAAAGCTAAAGGCAAACCTTTGGAACAGAAAACAGCACTTGCCGCACACTGTGCAACAACAGGACATGCACCTGATTTTAAAAATGTTGACATTTTAACCCAAGAAAACAATTATAAGCGAAGATATATGTTAGAGATGCTTCACATTATCAATGTCCCAGCTGAAAACAGAATGAATTTTAAATCAGACACAGAACACTGTGCACAAATTTATAGAAACATAGTAGAAAAACACCAAAAAGTTTAGTTGGAAAATACCTTTGAATCGATGTGGAAGTAAAGTCTGTTTTTCGAGAACAAAAAGAAATGTAATTATTGTCATAAAATATAAAAGGTTTTTATAATTATAAAATTATTGTTATTTGTTCTTTTAAAGTACAATCCCTGATGATGATCGACGACGTCGATCGAAATATTGCAAAATAAAAAGATATAAAAACAAAAATTATAAATTGTTTTTATTGCACTGACCTCAAGCCAAACTAAATTAAGAAGGAAGACTAAGTCCAAAGGTCAACTAAAGCCATACAAAAAAAAAAAAAAAAAAAAATCATCATCACTTTTTTGAGGCATTTTGATTAAGGACTTTCTGCCCTCAGAAGGTAAAACATTCTTTAAAAAACCCAACACCAATTTTAGTACAATTTAGTACTTTTCGTAGCCTTATAGTAGGTATTTTCAATACAAATTCATCCATCAGCGACCCTCATACCAAATTTCAGAATTCGTACGCATTACACAACAAAGAAAAATCCTTATATTATCGTTCCATATCATGTCATGGCATAATTACCAAGGTAGTGGCATCACATCAGCTGTTCGAATATGAAATGTCAAATTCCTTTATAAAACATTATTTTTGTTGTAGTTTCCCCAACAACATAAAGAAAGTTTTGACATAACATGTTTTACGATACCACTACCTTGGTAATTGTGCCATGCGTTCATGCAATAACAAAAAGGTACCAAAATTAGTAGTTTTCGTACTAATGGGTATAACCTTAAACAATTACTTTCTTACATAAACCATATATACCAACCGCGATTCTCATTTCCAGCTCTATCAGCTCCCCCAAACCCAATTAGAGTACTTTACATATAACAACATAAGAACGAATTTTCAAAACCTCCTCCTAAAATTTTAAAAACTCCTGCTAACCCCTTTAAACTATGATAACAAATTTTACCAAATTATGTACCATTTAGTACTTTTCATAGTATGCATTTCACTCTACATATCTTAACCCCACATACCAACAGTGACTCTAAGAACAAATTTTAGAATTCCAGCTTTGTTCCTACACCCGAGACAACATTTAGACCGCATAGGAACTTTTCGTTAATTTATGGTACGTAGTTCTTAAACGCATCCATATACCAACGTTACACACTAATACTCATACTAACTACAAAAAAGATACCATCTCCGTACCTACACCCAACAGCAAACTGAGTACCATTTAGTAATTTTCGTACACAGAAAAAAGCCAACCCGAAAATTTTGATTAAAAGCTTTATCACCATATTTTTGTCGAATGGCGATAAAATATTACGAATATATTGGGAAAATGTTTATCAAACATGAAAATGTTACTAAAAAGCGATCAATAAACGATTTCAAACAAATAATTTATTGAAATTTGTTTATGGTTATTAATGAATTTCTGTTGTTAAAATGGTTTTCAATGTTTGTCGCATCCCGCTTGCGACGAAAATTCCAATTGTCGCAATTTAAGTAGTCAAGAACTAGTTCTAATCAGTACTAGTACAAATATTGGCCCCTAAGTAATGCGAAGGGAACCAATTGTCACCTTTTTATCCCCAAGTAAACGACTAAGCGTCAGTTGTGACTATTTCCCACCACTTTTTTTATAAATAAACTGGTATATGACTGTAAACCTGGAACTAGTACAATACCACCTACAGGTAATGCATAGAGTGTCAATTGGTTACCTCCTATGACATACCCATGTTAAAGTTTACAGTTGATTGCACTGTGAGGCGTCAGAAGTGGAACTAGTTACTGTAACGCTGAGAATCGACGAGTTTCCGATGCCGA
This sequence comes from Musca autumnalis, assembly GCF_047663935.1. Taxonomy (NCBI): domain Eukaryota; kingdom Metazoa; phylum Arthropoda; class Insecta; order Diptera; family Muscidae; genus Musca; species Musca autumnalis. The sequence goes on from NW_027411977.1 coordinate 152,435,928, forward strand.
ACTAGCCCATCGCGCAAGCGGGAACTTTTTCACGGCATAGAGAGAGAGAGAGAGCGCGCTACAATAATGTTCTGCGTTTTTTCTTGAAATGTGAGTGTTGTTGCTATGTTTATGGACATTTTTGCGGTATGGAGGGATGATGCGTTTGTTTGGCATTTGGTTTGTTTATCTACTTGTGCTCGGGTGAAGGTTTGTATGTATACAATAAGTTTCTTATCCTTGGTTTACATTTACGAAATCCACTCGATTTCAACTGTCAATTCCTTTGCATAAACGTCAAATGAAATCCTATGGATTTCAGATGAGTTTTCATTTGACGTATACGCAAAGGAATTGACATTTGAAATCGAGTGGATTTCGTAAATGTAAACAAAGCATTACTGTTTTTTATGAAGCAAACAAACGAAGAGGGAAGGAAAAAATGGTACGAGTTGTCATGTTTTGTTCTGTTTGGTGGTTAAGAAAGGCAGATAACATTTTTTAACCGTCAGTTTGGTTAATTTTGACAGTCTCTTTAAGTCCGTGTTTAGACACACGGGAAAGTAAATTCAGTTTTTAGGCAATAGGGGGTAGGAAAGGGTATTGAGGAGCTCTTTCCTCTCCGCTCTCTCCCAAAAACTCAATTTACTTTCCCGATAAATTTGTGTGTCTAAACACGGACTAAACTTTAAAGAGCTTTAAAGTTTAAAGCAGTCGTTGTATGTCGATGGTCAGACTAGCACGATTTCAACATGGCGACGTCAAGTTTATAGGCGAGGGGTATGAAGTAGTGAAACCCATGTACATTATTTTCTGTGTTTGTTGTGTTGCCTCTTCTTGTTGTTCGTTGCAAGATTTTTTCTACCATTTTCTTTCATTGTGATTTTCTCAAGCCAACGTTAACAACGAAACAAGCATAAAAAGATTTAACAAAAACATTTTATTAATGAAATAGACAAGATTTAGCTATTACTATTAATTTAATTATTAATGTTAATTATTTTGTGTTGTTGTTTAGTTTATTTATATATGTTTGCTTTGTGTTTTGGTATTAGAAACACAACAAATGCGAATAGTAAAATAAAGGGACACGAAAAAATCTTAAATTTCACGTTAACGTGTGTGGACACTAACGAAACTTGAAAAGAAACTTTAACGAAATTGGTTTCAAGAAACCTTGCTAGTCTGACCATCGACTAAGTGGATCGGTAGTTCAGAAATAAATCAGTGTTTGTGTGTTTTCTTAAAGTAAAGGTGCCTTTCAAGTATTGTATTTAACACAAAAGAAGGAAATAATAAATATTAACATTTTTTTATTGCAATGCATTCAACAACTTTTTTATCAAGAAAATATTTTGTTTTTATCAAGCAAAATGTGGAATATTTTGATAAATATTTTTGTCAATATGTGAAATATTTTATCAGCTCAAGATAAACAAATTCGATAAATATTTTAGTCAATATTACAATTTTATTTTATCAAACTGTATTTTTACTTTGTGCTCGCCGAAAAATCGATAACTTTTTGATTGAATCTTTGAATTTCTTTATCAAATGGCTATAATTTTTTTTCTGTGTATACTTATGGTACGTATTTCGACAATCACATATCTCAACCCTACTGTAATCATAATTTCTGGAATCCAAAGCTATCACTTCCCCCAAATCCAAATTGTACCAAATGTTATTCCATTTAGTACTTTTCGTACTTATAAATACGAATTTCCGAAACTTCTTCAATCCTACCCTCCAACTGTAATCTTAATTCCAAATTTCAGGATTCCAGCGCTATCCGTTCCCTCAACTCCACATTCTACCAAATTTAGTACTTTTCGTACACATAAGTACGAATTTCCAACACCTCTTCAATCCTACACTCCAACAGTAACATAAACTCAAAAATTCCAAACCCAAGTTGTACTAAACTTAGTACCGTTTAGTACTTTCCGTACGCATAAGTACGAATTTCCAAAACTTCCTCAATCTTACACTCCAACAGTAACCTTAATTCGAAATTTCAGGATTCAATATTTATCCGTTCACCCAAATATGAATTGTACAAAATTTAGTACCATGTAGTACGTTCCGTACCCATAAGTACGAATTTCCAAGTCTAACTCAATCTTATAATCGAACAGTAACCTTAATTGGAAATTTCAGGATTCAATACTTATCAGTTCACCCAAATAGGAATTGTACAAAATTTAGTACCATTTAGTACTTTTCCTACACGAATTTCCAAAACTACCCCCATATTTCAGTCCTACACTTCAATAGTAATCTTAATTCCAAATTTTAGGGTTCCAAGTCTATCCGTTCACCCAAATCAAAGTTGTACCAAATTTAGTACCATTTATTACTTTTCGTACACATAAGTACGAATATCCAAAACCTGGAATTGGTACTAAATCTAGTATATTTTGGTACTTTTCGTAAACTTATAATTCGAATTTCCAAAAAACCTTTGGCACCTTTCTAACTCTCCATCAGTGACCTTCATTCCAAATTTCAGAGTTCTAGCTCTTCACGTTTGCCTAATACAAAGGGTACCCTATTTAGTACTTTTAGTACCCTTCCAGTTCGTATATCCAAAAACCCAGCCTTATCTCACACCTACACACCAACAGCAACCCACACTCAAAATTTCAAGCTTCTACTTCAGCCGTTTCGTCTGGGCGATGATCTGTCAGTCACTCACTTATCACTAAGCTCTTTTATATAATAAGATGAATATACATATGTATTAATATTAATTGAAGTGTTTTAGCCACGATCTCATAATATGGAGCATAACAAAAAATAATTTTCGTGGAAGCTGTTTTGGTTAGAGCTTTGCAAACTATCGATATTCCCAACATTAGATATTTTCGATATTTAATTTAATAAAATTCGATTAATTTCTATGTTATCGTTAACTTGTCTTCGCCATTAATTTGGAAATAAAAATGGCGGAAATGCTTATGCTTTTGTTGACATTTTGCACAAGTACTTCACACAAATATAAAGCAGAAAAATTTCTTTTATTTAATAAAGAGGCACAAAAATACAATTTACTTTTCCGAAAAAAATTTTCTTGTGACTGCGGACTTACACAAAACCGAATAACCGCGTAATTTCTATTTATTTCAATAGATTTTAAGTTAGGGGTTTTTAATCCGATAATATCGATGGACAAAACTATATATCATTTTTAAATTTAAAAAAAAGCATCGATACTAACGAAATAAATGCAAATTTCTAATTTTTCCATAATTCAGATGATTTTTATTGGAATTTATAATTTTATGTTGTGGTGTTGGGCACACCCCATGATCTCAATAAATAACATTTTTGGTTTTGATACAAAATAAAAAAGTACAATTTTAAATTTTTTCTTATTTTTGGTGCGAAGTAATGATAGGTTCATTGCAGTTTTGGGGGATTTACCCTTATAAATTTGAGGAAAACTTTTTACAAATCGTTAATTTCTTGGATCGTCAATGTCCAACGAGTAATTAAGTTCCGTAATTGTGGTTGAATTATTTTCAATCTGCAGATTGATACAACACTTTACATATTTTTTCAAGAAACACATTTTTAGCAGGGTAGATGAGGCAAACCTGTAGGTTTCAGAGCTAAGGACCGATTCAAATTGTGTGAAAGGACTAGCAATTAAGAATATAAATTAAGAATATAAAACGTTTAAAAACTTGGGTGAATAATAAAGTGTCAAAACAGCCTCGGGGTTCTTCGACACTGCTTGGACTGCAAAAATCGCTGCTTATTCTTATTTATTCGCGTTAAAACATTTTTGCATCTGAAAACAACTATCAGCGTGATCTTCCGGTATCGAAAGTGTAATGTAAACAAACGTTAGTAAGCTCGAATCGACCTAGGAATAATAAAAAAATTGTCAAGTATAACAGCAACCGAGCCCAAGGAAGAAGAACGGCAGATTTCTACCAAAAATTCTGTGAACTATGATGGAAAATGGCTAGGATCAATTTTTTCTGTTACTCAAATAATTTCTCAAACGTATTCCATAAAAATTTTAACCTAAGCCTACGTGTGTTCTTCGTCATATTCGGTTGCTGCTAAACTTGCCAATGTTTTATTCTTAGGTTGATTCTTACTAACATCACATTTTCGATACCAGAATAAAACCCTAATGGCCCCGGCAAATACGGTCCGTTGTGAGTCGCGTCACGCGTCAATAAGAACAACCACATGAAAAATGTGTAAGCGTCAGGGATGAAAAATTCAGTACAATAGTACTTTTTCAGTACCATTTCACTATAAAAAGTACCGAAGTACCCCCGCGGCCAATCCAGTACCATTTCACATACTTTTGTCTCACAGGTTAAAAAATTTAATGTGAAACTAAAAATGCAAAATTCACACTTTGCTTCCAAGATTAAAATTCTTATATATGCAAAATGTATGTACCTTCATATTGGGAATATACCAAAATATGAATTTTTATTGACCATTTTCTTCGTGGAGCTCTTCCACCCATTGAGAAGCCAAAATACCAAGTTACAGTCACAAAAGTATACTAGTCATTTAAAAGACTTCACATTGAGCGGTATCGTAGTACCTTCCAATCTGAGAAGTTGCAATACCACTTCTATGGGCTACATTAGTCCTGGAAAACTATCGATAGTCCGTTCAAAACGAAAGTTGAACTTTCGATAGTTTGCAAGCACTAGGCTATATAAAAACATGCATCTATACCCATAGCGAATACAAAATACCAACTTTCAATTATTTCGATGGGATAATGAGCCTATACCTTTAAAATGCCGAAAATCGGATGTTACCGTTTTGTGGAGTGAGGAGTGAGTTTTGTAACTCCAACAAAGATTAAATATCAAATGACAACAATGTTGGTATGATTATATGGGTCAAACCTTCAAAATATAGAAAATCGTAAGGAACCGTTAGAGTCTCCGACGAATATTTTTATGTGTTACAAACGGAAACAAAGTTAATTATACCCTCCAGGAAGGTATAAAAATATATACGATTTTGCAACATTCTTCAGATTTCATGATATAAGCCGTTGTTGTTTTTACTGCAACTTTTTAACAAATTTAATTTATTTTTTAAATTAAATTCACGCAATTTGGAACGACCGTTGCCTCTCACAATTTTGCACATTTTTCCTCCTCTTCCCTGCTAAAAATGTGTTTCTTGAAAAAAAGATGTAAAGTGTTGCAGTTTGAAAATAATTTGACCACAATTACGGATCTAAATTACTCGTTAAATATTGACGATCCAAGAAATCAACGATTTGTAAAAAGTTTTCCTCAAATTTATAAGAGTAAATCCCCCAATTTCGCACTAAAAATAAGAAAAAAATTTTAAAATTGTATCTTTTATTTTGTATCAAAACCATGGGAAGTGCCCAACTCCATAAAATAAAATTATAAATTTCAATAAAAATTATCTGAATTATGAAAAAAGTAGAAATTTGCCCGTTAACCTATCTGCATTTCGGGCACTGTATTAAAAAATTGGTAAAAATGTGTTGAAGTAAGCAAGTTTTTTTGTGTTCCTTCTTGATCTCTGGCCAAACCACTCAACATTCGGACCTGCGCTCAAAGAAAGAATTAAAGAATGCCCTTTGGGCAACATGGTTCTAATACAGTGATGCTCAAATATTTTACGCATTAGCCTCTCTGAGAATGTCTTGCCTTTGCTTAACAACGGCAGATGAGAATGAAGAGAGAGTGTGTTGTTCTTGTACATCCGTTAACGTATATGGGCGAGCATAGCTGTTCTAAAGGCCGCGGCACATACGGTCCGTTGTGTGGCGCGTTGAAAACAACAACCATATGAAAAATGTGTTAGTGATGCCAAGTTTGTTCTTAAAGTTTTTGTGTGGTTGTTGTAACGCGACGCTCAACGCGCCGTATTTGCAGAGGCCTTAATGCATGACTTGTCGATATATACACTGCATCTCCCTAAAATCGATGCTGACGTTTTGAAGTTCTGAAATCAGAATTGTTTTTGAATTGTTCTTATAATTAGAGGGAGCAACCAGATAATAATCTGAACTTATTCTAAGATTGTAGAACTCGCGATTCTACGTCGTTTGATGTATATCTCAGCTTCCTACACGCAGAAAAATATATTGTTACGGAATTAGATTTAACTAATGTACGTGTAGACGTTGTTTTATTCCCCGATACGATTTATACCAAATAAAACAGGGTTCGTTTTAGATTACGTTTCTACAATGCTTTATTTACTTTATTACACTTATTCAGAACCGACTTTAATTACAAAGCACACAGCAAGTCTCTAGTTAGCACGCAGCTCTTATTTAACCGATCTGTTCAGTTCAACGCTTAAAACACAACTCACTCGTCATTGCCAGTTCCCCTGTATTTATATCCCAAAGTCTCCCTGTTCGAGAGTCCTCTAGAAAATGTCTGGCAACTCCTCGAATATGTACAACGAACACACAGACGCACATTCGCACTAAGCGAACAACCAGACTCACATACATGGGGGATGATCAATGACGTAATTACAACAACAAATAAATGCAAGAAAAGAAGTAACAAACTAACCGATAATTACATGATTTTGGCAAAACAAACAAAAGAACGTTAACAAAAGGTAATGTAACGACTAGAATGATGAAGAGAGTTCTACATGGTAGTTGTTGTTGCTTAAATAAAATAACTGCGTAATAAAAACTTTACGTTACAATTCAAATTTTTAAATTAACGGAAATTAAACTAAACTAACTTAAACCTATCAGTTACATTCGTAACAATATGTTAGAAATATGTTTGGATCCAAACAAATATTCGTTATGGATCCAAACATAATTTGTTTGTGTCCAACAAATATATGTTTGTAACATTTTGTAACATATCTCAATTTCATTTGTTTGGGCACAAAGATATTTTTTATGCCCGGCCGACTTTGATCCTTTCCTTACTGGTTTTAATTTATTTTTTAGAGATTTTTTATGGACTCTGTGTTATGGTAAATTAAATTAACTCCAAGATTTTTTATTTTTCGCGAAAATAATAGTAAATTCAGGAAATAACTAACCATTGGCGGGTAGATAGCAAATGCTGTTAAAGACTTACACATATATTGTATTTACGGGGAATCAAATCTCGAATCGTTTGGAAATTTTTTGCAACAAGTTCTTCTTGCGGGCCTTGTTATGACGGCGCACAGTGGTTTAGAATTGTTATTTCCTCTTCAAAACTCTATAACTTTTAAACAAATAAAGATATATTTAATTTAATTTTTTCATATTTTGCAGTTTTTGAGTTTTTTTTTTTTGATATGTTCCAACCTATTGAAAATGGCCAAACCCCGATGAATAAACTTAAAAAATATTATTCATACAATTCATATAAATAATTTAAAACCTCATTTACTTCAAAAAATGTTAAACTAAAAAATATTAAAAATGTTATTCATACAATTCATATAAATAATTTAACACCTCATTTACTTCAAAAAATATTCATTTGTGTATAAAAGCTATAACACGGTGCGCCTTAACTAATTTTAAATGGAAGGTGCTTACAACTGGGAAGTTTTTGCAGATTCTGAAACTACAATGCTCATAGATGAGAAATATCAAGAAACAAAAAAATCGCCGGAGGGATTTTCAAATAAATCGCGATTTAAGTTCACATTTTTAGGGGTTCTTTAGGTTTTCACGATTTTGCTTGGAAACCGCGAATTCTATGTAAATGGGCCTAAAGAAAATATTGTAGCTGTGAAAATTCTCCACTAGATTGACATTTATAATATTTTCGTAGGTTTTACCGTTTTTGAGATATAGAAGTTCAAATTGGGACAATTCAAATTGGGACGAGTCTCCTTATAAAACAATGTTATGACTGCAATGTCACAACTTAAACGTATATATTTCAAAATCGGTACAACCTAAGAAAAAATAAATCAGCCAATCTTGTAGAGAATTTTCACAGGTACAAAATTTTCTTTAGTCCCATTTTATCAAGCAAAATCTTGAAGACTTAAGATAAAAACCTAAAAATTTGAACTGAACCCCTATATCTCAAAAATGGAAAACCCTACGAAAAAACCTAAAGCTCAGTCTTGTAGAGAATTTTCACAGCTACAACATTTTCTTTAGTCCCATTACGATAGGACTTGCGGCAAAATCCAAGCAAAATCGTGAAAACATAAAAAACGCCTAAAAATTTGATTTTTGACAGCGATTTATTTAAAAATCCCTACAGCAATTTTTTCTAGTTTTGGGATTTTTCTCATCTATGGACACTGCTGTTTCGGAATTCACAAAAAGGTTCCCCTGTGTAAGCGTTTTTCATTAAAAGTTAGTTAAGGCGCACCCTCTAGGCCCATTTACATAGAACACGCGGTTTCCAAGCAAAATCGTGAAAACCTAAAGAACCCCTAAAAATGTGAACTTAAATCGCGATTTATTTGAAAATCCCTCCGGTGATTTTTTTGTTTCTTCATATTTCTCATCTATGAGCATTGTAGTTTCAGAATCTGCAAAAACTTCCCAGGTGTAAGCACCTTTTATTTAAATTTGGTTAAGGCACACCGTGATAATTCATATGGAAAACCAGTAAGAACAAGTAAGAAAGTCAGTGTGTTCGTTTACTCAAAATTTTTACAAATTGTTACTGGATGTTGTTCGTTTACTCTACAGTACAATGCAAAAGACATTAGCCGATTACAAGAAGTTACTGAACTTGTACAAATTTGTACAAATTGTTGAGTAAACGAACACACCTAGTATCAGTCAGCTGTGCTGACGGAAAAATACCCTCAGCCACTGACCAAAAAAAAAAAAAAACTAAACCAAAACAAACACAATAATGATGCCGTATAAAATATGTTGATGTTGGATCACGAGTTTGCTTTAAAATATGTATGTCCCGTAATGTAGGCCTATACCATTTTAGTATGTACCGGCTGGGTTTTAGAGCTTTTGGGCCATTATCTTAGGTGGTATTGACTTACTCCGCAAAAAATTGTAGCGTTGTAAATGAGGCCGCTAGAACAACCTACTGAAAAAAGAGTCAAAACCATGCGAGTGGAGCTCTTAAACTTCACTTTATCAGAATTTTGTGTGGGTGGTACCCGAAGGGCTGGACCTATATAGTCCATATTCCACCCTGACACATGACTGGAGGAAATAATACGATGTGCAAAGTCTGCACCAATCAGAAACTCCATGCGAGAATTATCTTGCGGATTTTCCATTTTGGTTGCTGTTGTCAGGGTTCTTAGAGCTTTTAGGCCAATGTCTCAGGAAGTATGGACTTGCGCAAGAAAAAAATTGCACCGCCATAAAGGGAGCCGCAAGGAAAACTTACTGAAAAAAATTTTAAAACTATCTGAGAGGAGCTCTTAAACTTCACTTTATCCAAATTTTGTGTGGGAGGTACCCGAAGGAGTGGTCCGATATAGTCCATATTCGAACCCGATCTGTATCTGGAAGACATAATACGATACCCAAATTTTGGTTCGAATCGTTTAATCCGTTCGAGAGTTATCGTTCGCACTAGCCAGACGGACCGACATGGCTAAATCGACTCCAAATTGTCTGAAACTAATTTCGTCCAAACATACTTGGGGTCTAAAACCGTTATTTCGATGAGGCACATTTTTGGGCGTATCAAAGTGTATATACCCTTTCTAGCCTAAAGGCTGAGGGTATATAAAGCACACATTATTGTTGTCCATGTGATTTCAATAAATTTAAAAAAAGTCATATCCCAACTTAGGCATGGAATGAAAAATTGACCACTCCCACTTTTGCGTCCACTTTTTTAAATATGTTACATCTACAAAACTACTTAACCGATTTTTCAGAAATTTCCAAGGAATGTACATAGATTGCCCCTGGCGAAAATAGACAACACATTTTGTTGAATTTCGTAGGGGACTATATTCATATATATTTACAAAAATTACGAATGTGTCGGTATGAAAATTAATTTGCGAGACAATGGTGGTTGTGTTTCCGACTTTACGTACTTATTTGGGGCCTAAAGATCCGACCACGCTGTCTTTTAAAATATGTCCCAGCAAAAATTCGGGTCCGTTAGTCATTATGTAACCCATTACAAAGTAATGTAAACAAAAATAACTACTTATATTACTCCTAAGGTATGAGTGCGGTAACACAGAGCGTGTGTGTCTGATTAAAAATCCTAGGTCCAGCGCTCTCCGTCGGCACGCGATTTTTTTCTTCACAAAAAACAGATGGTGGTGCACATGTAAGCGTTTAAACAACCCTTAATGTTCGTACGAGTGGACAAGTGTGTAGTGCTTTCAGCTACAAAGCAGAAGTTCACATGATCAAATCCAGCAGAGAGCGAACTAAAATTAAAATATGAAGTGTGTTGAAATTGAAAACAAATTCCATTTCAACTATTCTGAAAATAGAACATACAGTATGCAAAGTTCAAATTCGTACAAACTTCAAAAATGAATAAAATCGTAATTAATTCCATATTTTATATGCAAATATGAAACAATTGATGGGTATTGCTATAACAAAGAAATATTTAAAAACAACAAAACAATTTTCTAATTTATTCCGTCATTTAGGTAAAGATGGCCAATGTGTGGGTTGCAAAGTTCGTATTCGTATACTTATAAGTAGCGTATATTTGTGGTATATAAGCATTTTTAAGCAAAATACCACCCAGTTTTGTTCTTTTTTTCTTTTAGAATGCATCTGCTGTAGAAAAATGCATGAATAAAAAGTGGGACGAACATTCGAAATTCTTAAGGAAAATGTGAAAGTTATGATTAACTATGGCAATTTATTCTCGTATATATACGTATATATATATATATATATATATATATATATATATATATATATGTATACATTTCTAGCAGTTCCTCTGCAACAATATACGAAGTCTCATATGAAAAGAAATGTTGCCAGAGTGTGGAAATGCAACGAAACGTAATCAGGGCTAAGGTAACGTAAAGTCATTTTTGGTTTCTACGTCGTAAAAATCGCAAGTTTCTATTTATATTTGACTCAATATGTATTGAAGTTTTATATCATATTATGTCAAAACATATCGGAAATTACGAGGAATAATAGATTACACCGTGTGCCATTTTTGAGTCATGGTTTATTAACCACATTCTGACACCACAGCATGATAGAAGACCAAAAATAAGAAGACACGTGTCCCGGAGACCTGAGGCTTTGATGTCAAAAGAGATCATTTTGTCAGGCACATATCTTCTAACCCGCTTGCAATTTGGGATGACTCGTGGAGGCAAAGTTGTATCTCTCGTCCTAAAGAATAATAATTGTGAACATATAAAACCATAGACGACCACATTTTCAAGGTCAAATTTCCATTATGGATTTTTCTCGGATTTTAGTCTGTAGATATGAAACGGATCACAATTGAAGCAAACAGCTAACTAGATTATTCTCTTTTCTCGGTTTCCGCTCCATAGATACTAAACCGTTCAAAATTCAAGAAATCAATCAACCACAATAATGTAGCAAAGATATCAGCAAACAACTTTCTGAAACATACGAAATGTCTATGAACGCTTCTTAAATGCGACCAGAATAGGAGAAAAAAAGTATAAAAATCTAATATTTTCAAAAGTTTTTGGCTATTTTCACTTTTAAGAACCGTTCATAGACATTTCGAATGTTCCAGAAAGTTGTTTGCTGCTATATTTGCTACATTATTGTTGTTAATTGTTTTCTTAAATTTTGAACGGTTGAGTATCTAATAGATGTGTGCGCGTGTCGTGCCGTGAGTAGTGCGTGTTCGTGCCTTCTCGAAAAACGTCGTGTTTGTGCGTGTCGTGCCGGAATGCATTTTTGGCCGTGCGTGATCGTGTTTTTTTGTTCGACACGGTTTTGCACGACACGACTAAACACGATCTGCACTATGTGACACGATCGTGCTAAATTTTTGGTCTCCCTTTAGAAGTCGTGCAAGATACCTTACTAAACACGAACATCGAACAAGAAACCGACCAAAATATTGTACTTATTGCCGTTTTGTTATGGAGAGAGTATGAGGGAAAAAAGATGATGTTTGTTTGCCATTTGTTTTGTTCATGAGAGAAGCAAATACATACCAAAACTACTATGAGGGTTAACGCAATATACTATCTTTGAAAATCAGATGTTTATTCTTTGTTACACCGTCCGACAATTTTCAAATAATTTTGTTACACTGGAACCAGACTATATATGTTTGAAACTATAGGCAAAATGAAGTAAAATGGCATTTTTGATTTTTCGTTTTCACATCGTTTTGACCTTTTAGAGGACATTCAAATTTCAAAGGTCAACCTTTTTTCAAAAAAATATTTTTAATACTTGTATTCGTCGTACGATGCTGGTGTTGGTGTCATATTAAAGGGGAGAGTATAGGCTTTATGTAATTATTATAAATTATTGCATTCCAGAATAACAAGGACATCAAAAATGTCCTTGAAAAAATTAAATCATAAGAAATCCTTTGAAAACATCTTGCAATTTTTTTCAAAAAAAATATATAGTGCAACACTTCCCGAAGTTTCAATATTCCAGCTTTCTTAGTTATTTTTTAACAAATATTTACATGAATTTCTTCGAAGAAAACAAAACATTATTGAAAAACATCCTCTTCCCGAATTGAGAAAACTGATTGACTGTCCTAAAAACGTTATAAGATATTTTAAACACTCGGAGCTAAACAACAAATTGTCGAAAATGTTAAATCATGATATAAGAACACGTTGGAATTCAACATGTATACTTGAGAGCATATACCAAGTCCAGAGTCAGATTAAGAGTATTTTGCTACAAAAGAATGAGTCTGACTTAAAGTTTTCATTGCTAGAACTTCTATTGGGGTTTCATAAAATATTCTCGGAAAAGTACCCAACTATGCACATATTTGCCTTTGGTCTAAAAAACTTTTGAAGGTCTGCTCAATTGATACCATTGACTATCAATTCATGAAAGATTTGAAAGCTAAAACTAAACAATCATTGCTTAAACGCTTTGTACCAACAATGCAACAATGACACATCTTATAGGGAAGTTTTTATTTCCGCCGTTTAATAGCTCATTTAGACTAGCCATAAATCCTCATCTAGATTTAATAAATCCAGTACAAATCTCATTGCAATTAGATATATCTTTTCGAGGATTTAAATTTCAATCAGCTGATTTTTGTTCATAGCACAATTACCAAGGTAGATGATAAATTGAACTCGTCTCAAAAAACATACGGCAAATTACAAATTTATTGTTTAATATTGAAAATGTTAGCTTATTATGCTACTAATGCTAAGTAATGAGCAAATAAAGAATTATTTTATCGTTTAAACATTGCAAATATTTGTCTTGGTATCAAATCAAATTTATTTTTCGTATCGTTTACAAATATTGACATTTTAAATTATTTTTGTAATAGCAATTCACCGATGCATCTACCTTGTTTCTTGTCCCAGCTTGCAACTTTTTGTATTTTCTAGCAACATGTTGCAAAAAACAGACCGGATTGACCGGATTTAACAAATAATAGCTCATTTAGACTAGCCATAAATCCTCGACTGGATTTAATAAATCCAGTACAAATCTCATTGCATTTAGATATACATTTTGGAGGATTTAAATGGCAGTCAGCTGATTTTTGTTCATAGCACAATTACCAAGGTAGATGCATCAGCCCATCTGATCGAATTTGAAACGTAAAAAAAATTTTTTGTAAATTGAATTCGTCTCAAAAAACATACGTCAAATTAAAAATTTATTGTTTAATACTGAAAATGGTCACACATTATGCTACTAATGCTTAGTAAAGAGCAAATAAAGAATTATTTTATCACAGTTTGCCCATCTAAAATAAATAAACGAATTATTTTATCGTTTAGCCATCGTAAATATTAGTCTTGGTTGATTAAAATCAACTTTGTACATCAAAACAAATTTAATTTTTCCACCTTGTTTACAAATTTTTACATTTTAAATTATTTTTAGTGTAGCAATTCACCGATGCATCTACCTTGTTTCTTGTGCCAGCTTGCAACTTTTTGTATTTTCTAGCAACATGTTGCAAAAAACAGAGTTGTATACGAGGATTTATGCCAGATTTAAAACAAATCCACTCAATACGAGGATTTATTTTTGTATGGGAAATCTGGTAGATTTTTGCTGGATTTAGGAAATAAAACCTGATAATGTGCTAAATCCGGCTAATGATGTCATATCTAAATGGCATATAAAACCTGATAATGCACTAAATCCGGCTAATGAAGTCATATCTAAATGACCTATAAGAAGATGATTTTTTTATTAGCTAATGTAAAAGCAATGTTACTTGATATACAAAGTAGAACATATGATGAGCATGAAATTCCAATGCCACATTTACACTAATTATCAGAGTTTTTGGCGTACAGAAATAGGGCCCCAAGAAATAACGCCCCAAATGGGAATGGAAATGGGCCCAATTTTTTGGGGTGTTTTTACAATTTGAAAAATTGCCCCAATACAAAAAGGCCCAAAACTAGGAAATTTGGCCCCAAAAAAATATTGCAATTATGCCCCAAAATTTCATTGGGGCCAAAATGCATTTTTGAAATTGGGGTGCATTTGCAAAATGCATTATCACCCCAAACAACGAAAATGCAATTAGGCCCCAACGTATGCATATACGCCCCAAAATATTTATTCACTTAAAATTGGGGTGTAAATGAAGCCCTAAATTTGGGGTGTAATTTCAAAAAAGATTTTTAAAGATATTCATTAAATAGTTTGTAATATTTAACTAATTGATGACTGTACTTTTTATGATTGTAACATGTTAAAGCCACCTGGAAACAAACTCTTCTTCTGAAGTGTACTTACATTAAAATACTACAAGCAGGTGTCTATGAATGTGATAATGGTCAACATGCATAAAAACGATACGCACAATTCAGAATAACTGTTCGCAACACCGTATTGATAGACTGTTCATGTACCATTGTTCAAATCATACTTGATCAGGTAGTTCATTTGAAGTTTGTCGCTTGAAACAAGCAGTGTTAATTAAATTGTAAGAATTATTTCGAAAGTGATTGGAAATGCAGTGTGAAATTATTACAGGAAAAAAATCAACGCAAGTCTATTGTATATTCCGGATGAAAAAATGCTGTATAAAAAGAAATCTAAATATAATTGTGTAATTAAATATGTGTGCTACAATAAAAAATGCAAATCTCGTGTTAATTTACTACCTGATGGGAAATGTGAAAGGGCAAAGCATTATACTGATCACAACCACCCAAATTTAGAAGAGGAATATTAAAAATTAAATTTTTAAATAAAATTAAAGACGATTGCGTAGGAATCGCAAAATCTTTGGGAAGTGGATCGTCGGTATCAAGTACCGTTCGTGATGTTTTTCAAAAACATTTTGATAAGTGAGTATTTCTGTACCAATTTAAAAACTCAATTTCTTTATACATATATGTATATATTTTTATAGTTTTCAGCAAGAATCACAAAATATAAATTTTAATAAAATACAAAGAAGTTTGCATCACATCGTTAGCAAAAATTTTGTGCCGGCACCAAAAACTCCCCAACAAATAGTTGAAGCATTCATGCTTGAAAATGTGTGGACAAATTTCGGTCTGACCAAAGACCAAACAAACCCAAGACATTTCTTTACAGCTTGCATAATGGAAGCAGACTTTAACTACTGCATATTTTCTTCAAGGAAATCAATCGACATAATTAAGGAGAACATTCCATTTGGACGCACATACCTCGTTGATGCAACATTTTCGATTGTACCTCAAGGCTGTTTCAAGCAGACATTAGTTAGCATTTGTAATGATAAATTTATAGTTCTTACTATTGTGTATTTATAGATAATTCCAATATTTTTTATACTCATGGACAAAAAAAGTAAAGCTGCATATATTCACTTATTTGATTACATTAAAAAGAATGTTTTCAATTTGCAACCGGAAACCTTTATTTCGGATTATGAATTATATTCAACAGTTTTTTCTATTTCAACAGTTTTTGAAGGTGTTAAATTAATTGGTTGCTGGTAAGTGTAAATATTTACTTGTTTTTGATTTTATTTCTATCACAAATCACGTGCGAAATGCTTTTTTATTTTTCTATTTGTGTTTGAATTGATTTGTAGGGAAAAACGTATTAAAAAATCGCTCGATTTTAGGGGAAAATGGAGAGTAGCTGAAGAAAAATATATTTAAAAAATCGCGCGATTTTTTAATATATTTTTCTTCAGCTACTCTCCATTTTTTCTAATTCTGTTTGAACTGATTTGGAGAGAAAAAATATATTAAAAAAGTCGCGCGATTTTTTAAATATATTTTTCTTCAGCTACTCTTAATTTTTTCTAATTAGAACTAGGAAAATTAACAAGCATTTTGTATATGATTTGTAATAAATATATATATGTGTTATTAGTATTTTTATTATTAGTATTATTTGAACTGATTTGGTCTTCTTCATCTGCTTTTCAAACCCTTATTTTATAACGTTTTTCAAATTTTAGTTTTAATTATAAAACATTTTCATCAATAGGTTTCACTTTTGTCAAGCGGTAAGGCGCAACGTCATGAGCAAAAGATTACTATATACAGTCGAAATCGCTTATAACGTCGGTCAAGGGACCGGCCAAAATCGGACGCTATAAGCGATAGTCGTTATAAACGATATTTATAAAAGAGGTAATATAATATTATGTATAGTGACATTTGGGTATAAATACGTTGTTTTATTAAGTAAATAAATAAAATCAATTCAATTTTTTACTTTTTCATTCTATAAATGACAAAATAATAAAAAATAACGATATTAAATTCATTCTTCAGCAGATCGCCTTCAAAATATCACCTTTAAATAGAATATGGTTCTATTTCTAAGAGTCTGTTATTTTAGTTTGTGCTTTTGAATTCCGACATAAGTTTTAAATTTAACTCAGATCTGAGTTTTGAAAGGGTTTCCAAAACACATTTTTGTTTGTAACATCTTCTGAGTAAATAAATTTTTGAAGAGTTTCTACAGCTAGACACGCCTCTGACACTTACAGCATTTGAAACCCTGTTCATTAGAATTGCCTCCATCTAAAACTTCCAATTATGTCGTCGTCATTACATAAGGCAGATGTGAAAACTTTGTCATCGATGGCAGGGACGTAGCCAGGATTTCATTTCGGGGGGGGGGCCCACCTGACCAAAATTTTGAAAGTTCATGTTAGCGAAAATTTCTTATTTAGCAAAGATGTAAACCTTATTGTAGACTTATTCTACTGATGAAATAATTTTCAATACTATTTTTTAGTTCATATGGCGCAAGACTTCTTGGCCAATTTTATCTTGTTTTTAGAACTTTTTTGACAATATGTCACAGTTAATATATGGTCAAAATAATGAATATATTAATAATCCCATATATTTTTGGGCGTATCATTTATCAAAAGAAAGCGAATTCAATGGAAAACCTAAAAAATATAATAACATTTAGTTTTCTAATATCCTAACATAATTTTCAAAAATATGCAAAAATCCGATGTCTATATATCGCAAAGAATTTCTGAAGGCCGGGAACTAATGCTGAGTAATAGTTAGTCTATCCATCAAGAAATTCTAGCACCTAATCGCGGTTATGTAAATGACAAATTCTGTCGCCCAATCGTGCATCTGTCAATAGACTAATTTTGGCGTCCAATCGTCGGACTTCACTTAGAGAAATTCTGGATCTTCTCACAAATTTACCAGGAACAAGGGAATCTCAGGAATTCAGTCTTAACTTCTTTTAAAATGAAATTATGTCGCCCACTTATACATTCTTTTACCAAAAATCCACAAACACAATTTTTCCCAATCTACATTTTTTATACTCTCAGGCTTTAGTCAAAATGTGCCTCATCGAAATAATGGCTTTAGGGCCAAAGTGTGTTTGGAAGAAATCTGTTTCAGAAAACTTGGAGTCGACTTAGCTATGTCCGTTCGTCTGGGTAGCCGCCTGGGGAGCACGATAATTATCAAACAGATCAACCAATTCGGTCCAAAATTTGGCCTTCGTGATATTTTGATCAACTTCGAAGATGGGCCATATCGATCTTATCTTTCGGCAAACTTCCGCAGAGTATTTCAAAAATTTTCAGCGAAGTGCAGTTTAAGACCTCTCTGGATAAGCTGTGTAAGCTTAAGACCTCAATGGTCATGGCTTTACTTCCTTTATGCTAATAATTTAGTTATAAGTAAAAATATAAAATAAATAAATTAATAAATAAAAACCCCTCTGGAAACGCTTTGCTTTTTTGCAACAAGTGTTCTCGGGGCTCCTATTACTACCGTACAAGTTATTCAGAAGCAAGTCTATACTTCCAGAGAAAATGGACCGAAAGCTGTAAAGAACACTTAAGGCAATAATGTGTAGTGGCTAGTGCGCACGACAACTTTCGAACCGGATACTGTTGGTCCAAAATTTGTTTATCGCAATATTTCAGCGAGCCTTATATACAAAACAAAATTCGAAGATGGTGCTTTTCGGTCTACTTCTTCTGGTATTTTTCCCCCAAATTTCAAGAATTTTAGCTAATGTGGTATGCGCGAGTTTTCTTGAACGGAGCAACAGATTTGGTCCAAACTTTGGATTTAGTAATATTTTTTCCAAACTTAGTTTTTGCTCGAAAATGGGCTATACTAGGGTACCTCTCTCACAAACCTTCAAAACAGTTGTTTAAGTGCAGTTTAGAGCGGAATTAAGTTTTTCGTGGGCAAGTCCATATTTCCTGACATAAGAGTCAAAAGGTGAAAATTATACTGTGGCGAACTGAAATGACTGGTGGGCGCAATATCTTTTAAAAGGAATGACTCCCAAAATAAGATCTACTCCAAAAATGAACTATGTATGTCGGTGCGGTCCATTTCTCCATACCTCCTCCGCAACACTTGTGATCAATGATACAAATCCATATTTTGTTTGCAAGTTCATACGTCCGAAAATGGCTACAAATTTCTGAAAATCTCCTAATGCATAGTTTTTGGGTTTAAGGATTTTGGCTGTATAGCCACAATTCGATCTGTCTATAGATGAAAGTTTCAATTCACACAGGCTCTGTCCGCAAAGTCGAGTGATACTTGTTGAGATTTTGACGAAGAAGAACCTGTTTCCGATCAGTTTTTAGATTTCGTTTGTCGTCACAAGGTCCTTTACCGGAGCAGGAAAAATTAACATTTCTAGAAATGTGCATCCATTGAAAGTACTACCCAAAATACAATTGCTGTGGGTTTCTATGACGTTTTCTTCTGGTTTTATTCAAAGAGTAATCGACAGAAAAATCTCTGAAGATGAAATTCATTGTAATTTTGAAATATTGGAAATAATATCGCTCATTTACTCAAAGTGTGACACATTTCAAAAAATCTAGTTTCGAGAAAACGCTTTTTAAGTTGGCTATTGAAATTTGACCTTCCAACTTAAAAATATTATTATACAAAAAATAAATTAACTACTTGGGCCATTAATGCAAACAGCTAGCCAGATATCAGTGCTAAATTTCTATGCAAGATCAAGTATGATTTGAAGTGTATTAGTGCTTCACACACTCAAAAAACTTGTTTGTTGAATTATGCCAAACCCGTAGTAAATGAGTTGTAACTCGATGAGTTTTAGTAATATCAGCATGAAAACTTGACACAAGATAAAGTGTAAGTCTTAGAAAAAAAAAGAAATTTCTAACTCAGAAAACGCATTTTTTGGGTTATGCCAGTCTTTGAGTAAATGAGCGATATGTAATAAATCGATGTATATATAAAGTAGAAAATTGTTTGTACGTTTGTTTGTTTGAAGTTTATGGACTCAAAAACCGCTGAACCGATCGTCCTGAAATTTTCAGAGTATATCAGTACATGGCCTGAAGGTAACATATGCTATAAAAATTTCTGAAATTCCGCGTTGATCCGGAAATATACCATCAGAATCGAAAGTACCTCCAAAAAATGTAGATTTTTCATGCAAATATCTATAGAATGGTAACAGATAATGCCTCCAAAATTTGGATGTGGTCTAGAAATAAATCGGTCTAAAATGGTCTACAATTGAAATCGGTTCAGATTTGGATATAGCGCCTATATATATTTTCGGCCGATTTCATGTATTTTATGCATTAAACACACTATATATGTCCAATTTCAATGAAATTTGGAATGTGTGACGGAATTGGGTCTATAAAAAAATTTTTCAAATTATATTGAAATCGGTGCAGATTTGGATATAGCTCCCATATATATTTTCGTCCGATTTCATGTATTTGATGCACCAAACACACTTTATATACCCGATTTTAATGAAAGTTGCAATGAGTGACGAAAGTTTGCCTACAAATAAATTTGTCAAAATATATTTTACTTTATTCGTGGTAGCGAAGCGCACTGCGTTCAGCTAGTAAAATATAAACATTGACCTCAAGCTCAATAATCTTGATTTTATTAACATTCGAATGGTCGAACAAAACATAAAAATTCGACAGAAAAATCCTTTTGTCCAATAGACATTTACGACACTGCGGTGGAACAGAAATTATATCATAAAACTGGTTGATATACATACATAATCTTGTATTGCAAATTTGTAATTGTTATGAATTTCAAAATAGTTCATTATAAAAACGTGTTAGAGAAAATATACAAACACTTAAAACCACAAAGATTAAGCACCGGTAACATTTTATTGTTGAATTGCTCTTATAAAAAATTTCAAAAACAAAATATCGCAAAAATGTTTTTTCTGGATGCTGTTTATAAGCCAAAGTATTGGACCTAATACGTTATAAACGTTCAATAAATACAAATAAACGTATTGTTCTGAACTCAGTAACACTTAAGCGCTCGGCACATACGGTGCGTTGAGCGTCGCGCTACAACAACCACATGAAAAATGTGTAAGTGATGCCAAGTTTTTTGAAAAACAACAACATGGCTGACGCATTAAAGTTAAACGTAATTTAACTTTTTTTGGGACAACGCAACGTGTCACTAAACGGACCGTATGTGCCGAGCGCTTTACAGGCAGCCTAAAATGCCGATTAAACGCTTAAACAACACCTTAAAACTTAACAAGAACTATGCATAAAATTGGTCAAAAAGCCTAACTTGTTCATTATTTTTATATTTTCAAATATGTTGGACAATAAGTATACCAATGTAGTTAAATAATTCTCTGTAATGCTTCCAACTACTTTACATATTTCTTGAACAATTTAAAACAGTTTAAAATTTTACTCAAAAATTAAAAAAATGTGTAACATAAGCTAATATCCTATGGGAAGTAAAATCATTTCGGGCTACGTCGGTGATCGATGGCAAATAATTCATGAATATCTTCTACGTGTTGGGAGAAATTAGAACGCCATGGGTTGTAAAACAGATGTGACATTGGGTGACAAACATTCAAGCTTAATTGACTTGAGACCGCCATCTTCGAACATGTTGTGCATAAGTTTGGTATTTTGTTGTTGTTTGAGTTTGAAAAAATATACATACAACAAATTATTAAGGGACAATTTCCGTCTTCGTATGATTCGACGTTATAACCGATAGCAAAATTCAAATATTTCACAAAAAACCGACGTTACAATCGATATGACGCTATAAGCGATGACGTTATAAGCGATATTTATTTGTGTGGAATATAAAGGGCAGAAATTCGGGACTTTTGGATTTCGTCGCTATAAGCGATATGACGTTATAAACGACGACGTTATAAGCGATTTCGACTGTAATTGTATTAAGAAGTCTAAACCAATGACTGTGGAATATCACAAACTATAAGCACTGCCTTTATTGCCTCCTGTGTTAATATATAGTGCATTCCAAGAAATAAAAAACAAATTACTTTTAATGGATGGTGAATGCAAGCTAAGTTCATTTCTGAAATATTATGAAAAACACTGGTTGCAAAAGGTATAAATTTAACTAACGTTATCCTAAACCCCATTAATTTTGTTTTTTTTTTTTACAGATTGCACCTGAAAACATAAGCGTGTATAATCAATGCACCAGAACAACGTCTTCTGTGGAAGCCTATAATGGGTTCCTTGGAAAGCTAATTGCCAAGAGTGGAAATTTTTCAAATTTGTTGGCTCCCTTCGGAATGAAGAATTTTTAAAAGCAGACATTTTGAAATACTTGCGGAAAGTGGAGGATCCTATGTAAAAAGAAGAAGGAGAAGCACAAAAGAAAACGCTATATGCACAAATGTGCTCCCAATGGAAAATGAGGTATACGACGAAGCCGATGAAGACAAAAAAGATGAAGATGAGGTTGAGCAAAAAGAGGAGTCCAATGTACGCATATGTGTGGTGTGCTACAACAAAATGCCTAAAATTGTAGACATTTGGTAGTGTGTGTTGAATGCCATTTGAAACTGCAGGCAGTTGTCCTGGCAAATCATTCCGACACATTTAACTGTCCCTACTGTCGCACCGTTGTTCAAGACACGTTACAAATATATTAATATATTATATAACATAAATTATTTGTACAATGCAATTTATACTAAAATTATATAAACTAAACATTGTTAATAGGTGTATCTTTTTACTTACTTAATGTTGCTGAAACATTTTTTTCATCAGCTTTTCCTTTACACAACTGTCAAAATCTGCAACATTAGTAATAATTATTACCAATTATCACGTAAAAAGACACAGTTTATATTTGATTACTTATCATATAATTTTTTGAATTCTATGAAATAAGTCTTTATTTTTGCTTATTATTACTGAAAATTATTGTTATTTTGAGTCCTTTATTTTTTTCGTTTTTTAAATAAAGTTTTCGAAATTGCACCCCATTTTTTGTTCATATCTTAATAAAAACTTTAGAAAATGCACCCCAAATTCTTGTTTCTGTTAAACACTAAAATATTTTGAGGCCCCAAACATGTGCAAAAAGGCCCTAATGAAAAATTCAATTAGACCCCAATATTATTTAGACCCCAATTTGATTTTCATTTTTTGATTTATTTGTTGTGAAGACAATTTAGCCCCAACAGTTGAATGAAAAAAGGTCCCAAAAAGACGAAATTAGACCCCAAAAGTTTTGTTGTTGTTTCCCATATACCTGTTTGGGGCCTATTTTCATTTTCAGTTTGGGGTGTTATTTCCTGGGGCCTTATTTCTGTACGCCGAGTTTTTGGATCAAAATGGAAAAAAGACGAAAAATGAAAAAGTCTCCACTTGATACAGAAATTGATACATATTGTCGAGTGCCGTATCTAGCCTGACTGATGTTTTTAACTTTTGGAAACAGTCTAATCTAAAATATGTAGAACAATTAGTCAGGAAATTTTTGGCTATACCCGTCAGCTCAGCAACGAGCGACAGATTTTTTCCACATCTGGAAATATTCTCAACGAAAGGCGTACTAGACTTTTGAGTTCTAACTTGGACAAAATAATGTTTTTAAATAAGAATAGAAAAATTAGAAGTACATATGAATATTTTCTCCTTTTTATATCCTACACCACCTTGTGGTAACGGGTATTATGTCTTTGTGCATTAGTAATATGCAAAAGGAAACGAGATAGACCCATAGTTCCTTTTAAGGAATATACATAAAATCACTTTCTGAGTCGATTTACGCATGTCCGTCTGTCTGTCCATGTATTTTTTAAATAAAGTACAGGTCGCATTTATGTCCGGGGAAGATTGTTTTTTGGCAAAAGGACGAACGCTATTTATTTTGGTAAAAATCGGTTCAGATTTGGATATAGCCCCCATATATATCTTCGCCCGATTTAAGACATTTGGTGCAAGATAAACGCTATATATGTCCGATTTCAATGAAATTTGGAATGTGCGACGGAATTTAGTCTAGAAATAAGTTTGCCAAATTATATAGAAATCGGTTCAGATTTGGATATAGCCCCCAAATATATATTCGCCCGATTTAAGGCATTTGGTGCAAGAAACGCGCTATATATGTTCGATTTCAATAAAATTTGGAATGTTTAGCGGAATTTGGCCAAGAAATAAGTGTGCTAAATTATATAGATATCGGTTCAGATTTAGATATACCTCCCATATATATTCTCGGCTGATTTTAGGTATTTGATGCACCAAACGCGCTATATATGTCCGATTTCAATAAAATTTGGAATGTTTGCCGGGATTTGGCCTAGTGTGTCAAGTGTGCCAAATTATATCGAAATCGGTTCAGATTTGAACATAGCTCTCATATATATTTTAGGCAGATTTGAGGTATTTGATGCACGAAACACGCTATATTTGTCCGATTTTGATGAAATTTGGACTATGTGACGGAATTTGGTCTACAAATAAATGTGAAAAATTATATCGAAATCTGTTCTGATTTGTATTTAGCTCCCATATATATTTTACATATTCACAGTGGTGTATGGTATTACATAGTCGGCCCCGCCCGACTTTGAGCCTTTCCTTACTGATTTTGTAATTTCGTGCGTGAGTGTGCGTGTTCGTGCCTTCTCGAAAAACGCCGTGTTTGTGCGTGAATGTGCATAAAAATTTTGGTCCGTGTTCGTGCATGTTCGTGTTTAATTTTTTAGGCACGCGCCCATCTCTAGTATCTATGGAGCGAAAACCGAGAAAAGAAGATACAAATCGCATTTGTTTAGCTATTTTGGCCATTAAGAGCCGTTTCTAGAAAGTTGTTTATTGGGATCTAAGGAACATTTTACTAGTTGGTTGCTTGCTTCAATTTTGATCGGTTTGATATCTGCAGACTAAAATCCGAGAAAAAAATATAATGGAAATTTGACATTGACGATTTTGACCTTGAAGATGAATGGATTTTATGTGTCCACAATTATTGTTATTTAGGACGAGTGGTACAACCTTGCCTCCACGAGTAATCTCAAATTGCAAGCGTTTTAGAAGATATGTGCCTGACAAAATGATCCCTTTTGACATCAAAGCCTCAGGTTTTTGGGGGCCCATAACCGCGAAAGTTGAAGTGATAGTGAAAAACGCTGGGACACATGTCTTCTTATTTTTGGTCTTCTATCACGCTGCGGCGTCAAAATATGGTTAATAATTTTCGTGTGGCATAGTGTTATTAAGGGGTAGTTTACACTATATGTAAATGTCATATGACATGAAATTTTCCATCGTTAAATAATCACTAATATGTGAAATATTGGAGATTTTCCTTACGCCATTTATTCTGTGCGTCCACCCCAACAAAAATATAATAAAATTACGTCTCCACATTGCCTCCGTGGCACAATTTAAAAATGCAAATAGCTTCAAAACATTCCAAATTTTTCGAAACTCAACTTATTTTTTCCATTTTTCGCGGTTCTTAAGGAGAAAACGCCTCATGAACATGACTAATTTTGAAGAAAAATATGTATTTAAAAATGAGAAAAAATACTTATATTCTAAGCGAATTTATGAAACAAAGGACTATTTTTAACGCCTTAACTTAAAATGACTCATTTAGAAAATTGCCTAAGCTTCATTTTTCTAGTTATGAAAATTCCTCTAAATCGCAAGGGTTGCCAAATATTTTGGTTATAATATTGGTAAAAATTAAATTATTTAATATAGATGTATGAATTTCCTTAAACTTTTAGTCACTTTCAACAAATTCGAAAAAATGGCCACTGTACTTTTTATTGCGAAAACTGTATAGACTTTTTGCGGAAATTTGCGGTTTTGGCAGTTATGATCAAAAGTTTAACTCCCTTTTTTATTTATATTTTTTTGAATTTTTAAAATTATTTTTATTATGTTTTATTATATGTATGTTGAATGAAATGTTTTTTGTGCTTATATATTGTAATAAGACTATTATTTATGCTATAAGCTATTTCCTTTGCCATGGTAACATAAGCAATCTACAAATTTAAAATCGATAGGATATAGTTCTCGTATATGAAGATCCCACGAAAAATAAATATTACTTGTCAAAGAATTTTTGTTCATCAGATATTCATTGAAAATCATGTATTTAAGTAATTAATTTTATACGTTGAATATACCAAGAGACATTGTTACAAATAATTGTTTAATTGACCAATAGACAATATAATAATTAAAACAATGGAAATTATAGTCAAAGGTAACAACTGAAGCATATAGCGTTCATCGAATATTAGTTAAATTAGTCACTATTTTTCGTATGTTGAAAAATATAGCTTAAAGTTTTTAATAGTTATCTCTAATACACCGTATCAGAACTTGTTTATTCTTATTCTTACATTTTTACTATTGTTATTAGATGGTATAAAAAGTGCTGCTTTACGCGCATTTATATAATCGAACAATGGACTGCAAAGAAAGGGAGTAATTATAAGAAGGTTCTACATATTTGTAATGGAATGGATATTATGATTAGACATATATACGAAGAAGTTGAATTGAAGTCTTTGAATGCCAAAATTAATAGCATTTGTATCAGTATTTCGAGAAAATGGACTCACAGCCATCGTAGCAAGTCGCGATTTATTACAAATAACATGGATTGGTTATTAATCGAAGAACAAATTGATTTAAGCTTAACAGCAAAAAATGCAACTATGGAAAATAGCGGCATTAAACGCAAACGAGGAGACCATGTACAGAATTTCTTCTATCCTCAAAAAGAACAAAACAGCGTCGGGTTGCAGTTTTAAGAGAAACAGACGAATCAGCAGCTATTGCTTTAAGCAATGCCTACCAACAAAACAAAGATAATTCAAGTCCTGAAATACGCATAGAAGAAGTTATTTCATTAATCGTGGAAACCAATCTAACAAAACAACAATATATGGTAATACGTAAATTTATAAACACTAAGACAGGCTCCGAATTTTTACCAAGTTATGAAAAGGTATTGAAAGGAAAAGAGAAGAGCTATCCTGATTCATCGGCTATAACAATCACAAAATCAAAGGCAGAAATAGAATTGCAAAATCTACTCGATCACACTGTATCCCGCATATTAGACCTCAAGATTGAAGATATAAGAAACATGACGGACTTGCATGATTTAATTTTATTTGGAAAATGGGGATTTGATGGGTCGAGTGGGCACAACCAATATAAACAAAAAGTGACTAATTGTGATTTAGAAGACAGCTGCTTATTTGTAACTTCGTATGTACCTCTTCAATTAATGACAAAGTCTTCTGAAATGCACGAATCAAAAATTCTGTGGAAAAATCCTCCTCCATCGTCTACACAATACTGTAGACCAATAAGATTTCAATTTCAAAAAAAAAAAACTACCATACTAGCGAATGAAGAAAAAGATTACACTGGTCAACAGAACTTTTGTTTCAGCCGAAAATGCAGTTGTTTCTAGATGAATTCGGCGAGTTATTTTCAAATCAGGTCCCGGTTTTTCTCCATCAGCTCTTGTTTTTGAGATATTGCTCAAAATCGGTTTTTACGATTTTAACCCAGACTTTCGGTATTTTCGGATACAAACAAATATTTTTTGTGGGTTTTTCGACATTAATATATTAAAGAGATGTTGTACGCTCGATACAAATCGTTTTTGAAATAGTTATGGTGAGTATATATCAAAAATATATAGAAAATATACGACGGATCTTGTAAAAATTGCATATTTTGAGTAATTTAAGCTGTAATTACGTCATCGGGGGAAGTCATAGGATCTTCATATGGTACTCCGGATATGCTTCGGGTGTCTACTATATAATCCAGTATTCAAATGTAGAATATAAAGTTCATAGCGCCCATGATTCGGCCGTAACCTAAAAATCGCCATGAAGACTGCTAAAGGGAAATCAATTACCAGTGCTATCATGACCACATAAGCCATTTACTTTTCAATGGCAGTCTTCATGATGATTTTTAGGTTAAGGCCGAATCATGGGCGCTATGAACTTTATATTATATATTTGAATACTGGACTATATAGTAGACACCCTAAGCATATCCGCATTGCCATATGAAGATCCTATGACTTCCCCCGATGACGTAATTACAACTTAAAGTACTCAAAATAAGCAATTTTTACAAGGTCCGTCGTATATTTTCAATATTTTTCGATATATACTCGCCATTACTATTTCAAACCCGACTTGTATCGAGCGTACAACATCTTAATATATTAATGTCGAAAAACCCACAAAAAATATTTGTTTGTATCCGAAAATAACGAAAGTCTGGGTTAAACTCGTAAAAACCGATTTTAAGCTATATCTAAAAAAAAGAGCTGATGGAGAAAAACCGGGGCCGGATTTGAAAATAACTCGCCGATTTTATCTAAAAACAACTGCAACTTCGTCTGAAACATTCAAATTTTTCAATTTTGTTGAGCAGTGTTATTATTCCAAAAAGATTAACGATTTAAAATGTACAGAATATACAATCGTAGAAAGAAAAATATGTGTTGAACATAAGTTGCAACTTACAATGGTTGACGGAAAAGTTTGCAATTCCTTAAGCAAAACTTCGGCTTCAAATTGTTACATATGTGGAGCTAAACCCACAGAAATGAATGATTTGGAAACATGTTTGGAAAAAAGAAGTAAATCCCGAAAATTATGAATTTGGATTGTCTCCCTTGCACGCGTACATGCGATTTTTCGAATACCTTTTGCATCTGTCTTACAGATTAGATATTAAGAAGTGGAAGGCGTTTTCAGAAGATGATAAACGCAGTCTTAACAACAACAAGAAAAAGATTCAAAATCAATTTAGATTGGAAATGGGTCTTATTGTTGACAGCTGTGGAACTTCCAATGATGGGAACACAGCCAGAACATTTTTCAAAAATCCATCTGAATCTGCCAGAATTACTGGTTTGGATGAAGAGTTAATAACAAGATGTTCGACAATATTACAAGCGATATCTGCGGGCCACAAAATAAATATTACCAATTTTAAAAATTTCACATTTCAGACCGCAGTGCTTCTGATTCGTAAATATTATTGGTGTTATCTTCCTCCATCGGTACATAAAATATTAATTCACGGCCCGCAAATAATTCAAAGCGCGTTAGTGCCTATAGTAGAGTTGTGCCAAAGGAACTATATGGAACTATCTCGTTCACTTCGCAGTTCCAATGGCCCACCTTTTTTCTTTGAACAAACTGCGTATACTTACTATCACACGTTATATTTAATGATGTTACTCATACGCTTTGGAACTAGTACCAGGAACTAGGAACTAGATGACCCAACTCTAGCCTATAGGGCAGTTATCCGAAGAAGCTGCTGAAGCAAGAAACAAAGATATAAAGATGTACAGATACCACCATACGAGAAAATGTTCCCGTACTGCAACGAATGAAGATTTAATAAATAGATTGCTGCTAAGTTCAGATCCCTTCGTGACTGAACAAAGGAAACTACCATCTAAAAAGACAACATCTCTGTCACAAGATGTATGTGATTTATTAGATGACGTGGACAATTTTTAAATATAAATAATAATGAAGGATATATGTATGATATGTTTAAATATAATGAATAATTCATGCAACTAAATAAAAAATATTCTACTGTACAAAATAGTATTGACAAACCAATTACTAATTCGTGGGCCTTTATTTCAACATATTTTACAATGTTCAAAACATTTGCATAAAACAGTTTTTGCGTATGTTTGGGAATATTTTCGAGGTATTCACTTCCTACTGTTTGACCATGCCGAAACGCTGATCTGTACTGAACAATTTAAGAAGGAATTTCCCACTCTGAAAACCAAAATTACATTATTACAGGCACTTCTGTTGGAAAAGTTGGTTAAATCCTATAAAGTATAGAAAGTGGATGGTAACCCTATATGGAGGCTGTGGCCAAAAGTGAAGCGATATCCCATTTCCTTATAAGGAGATGTTCTCAACTCTGAGTTCGCTAGTAAAGCTTACTTCGTTTGAAAATTTTGTTAATATATTTAAACTACCTTAAATCGAGATAAAAATCATAGAGGGAGTAAACGAAATCATGGACCAGTACCGACAATTTTTCGCGGGGAGGTTTACTATACAATTATAACTCTTTGTACGGGATTACAGCAAATTCGGTGGAAAATGTGTTGGTAACAGTAAAATACTTCAAATCCGGATTATTCGTTATATGGGAACAACGCGAGAACTTGGACCTAGGGCTACAATATTTTTGTTATAGTATTTGTAGCCCGCTACGGGCCTTTCATACAAATTTTAGCTCGATAGCTTATCTAGAAGTATTTTTGTCACACCTTCCCATGTAAGTGCCACCACTGTGCGTGGGTAGATATGGAATGTTTTTATTTCGTGTCATATGACATTGATAGATAGTGTAAACTACCTCTACGGACGAAAATTTTCCCCGAAAATAATGCATTTTTTAATAGGTTACCCCACGCTCTTTCCTGGCTAATTAAATTAATTCCCTTGACGTTTATGTAATCATTTTGTACCGTTTGGTAAAGAAATACAATTTTCTAGAAGTAAAAATCATTGTTTTTGAAATTTTATCAATAATAACCCTCGATATAGTAAGTATAAAATTTCAGTCGTACGCAGACAATATAAAGACTTGTATAGTTTAATTGTTCCTCACAATTTCTCACAGTTTTGGACATAAAATGATTTTGGACACCATATTCTAAAACTTCAATACCTTTTTGGTTAAATATAAAAAAACTTGCGATTTTTACCACGTATAAACCAAAAATGTGTTTTCGTTACCTTAGCCCTGATTACGTTTCGTTGCATTTCCATACTTTGGCAGCATATGAGACCTTGAATATTGTTGCAGAAGGACTGCTATTAGATATTTCCGCCCAAAATTCGAGAATAAATTGTCACAGTTAATCGTATCTATCATATTTTTGTATTGTTGTTGTGCATAGTTGACCTGACAAGATTCACATTTTGGTTTTATATTGTTTGCATTTAGGTCATTAAAAAAAGAAGATTTTTATTTTTAAAATTTTAATTAAAAAAAATTATTAAATTGTCGCTGTTTTCATTATTTTCACTTTAAAAGAAGAAAAGAACAAAAATTGGTGGAATTTTGCTTAAAAGATCCTAAAATACCACAAATATATAGTGCTTCGAGTTGTTCGAATACGAATTTTTGTTACCCACACAGGCGCCATCTATACCTAAATGAGTGGATAAATTAAAAATTTGTTTTGTTATTTTTAAATCTTTCTTCGTTATAGCAATTCTCATCAATTGTTTCATATTTGCATATAAAATATGGAATTACTCGTAATAACGATGTTATTCATTTTTGAAGGTTGTACGAATTTGAACTTTGCATACTGTATGTTTTTTAGCTTATTTTTCAACTTCTAGTGGCCACAGAATAGCTAGTTATTCTAGTGGTCATAGATAGGGTTTTGTAAGTAGTCACGACTACCAAAAAGTTAGTGCACCAGACATTGTTTAAAGTTGTCCCATGGTGAAAAGAGAAAATATGTTTTCATGAATTTCGGAGGGGGTGGGGTACCTCCCCAGTCCCCCTTTTTTAAAACGCTATATCGGCTTGAAAATTAATTAGCGAAAATGGAGGTTGCATCTCAGAATCTAGAATCTAGAGCCTAAAGACCCAAACACGCCTTCTTTTTTCAATTTGAAAAAAACACGCCTTCTTTTTTCAATTTGAAAATGTTCAAGGTTTGCCGTGGTAATATATATTTTTATGAGTTTCGGAGGGGATGGGCACCTTTCCAAACTCCTTTTTCCAAACGCTGTATATGCAAAACTTATGGCAATATCGCTTTAAGCATTAATTTTTGGGAAACAATTAGGTAGTGTCTCCTACCCTGGGCTAGTCATAGATAATAACTAATTTTTGTTATCATTCGGGATTCCGGACAATTCGATAATTCGAAAAATATGGTGTCAGATTTTCGAGATTCCACTGTAATTGAAACTATTAAAAGGGCACTTACCTCTACTAGACGTGCATGATAACAGACCATTACCAGAAACGAAGCCAATAAAATCAACATTTGTACTCCCAGTGGCATTCCCAATCTCGATTGTTCGAGTTCGATCAATTCTTTTGTGTATATTCGTGGAAACACTGATTGTATTAGTGTCGTATAGAAAGCTACCATGCAAACGGCCATAATAACCTTGACTAGGTAGTAAAGTTTTAATGCCGTTGCCAGCGAAACGAGACAAAGGATCCATGTAAACACAATGTACTCAGGATGGGCACACTCAACCGTATCCATACTAGACGTATCCATATAAATCACAGTGTAATTTGAATCGGTGACGACACTGTTATCGGCGATGATGCTGCTGTTGTCGTCATCCATTCTCTGGCTACCTAGTACCAAAGACCGATGTGAACTTTCAAACGGTTCTATAGAATTATTCAGGAGACTGACAGCATTGGCTTGGGTAAGATTAAGAACATTCACAATGCTGCGTCGTACAAAATCCGTTGTTGTGGTATTTGCCAAGTTGTCGGCCAAAAATGTGTTGGCATCCAAAAGGGCACCAGCCCCATTAGCTGCGTTGATTGTAATGTTGTGGTGTATGGTGGCCGAAAGGTAAACATTCAACTTGATTTCCTTTTCTCCATTACTTATCGAAGTGGCAGCAATGCTGTCGGACCCTGAAGACTTTAGACTATTGCTTAGAATGGAACGTTCATCTCCTTCATCGGTGTTGGGTATACCGTCAAAATAAGCCGACGAGGGGCACAAAATAAGACCAATAGCACTCAGAAGCGTTATCAGAACAATAACAGCACAAATGAAATAGGTTCGACGTTGACGCTGGTGCACTAACTTGGCAGAATTGCGTTTCAATATAGTTGGAAGTCCTGGAAAATATGTCAATATAAAAGAAATTATTATTTGCCATGGGTATTTGTTATTAATATGGCTTACCAGAGAATTCCTCGGCCATGACTAGAATACAGCTGAAAGTTAAAACTATTGTACCTATCGCTAAACAAATCACCAGGTTCGTGCATCGGGGTATGATGATGATTTGACACAGCACTATGAATATCCATATCACAAATACGCACAACATGTTGGAACTACACAAACACACACATACATATGTACATATGTTAAGACAATGGAACGTTGGATTGAAATCAAGCTTGATACTTACCGGAACATGTCTTCACGCAGCTGGCAAAACTTCATTTCCTGCTCCCTATCCTTGAATTTTAAAGTCCAAGAACTTAAGTATTCTTTGCGAATTTCTTTGTTTGAATTGATTTGAATGTTTTGTTCGATAAATTCATCAATCTATTGAAAAAAAATGTAATAATATTTTGCTAATATCAGAAGTGTGGCGGTATATCGTTGGCATGGGATGTAATGAAATATGAGGAAATTTGGTATTATTTTTTATCGTGAAAAATATTTCCACATCACTGTGTTGTGACAGGCACTTTGATTTCTAAAACATAAATGTTACCGTGTTATGCTTTGACCATTCTATGAAACTATGAAAACTTCACAGCACAGCAATAGTTAATTTTAATGACTGCGCCGGTGTTCATAATCACAGCGTAGTCAAAGTTAAAAACTGAAAAACTGACAACAAATTCTAACACTTGTAGCGTATTGTATTTTGCTGATAAAAAAGTTATTTTTCAAATGAATGTATATGTGATTTTAGGTACCTCTTCGTCCAGCGGCGTTACAGATACACGCTGTCCCTGTCTGGGATCACCCATTACCGAATCCGATCTTATTACACCTTCACCAGGTGAGTTTAGCTAAAATGAAAGAAATAGTTTAAGTATAGCTCATAGTTAAAGTTAAATTCCAAAATAAAAGGAACACGAAGACTGTCATAACTAAAACAAAACAAATAAGCAAAGGCGATAGATAGTCAGGACGGGGCCGACTACGAAAAATCCTTTAAAATACTTCACATCGGGCGCTGTCGCTTACTTTCCAATCTGAGAACCCGCTATCAAAAACTGAACTCAAAATTATAGCCATTTCGATTGAATAATGTGACTAAAACTTTTAAAATACCGAAAATCGGGAGTCAGGGAGTTCTATGGGAGCTATATCAAAAGGTAGACCTATACCGACGGTTCTCTACAGGAATGTTTTATATTCCCAACGAAGACAATATACGGAATTTTATTAATTCCTGTAGGATTATGCGGTTCAAACGCTGAAAATACCGAAAATTTGGCGGTACCGTTATATGGGGCCTATATCAAAACGTGGACCTGTACAAAGTTTTGTATCCCCAAAGAAGATAAAATTCTAGCCATTTTGGTTGATAATAAAGCTAAAACTATTGAAATATCGAAAATCGGGAGGTAAGTTTAATGGGACTACATCAAAACGTGGACATGTACTGAAAAAGGTCTGGCGGAAAGTTTTGTAGAACCATGGAAGAAAAATGCCGAATTTCACCCATTTTGAAGAGATAATGTGGCTAAAACCTTCAAAATACCGAAAATCAGGAGGTACAGTTCTATGGGGGCTAAATCAAAACGAGGATCTATACTGACAATTTCTCAGGGGAAGTACAATAGAGATGAAGTCTAAGTACCAAATTTCAGCCATTTCGTTTTACGTTCAAAACGTGGAAAATGGGCTATTTTCAATACCAAACATCCTAGAAGTAATCGGAACTTCTATACCAAATTACAAAGCTCTATCATCAAAATTGCGAGCTGTGTCTTGATTTCAACAGACAGACGGACGGAGAGGCGCACATGGTTATATCGACTTAGAATCATATGCTGATCAAGAATATACGACGAATATTTCGATGTGTTACAAACGGAATGACAAATTTAATTTTAATTGCTTTGGAGTAGGAGATATTCACATAAGAATAAAACATTAATTAATTATCCACACAAGTTTTTTTGCCCACTCCGACCTCTGAATATTATCTGTAAATCTCCATAATCAATGGCCTTCTTCCATCAAAATTGCGGCCTGTATCGTGATTACAAGGTTTATAAGGACAGTCGGACGGACACATAGTCAGATCGACTCTGCTCGTCGAGACAGTCATTTTGGTATATATAAAGTTGGGTCTACGACTACTATTTCGATGTGTTACAAATTTTTGAGCCATAACCACCATAGTGATGCAGAGTATAAAAAGTATAATTTCTTTCATAACTGAGGGAAATAAAACAAGTAAGAACAGAGCCACGTTCTGCGGGGCCGAACTTTTGATACCCTCATCTACGAACTGTGTTGAAGTAAATAAGCAAACTCCAATACCGTTCTATAAGGGATAGTAAAGACGTGGGCC
This sequence comes from Musca autumnalis, assembly GCF_047663935.1. Lineage (NCBI taxonomy): Eukaryota > Metazoa > Arthropoda > Insecta > Diptera > Muscidae > Musca > Musca autumnalis. The sequence goes on from NW_027411977.1 coordinate 152,471,089, forward strand.
TATATCGACGAATTTCTGGTGGAAATTTTTATACCTCCAACGAAGATTTCGGTATCCCACCGGTGTTGTGTTTAAAACCTTCAAAAAAGCGAAAATTTGGAGTGACCGTTTTATGGGGGCTCTATAAAGACATGGACCAATACCGAGAAATTTCAGGTGGAAACTTTTATATCCTCATGGAAGACTAAATACCAGTTTTCAGCCATTTTGGTGTGCTATTAACGCCACAACCAAAATATCGAAAAATCGGGAGGTACCGTTCTATGGGGGCTATATGAGGCGCTCAGCGCCAAAACGGCCTAACCCACATTTTCAAAAAAATCAAACTGACTATGCTGGATGAACCGGAACCTTTTGTAATACATACTAAAAAAATCCCCAATTGCATAGATTAACCCTATGTTATTCTACATGCCGAAAACCGTTTTTCCTTTACTGAAAGTTTGAAAAAATGTGGACGCCAAAATGGCCTAAGCCACATAGACAAAATCGAATACTGGAAAAAAATACGTGTGGGTTTAGCTTGTTACGTTTTAGTCAGGAGTATATTGAAAAATAATATAAAAATAAATTTTCGAGAAGATTTTGTAAGTAAAAACCAAAGGTTATGTAATAAAGTTGACTTACGCCCTGGCGTCAATGTAGAATGTAAGAAGTTAATAATGTATCGCGATCAATGTGGTGGCCAAAACCGTAACATAAGAATGAAAACTATTTGCACATTCATAGTCAATAATTCGACCTTCTCAGTGGAACGGATGGATCACAAATTTTTAGTGTCTGGCCATTCTACCTACCATGCGATCAAGATTTTGGTCTCATTGAAAAGGAAAAAATATTATAAGGGCATTTTTACGACTGATGATTGGGATCGTGTAATCCTCACGGCAAAAAGGGAACCATGTCACTTGGTAAAGATGATGACAGATGAAATAAAAAGCATATCCTCAATTGAGAAACTAGTATCAAACAGAAAAATCTCCGAAGACAAGACTTCAAAAGTTGAATGGCTTAAGATTCAGTGCCTTTGATTCCAAAATGCGAAGCCATTTATAATTCAATACAAATATTCAAATAACATAAATGTTTTATTTCAAGAAGTTAATATTTCAAAAAGGAACTCCAGCAAGTACGTAAATTTGGAATTGGAACCGCTTTATCCGGGAGGAAGATTCATTAAAGTTGCAAAGTTTAAGGATTTACAGAAATTCAAAGGGTAAATTATGCATTTTATAATAATTTAAAAACAAATGCGAGAGCCGAAGATGAAGATATCCAGGAAGAAGACCAATAATTTTTATTAATATGTATCAATTAAAATGCTCACAGTTATTTTTATTATTCATCTGCATAACTTTTGTTTTAATAAATGGAGACAAAATGGCCTAACCCTCAGTTCCTATCAATATATATTTTTTAAATGGATGCCAAAACGGCCTAAGCCACTTTAATTTTTTTATTAACTGATTAAAACAGTCTTTATCTATTTAAACTAATACCTAATGATTAACCTAAAACAAATATTACAACTAATATGTATTTATGATTAATAAAAAAATTATAAAAATATTTTAAAAACTTGTTTTCTTTGAACTTCGTTTTTCTCAAAACCATCTCTATGTGGGTTAGGCCGTTTTGGCGCTGAGCGCCTCATATGGGGGCCTATGTGAATTGAAATTTTCATCTAGGGACAGATCGAATGTATGGTCTTTTCAGAATTTTCTATTTTTTATTTTGGGAGTCATACCTTTTCCATAGATATCGTGCCCACTAGTCATTTCAGTGGGTCATCGTATAACTTTTGGACCTGTATGGCAGGAAGCATAGACTTGTTCATGGAAAACATAATATCGCTGTAAATAGGACCACAAAGAACAGCATCGGTATACATTTCCAAAGGATCTTCGAACATACCCTAAACTGCATTTAGACATAAATGTTGAACTATTGTGAGGGAGGTACCCTAAAGAGAGGACCGCTATGGGCCATTTAGAAGTTAAACTAAATTTGGGTAAATTATTAAGAGATCCAAAGTTTGGACCATATTGGTTGACGGACATGGCTTAACCATTATTTCGATGAAGCACATTTTGCCCGTATGATAGTGTATATACCCTCGTTAGCATAAATCCTGAGGGTATAAAAATTGCGAGCTGTATCTTGATTTCAACAGACGGACGGACGTACAGACTGACATGGTTATATCGACTCAGAATTTTATGCTTATCAATAATATATGGGAATTTCTGAGCGAAATCGGATACTTTTTCAAGAAGAGGTTTTTGATTTCCTTTATTTTTGTTGTGGAGATGCTGCTAATCAGCAAAACATTTTAGTATATTATCAGATTATTTGACTAACGGTTCAAGGGATATCGCGCCTCGAAAAAGTCAAATTCTGTAAATACTATATGCAAAAAAATACTCATAACTTATCTAATATTGGTCCAATTTGTGAAAACCTTTTTTGTATTTTTTGTTGCTTTATCAGCTATTTAATAAAGGATAGAAAACAAAATTGCATAGTGGGCTTGGATGCAATTTTCGAGATTTAAAATTTATAATCCATTTTTATCAATGATTGTTTGTACATTTAGATTTTCATGATTTTTTTTGTTTGTGTTAAGCTACGGTTAATTACAAAAATTTGAAGTTCTATTTGTTAGTGGGATTCGAATGATTACTATTTTTTCTTAGTTTTTTAAGATTTGTCAATACAATTGTTTTTTTTTTTGTGCAAAAATTAATAGCGGTGGACATTTGGGCTTTTATACATTTTTAATGCTTTATATGTAAAAGTAAACTAAAGCAAAGAATTACACAGTAAAATTTGGATATAGCGAACAACGGTTATAAGAAACTACGTTTATAGCGAACAAAGTTTTGTGTTCAGCTTCTTAAAACGACCACAATTATAACGAACAAAAATTGTTACCCCGCGATTAGAATTTTTTACAATTTGTTAAGACTTACAAGACCGCTTTAAAGCACAAGCGGATAGCGAAGAATTTAAGCACTGTTTCAAATATTTTAACATATGATATATAAAAGTAAGCTTAATTAAGAATTTTACAGATGAACACGTTTATAACGAACGCCGGATATAACGAACAAATTTTCTTTTTCCTATCCCCTATTCTCGTTTTACCTATTTTATTCGTTCCAACCCAATGAACGCGGTTAAAACAAAAGAAAAAAGGTTATAATGAGCTAAAATACTGACCCGCCAAAAGATTTTTATAAACATTGATGTGTTTAAAATATTGATTCGCGAAGAGATCTTTATAAATATTATTTTTTTAAAGGACCAAATAAATCACGCAATCATGATCCCTAGTTTAAACGTATTCGGACTATAATTAACAAAAATTTTGACCACAGCACGTCAGTACATTTTTACAACTCATGGTGAAAATTTCTTTAAAGAAAATGTATTTTTAGTTAAAATCGGATGCTTTTTGTGTTTAATATTTCCTTCACCAAACAAAAAATTAAAAAAAAATATTTCTTCTGCAAGGAGGGCACCTTCAAAAAAGTTATATAACTCAAAAATCGCACCTTGGTAATTATGTAGATGATTCAGAACCCTTTGCTGAAGATATTTCCGGTGGCAGAATTTCAGACAAAGTTGGACAATTTTGTAAAAGTCTATAATATAAAACTATAATTTTGTAAAAAAAATTCTTAGGTTGTATCCTATATGACGATTTTTTCTGCTGTAACAAAGAAAATTATTTCTTAAAACAGAAAGTACACACCGCCACCATTCCACTGAATATCATATCTATGTAGTTAATTAATATCAAACTCTTACAAATTGCGTTTAAATTCTTCTCTGAGCTTAAATCTTTTTGAACATTTTTAATTTTTTCTTGGAAATTTAGATTTTAGCTTCGAATTATACCGCGAGTTTTGAATATTTTTGAAAACAAATTGCACATCCATAGAATTTGACATGTTCTTTCTTCGAATCAAATTAGAAAACTCGCGTTATTAAAAGTACAAAAATCGACTTTTTGCCTAAAAACCTGTCCAAATTACCTATAGTAACACTGTGCAACACGAAAATTATTAACCATATTATGACACCGCAGTGTGATAGAACACCAAAAAGAGAAGACACGTGTCTCGCGTTTTTCCCTATCTCATCAACTTTCGCGGTTATAAGCCTCCAAAGGTTTGAGTCTTTTATGTAGAAAGGGTCATTTAGTCAGGACTATATCTTCCAAACCGTTAGGAAATTTGAATTTATCTCTGAGGCAAAATGGTAGCTCTTGTCTTAAAGAACAAAAATTGTGAACACATATAATCCATCAAGCTTCATCTGCAAGGCAAAAATCGCCATGGTCAAATTTCTTTTAAAATTTTTCTCAAGTTTTGTTATACAGCTTTCAAACCGATCAAAATTGAAGCAAACAACCAACTAGATATATGTACCTTATGTACCTCCTTGAATCTTCATTTGTTCTAGAAACTTGTTTGTTGAAATCTAAGGTACATTTTTGTAGTTGATTGTATCCTTAATTTTTGGGCGGTTGCGTATCTTTGGACCAGAGTTGGAGAAAAAAGTATAAAAATTTGATATTTTCAAAAGATTTTTGCTATTTTTACCATTAAGAACCGTTCCTGGACATTTCGCATATTCCAGAAAGTTGTTTATTGAAGCCTTTGCTACACTATTGTGGTCGATTGTTTTCATGAATTTTGAACGGTTTAATATCTATGGAGCAGAATCCTAGAAAAGAGGATAAAAATCGCAATTGTTTTGCTATTTTGACCATTAAGACCTGTTCCTTCAGGGTTGAAATATTCTAGAAAGATGTTTATTGAGATCTGAGGTACATTTTTGTAGTTTGTTGTTTGCAAATAAAAAAACTTGAGAAAAATTTTAAAAGAAATTTGACCGTGGCGATTTTGACCTTGCAGATGAAGTTTGATGGGTTATATGTGTTCACAATTTTTGTTCTTTAAGACAAGAGCTACAACTTTGCCTCTGAGATAAATTCAAATTTCCTAACGGTTTGGAAGATATAGTCCTGACTAAATGACCCTTTTTACATCAAAGCATCAAACAGTTGGAGGCCTATAACCGCGAAAGTTGATGAGATATGGAAAAACGGCGAGACACGTGTCTTCTCATTTTTGGTGTTCTATCAAATTGTGGAGTCAGAATATGGTTAATAAAAATGACTCAAAAAATTACACACAGTGTAATTTAATACATTTTTCAACATTTGTTTTGTATTTTTATTTGGGAATTTAGCTGTTATTGTACTAACCGGACAATAAACTAACTAAATTGATTATCAAGAAGCTATAGCATGGGAATTATCTGAATGGGCATCCGAGACGAATAATCTACCAAATATAAAAGTGATATTTTCACGAGAAGGTGACTATTTGAATACGAAAGACGATTTGCATTTGAGGTATTAAATGTCAATCAGTAATAGGCACTAATGCTGGTACACTTATTGCTAAACCATTCTATAAATCGCAAAATGAAGAAGTTTTAAAGATGTTTAAGGTAAATTCCAAAACAAAACATCAAAACAAATATTTATAAATGAAACTTTTTTTTGGTAAAATAACAAATGTTTCACGCCGGTATAAAGGAAAAAATTGTATTGACAAATTTTAAAAAAACTTAAGAAAAATAGCAATCATTATTTAGCTCTCTGCTGGATTTGAACATGTGAACTTCTGATTTGTATCCAGACACACTACACATAGTGTGTGGCGTATGAACATTGTGGGTTGTTTAAACATGTGCTGTACATGTGCACCACCACCTCTTCGTAATTTTGCTAACAAAAACTTCTCGTGCCGATGGTGAGCTTTGCACTTTCAACTCTGGGTTTTGTAGTCGGACACACACGCTCTGTGACACCGTACTCATTACTTAGAAATTAGTAAAGTAAATAGCTTTTCTTTGCACAATTTTTAAGAAATAACTCATTATTTTTCAGCTTACTGGCATGGTAGAACAAGAAAAGGTAGCAGCAATACCCAGCTGACTGAACTGGGCTGTAATGTTAGTGTCAAATTCCGTACGACATTTTGTATATTTGTTTATATTTTCGATGTATATTAGGGATATACATTTTTTAAGGAAAAAAAATATATCGCTCAGAAGAAAAACTATTTCCCATAAAGACTTCTGGTATAGATCACATGTATCCTCCTCCAAGTCTGAACGACGTGCCGCACACTATAACACCGCTTATGGAGGCGGTACAACATTTGTTAATATGTGTGGTATTTTGTTAAACTTGAAAAGAATAAAGCCCTAATAAACATGTGCTTTTTTGTTTTCAAAAGCAAACGATTGAAACAGCTTCTCTTTTTTCAATGAATTACCAGCGACCCAAACATTTCTGCAAGAATTATACTTTCTGCGAAAAATTATGCATTTAGTGGAATGATATGGAAACATTCAAATTGAAAATCTAACGAGTTTTCATTCATGCTTTTCAAAATATTCAATAAAATGTTAAAAATTATTAGTTTTTTTAAATTCTAATAATTTTTTTTCCTTATCTTTTCCTTATTTTGTTTACATGTACGATGACACTAACGTTTACAAACAAAAAAAATTTCTATGTGGTTGTTGTTAAGTAGTATTTGTTGTAGTATTTACTTTACCTGGTTTGTTCTACCATTGCTTACTGGTAATGCTGAAGGTAGCTAGTTTACATAACTTTGTAATCGGTTATTCCATGAGTCGCACATTTCCCACATTTTTGCTGGGGTTGTTTGATCATCTACCCCGACCTACTTTGTATCATTGTAAAGGTGAAGTTTTCTTTTTTTTATTGAATGGTTTTTGCTTTGGAATACTGCTAATATCAGCGGAGACAACGTTTATAAGGACAGTCGGACAGATTTTCAGAATTGAGCTTTTGTATCTTCTGACAAAACACAATATTAAATTACCGCAAAGTGTCGGAAAAAAATAAAATTGGGAAATATCGACTAGTCTTAAACTAGGATATATATGGACAAATTTTTTGCGAGTAAGTTTTCTATTTTTGGGGACACAAAATTCCGTAGAAAAATGTGTAAAAAGCTTGTATGGGGGCTACCCTTATATGCGGGCTATACCAAAACGTGGATCTATGCTCTCTGATTTTTTGCAAAGGATGTTTTGTACCTTTAGCAAAGAATTACTGCCAAATTCCAATACCGTTCTATAAGGGTTGTTAAAGACGTGGGCCTATACCGAAGAATTTCTTGTGGAAAGTTTTATACCTTCAACGAAGACTAAATACCAAATTTCAGCCATTTCGGTGGGATATTGGGGTCAAAGCCATCAAAATACCGAAAATCGGAAAATCTATGGGGGCAATATCAATACCAAACATCTTAGGAGTAATAGAAACACCTACACTAAATTATAAAGCTCTCTCTTAAAAATTGAGACCTGTATCTTGATTTAAACAGACGGACGGACATGGATATATCGACTCAGAATTTTATGCTGATCAAGGATATATTTATATATGTACATTACGAGGGGAACTAGAAAACTTTCTGGCCTAGGCAACACGCAGCGTCGCCAGGCGTCATTTGACATTTTTATACCCTCAGCATTTATGCAACACTTTCATACGGACAAAATATGCCTCTTCGAAATAATGGTTTTAGACTATAAGTATGTTTGGACGAAATCCGTTTCAGACAATTTGAAGTTGATTTAGCACTATCCGTCTTTATGTCTGTCTGGCTGGTTGGAGCGCACGATAACTCTCGAACGGATTAACCGATTCGGTTCAAAATTTGGCTTTCGTAATATTTTGTCCAAACTTATTTAAAGTTCGAAGATGGGTTATATCGTTCCACTCCTTAGATGAGATAGACTCAATTAGTCCACTTCTTCGAGTACCTCCCACACAAAAGTTCGGAGAAGTTCAGTTTAGGACCTGCTCTCGAATCGCTTTGATTTTTGTTGTAACAACTTTTATTCACCGCCCCCATACGACGGTACAAGTTTCATCTGGAGCAAGTCCATAGTTCCTGAGAAACTGAAAAGTGCAAAAAACCGCTATGACAATGGGTTTAGTGGTTGGAGCGCAAGATTTGTCCACTCATTCGGGTACCTCCCACACAAAATTTTGGATAAATTCACTTTAAAACCTGCTCTCGAATCACTTTGATTTCTGTTGAAGCAACTTGCATTTGCTGCCTCAATTACGACGGTAAATGCTTTTTCAGGGTCAAATCCATACTTCTTGAGAAAACAGCCCAAAAGCTGTCCATACTTAGTTTCAGTTAGAAGATTGGCAACAGCTTCCTGTACTTTCCTCCAGTATTTAAAAAATGTCACTAAAATGGTATGCACGATATCCCTTGAACGGGGCAACCAAATTTATCCAAACGTTGGATCTCCTAATATTTTGTCCAAATTTAGTTTAATTTCTAAAACGGCTGATATCGATCTTCTCTTTATGTTACCTCCCCCACAAAAGTTCAACAATTGTGTCGATCTGTCTGTAGATGAAAGTTTTAATTCACATAGACTCAGGGTATATCACTGTCGGCAAAGCCGACTGATACTTTTTTACTTGTTTTTTATACCCTCCACCATAGTATGGAGGGTATATTAAGTTTGTTTTTCCGTTTGTAACGCATTGAAATACTCATTTGCGACCCTATAAAGTATATATATTCTTGATCAGGGTAAAATTCTAAGTCGATCTGAGCACGTCCGTCCGTCCGTCCGTCCGTCCGTCTGTGGTAATCACTCTAGCATCCACAAAAATAGAGATAGGACGCTGAAATTTTGGGAAAATGCGTCTTTTGTTTGCAGGCAGGTCAAGTTCGGTCCACGACGTTTTTAGCTACATTTTCAGACCGATTTGGCTATAATTTGACATTTAGGGTTCTTAAGTGTCAACAAACATATATAACAAAACTTGTGGACATAGGTCCACGTTTTGGTATAGCCCCCATATAACGGTACCCCCCGATTTGCGGTATTCTGACGTTTTTAGCTACATTTTTAGACCGATTTAGCTATAATTTTAAATTTAGGGTTCTTAAGTATAAATAAACTTATATAACAAAAGTTGTGGACATAGGTCCACGTTTTGGTATAGCGCCCATATAACGGTACCCCCCGATATACGGTATTTTGACGTTTTTAGCTACATTATCAGACCGATGTAGCTATAATTTGACATTTAGGGTTCTTAAGTGTTAATAAACTTATAAATTAGAAGTTGTGGACATAGGTCCACGTTTTGGGATAGCCCCCATATAACGGTACCCCCCGATTTGCGGTATTTTGACGTTTTTAGCTACATTTTCAGACCGATGTAGCTATAATTTGACATTTGGGGTTCTTAAAAGTCAATAAACTTATATAACAAAAGTTGTGGACATAGGTCCACTTATTGGTATAGCCCCCATATAACGGTACCCCCGATTTACGGTATTTTGACGGGTTTAGCTACATTTTCAGACCGATTTAGCTATAATTTTACATTTAGGGTTCTTAAAAGTCAATAAACTTATATAACAAAAGTTGTGGACATAGGTCCACGTATTGGTATAGCCCCCATATAACGGTACCCCCGATTTACGGTATTTTGACGGGTTTAGCTACATTTTCAGACCGATTTAGCTATAATTTGACATTTGAAGTTCTTAAATGTCAATAAACTTATGTGACAAAACTTGTGGACATAGGTCCACGTTTTGGTATAGCCCCCATATAACGGTACCCCCCGATTTACGGTATTTTGACATTTTTAGCTAGTTTCAGACCGATATAGCTATAATTTGACATTTAGGGTTCTTAAGTGTAACTAAACTTATATAACAAAAGTTGTGGACCTAGGTCCAAGTTTTGGTATAGCCCCCATATAACGGTACCCCCGATTTACGGCATTTTGACGTTTTTATCTACATTTTCATACCCATTTAGCTATCAATTGACATTTAGGGTTCTTAAATGTCAATAAACTTATATAACTAGTGGACATAGGTCCATGTTTTGGAATATCCCCCATATAACGTTACCGCCCGATTTCAGGTATTTTGAGAATTTTACCAACAAGTTTTAACCGAATTATCTGTAATTCGAACATTTGACATTTGAAATTCTTAGTGGCCACCACACCTCTCCACCAAAAATTGTCAAGAAAGCTCCCATATAACGGTACCTCCCGATTTTCAGTAATTTGATGATTTTAGCTACAATATTAAACCGAACAAGCAGTAATTTGACATTTGAAGTTCTTAGTGGTCACAACACCTCTCCATCAAAAATTGTCAACATAAGTCCATGTTCGGATATAGCTCCCATGTAACGGTACCTCCCAATTTTCAGTAATTTGCCAATTTTAGCTACAATTTTTAACAGAACTAACTGTAATTTGACATTTGAAGGTTGTAGTGGTCACCACACATCTGCATCAACAATTTTCAACATAGCCCCAATATAACGATACTTCCCTATTTTCGGTACTTTGAGGATTTTACTTAAAATGTTTAACCGAACGTAGGTCCATGTTTTTGTATAGCCCCAAAACAAACCTCCCGATTTTCCGTACCTTAGCTTTATTTTTTGGACGAACATTCTGTAATTTGAAATTTAAAAGTCAACAAAAATTCTGCAACAAAAATTGTTCATTTAAGTTCATATTTTCGTATGGCCCAGATACCTCCGAACTAGCTGTTAATGACATTTGAAGTTCCCACGTTATGTACCGATTTTCGATATTTTGAGGATTCTAGCTAAATTTTTTAACCGAATTAGGAGTTATTTGACATTAAAGGCTCCCATCAAAAACTGTCAACATAGGCCCATGTTTTATTATAACCCCTATATAACAGTACCTCCCAATTTCTAGCCCACCAAAAATTGTCAACAGTTAGATACAGGCACCATAAAAAAGGGCCTCCCGAATGAAGCATTTTATGTACATTATCTGACGTTTTAACGTACTCACTTAAAGTTGGGGACAGGAATGAATATTTTATGGTGGAGGGTATGAAAAGTTCGGCCCGGCCGAACTTAATGCTTTTTTACTTGTTTTTTTTTTTGACATTTTAACAGTTTTTTGCCTTAGCTTACTCAGGACAGTTTGACATGCGACCATGTGATGGGTTGTTTACAGCGACTAGAAAAAATCACTTTGCAAAAAAATGGAATTTACCTGTAAACATTTTCGTCCGATCTTTTTTCACAAATTTCTACGTGGAAAATCACGGCAAGAGTGCATGGGTCAAATTAAATCTTTGTATGTCTATAAAGGACCATCCTATAGCACCATGAAAAGCTGGTTTAATGAATTCAATAGTGTGCGACACGAACGAGAAAAAAAGGCTCTTGTAGATTGGTGCAAAGAAATTGTGAATAAAAACAATCGCGGTGCTTTAAACTTTCATATTTCTTCATATTTGTTTAAATGTTAAATAAATTCGTAATAAAACTGAACATAATTTATTTTTAATTGATAGCGGAGGGTGTGACTTAAATTATATAAAATAGTTTTGTGTCAGGAGGAACATAGTTATATAGCAATAAATTAAAAAAAAATTTATAAGGTTTTTATTGGTCTTACGCGCTTTTTTCATAGAGTGCATCTTGTAAACTTGGCCGAAGATGGGTTCGATTTTTTTTGGGGAATAAAAATGGACTCTTTGGATACGGAATAACCACATTAGGGCTGCAAATATTTGCAAATCTTCTGATAACTGCACTTTTGAAATATGGGATTTTGCTTGAATACAAATTTAGCTTGGCATTTGTATGTGAGCTATATCAAAATATGGACCTATCATGATAAATTTTTGCAAGGAGGAGTTCTACCCCTGGAGACCCTGAAATACCATATTATAGCTAAATCAGGTAATAAATATGGGATAACAAGTAAAAATTCAGCGAATCGGGGGGTACTATAAAAGGTGGCTACATCAAAACATAAATCCACATTGAAAATGTTTTGTAAGAAGATTCTACACGCAGTGAAACACGGAATGCAAAATAACAGCCAAGTCGGTTGAAAAATGTGGTCATGATATTCAAAATACCTTAAATCGGGAGGTACGGTTACATGGGGACAATATCAAAACGTGCACCTGTGTCCAAAATTTTTGGTGGAAATGTTTTGTGACCACTAGGAACCCTAAGTACAAAATTACAACTAATTTGCAACGAAAATGTTATATGGAGGCTATACTAAAACATTAGCCAATATTGTTCATATTTGGCACATTATTACCCACAGACACAGGCTGTGTTTGTGCTAAATTTCAGTAACATATCTCAATTCGTTTTTAAGTTATTAATTTCTCGCCGCTAGATCAGTGGTTTCGACCACCTTGCAGCGCCTGTTTGACCGGACAAAACGTGGAATTGATGGTTCATGCGTCGTACAGCCCTGACTGGGGATCCAATGACTTCATTTGATTCTAGCACATCAAGAAAAAAGGCGTGGTGAACGATTTTGGTCGCCATAAGATGCTGTAAAAGCCATTAAAAACCATGTTTTGGTGGTGTCCAAATGAAGCCACTGTAAACAACCCAACACATGGTCGTATGTCAAACTGTCCTGAGTACGCTTAGGATTAAAACTGTCAAAGTTTCCAAAAATTCAAATGACGCCTGCCGACACTGCGTGTTGCCTAGGCCAGAAAGTTGTCTAGTGCCCCTATAATATGGTGGATGGTATAAAAATTAATTTTATGAAGATATGTAGCAAGCATTTTGTACGAACAGACAGGCCACTTTTAAAGATCAGCTTTATCAATCCGATCAAAGCTCTTTTTAGTTTTAGCAATATCTTTCGCCCAGATGAGCTCGAACCGGATAAACTGTAACTTCATTCTCAACGTGTACTCCTTATGGAGGAGAGAAAATGAGCTACCAATTCGTACACAAATTGTTAACCACAAACTGAACTAAATAGGCGAAATTCTAAGACAATTACCAAGCGATATACAATACATATATAAATTACTCAAAGTCCTTTTTTAATGTGACTGGAATTACAATAAATCTTGCATTGCATTTATATACTTCCGGATTAACATACATTTTTAAATGGAATTTCCGGAGTCCATTCCGTTGTTGGCTCATCTTCTGTAATCATCGATCTGGGATCAATATTCTCTAGGATACTACGTATGCTATCACCATTCGCCTTTGGCGCCACTGCAGCTATGGGCGATGACACTGTAGATGGTCCTGTTGGTCCCATAGCAACACCTTCCATCACATTTGGCAATGAACTTATCGAAATATTTTTCTTTTGCAGCGCAGCTAGCGGAGGGAGATGAGGTAAATTTGGAGTTTGTTGTTGATGTGGTTGCGAATTGGTTCGTGCTAAAGTTGGCAGTAATTGAGATGGCTGCTGTTGTTGTGACGACGACTCATTGTGGACACCGGTTGTCGATATTGACTTGGGAACAAATGTTTTGGCGTCAGTCGTCGGTGTCATAGCTATTGTGGGAGTGCTCAAGTTGCTGCCATTGTTATTAGCCAGATGTTGACTGCTGCGGGTGCCAAATCGACGTTTAGGCCTGTGGGAGAGAATGTGTGGGTGTTCATGAATTGCATTTATTTTACATGTAAATTATGTGCCTATATATGTATAAGAAAAAATGCAACATTTTTTAGTATTCGATCAAAAAAAAAAAAAGAAAATTAAAAAAAAAATTTAAGCTACAAGAAAGGTTTTTGGTACAGCGATTTAGAAATAAAATTTCCATCCTCAAATCTGTTCGAGATACTAAATTCGGTTATTGTGCGCAATAGTTATGGCGGTTTCATTTCTGAAAATAAGAAAAAATCTTAAAAAACGCTAGCCACTATATTGAGAAACACTGTTAATTAATGGCTTCCTATGTACTATATGATTACTGAGGTTCCAAACTTTAGTAATAAAGTTGTAAATTTTCGCGGAAAATAAAAAAAAATTAAAAAATTAATAGTTTGGAACATGTTTTAATAAAAAAATACATATCTATGTAATCTAAACATCGCAAAGGTTCAAACTATTTAGCGATTCGCATATTATAGCAGAAACAAAAAATATGTTGAGCAAATTTAAAAAATGTTTGTAAGAAAAAAATATTTTTTCAAATTTATTTTATGAGTTAGTTGAATACAGTGTAAGAAAAATATATCGAAGTTATTCATCTATTTTAGGTAAAATTCACGCGAAAACGCACATTTATTATTGTAATCACTTCCCGAATACACGCTAACATCTTGCGGAAGATATAGAAGACTTTCAAATAAATTTTGGGTTCCTTTAAATTGGGAAAAATTTTGAAGGAAAACTGTATCGGATAATATACATATTGAAATGTGTGTAAATCGCGAAATCCTCAAAATCACTTGATGCGCATGCGGTTTCCCGATACAACGTATTGTTTTCTTTTCATTTGTATACACTCACCAAGATTTACTTTGGCGGCGATGTAATATTGTCTACAGTTTAGTGTGCAAAAAACTGTATAACGCGTATAATTTGCACAAATTGCATCCACTTTTTATGCGCATCCGATTTCACTATCAACCGTGAAAAAATACATTAATCTAAACCTATTTCCATAAAATCCATCAAGAACCGTGGATGTAGCATCACACAGTATTTTTGGGATAGATCGGAGACTGCTCCCATGCCACTAAATTTTTCAAACCGGTGTTTTCGCACAAACGCGAGTGATGTGTCAGCTTCTTCATTGAAAAAGAAACGATCCACATAAAACGCGAATATTTTCAAAAACATTTTTCGCAAATTTTTCAATTTATGCAGTAGCCGTTTCCGCTGTTCTAGCGGATGGATTTCCACGATCTATGATTTATATGATCCGGACCGCCGAAAAACTAGAATATCGCGGGGTAACGGCACACTCAAAAGGATATTGTAGATACTGTACCCAAAAATTAGGGTTTTCAGTAAAAATATCTCACTAAATGTTGGCTTTTGGCAGCAGATTACTGTGATGCTGTGTGGGCTACATAGTCAATATATAGATATCAAATTATGCGCAATCGCGAGTACTTTAATCCTATTATTGGTTATTTGAAATACCCGAATGCGCTTCCCAGTTAAATCAAAAATACAAAAAAGTCCTAAAATCCGGCTTCAAAATGTCAGCATCATTGAATGGCTTAACCAGCAATCAAATAGCAACGTAAAAGACATCGTTAATTTCAACGTGTTTTTACCTATTTTTATTCATTTACGCAGTCATAACTTCCACACAAATTAATATGCTAAATTTTTCAGCTTTCTTCATGGAAACTAATTTTTTTGTCCTTTACTCATATACATATGTTGTAGTAAGTTCAGTAATGTCTCCATTTACGTCGTTTCTTTTTGAATATTTCAACAGGTAATGGCGTCTAGCACTTGAAGTTGTGGAAATAGTTTACAGAATAGACAATTTTGAAATGTACCATTTTTGCGAGTTAATTGTTTTTCAAGTCCTCTCCATACATACACGCAAAAAAACGGCCTCTCTAACATATGTCCCAAACATATTTTGCAGCAAACATATATATGTTTGCAACAGTCCCAAACATAATATATGTTTGGGTCTGCAAACAAATATATGTTTGGGTGGAAACAAATATATGTTTGGGTGCAAACATATATATGTTTGGGTGCAAAGATATTTATGTTTGGGTGCAAAGATATATATGTTTGGGTGCAAACAAAGATATGTTTGGGTGGAAACAATTTTATGTTTGGGTGCAAACATTTTATATGTTTGGGTGCAAAAAAATAAAAACCCAAAAGGCACAAAAAAACAAACACATGCACCAGTGGGCGCTTACTGAGAGCATGGGAGCGTAAAATTCAATGTAAAACACTTTAAAATGTGTGCTCACTTGCTCTCAGTAAGAACTCACTGGCTATCTCTATAGTATATATACACACAAATGTGGGTTTTTATTGAAAGACAAAAGAACAACAAACACATATATAGGTACATACAAAATTCCAAAGAAATACATAACACACTTTAATAAAAGAAAAACTGATTGAAATAATTTGTAAATAGTCACACTTTTAAAAAGGAAAAATATATAGAAACGTAGTTGAACGCTTCTCCTTAGTTGTGAAATAAAACAAATTGTCCTCATAGTTAAAATCATCAGCGGGGAATCGGCATCTAGAATCAAATGATTATGTAATGTAATAAATAAATATGGATATGCCATATTTCAAATATACATAAATAAGTATGTATGTAATTACCAATATTAAATGCGATTTCTTCCTTGTCCAATAAAATAATTCCATTCAACTTTCCGATTCAATTATAAAATGTATTGGGCATTTAATTTACTAAAAAGCACAATTTATTTAAGAAAACACAAAACACTGATTTATTCACTCACTTTACCGTCTTGACTCTACAAACGCAACTAAAACACTGAAGAAAGAAAGAAAATATAATTCATATCATTTCTTCTTTTCTTCGTCGCCTGCTAAGTTGGTTAACAACAACAAAACAAGAAACACACGAGTTTGACGCATACATGCCACCAAAGCCCCCTTCTTCGCTTCTACGTCTTCTATTATACAATACACACAACTCTTTATTATAAAACAGCATTCCACAGCCGCGAGAGCACTGTTATTACTCTCGTTGACAAACATCCTCTCTCCACCCATCAAAAAAATGTTCTAACATAAAAAATATGTTTTACCCAAACATATCAAGTTGAGATATGTTACAAAATGTTGCAAACATATATTTTTTTGGACCCAAACATATTATGTTTGGATCCAAACATATATTTGTTAGCAACCGGTCCCAAACATATATTTGTTTGGATCCAAACATATTTCTAACATAAATTTTTCTGCGTGTACTGTTCGTTTGATTCAGTGGTATTTTATTAATCCTTCTTTGACACTTATAGCACGTTTAGATTAACGAAGTACACTGAATTTAAAATGTCAATTCTTTACGGTATACATTAAATAAAACCATGGGATTTAGGACCAGTATTTATTTATACGCAATGCAGTTGACATTTCGGAAATTTAAACGTACTATTACTGTTCATGTTTGTGATCTGTTGATGTAGTGCAAATATTCATCCACCTTAATGTGGACACAAACACATGTACAATTTACATACATGCCTGTAAATACATACCTTAATGGTTCGGTGCGTTTGATTAAATACGTTTTAATATTTAACATTTTCAGGTGGTTGTCACGGCTACCGCCATTGCCTGGCTCCACTTCATAGGCATCATTGAGGCATTTAAGGGTGGCTTCCGATATGTGCACTCGCCTAGAATGCAGTTGAGGGTATTGTAATTTGAGCATAAGTTTAATTAAAAAACGATGGAAGATGCGGTGATGGCGAGGCAATTCTATACACTTACCCTGGTATTCCACCTGACTCCATGTGATTTGCAATGATAACATCGTTGGACCAAACATCAAAGTGCCATTTTTTATTGCCCAGTACGCCGCACATTACAGAGCCACTGTGGATGCCGATTCGCATATTTAGATCAACCTGTGAAACAATTTAAGAATTGAATATAGGTTAGGAATCATTAGTAAAATTATAATTGGAAATAGGGTTAACTAGAATAGAATGTTCATAACTAGATTTTTATTGATTTCGTTGCCCCACCCCGTAGCTAATTAGTTTCATTTCCACTGTAAAACATCTATTGTTTGAATACGACAAAATATGGAAAATATGGAATACTAAAATAAACACATAAAGATGTAGGTTTCTTAGATTTTAAAATTAAAATTAAGTAATTTGGACTGGTTTTGAGACAAAAATTCGATTTTTGATCTCGATTTAATCAGATTTCAAGAAAGAACATGCCAAATAATGTGGATATGCATTTGTTTTCAAAAATATGCGAAAAATTTTGAAGCAAAATAACAAATATTAAAAAAAAGATTAAAGCTCAGAGGAGAATTTAAACGCAATTTGTAACAGTTTAATAATATCCAAATACATATGAGTGAAAGACAAAAAAATTAGTTTCCATGAAGTCAAGGTTTACACTATTATAATACGCGAATTATTATAGTTTACCAGTAACTATGACTATTACTGGATCAAATTAAAAATTTAGCAAACAAAAAAAAAAAAAAAAAAAAAAAAAATTACGTGGAAGTTATGACAGCGTAAATGAATAAAAATATGTAAAACACGTTGAAACTAACGAGGTTTTTTACGTTGCCATTCGATTGCTAGTTAAGCCATTCAAATGGCGGACATCTGTCCAAAGTAAAAGTAGAAGAATACAAAATGAGGATTACACTTCTAATGTATCACTTTTCAAAATTTCGACTGCATCCACACGCAGAGAAAAAAATATGTTTGATCCAACAATATTCCAAGAGCAAAATATGTATTGTTAACATATTGTTGGATTCCTCATGTAGTATTGTAAATCCAAAAATAGTTTGTGTCAACTGAACAATATTTCTCTCTTTTCTTCGAAAATTTGTTTCTCTTCTCTCGCTATTCGATGCCGTGTTGAAAAAACAATTTTGGTGAGTTGTGGTGTGTATGTACATGTGAGACTCTTGTTTTTATTTGTTTCTGTATTGTTTCATTCTTCTTTCCTTTTCATGTTTGTTATGGTGTTTAATTATTCCTTATGTTGTGGTGGGTTCTTGTGGCTTTTTGTTTGTCTTTGTTGTCAGCCAATGCAGCAAACCATGTATTGTGTTCATCAATGATTGCAATATTATACGCGACATTTATATCCAAGTTATGCGAAAAGAGTATATGGGAAGTATATGCACTCAAATCAAAAATTTCTGGCCTGGTTTTCTGTATTGACAATACTTTTTGTAAACAAAATTAGATTATGATAGTTCCTACAATCGGTATTGTTAACGATTTTAACAATATTGCGGAAATTCGAAAGTTGTTTTTGTTTTCTATGTTTGGAACAAAAGATGGTATTTTTGGATTTGGATTACAATGTTTGAACAAAACAAATACATTTTTGGAACCAAAACATATATTTTTGTTCCAACAAAAGCGAAAAATATTTTTTCTCTGCGTGCACCTTTCATGGATGCTGACATTTTGAAGCCAGATTTTAGGTGTTTTTTGTATTTTTGATTTAATTGGGACGCGCATTCGGGTATTTCAAAAAACCAATAATAGGATTAATGCACTTGCGATTACGCATATTGACATCTACATATTGACTATGTAGCCCGCACAGCATCACAGTAATCTGCTGCCAAAAGCCAACATTTAGTGAGATATTTGTTCTGAAAACCCTATTTGTTGGGTACAGTATTTACAATGTCTATTTGAGTGTGATGTTACCCCGCGGTATTTTAGTTTTTCGACGGTCAGGATCATATAAATCATAGATCGTGAAAATCCATCCACTATAAGCGCGGAAACGGCTACTGCAAAAATTGAAAAATTTGTGAAGAATGGTTTTGAAAACATCGCGGATTAATTAGCGTTTTCTGTGGATCGTTCCTTTTCAGTTGAGAAGCCGACATACCACTCGCGTTTTGTGCGGAAACTGAGGTTTAAAAGTAAATAGGTTTAGATCGATGTATTTTTTTTCATGGTTGATAGTGAGATCGCATGCGCATAAAATGTGTATGCACGTTATACAGTTTTTTGCACACTAAACTGTAGACGATGCTACATCACAGCTTCTAAAGTAAATGTGTATAACTATTTTCCTACAATTTCTTCAACAAACTCACAAAACAAATTAAAAAAAATATTTTTTTCTTACAAAAATTATATAAATATGCTTAATATTTTTTGTTTGTTTTTGCTATAATATGCAAACAGATTTGTATAGTTTTTGTTTTGTTAAAACAAGTTGCACACTACCAAATTTTTGAATTCATTCTTAATTTCTGCAAAAATGTACAACCTTTTTTATATAGTATATGTAGGAAGCCATAAATTAACAATGTTTCTCAATATAATGAGTCGCGTTTTTATACGATTTTTTTCGTATAATCAGAATTGAAACCAACATAACTTTTGCGCGCAATATCCGAAATTAGTATCTCGAACAGATTTGAGAATGATATTTTTTCTCAATCCATGTACAAAAAAATCTTGCATGTGGCTTCAAAAAATTTTTAAGATTTTTTTTATGGAAAACCAAAAAAGTTTGACTTTTCCTCATATACATACGATGTTCAATAGAATTACCCTACACGCAGAGAAAAAAATATGTTTGATCCAACAATATTCCAAGAGCAAAATATGTATTGTTAACATATTGTTGGATTCCTCATGTAGTATTGTAAATCCAAAAATAGTTTGTGTCAACTGAACAATATTTCTCTCTTTTCTTCGAAAATTTGTTTCTCTTCTCTCGCTATTCGATGCCGTGTTGAAAAAACAATTTTGGTGAGTTGTGGTGTGTATGTACATGTGAGACTCTTGTTTTTATTTGTTTCTGTATTGTTTCATTCTTCTTTCCTTTTCATGTTTGTTATGGTGTTTAATTATTCCTTATGTTGTGGTGGGTTCTTGTGGCTTTTTGTTTGTCTTTGTTGTCAGCCAATGCAGCAAACCATGTATTGTGTTCATCAATGATTGCAATATTATACGCGACATTTATATCCAAGTTATGCGAAAAGAGTATATGGGAAGTATATGCACTCAAATCAAAAATTTCTGGCCTGGTTTTCTGTATTGACAATACTTTTTGTAAACAAAATTAGATTATGATAGTTCCTACAATCGGTATTGTTAACGATTTTAACAATATTGCGGAAATTCGAAAGTTGTTTTTGTTTTCTATGTTTGGAACAAAAGATGGTATTTTTGGATTTGGATTACAATGTTTGAACAAAACAAATACATTTTTGGAACCAAAACATATATTTTTGTTCCAACAAAAGCGAAAAATATTTTTTCTCTGCGTGTAGTGTGGACTTTCTGTTTTAAGATATAATTTCTTTTAAAATGTTTGTTACCGCGGAAAATCCTCGGCATATAGGATACAACCTAAGAAATTTAATTTAATTCTATTTTTTTTTTCTTTTAGATTTTAACAAAATTGTCTGAACATTTCACCACTGGGAATATCTCTACAAAAGGTGTTTGGATTAACTATATAATATGCCAAGTTGCGATTTTTTGAGTTTTTTAAGTTATATCACTTTTTTGTAGGTACCGTCTTGCAGAAAAACAAGTATACGCAGAGAAAAAATATTTTTCGCTTTTGTTGGAACAAAAATATCTGTTTTGGTTCCAAAAATGTATTTGTTTTGTTCAAACATTGTAATCCAAATCCAAAAATACCATATTTTGTTCCAAACATTTCATGACCTAAGGAGTTTCGTATTGAAAAAGTGATATATAGCGAAATCCACACACATCCAAACAATATACTACGATCGTTTCGCTGATGGTTTAGTTCAGCTCATCAGGCATATTTAGATGTGGTGCTAGACAAACGCTGAGTTTGAAAACTTGTATATATACTAAACTTATGCACATTTGCAGTTGTGAAGTATCTTTGAAGCCTTTTTCCTATCAAGCCCTTCGTCAATACACATACATATCACGGTGAGCCTTAACTAATTTTAAATGGAAGGTGCTTACACCTCGGAAGTTTTTGCTGATTCTGAAACTACAATGCTCATAGATGAGAAATATCATGAAACAAAAAAAATCGCCGGAGGGATTTTAAAATAAATCGCGATTTAAGTTCACATTTTTAGGAGTTCTTTAGGTTTTCACGATTTTGCTTGGAAACCGCGAGTTCTATGTAAATGGCACTAAAGCAAATATTGTACAGTCAGTGCATTGTCCCAATTTGAACTTCCATATCTTAAAAACGGTAAAATATACGAAAATATCATAAAGGCCAGTCTTGTGGAGAATTTTCTCTGCTACAACATTTGCTTTAGTGCCATTTACATAGAACTCGCGGTTTCCAAGCAAAATCGTGAAAACCTAAAGAACCCCTAAAAATGTGAACTTAAATCGCGATTTATTTTAAAATCCCTCCGGCGATTTTTTTTGTTTCATGATATTTCTCATCTATGAGCATTGTAGTTTCAGAATCAGCAAAAACTTCCGAGGTGTAAGCACCTTCCATTTAAAATTAGTTAAGGCTCACCGTGATATACAATCGAAGATTTTTTCTTCATGAATTGTACCGCCTTCCAGTTCCAGTTAATGTCTCTACTATATAAATACCCCTATTTGTTTTTTAAGGTTCATGATGGTGTATACTACGTGGTTTTTTTATGTACGCAGCCATTTCGGTTGGGTACGTGGTTGTTACATTGCGATAGGTTTCAAACCAAGTATTTCTGAAAAAATAAGATTTTTTAAGAGTTTTTTACTTCACTAGGATGGATTGCCATCAATTACAACGATTATTATTTAGAGAATATCTCGATCTACACTCCCGATCCCAGGTCATATTAACGATAAACAAGTCCACCTATGTCTCAATCCAGGCCTCTAAAGTTGGTTTTTTAACTCAACTACAACTCAAAATTAATTAGGGGACAAGTATATTTCATGAAAAAGTTGAAAGTATTAGATTAGGAGATCAATCTTCCCTAGGTATGTGTGGGGAATAGATTTCGACAATTATCAGAAATTCTTACTACGACATATTGGATACATTTCGCGTACTATAGACTTCAACTGTGGCACATTTTTTTTAATAATGGGGAAATAATGCTACCGTCTTACCATAGAAGCCAAAAAAACTTATAGAAGTCCTCCGATCTGGCTGTAAACAGTTAAAATCGGGTGATTATTAAAAATATCTTACATACAGTGGCACAGGAAAGTATACATACACCCTACAAAAATGCAGTTTAGGCTAAATCGTTGGATTTTTAACAGCAAGAACTGCACTGTGTGGCTCCTTGGTGACAAAATAACCATAATTACACAAATTTATTTTAATCTAATACGTATATTTAATACAATTAAAGAAATTCAATTTTCACAACACAGAAAAGTATACATACACCCCAAGGAAATACGAGTATTATCGTAAAATTTATGGAATTTGTAGCAAAATTTATACATTTTTTAGTTTTGGCGAATGTCTCTGGGTGTGTGAGATATATTTTAGAGAAAAGACAATAATTTTTGGGGGTCAAATGCCGTTACTTAGGGTCAAATTTCATATATGCCTCGTTAAAGCTGACCCTTGCTTAATTTTTTGCGTTTTTAGGTATTGTACTTTATAAAAAGCACAAAATTAGTTTCAGATTGCAAATCTTGAGACCCAAGAAAGCTTTGGAGTTGTTATTGAGCAAAATATTCCTTCCTGGACGTCGATTAATGCACGTTTTTCCTCAAATTTTTCAGGAAGTTAATATATTCCGCGGAATTCCTGGCGCAAATTACATACAAAATGCATTGAATTGCTTTGCAATATGGTCTGATACAATCCTTGGGCATTAATTGAATGAGAAATGTGACATATTTTGTTACAAACCTGTTCCCAAAGCTTCTAAAGCAACAAAATATAAGCACTACCAAAAAACCATGAAATTTGTACTGTGAACAACGTCGTTTTCGTATTATGATCATTACCGTTACTATAGGCGCGAAACGTTTCGTATAATTGTACATTTCTGAGTCAATTGATACCCAAGCATTGTATCCGACAATATTACAAGGCAATTCAAGGCCATCTATATGTAATTTGCACCAAGAATTCCGCGGAATCTATTCACTTCCTGAGAAATCTGAGGGAAACGTGCATTTATCGACGTTCAGGAAGGTATATTATGCACAAAAACAACTTTAAAGCTTTCTAGGGTCTCAAGATTTGCCATCTGATACGAATTTTGTGCTTTTTATAAAGTACAATACCTAAAAACTCACAAAATTAAGCAAGGGTCAGCTTTAACGAGGTATATATGAAATTTGACCCTATGTAACGGCATTTCACCCCCAAAAATTATTGTCTTTTCTCTAAAATATATCTCAGACACCCAGAGACATTCGCCAAAACTAAAAAATTTATAAATTTTGCTACTAATTCCATAAATTTTACGATAATACTCGCATTTCTTTGGGGTGTATGTATACTTTTCTGTGTTGTGAAAATTGAATTTCTTTAATTGTATTAAATATACGTATTAGATTAAAATAAATTTGTGTAAATATGGTTATTTTGTCACCAAGGAGCCACACAGTGCAGTTGTTGCTGTAAAAAAACCCAACGATTTAGCCAAAACTGCATTTTTGTAGGGTGTATGCATACTTTTCTGTGTCACTGTATGCATTTCTATGCAATTTTTGTAATTTAGTGCCATATTTTGGTTCCTCTAAGAGAATATCATTTTCCTTTAAGTCAATTTGAGTTAAATAAACCACTGTTAGACCCTGGTTATGGACCTAGGTGCTCTCGTTTACTGTTAATATGCCCTGGTACTTTTTTAGTCGATCTGGCAACCCTGACGACCGATTTATCCTGTAGGTAATATTTATTGTAATTGATAGCAGTTGATCCCCCTAAACTAAAAAAACTAATAAAACGTCTTATTTTTTCAGAAATTCCCGGAAAGACCTACAGGACACTGTTTAAATCTAATATGATCTGGTACTCCCTTGGTCCATATGTTAATCCTATTAATAGAGATATTCTATACCTAATATTACTGATGCTTGATAGTAGTTAATCCTTATTAAGAATAAAATTCATAAAATGGGGTATTTTCACATATTTTATTATTGTTGTACTACGTGGACTAATTTTACAGCCAATATTGTCTTATACAGCCAATATTGTCTTAAGCAAGCCGATTTACTTATTTTTCAAAAAAAAAAAAAAAAAAAAACAACACATTTCTATCGCAATTATCTCTTATGTTTCATTAATTAATACAAAAAAAGTTTCGTTTTCTGGGTTCAAAAACAATTACTTGACAAACTGTGTGTTTCGTTCCTAAATGTGTTTCATCAAAGATACAATTGGTCACGTTGATCGTTTTCATCCTCGACATTAATTTGCAAAAAAAATGTACATGTATCGTAAGCTGCTGTTGAAAATCTGGTCTGGGAATCAAAACCTGGCATTCAGTGCGCAAGGCGGGTTAATATCCAGTCTGCTTAACCCTTTGTGGCCCGATTTTGCATGTTTGTGTATGCGTATTTCCCGCACCGTTTGAAATATTCATATATACTAAGTGGGTGTCGGTAGGTTGATTTCAGAAAAATAAAAAATGGAAATAACTTTTAAATAAATAGCTAGATTGGCGAAGTTATGCTTGTTTAAGTATAAATAGTCGAGTAAAAGTTTGGACATGAAATATTTTAGTAATTTTAAAAATGATTTTATATATATTTTTGAAAAATCTTAATGAGATGTTGATCTAATAAAATAAAAAACAAATATTTTACAGTTCCAATCAGTAGTTACAATTTGTTGAAATTTAGAATTTGCCTGTGGGCAACATTGGGACATTGTGGTAAAAAAGTGGTTATATTAGTGGAAGTCGAAAATACTGAATATCTCTTAAAAATATCGATGATGATATATGTATGTATTGGATGAAGATCAATATTATCAGGTTTAGAGTCTGAATATAGAATAGAAAATATTTTTCAAACGCTTTTACTTTGAAAAATGTCAATATGAGCATTTCAAATTATATGAACACCACCATATACGTCAAAATTGGCTAATTCGTGAACTATATATGATAAATATAGACCAATTTTCCATTCCATTTCCATCAATTTTCCTCTAGGATCAAACAAACTCATCAGTTTATCTTTTTCCACATCATGCATAATAAAAAATATAACGATAATACAAAGACTTAAGAAACAAACTTTGTTAATTTTTATAACCACAACGGTCCAATGTTGCTCACAGGCAACACTTGGTAACTCCCTTACCACGAGGAATTTATAAGATTTTTTTCGCAGAGGACTTATTTTTGCGACTACTAATCATAATAAATATGAAAAATATTTTTATCTCTACGGAAAAAAAATTAGTATAAACTGGAAATATCTTACATATGCATTTCTATGCAATTTTGGTAATTTAGTGTCATATTTTGGTTCCTCTAAAAGAATATTCTTTTCCTTTAAGTCAATTTGAGTTAAGTAAACCACTGTTAGGCCCTGGTTATGGACCTAGGTGGTCTCGTTTACTGTTAATATGCCCTGGTACTTTTTTAGTCAATCTGGCAACCTTGACGACCGATTTATTCTTTAGGTAATATTTATTGTAATTGATAGCAGTTGATCCTCCTGAACAATAAAACTATGGTAATCCTATTAATAGCACTGTGCTACCGTGAAAATTTGCAGGGGTTCTGATGCATAAATTCGTTGTTGTGGGAGTCCATGGAAGACGAAAATACCTTTGGTTTCTTCGTTTTTTGATTTTATAACGGTAAATGTAGTGAAAAACGGGGTTTCTTGGATTTTCAATTTAAAACGGAAATTTACTGCTTATTTTTTATTTAAAAGGTGGCTTTCGAAACGGCCATAATTTTAAAAAATCGGGTAACAAATGGTTAAGTTTTATTGGTTTAAGTGTGACAAAAACGCATTAAAAAACAGGAAATGCTTTTCCTCGTTCTAGGCGGCGTAGAAGACACCAAACTGCGTAATTATTTACTTTTATCAAGAAGGAAATTTAGTTAGCTTTACAAAATGAGGAAAACCAACGAAATCGGTTGAAAAATGCTTGAGTTATGCCATCTTTAGTATTTTAACTTTTTGGGTTTTCCTTTGTCATTTGTTGTGGAAAAAAGAAGTTATGTCCGTTTTAAGTTGAATATCCAAGAAACCCCGTTTTCACTACATTTTTCGTTATAAATTCAAAAAACGAAGTGACCCAAAGAAACCAAATGAATTTTCGTCTTCCATGGACTCCCACAATACCGAATTTATGCATCAGAAACCCCGCAAGAAATTTTGTCCACTTTTGTAGCACAGTGTAGTTAATCCTTTTTAAGAATAAAATTCTTAAAATGGGCTATTTTCCCATTTTTATACCCTCCACCATAGGATGGGGGGTATATTAAGTTTGTCATTCCGTTTGTAACTACTCGAAATAGTCATTGTAGACCCCACAAACTATATATATTCTTGATCAGCGTGTAATTCTACATCGAAATAGCCATGTCCGTCCGTCTGTCCGTCTGTGGAAATCACTCTAGCGTCCGAACGGATTGACGTAGGTGGATGAAATTTTGGGAAAATCTATTATATGTACAAAATGACTCGTGACGCGTCGTCGTTTTAAGGAATTTTTAAGATATTTGTCCCATTTTACCACCGAATTGGTTGTAGTTTGGTATTTTGTGTCTCCAGAGAACAAAAAACATTCCTACCAAAGTTGTTTTATATAGGTCGACGTTTTGGTATAGCCCCCATATAACGCCCCATATAAAGTACGCGTAATTTTAATATATTTTGAATGTATTAGTCCCACTTGACAACATAATCGGTTGTAACTTTGTATTTTGTGTTTCCAGAGCCTAAGAAATATTTCTACAATAAAATGTTTATATAGGTCCACGTTTTGATATAGCCCCCATAGGACGATATCTCCCGATTTTCGGTATTTTGAAGGTTCTGGCCTCATTATCACACCAAGATGGCTGAAATTTGGTATTTAGTCTTCGTTGGGTCGGTATTTTGAAGGTTGTGGCCACATTAATCCACCGAAATGGCTGGAATTTGTGGTGGAGGGTATAAAAAGTTCGGCCCGACCGAACTTAACACTTTTCCTACTTGTTTTTTTGGTTATTATTGTTGTACTACGTGGACTTATTTTACGCTTATACATCCAATATTGTCTTAAGTAAGTCGATTTACTCATTTTTGCAAAAAAAACCCACATTTTTATCACAATTATCTCTCATGTTTCATCAATTAATACAAAAAAGTTTCGTTTTCTGGTTTCAAAAACAATTACTTGACTTAATATCAATTTTATTTACTACATATTTGAAATGCTGTCTTTAACTTTAATGTACAATTGCGAGATGAAGTTCGCCGGGTCCTTTAGTATAAATATATCCCAACTACTGTAATTTAACGTTTATAATTTGGCTATAACATTTAGCTCAACAAGTCGAATGGACACAAAAAATCACAAAACCCGAACAAATAAAACAATTTACCACACAACCTTGCAAAGGTAAATGGGTGTAGTGAGTGATGTTGCTGGTGCCAGGGCACAAATTGTTTGCAATTTATGCAGATACACGTTACTAGCAGCAATAAAACAATACCAACGTTGATGAAAGCAGAGCAAACACGTAACCACGGCAAACAATATAAGGCCAACGAAGAACAAATGTCAGAGGTTCAAATAAATCGCAGATATGGCTACCGGTTAAAGTTCATAGGGGATTGGATGGTGTTCTTCTCATTTTCCGGGAGTAAGAAGGACGAACAGCAAAAGTTACTTACGTGAGTATGCAGTTGGACATCCTTAATTGCTTTTATCATGTGCAGACCAGTCTCAACACTGCAGACAGCGTGATCTGGACGTGTTTTCCAGTTATCGCTTTCAAATTGTGAAACACAATAGTAGCAATCACCCAGCAACTTGACTCGTAAACAATGGTTATCCTGTGAAAAGAAAGAGAAGTAGCGATACAAATTAAAACACAAATAAGTACGTATGAACATGGCTATGTCATTGTAGGTAATGCACTATGGGACCAACGACATGCTATGAGGCAATAGCTTAAAGGGAAGAATTGAACATTTTAAATTTCGTGATCATGATAATAACGAGTAAAAATTCTAATTTTGGTTCAATTCAGTAAGGTGTATAAAAAAGAATTACAACAACTAACAATTGTGAAATAAAAATATTGTTGTCATTGAAGTAAAATGTGAATGAGTTTTCAGGAAATAAACATTAACCCCCAGTTTTTGTAACTTATTTTTGTTCGTTCGTCTATATTCGTAATAATTTAGGCATTCATAGCTCAGCCCCCAGATGACATACACATCTAATTTTTCGTATACCCGTTCCATATATCATTATATCGCTAAAGCGAGTAAATCGATCTACAAAATTTGACAATTCGTGTGAGAAGAATAAAAATTTTTGCAAAAACTGGGGGTTTGTTTTAAAGTCTTAATTGACTTTGATTTTATGCTTCATATATACCTAACAAAAATACTCATTACAAGACCCATTACTAACCCATTATTTTAACAAGGACATATCGCGCGAAATTTGTCGATATTTTTTGGCAACTAAAATAAATAGTCAAATAAGTAGAAACGACTTTTGGTAACAACCTATTTTAGTGACCAAAAAATATCCACTTATTTCGCGCTATTTTCCCTTGTTAAAACAAGTGAGAAAAGGCTATAGTCGGCCCTATCTGGCTTTTATACCAAATGACTTAAGGCGAATTGAACCAAAATAATTAATATTAATTTTATATTTGACTACTATCGACATCACCAACATCAATATGCTTCTATCTCTGTGAGAAAATTTCGTGATGATCCAATCAAAATTCCGACCTGTAGTGTGATTGCAGAAAAAGTGGAAAAAAGGGATGTATTACCGACTATTGCGATATCTCTATTATTTGACCACCTACGCCAACCTACTTTGCATAATTTTAAAGATAGGATTTTCTACTTTGTTAGTCAGGCTTTGCATTTAGATGGTCCCCAACCAATGGTGAGATATTCGTCATTATTATTAAAATCGCAAAAATGAAAAGTTGGGTTCTATTAGCAACTATTGCCATATCTTCGTTGTTTGCCCACCTACGACAACCTACGCTACATCGTTGTAAAGGTGATATTTTCTATTTTCTCTGCCAGGTTTTGCTTTTTATATACCCTTATAGACGCTGAGATATTTGCTTTGGAATAAAATGTTGACTTTTTCTCCAAATAAATTTTTTGCTCATTCCGGCCCCTAAATATTATCCGACCATCACCAAACTCAATAGGATTCTTCCTCTGTGAGACCTTCATTAACCCTGGAAATTTCGTGACGATCCGATCCAAATTGCGACCTGTAACGTGATTTCCAAAAAAATGGGGATGTATTACCGACTATTGCGATATCTCCGTTAGTTGGTCACCTACGCCGACCTAGTTTGCATCATTGTAAAGATGGGATCTTCTACTTTCATAGTAAGGCTTTGCTTTTGGAAAGTTCTCAAACAAAGTTGTGACATTCGTCATTATAATTAAAATCGCAAAAATGAAAAGTTGGGTTTTATTTGCGACTATTGTGATATCTTCGTTGTTTGATCACCTACGAGAACCTACTTTACATCATTAGAAAAGTGATATTTTCTACTTTCATTGTCAGGTTTTGCTTTTGGTATCCCCCTTATAGAAGCTGAGATATTCGCCTTGGAAAACAGTTTTCTTTTTATCCAAATAAGTTTTTGCCCATTACGACCCCTTAATATTATCCGACCATCACCTGTGAGACCCCCATTAACCCTCAAAATTCCGTGACGATCCGATCAAAATTGCGACATGTAGCGTGATTACAAGGTTTAGATGGACAGACGGACGGACGGACACACATAGCCAGAGAGACTCTCGTCGAGACATTCATTTTGGTATATATAAGTATGGGTCTTCGGCCATTATTTCGATGCGTTACAAACTTTTTGGTCAAATCCAACTTATAATACCCTCCCCACATAGTGCTGTATAGGGTATAATGAGTTTTGTAATGATTATTTTTCCTGGGCATATTTATATGTACATATTTATGTATTGGCGCTTTAAAAGACAAATTATAAATCTATTTATTAAATTTGAAATACATATTTCGAGCAAATTCTAAGAAATTCAGAAATTTTAAATAACAAAAAAGCAAGAGGGTTGTTGTAATGGATTTGGCATTAGGCAAAACAATTTAGAAATAAATTCATTCCATTCGTGTTAAGGACTGTGAAAGGATTGCTTTGCTAAAGAGGTAATTCATAGTAAAATGCTGCGTATTAGTTACACAATCTGAGATATTTCCTTGTTAACATATCTTGACAAAAAGTTAATATATTTAATGTATGTTCCAGAACCTGCAAGAATCTAAAAATTTTTACTACGATAACAATTTTTCATTTATGAAATCGAAAAAAAGTAAAAATTAGTAGATTCTTGCATTCATCCATAATTTTTTTGTCAAGATGTAATAAAACGCATAAAAATACCTCACTAATGAATTAAAGTTGTTTTAACAAACTATTACAACAACGAGTGTGGGATTAAGCCTGGCTATTTAGAAAAACAATATTATTGACTAATTATGGCCTATGTATGACCCACTGTGCACATGTTTATATATATTACATGTTTTTTTCTTTTATTGCTAGATTTCTGTATACCATCAGTCGACTTACCTCAGCTATTCTATCGAATCGTGCAAAAAGGTCATTTAATATTTTAACCAGTTGTTGGGCAGAAGTCTTGCTCGCCAATTCTGTAAATCCCTGTACAAAATAGAGAAGGACAAAAGAACTATTAACTATTTTAAATTGAAAGTTGTGCTGTTAAGAATAGTGAATAGTACATACATATAAATCACATCTTTAGATATTTTGTGTGTTCAACTCACCTTTATGTCGGCAAACAGAATGCTCACGTTGTCCATCGGATAGACGTAGAGTTTGTTGAATTGTGTCTCGACATTTGGATCTGTTCCTTTATACATTTCACGTCGTATCTGATTGTTGACAATATTTGGCAAAACTGTTAAGTGAATAATCGAAAGTGTTATCACCAATGATGTCTTTAGGAATCTAATACATTTTTTATTTTTTCGATATCATAAATATGTAGATTCTTGCAAGTTCTGGAACAGATAGTAAATTGAAAAGCAAACGCTGAACTCGAATTTTTGACGCAGAAAGGGACAAGAAATTCGTCTGTCTTTTTAATCAGTCGTCGGTGTCATACTTAAGTGTTCCATACGCCAATTGCCTGATTCGAGAAAAAAAATCAAGTTAATGTTTGAGCCCATACAAGTTAAAAGTGGTGCAAAAATCCAATACTTTAGGAGCTCAGTTTTATTAAACTAAACTAAAAGAATATATCAGCAGTTTATTTTAGTCAGATATGTGTGATTGTCTAGATGTTATGGCTAATTTTTATAATTGCAAAAAGTTGCTAAATTGTTCCATGGGATCTTTTTCTCATGTTTTTGGCTGTTTGTGTCACATGGAACACTTTTTGTCAGATTTCAACAGAACCACTTTTTATCAATTGTGTTCCACCTCCCTTATGTGAAGTGATACTATGGAGTTGAAAATTCGGGGCTTTAAATGAAACATTTATATGAGAAAATGAATAAATTAAGGACCATTATTATAGGTCTCCCTAACATTTAACCCCTTAAGGCCTGCGTACATAAGCTGCCTTGCCTGCTTACCTTGCTTACCTCTGATAAAAGAATAAAAAAGAATAGGACAACCCAGTTCGAAATTTCCTCGGCCTTCTTTATTCTTTTTTATTTATTATGTCAAAAATGAAGTAGGAAAGCAAGGCAATCAGGCAGAGCAGCTTATGTACGCAGGCCTTTAAGCCTCCACTTATCACTTTTTTAACTATTTTGAAATATTTAAGTAGGGAGTGATTTTTGCATTTCTAATGTAACATAAAAACTTTAAAAGCACTTTTTCAAAATACCATTTTTGTAGTCGGTGTCCACACTAGCTTCAAGACGAATGAACGTATCTGCGTATTTTTGTGGGCTTACATCAAAATCTTGCCTTTAAACGAGGGAATTTTTGTGTTCTACCAATTTTTTGGGCAGAGGTATTAAGTAGGAAGCTTTAAACTTAAGCGAAAATAAATTGTGGTTTTCATATAACAATATAATATTCAAACATATTTAGATTTTAAAACTATTATTCTCCAGTTTTTAAACCCAGTCCTTTAAAACAATTTGTTCCGTACGCCACATTGTTCGTAACTTGACAAAATTGGTAATTTTTTGTTAAAAACGTCACGAGACATGGATATGTAACAAAAAAGTTCAAAGCTGTTTTGTTCCATACGCGAGGCTTTATGTATATGGAACAACAAGACAAGATTTTTTGGGTCACAAATTTCCAAAACTATAGAAGATAGAAGAAAACCAATTAAAAGATCTGAAAGAGCATGGAATAAATCCTAGGAATGTACCTTTATCCCAAATTTCAAAAATGGCGTATGGAATACTTAAGCATGACACCGACGAAGTGTAGATCGACTCATATTATTATAGCCCCACAGAAGTACAGGTTTTTAAATTTCGGAGGGGGCGGGGTACAGCCCCTATTCTTAAAACTCTATATTTGAAAAAAAATTTGGACGTGTCGCCTTGAAAATTAATTTGCGAAAAAACAATTGTTGTATTTCAGAATATTGTTACTTCTTTGAGACAAAAAGACACGACCCACTCCTACATTATAAAATATGTTATATATCCAAACAACTGAACCATTTTTCATGAAATTTGCAGTAAATGATTAAGATTTGCTATGGTAATGTATATTTTTATGAATTTTTTAAACGCTTTACAAACATATATGCAAAACTTATAACCATACAGTTTTGAACATTAGTTTTGGAAGACAAGGGGGTGAGCAAAAATACCCGACAATGGCCATTTTTTTAAATATGTTATATCGTGATGATGACTTCCTGATGACCACTTTCAAACCTACTGAACCTAATTTCAAGAAATTTTCCGAAAATGCTGAGAAATGTCTCGTGGTGTTGATGAATTTCGGAAGGCCTATTGTTTTAACCCTTCCTTGGACACCATGTGTTGTTTGTTACATTCGTAACACACGAGTCTGGCCACAGACAGCTTACTGCAGTGCAATAACGATGATATCAAGAGGTATCCTAAGATATCTTCTAAATCATTGGAGAATCCTATGTTTGAACTAATCCACCCCACAAAAGGAGAAAAATAGCTAAGTAATAGGTATTATTTGTCGAGTTATACATATGTATAATTGTCTGAAATAAAACTGTAACCCTGTTAGCAAGGGATTTTTTAAGTGGCTATACCTTCACTGATTTCACACCCATCTCTTACTTTTGCGACCTCTTTATGTGCAATTTTGAATACATGGTACGGTGAAATGCTACAAGTTTCATAAAAGGGTATTCACTTTGTCAATAATGTAGGAACATATCTAATTTTAGCGAAAAATCGAATTTTTTTCAGACAGACTCATGTGTTACGAATGTGAAATGTATGTCTGAAAATCGTAAGTCCGTGTTTTTTTTTCATTGGAAAGGTAAAAAATGTCATGAAGCTATCAGGAATCTTACGTCCATATGAAAATAAAATGAAGAAGGCCCGGCCAGACTCAGGTGTCAACGGAGGGTTAAAATCGCTAAACTTATGAACGCATCGGTGTGGAAATTAATCTGCAAGACAACGGTGGTTGCGCCCCTGCCAAAATGTTCTTACCCAGCAAACCAAATGTCGGATGTCCGACACGTCTGAACAATTTCGGAAGCAACGTCGTTCAGATTTCGTTCCGATTTCTAAACGATTTTTCGGAGCGGACATAGTTCAGATTTTGTACCAATTTCGTTCCGATTTCGGAGCGAATGTCCGAAAGAAATTTCCTTTCCGAATTTCCCAAGGATTTTCTTCAGATTTCGTTACGAAATCGGATCGAAATCGATACGATGTCGCTCCGACATTTCGTTCCGAAATTATGTCAACCACTTCATACAACTTTCGTTAAGATATCGTTACGATTTCGGATCAGACATCGGACGTATCGTCCGAATTTTGTTTCGATTTCGTTAAGATGTCGGTACGATTGGTTTGCTGGGTAGTTGGGGGCCGAAGCACAGTTGTTGCACCCATTGCACAGTGGTTCCACCCATTGGCCAAAAATAAAAAAACTCAATGTCAAATTTTCGGTACAACATCTGGGAACTCTGACAGCTTTGACATGAACTTTTTTTAAATATATTAGTTTTTGTTTCATTCCAACGCGATCTGGTTAAAAATAGCTCCAAAAGTCGGAACATTTGACTAATATTTTTTGTTGTGAGTACAACTTACAATTTAAGTGCAAGTAAATGTATTCAAAATATCGCGAAACTAATACGTGTTGCAAAATATTATAATGGATTTTGAAGGAGGAGGTAATAGCTTAATTTTTTTAACAGATATTGTTTTAGGCGTCACCCCACTAATGTGTTTAGTTTTGATAAATTTTAAGATTGCCAACGTTTACATGTGGCACTGGGGCCTCAAAGATTTCATAGTAATTTGTAATACCATAATAGCATAGCGTGAAAGGCCTAACATGTTCAGAATTTTAATATACCACTAAATACTATACAACTGCAGTTTTATATTAAAAAATATTCTGAGGTGTAAAATTTATTTTTACGCTTACTGTATATGGTTACTCTGTCATTTCTAATTCAAGATTAACATTATGGAAACGATTCGAGTACAGCTTGCATTTTTCGAATTTTAAATCAGGCATATGTCTATGTAATAGGGTGGGCCGATTTAAACATCTTAAGGGGCGCTTCGCATTCTGATTCCTGGGATTGTACTGAGCACAAAAGACCACTAGACCATGCGTCTACGGTGAAAATCTTCAGATTCTTGGCACGTTTTTTTGGATCTTTTGGCATATAACAGCCAAACCATTCAAATTTTTGATCCAATACTAAGACAAAAATTGTAGCCAAGACTATAATTAAGAACTCTCTAGTACATCGCATTTGTTATTTTATTGTCCTACTAGCATGTGCCCTCAACTTCGTTAGCGAAAAGTTCACATTTATAAAAAAGAGAACGCAAGCAGAATTTTTATTTACCCTGTTCAGTAGAATTACAAAATTCCATTCCTAACCTTGATAATATTAACCAAGGCAAATTGTTATAAGGTATATGCATGAATTACAACAACTAACAAATATACAAAAACAACATTGTTGTTATTAGAAAATTAATTGTCAAAGAAAATATTGAATAATAAGGTCGTTCCAAAAATTTTCTCAGGAAAAACATAAATACATTTTGAAAATCCTCTAAAGTAGAACAAATTTGAATCAAAATGTAAATATAAAATATTCAGAACTGTCGTAGGGCATTTTTATTACACGTTCAGGATGAAAAGCACTATTTTATGGTAGCAAATTTCGAAATTTCAAATTTCATGAGTAGACCCTATTATATTTTGAAAACTAAATTTACAAAAAAATAAGAATACAGCTGATTGTCACTTCTACCTTATATAAATATGCCTTGATATTAACTGTGAAAAATTTTGTTTTGTTTGATTGAAAAGAAAGAAGTATGGTAGTAGGGCGAAACCTATAGCTCTGCGTGTTGCGTGTGCGTTCAAAAATACAAAAACAAAATACATGTATTTGTTGTTGTTTTCAATTTGAAATACATGTATTTTGTTTTTGTATTTTTGAACGCAACACGCAGAGCTTTCGCCCGTAGTTCGAACAAAGTCCATATTTATATTAGGCAATTTTACTTGAGGGGCTTTGCTAGATCCTCTATCGGGACCCTCCCATTGGCGAATTGGGGACGTTCGGCTTGTTAATTAAAACTAGTCGGATACCAGGGAAATAAAATAACTGGGGGTGACCAAAATCTAGCCTAAGGTACTACTGCCGGCACCTAGTATTGATAGAAGGCGGAGGTTGAGTGAACCGGAACGGCACTATTGAACGGCAATCGGCGCAGTGGCATCCACATAAACGGCGATTTTTGTTTTTTTGGCAGCGGCGACAGTGTAGTTGCGAGCGGGCGTCTGTTTTGAATCAAGCGGCTCGCTATAGAAACGTGTATCCATATAGCCAGGATGGTGGCTACAAGCTGGCAGTCCCAGCGCCATCGTAGGATACGGTGGACTGATCATTCACCAATCTGAAAAAACACTGATTAATGAAACTGAAACGAGAGAAAAAGTTAACAATACCGAATCGATGACAACCTTTAGCAAACGAAATCGGACACGAATAGGTCAATGGAATGTTAGAACATTAAGAGAACCAACGAGACTTGCCCAACTAGAGGCAGAAACAACTAAGTATAGAATAGCAGTTCTTGGAATAAGCGAAATGCGGTGGTGTGGGAGTGGTGAAACAATATCTGCAAACGGCAACCTTATTTTGCACAGTGGAAAGGAAACCAGAAGTGAAAGTGGTGTTGGCCTAATAATAAGCAAGGAATTTCGAAAAGCCCTTTGCTCCAGGAACCCAATTTCAGATCGGATAATAACAGCACGTTTTTACAGTGACGTAAAAAAGTATGTCTCAGTTGTTCAATGTTATGCACCTACAGAAGACGCAGATGATGAAATGAAAGAGTCATTCTATAATCAATTATCAGCAACCATCCATAAAATTGCCAAACGCGACATACTAATTTTAATGGGAGATTTTAATGCAAAAATAGGTAGCGACAACCGCGGCGCAACTGAAGTTATGGGAGAACATGGTCTGGGAATAAAGAACAATAATGGCGAACGTTTTATAGAACTTTGTCAATCACTTCAATTAGTGATCGGCGGTTCTTTATTTCCACATAAGGATATCCATAAATATACGTGGACATCACCAATCGGTAACACGCGAAATCAAATAGATCATATATGTATACATCGCAAATGGAGAGGATCACTAATAGATGTGCGAACAAAAAGAGGCGCTGATATCGACAGCGATCACGAGGTAGTGGTCGGTACAATTAGAATCAAACTTAAAAGGATTTATAAGAGGAATCAACAAGCGCTACCAAAGAGATTGAAACAGAGAAAAGAAAGAGGAAGTAGGAAACGCTCTAAGAGAGTGCGTACCATCCGGTAGTGTAACATGGGAAGAGACGTGTGAAAGAATTATAAACATCGGAAAAGAGAAAATTGGATACAACTATAAAACGCAGAGGAAACCCTGGATATCAGACAACACGTGGAACCTTATTCAAGAAAGGAACAATTTAAAGCTTCAGGTTAACGCAGACCCCAGACTAAGAACTAGATACTCCACTATAGCGCGAAAGTTTAAGAGAGCAGCTCGGAACGATAGTGTCATAAATAAACTAAAGAGAAACAAAGCTCCAGGTGAAGATGGTATGCCTCCAGAACTCCTCCAATCAAATCCTGTGGTATCCACCGAGATAATGTACCCGTTTATATATGAAGTATGGTCCAATGAACAGTTTCCCAGCAAATGGACAAACGGGGCAATAATAAAATTACACAAGAAAAATGACCGGACCGACTGCAATAATTGGAGGGGCATAACCCTTTTAAATGCTATATACAAAATAATAGCCACCATTATAAACAACAGACTCAAATGCGTTGAAGAATCACTGCGTGACGAGCAAGCCGGCTTTAGACCACACCGTAATTGCGTAGATCAAACCAATACTCTTCGTATTATAATAGAGCAATCGGTTGAATGGCGGTCCCCTCTATACTTGGTATTTGTAGACTTTAAAAAGGCCTTCGACTCTATCCGGCGTTGCGCAATATGGTCGGCACTGAAAGAAAGAGGAATACCTCAAAAGATTTTAAACCTAATAAAGGCAATGTATGCAAATACCAAGCTACATGTCCGACACAATGGCACAAGAAGCGAGGACTTTGAGACGAACGCAGGAGTAAAACAAGGTTGCCCTTGTCATCTCTCCTTTTTGCAATTACTTTGGACGTAATAATGTCAAAACTGGCAACGAAAAAAAAGGGAATTGTCTGGAACCTGAATAGACACTTGGAAGATCTCGATTTTGCAGACGACATATGCTTATTGTCGCACAAATTCAGCGACATGAAGAACAAAATAAATGAACTTGTCCAACTGGCTAGAGCAGCGGGACTGGAAATTAATATTGAAAAAACAAAAGCTATGCGCATTAACAACTCATCGAGTAGCCATATAATGATTGACAACCAGCAGATAGAATATGTACAATCATTCTGCTATTTAGGAAGTATGATGTCGGCAAATGGTGATGTGGAAGATGACATCAAAAACAGACTAAACAAGGCGAGATCTGCATTTGGCAGAATGAACAATATGGCGGTCATCGCAAATATCAATAAAAACTAAAACAAGAATATTCAACTCATGTGTTAAATCCACCCTCCTGTACGGTAGCGAAATCTGGAAAATGACGTCCAGTATAATGCAGAGACTACAGACATTCATAAACAAATGTCTTCGAATATTATGTCGCATATTCTGGCACTTTAAATACCTCGGGGTCCTCATAAATGACCAATGGGATGCGTCAAAGGAAATAATGTGCCAAATTGAAGTAGCCAGACAATCTTTTTTCAAATATTATAAAACATTAACAAGTCATGACATTAACATTGCAACGAAGATGCGATTTATTAAATGCTACATATGGTCCACTTTACTTTATGCTTCCGAAACATGGACATTAAAATCAACGGACGAAAATAAATTGAACGCGTTTGAAATATGGATTTATCGCAAAACTCTAAAAATTCCATGGACAGAGCGTGTACCAAATGAAGAAGTGCTACGAAGAATACCAAATGAAGAAGTGCTACGAAAACATCTTATTTCGGACACATAATGAGAAATGAAAAATACTCAATCATCCAGAACATAATAAAATGCCAAATTGAGGGAAAAAGGCCAAGAGGAAGAAGAGAAATGTCATGGATAAAAAATATTCTAGACTGGACAAATACGCCAGATGAGAACAACCTTATAAATGCTGCGAGGAATAGAGAACTCACCATTGCAGAATAAATTTACACAATAGATATTATATATACATCTAAAATATTCAACTTGTAATTGTATGATCGCCAAAATCCGAATACGGATCGGCAAATAAAGAAGAAGATTCTGGCCAAACCAAATAACAAACGACGACCTTTGGAGAATAACAAATGAGGAGCCAATTAATGTTCAAATAAATAGAAGAAAATGGTAATGGATAGGCCATACACTGCGAAAGACTCATGTAATGATAGAATAAGATGGAATTCTCTCGTAGAAGCCCTATGTTCCCATGGGGAATAAATAAAGGAAAAAAAATTTACTTGAGGCAATTGTCAGTTTGATGGAGAGGGAGGTGAGGCATATGATAACCCTTTGGCTCTCAACACCCTCTCTCACCTGACAATTGCCGCAAGGAAAATTGCCTAATGTAAATATGGACAAATATGGAAAAACGCAATACCAATTTTTGTACAATTAATTTTTTCGTACGTTTATCTTAACGTCCTTATCTCAACCCAAGACACCAAAAGTGACCATAAACCAAATTTCATAAGTAAACCTCTATCCCTACACCGTATACAAAATTTAGTATTATTCAGTACTTTTCGAATACTTACAGCAGGCATTTTCAAAAATACCTCCATATTTTAACCCAGCACATCAACTGTGACCCTAATGCCAAGTTGCAGAATAACCTATACACTCTATACGAAATTTACATCCAGCACCATCCAGCCGTTTCGGCTGAACGTTGATGAATAAAGTTAGTCTTCAGTCCGTCAGTCAGTCAATCACCTTACTCTTTTATTAATATAGATATGTATTTATGAAATTCTGGAATTTTATCCCCACCGGCGTATGATTTATAAAAATTATTTTATTTATTGTATGGTAGTTAAACGCTGGGGGTATAACTATAATTCACCTTATTTCAGCAGCACTTTAAATGATTTGCATCTAACTTTTATAATTTTTCATCGATTACTTTCATCCAAAGACCATTGTAATCTTGACGTTGTCAACTTGGAAAACCTATAAAGGGCAATTCCATATATAAAGGTAAGGTCACATTAGCCGCTTACTGAGAGCAAGTGAGCATACATTTCAATTCATTAGCCAAATATTTGCCTAATGTGACCTTACCTTAAAAATCTCGTATTTTGGCCGACGAAGAGATCCAGTTTTTCAAGTCTAAATCTGGAAGTTCGATTTTCAGCGTCGACATATGGTCTAGTGGACTTTTCTGCTCACTACAATACCAAGAATCAGAAACGCTAAGCGCACTTTAAGATTGTTTTTCTTCCATACAAATCGCCCCACCCTAATATGTAGATATCATTTGTCTCTACTTACTTGAATCCAATAGCTTTTGTGTCCTCTGTAATTCCTTCTCCGATTCCTTTTTGTGTTCCATCGCTTTGTGAGTTTCAATGAAAGCCAAACGTTGTCCTCTGTCCGTCAAATACTTCGTGTACATGCCAGCCACATTAATGGCCGAGTATAGAATAAAATTAGCAAATATTTGAAATGCAATGCAATTGGATTTCTGTAAATGTAGAATATATGTAAGTGTGTATGTATAGCCAAAAAAGTAAAAAAGCTTAAACGTTAATGTGAATACATCATTTTGGTTAACATGGCTATTGGCAATGTTGGATCTCTATATGTAAAGTGCCAAAGTTCCTTAGTCATATGCAATGACAATGACAAATAAAAGTTCGTAATTCAATTACAATTTCTTCCAAGAATTTCTAACAAAAAAACTGGGACACTCGTTGGTTTCCAATAAATCTTCACCACACCCCAGGGTACCATTAGCTAACAAGTGGTTAAGACAGTTTACAACTTGTTTATGTATGTATGTATTTATGTGTTTGTGCTGATTGATTTTCTACTTACTTCCTGTTTCTGTAGTTTAATTATGGTTATTACAGTAAGATGACAACTCGCTGTGATGGTGCCACCCACAACGCACCATTTGAGCGGCAATGGCAGCATAGCATATGGGACAAATATAACAAAAAGGATATACCATATGAGGTACTCTCGGTCGGCAAACCCCACTCCTTCACCCACGAATCCTGTAAAAAATTGAATTGTAGTCTAATGTTGGTATATGACGTTCCATTCTCAACGAATGACACAATGGATACAGCAGTATCAGTGTATCAGAGGATGCTACAGTACATAGCTGAGAGAGAAATAAGCTTGGGGTCATTACTTGTAGGTGTAATTGAATTCCCTTGGGGTTAATTAGATGCACTTACGACGTGAGCTAACAACAGTTTACCTTGAATGTTAAAAAGTATCCATGTGCAGACAGCTGCCCAATGCAGGTAGTTGTTAGCAAAGCAGCGCCAATAACCAAGAAAACAAATCGACATGTTCGACAGAGCACAACACACGGACCATGTTATGGCTGTTGCAACGTTTACTTCCTGCCGTATAAATTCAACCAAATTAAGATATCAATCGGCTTAAATGAAGTTTTTTTTTTGAACTTACCACCTCGACTTTTGTTTCGGCTTCCTTTAGAAACCAAATCATTGCCAGCACAATTTTAAGTATAAAATCCACAAAGTTTACAATGATCAGAGATTTCTGTCGCTGTCGATGGGTGTATGTTAGATAGGCGCGTTCTAATGAGCTCTGTTTGAAGGAATTTGTCAAAGAGGGACAGAGAATTCCTTTGATAACGTTTCCACTTTTGAAAGCAGAATATGTTTCATTATTTAGTGGACGTGTCATAGTTGGTCTACGACCTTCTTCTTCAGCCTCAAAATCTATGGAAGAACAGAAACCAAGTTACAGTTGTATCCACATTCAATGTAGCACCTCACTTGCCTAGATTTGTGTTTCCAAATACGCTGCAGCTCTCCGTTCGCCTCTTTGGTCCATAACGAATTTTCTTCTCCATAATACGAACGGATTGCACTCGTAATGGAACACCACTTTTAGTTCTTGTCCTACGGAAACTTGCTGCCAGCGTTGAACTCGAGCCTCGTAACGACGATGGCGCCTCATCGTCCATCTGAGCCCCGTCACCGGGCAGTCGTGGTATTTTCGACATGTCTTGCAGATTCTGTGAGTATTCGGCCGAGTAAAGCATTTGTAGGGTTATCCACAAATTGTTAAGTTCTAAAAATTACCTCTAT
This sequence comes from Musca autumnalis, assembly GCF_047663935.1. NCBI lineage: Eukaryota > Metazoa > Arthropoda > Insecta > Diptera > Muscidae > Musca > Musca autumnalis. The sequence goes on from NW_027411977.1 coordinate 152,513,916, forward strand.
ATTGTCTGTGAGAGCATTGACATTGCCATCATCTTCAAATTTATTAACGACAGCGGCAGTATCATCGTCATCACCATTGCCAGCAATGTTTATGCGTCCATTAGCCAACTCATCTTGTTTTTCTGTGTGTGCGTCTAGGTGTTTATTGTTTGCTTCGAGCGTATCGTTTATTGATGCGTCAACGATGTTGGTCATTTCCATTTGCTGAACGTTTTTATCCTCGCCAAAAATATCATCTCCGGATCTGTTCACAACAGTCTTAGGTTGTCTTATCGGACTTCCGCCTCCCATTTTGTATGCCACAACATTGGCGATTGATTTTGTAGTTGTTTCAAATTTCTTCACAATAACTTTAGCTGCCTGGTCATGCTGAGATTGGCTAGGTCTGCGTCTGTATGTTTCACCGGAAACCAATTCATCATCATCATCCATAATGCGTTCCTCCAGGGGTCTGTAAAGGATAATAAATTGCAAAATAAAGGAAAATTGAAATTTGGAAAAATGTAAATAGATTTATTGTTAACGAAGAAGAGGACATGTTTTAATAAAAGCCCATACTTTTCAACTTCAACATAAAGTTAGTCTACAATCGAAGTACATATATCTACATTTCTCCCTGGTTATAAGAGTTGGGCGGTGTTCATAGATTCACTTACATTGCACATATAAGTACATATAGATTTTCCCCAAACAACCCACAAGATACAATACCCTTGGTCAACGAGTGCAGCTCGAGTCCAGACACCGCCGTTCTTCCCCACGAATACATATATAAAGAAGTTTAACAAAGCGCCAGTAGTTATTTTGCTACATTTATATAGAAAAAGGTATAGCCATTGGGAGCCTTTTGTTTCTCAACACCCTCTCACAGCAGCAAACTAAGAATTGTCGCAACTAAAGTTGCCAACGGTAAATAAGGTCTTAGGAATAGGACTTAGAATGGATACAAAAGCCAACCCGCATTTATTAACAAGCGTTAACATGAATTGTATTGAAGTAAAATGGAATAATCCACTTTCTTTCGTCTTTGGAAGTACTAAGCTCATTCGCAACATTAAACCTTACTTCTAATATACGTGAAATCAGGAGCAACCGTCATATTGGGAATCCGAAATGAGTAAACCCACTACAGTAGGAAAATGTAGCAAAACCTTTCAAAATAACTCACATCGGACGGTATCGTTAAACGGTTTCCCTCCCAAAGCATAAATATACATACACGGAGGACAAAAGGCCTCTCTAATATATGTGCCAAACATATTTTTCTGCAAACATATATATGTTTGCAACAGTCCTAAACATAACATATGTTTGGATGCAAACAAATATTTGTTTGGGTGCAAACAAATCTTTATTTATATGAAATATAAATATAAACCCAAAATCTACAAAACATACACACATTTATTAATGGTGGTGTTTTTTCTTTTATTGAAATGCATAAAAATATAAAACACAAAAACAACAACAGACGCGTAGATACATACAAATTCCAAATACAAGAAATAGTGTCACATTTTTAGAAAGAACAACTAAGAAAAGCGTCAAGTTCGGCCAGGCCGAACTTTTCATACCCTCCACCACGAACTGTATTGAAGTGAATAGGAACAATTAGTTTAATTTCGTTTTATTACAGCAGTAGTACATATATCTCAACTCCCTTCAAAACAGCTCACATGGGGCTAAATTTTTGTTCTTTCCAAAACATGGACCAATATTTACAATTTTCCGAGGAGGAAAGTTACGTAACTCCAGCGAAGACTAAATAACAAATTTCAGTTATTCCCCTTCAATGTTATGGCTAAAACTTTCAAAATACCGAAAGTTGGGAGGGATCTTTCTATGGGGGCTATATAAAAACGGACTATTAAATATCATCCGTTTCGATGGGATATTGAAAATACCGAATATCGGGAAGTACGCTTCTATGGGGGTTATCTGAAGAAGAAAAGGGTTTATGTTGATAATTCTCTTCTGCAATATTTTATATACTCATGGCGGTTTAAATACTAAATTTCAGTCATATCGGTGGTATATTGAGGCCACATCTTTCAAAATACCTTAAATCGTCATATGCGGGCTATTTGAGGACGTCAACCTAAACCGGCAAAAACTTAATACCAAATATCAGCTATTTCGGGAACGAAGACTAACTACCAAATGTCAGTCATTTCCATGGGATATTGAGCAGCAACCTTCAAAATACCGAAAATCGGGAGGTACCGTTCTATGGGGGCTATATAAAAAGATGGACCTATACCGAACAATTTCAAGTGGAAAGTTTTATACCCTCAACGTTATAATGAGGCTAAAACCTTTAATATACCGAAAATTCGGATATACCGTTCTATGGGGGGTACATTAAAACGTGGACGTACACCGACAAATTTCTGAGGGAAATTTTTGTAGCCCTGAAAAGGACTAAATACCAAATAATAAGGCTAAAACCTTCAAAAATACCAAAAATTGGGAGATATAGTCCTATTGGGGCTATATGATGGCGTGGACCTACGAGGGCGGTTCGCAAACTTCTTAGCCTATCAATGAAAGAGAATAGTTAGTTTTTCAAAAATATTTTTATTTTTCAGTATAATCTCCTGAAACTTCAATACACTTAGTCCAACGCTTTTCTAGCAATTCTATCCCTTGATTAAAATAGTTTTCCTCAAGGTCTTCAAAATATGTAGTGGTTTACAACTGTAATTGCATCTTCATTTGAAGTAAAACGATTGCCAGCAAGGATTTTTTTAGATTTGGGAACAAGTAAAAGTCACTGGGAGCTAAATCAGGAGAATAAGGTGGGTGGTCAAGCAACTCGTACTTTAATTCGTTGATTTTAGCCATTGTTAAAACACTCTTGTGCGCTGGTGTGTCACCCATCTTGCTGGTGCGGCACCCATCTTGCAGAAACTTTTTCATCTGTAGTTCTTCATGCAAAAATAAATGGACTCGATCATTTGAGATGCCCATGATATTAGCAATTTCACGCACTTTTATTCGTCGATCATTTAATACCATATCATGCACTTTGGCTACAATTTCTGTTGTTGTTACTGTTTTTGGACGTCCACTACGTGGTTCATCTTCAATGCTTGTACGACCACGTTTAAATTCAGCAACTCAATTTTTTACTGTTGCATATGAAGGAGCACCTTCACCTAACACATTCACCATATTATTATGAATTTCTTGCCCCGATAAACCTTTTTTATGTAAATATTTAATGACAGCACGCATTTCTAATTTTCCATTGTAAAAAAATTGCGGATGCGTCTTTTTTGAACAACTGTTTCTATATGAAGGAGTTGCCAGATCGAAACAAAATTTAACATGTGTTCATAACAGAGATGGAATTTTCCAAAACACTTAACTTTTTTCTGTTTATACCGCGCTTTTTGTGCTAGGCTAAGAAGTTTCCGAACTGCCCTCGTATACCGACAAATTTCAGGTGGAATGTTGTATACCCTTAACGAAGACTTACTACGACATTTCAGTCATTTCGGTGGGATATTGAGGTCACGACCTTCGAAATACCGAAAATGCGGAATTACCGTTCTATGGGGGCTATACTAAGGCGTGGACCTGTACCGACAAGTTTCTGGGGGGAAGTTTTATATCCCCAACGGTGACTAAATACCAAATATCAGCCATTTCTGAGGAATATTGAGGCCACAACCTTCAAGACACCGAAAATCGGGAGTAAGTTTTTTGGGGGCCATATCAAAGCGTGGACCTATACCAACAAATGTTGATATGGAACGTTTAGTACCCCAAATGAAGACCAAATACCAAACTTCAGCCGTTTTGGTGGAATTATGTAGCCACAACCTTTAAAATATCAAACACAAGAAATTTAAACGGGATGATGCTGGCAAAATCGTTACTTCTAGAAAACGAAAGGTTAACATGGAGGGGAATTCCGTGAGTCAAACTTCTTCTTCTAATAGATTTTTCTATATTAGGCAATAAGGATATTTAATCTGATAATAACATAGCTAAAAACACACTTCCTGTAACTTCCAATACGAGTGATGCTCAAAAAACCTCTCCCTCAATTGTAAATGGATCCGCCACGAAATCGTTTTTTCCGCCTATTTTCATGCGAAATATTAATATTAATTCCTTAATTACTAACTTAAAAGCCAAGAACGTTGCCTTCAGGATTAAGAATAAATCAGGAGGTAGAAGTAAACTATATTTAAATGATACTAATGCGCACACTGAAATGATGCAATTGCTTAAGGAAAAGGGCTTTGATTCATATTCTTACACTCCTAAAGAGTTAAAACGCCAAACTGTTATTTGTAGGGTTTTATATTATAAAACAAACCTTATAGATATTAAACAAGATATCGACGAAATTTCTCCTAACACTGCAGAGTCAGTTACGAAATTTTCTACCGATTATTCAAGGAAAAAAAGGGTTTGACACGGGCCTTTTCTTGATCACCTTAAAAGCAGGAGCATTGCTTACTAATATCACAAGCATTAAGGAAATTTTGGGTCAAACGGTTACTTTTGAGAAACCTAAAGTAAATTCGAAAATTCCCCAATGTTCAATATAGAATCAAATAAAAACCAGTAAGGAAAGGATCAAAGTCGGTCGAGGCCGACTATATGATACCCTACACCACTGTGAATATATAAAATATGGGAGATATACATAAATCTGAACTGATTTCGATATAATATTATCCGTCAAACATTCCAAATTTCATCCAATTAGTCCGGTCAAAATAGACATGCGTATAAGGGGGAAATAGCAAAAATTCTTACAAAGCTGAATTTTGGTGGAGAGCTAGGGTTGGCCATTAGAAGCAACGTCCTTAAAGTCCCCATCGATCCCATGTGTGCAAAACAAGTTATTCGGGGTCAAATGTCATTTTTGGAGGCATTATTCAGTTTTTTTAATTTTTCTCAAAAACGGTAATACTTAGCAAAAGCCCGCTAAAGTAAAAGTTGTAGATTCAATAATTGTCTACAAGATTAGTCTTTACGATTCTTAAAAAAGACTTACCATTTTCGAGATATCTGGATCTAAAGGTCAAATAAAAAATTAGCCGAGTAAGTACATTATGAGGCGAACCGGTTAAAGTAACGACACTATGTGTTAGATACTTCCGTAAGCTTTCAAACGATATCCACTTTGCAGTAATCGGTTCAGTAGAACCGGGTCTAACCCGGTTTTTAAATTTGGCCTTTTGGGTCTAATAACCGGCGAACCGGATCCGCAACCGTTGAAAATTATACATTTCCGTAACCAGCGCAACAATCCCTACCTTCGGACAAAACTTGAAAAAAATCGGAGAGTTTTCGTTGGGGTCGTTCCCGTTGGGCTTTCGATTATACATGTGGGTTAAATGGGCTATTTTTGCATAAAATGACTCTAACATTGAATAACTCTACTAAACACACTCCGATTTTGTTGGAATTTTTTAGAAGATAGCTATAATTTCGCTCTTTAAGAAAATATATATATTTTGGGGGACAGACCCGATTACCTCGCTTATTTTAGCCGGTTCGTCTGAATATGTGCATATTTCCCTTATAAGTGCATAAAAATCATGTGTTTTTTAGAACAGCTATATCTCAAGAATGGTTCCTTCTAGGAAAAAAATTATAAAGGTCAAACTTGTAGATAATTTTTCTGTCTACAATATTTACTTTAGTCACTTTTTGATTAGATCAACCGTTTTCAAAAAATAAATCCGAAAAACTAAAAACCGTTAAATTTTGACCTTTGACCCCGAATAATTTTTTTTGCACACATGGGATCGATGGGGACTTTTAGGACGTTGCTTCTAATGGCAAACCCTAGCTCTCCACCAAAATTCAGCTTTGTGGGAATTTTTGCTATTTCAATGTCTATTTTGACCGGACTAAATTTGGTGCAGCAAATACGTGAAATCGTCCGAAAATATATATGGGAGCTATATCCAAATCTGAACCGATTTCGACACATTTATTTTTAGATCGAATTCAGACACACATTCCAAATTTCATCGAAATCGAACATATATCTCGTGTTTGGTGCAGCAAACATCCAAATCTGAATCGATTTCGATAAAATTTGCCACATTTATTTCTAGACCAAATTCAGTCAGACATTCCAAATTTCATCAAAATCGGATTTATATAGTGTGTTTTCTGTAATAAATATGTAAAATCGGCCGAAAATATATATGGGAGCTATATCCAAATCTGAGCCGATTTTTACCAAAATCAATAGCGTTCTTCCTATAGCTAAAAAAAATAATATTCCACAATTTTCAGCTGCATCGGTCAATAAATGCGACCTGTACGTTGTGAACGGACGGGCGGATAAATGGATAAATCGACCCAGAAAGTAGTTGTATGTATATGCCTAGAAGGAACTATGGGTCTATCTCGATTCCTTTTGTATTTTACATACAAATGCACAAATACATAATAGCCCTTACCACAGTGTGGTGTAGGGTATAAATATAAATATGTACATCTTAACTTAAAATAAGCCTAAAATATATGAAATGTAAAATCGACATCTCAGTAGGTATGCGGTTAATCCTTCGAAAGCAGAATGTTTCTATTGCCGTCTACTTCTAATCAATTTGTGAAGGCCAATATCATTTCAACATCTTGGTACTGTCAATGAAATTGTATGCCTAAATTACTTTGAGACCTAAGAAAAATTTAAATTGAATTAAACACTCTACGTAAAATATTGGGGTCCTCGGTCCAAAATTTCGCGTGTTTCCCATGAAAAGAATCATCTTCAATTTAAGTATTTTACTGTTACCAAGACATTGTTCAACCAAATTTGCTGTAATCCTGTACCAGGAGTTATTATTGTATTGTAAGCATCCCCACGAAAAATTTTCAATATTAGTCCATGATTTGGTTTACTCCCCAATGATTTATATATCGATTTATTTGGGCAGATGTCAACCAAATATTCTAAGCGACTATATTCTTATAATGATCTCAGACTTCAGAACATTATCTTATAAAGAAATGTCGTATCGGTCCACTTTTGACCACAGCCTCCATATAGGGTTACCATATTTTTTTGTACTTTATTAGATTTAACCACATTTGTCTGCAGAATTACTTGTAGTAATGCATTTTTTTACTCAATGCGGGAAAGAATCTCCACATTTTAGCGTGGTCCAACATTAGGGTGTCCCAAAAATAAAATAAATTATTTGTTAAACTGATTACCCCCAAATCTTTTTTTTCGCGAGTTTTCATTACAGGTCTAAGTTACCTTGACCATAGAAATCGCTAATAGCACAAAAAACGTTATATTGAAACCAAATTTAAGAAAGGATAATAAAATTACTTAAAAGTATTCCAAAAAAATATGAATTCAGCAACTATAAAAGGGTGTTAAACTTTTGGTCATAACTGCCAAAACCGCAAATTTCCGCAAAAAGTCTATACAGCTTTGAAATCAACAGGCGCTAGGCTACAATTTGGCACTAGTGGCCATTTGTTCGAATTTGTTGAAAGTGACTAAAAGTTTCAGGAAATCCATACATCTATATTAAATAATTTCATTTTTACCAATATTATAACCAAAATATTTGGCAACCCTTGCGATTTAGAGGAATTTTCATAACTAGAAAAATGAAGCTTAGGCAATTTACTAAATGAGTCATCTTAAGTTAAGGCGTTAAAAATAGTCCTTTTTTTCATAAATTCGCTTAGAATATAAGTATTTTTTCTCATTTTTAAATACATATTTTTCTTCAAAATTAGTCATGTTCATGAGACGTTTTCTCCTTAAGAACCGCGAAAAATGGGAAAAAATAAGTTGAGTTTCGAAAAATTTGGAATGTTTTGAAGCTATTTGCATTTTAACATTTTTTAAACGACGACATGAATTTTTTGATTTTTGTCGTTGGGCGCATCCACTGTGCATTGTCAGAAGCTTCAATACTTGGGTTTGGGCGTCGGGTTAGTAACCCTCCCCTAGAAAAAACATCCTACTATGGAAAAACGAAAAAAAGAAAAACAAACCCCTCTAAAGTTGACGAACCCCGCAAACGTTTTAAGGACCATGATCTGCGAATCTGCACCTGGAATGTTCGCACTCTTTATAGAGAAGGTGCAGTCTTCGCATTGGCAGACGTACTTGAAAAGTACAAGGCCGATATTACTGCCATACAGGAAATACGATGGATTGGGAAAGGCGTCACAACAACACCTAAAGGTGACGCACTGTATTATAGCTGCCATGACGTAAAGCATAAGTTTGGTTGCGGATTCGTAGTTAGTCAGAGACTAAAACATCTGGTATCCAGCTTCACCCCAGTGAATGAAAGACTTGCTGCAATTCGAATAAAAGCTAAATTCTTCAACATCAGCTTTATTTGCGCTCATGCTCCCACTGAAGAAAAGGACGAACAGACCAAAGATATATTTTACGAGCGCTTAGAAGAAACATATGACCGTTGCCCTGCCCATGACATTAAAATCATTTTAGGCGATTTTAATGCCAAAATTGGAAAGGAGAATATCTTTGGCCCAACAGTCGGGAAATTTAGTCTCCACTGTGAAACATCTGACAATGGTATGAGGCTGATAGACTTTGCAGCTGCAAAAAACATGGTAGTTAGCAGTACCAGATTTAATCATCTCGATATTCATAAGGGCACATGGCTGTCGCCAGATCAAAGAACAAGTAATCAAATTGATCATGTTGTAATAGATGGAAGACATTCATCCGCCGTGTTGGATGTACGATCGTTCCGAGGCGCAAACATTGATTCGGACCACTACCTTGTTGCAGCAAAGGTACGTACCCGTCTAAACGTTGCAAATAAAGCACGAACAGACACAACGCGGAAGTTGGACATCGATAGGCTGCAAACACAACAGATAGCCACAGCATATTCCACTCAACTAGCCCAATTGCTTAACGCGAGCACTCCTTGTCCTGATAACATAACACAATGGCAACATATTGCCCACTCCATGCAAACAGCCGCAAAATCCATACTTGGATTCCAGAGACCTCCACAAAGGAATTCATGGTATGACCAGGAGTGTCGTGCTGCTACCGAAGAGAAAAATGCGGCATATAGAGCTACTTTACAATCAGTAGCAACGCGTAGCGCACGAGAGAGATATCGGGAGAAAAGGAGAGAAGAGAAACGTCTTTTCCGCAAGAAAAAGAGAGAAATGGAAAAGCGGGAGTGTGAAAAAATCGAGATGTACAGGAGCCAGAATGAAGTCCGAAAATTCTACCAAAGAGTGAAACATCAAACAGATGGCTTTGGTACAGGCACATCCTCCTGTAGAGACCAGCAAGGTAATCTGGTAACAGATACAGATAGCGTGCTCAGGATATGGAAGGAACATTTCTCCAATCTGCTGGTATCCAATAGTAGCGAAGTCGACGAAGATACCACAGATCCAATCCCAGAAGATAGTATAGAATGTATACCGCCCGGCCAAGATGAGGTAAAAACAGCAATCAACCGGCTGAAGAATAATAAAGCAGCAGGAGCTGATGGCTTACCAGCCGAGCTGTTTAAAACCGGAGGCGACGCGCTGATAAGGTGTATGCATCAGCTAGTTAGCACCATCTGGCAGCAAGAACGCGTACCCGACGATTGGAACCTGAGCATCCTATGTCCCGTCCACAAGAAAGGAGATAAGACTGTATGCTCCAACTATAGGGGCATAAGTCTTCTCCCTATTGCCTATAAGATAGTGTCAGGGATATTGTGCGAACGACTAAAGCCAATGGTCAACGAAATAATTGGACCATACCAATGTGGCTTTAGACCTGGCAAGTCCACCATTGACCAGATATTTACCCTGCGGCAAATCCTAGAGAAGACCCAAGAGATGCAGATCGACACATTTCACCTTTTTGTCGATTATAAAGCATCATTCGACAGTCCCCTCCGATCAAAGGTATTCCACGCAATGTCTGAATTTGGTATCCCCGCAAAGCTCATCCGGCTTTGTAAGATGACTTTAACTGATACTAGGTCCTCAGTTAAGATTGGAAAGAACCTCTCCGAAGAATTTTGTACCAAAAGAGGTTTCAGACAAGGAGACAGCCTTTCGTGTGACCTATTCAACATTTTGCTGGAAAAGGTAATACGAGATGCAAATGTCAAAAGAAATGGCACAATTTACACCAATAGCCCCATGTTACTTGCCTATGCTGATGACATAGACATCATGGGACGATCAGTAAAGGAAGTAACTGATACCTTTAGGAAGGTCGAAGCAGAATCTGCGAAAGTGGGTCTGGCGGTAAACGGCGAAAAGACCAAATTGATGGTGTCGACGCACAAAGCGTCCATAGAGCTCGGACTAACTGTGGAAGTTGGTACCTACAATTTTGAGGTAGTTAAAGACTTCGTCTACCTCGGCACTGCCATAAACACAACAAACAACATCAGTTGTGAAATAAGAAGAAGAATTGTATTGGCCAACATATGCTACTATGGTCTAAGTAAGCAATTTAAAAACAAAGCCACATCTCGTCAAACAAAAATAACACTATACAAAACGCTGATACTACCCGTGCTAATGTATGGCTCCGAAGCATGGGTACTTGCGCAAGCAGATAAGGCAGTGCTTGGTGTGTTTGAGAGGAAAATTCTTCGAAAGATCTACGGGCCGATTTGCGTTGACGGTGAATATCGACGTCGTATGAACCACGAGCTATATAAGCTATACAAATACATGCATATAGTTAAACGTATCGCGATGCAACGATTGCGTTGGCTAGGCCATATCATGAGAATGAGCGATGATGAACCCGCTAAAAAGGCGTATGAATTCATGCCACATGGCGGTGCACGCAGAATCGGCAGGCCTAAGCTTCGATGTATGATGAAATGAAAAGGCGCGGTATTCCAAAAAGTCAAGCGAAAAATAGAGAGGAATGGAGATCTTTTCTTAGTTCGGTCTATGGAACAAATGTTCTGTAATGGGCCAACTAAGTAAGTAAGAAGCTTCAATAACAGCATAATCATCTACATATCGCTCATTTACTCAAAGAGTGACACATCTCAAAAAACACAGTTTCAAGAAAAACGTTTTTTAAGTTGCAGATTGAAATTTATCTTCCCAACTTAAAAAGATTAAGATCTAGTCCGATATCGAACATGAATTTCTGTGAAAGATCAAGCATGATTTGAATTATTTTAGTGCTTCATAAACTCAAAAAAACTTTGTTGTTGATATATGCCAAACTCAAAGTAAATAAGCTGTAACTCGTTGAAATTTAGAAAAAAAATTTGAAAATGACACAAGATAGACTATAACCCAGCAAAAAAAGACATTACTAAGTAATGACTTTATTCAGTAAAATTTGGCAGTAGTAACTACTTACAAATATACAGTAAAAGTCATTATTTTTACATGGGGATGTCATATGAAGGAAGTACTTCCTTAAATATGTTTTTTAAGTACATACTTAACGACATACCGGCAGTCGAAAAGAAGCTAAAAAGCATAGTTCTATTTTTAGAAAAAAATTGAGGTGAAATTACAGTCGAAATCGCTTATAACGTCGTCGTTTATAACGTCATATCGCTTATAGCGACGAAATCCAAAAGTCCCGAATTTCTACCCTTTATATTCCACACAAATAAATATCGCTTATAACGTCATCGCTTATAGCGTCATATCGGTCGTAACGTCGGTTTTTTGTGAAATATTTGAATTTTGCTATCGGTTATAACGTCGAATCAAACGAAGAAGGAAATTGTCTCTTAATAATTTGTTGTATGTATATTTTTTCAAACTCAAACAGCAACAAAATACCAAAGTTATGCACAATATGTTCGAAGATGGCGGTCGCAAGTCAAAATGTAACGTCTTCTGTCATTGATAATTTTCTTCATCTTGGGGGATTGTTAATGGACCTTTAAAAGTTTCTGAAGACATTTATCTTCGTTCTAATTTCTCCCAACACGTAGAAGATATTCATTAATTATTTGCCATCGATGACAAAGTTTTCACATCTGCCATATATAATGACGACGACATATTATTAGAAGTTTTAGATGGAGGAAATTCTAAAGAACAGAGTTTCAAATGCTGTATGTGTCAGAGGCGTGTCTAGCTGTAGAAACTCTTCAAAAATTTATTTACTCAGAACATGTTACAAACAAAAATGTGTTTTGGAAACCCTTTCAAAACTCAGATCTGAGTTAAATTTAAAATTTATGTCGGAATTCAGAAGCACAAACTAAAATAACAGACTCTTAGAAATAGAACCATATTCAAAGGTGATATTTTGAAGGTGATCTGCTGAAGTATGAATTTAATATCGCTATTTTTTATTATTTTGTCATTAATAGAATGAAAAAGTAAAAATTGAATTGATTTTATTTATTTACTTAATAAAACAACCTATTTATACCTTCTTTATACCAGTACTGCAAAAATCTACTAATTTTTACTATTTTTTTTCCGATAACATAAAGGAAAAATTGTTATCGTAGTAAAAATAAGTAGATTCTTGCAGTTTCTGGAACAGACCAAAGTTGTTAGAACTGTCGTCGTGATGTTGTCTTACATTTCCTGCATATCAAACAACTAAAACTTCTAAACAATTGGTACTATATGAAGTCCCAACCATCGAGCTAAAAATAGAATCGGACTGCACACATTGCTATTTTAAAAGTTCCCTTGTCTGTTCTAAATCTGACATAGAATGAAATCAATCAAATCTCGCTTCTTGGAATTTGAAAAAAAAAAGTCCGAAACGAAAAGAAACAATAATCTGAAAATAAAGAAGAAACTACTTTTGGAAAGAAACAATTAGATCCCTACATATTTCCGTCACTGAACAAAAGAGTATAAATTACCAAAATGTTGTTATAAAATAACAAAATTATAAAATAAAAGTAATTTACGAAATAAAAATACTTAAAGGAGTGCATTTGGAGTCCATGTTGAAATCTGAACTGGTGATGGGAAGATAATTGAAGAAAACCTTTTGTAAGATGAAAGAATATCAGTTGCGGAGAACGGAGGAAGTAATCTTTTGCGTTGCAGCGGTGGTGATTACATTGCAATTTTGGATGTAAACTTTTGAAAAACTAAATTGATAAATTAATTGTAGCTATTCCATGAATTCGTTTGAATTAATAAAGAGTTTTGTTTTTCATGAAAACCATATTTCAATACAGCATTTCCATTTTCCAAACAAGACATGAAAATTTCATGCCAAGGGGTTGGTGAAAATGACATGCCAAAGCATTGGTTAAAATGACATGTCAAAGCATGGGTGAAAATGACGTGTCAAAGCAGTGGTGAAAATGACATGTCAAATCATTGGTGGAAATGACATGCCAAAGCATTGGTGGAAATTACATGTCAACGCATTGGTTAAAATGACATACTTAGGATCCAGAAAAGAACGTCATCTTTTGGGGTCCACGCTCATATAAAATTCATCGATGAAGATGCTAAAAAGATGACATGCTAGATCACTTGCACCCATGATTGAATGTCATCTTTGGCATCGAACATTTTGCTGGGTTGGTGTAGCTGATGCATACACCTTACACCTTGGAATTAGTACAGACCTAATAAGTTTAAGTAAAAGTAAAGAGAACAAGTAAAGCATTAAACCAAAAGCATAAAAAAGTAACGCATTGTATTATCTCGAATTAATTTAGTTTTAGTTTGGGTGCCAACGTGGTGCAATGGTATGCACACCCGCCTTGCACGCTGAAGGTCGTGGGTTCGATTCCCCGGCCAGGCAAACATCAAAATTTTCAACGTTGGCAAAGTACCCCTCAGTAATGTTGGCGACATTTTCTGAGTATTTCAGCCATGTAAAACTTCTCTACAAGTGGTGTCTTAGGACGCGCCGTTCGGACTCGGCGATAAACTGTAGGTCCCATATTATTGAGCTAATATGAATCGGGGTGCACTCATTGATATGAGAGAAGTCTCCCTTGTCCCGTATGGGATGTTTGTGGAACAATTATATATTAGTTTGAGAGAAGAGAGTTTCATCATTTTCTAAAATAAGAATTTACTTTTATTCCAAAATGCGAACGACATAATGATAAAAGAGATTTTAAAATGAATTGTAACAGCTATCCCAATAAAATGTCCTATTTCAAAATGAAATTTTTTGTGGTTTTGGTTTCGGAGCAGATACTTATAAATCTTTATAAATAAAAATCAAATGTCGTTCGTTGATAATTGCATCAGTTGAGAACGACTGGACAGATTTGGATAATTCTTTTTTTGAAATGTTAGTCATAACCCAACTTAAGTTTCAATGCAAAGAAAAATTGACAACGCCCACTTTCTTCAGTTTTCTATTTTAATATTTTTCTACAAAAACTACTGAACCGATTTTCCTGAAATTTTCAGTGAATGTAAAGGGATGGCCCCCGATGCATACTTTCTTGAATTTTGATCGGGTCGGGGTCCTTCCCTTTGCCATATTTAAACAAACACCATATCTTTATGAATAAAAATCAAATCATAACCCAACGTAGGCTTTTATGGAAAGAAAATTTTACCACGCCCACTTTTTTCAATATTCAATTTAATTTTTTCTGCAAAAATTACTGAACCGATTTTCTGAAATTGTCAAGGAATGTACAGGGATGGCCCCGAAAACATCCCAGTAAAATGTTCGATGCCAAGGATGCCATTCAATCATGGGTGCAAGTGATCTGGCATGTCATCTTTTTAGCATCTTCACCGATGAATTTTATATGAGCGTGGACCCCAAAAGATGCTATTAATTTTTGGATCCAAAGCATGTCATTTACACCAATGCTTTGAAATGTCATATTTCCCAATGCTTTGGCATGTCATTTCCACCAATGCTTTGGCATGTCATTTTCACCAACCCTTTGCAATGACATTAACATTACGACGAGAGTTTTAACTACGTTGGTTGTGGTTTCGAGTCTCCGACAACATCAAGCTAATTGTAAATAATTAATCTTATATATTTAGAAAAATGTTTATAAATAAAAACACAAAATTCATCTCTATTGGATCGATGGAATGGGTTCGAATGCTGATGAAAAGATCGGATCTTTCACGACTTCCTTCGCATGGGTTCAAATGCCGATGAAAAGATCAGATATTTCACGACTTCTTTTGCATTGGTTCAAATGCTAATGAAAAGATCGGATCTTTCACGACTTCGTTTGAACCAATGCAAAAGATGTCATGAAATCACGTCAACGATGCTACTTATTTCATTTATTTCCAGAGGGAGCGATATTTTAAAAAAACGCTATTTTTGCAAAAATTACGCACGTACCGGTTTAAAAATTTTCGGATTACTTCTTTGGGGCCTAAAGACCCTAGCACGCCTGTTTTGGTAAATATGTTATATCTCCAATACTACTGAACCGATTTCCATCAAATTTGCAGCAAAAGCTCAATGTTTGCCGTTGTTTTATGAATTTCGGGGAAGGTCGGGTACCTTTCCACCCCTTTCTTTAAACGATATATGTATAACCCAAACTTATGATTATCAGCATTAATTTTGGAAGGCAATGGGGTTGTGTGTACCTTAGGTACATATTTGGAGCCAAAATACCGGACCACGCCCCACTTTTTTAAATATGTTATATGTTGAAAACTGATGACCACGCCTATTCTTTTAATACATTATTTTTCCAAAACTATTGAACCTAATTTCATGCAATTTTCAGAAAAATTTTAAATGTCCAATTTCAATTCATGTGCTACTTCTGCCTTAATAATGAAAATGAGAATATTTATCATACAAAATGGTTTTATTGTGTTTCAAAGTGTTCTCCAGAATGATTTATATGCTTTAGCATGCGCTCCAAACAATTTTCGAAACACTTTTTCCACTCCGAATGAGACACCTCCAAAACATGGTTTTCGAAAGCATAGGTGCATAATCTAGGGGCCACCGTGGTGCAATGGTTAGCACGTCCGCCTTGCACTCAGAAGGTCTGCGGTTCGAATCCCAGGCCAAGCAACATCAAATTTTCAACGGTGGCAAAATTCCCCCTCAGTAATGCTGGCGACATTTCCTGAGTATTTAAGCCATGAAAAACTTCTCTACAAGTGGTGTCGTAAGACACGCCGTTCGGACTCGGCAATAAAAAGTAGGTCCCATATCATTGAGCCAATATGAATCGGCGTGCACTCATTGATATGAGAGAAGTCTCCCTTGTCCCATCTGGGATGTTTGTGGAACAATTTAGGTGCATAATCTTTTAAAAATCCTTTGATGCATCGCGATCGCATTGTTTCAATGTTTTTGGAAGACCTTTGCTTTAAGCGGGCGTCGGCCACAATTGAGTTCATTAAACCAGTTTTTCACTGTGCTATAGTCATGCTAAAATTTATATTCTTCGATGCACTTCTGTCGTGGTAATCCACGTCGAAAGTTGTGGAAAATGATCGGACGACAATGTTCGCAAGTTTATTCTATTTTTTGGCAAATTTATTTTTTAAGTCACTCTACATCAAATCGTACTGAAGTTTCCAATGGAAGTGTCGGATAGCATCAACACATATGAATGGCTTAGGCAATCCTAGAAGCTCTCGTATATTTTCGGTCTATGCATTTCAATGTTAATGTAAATGCAACAAACACACTAGGGGCCATTATATGTTTTCTTTTACTATTGGATGGGTTTGAAAACACAAAATAAGGCAATTTGGACCCATGAACATATAATTTTTACACTGAAAGTTAATTCCAAGAAGGTCCTCCTTGAAATTTAATGATCACTTTTAGGTTTAAGGTAACCGGAACGCTATAAGTCTGTTCGAAAATCCAAACCATAACAAAAGAACACTTATAATAATGAGGGTAGGTCTGTCCAATTTGGATGGGAAATCGAAAATTTGGCGAAATATCGTCTAGAATTAATCTTGTATTTTAAAGTTGATTCAGATAACAAAGACGCCATATGTGACAAATTTTGTCAAAAATTGAATTGTAATTTCATCGAAAGCAAAATATTTTTAGAAGCCGTCTTTGGTCGTTATACATATCGCACCTGTTCAACAAAAGGGCAGTAACTGAAAATTTTGAAATTAGTTTTTATACAATGTTCACAATTTTAGGTTGAAAAGTTTTTTGATCACTGGGAACCTCAAATACCTAATTTTTGCTAATTAGGTCAGCTAAAAACTTGAAAATAACTGAAATCGGTTAATACAGTTGTATGGGGGCTATACCTACGATGATCAATACTTTAAATGAAAATACAGTACATATACGAGGGATAAAGATATTTTCATAACTTTGACAGATAACATAATTAGCTTTCCGGTAAATCAAATCAAAAAAAGGTCAAGCCCGAACGAATAATTTATAGAAATTAAAAAATGAAAAAAAAAACTCATATAAAACTCATTTATTTAACAAAAATTTTCATTTGTGTAAACAGCTATAATTCATATGTGATTTTAATCAAAAAATAAATTTAAAATAGTGTTAAACGGATGGAGTGGGAATACATTGTACAAATTTGTATATGGACTGAAAGATGAACTCTCAACATTGTGTCATATTGTCCCTAAAAGTTCTAGTCCAGTAAATTTGGAATTTCACTAAAAGCTAGTACCCAAAATGGAAAATTGTCGTATTTTGGAACATAATATTTTAACCTATTTGTATTTTTCCTTAGTTTTAATATGTTTATTATCGAATCCCATATAGAAAGTAACTGTCGGTGACGACAAAAGAATTGGGGTTTCGGCCAGGAAAAATCGATTACTGAACCATAGCGCGACGCTCGCGCACGTAGTCCATAAACGGCCATTGTGCCAGAAAACATTAATGCTGTGCGTGATTGATCATTTAAGATCGTCATGTAACACACCGTGAGATAGAGGCATCCTTGGGTATTTCCTTCTGCAGCTTACAAAAAAGGTTTTTTCTTGTTGGATATTTCGAAAAAAATACGATCACTGTGCTTTGAAAGGGGGTGACGTAGGGGATGGAAGATACCAAGCAACGGTCCTGACCGGTTTTAACATGGCAAAGCCCAGGATTTATCTTGGTCCCTCTTTCATCCCAAGTGGACACTGACCTCCCCGTGGTGTCACCTGGGGAACTGCCTTTAACACCCGTTAAAGATAGTGAGCTAACATGTGCCGCGCGTTCACCCATAAGAACGTTAAAAACTTGGGTTTGGGCGTCGGGTTAGTAACCCTCCCCTAGAAAAAACAGCCTACTATGAAAAAACGAAAGAAAAGAAAAACAAACCCCTCTAAAGTTGACGAACCCCGCAAACGTTTTAAGGACCATGATCTGCGAATCTGCACCTGGAATGTTCGCACTCTTTATAGAGAAGGTGCAGTCCTCGCATTGGCAGACGTACTTGAAAAGTACAAGGCCGATATTACTGCCATACAGGAAATACGATGGATTGGGAAAGGCGTCACAACAACACCTAAAGGTGACGCACTGTATTATAGCTGCCATGACGTAAAGCATAAGTTTGGTTGCGGATTCGTAGTTAGTCAGAGACTAAAACATCTGGTATCCAGCTTCACCCCAGTGAATGAAAGACTTGCTGCAATTCGAATAAAAGCTAAATTCTTCAACATCAGCTTTATTTGCGCTCATGCTCCCACTGAGAAAAGGACGAACAGACCAAAGATATATTTTACGAGCGCTTAGAAGAACCATATGACCGTTGCCCTGCCCATGACATTAAAATCATTCTAGGCGATTTTAATGCCAAAATTGGAAAGGAGAATATCTTTGGCCCAACAGTCGGGAAATTCAGTCTCCGCAGTGAAACATCTGACAATGGTATGAGGCTGATAGACTTTGCAGCTGCAAAAAACATGGTAGTTAGCAGTACCAGATTTAATCATCTCGATATTCATAAGGGCACCTGGCTGTCTCCAGATCAGAAAACAAGAAATCAAATTGATCATGTTGTGATAGATGGAAGACATTCATCGAGCGTGTTGGATGTACGATCGTTCCGAGGCGCAAACATTGATTCGGACCACTACCTTGTTGCAGCAAAGGTACGCACCCGCTTAAACGTAGCAAACATAGTACGAACAGATACAACACGAACGTTAGACATTGGTAAGCTGCAATCACAACAGATAGCCACAGCATATTCCACTCAACTAGCCCAATTGCTTAATCAAAGCACTCCTCATCCCGATAACATATCAGCGCAATGGCAAAGCATTGCCCAATCTATGCAAACAGCCGCAAAATCCATACTTGGATACCAGAGACCTCCATCAAGGAATCCATGGTATGATCAGGTGTGTCGTGCTGCCACCGAAGAGAAAAATGCAGCATATAGGGCTACTTTACAATCCGTAGCAACGCGTAGCGCACGAGAGAGATACAGGGAGAAAAGGAGAGAGGAGAAACGTCTTTTCCACAGGAAAAAGAGAGAGACGGAAAAACGGGAGTGTGAAAAAATCGAAAAAAAATTCGAGATGTACAGGAGTCAGAATGAAGTCCAAAAATTCTATCAAAGAGTCAAGCATCAAACTGATGGCTTTGGTACAGGTACATCCTCCTGTAGAGACCAGCAAGGTAATTTGGTAACTGATCAGCTAGTTAGCACCATCTTTCAGGAAGAACGAGTACCCAACGATTGGAACCTGAGTATCCTGTGCCCCGTCCACAAGAAGGGAGATAAGACTGTATGCTCTAACTATAGGGGCATAAGTCTACTCCCTATTGCCTACAAGATCGTGTCAGGGATATTGTGCGAACGACTAAGGCCTATGGTCAACGAGATAATTGGACCATACCAATGCGGCTTTAGACCTGGCAAGTCCACCATTGACCAGATATTTACCCTGCGGCAAATCCTGGAGAAGACCCAAGAGATGCAGATCGACACCTACCACCTTTTTGTCGATTATAAAGCAGCCTTCGACAGCCCGCTGCGTTCAAAGGTATTCCAAGCCATGTCTGAATTTGGTATCCCCGCAAAGCTCATCCGGCTTTGTAAAATGACATTGACTGACACGAGGTCCTCAGTTAAAATAGGAAAGAACCTCTCCGAAGAGTTTGGTACCAAAAGAGGTTTCAGACAAGGAGACAGCCTTTCGTGTGATCTCTTCAACATCCTGCTGGAAAAGGTTATACGAGAAGCAAACGTCAAAAGAAGTGGCACAATCTACACCAATAGTCACATGTTACTTGCTTATGCTGATGATATAGACATCATGGGCCGATCAGTAAAAGAAGTAACTGATACCTTTATAAAGGTCGAAGGAGAATCTGCTAAAGTGGGTCTGGCGGTAAACGGTGAGAAGACCAAGTTGATGGTGTCGACGCACAATGCGTCCATTGAGCTCGGACCGACTGTGGAAGTTGGTTCCTATAATATTGAGGTAGCAAAAGACTTTGTCTACCTCGGCACCTCCGTAAACACAACAAACGACATCAGTTGTGAAATAAAAAGAAGAATTGTATTGGCCAACAGATGCTACTTTGGTTTAAGTAAGCAGTTTAAAAACAAAGCCACATCTCAAACAACAAACAACAACAAACAACAAACAAACAAAAATAACGCTCTACAAAACACTGATACTACCCGTGCTGATGTATGGCTCCGAAGCCTGGGTACTTGCGCAAGCAGACATGGCAGTGCTTGGTGTGTTTGAGAGAAAAATTCTTCGAAAGATCTACGGACCAATTTGCGTTGACGGTGAATATCGACGTCGCATGAACCACGAACTGTATCTGCTATACAACGACATCAATATTGTTAAACGTATCGAGATGCAGCGATTGCGTTGACTAGGCCATATCATAAGAATGAGCGATGATGAACCCGCTAAAAAGGCTTATAAATACGGACCGCTTGGCGGTGCGTGCAGAATTGGCAGGCCAAGGAATAGATGGCGCAAACAAGTGGATGATGAGATGAAAAGGCGCGGTATTCCAGAGTGCGAAGCAACAAATAGAGAGGAATGGAGATCTCTTCTTAGTTCGGCCTATGGAACAAATGTTCTGTAATGGGCCAGCTAAGTAAGTAAGTAATCATGGATCAATGCGTTTGAGCCCGAAACGAAAAATTAATATCCAAAAGATGATGTTGAAGTGTTCAAAACTACGTCTTAGAAGTGTGAAAAAGTGGAAAAGAGCTTAAACAATTGGTTTGTGCGCATGTTTATTTATTTAAATATTATCTATGTATTTATTTATTTAAATATTTATTACAATGAGTGCAATATTTATATTCGACGATGATAGAATACTTGACACTAGTTAAACATTTTTTAGAACCATTTTTACAATATGTACCCTGAAGATGAAGATGAGAGAAGTCTCCCTTGTCCCATCTGGGATGTTTGTGGAACAAATATTATATTATATTACCCTGAAGATGTAATGTAAACTATTGCGAAATATTGATGACAACAAAAAATAAATTGCATCCCAATAACGACCTTAAGCTCAAAAAACACTCGCCTCTTTATTTAATATCAACAAAAGGTTATAATAAACTTATAGCTAAAAAGCACTAGCAACTACGGCTATCGGTCTTATGCAGATCTAAATTGAGTGTAAAATATATATATAATAATATATACAAAACTAGATTTTATACTGGAGATTTGATATACTGAATATATTATAGCTGTTCTGATGAGATGGATTTTTCAGTGTTTCCAATGCATTGACAGGTGAAAAACACCTTGATCGAAGGGTATGAAGGGCTGGATTAAATAATTTGTCGATAAGAGGGAAATTCTGCAATAACTGGACCTTTATTTTTAATGAATAAGTTTGTTGACTACTGGGAACCCTAAATGCCAAATTACAGCCAATTTAGGCTGAAAATGTACATAATAACATACAAATACCTTACATTGGTACCGGTATACGAGTATGGGAGCTATACCAAAACGTGGACCCTGTTTAATATTTTGGTGAAGAAATTTTTTGATTACTTTCAACTCTAAATTCCAAATTACATCGTATTCAAACAGATAATGTAGATAAAAACTTCAAATATTGGGGATATACCAAATGGGGAAGTATTCTGACCACTAACCAAATCCCAATACCAAATTCCATCACACGTTCCAAATTTTATTAAAATCGGACATACATATTATGTAGCGTGTTTCATGCATCAAATATATGAAATCGGCCATAATATATATAGGAGCTATGTATATCCGAATCTGAACCGATTTATATAGAGTTATAAAGAGTTACTAGTGTTCGCCAATAGGAAAACTATAAGACAAAATTGGCGATTTTTTTTTCTTTCATGTAACATAAACACAAATTTTGGATTTTTTTTTTTTAAATGGAAAAACTCGATTTTGAAAAATTCTGTCAATATACGGAAAATATAAAATATGACAGTTCCTGCATTCGTTAGAATTTACTGACACGCCGCAACCTAGTGTTTTAATCTATCAAAATACAAATTAAGCAGATTGGTTGGTCGCTCGCGCTATCATCCCCCTTCCAAACAACACTCATTCGTTATCGTCATCACCTTTGGGGTTGAAAAACATTTATGCCAAGTTGAACACATTACAGCACTTTGTGGGGCAAAACTTGTTGATTTGCATTGTTTTGTTTCGATAATTTTATTCCTCTATTTATCACTCGACATCAAAGTTAATATAATTATTACTTTTAGATGATAACGAAAACACGCACACACTCTCACATGCTGATTTTTACACTTTTACCAAATAACCGATATTCAAATGTGGTTGGTTTTCTTTATATGCATATTTGTGTATTACATAAACGCACCATTTTCCATATGTCAGAAACTTAAGGCGATCACAGCGATATTTTCTTTTTAATACCATTCATTAGCTTCACAAGACGCTTTAAGGGACGTTGTTATTCTATTAAAAAAAACTACAACCAATTGTTGATTGCGATTTTTATGTCGAAATGTATGACGAAATGTTGACTTAAAAATTACAATTTCTTCTACAATCTGTTTTGTTTAATGTGTTTGTTTAAATGTAATTATCAACCGAAACACGGAGAAGATTCACACAAGTTTGGGTCGCAAGGTGTCACAAATTATAATCGGCAATAATCACTGAATTATTTTAAAAGAACTAACCACCCGGCTCCGGACGCGGCACATGTACTTCGAAATGCTTATAGACTGCAACTAAACACTTTGCTGGAGAGTACGAGTAATGGTTGTTTTGTTGGTTAATATGCGGCTACTCCCCTTTAATAATTATATCTTTTGGGCTTTTTCGCATTTCTGATTAGACAATGTTTTCAGCACGTTTGGTAGGTTCAGATATACTCATCTATGTATGTATGCGTGTGTGTATGAACACTACACTACGGCATTAGCTCATTCACGCACATAACAACAGCCACAATATATATACAAACATCCAAACTCATTCGAACTACGTAATACTTGAACTCAACCCTCGGATATGGGAGAGGGTTGACAACAAGGTAGAATGGCACAGTGGGGGATGCAAACCTTACTTTATTCTTAATGATAGTATAAACCATTTCATACCAGCAAACCAAACTAACCAAAAACGGACCGAAATCGGTCCAAAACTTTAATGCTGTTTCCGGTTTCCGGTCCGCAATTTCTATATAGTATTTCACATGTTTTCGGGCCGAAACTTAGGAAGGAAATCAAATGTTTGTTCCGACATTATTTTCGAAATCGGAGGAAAAGGGACATTTTTTTCTTGTCATATGAAAATGAAATAAAAACTCCTTTCTCCGACGGCTTTTTTATTGACACCACTACAGAACAAACGAACTCAGAAACAATTTTTTGTAATGATGTTTATGAAAGGCTCCTTGTTCAACCCATAGACTAATGAATGAATAAACAGAGAATCTGTAATGTGTTTGTGTGTCCTTACACTCAATATCCTCTGTGTTCACTCAATTGCAATTTGTTTTTGGGGTAAATTGCAAGATTTTGTAGATTTTCTTATTTGAAGATGTAGATCCGGCTAATATTACACACATATTGTCTTTTACCATCATAAATAGTTTAAAAATGCATAGTTATTGCCATTTTAAAAATTGAGTACCTCGTCAACTGACTCAATTCTCACTAAATGAGAGAATTTGACTGAGAGGATATCTTTGTCTATACATTCATTAGTCTACGGTTCAAACGTTATAATGATTTTTACTGTTATTATCATTTTGTGATTAATAGTAGAACAATAGCTCTGTCTGGTTACCCTAAAATTTGCAACAATTTGTACCAATTGTTGCTGGAAGTCGTCTGTTAACACAAAAAACCAGCAAAAGAGAGCGATTTGAGAGAGACATTTTGACAGTTCTTTCACTGAGAGCGTGCAAATTCTTGCTGGACAAATTTCTTCTAGCAGCAACTGGCAAAGCAATTCTTCTTCTTCTTCCTGAAAACAATCAATCATCTGTTTCTAATTTGTGGTTGATGTATGTTTGTGAAAATTAAAAACAATTTTTTTGTGGAAATAACATAGTCTAATTGTATTGTTTTATGGAGAACAAATTTGTGGAAAAATACTTGTTTCAATTTCTTTTCTGTTTTTAATAAAATACAACGTGTTTGCTTCTTTATTGGCGGACAAATTGTTCTGTTTTGGCAAGCCAGCTGATTGCTTGCTGGTTTTTGCTGGGAAGTGTCTGTTTACTTTTTACAATTTTCTAGCAAAAGAGAATAAAAACCCCTTACTCTCTGAGAAAGTTCTTGCTGGACAATTCTTGCTGGGAAAGTAACCAGACAGACTTAATGTAAACGATGTATACGAGTATTTTGAAGCTATCAACACTAATTTGAATTATTATATGTTGCATTTATATTTAAACATTTGTATATGCGAATTTTATAACCAAACACTTTTTTCGGCAACAATCAAACAAAAAATCCCTTAGACAATCGATTAGAAATCGGAACGAATTCGGACCGAAGATTCTTCCGATATGTGTTATATATATTGACAAAATGTCGAAATGGAAGGTATACGTTAGAGCGAAGTTGGAATGAAAATGATAAATTATGTAATCAAAAACATATATTAAATGTCTTTTTCATTTCATTCTTATTTATATTTTCCAAGGGACAGACACAATATGGTTTCGAGCTATGTACCTAGATGCAGCTGACGGTACCTGCTAACTTCTTTTATGAGCTTGAATCCTCACTCTGCTATTCCGTTCACATCTTTCAAATTGTTTACCATTCTTTGCCTCTCCTAGCAGATGATGTTCTGCGACCAAGTTGCAGGATATTTTTCCAGAAATTCTGTGTTAATGTTTTATCTCTTTAACATATCTGAAGTATACAGGCATGAATTTCGAATCGATTTGCAATGAAAACGATTTGCCCAAAACGAGTGAATTGTTTTTAGATGTGATGGGAACAAAATGGAATATGAAACCGATATCGAAAATAATTCGATGTCGGAAAATGTACATGCATCACACATACAGTCGTTTTTGACTCGTTTTGATCCCGAAATCGATTTCCATCACATACCTGATAGACTGTTCTAGAGTCTTCAATATAGAATATTCTACAGTTCAAACAAAATGCAACCCCATCTATTCGCGGACTTCGCAATGTAGGAGAATAGTTAAGCTAAAACTGAATGGTCAAAACAAATATGGAAGAGAATTCAACAAAAACCACATAGCAATCCCACGGCAGCGGGTTTTTCGTACCGGATTGAACCGAAACCATAGTCTTTCGGCTGCCAACCCAGCATCAAACCTATGCTTCTAAGTAGGTTTCATGCTGCTACAATTCAAATTCTTAAATTAAATGAAACTCCCCATTTAATTCGTCATTATAATTTTAGCCAAGTCAATTACTTCGTGTAAAATATTGTTACGAATGTAACTGATAGGTTTAAATTAATTTAGATGAATTTCTGTTAATTAAAAAAAATAATTGTAGCGTAAATTTGTATTAGGTAGTTTATTTAAATAAGTTTTACAACAACAACTTCTGTACAGAATTGTCTCTCATCATTTCAGTTCTTATTTTTCATGTTTATTTTGTTTTTGTTGTACATTTTATCATCATCCAATTATCGCTTATTGTTTCAGTTGTATTTTCTTTTACGTTTGTTTTGATAGTTCAGTGACGTCATTGTTGTTCTTTCAATTCTCTTGTACATCTGCATGTATGTGTCATTGTTCACTTAATGCGAGTTCTGTGTGTGTATTTGTCGCACTGATTAGAGATGTTACCAAATCGTTCGTCTAGAAACATCGGCAACCAAAAGCTATTGTGTATAAATACCGGGGAATTGTGAGGCAGTGAGTCAGCTACAATTGAGACCACGAACTAAACCGTCAGAAGTAAAGGAAAACTATGTGCTTAGTAATTAAAGTTGGCTGTTGTACCAAGGTGGCATCGTACTGGCAGTAAAGCCCAAAAACTCAAAAAATATATTTGAAAAAATTCAAATAATGATTATAGAATTCTAGAATTTCAATGAAATAAATTCTTAAAAGTGTTCTCAAGCAAATCTTAAAATGGAATTCACAAATAGTTTAAGATAAATACCTATTTCGGATTAAGTTAAATTAAATATTACCCAACGATATTTCACGGTTTATTATCAATCTGAAAAATTATTTTTCTACGTTAGCGTTTTATATCATCTTTCGATAGGTGCTAAGTACCAAAATTAAATGTTTGTTGATAAACTATGCCTCAAACATCATCCAAGAGTAAACAGTAAACATTGTTATCAGATGACAAAAGGTGATTTGCTTAGATGTGAATGAACATGTTTTTAACGTTAGTACTGGTAGTTATTGTTGGAATATCCATAGACTAATGAATGAATAGACAGAGAATTTGTAATGTGTTTGTTTTTGTAGGGGTCGTCCTTACACTCAATATGCTCTGTGTTCACTCAATTGCATTTTGTTTTGAGATAAATTGCAAGATTTTGTTGATTTTTTTATTTGAGGATGTAGATCCGGGCAATATTACCCACATATTGTCTTTTGCCATCATAAATAGTTAAAAAATGCATAGTTATTGCCATTTTAAAAATTGAGTACCTCGTCAACTGACTCAATTAGAGAATTTGACTGAGAGGATTTCTTTGTCTATACATTCATTAGTCTATGGGAACATCTATAATATGGATGTACAATTTTATATTTTCATAACATAATACATATAATATATTCCAAATTGGACACCCCATACAAGTAAAATATATTGTTTAAGAAGTAAATACATATTCTACATAGGAATTTAATGAAAAGTACACCACTGTACAATGCACATTGTACATTGTACACTGTAAACAACAAATGTGTTAATTAACATAAAATCTGAAAATCTTGTGGTGGTGATAATTCGATTTGTGTTTATCTCATGTCTTAGGCGATTCACAAGTCATTGTCTTGCTAACAGCCATGTTATGAGTCTCTCCAATCTACAAATTGGTAAACCACAAATAATTTGCGACAATACTAAGTTTCATGTAATCTGGCAGTTCGGAACAACAACGTTTTTTACAGAAATTTAAATGGAAAAGTTCGGAATTAGTAACCGGCAGCACACAACCACATGTGTTCGTGTGTTTATGTTGGAGCTTTTGTTGTTATACCCTCCATGGAAGGTAATGGAGGGTATATTGAACCATTTCGATAATTCGTAATCCAAGGGACCAGCCATTTTATACGAATTATCAAGGGTTTCTATTTAGCGGGGTTAATAAGTGAATGGATTCAAGGAACCTCATTCCCTTTGCGAATTATCGAAATTTTCAATTTAACGAGGTACGAATTATAGCGATTCTACTGTATATTATTTATCTGCGTAAAATTCTGGTCAATTCATGTCCGTCTGTCCGTCTGTCCGCCTGTTGAAATCACTCTAGCGTCCGCAATAATTGAGCTAGGTAGGACGCTATATTTTTGCACCTGTGTATAGTTTTTCCATAGGCATGCCAAGTTTGAATATGGGCTATATATATACGATCAATGGTAACGTCCGATTTCAGGTATTTTGACGTTTTTAGCTGCATTTTCAGACCGAATTAGCTATAATTTTAAGTTCGACCAACTTCTCCACCAAAAGTTGTGGACATGGGCCCACTTTCTGGAATGGTCTCCATTTAACGGTACAACCCAATTTAAGTTTTTTGAAGTTTTAGCTAACGGAATCTCCAGTGTAACTCTGTTTCGTAGAACAAAGTTCGAACATTTCCAAAAAAAGTACTAACAGTTGCAAAAGTTTTGAATTGACATTGACGAACAAATTAAATAAAACAAAGGAAAATCTCCTTTATTAGCATTCGTTTTAAGGACCATGATCTGTGAATCTGCACCTGGAATGTCAGGACTCTCTACAGAGTAGGTGCAGTTTGCGCACTGGCGGATGTACTTGATAAGTACAAAGTTGATATTATCGCCTCACAGGAAGTGCGATGGAATCCGGCAGACATGAAGATCACAAACGATTACGCAATGTATTATAGCGGCCATGAAACGAAGCATGAGTTAGGTGTTGGATTTATGGCAAAACGGAGGCTTAAACATCTCGTATCCAGTTTCACTCCGGTTGATGAGAAAATTGGAAGAGTAAATATCTGTGGTCCGAAGGTTGGCAAGTTCAGCCTTCATGAAGTAACATCCGACAACGGAATAAGATCGATCGATTTTGCAGCGGCAAAAAACATGGTAGTGAGCAGCACCAGGTTCCAACACCTCGATATACACAAAGCTACGTGGATATCCCCAGATGGGAAAACAAGAAATCAAATTGATCATGTTGTGATAGACGAAAGACACTCGTCTTGTTTGTTGGGTGTCCGATCAATTCGAGGTGCGAACATCGATTCGGACCATTTCCTTGTAGCAGTCAAGGTACGCAATCGTCTTAATGTTGCGGAAAAAGTGCGATCTAACGCAGAACGGAAACTGGATGTCGAGAAGCTGCAAACACAAGACTACTCCGCTCAACTGACCCGCATGCTGGAAGACGGTACTCCTTGCCCCTATAATGTAGAAGCGCAGTGGCAAAGAATAGCCCACTCCCTTCAGACTGCCGCAAAAACTATACGTGGCTACCAAAAACATCCACCTAAAAATTTATGGTATGGAGTGTCGTAAGCCTATTGAAGAGAAGAACGTGGCATACAGAGCAACCCTGGAGAAAAAAGAAGGATCAAGAAAATCGTGAGCGTGAGAAACTCGAGATGTTCAGGAGTCAGAATGAAGTCTGAAAATTTTACCAGAGTGTAAAACACCAGACTGAAGGATATGGTACAGACACATTCTCCTGCAAAGATGATGGAGCGAATCTGGTAGCGTACTGAGTATATGGAAGGAGTACTCTATGAAGCTATTGATATCGCAAAAATGTGAAAAGAGTCTACCAAAGTGGGTCTGGCAGTCAACGGCGATAAGACGAAGTTTATGTTATCAACACGCAAGTTGTCCAGTAGACTCCGATCAAATGTGGATGTTGATAATTACAGTTTTGAGGTATTAGATGGCGTTATTTACCTCGGCAGCGCAACACAAGTTTTGAAATAAAGAGAAGAATAATATTGGCCAACAGATGCTACATTGGTCTAACAGCCAGTTTTTGTAAAAAAATATTTTTCAAACGTATCGTTCGTACTCAAACGAATCCGTTTAAAATTTGGTTTTTGTAAAAATTTGAAAAGCATTCGTTTGATTACGAAAAGCTTTGTATATCAGTGTTTCCATTATGTTAATTTTTAAATTTTTTGAATTGTTCTCTTTGAAAAAATATGTATTTTCCTTGTGGCAATCCCAAAAAATATTCAATATACACTCAAATTTTGAAAACAATTTTCAAAGAATGTCAAAATACATTTTGGAAAAATGGTGATATCTGGCCTATATGGCGGATTTTTACGTATATGAGTATCTAAAAATTTCTCTAGATCAATTTCCGATCATATCCATGCCTTTTCATACAAACGATGTTGACAATTGAAACTACGTAGTGAACTAGATCGTTCTACCTAGTTCAATTGTCACAACTGTAAAAATTGCCTCACATTTTCCAAATTTTTTTAAAATGTCTGTACAATTTTGTGTTTGACGCACCAAATATCCGAAATCGGCCGAAAATATACACTGAAGATATAAGGAATTCTGAACAGATGTCATTATAATGACAAACCTTTTCTACACCAAATTCCGTTATACATTTCAAATTTCAAAATTGAACATACATAGCGAGGATGGTGCACTAAATACCAAAAAATCGGTGGAAAATACATTTGGGAGCTACATCAAAATATGAACAAATTTCAATATAATTTGACAAACATATTTCTAATCCGAATTCTATGACATTTTCCTAATTTCATACATATGTATCTATGTATGTATATATGAGAGCTATATCTGAATCTGAACCGATTTCAATATAATTTGGCAAACTCTTTTCTAGAGCAAATTCTGTCACATAATTCAATTTTCATCAAAATTTAACACACATAGCGAGGTTGGTGCACCAAATTCCTCAAATGAATATGGAGAAACATATGTATATTCAAGTATGAACAGTTTTTTTTACCATAAGCAACAGCGCGGATAAATGGACTCTGAAAGTGATTCTATGTATATCCCTAAAATTAACCATGGGCCGATCTCGTTTCCTTTAGCATTTTACATACAAATGCACAAAGACATAATACCCCTTACCACGACGCGGTGTAGGGTATAATAAATTGAGAGATATCATACGCACAATTTTAGCGAAAAAATTTTAAATTTGGGGCCATAGACATAGAACGTACAAATAATGGACCAAACCGGTTACTCCCTTCTGGAGTTGTCGTGCTCACCATTTAGCAACAAATGTTGAACTTTCGTGAGGAGGTACCCAAATGAATAGGCAGGTATGGCGCATCTTTTGCATACAAAGGAAAACATCCAGTAACATTTTCTTTTAAAATTTGCGATTATATCGCAAAATATCGAGTACGTATACACGCCTAATATGTAACCTTTTACATTTTCGTATTAGGAACATTTTTTAGAATCTGCCCGCGAAATTTTCACTACTGTATGTATAACATGCTAGAAAAGAAGAAGTATGGAACGTATTGCTCTAAAATCGAGCATATGTAAAACGAATCTGTAAATATTTCTATTTATTTCTTGATATATTCTCTTAAATTATATTGAACGACCCTCATATTGAAATATCTGTAACGACATTTTACTTTCTACAACAACAATAGTCTTGTGTTTGTAAAATTATGCATGCATTGCATATTAATTATTCCTTGATTTAATACAATTTAATAAAATTTTTAAGTTCACCTCTTTAGTTTTTCTGTTCTATATATTTTTAAACTGAAAATAATAGTCAGCAAATGTATCTATTGTTTTATTCATTTCAACTGCAATGACAGACTCTCACGATATAATTAATATTTATGGTACAACTTTTTCTCATTCTGGAATTTAAATGAAATCACAGTTCAGTTATTACATCTTCGATTGAATGGATCCATTAGGCATTGCGAATAATGACATACTTTTTTACATACTAAATTTTTATTATTATTTATAAGTGTATTTTATCAGTAACATAAACTATTTACATAGAATATTCATATTTCTTTATCCGATGCAATATATCTTAAATCAATAAATGTTTTTCCGGTTTCATTACGTACAGTATCCAAAACTCATATTCGAACACCACCCAAAAATTAGTAAAATCGTTATTTATAGCAGATACGACAGAAACAAGTGCCTTAATTTATTGAATAAAGAATATTTAAGAATAATTTACATGAAACAAAAATATATTTTGACTAGTTCCATCATTTACGGGTAGATGGCGTTAAAAGTAAAGGCAAAATTCGAACACCTTCGGGCACTAAATTTTTGCTCTTTTTGAAGGATTTTTCTAAGTAAAGTGAGACTTTTTGTATTTGATTATCGAGGCCTCTGATGTTGAGAAACGTAAAATTTAATAAAGCTAATGTTAAAAATTGTGTAAAAATGTAATTGAATAAAAAATATAGTAACTTTTCTATAGAACTTTGAAATATTGTTCAAGAAAACAACAGTAATGTCAAATTATATGCGGATATTGCTAAAAATAGCGAATTTTAGTAGTTCTACCACAAAATACGTGGTTCTTAGAAAAAATAAATGTTGCCAGCTCATAAAAATATAACCCTGCCTAAGCTTATGGTAGGTCATTAATAATTTCTACGTGTGAAAATGAGCACGTATCTTTCCATAAGTGGTTTAAAATTAATTACAGTTTTATAGTACAATTCTAAAATTCATTTTACACCAATTATGGATAACATCAATGAAAAAAATAGGTTTTGAAAATCGTAGTTTTGTCAGAGTAGAACTGAATTTTTAGCTAAGTAATGAAACAGGATAATTTCGTCCAAAAACCCCACAATAAAACTGTGCTACAAAAGTTGACAACATTTGCAGGGGTTCTGATGCATAAACTCGGTATTGTGGGAGTCCATGGAAGACGAACATACCTTTGGATTCTTTGGGTCACTTCGTTTTTTGATTTTATAACGGTAAATGTAGTGAAAACGGGGTTTCTTCGATTTTCAATTTAAAACGGACATAACTTCTTTTTTCCACAACAGGATTTTACAGCTTGTTTTCTATATAAAAGGTGAAAATGGTTAAGTTATAGTGATTTAAGTGTGACAAAAACGCATTAAAAAAACAGGAAATGCTTTTTCTCGTGCTCTAGGCCGCGTAAAAGACACCAAACTGCGTAATTATTTACTTTTATCAAATAATTACGCAGTTTGGTGTTCGAAAGACATGATTTTCACCTTTTAAATAAAAAATAAGCTGTAAAAGCCCGATGTGGAAAAAAGAAGTTATGACCGTTTTAAGTTGAAAATCCAAGAAACCCCGTTTTTCACTACATTTGCCGTTATAAAATCAGAAAACGAAGTGACCCAAAGAAACCAAAGGTATTTTCGTTTTCCATGGACTCCCACAAAACGGAATATATGCATCAGAACCCATGCAAAAAAAAAAAAAAAAAAAAAAAAATTGTCAACTTTTGTAGCACAGTGTAATTAATGCAAAATGTCTGACTGTGTATTTTAGACAAGCATGTGTTAATTTTTTGGTACATAACAGGCACACACACGTTGTACATTTATAATTATGACACACAGTGTCGTGATTTGGTTTAGAAAAGAACTCATTCAATTGAATGATTTTTTGAAAAGAGCATAGTATATACAGAAGGCTACAGAAGGCCTTGAATTGCCTTGTAATATGGTGCTCTTGAACCAACTTTAAATGGAAGGAGCTTACACATGGGAATTTTTGCGGATTCTGAATCTACAATGTTCATAGATGAGAAAAAACAAAAAATCGCCTGAGAGCTCTTTAAATAAATCGTGGCCGAAGTAGGGTTTTTATAGTTTTTCACGATTTTGCTTAGAAACCGCAAGCCCCATCAGAATGGAACTAAAGAAAATGTTGTCTCTACAAGATTGTCCTCTATGATATTTTCGTAGATTTTACCATTTTTGAGATAGAGAAGTTCAAATTGGGAAAATTCACTGACTGTATCGTCTCCTTATAAAACAATGTTATGACTGCAGTTTCTCAACTTATATATATATATATAAAATGGTACAACCTGGGAAAAAATAACAAAAGCCAATCTTGTATAGAATTTTCATAGCTATAACATTTTCTAGTCCCATTTCGAAAATGGTTAAACCTATATCTCAAAAATGGTTAAACCTATGAAAATATCATTAGGGTCACTCTTGTAGAGAATTTTCACTGCTACAAAATTTTCTTTAGTTCAATTTTGATAGGATAAAAATGTGAACTTTGACCGCGATTTATTTAAAAAGCGTTCCGGTGATTTTTTGTTTTTTTCTCATCTGTTTAGGGACCAAGGGATAAGCAGTGGAGTGGGTGATGACCCAAGCTGCTGAAAATATTTGAGATTAGTGGAATTTTGGACGCCTCCCAAGAGCAAATTTGTGGACTGTAATTTTAGGGTTTACAGAGTTGCAGAAACGATCTGTGTGTAACCGCCCGTTACGACGTAACTCAAAAGTAGTTGATTGCGAATAAAACTAAGAAGTTGGTATGTTACAATAAATTTGCTGGTTGCGATTTATTTTAGAGTTCCAGTTGGGTTCGCGCTTACCGCTGGAGATACACAATAAAGCTATGGTCCATAAACATTGTAGTTTCAGAATCCGCAAGAACAGATCGAAAATCGGCTTCGCAGACAATATTTATATCTGTATTCTGGAAGTTTTCAGAATTTTGTGGCCTTTTTGGGACATATGAACTTACCGACAAAAATATCGAAACTTTTAGGGTACTTAACGATTGTGGGCGTTCCGAATAAATGCATACGTTTTTCAAAAAATTAGATTTGGATTTTTTGAAAAAGGGTTTAACTTTTGCAGAGAATGTTTCTGAAGCAATGTGCCGACTGAGTCCATTAAGCAAGTGGGTCTTATTACGAGAGTCAGTCCTTTCGATAGTTATCGCGCCCACCAGCCATTTTAGTTGGTCACCGTAGGATTTATAGCTTCATTGGATATTTGCGCAAAATGATAGCGAACATGTTTATCTTTTGTAAGGGATGTACACGAAGAGGTGGACCAATATGACTTAAACTAAGTTTGGAAAAATATTACGTCTTCCAAAATTCGGACCAATTCAGTCAATCTGTTTAAGAGATGTCATGCGCTCCAGCCAGAAAGGCAGACTGGGCTAAATAACTGCAGATTGTCTGACCTGCATTTCGTCCAAACATATGTGGAGCCTAAACCCATTATTTCGATTAGGGACATTTGTTTCGTATCAAACCTCATTAGCGTAATGGCTGAGGCACATACAATAGAAAAAATGCAAGTGGGTATGCAGCAGCTTTTAGAAGTTTTTGAAGCACAACAATTAATTTTTCTTCATTATTTTCTCCTAGTTTGTATTTAATTCTTTTCAGGTTGAGCCTGCGTAGGCTATATGTTTCTAGAAATACAACAAATATTTACAGAAGGTGCTTACAATAACTCCTAAAAATGATTAAATCACTAACCAACGTTTTTCGACGAAAAACGAAAAAATATGAAGCAATTAACAAATCAAACAGTTACAAATTGTCAATGACGACAAAAATAGAAAAGATAAGTAATTTTTAATGAATTTCATTGAAATAATTCAATAATCTGTTTTTGAAAGTCTGCTGAAAAACTGAAAACGTTTTTATATTAGGAGGCAACGACTTCCACAATCTAGCAATTCGGGTTGAAAAGGATTTTAGAAAATACTTGTGGTAAAGAGATTTATTTGGATCTAAGAGTTTCTAGAAGACGATGAAATAAGGCAACATATAAGAAGGTTGTCCATATGTGATCAAATTAAAATAGAAACAGATGCATCGGATTTCAAGAATCCGATCAAATAAAGAGCCTAAGAACCGTCTACCATACACAAATCTTAATATTTTACGAAAGCAGGACATAAGTTTGTTAGTGTATGTATACCCAGAGTGTGGTACCCAGTAATACCTCAATACCACAAAGAATGTTAACAACAAGTTTGTCGAAATAAATTTCTAATTGGTTTTCGAGATATAGTCCACGAAAACCCCTTTATATATGGTACATTTTGTCCAATAGATATTTAATTTCATCCACTTCCATTCCAACAATATTGAACCCGTAATATTTTTTGTTACTGGACACTATAAACCTCTAAACTAACATAGAAAATATGAAGTATATTCAATACGGAACTCCGAGTTCGATTTTTATACCCTACACCACTATGTGGGGAGGGTATTATAAGTTGGTTTTGCCCAAAAAGTTTGTAACGCATCGAAATAATGGTCGTAGATCCATACTTATATATACCAAAATGAATGTCTCGACGAGCTGAGTCGATCTGGCTATGTGTGTCCGTCCGTCCGTCTGTCCATCTAAACCTTGTAATCGCGCTACAGGTCGCAATTTTGATCGGATCGTCAGGAAATTTTGGGTGTTGATGAGGGGAGGGAGGGGAAGAAGCCTATTGATTTTGGTGATGGTCGGATAATATTCAGGGTTCGGAATGGACAAAAAACTTATGTGGATAAAAAGACAACGTTTTTCCAAAGCAAATATCTTAGCTTCTATATGGGGTATACCAAAATCAATACCTGACAATAAAAGTAGAAAATATCACCTTTCTAATGATGTAAAGTAAGTTCTCGTAGGTGATCAAACAACGAAGATATTACAATAGTCGCAAATAAAAACCAAAATTTCATTCTTGCGATTTTAATTATAATGACGAATATCACAGCTTTGGTTGGGGACTTTCCAAAAGCAAAGCCTGACTATAAAAGTAGAAGATCCCATCTTTACAATGATGTAAACAAGTCGGCGTATGTGACCAACTAACGGAGATATCGCAATAGTCGGTAATACATACCATTTTTCCATTTTTTTGGAAATCACGCTACAGGTCGCAATTTTGATCGGATCGTCACGAAATTTTGGGTGTTGATGGGGTCCCGTAGGGGAAGAAGCCTATTGATTTTGGTGATGGTCGGATAATAATTAGGGGTCGGAATGAACAAAAAAGTTATTGGGAGAAAAAGTCTACATTTTATTCCAAAGCAAATATCTCAGCGTCTATAAGGGGTATACAAAAAGCAAAACTCGGGAAATGAAAGTAGAAAATATCACATTTGAAACGATGTAACATAGCGTCGGTGTCATGCTTATGTGTTCCATACGCCATTTGCCTGTTTTGAGATAATCGCATTTTAATGTTTTGCCTCACCACTGTGTGGAGCTGGCTAAAGCAAATATTTATATTTTTGACTTCAAATATTAATAATAGTATATAGAACATATTTACAAAAATTTAGAGGAATATGTATTGGAATATAAAAGTTAAAGAGATTTTTTTAAAAAAAGAATTTTTGTCGATTTGTTCCATATCCGCACTTATGACACAAATGTGAAATATTGTAAATCACATGGAACAAAGTGACAAAAAATTTTTCCATCTTTGCCTCAATAAATTAAATACTTCTAAATCGAAAATTAAAATTCTGATTTTTGAAATGTGTTTTTAAACTTGTAAGTTTTTAAAATATTAATTTCATAACTGAAAAAAGTTGATGCTTTCTCGTCGAGGCGTGGATATCTCGTAAACTAGAGCAGATAGGAGAAAGCCGACTAGAAATTCAGAAATAGCATACCGGAAAACCCTAGAAACCACCTGTATCTCAAAAAGTCAAAAATGGCGTATGGAACACTTAAGCATGACATCGACGATAGGTTGTCGTAGGTGGTCACACAACGAAGATATCGCAATATTCGCTAATAGAACCCAACTTTTCATTTTTGCGATTTTAATAATAATGATGGATATCACACCTTTAGTTGGGACCCTCTAAAAGCAAAGCCTGACTAAGAAAGTAGAAAATCCCGTCTTTAAAATTATGCAAATTAGGTTGGCGTAGGTGGTCACATAAAAGAGATATCGCAATAGTCGGTAATGCATCCCCTTTTTCCACTTTTTCTGCAATCACATACAGGTTGGTATTTTGATCGGATCATCACGAAATTTTCTCACAGAGATAGAAGCCTATTGATGTTGGTGATGTCGAGAGTAGTCAAATATAAAATTAAATATTAATTATTTTGGTTCAGTTCGCCTTAAGTCATTTTGTATAAAAGCCAGATAGGTGAAAACTTTCGTATCTCCGTAAAAGAAATGTTTTCGAGTGAAAAGATTATGCACAGGGGTAGTGGTGTAGGGTATCACATAGTCGGCCCCGTACCGACTATAGCCTTTTCTCACTTGTTTTGATACTGGAACGATGTGACATAAAGAAGTAATACAAAAAATTTTAAAATTTCAAACAAAAATTTTGAAAATATTTCTTACAAAACTTGTAAAAGAAGTACATTTTCAGTAAATAAATTTCAAAATCACATTTAATTTAAAATCTCCAAAAATAAAAAAATATATGAGAAACAAAAAGGTAATCACCTGTAGCTCAGCAGATTTTTTTCGATCAAACCATTTCGTTGGTATTACCGAACAAAGCTTTTTTTGTGCTCGCTATAAGTTTAACCATTGCATATTTCAAATTCAAATCCTCTTTCTTATTTAAATAATCATCTTCCGAAAAAATATCACTTTAATATTTTTTAGATTATTTGGCTCAGATGTCCAGTCATATAATTCCTGGACTGTAGTTATTTGATCATCAGTTTAGTCAGTTTATTGTCTGGCTGGTACAATAACTGCTAATCCATTTCCAAAATAAAACAACAAAACAAATGTTAAAAAATATTATTTTTTTTTTTTGTAATTTTTTGGTTCACATTGGTATAAAAGAAAAATTTTATTGACAAACTTTAAAAAATTAAGAAAAAATAGTAATTATTCCCACTACCAAATAGGACTAACAATTTTTGTAAACAATCTTAGTTTAGCACAAAACAAAAAATTTAAGAATTCAAAGAGTGCTTTTTTCGAACGTTCCCACGCCACTCTTCCCCGCCCCTGCCGACCGAGAGGGCAACAACTTGATTCTAAAGCTGTAGACGTAGAATAGAGGACTTTAGTAAAGGGTCGGTCAAGTTCATAAGTGCATACAAATTATTATAAATTTCACATAATGATCTAAACAGATTCCTTAGTTCATAGTTAGATCTTGCTAATGGAAAGTTCAAAAAGTTTTGGGATTGCACTAAGTTTTGCAATGCCCCTAGAATTTTCAACGACAGTTCCACTACCAGATTTATGTAAGGGAATAATAAAACTAGATTTACAGAGCACAGGAAAGTATCCTAAAGATAAGGAATCATTGAAAATGCTAGTGAGAGGCTTGTACAGTTCATAAGCACATTTCCTCAGAATGTTGACCGGTACACCATCAGGACCTGGAGAGCTACAATATTTTAACGAAATTAAACCATTAAACACTTCATCCTCAGTCAGAAGGAAATGAGGGAATTGATTTAGTTTATCAATGTTATAAGAGTAATTATTATTAAAAGAAAATGTTGTGTATGTGCCTTGAAAGAATTGAGCGAACATATCAGCTATTTCAACTGTATCACAGGATTCTTTGCAACCAAATTTCATACTGTTAGGGAATTCTTTTAGGATTCGAGTGAAGATTTCTTCTCATTTTATCAAGGTAATTTGTGTAGCACTTAAGATTTTCAGTGTTGTATTTATTTCTAGCTTTAGAATAGTTAGAATAATTTAAAGTATTATATTTTTAAATTTCTTGAATAATTTGCTTTTAATATTAAGTAATCGCCTTAGATATGGAGTAAACCAAGATGGTCCTTTATCGGAACTCACTTTGAATATTGGTACAGTTGATAAGAACGCATCATTTAGAGTATTATACAAATGTGAAACACGGGATTCTAAGTTATCTCCTTTAATCCAATTTGTATAAGTTAAAATATGTCGTAATTGTTCAAAATTTGGCTTGGCAAAATTGAATTTACCTGATGATTTTTGCTCAGGGGAATTATTAAGAGAATTATCTTGTGGTTCTATAGTTAAAAGTAATGTTGGGTGATATTTATCTTCAGGTTCAGCAAATGGCAAGCATCTACACAATGAAATGTTTGTAGACTAAATCGAGAATTCTATTTTTTGAGTTATGTATATTATTTATTTGAAGTAGATATTGATCATACATTGCGTCGCAGAAAGTATGCATATCAGATGATGGTAAGTTGTATAAGCTGGCACATAATCAATAATATTATCTCCCAAAACCCAATTAATATGAGGTAAATTGAAGTCACCAAGGCAAATCAGTTCACATGTTGATTTTTGTAAGTCTGATACATTTTTTATAAGTTCTGAATGTTTAAGGTAAGTTTCTAAATCAGAATTATGAGCAATATAAGAACAGGTTAAAATAATGACGTTACTTAAAAATTTAATTTAACACAGACAAATTCTAAATTGGAATTGTCGCCAGGGTAATACGCTCAGAGGCTATGGAGTTATGCACAGCGATCAAAACTTCCCCACCATTTTTATTAATTCTATCAGTCCTATAAACTTGGTCTGATTAGTACCAAAATCAAAATCAGTACAAAATCTCAGTATCACGAATTTCAGGTTTCAGCCATGACTCCGTGAAAACCAAAATTTTGAAATCACAGCCAAAAGATTTCAAATAGATATGTTTAAGTTTAGTATTAAGACCTCTAACATTTTGATATAATAAAGAAACAGATTTACTTAGTTTTTTTTAATATTAAATCGCAAAATTTGCATCCAAACCCACTGTGCAAAAAACGTTTCTCTTTTTTATTATCTGATAGCTGATAATATAACAAAATATACAAAAAAGATTTTTGCTATTTGGACCAAAATTAAAGAAGTTTCGACTTTTTCGAGGCTGATGATCAGCATCACCAAAGCAAAAAATTAAGGAAATCAAGAACTTAATTTTGAAAAAGTGCCAAATTTCACACAGCAATCCCCGAATATTGTTCTGAATTTTTAGGAACACTACAAGAAATCGTAATTGACACGTTGCTTAAAAATAACTTTCGTGTTGTACTGTATTTTTGGGTATAAATTTCTTTATGTCGGTAAGAAAAATAACAAAGCACACGTTTTTATAATAATCATTTTTCACTAATTTTTGAATATTTAATTAAATGCAAAATAATCATCTTATAAGTATTTTTGTCACACACATGAAGAAATTTTTTCTTGAGTTATACCAAAACTACAAACCCTTTAAAAGGCAACGGGAAACCACTAAAGTAACATCCCTAGAAAATCATACAAATGCAATCCGGCCAATCGAGGGCGCTAAGAATCCCCGGAGGTAAAAATAAAACAAACATAAATATCGGAACTTGGTACATAAGAAGCCTTTACGAACCAGGGAAACTAAACAATACCATACACGAAATGAAAAGAATGAAGATAGATATACTAGGAATCAGTGAAACATGGTGGACCGAAAGTGGCGAATTTAGGTCAGAGAATACGGAAGTATACCATTCGGAAAACAACGAGGGTGTTCACAGGAGAGGTGTTGCAACCATTGTAGAGAATAAAATAGCCGATTGTGTAAATGGACACATCCCATTATCGGAGAGAGTGATGATGATAAAAATATGTGCCAAACCACTTAATATAAATATTATCCAGGTCTATGCATCTACGTGTGATGCAAATAACGATGAAATAGAAACATTTTACAACGATGTTGAACAACTTATGAAAATGACAAAGCCACATGAGATCACCATTATCCAAGGAGATTTCAACGCCAAGGTGGGACAAATAGAAACAACCGATGTTACGAGAAAATTCGGACTAGGCACCAGAAATGAAAGAGGGGACAGACTTATACAATTTTGCCAAGAGCACAAAATGAAAATAGCCAATACTCTATTCTGCCATCACCAAAGAGTATGGAGATCGCCACAAGACAGTAGAGAAAATCCTGTTAGAAATCAAATCGACTATATAATAAATCGACGATACTGTTCTTGTGTTGTGAAATGTTCCACATATCCCGGAGCTGACGTCCCCTCCGACCATAACCTCCTATTATGTAAAATTCGCATAAAGTTGGGAATGCCGAGAAAAAAGAGCCAAAAAAGCAAACCTGATATAGAAAAACTGAAGGATCCATCAATAAAACAAAGGGTAAAAGAATATATGAGCACCGAACTTAATAGTGTCAACAGAGAATACACTGAAAACTTGTGGGATAAAATGAAAACAATTTTTAAAACAACCACAAATATCCTAGGAACAAGAGCAAACCGAAAGGAAGAATTCTGGATCACAGCAGAGATTATAGAACTTCGCGAAAAACGAAAAATATACAAAAACAGCAACTACGAAACTTATTGGGAAATAAACCAAGAAATTAAAAACGCCACACGAGCTGCAAAGAACGCTCAGTTAAACAAACAATGCGAAGAAATTGAAAAGTTACAGAGATTACATGACGACTTCAACTTACACAAAAAATTAAAAGAAGCATCCGGAATATACCGGAAAACTCATCCCGCTCTACTCGTAGATGAAAACAATAAAGCTATTTTCGAGACAGAAGAAAGTGTGTTTGGTACAAATATATTAAAACGACATTCACTGATGATGAAAGACCAGAAAATACCAGTAACACCGAATCGGACATGACAGGAAACCCGATCACCGAAGACGAAATTAAACCGGCAATTCAATCAATGAAAGATAAAAAAGCCGCCGGCCTGATGAAGTACCCGCTGAAATTCTGAAATTAATAGAAGATAACAACATTCAGCTACTGTTGAAACTCTGCAATCATATTTATGACACAGGACAATACCCAAATGACTGGCTAAAGTCCACGTTTATAGCTATACCAAAAAAAAAAACAAATGCCCGAACATGCGGTGATTACAGACTCATTAGTCTAATGTGCCATGTCCTAAAAATATTCATTAAAATACTACACAAAAGAATATACCCCAAGTGTGAGGCATATATGGGGAAGACACAATTCGGCTTTAAAGAAGGCATGGGAACGCGAGAAGCACTGTTAAGTATTCAAAGTCCTTATCCAAAAATGCATGGATGTACAAAAAATATTTTCTTATGTTTCGTCGACTACGAAAAAGCCTTCAACACGGTCAGGCATGAAAAATTGATGGAAATCTTAGTTGATACCGGTATAGCAGAAAAGGAAATAAGATGCATAAAGAACCTTTATTGGCAGCAAACTGCAAATATTCAAGTCGATGGAGAACTTAGTGACACTGTATTAATATCCAAAGGCGTTAGACAAGGATGCATCCTTTCACCATTATTATTCAACATATGTATATTCTTATTTATTTTATTTATTTTTATTATAAAAAGAGACGAATTAAATAAAACCTGATCAAAATTAATTTGAAAAACATTAATATCCACGTTGACTAATAATGTGCTGAATACGCCTTTTTTAAATGTGAGAGCGTTGCTGATGCTTTGAATATTGTGTGGTAAATTATTCCAAAGACGTATAGTGTTGATATAAAATTGCTTTTCGGACATAGACCTCCGACGTGTGAATGGTTTTAATATTCTCTCTCTCTGTCAGATTGGGCAAAAATAAGTTTTTCAAACAGATATTTAGGCTTTTGTTTCACTATAAGTTTATGTAACAAAATTAAAGAACTGATTTCAAAACATTGTTAAAACTATGGCCATAGAGAGAAATCGAAAGTTGTGAAATGTGCTGTGTCCTGTTTAAACCATATATACATATCAGAGGTCCGCAAAATGCCAATCGCTTTTAATGCATATTCGCGAATTCGTGCTTTTTTCATTGCTTGCTATTGCCATCTCTGTTTAATGCTATTGCTTGCTTTGCCTTTACTTTCATGAGTGTGTGCCAATTGCACACACACAACACACTACAAGAGCTCGTTGCCTTTTTTTTTTTTGCACGCTGCCTTCGAAAAAGCACGTTGCATTACAAAAAGCAGTAGATATTTCTGGTCATATTTACATGT
The DNA here is from genome assembly GCF_047663935.1 of Musca autumnalis. Lineage (NCBI taxonomy): Eukaryota > Metazoa > Arthropoda > Insecta > Diptera > Muscidae > Musca > Musca autumnalis. The sequence goes on from NW_027411977.1 coordinate 152,557,362, forward strand.
TAATAAACATAAAAAAATTAATGTTGAGACAATAAAAACAATTACTAGTTTAGTTTATCCTATTATTAAAGAAACTCAAAGAAAAAGCGAAATTTGGCAAATGTATTCATTTACTCAAACAGAAGATGGTACGATACTGTGTGGTGGTATGCAGTATTGTGCATACTGCATTTGCGAATCGTGTGAATACAAATGTAAAAGCATGCACTAAAGCAGTGAATCATTTTTTGGGGTGAATCTGCTTTTTGCACATTCATATTTTTTATATGCAAGGCACTGCACTATTCGCTTTTGGGAAAAGCCAATAGAGTGTGCCTTTTATATGCATTTTGCGGACCTCTGATACATATATCGAATAATGATGTTGAAAGTGACATTAAGTTTGCGAAGACTGGAGGAATCACAGTTTGCAAAACTCAGGTACGACTTTGCTAGTAGAATCCGAGTATTAATTGGTGTATAGCAATGTGTGATTCATAAAACACTCAGTTTAGCATACGTTTGACCGGCAACAGTGCTTGCATGGTCGGACCAACTCAAAGAACTATTAAAAGTTGCACCCAAATTCTTTGCACTTCGCACTACATCAATCTTTTGATTGTTGATTAATATATGTGGTGGGCGTAGACTGAATTTTTTGTTTTTATGAATAACTAAGCATTTTGACCTTTTGGGATTCAATAATAAGCCATTTGCGGTCGCCCAATTGTAGACGCGAGTGAGATCTCCGTTCTGTTTGTCTATGCAGTCATCTACGTTATTTACCGGTGCACTTAAATATAACTGCACATCATCTGCATACCTCATAATATCACAGTGTTTCAATTGACGTGGTAAGTCATTGGCGTAAAGCGAAAAAAGGAGTGGGCCTATGATTGAACCCTGTGGGTCACCTTTAGGTACCAATAACGGATCTGATTTAGTATTTCCCGCGCAAACAGATTGTGGCCTGTTAGTGAGATATGACATGATTAAATTAGTTGCTGTTATTGAAAAGTTGAAAAACCTCTGGAGTTTTTGGCATAAGTTTAAATGATCCACAGAGTCAAAAGCTTTAGAGTGATCTAAAAGAACTAGAAACCAGACATTATTGTAATCAATGTTTTTTCTAATTGATTCCGATACCACTACCAAAGCTGTAATGCAGCTGTGATCGGAGCGAAAACCTGACTGCCTATCTGATAACATTGACTCTCGGTCAAGATACTCAGACACCTGAGTATGTAGAAGTTTTTCAAAAACTTTTGAGAAATAGCATAAGATGGAGATCGGTCGATAATCAACATTTGATTTAGGAATAGTGATAATTTTAGCATGTTTCCAGGTTTCAGGATATACACTTGAGCTCAGAATTGTGTTAAACAGGTATGTCAAATAGGGTAAGAGATTTGGAAGTAAAATTCTAACAAATTTAGGATCAATACCATCAAGACCAATTCCATTTGATTTGACTCGTGCAAAGCTATTATAGACTACACGTTGATTGACACATCTAAATTCAAAAGAATTTGGACTATCAAGATTGAACATTGTATCATTATTAGACAGCGGAATCCTATGCAAATGCATATATGGTTAGGATGGTCGTAGAGAAAATCTGATTAGACAGAAACTCGTTTCATTACAAAATAAAACAAATTAGGCCCAGAAATTTTTGCATATTTTGCATATTCTGCATATCGTGCATATTTTGGCATATTTGTACATATCTGCATAAAATGAGCATATGCAAAACCATATGCAAAAATATATTCAAGGATTTGTGGTCTAAATATCCCACCGAAATATCTGAAATTTGGTAGTAAGTCTTCGTTAGGGGTATGCAACTTTACAACTGAAATCTGTCCGCATAGGTCCACGTCTTCAAATAGCCTCCATAGAACGGTACCTACCGATATTCGGTATTTTGAAAGTTGTAGCCTCAATATCCCACCGAAATGACTGAAAATTGGTATTTAGTCTTCGTTGTGGGTATAGAACACTCCACTTGAAATTTGTCGGCATAGGTCCACATCTTCATATAGCCCCCAAAGAATGGGATCTCCCGATTTTCGGTATTTTGAAGGTTGTGGCTTCAATATCCCACCGAAATGACTTAAATTTGGTATTTTATTTTCATTAGGGGTATAAAATTTCCCACCTGAAATTTCTCGGTATAGGTTCACGTCTTCATTTAGCCCCCATAGGACGGTACCTCCGGATATCTGGTATTTTTAAGGTTGTGGCCTCAATATCCCTCCGAAATGGCTGAAATTTGGTATTAAGTCTTCCTTGGGGGTATAAAACTTTCCACCTGAAATTTCTCGTCATAGGTCCACGTCTTCATGTAGCCCCCATATAATGGTACCTCCCGATTTTCGGTATTTTGAAGGTTGTGGCCTCAATATCCCACCAAATGACTGAAATTTGGCATTTTGTCTTTGCTGTGGGCATTCAATTTTCCACCTGAAATTTGTCGGTATAGGTCCACGTCTTCATAAGGCCCCCCCCCCCTAGAACGGTACCTCCGGATTTCTGGTATTTTGAAGGTTGTGCCCTCAATATCCTTCCAAAATGGTTGAAATTTGGTATTTAGTCTTCGTTGGAGGTATAAAAGTTTTCACCTGAAATTTATCGGTAAAGGTCCACGTTTTCATATAGCCCCCATAGAATGGTACCTCCCGATTTTCGGTATTTTGAAGGTTGTGGCCTCAATATCCCACAGAAATGACTGAAATTTGGCATTTTGTCTTCGATGTGGGTATAAAAATCTCCACCTGAAATTTGTCGGTATAGGTCCACGTCTTCATATAGCCCCCATAGAACGGTACCTCCCGATTTTCGGTATTTTAAAGGTTGTGGCCTCAATATCCCTTCGAAATGGCTGAAATTTGGTATTAAGCCTTCCTTGGGGGTAAAAAACTTTCCACCTAAAATTTGTCGGTTTGGGTTCAGGCCTTCATATATCCCCCATAGGCGATACCTCCCGATTTTCGCTTTTTGTAAGGTTGTGGCTGTGGTTATACATTTCTATATTTTATCGACTTGTCTGAAGAGAATTTTAAACAGAAAAGTTGTACACACAAACATTTTTGTACCTATTATTGAAATATTTGTTGCATAAGAAAATATGCAAAATGCATAAATTTTGCATATGCAAAAATTTATGCATTTTGCATAATTTTGCATATGTCATATGTTTCGATTGCAATGTAATCAGAAGCCAAAAATATGCCCAGTCCCAAAATTTGACATAAATCGGACCAAAAATAGGGGTTGCATAAAATTCCGCTGTCTAATCATTATTATTATAATATTGAAAATCTATTTCTGCATCAGGTATGTCTACGAAAGTCCTATTGAGATCATTGAAGTCACCGTTATACTTAGCAGTATTAATAGAAATGTTAACTTTTTTCCTGGCCTCACGAAACTCTTCTTTCAGCTCGGGAGTCTTAAATCGCTTCCATCGATTGTACGCTAAGTCCCTATCCATTATAAGACTTTTAATTGCTGAATTGAACCATGGCTTGGTTCTGGTAGAAGTTTTATATGTTTTTAAAGGAACGGTTTCATTGTATAGACTTTTTTGAAATCACGGTAGACAAAGTTTTCCTCCTCCTCTTCAACCTCTTCAAAAGCAAGAAAAATCAAGTCATGCCTTGAGAAACTTGGGGCTGACATATGGTCGTAGATACAACCAATTAATATTTTTTTGCAATTTGAGGAAAGTTCAACAAAAACATGTTCAATCTGATCGCCAATCGCTGACTTTAACCGAAACTTAGCTTTAAGAGGATTCCTGGCATATATTTCAACACCACCACCTCGACTCCCCCTATCTGATCTGAATACTTTATAGTCATTTAAATTAATCGAAGAATCTGGAATATTGGGACTTAGCCATGTTTCAGAGAGGCATATAATATCAATCCCCGAATTTTCGAATATATATTTGAATTGTTCAACTTCGTTTACAAGACTTTGGGAATTTATGTGACAAATTTTCAATCCAGTTTTTTGTTTGACCAATATTCTGACTAGATGTCTAGTGCCGTCTTTGGAATATCTATATTCGATACCGATATATGTCATTAAAGGCGTTTGAAAAGTTAATGTATATGGAATCAGCATCGCTATAAAAAGTCAAATTTCCTATAAAAGTGCTGACGACACAACACTAATTGCCAGTAGTCTACATAGCCTACAGAGACTACACCTTTTTCACATGTAATTCGAAACATTCCAGTTGTAATTCGTAACATTTCATTTGTAATTCGATTATTCTATTTGTAATTCGTAACATTTTTTTTGTAATTCGAGAATTCCATTTGTAATTCGAATTATTCCATTTGTAATTCGAATTATTCCATTTGTAATTCGAATTATTCCATTTGAAATTCGAATTATTCTATTTGCAATTCGAATTATTCTATTTGTAATTTGAATTATTTTATTTGTAATTCGAATTGTTTTAGTTGTAATTCGAATTATTCCACTTGTAATTCGAATTATTCCAATTGAAATTACACATGAAATCATTCGAATTATAAATGGAATAATTCGAATTTCAAATGGAATAATTCGAATTACAAATAAAACAATTCGAATTACAAATAAAATAATACTAATTACAAATAGAATAATTCGAATTACAAATGGAATAATTCGAATAACAAATAGAATAATTCGAATTACAATTGAAATGTTTCGAATTACAAATGGAATTCTCGAATTACAAATAAAATGTTACGAATTACAAATGGAATTCTCGAATTACAACTAAAATAATTCGAATTACATCTGAAAAAGGTGTAGTTACCTTACTCAATGAAAAAAGCGAATTATACGGTATAAAAATAAATATTAAGAAGACGAAATATATGGTAATAAGTAGAAGAAATAACCAAAACAGCACATCGCTCATAATAAAAAATTATGAAATAGAACGGGTAAGGAACTTTAAATACCTCGGGGTCCTCATAAATGACCAATGGGATGCGTCAAAGGAAATAATGTGCCGAATTTAAGTAGCCAGACAATCTTTTTTCAAATATTATAAAACATTAACAAGTCATGACATTAACATTGCAACGAAAATGCGATTTATTAAATGCTACATATGGTCCACTTTGCATTATGCTGCCGAAACATGGACAATAAAATCAACGGACGAAAATAAATTGAACGCGTTTGAAATATGGATTTATCGCAGAACTCCGAAAATTCCATGGACAGATCGTGTACCAAATGAAGAAGTGCTAAGAAGAATGCACACAGAACGACAGCTTCTTGACACCATAAAAAATAGGAAAACATCTTATTTGGGACACATAATGAGAAACGAAAAGTACTCAATCATCCAGAACATAATAAAATGTCAAATTGAGGGAAAAAATATTCTAGATTGGACAAATACGCCAGATGAGAACAACCTTATAAATGCTGCGAGGAATAGAGAACTCACCATTGCAGAATAAATTTACACAATAGATATTATATATACATCTAAAATATTCAATTTGTAATTGTATGATCGCCAAAATCCGAATACGGGTCGGCAAATAAAGAAGAAGATACCAACTGTATTTTGCTTGCTTCTTTACAATTAATAACAATCTCAACAAAACAGCCATTGTGAATCTAAAATTGGCACGAAAAGTAAATTTAGGGAACGAACACTCATTCAAATGAAACAGTGTGTCTTAACTGTCTTTAAATGAAAATTACTTACACATGAAAAGTATTTAAGGGTTCTGATCTACTAAGTTCATAGTAAGAAAACTCAAAAAAAATCATGACCTAAGGAGTTTTGTATTGAAAAAGTGATATCTATCGAAGTCCACACTAGAGATGGGCGCGAACACGGAACAAAATTTTTATGCACATTCACGCACAAACACGGCAGCATATAGTTGTACAGTTATTTGTTCAAAAAATATTCATATATACTTCTAAAATATACATATTGCAAAATTACTTATAAACTAATATTTACATATTCTTATATAAAAACAATTTTTCCAGATGTGGAAAAAATCTCTCGCTCGTTGCTGAGCTGACGGGTATAGCCAAAATTTTCCTGGCTAATTGTTTTAAGAATTTTAGACTAGACTCTTTCAAAAAGTTTAAAAGACCAGTCTGGCCAGATGCGGCACTCGCTAAATATGTATCAATTTCTTTATCAATCAATTAATCTCATTCTGGACTTTGTATATGCTGTCAAGCATAATATTTGTTGAATTCCATCGTGTTCTTATATCTTGTTTTAACGTTTTCGACAACTTGTTGTTTAGCTCCGAGTGTTTAAAATATCTTACAAGATTTTTTGAGCAGCCAGTCAGTTTTCCCAATTCGGGAAGAGGATATTTTTCAACAACGTCATCCATAACTAAGTTCAAATTGTGACAAGCGCAAGGTATACGTTTAAATCTTTTAAAATCCGAAACAACGTTGGAACCATTGTCGGTTACAAATACATAATTTCCCAACTTGTCTTCAATACCAAATATAGCAAGATAAACAACTGATTTTGAAAGACAGTATATTGCGTTAACCCGCTGAGTTCTTTTTGTATTTGCTTCTCCCTCATGAACAAAACAAACATCATATTTTTGTTCTGGCCTCTCCATAACAAAACGGCAAAAAGTACCAGACTACAAAAACGAAGCAAATAATTTTAGGAAAACTACAGTTGGTGAATTTTTTGGTCAGTTTTATATTCTGTTTCAATTTTTGTGTTTAGTATGGTCTCTTGCACGACTTCTAAAGGGAGCCCAAAAATTTAGCACGATCGTGGCACATAGTGCAGATCGTGTTTGGTCGTGTCGTGCAAAATCGTGCCTAGAAAAAGCACGATCACGCACGGCCAAAAATTTATTCCGGCGCGACACGCACAAACACGGCGATTTTCGAGAAGGCACGAACACGCACTACTCGCGGCACGACACGCGCCCTCCTCTAGTCCACACACATCCAACCAATATTCTACGATCGTTTCGCTGGTGGTTTAAGCCACCTCATCAGGCATATTTAGATGTGGTGCTGGACAAAGGCTGAGTTTAAAACTTGTATATGTATATACTAGACTTATTGCAAATTTGCAGTTGTGAAGTATTTTTGAAGCCTTTTTATCAAGTCAGTCTAGTGTCTCTGGCCTTCCTAGAACCCTTCTTCAATACACACACATATACAATCGAAGATTTGTTTCTTCATGAATTTTAATGCCTTCCAGTTCAGAAGTTTGATAGATTGGCAGTGGCTTAGAACGCTAAGACCTCGACAACATTGTCTGTCAGTTTGAGAGATAGTAAAAAGGCTTCAAAAATACTTCACAACTGCAAATTTGCAGTAAGTTTAGTATATATACAAGTTTTTAAACTCAGCCTTTGTCTGATGTGTGGACTTCGCTAGATATCACTTTTTCAATACAAAACTCCTTATGTCATGATAAGCTCAATTAATTCAATTAAATAAAAACTCTCACAAAAATCGCCGGATTTTGCGGTTTCCAAGGAAAATCCCGAAAACCTAACAATACCCTAAAATGTGACTTTTTACCGCGATTTATTTAAAAATCCCTCTGGTGATTTTTTTTTTTTACTTTTCTCATCTATGAACGTTGTAGTTTCAGAATCCGCAAAAACTGCTCTTTTCATGTAAAATTAGTTCAGGCTCACGGTGATGAATTCACCAATCATACATATTCCTGAGCTCGGTTCGATATAAAATTAGGAAAAGTTTCTTATTATACGAAACAAAAATTTACAAATATAAAAAAATTTAATTCGTATTTTTTTTTGGTGTCGGATTACCGCGTTGTATAGATTATCGAGATTATACTGTACATCAATAATGTACAAAGCTGTGCCCTATAGAAGAACTTGTAGATCCGTAACACTGTGAAATAAATTCACTTAACGCCCATAAACACATGGAAACCGCCAATGTATCGCTGAACAATTGAATAGACCTTCTTTTAATTGATCCATTATCTTTTACGGGAACGCGCCGCTATCCCAACAACAATAAATATATTACCCACAAACATAACCACATAGACGCGTATGGGGTGTGGTGGGAATAGCTTAATTTAGATTCGGTTTTTTTTAAAGAAACTGTCAACCAGTTTTCTCTAATCTGTGTAAACAGCATAAATATGTACATCCATATGGTAATATTCAAAAAAGTTTTACAATCGTTGAAGTTGAGGTTCACCATTTAATAAGTCGCGAACTGTTAATATATTTTATAAAATATGAATACATTTATATATATTGAAGTGTTTTAGCTACGATCTCATAATATGGACCATAACAAATAATTTTCGTGGAAGCTGCGCTGGTGGTAATATCAAAAAATGGGAAAAATGTGTTGAAGTTTACAAGTTTTTTTGTGTTCATTCTTGATTTCTGGCCAAACCACGGAAAATTCAAACCTATGCTCAAGGAAAGAACTAAAGAATACCCCTTAGGCAATATGGTTCTAGTGTATGACTTTTCGATATATACACTGTATCCCCCTAAAATCGATGCTGACATTTTGAAGTTTTGATTTCAGTGTTTTTCGAATTTTTCTTATAATTAGATGGTGCAACTAGATAATAATCGAAACTAGTTTATAGGATTGTAGAACTCGCGATTCCACGTCGTTCGATGTATATCTCATGAGTGTGCTCCGTACAGCTTCCTAGTAATAGAAGTCCAAAGGCGAAAATTTGGTCCGTAAATTTTCTGAAAAAACCTATTTTTTGGCTTTAAAATTTACAACTGTCGTACAGGTACCCCTGAACCCCGCGTGATTTTAGTTTTTTTACGTGTCGGATCTAATGAGCTCTTCCGCGGTCAAATCCATCCACTAAAACGCCGGATATGGATACCTTGAATATAGGAAAATCTGCAGAAATATATTTTGACAATTCCGCGAATTGAACCGCGATTTTCTTTGATTATTTTTACATAAATGTAATCCTTTATACGCGATTATTATATTTGCCAAAAAGGTGTGTCACAAATTACAAAGATTCGGGAGTAATATCCCTATTTATCCCAAAATAGAATGTGGTGGCACATCCGCAGTTCTTGACGAATCTGTCTAAAATAGCTTATATTGACGTATTTTTAATAGGGGGCCATTGAAATCGGATGCACCTTATAATCATATGCACATCGAGTAATTTTTGCCCACTTGAAGATTTTTTGAATAGTAAGATGCAACTGATGGCACACTTTGGCCGCTGAATGAAACATGGGAAAATCCATGCATGTTGATAGACATGGACTCCCTGTATCCGAAAAGCACATGCACCCCAACTGATTTCAACGGATTCGCGAATTACACGCCTTTTAATTTTTGTGTTTTTTCTTTGGTTGTAATTTCAATATTACTCTCTACTTCTTATTTCTATAGCTTATCACAGAAAGCAAATATACTTTCACGATGACTAATTACTTTTCTCGTAGAAGTTTAAGCAAACTACTTCAGGATTTGGATCGAAATTTAGCGAAATAATAGAATAACTCCCAACATTTATTTTTCAAATTTTTCGTATTTAACCAAAAATATATTTTTGAAATAATTTCCAACAATAAGTTTCCGTTGTTTGTTGTTGCTGTAATATGCAAGTTATAAACGCGATCTTTATAATTTTGGTCTCACATTTTTCTATGCGTTGTCTAGATTCTGTACGTATTTTCAAATTATTTTTTTAGAGATTTTTTGGACTTTGATTTAGAATAAATAAAATTTATTCCAAGATTTCTTCAAAATTTTTTGATTTACCGCGAAAATAAAAATAAATTTAGCAACTATTTAAGCATCTACGGATAGATATCACATTCTGCTAACGATTCATATATACATGTTCTTATTACAACTCAATAGGAATTTTTAAATATTTTTTCTTTACAAGAGAGTAAAAGCGCATATAACTTTTGAGTGCAGCATCCAATTTTGTGAACGCGAACAGATTTGAAACCACGATTTTTTTCTTAACCCATGTACCAAAAATGGCGGATGTGCTAGCCAAAAAAGTTTTTAATTTTTTTTCTATGTAATTGTAAAGGAAATTTGAAATTTACCATATGTATGTATGTCCTGTCTTTCATTCAACAATGATATAAAAACGTTGTTGTTTTTACTTGCCACTCTTGAGTCCCTGGAAAATCACCAAGTGTATGCAAATTAATTGAAAATTGCTGTTAAATATTTATTAAGAGAAGTTTTCCAAATCTTTTGTTTGGAAACATTTTGTCACATCGTCTCCATCCCACTCTATCTATGTAAACCAATAACATAATTTCTATTCATTTTCATGCTTTGTCTGCGTATATGTTAGAAATACATATGTATGTAGGTTTGCATGTTGTATCTGAATACACACACACTCCAAGCCAAAACTGTACACCAAATAATGCTACTGAAAATAAGCCTCAAACATATATTTAGCCTTATTATATTTAAGAGGTGACATTGCAATGAAAACGAAGTCAGTCTTAATCAGGGTATCGGAGTCGGAGTCTAACAAATTTTGCTGGAGTCGGAGTCGTGAAAAAGCTCTACTCCGCAAAATTCCCTTTTTCTGCGTTTATCAAAATAATTTTTATTGTGTTTTATTTAACTTGCTTTGGTGTCTGTTTAGTTCAAATCTAGTAACTTATTTTTAACACAGTTGCAGTTGACCAATCGAACTGAAACTTTGCACACTTTTCAGATTTGGATGACAATACATGAATATGAAACCAAAACCAATATGGGCCCATTTTTTTCTATAGCCCCCATATAGCGGCACCACCGGATTTCAGGCGTTTTGAGGATTTTGTCTTCATTTTTTGTCCGAATTGGCTGCCCCACCAAAAATTGTGGACATGGGTCCGATTTTGGTGTAACCCCCATATAACGTTACCACTCGATTTCAGGCAATTTAAAGTTTTTATCTACATTTTCGGCCTAAATGACTGTAATTTGGTTATGGACTTCTCAGTGGTCAAAACATGTATTTACTAAAAAGTTAAAAATAAAAAATAATTAAAAAATTAAGTTTCAGTATTTTATTGTCGCTTAGCCTCAATAAGTATATTCTTCCTCATGATGGAAACTCTCTAATAAAACGCTTCCATTTAACTTAAAAATTGTGGCAAAATTAAACGGCAAGCGTTATTTTTTGAGAGATTCCATCATGAGGAAGAATATACTTATTGAGGCTAAGCGACAAATTATTTTCCAGTTTTAAGTGCACTTATAAATAAAACACTGAAACTTATTTTTTTTAATTATTTTTTATTCTGTCAATAAGGGCCTATAACATGCAGAATCGATGTCAAATTAATAATACTCAAACTTTCTAACCAATAGTATTCCCGTCGAATGATTAATTGTACCAAATTTGAGGAATTATTAAAGTGGTTCATTTTGACTGTGACAGTTCCTACTAAAAAGTTAATTTGTATGTAAAAAATTATAAATATTACGAAAAACAAGCATTTATCCCATCCAGAACGAAAAACAAGCATTCCTGGCTACGCCCATGAGTAGTGATGTAGGTTATCACATGATCGGCCTCTTCCTACTAGTGCTCTCACATGTTTTGACTCATTTGTTTTTATAGAAGTCCTACAAGTCCTCTGCTAGAAGTCCTGCTGGTCTTCTCACCTTATTTTTTATGAGTGGGCCTATTGGACTGCTATGAAAGACCTTGTGATCTTCTATGAGAAATCCTACTGATCATCAACATGAAGACCAACATGATTTCTATAAAACTCCTAAGATCTTCTATGAGGAAACATACTGGACTTCAATGAAGAGATCAGAACCATTTGCATTAAACAAAACAAAGCCTGCCTACTTCTGACCCTCTTATTCAAGCGTTACAAATTTGATGAAATAAGTATGCAGAAAAATGCATAGTCATCATGGTGATCTCTCTTTGTATGTTAAATGACCGACATTGCCTTCATTCGTAGTCCACGTTGACAAGGATAATATATTAATTTCTATGTCATGTCCCTCTGTCGGTGAAATCAATATAGAGCTTTAAGGCAGGTTATTAAAATATGACACGGAATTTTTATATAACTTTGTTATTATTTTTTTAAATAGTCAGACCTAATCCCATTCTTGTTGTTTTAATATTTTAAAACAACTAATTTATTAGTGGAAAAAGTTTGGCATTGCCCGCCAAGGGGTAAGGCAGGGAAGACTAGTTTCGATCCTCGCCACAGGATCTCATCAGTTCCCTTGTTTCTTGTTTGTGGATATTCTCTACCGAAGTTATTTTTCAATAACTTCTTCAACAACAAAATTTAAACCCAAACATCAATCGTATGCTCGAAGTATAAAGGTGTACAAAGAAAAAACTTCAAACCAAATTTTAACATGATAATCTGAGCGCATGTTCCCTTACATATACTTCGGCAAAACCGACTACAACTTTCTAACTTGTTTCTCTTGCTACCCAGTTGTTCGGGTAACTAGGGAATAACTAGCAATTTTGCTGGCTATTGGTAAACACCCCTAGTTACCACCCAATCTACTCGCAATGTTATAGACTGGTGAATTTAACATGGGGATGCCATAGGAAGGGGTCTATTGTCCCCCCACTGCATTACCTGTAACCACCCAATTCGATAGTCGTGTGAGAGACAATCGTCTCTTCATTGCATTACCAGTAACCAGTCAAATTGATTGTCTTGGGAAACACAATTGTCCCTTCACTGCATTACCAGTCAATTCGGTACTCAGAAATGATAGCCAAAAATACTAGTAACTTGAAGTCATTTATTTTATTACATGGAGTGCAAATATTTTACAAAGGACAATATAATCTTCTATACATATAGATCTTGATCCTAGTCATACACTCGGCTACATGATACAGCGAATTATGGTCCTCGGAATGTTTTTCTCCGGGGTCCTTCAAATCATTCAAACTGTTCCTGGAATAAAATGTATAGAAGTTTAATGAAATGGCACGATAATGAATTGTGTCAAGATACATATGTATCAATACTTACCACATATATATTATAAATATTCTTCTTAAATTAATCATCCTTTCTATGATTTAGCTCGTAACACGTTCTATTTTGCATCTTAAATTTTTTCACAACAAACGCATCAATAATTTTTTTAATTATGAATAAACAAAATGACAGAGTATTTTTTTCTATTTTGTTAAAAAAAAAGAAATAATGTTGAAAAGAGATTACAAGAGAGAAACATTGTCGATTACACTATCCATCGGTAGTCTATAAAATAGTCAATATATTACACGCCGCATTACCTGTAACTAGTGAATTGACATGATAGGCAGGGAAGCCCATTTTCAGTGGCAAAAGCAGGCTATAGGCTATTTTGTGTGCCATTTTTGGGCGTAAAGTAACTAGGATCAATGAGTAACTAGTTACATGCCTATGTCAAAGTAGACAATTGCTATTTATAGAACAACTGGGTACTTTTCTATGTAAAATACAGCAGCATCAATACGGAACATGCATTAAAAAGTACCTTAGGAAAAACAACATAAAAGCATATATGGTCCAAGTATGGGAACATTTTAAAAGTAGTGCGTGTTTTATTCATTTTTAGTGGTATAGGAAATTACCCTCGGAGTCGCCGGAGGGTTTTTTAAATAAATCGCGGTCAAAGTTCACATGTTTAGGGTTTTTAAGTTTTCACGATTTTGCTTGGAAGCCGCAAGTCCTATCGAAATGGGATTAGAGAAAATATTATAGCAGTGAAAATTCTCTACAAGATTGATTTTCCAACGAGCCTTTGATACTGTCTCAAGGCATGCAATATGGAACGCACTAGCCGCAACCGGTATACACAAATAAAGTAATAAATCTGATTAAAGAACTATATCGAGACACGAAATGTAAGTAAGCTACAAAGAATCAAACAGTTCTCAGTTTCAATCCAGACCGGCGAAAAACAAGGTTGTTTCCTTACTTCAACGCTATTTCTAATTATTTTGGATATCGTAATACTTCAAACAGAAATGTCGGATCCCCGTGACATCCAATGGACCATAAACCGACAGCTCCATGATCTAGACTATGCGAATGATGTATGCATGTTGGCACAAAAATTCCCCGATATAAGAATGAAACTAGAATAACTTGCGATCAATACCAAGGCAGCCGGGCTCAAAATCAACATAAATAAGACAAACGTGATTCGGATCAATTAAAGTATATGCGAACCCATATTCATAAACGGAGAAATTGTTAAGGAAGTTATCCAATGTTATCCAAAAGCGGCAATACAGAGGAAGACATAAACATGCGTATAAACAAGGTAAGTACAGCTTTTCAGTCTCTACCGTGAGCGTAATGTCCGTTCTACTTTATGGTTGCACCACCAACGCTACCACAAATCCGTAAATCAACCGTTGCTTAAAACAAGTTCTATAAATTTTTGGCCAAACTGGGTAACAAATGAGCAATTACTCCAGCTAGCAAACTCAATCCCTGTAGAAAAGGTAATCATGCGCAGAAAATGGACATGCGAAGACCTTAAGATGATATAGCGAGATTGGCTCTAGAATGGAACCCGTAGGGCCAAAGAAGACCAGGCCGCTTTTAAACACAAGCAGATAGCGGTCCGCGTTGCTGGCCCTTGAAACTGTTTTTTGTTACCTTTTCTTAAGTCATCAATTATATTTTTTTTGCATCGTTAATATGAAGTATTTTGAGGCCTTTTCTTTTCAAGTCAACCTAGTATCTTTGTCTAGAATCCTTTCTCAATATATACACATTTACAATCGAAGATGGGTTTTCTTCATGAATCGTTATGCCTTCAATTTCGGAAGTAGATTGGCAGTGGCTTAGAACGCTAAGACCTCGACAACATTGTCTGTTTGTTGGAGAGGTCCCAGGATCAAACCTCAGCCGGGGCAACCGGGCTCTGCTGTGAATTTTTATTTATTGTTGTCTTTTTAGGAAGTCACCACACACTCAACCAATATGCTACGATCGTTTCGTTGGTGGTTTAATTCAGCTCATCAGGCATATTTAATGTGAATGGCTAGAAGACAAAGGCTGATTTTGATAAGTTCTATTTATGCAACCATTATTACAAATTTGCAGATATGAAGTATTTTTGAAGCCTTTTACTTATCAAGTCAACCAAGTGTCTTTTATTTCCATTGATTTGTAACATATGTATTTAAGAAAGTGGGAGTGGTCGGGTCTTATGATTTGTAAGTTTTACATATATAGCATTTAAAAAAGGACCAAGGACCATCCCTGTACATCATCTGAAAATTACATGGAATCGGTTTAGAAGTTTTGGAGATAAAACATATTTAAAAAAGTGGGCGGATCTTAAGGCCACAAATAAGTGCCTCGGGTTGGAGACACAACCACCATTGTCAATCGAATTAATTTCAAACCCTGCTCCGCCGAAATTCCACCAAATACATAGCTTATTTTCACCACAGCACATATGAGGTGCTCAGCGCCAAAACAGCCTAACTCACATGCCCAAATAAATCAAACTGACTGTAAAGAATTAACTAAAAAATTTTGAAATAACTTAACAAATCCATATTGCATTATTTTAGAAGGTAGTATTACCTAGTGTTATTCAATGCAATATGGATTTTTTAAGTAGTTATTTCAAAAGGTTCTGGTTAGATCTTTATGGTTTGTTTGATTTCTTTCGGGCATGTGGGTTTGTCCGTTTTGGCGCTGAGCGACTCATATATGCAGCCCATTTTCACCAGGATTATACCGGTACATTCTCTGAAATTTTCAAGAAAATCGGTTCATCCATTTTTGAGTCTATACGGAACATAATTTTATTAAAGTCTCAAATAGTGTATAGTCTACGAGTAAAATCGAATAACATCGATTTGTAGGGTGGAAGTTTGGCGGCGGGGGGAGTTTCCATGTGTGGAAGTTCGGAACGGAGTGGTTCAAAGCAAGATGGTTCGGAGGGTGTAAGATCGAAGCAGGGTGAATCGGAGGGTGGAAGTTAGGAAGAATTAATTCAATCATTCGTTTCAGTTTTGATAAAATAGCGTTTTTAATAAAATCGGGTATAGCGGAGCTACCCCGTCCCTTCGAAATTCACCACCACCGGTCCTCCCTGTACATTCTCTGAAATTTTCAGGAAAATCGGTTCAGTAGTTTTGGATGAAATAGGGTTTTTAAAAAAAAAGTAGGGCATGGGCCGCCCACTCCGAAATTCAAAAAAGTGAATATCAAAAAAATTTAGTTTCCATGAAGCCAAGGTTTGCACTATTATAATACGCGAACTATTGCAATTTACCAGTAACTATGACCATGGCTAGATCAATTCAAGTGTTTTTGAACAAAGCTCAAAAATTTGGCAAAATAATTTAATTTGCGTGGAAGGTTTGACCGCGTAAATGAATAAAAATAGGAAAAAAAACGTTGAAGCTAGCGAGTTTTTTTACGTTACTATTTGATTGATGATTAAACGGTTCAAATGAGGGACATATGTCCAAAGTAAAAGTAAAAGAATACAAATGAAGATTACACTTCTAATGTATCACTTTTCGAAATTTCCACTGCTTCCACCTTTTATGGATGCTGACATTTTGAAGCGGGATTTTAGTTGTTTTTCGTATTTTTAATTTAACTGGAAAGTACTCGCAATTACGCATAATTTGATATGTATGTATATTGGCTATGTAGCCCACACAACAGCAGAGTAATCTACTGCCAAAGGCCAAAACTTAGTGCGATATTTTTTCTAAAAAACATATGTTTTGGGTACAGTATTTACAATACCCTTTTGAGTGTGCTGGTACCCCGCGATATTTTAGTTTTTCGGCTGTCCGGATCATATAAATCATAGATCGTGAAAATCCATCACCTAGAACGGCGAAAACAGCAGCTGCAAAAACCGAAAAAATGTGCGAAAAATGTTTTTGAAAATATCGCGGATTTAGTCGCATTTTCTGTGGATCATTTTCTTGTCAATGGTAAAACTGACAAATCACTCGCTGTTTTGCGAAAACAGCGGTTTAAAAAATTTAGTGGCATGGGAGCTGTATCCGATTTATCCCAAAAATAGTGTGTGATGCTACATCCACGGTTCTTGATGGATTTTATCGAAATAGGTTAGGATCACCGACGTAGCCAGGGGGGGGTGGGGCCCGGGGGGCCCGGGCTCCCCCCGAAATGATTTTCGTTCCTATAGGATATTATAGCTTATGTTACACATTTTTTAAGTTTTGTGAAAAATTTTAACCTGTTTTAATATTTTCAATTAATATGTAAAGTATTAACTACATTCGTATAATTATTCTCCAACATATTTGAAAATATAAAAATAATGAAACAGTTAGGCTTTTTGAGCAATTTTCTGCGTAGTTGTTTTGAAGTTTTAAGGCGTTGTTTAAGCGTTTAATCGTACTTTTAGACTGACTGTAAGTGTTACTGAGTTCAGAACAATACGTTCATTTGTGTTTATCGAACGTTTGGAGCATATTACGTCCAATACTTTGGCTCATAAACAACATCTAGAAAAACATTCTTGCCATCTTTTGTTTTTAAAATTTTTGATGAGAGCAATTCAACAATAAAATATAAAATAGTTACTTAATCTTTGTGGTTTTAAATTTTTGTATATAGTCTCTAACACGTTTTTGTAATGAACTATTTTGAACATCATAACAATTACAAATTCACGCAAAAAAAAACTGCATCAACCATTTTTATAATACAATAGCTCTGTTCCTTTACGTGCAAGAATCTTCAAGTTTTACCACTTTTTACTCGAAAAGCGTTCCTTGCTCGACCTTTTCGAATGTTAGTAAAATCAATGGCCTGTTTCACTAAGACGATACGAATAAAAATTCGTTCGAACTACTACCAAATTTCTGTTTTTTGAAAAATATTTGAATTGTTTTTATTTTCAATCAAACAAATATAACCTACAACAACAGGAGTTCGGTAGTAATTCGAACGAATTTGAATTCGAATCGTTTTAGAGAAACAGACCACAAGATTATTGAGGTCAATGTTTATATTTTATTTATTGCGTATTATTTCCAATATTTCAAAATTACATTGAATTTCATCTTCAAGTCTTTTTCTGTCGAATTTTATTTTAGGAAGTACTTTCAATGGATGCACATTTCTAAAATGATCATCTTTTCTTCTTCGGCAAAGGACTTTGTAACGACAAACGAAATTAAAAAAACTGATCGGAAACAGATTCTTCTTCGTCAAAATCTCAACAAGTATCAGTCGGCTTTGCGGACAGGAACTGAAACTTTCATCTATGGACAGATCAAATAGAGGGTACACAACCAAAATACTTCAACCCAAATCTATGTATTAGGAGATTTTCAGAATTGTGTAGCCATTTTCGGACGTATACAAAATATGGATTTTATCATTGATCAGAAGTGTTGATTAGGAGGAACCTGAATAAATTTACCGACCGACATAGTTCATTTTGGAAGTAGATCTTATTTTGGGAGTCATTCCTTTTAAAAGATATTGCGCCCACCAGTCATTTCAGTTGGTCACAGTATAATTTTCAGCTATTTTCAAGATATATGGACTTGTCCACGAAAAACATAATACCGCTCAAAACACAAGGAATACCTTTAGTAAAAATTTCTAAGGATCCTCGAACAGACCTTAAACTGTTTTGAAGGTTTGTGAGGGAGCTACCCCAGTATGGTCCATTTTTTGAGCTAAAACTAAGTTTGGACAAAATATTACTAAATCCAAAGTTTGGAACAAATCTGTTGCTCCGTTCAAGAAAATCGCGCATACCACTTTAGGTAAAATTCTTGAAATTTTGAGGAAAATACCAGAAGGAGTAGACCGAAAAGCACCATCGTCGAACTTTATATAACGCTCGCAGATATATAGCGATAAACAAAGTTTGGACCAACGCAGTATCCGGTTCGTAAGTTGTCGCGCACACCAGCCACTACACATGGTAGCCGTAGGTGTTCTTTACATGTTTCGGGTCATTTTCTCCTGAACTATGGACTTGCCCCTGAAAAAACTTGTACTGTTGTAATAGGGACCCTGAGAACACTTGTTGCAAAAAAGCAAAGCGTTTCCTGAGAGGTATTTTTATTTACTAATTTATTTATATCATATTTTTGCTGTTAACTAATGGCCTGTTTCTTTAAGACGATTCGAATTCAAATTCGACCGAATTACTACCAAACTCATGTTGTGGTAGAAACTGTTTGTTTTAGTGAAAACAAAAATGAATCAAATATTTTTCAAATAACAAACGTTTGGTAGTAGTTCGAACGATTTTTTATTGGAATCGTCTTAGTGAAACAGGCCATAAATTATAATAATAAAGGAAGTGATCGGAAAGAGACTACATGTATATTTACTAATTATCCAGAGAGGCCTTAAACTACACTTCTCCGGAAATTTTTGAAATACTCAGTGGAAGGTTACCGAAAGAGTGGATTGATATGGTCCATCTTCGAAGTTGATCTAAATTTGGACAAAATGTTTCGAAGGCCAAAGTTTGGGCCGAATCGGTTGATCTGTTCGAGAATTATCGTGCTCTCCAGGCAGCCATCCAGACGGACGAACATAGCTAAAGCTAGGGTCACATCAGGTAAATATTTGCTCTAGCGACCGGAAGTGTGCGCTTACTGAGAGCAAATGAGCGTAAATAATACATTGAAATTTATGCTCAATTGCTCTCAGTAAACCACACTCCCTGTTGCTGGAGCAAATATTTGCTTAGTGTGATCCTTCTGAAACACACTTTGGCCTTAAAATAATTATTTCGATGAGGCACATTTTGACTAGAGGCAGAGTATAAAAAATGTATATTGGGAAAAATTGTGTTTTTGGATTTTTGCTAAAATAATGTATGGTATGAATACATTGGATTGGACGCCAGAATTTCATTTCAAACGAATTCAAGACTGGTTGTCAGAGTTTTCCTTGTTCCTGATCAATTTATGAGAAGATCCACTATAGGAAACCTGAACTTCTATAAGTGAAGTTCGACGATTGAACGCCAAAATTAGAGTATTGATGCATGATTCGGCGACAGAATTTGTCATTTAAATACCCGCTAGAATTTCATGATGGATAGGCTCACTATTGCTAAGCATTCAGAATTTTTTTGTGATAAGATCTACGATTGGGCACCAAAATATCTTTAGGCAAATAACAACAATTGGCTTCTTTATGACAATAACAACGATTGGACACCTGAATTTCCGAAATTGAAAAATTGACCATATTCTGACACCGCAGCGTGATATAAGTCCAAAAAAAGAAGACACGTGTTATGGAGTTTTTTGTTAAGACATTTGTAAGGGTTTCTGATTGTATACTCTTTCTTTGGTCACTGATATCAGTGAATTACATAACATTCACTGCGGTTGTGAGTTATTTGATAAATGGTACACCCAAAAATATATGCGATTATTAATATATCCATTGTTTTGAACATATATAACTCTGATATATTGTCAAAAAAGTTCTGAAAACAAGGGGAAATTGACGAAAATTATTTCATCAGTAATATAAGTCTAAAATAAGGTTTACATCATTGCTAAATAAAAAATTTTCGCTAACATGAACTTTCAAAATTTTGGTCAGGTGGCCCCCCCCGAAATGAAATCCTGGCTACGTCCCTGGTTAGGATCGATGTATTTTTTCATGGATGATAGTGAAATCGGATGCGCATAAAAAGTGTATGCGCTTTGTGCAAATTATTAGCGTTATGCAGATTGTTGCACACTAAACTGCAGACGACGCTACATCTTAGCGGCCAAAGTAAATCCTGGCAAATGTATACAAATTAAAAGAGAAGAATTCGCCGTATTGATAAACCGTATGCGCATCAAGCGATTTTGAGGATTTCGCGATTTACACGCATTTCAAATGATACTGTTTTATTTTAAAGATTATACCGCATTCAAAGGAACCCAACATTTATTTGAACGTTACTCATATTTTCCGCTAGATGTTAGCGTGTACTCGAGAAGTCATTAGAAAAAAACGTGATTTTTTGCGTGAAATTTAACTGAAATAGAAGAATAACTCCGACCTAATTTTCTTACATTTTCTTCAACTAACTCACAAAAAAATTTGAAAAATATTTTCTCTTACAAAAATTTTATAACTTCCCTCAATATATATTTTTTTTGTTTTTGCTAAAATGTGCAAACCGCTAAACAGATTTCTATATTTTTCGTTCCATTTGAATCGTCGCGATGTTTAGATTACGTACATATTTTTAAAATATTTTTCCGATGCATAAACAGCTTAAATTTTAATAAAACAAGTTGCAAGCAAGCACTTTTTTTAATTCCTTCTTAATTTCCGCGAAAATTTACAACTTTGTCACTAATGTTATGGGACCTCAGTAATCACATAGTACGTAGGAAGCCCTTAATTAACAATGTTTCGCAATATAATGAGTAGCGTTGTTTTAAGATTTATTTCTTATTATCAGAATTAAAACCGCCATAACTTTTGCGCGCAACAACCAAAATTAGTACATATCTCGAACAGATTTGAGAATCGGAATTTTTTCCCAATCTATGTACCCAAAATCTTTCATGTAGCTTAATTTTTTTTTAAATTTTTTTATGGACAACTAAAAAATTTTGATATTTCCTCATATATAGCCAATTTTCTCCACGGTTGTTCCCTGTACATTCACTGAAATTTTCAAGAAAATTGGTTCAGCCGTTTTTGAGTCTATATGTGGTCGGGCCTTTGGGCCCCAAACTAGTACCTAGGGTCGGAGACACGACAACCATTATCTCGCAAATTATTTTCCTCATCGATACGTTCGTCAGTTTTGTTAAAATAGAGTTCTTAAAAAAATAGGGCTTGGGGGAGGTACCCCGTCCCCTCCGAAATTCAACAAAATATATACCCTATTTTCACCATGGGTCCTCCCAGGAGATTATCTGAAATTTTCAGGAAAATCGGTTAAGAAGTTTTTAGTATATAGGCTATTTAAAAATGTGGGCGTGGTCGGGTCTTCAGGCCCCAAATCAATACATAGTTTCGGAGACACAACAACCATTATCTCGCAAATTATTTTCCTCATCGATACGTTCGGTAGTTTTGTTAAAATAGAGTTCTTAAAAAAAGTAGGGCATGGGGAAGGTACCCCGCCCCCTCCGAAACTCAACAAAATATATACCATATTTTCACCAGTTTTTGATATATAAGCTATTTAAAAAAGTGGGCGTGGTCGGGTCTTTGGGCCCCAAACCAGTACCTAGGGTCGGAGACACAACAACCATTGTCTCACAAATTAATTTTCTCATCGATACGATCTTATGTTTTATTAAAATAGAGTTCTTAAAAAAGTAGGGCATGGGGGAGGTACCCCTCCCCTCCGAAATTCAACATAATATATACCCTATTTTCACCACGGGTCCTCCCAGTAGATTATCTGAAATTTTCAGGAAAATCGATTCAGCAGTTTTTAATATATAAGCTTTTTAAAAAAGTGGGCGTGGTCGGGTCTTCAGGCCCCAAATCAGTACCTAGGATCGTAGACACAACAACCATTATCTCGCAAATTAATTTTCTCTCCGATACGTTCGTCAATTTTGTTAAAATAGCGTTTTTAAAAAATAGGGCATAGAGGGAGGTACCCCGCCCCATCCGTAATGCAAAAATAAATAGCCTATTTTCACCACCGGTGTTCCCCGTACATTCTCTGAAATTTTCAAGAAAATCGGTTTAGCAGTTTTTGAGTCTATACGGAACATACAAACATACTAACATACACACATTGCCTTTTATATATAAGAAGAAGATTTAAAAGTATGCTATAATAAGAATATTACAAACGAATACGATTTTAACGAACGGCGGATATAACGAACAAATTTTGTTGTACCTACCCCCTATTCATATTTTACCTATTTTATTCATTCCAACCCAATGAACGCGGTTAAAACCAAGAAAGGTTATAATGAATTAAAATATTGATCCACCAAAAGATTTTTTTAAACATTGATATGTTTAAAATAGTGATTCGCGAAGAGATCTTTACAAAAATTATTTATTTAAAAGGACCAAATAAACCGCGCAGTCATGATCCCTAGATAGAACGTATTACAGATATAATTAACAAAAAGGTTGACCACGACACCTCTGTACGTTTTTACAACACATGGTGAATATGTTTTTAAAAAAAATATCTTTTTAGTTCAAATCGGATGCTTTTTTGTGTTTAATATTTTCTTCACCAAATCAAAAATTAAAAAAAAAATATATTTTTTTCTGCAAGAAAAAAAATTGTACCTTGGTATATTATGTAGGTGATTCAGAACCCTTTTCTGAAGATATCCCAGTGTCAGATTATGCCTGTCTGCGTACTCGATAATTTGTAATAATTATTACTAATGTTGCAGATCTTGACAGTTGTATAAAGGAAAAGTTGCTGAAAAATTTGTTTCAGCAACATTTAGTAAGTAAAAAGACACACCAAATTTCAGACAAAGTTTGACAATTTTGTAAAAGTCTATAATAGGTTTGTCTTCGTACTTACTAAATGTTTCTGAAATACTTTTTTCAGCAACTTTTCCATTGAACAACTGTCAATTTTAGAAACATTAGTAATAATTATTACAAATTATCGAGTACGCAGACAGGCATAATATAAAACTAAAATTTTGTAAAAAAAATTCTTAGGTTGTGTCCTATATGACGATTTTTTCCGCTGTAACAAACATTTTGAAGAAAATTATATCTTAAAACAGAAAGTACACACCGCTACCATTCCACTGAATATCATGTCTATGTATTTGGTTATTACCAAACTCTAAAAAATTACGTTTAATTTCTGAGTTTTAATCTTTTTTAATATTTTTATTTTGCCTTTGAAATTTTGACTTTGACATTTTTGAAAACAAATTGCATGTCCCTATACTTAATATTTAATGTTTAAAGTAATGGTCGTTCTCAAAATAATTTTTACAGTTGCTTTAGATGTAATAAACTTGGCCTTACTTTTGTTTGGAAGAAAAAAGTGATCATACGGTGTTAACTGTTACCCAAGTCTGTAGTAGTAGTAAATTAGTGGAGTGGTAGAAATTGTATAAAAGTGTATATCGATATTATTTCAATGGGGGCTATATCAAAACGTGGACCGACCATCACAGGCAAAATTTCAAGCTTCTACGTTCAAATACAATGATCCTATTCAAGAAATGTCATTTCGAAAAAAGGGATAATATTGCAGATTTTGTTGTAATGGAGGATCTCAACACTAAGCAATTCAGCGGTTTTGGTTTCACTACTTATTCCCCTTCGTATATGATCGATAATATCCCATATACTCGCCTTCATAAGATTAATATTCCGTAAAACAGTTTTTAATTTTATAACGTTTTTTGCTTCTCCTGTAAAGTTTTGGTTTTGTGGGTTACGTCTTCGGGCATTTATGGTGACGATATGTTTTCTTACAAACTTAAGGAATTCTGCCCAATTTTGTGTTTTTCTTTTAATTTTTTTTTTTTTTTTTTTTTTTTGAAAAACAAAAGGTGCCAAATTTTTGTTTAGAATGAGTGTATTTTGTGCACATACACGTGTTCATATCGTTACCATAAATGGCCGAAGTCGTATCTCCAAAAAGTCAAAATTATTTTTTTATTGAATCTAATACATAAGACTAAAATACATGCTTTTGCAAAATTTCAAGCTTCTACGTTAAAGGCATTTCGAACGGCATTTCGGAAAATGGGATAGCATTGCAGATTTTGTTGTAATGACGGATCCCAAAAACAAGCGTTTCCTCGGGTTTTGTTTCATTACTTATTCCTATTCGTATATGATTGATAATATCCCATGTACTCGGCTTTATAAAATTAATATTCCATAAAACAGTTTTTCATTTTATAACGTCTTTTGCTTCTCCTGTAAAATTATTATTTTGTGAGTTACGACTTTTGGCATTTATGGCGACGATATAAACATATTTATAATATTTTATTAGGTTCGTCTGTAGACATTATTACCAGTAAACAATTCAGTTTGCATATTTTGTCTGTGTGCTGCCGCAGTACAAGGTAGACGGGAACAGAGGAGAGTGTGCTAGGTAAAGCCCGATCAACATGAGCCTCATTGCTACTGTCACTTTAGTTGTTTATTTATTCAACACCAGGACGATATATGCAGAGACACTTGTATACTAGTCTCTATCCCCCCATGGGTTTAGCATATACATGTGTATGAATGTATGTATGGTAACATGGGGCGCCTTCGCCACGTTTTTTTCAAAATGTTCTCATATCGACATCATTAAAGTTTTTCCAAATATTATTTTTGGTAAGAATATTAGCATGTCTTGACTATAAGTTTTGATATATAAATGATTATAATTTTGTTTTTAAAATATTATTTTTGAGCATTTATAAAATGTCTAAAAAGTGGCGAAGCCTCCCCACCCATGGGGTAGCTTCGCCATCGACATAGGACATATATCAACGGACTCTAAAACTGACATTTACCATACTTCCTCCCCAAATATCAACATTATGCATAAAAGGAACATGTTTTCTATTTAATAATCAAAAATGATTCTAAAATTTACAAAAAGAAAGATATTCTAGCCGTTAATTGAAGTAGGTGCCTTGAATTTAGGCATGAAAATGAAATTTTTGCCAAATTAGATAGGTTTAGCACAATATTTGATTTCAACTTCACATTATAGCGTGGTATATCAATAGCATAAGCAATTTAAGTTAAACCTGACATATTTCTCACATTAACCCACAACACCCCTATCATGGCGTAGCCGCCCCACCCCCTACATAGTTCATAATATGAATATATTGACATTTATCATTACTTTTATCATGCAAATTATTTGGATTTATATTCTTCAGTAGTTGTCTATTAACGGTATAAAATATAATTTTGATATCACAAAAGGTATAAAAGATATCACAAAATATACCTACCATAAATATTTTTCGCAATACCCCAAAAATATGAAACCGCGTGCATCAGCAATCATATATTTGATAGAAATGCCAACTTTTGGGAGATGAAAGATCTTCGTTAAACGAACAATTTTCCCTGTAACGGCATTTTTCTAGCAGTTATAGTTTTCAAGAAAATAGGCACTGGCGAAGGCGCCCCAGTGGCGAAGCCGCCCCATGTTACCATATATATTTTTGTGGTTGGTTTTGTGTCTATAAGTTGGACAATACTGTTACACTCGAGTGCAGCGTATGGCGAAGATACGGTTTCAAAGAAAGGGTGGAAATTCGTTTAAATCTTAAAACAATATGCTTGAACTCACTCCCCTTAAAAGCGAGCAAATGATATCCGCAAACACACACACACACACCGCCATTGATTAGTCATTTATTATTATTGTATTTTAACAATCAACATGGGAACAAAGGTGGTGTGGGGTTGTTGTTGTTGTGGGTTTTTGGGTACAAATTGAAACCATCGATGTAATCGTTAATTTGTGGTGATAATAAGAGAAAATAAGAATCATTATACGCCACCGTAATGGAAATGTATCCATAACACCTGTTGTCTATTTTAAGACCAAACCCTTTAGATTCTGAGTAAAGGGAGGGAAGTAGTGACTCGAATGACGCTTTCCTGTTTTTCCAAAGCTTAATAACCGTTAATAAATGGAACCCCACAAAAACCGTTACTCTTTTAATGATATGATAATGATATGACAAAGCCCCAAATTTCTTAAACTTCAATTTCATGTTTTCGTTGTTAAGAAAACTCTCCCCGATATAATCGACATTGTACTGCATTTGGAGCTCATCGCCCAAGATTTGAAGTTGGCCTCCAGAGAACTCGATACGTTTACCTATATTGATGTAGTTGTATAGTAGATACAGCTCGTGGTTCATGCGACGTAGAAATTCACCGTAGATCTTTCGAAGAATTTTTCTCTCAAATACACCAAGCACTGCCATGTCTGCTTGCGCAAGTACCCAGGCTTCGGAACCATAGATCAGCACGGGTAGTATCAGTATTTTGTAAAGCGTTTTTTTTTGTTTGATGAGATGTGGCTTTGTTTTTAAACTGCTTACTTAAGCCAAAGTAGCATCTGTTGGCCAATACAATTCTTCTTGTTATTTCACAACTGATGTCGTTTGTTGTGTTTACGGCGGTGCCGAGGTATACGAAGTATTTTACTACCTCAAAATTATAGGAACCAACTTCAACAGTTGGTCCGAGCTCAATGGACACATTGCGCGTCGACATCATCAACTTGGTCTTCTCGCCGTTTACCGCCAGATTCTCCTTCGACCTTCATAAAGGTATCGGATACTTCTTTTACTGATCGTCCCATGATGTCTATATCATCGGCATAAGCAAGTAACATGTGGCTATTGGTTTGATTGTGCCACTTCTTTTGACGTTTGCCTCTCGTATAACCTTTTCCAGAAAGATGTTGAAGAGATCACATTAAAGGCTGTCTACTTGCCTGAAACCTCTTTTGGTTCAAAACTCTTCGGAGAGGTTCTTTCAGTTAAAGTCATTTTACAAAGCCGAATGAGCTTTGCGGGTTACCAAATTCAGACATGGCTTGGAATACCTTTGAACGTTGTGGGCTGTCGAAGGCTGTTTTATAATCGACAAAAGTGTGGTAGGTGTCGATCTTGGGTCTTCTCCAGTATTTGCCGTTGACCAAAGCCTATGGTCAACGGCAAATCCTGGAGAAGACCCACGTCGTTCACACAATATCCCTGACACGATCTTGTAGGCAATCGGGAGTAGACTTATGCCCCTATAGTCAGAGCATACAGCCTTTTCTCCTTTCTTGTGGACGGGACATAGGATGCTCACGGTACTCGTTCTTCCTGCCAAATGGTGCTAACTAGCTGATGAATACACCTTATATCCGGTTTTGAACAGCTCGGCTGGTAAGCCATCGGCTCCTTCTTCAGCCGGTTTATTGCTGTCTTTACCTCATCTATACATTCAATACCATCTTTTGGGTATCTTCGTTGTCTTCGTTAGTATTGGATACCAGCAATTTGGAAAAAATTTCTTTCCATATCCCGAGCACACTATCTGTATCAGTTTCAAAATTACCTTGCTGGTCTATACAGGAGGATATGCCTGTACCAAAGCCATGAGTTTGATGCTTCACTCTTTGGTAGAATTTTCGGACTTCATTCTGGCTCCTGTATGTACAGGGTTTTTCACACTCGCGCTTTTTCATCTCTCTCTTTTTCTGCGGAAAAGACGTTTCTCCTCTCTCCTTTTCCCCCGATAACTCTCTCGTGCGCTACGCGTTGCTACTGATTGTAGAGTAGCCCTATATGCCGCATTTTTCTCTTCGGTAGCAGCACGACACATCTGGTCATACCATGGATACCTTGGTGGAGGTCTCTGGTATCCAAGTATGGATTTTGCGGCTGTTTGAATGGAATGGGCAATACTTTGCCATTGTGCTGATATCTTATCGGGACGAGGGGTATTTTGATTAAGCAATTGGGCTAGTTAAGTGGAGTATGCTGTGGCTATCTGTTGGGATTGCAGCTTACCGATGTCTAACTGTCGTGTTGTGTCTGTTCGTACTTTGTTTGCAACGTTTAACCGGGTGCGTACCTTTGCTGCAATAAGGTAGTGGTCCGAGTCTATGTTTGCTTCTCGGAACGAACGCACATCCAACACGCTCGATGAATGTCTTCCATCTATCACAACATGATCAATTTGATTTCTTGTTTTCTGATCTGGAGACAGCTAGGTCCCCTTTGTATGTCGAGATGTTTAAATCTGGTGCTGCTAACTACCATGTTTTTTGCCGCTGCGAAGTCTATCAGCCCCATACCATTGTCAGATGTTTCATTCCTTTCCAATTTTGGCATAAAAATCGCCTAGAATACTTTTTATGACATGGACAGGACAACGGTCATACGTTTCTTCTAAGCGCTCATAAAATATATCTTTCGTTTGTTCGTCCTTGTCTTCAGTGGGAGCATGAGCGCAAATAAAGCTGATGTTGAAGAATTTTGCTTTTATTCGAATTGTAGCAAGTCTTTCATTCACTGGTGTGAAGCTGAAGACCAGGTGTTTTAACCTCCGACCAACTACAAATCATGCCTTATGTCATGGCAGCTATAATACAGTGCGTCACCTTTAGGTGTTGTTGTGACGCCTTTCCCGTTCCATCGTATTTCCTGTATGGCAGCAATGTCGGCCTTGTACTTTTCAAGTACATCTGCCAATGCGTAAACTGCACCTTCTCTATAAAGAGTGCGAACATTCCAGGTGAAGACTCGCAGTCATGGTCCTTAAAAAATTTGCGTGGTTCGTCAACTTTAGAGGGATTTGTTTTTCTTTTCTTTTGTTTTTTCGTAGCAGGCTGCTTTTTTCTAGGGGAGGGTTACTAACCCGGCGCCCAAACTCAATTTTTTTATGTTCTTATGGGTGAACGCGCGGCACGTTTTAGCTCACTATCTTTAACGGATGTTAAAGGCAGCTACCCCAGGTGACGGGGAGGTCAGTGTCCACTTGAAATGAGAGAGGGACCAAGATAAATCCTGGACTTTGACATGTTAAAGCCGGCCAGGACCGTTTGCGATTATTTCAGTTGTCTTACAACTCGACTTTCTACTTTTTCATAACCGCAGAAAATCGATTATAATCGACTATTCGTCGATTTACGAGTTTTCTTTTGAAACTGTAAACCGCTAAGTCAACATTGGATTATTGGATTTTCCCTCCAGACAAAAGTCGGCTACGATTTTTAGATTTTTGACTGCAAAAAGTCGATTAATCGATTAACCGAAAGTCGACTTACCTATCCCTAATTCTAACACTCATATCTCAGCTAATCTTTGTCCGATCGACTCGAAATAGTTTGCAGCATATTCTATTCTACCTGTAGTTTAAAATGAACCAATAAAAAACTTCGAATTTGTAAAATGTGTAAGTGGCAATAACCCCTTACAAGAGAAATAAAAAATGAGATAGATTAGAGGCCATTGCGACATTTCCCTTTTTTACCACCTTCGCAAACTACTATCGATTTGCCTAGCAAAAGTTTATCATTCTAATACATTTACCTGAATTGCAAAATTGTCCCACGTATATATTTCAACATACTGCTCAAAAGACACTGACATTTTAATTAATATTAAGAGCTTGACAAACAATTAGAAACTTTAGAGACCCTTTTTGTCCTTTTCATTAGCTTGTCAAATTTTTGATAACAAGTGCTGATAATGATGTTCAGGTATGCGCATAAAAACACTTATAGAGTAGAAATACTTAGAAGATGGTTGCTGTTACAATGATGCTTAATGTTTCTTGACACAATTCATCTAAACTTTAAAGCTAATAATAAAATTAATATAAAAAGGAATGTCGACAATGTCATGCTATATACATGATTAGCATATTTTGCCACGTGTAAAAGTCTCATTTAAACTGATTAAAAACTAAATTTAAGATGATTATACACACAGCATTAAACGGCAATCTTGATGTATGGTTCGAAGTGTCCTCAATGGCCTTTAGTAGCCCAGCAAAAAAAGTCCTCCCAAAATCATGGGTTTCGTAAGGGATTTTTGGCAGCCGTAACTACTCTCAAACCGCCTTTCTTCCCCATTATTTTTACAAGGGCATGTCGCAATCAGTTTGTAGTTATTTTATGACCACTAGAATAACTAGTTATTCTGTGGCCAATAGAAGTTGAAAAGTAAGGCGAAAAAAATCTATTTTTAGAACAGTTACTTTCTTTTACTTTATTTTATTTCGCTGTCTGCGCGAATTGAACCCACGAACCCTCTGATTCCTAGCCAAAGACACTACGCACTATGCCACGCACACGAATATTAAGGGTTGCTTAAGAACTTAAATGTGCAGTACACATGTGCACCACGAACTGTTATTTTTTAATTAAAACAAGTAAAAAAGTATCAGTCGGCTTTGCCGACAGAGATATACCCTCAGCCTGTGTATATTGAAACAATTTTTTCCAAAAAACGCATGTATTTAGGGAGTTTTAAAAATTTTGGGCATTTGAACTGACAAAAATGTTGATTAGGATTTAATATCAAAAGTTTTGCGGAGGAGATACTAAAAAGAATGGATCTCCAGCCACTACATATGGTACCATAGGGGTTTTTTAGAACTTCAGGGATGTTTGCTCAAGAAGTATGAACTTGCCCCTGAAACAACTTTTACCATCGCAATTGAGGCAGCAATGCAAGTTGCTTCAACAAAAATCAAAGTGATTCGAAAGCAGGTCTTAAAGTGAACATGTATCCGAAATTTTGAGTGGGATGTACCGGATGGAGTGGACAAATATAGTCCATATTTGAACCTGATCTATATCTGGTAGATATATTAGGATGTGTAAAGTATGGACAAATTCGGCCACTCTCTTCAAGAGTTACCGTACGAACAATTTTTCCGAACATGTTTGAAATTTTGTGGGGGAGGTACCTGAAGGAGTGGACCGATATGGCTTATCTTCAAACTTAAACTATGTTTGGACAAAATATTACTAAGGCCAAACTTTGGACCGAATCGGCAGACCTGTTCGAGAGTTATTTTGCCCTCCAACCTCCTCACACGGTGTCATAGGGGTTTTTTGCAACCTTCAGGCTATTTTCTCAGGAAGTATGGACTTGCCCCTGATGAAACTTATACCGTCGTATGGAGGGCAGTGAATACAAGTTGCTAAAGCAAAAATTAAAGCGATTCGAGAGATGTTCCTAAACTGAACTTTTCCAAAGTTCAGTGTGGGAGGTACTCGACGGAGTGGACCGATTGAGTCCATATTAAAACCTGATCTAAGTCTGGTACACGCTCCACGATGGGCAAAGTATGGACCAAATCGGTTACACCCTTCAAGAGTTATCGTGCGTACAAATTTTCCGAACAATTTCGAACTTTTGTGGGGGAGGTATCGGAAGGAGTGGACCGATATAGCTCATCTTCGAACTTGAACTAAGTTTGGTCAAAATATTACGAAAGCCAAAATTTGAACCGAATCGGTTAATCCCTTCGAGAGTTATCGTGCGCTCCAGCCAGCCAGACAGACAGACAGACGGACGGACATTGCTCAATCGACTCCAAATTGTCTGAAACACATTTCGTCCAAACATACTTGGGGTCTAAAACCATTATTTCGATGAGGCACATTTTGCCCGTATGAAAGTGTATATACCCTTCATAGCCTAAAGGCTGAGGGTATAACAAGTAAAAAAGTATCAGTCGACATTGCCGACAGAGATATACCCTAAGCCT
Organism: Musca autumnalis; assembly: GCF_047663935.1. Lineage (NCBI taxonomy): Eukaryota > Metazoa > Arthropoda > Insecta > Diptera > Muscidae > Musca > Musca autumnalis. The sequence goes on from NW_027411977.1 coordinate 152,589,539, forward strand.
GTGTGGATTGAAATACTTTTTTTCAACAAAACTTACGTATTTTGGGGGGGTTTTCAAAACAATATGGATAAAATTAAAGCGCAAAAATTTGCGGGGATATCGATAGATAGGGCTTTTTTGAAACTGAGTTTCGACAATATTTAGAGTACCATTTTAGCGAATATTTTCGAACTTTTGTGGGGGAGGTATGGGAAGGTCCACTCCTTCCACATTCGAATTTCATCTAATATTCGAAGAAATATTACGATATCCAAAGTGTGGACGAACGCAGTATTCAGTTCGCAGTATTCAGTTTTCAAAACAATATGGATAAAATTAAAGCGCAAAAATTTGCGGGGATATCGATAGATAGGGCTTTTTTGAAACTGAGTTTCGACAATATTTAGAGTACCATTTTAGCGAATATTTTCGAACTTTTGTGGGGGAGGTATCGGAAGGTCCACTCCTTCCACATTCGAATTTCATCTAATATTCGAAGAAATATTACGATATCCAAAGTGTGGACGAACGCAGTATCTCCAGTCACTACATATGGTGCCATAGGGGGTTTTTACACCTTTCGGGCTTTTTTCTCAAGAAGTATGGACTTGCCCTTGAAAAAACTTTTACTGTCGTAATTGAGACAGCGTATGCAAGTTGCTTCAACAAAAATCAAAGTGATCCGAGAGCAGGTCTTAAAGTGAATTTATCCAAAAATGTGTGTGGGAGTTACCCGACGGAGTGGACAAATATAGTCCATATTCGAACCTGATCTATACCTGGTAGATATATTAGGATGTGTAAAGTATGGACCAAATCTGTCACTCCCATCAAGAGTTATCGTACGCACAATTTTTCTGAACATTTTTGATCTTTTGTGGGGGAGGTACCTGAAGGAGTGGAACGATATGGCTTATCTTCGAACTTAAACTAAGTTTGCACAAAATATTACGAATGCCACATTTTGGACCGGAACGGCAGATCCGTTCGAGAGTTATCTTACGCTCCAACCACTACACACTGTGTCATAGGGTTTTTTTGCAACTTTCAGGCTATTTTCTCAGGAAGTATGGACTTGCCCCTGATGGAACTTGTAACATCGTATGGGAGGCAGTGAATATAAGTTGCTACAACAAAAATCAAAGCGATTAGAGAGCAGGCCTTAAACTGAACTTTTCCGAAATTTTGTGTGGGAGGTACCCGAAGGAGTGGACCGATTCAGTCCATATTGAAACCTTATCTAAGTATGGTACACATTTCACGATGTGCAAAGTATGGACCAAATCGGTTACTACCTTCAAGAGTTATCGTGCGCACAAATTTTCCGAACATTTTTGAACTTTTGTGGCGGAGGTACCTGAAGGAGTGGACCCATATGGCCCATCTTCGAACTTAAACTAAGTTTGGACAGAATATTACGATTGGACAAAATCGGCCCATCCGTTCGAGAGTTATCGTGCGCACCAGCCAGCCAGACAAACAGACGGACAGACAGACGGACGGACATTGCTAAATCGACTCCAAATTGTCTGAAACACATTTCGTCCAAACATACTTGGGGTCTAAAACCGTTATTTCGATGAGGCACATTTTGCCCGTATGATAGTGTATATACCCTTTCTAGCCTAAAGACTGAGGGTATAAAAAACTCCCGTGCCGACGGTGAGCGGTGAACACACAACCATAGGATTTATAGTCGGACATACACTCACTGTGCCACCGTCGTCATTACTTAGTGAGGAGTAAAGTAAGTAGGTTTACCTTGTAAATTTTTTAAGAAGTAACCCATTACTTTTCAGATTACTTGTAATGCGAAAAGAAGCTTGTTTACATTACTTTGTAAAGGGTTACGTAACGACCACCGGATCCAAATTTTTGCTGGGAGTGGTAACTACGGTAATATATGAAATGTATATGGGAATTTCTGAGTGAAACCGGACACTTTTTCAAAATGAGGTCTTTGATTTCCTTTATTTTTTGTTGTGGTGATGCTGCTCATCATCTTGAAAAAGTCGAATTCTGTAAAAACTATATGCAAAGCAATACTTATAACTTCTTTAATATTGGTCCAAATAGAAAAAATCTTTTTTTGTAATTTTTTATTTTTTATCAGCAATCCAGTAAAAACAAGTGAGCAAACGCTATAGTCGGGACGCTGCCGACCATGTGATACCCTACACCATTACCCCTGTGCACAAATGTTTACCAGGAACATTTTTTAGGGAATATAATCCGACTACCATCAAACATAATATGCCTCGTTCCAAAATTTCCTCGCAACCAAAATTTCGTGACCATCCGATCAAAATTACGATTTGTAGCGTGATGGCAAAAAATGGAAGAATTGGATGCATTACCGACTATTGTGGTTTCTCCCTTGTTTGACCACCTTCGCCAACCTACTTCACTCAAATGTAAAGGTAATATTTTCTTCTTCCATTGACAGGCGTTGGAATACCCCTACTAGAAGCTGATATATTCACAAAGAATAAAACTTTTTCCCCATTCCGACCCCTGATTATCCGACTATCACCAAAATCAATAGGCTTCTTCCTCTGTGGGCTCCCATTAACCCCCAAAATTTCGTCACTATCCGATGAAAATTCCAACCTGTAGAGTGATTACAAAAAATGTAAAAATTTGATGAATTACTGATTTTTGCGATATCTCGGTTGTTTGCCCACTTACGCCAACAAACTTTGCATCATTATAAAGGAGATATTTTCTTCTTCCATTGACGTTGAATTTTCTCCACATAAGCTTTTTGCTTTTTCCGAGTACTGAATATTATCCGACCATCACCAAACTAGGCTTCTTCCTCAGTGGGACCCGCATCAACTCCCAAAAAATTCGTGACGATCCGATCAAAATTGCGATCTGTAGCGTGATTACAAAAAAATCGGAAAGTGGGATGTATTGCCGACTATTGCGATATATCGATTGTTTGACCACCTACGACAACCTACTTTACATCGTTGTAAAATTGGTATTTTCAACTTTCTTTGCCAGGTTAAAGAAATAAGTTTTTGCCCATTCCGACCCCTGAATATTATCCGACCATCATCAAAATCAATAGGCTTCTTCCTCTGTGGGACCCCCATTAGCCCCCAAAATTTCGTGACGATCCCACCAAAATTGCCAAGTGTAGCGCGATTTCGAAAAAATTTTAAAATGGGATGTATTACCGACTATTGCTATATCTGCGTTATTTGGCCACCTACGCCATCATTGTAAAGGTGGGATATTCTACTTTCATAGTCAGGCTTTGCTTTTGGAAGCTCCCCAACCAAAGGTGAGATATTCGTCATTATTATTAAAATCGCAAAAATGAAAAGTTGGGTTGCATAAGCGACTATTGCGATATCTTCGTTGTTTGACCACCTACGACAACTTACTATACAGCGTTGTAAATGTGATATTTTCTACTTTCATTAGCTTTTGAAATACCCCTTATAGATGCGGAGATATTCGCTTTGAAATAAAACGTTGACTTTTTCTCCAAATTAGTTTTTTGTCCATTCCGACCCCTGAATATTATCCGACCATCACCTAAATCAATAGGCTTCTTCCCCTGCGGGACCCTCATCAACACCCAAAATTTGGTGACGATCCGATCAAAATTGAGACCTGTAGCGTGATTACAAGGTTTAGATGGACAGACGGGCGGACGGTCGGACGGCCAGATCGACTCAGCTCGTCGAGACATTCATTTTGGTATATATAAGTATGGGTCTTCGGCCATTATTTCGATGCGTTACAAACTTTTTGGCCAAAAACAACTTATAATACCCTCCCCACATAGTGTTGTAGGGTATAATGAAAAAAAGTTACACAGTGGGCTTGGAAGCAATTTTCGCGATTTATTATTAAAATCAATTATTATCGATGATTGTACTCTTTGATTTTTTTGTATTAAACTAGGATTAATTACAACAATTTTTAGTCCTATTAGGTAGTGAGATTCGAATAACTACTATGTTTTCTAAATTTTTTCGTCAATAGGAATTTTTCTTAATCAATTAATTTTGGCTCGGATGCCCAGTTATATAATTCCCGAGCTGTAGTTATTTGATCATAAATTTAGTTAGTTTATTGTCCGACAGGTACCATAATTGCTAATCCATCTTCAAAATCGAAAAATTAAAAAGTTTTTAAGATAAATTACTAAACAAAACAACAAAACACATATTCTTAAATGTATCTTTTATTATTGTTGTAAAATAACAAATGTTTCACTCTGGTATAAAGGAAAAATTGTATTGGCAAATTTTAAAAAATTAAGAAAAAATAGTAATTATTCGAATCCCACACCTGTAGTGCGATTCTCTAACACATTTTTTGAGTTACCGACAAAAATCGGTAAAATTAAAATGCTTATAATTTAGGCAATTAACGATATATTTCGGTAAGTTAGCGACGAATAAAAATTAGTCGTAAAGTTCTACTGATAGCAAGAGTGTTGTCAACTTTTATTTGAACATTTCATTCATAATTTTGCGTTTTTAAGATACTGATAGGACTTAAAATTTTTGAAATTAATCGTATTTTAATACAAAACTATTTCAAGAAAATCGAAAAGTACAATCATTGATAAAAATTTATTTTAAATATTAAATCCCGAAAATTGCATCCAAGCCCACTGTGCAATTTTTTCTATTTTTTATTACATAGCTGATGAAAAATACAAAAAAAATATTTTTTCTATTTAGACTAATATTAAAGAAGTTATGAGTATTTCTTTGCATATAATTTTTACAGAATTCGTCTTCGCGATATCTCTGGAGTCTTTAGTAAAAAATTGAAAATATACTAAAATGATTTGCTGATGAACAGTATCACCACAGCACAAAATAAGGTAAATCAAAAACCTCATTTTGAAAATGTGTCCGATTTCACTCAGAAATATATGTATATTCAGCCTTATGGCTAATAACAATAATTGTTCCACAAACGTCCAGGAAGGGACAAGGGAGACTTCTCTCATATCAATGAGTGCACCTCGATTCATATTAGTTCAATGATAGGGGACCTGCTGTTTATATAGTGGTGTCTTAGGACACCACTTATAGAGAAGTTTTACATAGCTGAAATAATCAGGAAAAGTCAGCATTACACTGAAAGGTATTGCGGTACTGTTGAAAATTTGATGTTGCCTGGCCGGGAAAGTACGGTAAGCATACAACGTACAAGCCGGGTGTGCGTACCATTGCTCGACGGTGGCACCCGCGACAGCGCTATTGGTATTGGTTCAAAATGTGCACCTTGTAATATAATTCCAAACTTAGATAAACTGCGAATGTGGACTTTATGAGTACATTTTTTCTGGTATCGCAACTCCCCAAAAATGGTTTAATTTTTTAATTCTGGCAAAACTTTTTTTCAGATGAGATTTATTTTTTCTTTCAAACAAGCCATTAATTTTAAATCAACAATTTGCTACCTGTATTATTTTTTCCAGACATAGATCAGGGGCTGGATTCTTGTTCTATGAATATATTCTTTATAATATTTGTCATATGACATTTATTCCCGTTATAAAAGTTTTCATTTAAAATTTTCATAGAAAAAGAATTGAGCACCAGGTTCGAATATGGACCATATCCACTCCAATATCTTTATAATTATTTTGGCATCTGGGAAGATTTGACGAAAATTTTTAAAAATTTGATATGAAGTCGAGTTGCAACCAAATAAGTGAAAAATATACTAGTGGTCAACTAATTTTATTATTAAAGTATTATATTTATTCTTGCATTAGTGCAGAAAAAATCCATATTGTATTTTAAAATAACTTATATATTTTAACTATTAATACATTTGATATGTACATATATAAAACCGGCGTTTAAAGGTAAAAATTTAAAGTAGTTTCTTTAAATTTCACCATCATTTGTTTGTTTTTGTTCTTATTTTCGTAAATACCTACCGCAAACACACACGTTCTTCCTCGTCATTGTTCATTATTGTTGCAGCTAATCCTGGAGGTCTACAACAACTGATGTTAGTACATATGTTCACAGTGTACTGTGTTCTAATGTACTTATACTCGTAGACTTATTGTGTCCACAAATTGTTATACATGGTTAAAGAATACATTCAATTAGGTACATATCTGGAATGAGAAAGAAGGAAAGATATAACATAGGTAATAATTAATAATATTTTAAATTATAACCTCTACTTTTTATGTCTTTTTATACCCTACACCACTATGTGGGGAGGGTATTATAAGTTGGTTTTGCCCAAAAAGTTTGTAACGCATCGAAATAATGGTCGTAGACCCATACTTATATATACCAAAATGAATGTCTCGACGAGCTGAGTCGATCTGGCTATGTGTGTCCGTCCGTCTGTCCATCTAAACCTTGTAATCGCGCTACAGGTCGCAATTTTGATCGGACCGTCACGAAATTTTGGGTGTTGATGAGGGTCCCGGAGGGGAAGAAGCCTATAGATTTTGGTGATGGTCGGATAATATTCAGGGTTCGGAATGGACAAAAAACTTAAGTGGATAAAAAGACAACGTTTTTTTCCAAAGCGAATATCTCAGCTTCTATATGGGGTATACCAAAAACAAGACCTGACAATAAAAGTAGAAAATATCACCTTTCTAATGATGTAAAATAAGTTCTCGTAGGTGATCAAACAACGAAGATATTACAATAGTCGCAAATAAAACCCAAATTTTCATTCTTGCTGTTTTAATTATAATGACGAATATCACAGCTTTGGTTGGGGACTTTCCAAAACCAAAGCCTGAATATAAAAGCAGAAGATCCCATCTTTACAATGATGTAACCAAGTCGGCGTATGTGACCAACTAACGGAGATATCGCAATAGTCGGTAATACATACCATTTTTCCATTTTTTTGGAAACCACGCTACAGGTCGCAATTTTGATCGGATCGTGTTTGGGTGTTGATGGGGGTCCCGTGGGGGAAGAAGCCTATTGATTTTGGTGATGGTCGGATAATAATTAGGGGTCGGAATGAACAAAAAAGTTATTGGGAGAAAAAGTCTACATTTTAGTCCAAAGCAAATATCTCAGCGTCTATAAGCAAAAAGCAAAACTCGGAAAATATCACATTTGAAACGATGTAACGTAGGTTGTCGTAGGTGGTCACACAACGAAGATATCGCAATATTCGCTAATAGAACCCAACTTTTCATTTTTGCGATTTTAATAATAATGATGAATATCACACCATTATTTGGGACCCTCTAAAAGCAAAGCCTGACTAAGAAAGTAGAAAATCCCGTCTTTAAAATTATGCAAATTAGGTTGGCGTAGGTGGTCACATAATAGAAATATCGCAATAGTCGGTAATGCATCCCCCTTTTCCACTTTTTCTGCAATCACATACAGGTTGGTATTTTGATCGGATCATCACCAAATTTTCTCACAGAGATAGAAGCCTATTGATGTTGGTGATGTCGAGAGTAGTCAAATATAAAACTAAATATTAATTATTTTGGTTCAGTTCGCCTTAAGTCATTTTGTATAAAAGCCAGATAGGTGAAAACTTTCGTATATGTTTTCGAGTGAAAAGATTATGCACAGGGGTAGTGGTGTAGGGTATCACATAGTCGGCCCCGTACCGACTATAGCCTTTTCTCACTTGTTTATGTTTATGGATTAAGTAAAATATAAAAGAAATGAATAATAAACAATTTTTATATCAAAATACATGTCGAAATTATAATAAACTCTATTACGCTAGGTCCTGTTATATGTGGCGTTCTATTTTGAATCATTTCGGGGAAGTCATCATCGAAATATAGGGACGCTGGCTGGTACACAACATAAATTTTATTCGATTTTGAAATAGTAGTCCGATAGGTGCACAATTTTAAATAAGATTTATGTTTATGACAAAGAAAAAACTTTTTAATATACATCTTTATTCCTTATTTCGCCCACGTAAGTTATAGCTGAAAGAACTTTTAACCATTTAGGTTAATTATTTTGACATTTTTTTAAAGGCCTAAAGGAGCATTTTCACGAAAATTCTGAAAAATGTTTACCACTTCGCTGTTGTGGCTAGAAAACGAATCCTATGAAAAAATAGACTCGGTTTTTGGTAGAGAAGATCCGCATCCATCACATATTAATATCGGTGAGACGTAATGAATATAGGGTACACTTCTGAGGCTGCTCTGACATTGATCGCCTCCAGGTATACTTTGATAAGAGTTATGTTGCTGCTTGCTTCGCAAGAATATCTCCCAGCGTTTCTCCAAATTTCTCGTCGTCAGAACACGAGACAACCCTACAGTCTCCCAACAGACAAACGCAACGCCACAAGTTGTTGTTGTTACAACGTTTTGAGAAGGATTGGACAAGAAGCGGAGGAGGACTTGAACTCCTAATACACCAGCCTGTCCAGTACAGATCTATCTCGCTTGATTCTAGTGACCCATTACTTGGAATGTATTGGGATAGCAGTGAAGTGATATTACCTCAGATCCACGGGTAGCTGAGAGACATAATAACTGCAGCAGCCGCTCGCTACATACCTGCTGGTTGAATACCCGAAATCAAACTATGAACTTCATCTTACGAACCCTGAAGACCGAAGAGTTAGAGAACATACTCTTTAAGTCAACACACTAATAGGTGAACATAAGTCCAAAAGGAGGCTAGAACACCGGAAGCAAAGCAACATTGGTGATACCGTTCCGTGTTTAATCTATACATTTCTGAAATTCCACACCCTCCATCTGAGGATTATGAAAAAATGCGTCGCTAAATCCACTGTCACACTGTTCACCACTTGGACGATTGAAATGAACATATAGGTCGATGGTATCCTGATTCCTACCAGTAACTACTCCAAAAAATTGAGAGTAACGTTCGATAGCATGTTTAAGTCGTCCGCGGAAACCACAGCTATGTATTTCCGATCAGAAGTATGAACAGTCCTCATGCGGCTAGCCCGTAGATCTTTGCCTTGCTACAACAACAACTAACTTAATTCAAACAATTATAGCAAAAAAGTTTGCTTCATTTCGCGTAAATGTTGGTTTTGCTGCTGGTGTCCCTAATTAGATGGCCAGGCTAATATGGAACATATTTAGAAAAATGGGATTTCATTCACCCACATAAGGGGAATCTCAATATGTTTTGGCATCACTTATCACTTGCCTATACCAATACCTCCCAGCAAAAATACTCATCACAAAACCCCCTTCTAACTCATTATTTTAACAAGGGCATGTCGCTTGAAATATGTAGTTATTTTTTAACCACTTATACATAAATAAGTAGTCACGACTTTTAGTAACTACTTATTTAAGTGGCCAAAAAATAACTTCTCATTTCGAGCGACATGCCCTTCTTAATATAATGGGTTAGTAGGGGGTTTGTAATGAGTATTTTTGCTGCGCTTACATAATTTTTTTTTCAGAAAAATCTGGAAATATTTGAATTGATATTGAGTAAATATAATAATGAATTTAATGTAGCAGCACACATTCAGCCGCGTAGAGTTGCCGCATCTCTAGGCGGCTGAATGTGTTCTGAAACACGATTTTCATATGCTTTGACTTTTGACTTGAAACCGTAAGAACATGCAACTTAATGAATTAAGCAAGAAATCCTCATATGTGACGAGGCCTTAAGCGTATTCCTCCGTAATCGCCGGATTAAAAGCCATTTTTCAAAAAAAAATCTTTATGAAAACTATTTGATATTGTCGTTCGGACGTACAGTGATCGACATTCGTTTAAGAGCAAGACAAATTTTTATGTATAATTGTATATATTCGCGAATTAATTAAACTTTAAAACATTTTTGTTACAAAACAATTAGTTTTATTAAAATTTAACAAACTAAGAGAAAAAATAAAAAACAATAAAACAAAAAAAATAAAGACAATAATACAGATGCGATTAATCATGAAAATTCTCTAAAATCTCTAAAAACTTGTGCGACACTCGTTTAAGCGCACTCTACTTAAAAGTCAAAATATAAGCTTAACATTAATTAATTCTTAACAGATTAATTCATAATAGAACCTTTAGTATTCTGAATGATAAAAAACGCGATTTGGAATTGTTGTTATATGACATAGAATAGCTTTGAAGTAAAAGTTGTACTAACACACTTTACCCCCCAATTTCTTACCATTGAATGTTGAAAATTGTCTTTCAGCTGTGTGCATCATAGCGGCGAGAGTGTCCCATAGTATCTATCTTCAATACAGAGCAGGACTATAAATTGACCGCGAAAATATCATGAAGGTTGGAGGGCAATTTCGTAAGGAATATACCGAAATGCCGTGAACCTAAACTAATTTTGCACAAAATCACGACTTTTTTGTTATTGCATAAACTTTTGCTAGGTTTTTAGGGATAACAATACCCATTATATGGTCTAAATTCCAATGTAACACATGGTTTCAAAATACAAAAAAAAAAAAAAAAACTGAAATGAATGGAGTTATAAAAATTCATACGACTTGGATAAATAAATTTTAAGAATTTAACATTAACGATCAGAAAAGATTGAATTTACCTGGCTTAGAGTCTTAAAAGTAATACCTCCGCGATTTAAGTAAAAGCAATATATATACATCCAGACATTATTTTGTTAATAAAAGCCTATAGTGCGGGGCGGTTTTTGGATGGAAACCACCGAACCAATAAATCTATACTTATAAAAGAGTTCAGTAATGATGACTCACTGATTCACTGACTCACTGACTGACTGACTGACTGACTGACTGATAATCAACGCCCAGACTAAACGGCTGGAGCTAGAATCTTGAAATTTTGGGTGAGGGTCACTCATGGTCCGAATAGGTCAGATAAGGCTCGGTTTTTGGAAATTCAAACTAGAACAGTACAAAAAGTACTAAAAGGTACTAAATATGGTACCCTTAGTATTAGGCAAACGCGAAGAGCTAGAATTCTGAAATTTGGAATGAGGTTCACTGATGGAGAGTTAGAAAGGTGTACCAAAGGGTTTTTGGAAATTCGAACTATAAGTGTACGAAAAGTACTAAAAGTTACTAAATTTAGTACCATTTGGTATAACGTGAACGGACAGAGCTAAAATCTTGAAATTTGGAATGAAAATCAAGGTTTAGAAGATAAGTTGATATTAGGAGATGGTTTTGAAAATGTGTACTCATGTGTACGAATAGTACTAAATAGTACTAAATTTGGTAAAATGTGAATTTGGGCGAACCGATAAAGTTGGAATTCTGAAATTTGGAATTACTATTACTGTTGGAGTGTAGGTTTGAGATATGGAGATAGTTTTCGAAATTCGTACATATGGGTACGGAAGGTACTAAATAGTACCAAATAAGGTACAATTTGGATTTGAGGGAACGGATGGACCTGGAATCCTGAAATTTAGAATTAGGATTACTGTGGGAGTGTAGGATAGAGGTATTTTGGAAATTCGTACTTTTGGGTACGAAAAGTACTAAATGGTACCAAATTTGGTACAATATGAATCTAAGTGATCGGATAGAGCAGGCATAGTGAAATTTGAAATTATGAATACTATTGGAGTGTGGGATTGAGATACTTGTCAAAATTTATACTTATGGCTACGAAAAGTACTATATGGTACCAAATTTGGTACAATTTGGATTTGGGTGATCGGATACATTTGGAATCCTGAAATTGGAAATTAAGATAACTGTTGGAGTGTTGGATAGAGGTAGGTTTGGAAATTCGGACCTATGGGAACAAAAAGTACTAAATGGTACTAAATTTGGTACAATTTGGATTACGGTGATCGGATGCAGCTGTAATCCTGAAATTTGGAATTAAGATTACTGTTGGCGTGTAGGATTGAGGTAGTTGTGGAAATTCGTACTCATGGGTACGAATAGTACAAAATTTGGTACAATTTGGATTTGAGTGAACGGATATAGCTGGAATCCCGAGATTTGGAATAAGTAGTACTGTGTAGGATTGATAAAGTTTTGGAAATTTGTAGTTATCAGTGGGAAAAGTACTAAATGGTACTAAATTTGGTACAATTTGGATTTCAGTGATAGGATACATTTGGAATCGTGAGATTCGGAATTTAAATTGATGTTGGAGTGTTGATAGAGGTAGGTTTGGACATTCGTACTTTGAAATCAAATTTGGATTTGAGTTATCGAATGTATCTGGAATCCTGAAATTCGGAATTAAGCTTATTGTTTGAACTTAGCACTGAGGTAGTTTAGAAAATTTGTACTTATGAGTACGAAAAGTACAAAATGGTACCAAATCTGGTACAATTTGAATTTCGGTGAACGGATATAGCTGGAATCCCGAGATTCGGAATAAGGATTACTGTTGGTGTGTAGAATTGATAAAGTTTTTGAAATGTTTAGTTATGGGTACGAAAAGTACTAAATGGTACCAAATTTGGTACAATTTTAATTTGTGTGATCGGATACATTTGGAATCCTGAAATTCGGAATTTTTATTACTGTTAGAGTGTAGATAGAAGTAGGTTGGGGAATTCGTACGTTGGATACGAAAATTACTAAATGGTACCAAATTTGGTACAATTTGGATTGCGGTGATTGGATGCAGCTGTAATCCTGAAATTTGGAATTAAGATTGAGGTAATCATGGAAATTCGTACTCATGGGTACGAATAATACTAAGGTACAAAATTTGGTACAATTTGGATTTGGGTGAACGGATATAGCTGAAATCCCGAGATTTGAAATAAGCAGTACTGTTGGAGTGTAGCATTGATAAAGTTATAGAAATGTTTAGTTATGGGTAGCATAAGTACTAAATGGTACTAAATATGGTACAATTTGGATTTCATTGATAGAATACCTTTAGAACCGTGAAATTGGGAATTAAAATTGATGTTGGAGTGTTGATAGAGGTAGGTTTAGAAATTCGTACTTTGGATACGAATAGTACTAAATGGTACCAAATTTGGATTTGAGTGATCGGATATATCTGGAATCCTGAAATTTGGAATTAATGTTATTGTTTGAACATAGCACTGAGATAGTTTTGAAAATTTGTACTTATGGGTACGAAAAGTACTAAATGGTACTAAATTTGGATTTGTATGAACGGATAGAGCTGAAATCCTGAAATGTGGAATTAAGATTACTGTTTAAGTGAAGAAATGAGGTAGTTTTCGAAAACGAAGAGTACGAAATGATACAGTTTGGAGTTCGATGAACGGATACACCTGGAATCTTGAGATTTGGAATTACGAGTACTGTTTTTATTTTGTATTCAAGTTAGTGTAGGATTGAGACATGTCTTCGAAAAACGTGCTATAAGTGTACTCAATTTGTTGGGTGTAGGGACTGTGCTGGAATCTGTGTGTTTTGGAGTTAGAGTGAGTATTGCAACGTTTGTCTCGCTGTTAATGTGTAAAGGTGAGATAAGGCTGATCTTTTTGAAAATCGAACTAAAAAGGTACGAATAGTACTAAAATAAATATTGATTAAAATTCGCCATTTTCATATTATATATTGCTATTTGTTTTTATACATTTTCCGCATACGAAGTAGCGGGCACTTTGCTAGTAATGACATAAAATCAATGTATTATAGCGAAAAGATTGAATTTTTATTTAAATTCGGGTCAATAGCTATGGAGTATTGTCTCAGCTATTGCTTACGCTAGTGAAATACACTATTCAACAGACAATCATCTGACAAAAAGCGGTTAAGAAGTGTGGTTTCAACTTTAACCTCAAAGCGATTCATCTTCTTCCCAGCAAAAATTCGGATCCGTTAGTCATTATGTAACCCATAACAAAGTAATGTAAACAAAAATAACTACATATATTACTCCTTACTATGTTTTGAGTTCGGTGGCACAGAGCTAGTGTGTCCGACTACAAAACATAGGGTTGTGTGTTCAACGCTACCCGCCGGCCGGGTACTTTTTGTTAAACAAAACATCGAATATTTGGTGGTGCTTATGAAGAGCTTTAAGAACCCTTAATGTTCGTGTGCATGGCCTAGTATGTAGTGTTCGGCTAAAAAGTAGAAGTTCGTATGTTCAAATCCAGCAAATAGCGAAATAAAATAAAAATATGAAGTGTGTTGAAATAGGAAATAAATTCCACCTAAACTGATCTATAAAAAAATATTTTTTTTGTTTATAGCTTACTCCCAGTTTATGTATTTCGAAACGAAAATGTGTGCGCATGAAACACACCCAAACTTTACTTTTGGAAATATTATTGCCTTTGCTTTTCCTTCAAAACAAAAAACAAATTTGAAAAACACACTCAAATTTGGTAGTTTTTCATTTTCTTATCGACATACATGAACTTCCAGTTACCATAGAATAACTAGTTATTCTAGTGGCCATAGAAAAACTAGTAATTTAGTGCGACATGCCCTTGTTAAAATAATGGGTTAGTAGGGGGTTTTGTAAGTAGTTTCGGCTGCCAAAAATCCCTTACAAAACCCATTATTTTGGGAGGATTTTTTTGCTGGGTTATAACAACAATTGCTATTTTCATTTTTTCTGCATTATAATAAACTTATAGCTAAAAGCACTAGCGACTACGGCTATCGGCTTTCGCTTAAACGAGTGTCTTACCATGTTTAAGGTTTTCGTAAAGAATTTTCGCGATTAATTGTTATGGAGTAAGTTTTGTGCCTAATTTGTTAAATTGTAATGAGACTAACTGTAAAGAAACCCCTAAATAACTGCAGTTTAAATCGCGAATGAACACAAAAGTTGTCTTGCGCTTAAGCGAATGTCGACCACTGTATGTACAAAGATTCTTCTTGATTGTATAGTCTTTGATATTTCTTGACAATATTTCATTTATTGGTTGTCAATGTACATATTTCACTAGTTCGTCGTGTGATTAGAATATTTGAACGTGAAGAGGAAGAGCGATTATAACTGTCAGTTCTAAAACGTTCAATTTCAATTTCATTTGAGCAAACACAAAGCTTAAGTTGGCTTAAAGCCTATAATTGAAATTCAAATCTTCATCTTTGGCTTCTTAAAACGAGAATTTTCAATTGAACAACGGTATAACGTAATAGAAAGCACCTTGAACAGATGAATGGAGTGAGAGCGGGTATCGGACAGCAACCATGACCATGACTTTAATGCGAAAACCTATACTGTATGTCGAAATAGTCCGTACAAATGTATGTTCATACATCGCAGCTCATCAAACTTGCTTCACAATTTTTACTTCAAAAGTAGAATACGGGAACGAAATACATCAAATGTACAAAACCAAAAGGTAATGGTCTGTTTCTCTAAGACGATTTGAATTTAAATTCGTTCGAATTACTAGCAAACTGTTAGTTTTCGTGCAACCCTCGTATGTGGTTAAGGTGTTAAATTGGTTTTGTATGAAAACACATCAAGGCAAGTAACAAATGGCTACAGTCGGTTCGGGCTGACCTCCAGCATAAGCTTTTCACGGAAAGTTTAAAAATTTTGCACATTTTATTAATTTTTAGTGGTATAAGAAATAACCTTTGGAGTCGAATCCGCAGTCAAATTCGAGAAATAAGGAGACTATAGTCGGAGTAGAGGAATTTTTGGCTCCTGCTCGTAATATTTTGTCTACACCTTTTTCAGATGTAATTAAAATTAAAATAATTCAATTGTAATTCGAGAATTCTATTTGTAAATCGTAACATTTCATTTGTAATTCGAGAATTCAATTTATAATTCGAATTATTCCATTTGTAATTCGAATTATTCCATTTGTAATTCGAAATATTCCATTTGTAATTCTAATTATCTCATTTGTAATTCAAATTATTCTTGTGTAATTCGAATCATTTTATTTGTAATTCGAAAAAAAAACAGGTATAAAACCAATAAAAAGTATTTTGAAATTTTTTGTTTCGAATTCCAAATAAAATAATTCGAATTACAAATGGAATAATTCGAATTACAAATGGAATAATTAGAATTACAAATAGAATAAATTCGAATTTCAAATGGAATAATTCGAATTACAAAAAGAATAATTCGAATAACAAATGGAATATTTTGCTTTACAAATGGAATAATTCGAATTACAAATGGAATTCTCGAGTAACAAATGAAATGTTACGAATTACAACTAAAATGTTTCGAATTTCATCTGAAAAATGTGTATGTACACTTAGATCATTTTCGAAAATGGGTCATATTTGTCCACTCTACAATGATTAATGACCACGAAAACTTACAAATTGAGTATCCTACTTGGCCAAAACATTGCGTGTCGTAAAATTTCTTCCAAACGTATATCAATTTCCAATAAGGTCTATATTGGCAAACATCTTCGGGTACCTCCCTCACTAAAGTTCACCATGTTTGCTTAAGTGACTAATGAAAGAAGTGATTGGCATTGCTCCAACATTTGCCCTTCGTAATATTTCTATCACACTTAAATCATGTTCAAATGCGAGGACTGTTCAATAATTTCTGGCGCCATTTGACTTTTTTTGAAAGTTTGAGTGCAGATCAAATTAAATCTTTGTATGTCGATAAAGGACTATCCTATAGTACTATGAAAAACTTGTTTAATGAATTAAATTATGGCCGAAGCTCGCTAAAAAATGAAGGTCGTGAGGGTCGCACAAAAATGGCCGTTGGGCCACAAAAAAAATAAGCCGTGCGTGAACAGATAATGCAAGTTTGACATGTTATATACCGTGAGATAGAGGCATCCTTGGGTATTTCTTCCACCAAGTAACTATACGGATTGGGGAACGTAGGACGGTTAATTCTGAGTGGTACACTAAAATATGTTCGCCTGAAGTCTCCTGAGAAATTTGAAAATGGGCCATCCGCCATACACCCCTGACTTGGAAGCCAATGACATCAAATTTACTCATTACCCATACTGGGTTTCCTTCTTTTCATTATGTCACACGCTGAGGGGTATACCTCTGACAGCAAAGCCGACTGATACTTTTTAAATTGTTTTCTCCGGTTGAAATTCACGAATGCGTGAAAAAATGTTGAAGGGTTTGATCTGTACAACAAGAGCTACAACTATGGCTCAGAAATTTGGGGACGCAAAACAGCAAACGAGTATGTATTTGGAAAAAAACATGAATTCTGTTTTTGCTTTCTCTCACACTGCCGTGTCGAGATTTAATTATTCATGATTTGAAAATTCTCACAGTTACAAAAAAATAACAGGATAAAAAGGGTTGTTCTGCTTTTTTGCATTCAGAAACAAATTTTAATCTTATTGGTAAAGAAACAAATTCCTGTCGACTGTATATGTTTGGGTGCAAACAAATACAAACCCAAAAGCCACAAAAAACAACACATGCACCAGTGGGCGCTTTCTGAGTGCAAGGGAGCGTAAATTTCAATGTGAATCACATTCAAATGTATGCTCACTTGCTCTCAGTAAGGGCTCACCGGCTATCTCAAACATATACACATATTAGTAACCGTTGGTGGTTTATTGAAAGGCATAGAAAAAAACAAAAGCAACAACAGACACATATGTATGTACGAGGGCAGTTTGGAAACTTCTTAGCATAGCACAAAAAGCGCGGTATAAACAGAAAAAAGTTAAGTGTTTTGGAAACTTCCATCTCTGTTATGCACACATGTTAAATTTTCGATCTGGCAACTCCTTCATATAGAAACAGGTGTTCAAAAAAGACGCATCCGCAATTTTTTTACAATGGAAAAATTAGAAATGCGTGCTGTAATTAAATATTTACATAAAAAGGTTTATCGGGACAAGAAATTCATAATGATATGGTGAATGTGTTAGGTGAAAGTGCTCCTTCATATGCAACAGTAAAAAATTGGGTTGCTGAATTTAAACGTGGTCGTACAAGCATTGAAGATGAGCCACGTAGTGGGCGACCAAAAACAGGAACAACAACAGAAATTGTAGCCAAAATGCATGATATGGTATTAAATGATCGACGAATAAAAGTGCGTGAAATTGCTAATATCATGGGCATCTCAAATGATCGAGTCCATTTAATTTTGCATGAAGAACTACAGATGAAAAAGCTATCTGACTATCTGGAAAAGGGTAAAACAATAAATTCAGAGTACTATTGCAACCTTTTGGATCAATTAAATGTACAAATTCGAGAAAAACGTCCTGGCTTACTACACAAAAAAATCATTTTTTATCAAGACAACGCACCAGCGCACAAGAGTTTTTTAACAATGGCTAAAATCAACGAATTAAATTACGAGTTGCTTGACCACCCACCTTATTCTCCTGATTTAGCTCCCAGTGATTTTTACTTATTCCCAAATCTAAAAAAATTCCTTGCTGGCAAGCGTTTTACCTCAAATGAAGATGGAATTACAGTTGTAAACCACTATTTTGAAAACCTTGAGGAAAACTATTTTAATCATGTTTCAGGAGATTATATTGAAAAATAAAAATATTTTTGAAAAACTCTCTCTCTTTCATTGATAGGCTAAGAAGTTTCCGAACCGCCCTCGTAGGTGCATAAAAAATTCCAAAGAAATACATAACAGACTTTATTTAATAAAAGAAAAACTGAATGAAATAATTTATAAAAAGTCGCACTTTTAAAAGGAAAAAAATTATATAAAAACAACGTTAAACGCCTCCTAGTTGTGAAATAAAACACATCTTCCTCAAAGTTTAAATCATCAGCGGGAAATCGGCATCTGGAATCAAATGATTACATAATGTAATAAGTAGGTACATCCTATTTCAAATATACATATGTATGTATGTATATGAAAAATGTATTGATGTAATTACCAATATTAAAGGCGATTTCTTCCTTGTCCAATAAAATATTTCCATTCACCTTTTTGATTCAATTATAAAATACTAGCAAAGTGCCCGCTACTTCGTATGCGGAAAATGTATAAAAACAAATAGCAATATATAATATGAAAATGGCGAATTTTAATCAATATTTATTTTAGTACTATTCGTACCTTTTTAGTTCGATTTTCAAAAAGATCAGCCTTATCTCACCTTTACACATTAACAGCGAGACAAACGTTGCAATACTCACTCTAACTCCAAAACACACAGATTCCAGCACAGTCCCTACACCCAACAAATTGAGTACACTTATAGCACGTTTTTCGAAGACATGTCTCAATCCTACACTAACTTGAATACAAAATAAAAACAGTACTCGTAATTCCAAATCTCAAGATTCCAGGTGTATCCGTTCATCGAACTCCAAACTGTATCATTTCGTACTCTTCGTTTTCGAAAACTACCTCATTTCTTCACTTAAACAGTAATCTTAATTCCACATTTCAGGATTTCAGCTCTATCCGTTCATACAAATCCAAATTTAGTACCATTTAGTACTTTTCGTACCCATAAGTACAAATTTTCAAAACTATCTCAGTGCTATGTTCAAACAATAACATTAATTCCAAATTTCAGGATTCCAGATATATCCGATCACTCAAATCCAAATTTGGTACCATTTAGTACTATTCGTATCCAAAGTACGAATTTCTAAACCTACCTCTATCAACACTCCAACATCAATTTTAATTCCCAATTTCACGGTTCTAAAGGTATTCTATCAATGAAATCCAAATTGTACCATATTTAGTACCATTTAGTACTTATGCTACCCATAACTAAACATTTCTATAACTTTATCAATGCTACACTCCAACAGTACTGCTTATTTCAAATCTCGGGATTTCAGCTATATCCGTTCACCCAAATCCAAATTGTACCAAATTTTGTACCTTAGTATTATTCGTACCCATGAGTACGAATTTCCATGATTACCTCAATCTTAATTCCAAATTTCAGGATTACAGCTGCATCCAATCACCGCAATCCAAATTGTACCAAATTTGGTACCATTTAGTAATTTTCGTATCCAACGTACGAATTCCCCAACCTACTTCTATCTACACTCTAACAGTAATAAAAATTCCGAATTTCAGGATTCCAAATGTATCCGATCACACAAATTAAAATTGTACCAAATTTGGTACCATTTAGTACTTTTCGTACCCATAACTAAACATTTCAAAAACTTTATCAATTCTACACACCAACAGTAATCCTTATTCCGAATCTCGGGATTCCAGCTATATCCGTTCACCGAAATTCAAATTGTACCAGATTTGGTACCATTTTGTACTTTTCGTACTCATAAGTACAAATTTTCTAAACTACCTCAGTGCTAAGTTCAAACAATAAGCTTAATTCCGAATTTCAGGATTCCAGATACATTCGATAACTCAAATCCAAATTTGATTCCAAAGTACGAATGTCCAAACCTACCTCTATCAACACTCCAACATCAATTTAAATTCCGAATCTCACGATTCCAAATGTATCCTATCACTGAAATCCAAATTGTACCAAATTTAGTACCATTTAGTACTTTTCCCACTGATAACTACAAATTTCCAAAACTTTATCAATCCTACACAGTACTACTTATTCCAAATCTCGGGATTCCAGCTATATCCGTTCACTCAAATCCAAATTGTACCAAATTTTGTACTATTCGTACCCATGAGTACGAATTTCCACAACTACCTCAATCCTACACGCCAACAGTAATCTTAATTCCAAATTTCAGGATTACAGCTGCATCCGATCACCGTAATCCAAATTGTACCAAATTTAGTACCATTTAGTACTTTTTGTTCCCATAGGTCCGAATTTCCAAACCTACCTCTATCCAACACTCCAACAGTTATCTTAATTTCCAATTTCAGGATTCCAAATGTATCCGATCACCCAAATCCAAATTGTACCAAATTTGGTACCATATAGTACTTTTCGTAGCCATAAGTATAAATTTTGACAAGTATCTCAATCCCACACTCCAATAGTATTCATAATTTCAAATTTCACTATGCCTGCTCTATCCGATCACTTAGATTCATATTGTACCAAATTTGGTACCATTTAGTACTTTTCGTACCCAAAAGTACGAATTTCCAAAATACCTCTATCCTACACTCCCACAGTAATCCTAATTCTAAATTTCAGGATTCCAGGTCCATCCGTTCCCTCAAATCCAAATTGTACCTTATTTGGTACTATTTAGTACCTTCCGTACCCATATGTACGAATTTCGAAAACTATCTCCATATCTCAAACCTACACTCCAACAGTAATAGTAATTCCAAATTTCAGAATTCCAACTTTATCGGTTCGCCCAAATTCACATTTTACCAAATTTAGTACTATTTAGTACTATTCGTACACATGAGTACACATTTTCAAAACCATCTCCTAATATCAACTTATCTTCTAAACCTTGATTTTCATTCCAAATTTCAAGATTTTAGCTCTGTCCGTTCACGTTATACCAAATGGTACTAAATTTAGTAACTTTTAGTACTTTTCGTACACTTATAGTTCGAATTTCCAAAAACCCTTTGGTACACCTTTCTAACTCTCCATCAGTGAACCTCATTCCAAATTTCAGAATTCTAGCTCTTCGCGTTTGCCTAATACTAAGGGTACCATATTTAGTACCTTTTAGTACTTTTTGTACTGTTCTAGTTTGAATTTCCAAAAACCGAGCCTTATCTGACCTATTCGGACCATGAGTGACCCTCACCCAAAATTTCAAGATTCTAGCTCCAGCCGTTTAGTCTGGGCGTTGATTATCAGTCAGTCAGTGAGTCAGTGAATCAGTGAGTCATCATTACTGAACTCTTTTATGAGTATAGATATTGGGCATTTGATTTACTAAAAATCACAATTTCTTTAAGAAAAGACAAAACACTGATTTATTCACTCACTTTACCGTCTTAACTCAACGATTGTATTTAGAGAACTGAAGAAAAAAGAACAACATAATTAATACCATTTTTTCTTTTCCTCTTCGCTTGCTACGTTGGTTATTGCGCCTCCTATTACACCATACACACAGCTCCTTATTATAAAACAGCATTCCGCAGCCGCGAGAGCCCTGTTGTTACTCTCTTTGACAAAAATCATCTCCACCCATAAAAAATATGTTCTAACATAAAAATATATTGGTACCTAAACAAATAAAATTTAGATATTTTGCAAAATGTTGCAAACATTTATTTGTTTGGACACATTTCTAACATATTTTTTTCTGCGTGTAGGTCTGCATTTATTAGACCTATTTATTAAAGCATATGATAACATGAGGCGCCTACGCCAGCGCCGATTTTCTCGCAAAATACAAGTGCTAGAAAAAATCCGTTAAAAGCAAAATTGTGAGTTTAATGAAGATCTATCATCTCCCAAGAGTTGGCAGTTGTGTCATAGGTATGATAGCGGACGCACACGATTTTGTGTTTTCAGGGTATTGAGAAAAAAAATTATGGTAGGTATTTTTTGTGATATCTTCTTTACCTTTTGTGATATCAAAAACACATTTTATACCGTAACTTGTTTTAGTTATATTATGATTTTTGTACCTAAATTCAAGGCACCTACTTCAATTAACCGCTAGAATCGTTTACTTTTTGTGAATTTTAAAATAATTTTTGATTTTTCAATAGAAAACATGTCCCATTTTTGCATAATGTTGACATTTAAGGAAGAAGTATGGTTAATTGCAGTTTTAGAGTCCGTTGGAGAATGTTCTATATCGATGGCGAAACTGCCCCAT
The DNA here is from genome assembly GCF_047663935.1 of Musca autumnalis. Classification (NCBI taxonomy): domain Eukaryota; kingdom Metazoa; phylum Arthropoda; class Insecta; order Diptera; family Muscidae; genus Musca; species Musca autumnalis. The sequence goes on from NW_027411977.1 coordinate 152,612,048, forward strand.
GGGTGGGGAGGCTTCGCCACTTTTTACACATTTTGTAAATTCTCAAAAATAATATTTTAAAAACAACAAGTAAGAAAAGTCTATAGTCGGACGGAGCCGACCATGGGATACCCTATACCACTATCCCTGTACAATCGCTCTCCACGGAACTTATTTTCAATGATTGTGAAAATTGAATTATCAACAAAAATATCAGAGATGTAATGTATAATACTTATGACCAAAACCAAAAAGTTATCTAGCATGACAAAGACCTTTTTGTAGCAGGAAAGGAAAATTTAGTTCACAATCGGCTCTTAATTGCGGCCTTAAGCTTGTTTACAAATTTTAATAGACGGACACACATCGCTAAATCGCTTTATCTCGTCGAGATATGAATTTTGGCATACCAAATAAGGGGTCTAGGACGAATATTTCTTGGTGTTACATAAACTTTTGGAGAGACAATATGTAGAATGGGATAGAAATGTGGTTTTCTACACAGAACCCATTATATATTAGGCAGTAGGCCCGTTATCTAGCAAACACTTTATTGCAATTTACATCAGAGGAAAGGTCAGTAATTTTTTTTTCATATGTAGGCTACTTTGCGAAATATATATGTTCTCAAGGAATTAAAATATCGACCAAAAATAAAATTTTTATATTTTTCATACAAAAGTAATGGTCCATTTCACCCGCTAAAGAACATCAGATCGTCATTCAAAATTGTAGGCATCTTTTTCGACCTATACTCTTACCCGGTGGATAATTTCGTGACTATTGATGTATAATTGCGACTTCTAGCGAGTTTATTATTACACTACAAACAAATAACGGAATATATTAGGCTGTAACTCTGTTATCTGATCATGCACACCAACATAATTGGCATCAATTGAAAGGTCAAGCGTTGCACTTTCAAGTGTATCTCACTTGTCCGGAATGTCACTTACATGAATTAAGATATAAGCTGTATATTAAAAATTTGCACAATTTTCACACAAACGTTTTGGTCCATTTAACTCTCTTAATATTATCCGATCGCCATCTCAAATTGCAAGCTTCTCCTTTGTAATATACTCTTACCTTATTTAAAATTACGCGTTGATCGGACTATTATTGAGACCTTTATTAAATATTATGTTTTGGTACATTTCACCCGCTAAGTATTTCACGATCATCACCAATAAGAATAGGGATCTATTCTGATCTGAACCCGACCTCCATACAAAATTTCGTGACGATCGGTCCATAATTGCGGCCTGGAGCGTGTTTACAATTTATAATGGACAGACGGACGGACGGACGGAAGGACGGACGGACACACATCTCAAAATCGCTTTATCTCGTCGAGATATTTCGCGGTGTTACATGAATTTTTACCAAAACAAACTTATAATACCATTTTCCACATTGTGGTATAGGGTATAAAAATGTACATATAAACATCTTAGAAGATATTATTGAAATATATGTAGCATACGAAAATATGTAAAATACAGAAATTTTCCATATGCAAAAACAAATATTTAGGTGTTGCATAAAATCCGCTGTATACATATCATTGAGCTGATATTAATCGGGGTGCTCTCATTGATATGAGAGAAAGCTCCCTTGTCCCTACTGGGATGTTTGTGGAACAATTATATAAAGTACATTTTAAGAAATATTCTTAAGTTTGAAAATTGGCGTTGTTTAGCAATTTCTGCTACATCTTTAAATTATGAACAATTGGACAGGTAATATGATAGGGTTCCACGCAATTTGTAAGAACTGGGAATTTGTCTGTCATGATAGAGAAAATTTGTAGCATGGGAGGAAGATGTGGTTCTCTTCACAAAACTCATTATATCTTAGGTAGTAGGTCCGTTACCAAGCACACATATTATTGCAATTTTCATCAGAGGAAAGATCGGTGGTTAATTTTTCATATATAGGCGACTTTGCCGGTATATGGCCTCCAGGGACCAAAAAATAAAATGTTTTTATTTAGCATATAAAAGTAATGGTCCATTGCATCCGCTAAATAATATCAGATCATCATCAAAAATTGTAGGCATCTTCTTCGACCTAAACCCCTACCTCGTGCAAAATTTCGTGACTATTGATCTATAATTGCGACCTCTAGTATGTTTTTGATTACATTACAAGCAAAACACTCGATATATTAGGCTGTAACTCTGTTATCTGACCACATAAATCAACATAATTGGCATTAATTGAAAGGGCAAGAGTAGTCCTTCCAAATATTATTTATGTGGGCGGAATGTGTGGTCCAGGAATAAATTTATTACCGGTATATTAAAAAATTTCACAATTTTCACACAAAAGTTGTGGTCCATTTAACCCTCTAGACATCATCCGATCACCATCTCAAATTGCAAGCTTCTTCTTTGTCATATAATCTTACATTATTTAAAATTTCGAGACGATCGAACTATAATTGCGACATACAAGGCCGCTACAAAATCGGATAAAAATTTTGTTTTTGGTCCATTTCACCCGCTTAATATTTCTCGATCATCACCAATAAGAATAGGGATCTATTCTGATATAAACCCGACCTCCATACAAAATTTCGTGACGATCGGTCCATAATTGCGGCCTGGAGCGTGTTTACAATTTATAATGGACAGACGGACGGACGGACGGACGGACGGACGGACAGACACACATCTCAAAATCGCTTTATCTCGTCGAGATATGAAGATTGGTATACCACATTGGGGGTCTCCGACGAATATTTCGCGGTGTTACATGAATTTTTACCAAAACAAACTTATAATACCCTTTTCCACATTGTGGTATAGGGTATAAAAATATAACCATTTATATAGCAAAACTTATAGTCAAGATATGTTAATATTTGTACCAAAAATAATATTTGAAAAAACTTTAACGGTGTCGGTATGAGAACATTTTGAACAAAAAAGTGGCGAAGGCGCCCCATGTTACCATATCGTCGGTGTCATGCTTAAGTGTTCCATACGCCATTTTTGACTTTTTAAGATACAGGTGGTTTCTAGGGTTTTCCGGTATGCTCTTTCTGAATTTCTAGTCGGCATTCTCCTATCTGCTCTAGTTTCCGAGATATCCACGCCTTTTCTTTTTTCAGTTATGAAATTAATATTTTAAAAACTTACAAGTTTAAAGACACATTTAAAAAAATCAGAGTTTTAATTTTCGATTTAGAAGTATTTAATTTATTGAGCAAGTATGGAAAAATTGTTTGTCACTTTATTCCATGTCATTTACAATATTTCACATTTGTGTCATAAGTGCGGATATGGAACAAATCGACAAAAATTCTTTTTTTTTTAAATCTCTATATCTTTTATATTCCAATACATATTCCTCTAAATGTTTGCAAATATGTTCTTTATACCATTATTAATACTTCAAGTCAAAAATATAAATATTTGCTTTAGTCAGCTCCACACTTGTGACGCCAAACATTAAAATGCGATTATCTCAAAACGGACAAATGGCGTATGGAACACTTAAGCATGACACCGACGAGATATTAATTTTGCCTTTGGCCTTGATTTTCGTTAGGAAATTGTCATTTTGTTAACATTCTACATGACAAACACTATAATTGCTTCAATTTTATATGTGTGTAGTTATCCTTATTATCGAAATAGTACATACGTTTTACAATTACCACTTAGGTGACACCACTGTGTCTCCCAAAGTACACCCTTGAGTTTGTACTTTGTAGTGGATTCCATAAAAATTTTGAAAGCCACATGAGCCGAATAACACATTCAATACAAAGTTATATAAACAAACTACTCTCTGCAAAATAATGGGTTATTTTTTAACATTTTTTGTTTGGCTACAAATCAGAAATTTCATATGTTCAAATCCAGCAGAGAGTAAAATAAAAATGTGGGCAGTGTTGAAATTATGCATAGAATCGCCTCAACTGTTATAAAAATAGAGCCTTTTTTTTTTTTTTTTTGATAACATAAAAGAAAAATTGTTATCGTAGTATACATTTGTAGATTCTTGCAGGTTCTGGAACAGGGTTAGTTATTTCTACCAAAAAGTACTATAAAAACCACTTATTTGGATTTTTTTGCTGAGTCGTTATTTGGTGGGATTCTACCATCGCCTAAGTCACCCACAGAGACAAATTGACATTATACAATATGTCTGTTGCAGAACCTGCAAGAATCTACAAATTTTTACTACGATAACGATTTTTCCTTTATTATATCGAAAAAATAGTAAATAATGAAAAAATATGGGTATAATGTATGTTTATATTTTTGTTCATATCTTTTAAAGACATTTTTCAACACACCTTTTATTTTTATCATGGATGTATGTGTGTAAGTATTTTAAAAATGACAAATTATAAATCTAATATAGATGTGTGTATGTTTGTGCAAATAAATTGCCACAAGTTAATGCCAGAAATGTGTTTTTCCAGATATGGAACGGGGTAAATGGTAAACGGTTGCTTTGGTGATAATGACATCTAGTTGCGGCCCAAACTATAACCAGTAATACTTATTTGGACTCATTTTACCAACTGAATTGCCTGCCGGTAATGGACATGCAACAAATTGTTGCAACAGACAGCAGAAATGTACATCAAATAAACTTGTCCAAACTCAATCCAAAATCCAATGAATATTTGAGTGAACGGTTTGCTATGTATTTCAAAGCTAACAATAAAATATTCGTCTATAGCAAGAATGTGTATAAAACTAAGCAATTGAAATTAATACACAAAACATAAATACATACCCACATACATATGTACATATAAATATTTCTTGCACGCAAATGTTAATAGGACAATCTGCAGTGCCCTAAATATGTCGATACGTTCAACTAGAGTATCCTACGCCGAACAGGGATGTGAAAAACAAAGGTTATTACGAACTACTGATTGAAATGAACAATTTTAACGATCCCATGTACTATACTTACATATGTAGCTCTTAACTGGCTTGACGTGGTTAACTTATTTTTTTTTTTTCAAACGTTCCCACGCCACCCACACCCACCCCTTCCGACCGAGAGGGCGACCGTCCCCATACGTAGGGACCGCGTACACACCATGATCCGAATCATAGTGGGTTATTTGTTAGCGTTTAAAGAACAGCTGCAGAAAATTAATACATCAGCTAGTTAACTACATACATATATGGGCAAAATTTGTAAAATTGAGTTTTCTTTTTTAAAAAAATCAAAAAAAAATGTTTGATGTTACATCAATGGTTTTTGGTACATAGATAAAGAAAAAAATCGGTATACCAAATATATTTTTGTTAATAACCTTGACCGTTGCGCGCAAAAGATATTACCGTTTAAATTTTATTATTTGGAAAAAATTCTAAATTAATCGTGGCTTGATATAATAAGCTGTTATATCTTATTACTGTTAACTGAATTTGTACCCTTTACGATGATGTCAAAATACTTCTAAAATGTTTCAATGGATTCGCGAAAAATCAAATTTATTACAAAATTGTATTTATTTGCAAATATATTTTTTAAATAAAAGCGCTTATGCTTACAAAAATATGTAAAAAATATACAACAGCAGCCAGACATTGTAAGAAATAAAATTAAGCCAATGGAGTGAAGTTCGGAGCTATAATATTCATGTTGTTTGCAAAAATGCGAATAAAATATGAGAAAAAAATAAAAATAAAATTATATTATTCTAATTTTATTTTTTTATGGTTTTAAAGAAAAAAATTGAATAAAATAATCTTAGAGTTCTTTCTCTATTTCGTCACAATTTCGTGCAATAATGAATATATTCCGTTGCAACTAATTTTTGCTTTATAATTTTCCTATTGGGGAAAGTGTTTAGATCATTATATTAAATCACAAGGACTTCGAATTGTGGCATAAAATTAAAATAAAGTTAAAGTAAATATTACAACTTTTGAAGCGTATAGAAACCGCGTAGTAGTGGAAATGACATGGTGCCAGCGTTGCCGACAGTTTTTGATCAGAAATCGTCAAAAAAATCGTAAAATCGTCAACAATATTTGAAAAATCGTCAAAAAATCGTCAACATGGTCCAAAACTCGGTTTGGTTACCGTTTAATTTGATTTTTCGCTGCTATTTTTGTGAATGAGACTGACAACATAAGATATACAATCCACAGCAATAAATCTAACCTAATATCACTTAAATACTGCTATAAAAACAGCTTTCAGAAGATGATAGTTTTCCTATGGTTATCGAGTTTGAAGCAATGCAGTATGGTAAAGCTGGGTACACATTTCCATTTTAAATGGTAGCTTAGCTCAAATATCGCTTGCTTGACACTGTGACTGTCCATATTAGCCCGTACACGTACATTTTGGTTGCTGGGCAGTCGAAAATCGATAAAAATTTTCATTAAAAACTGGCTGACAGCTTAAAGATGGTATTTGTAGGAAGTTAATAAAGCTGGACTCATATTTTTTATAACAAAATATATATAAGTAATATTTAATCTCGAAAACTTTTTAAGGAAGATTTTCATCTATTACCAAAACTAAACGAAAATTTTCAGCTCATGTAATTTGAATGTGGGGCAAAAACTATGAAATACCTGTGCCTAGATATGCCAGATATGTGCCTAAATATAGCCAATCCGTCTGGAAATTGCTATAAAACATTAAAAAGCTCAAAAATCCTTAAAATCTTTCGTAGAACTTTGGTCAAAATGTAGTTATCGTCTTTTATTTCATGCATTTCTGGCTTAGGTGAAAAATCGTCATTTTGGACCATAAAATCGTCAAATCGTCATTTTTCAATTTTGGGCCAAAAAATCGTCAGAATGACGATAAATCAGCAAATTTGGCAACACTGCATGGTGCGCATCCGATTTTCGAAAACAGCGAATCAATCCCTTTTATTTGATATACACTTTGTGAAATTCTTTTTGGTGACCACGATGTAACATCTGTTGCATATTAGGGTGTAAAAAACGAAGTGGATGTAGCATCGCACTCAATTTTTAGGAAAAATCTATTATATCTCTGGATTCGCGATAGTTTTTAAATATCTGTTTTCCCAAATTTTAAACACGCGTATCGATCTATTTATTTAAGTACTGAGACATCCAAAACTCATTTTAGTACGCGGTATTTTATTTTTTTTATTTTTTTTTTTGCTTCCTGTTTTTTTTGCTTCAAAATGTCAGCATCCTTTTGACGCGGTTAAAGTGAAAATTCGAAGAAATGAGGCTTAATGTCTGAAGTGTATTCTTTAACTTTCTCTTTGAGCATTAATCTGTGCATTGTGTTCTAAAGCTAATAATTGGACAATAACAAATAAAAACGTGTTTGCTTCAACACATTTTCCCTATTTTTTACATTAATGTGATCACAGCTTCCGCACAAATAATTATTTTAATAAATCCCTCTGTGAATCGTGGTAAAACAGTTCATTTTACCGATACACGTTCAGAGTTTGTATTAATGTACCACAGTTCGCGTGTTACAATACACCAAACATGCGGTTCAACATAAGTTAAATTTGTACAAATATGCCCATATATTGTATAATTTACTACTCATTCAAAAACATAATTATTCTAGATTTAATAATGGGTGTGCTCGTTCGAAAATCTATAATACTATATAAAGAATTAAAGTCAACACTCATTCTATAGAGGGGATCACACATTGCATAGTTTGAACGTTGAAAATCTAAGTATAACAATTGGTAGTATCTACTGGATCTAAAAGATATATTTATTCTAAAAGATGATATTAAAAAATCAGATGGTACAGAGCCATTTAATTTTCAGAGTTGTAATAGCATTAAACATTATACGTCTACTTTTTAAGGTAGGTAACCGGATAAGTTTTAGTCTACTAGTATAAGAGGGCAATTCCAAGTCACTACTCCAATTTAGATTTCGTAGTGCAAAAAGTAAAAACTGTTTCTGTACAGATTCAATTTTATCAGAATAGTTTGCGTAATAAGGATCCCATACCACAGAACCATACTCTAAAATTGGCCTAACAAGAGATGTGTATAATTGTTTAGTTACATATGGGTCAGAAAATTCTTTCGCCCAACGTTTTATAAAACCCAAAACACCATAAACCTTATTTACCATAGTAATAATGTGGTTATTAAAATTTAACTTCGGATCCATCAAAAGTCCAAGATCAACGTATGATTCTACTGATGATAGTCCATGTCCATTAATACAATATTGGTATAGTAAAGGAGTAGATCGAAAAAACACATGTGCTTACACTTTTTTAAGTTTAAATTCATACAGTTTATATACTGCACCACTGAAAAAGACTATCTAAATCGTTTTGGAGCCTTGCTGAAGTCAGTGTATATAGTATCAGTTTGAACAAACCTTTTTAATACTTCTGACGAGAATTGAATCAGGTTGATAACAGTTAACTCAGTATTGGTTGAACTTTGTGAGCAATGATATCAGTAACTAGTTTCTCAAATAACTTTGGAATGGCACTCAACTTTGCTATTCCTCTATAATTTGAAACATCTGCTAAGCTACCCGATTTATGTAAGGGGACTAGATAAGACTTTTTCCAAATAGAAGGGAAATGGCAACATTTGAGAGAATAGTTAAAGATTAATATTAAAGGGACAGATAATATATCCGAACAATATTTTAATATTATGCTAGGAACACCATTTGGACCTGGACTTTTTATTGCTTTTAAATTACGTAAATTTAAAAATATGGCACAACTACATTATCAAGCTGAGGAATATCATTTGGATAGGAGCTATTGATTGTGGAATTGTCATTTGAATAAACTGATGCAAAGAAATTAGCAAAACATTGAGCAATTTCACTATCAGAAGTATATTCTACATTATTTACTTTTAATATATGAGGTTTAGAAGAAGATTTCCTTTTAAGATTTACAAATTCATAAAAAGATTTGGGATTTGATTGAAAATTATCTTTGACTTTATTGATATAATCTTTATACAACCTACGAGACTCAATAGTATACTTAGACCTAGCCACTGAATAGTTGGTATAATCAACTGCGGAACCAGATTTCTTATACCTTCGAAAGAGCCTATTTTTAGAGTTTTTAATGGATAATAGCGCAGATGTAATCCAAGGAGGATTTTTAGAGTTTTTTAATTTCAATTATTGGTACACATTCTAACATACATTTGTTTAAGATGTTATACATTTTTTTCAATGCAGATTCAAAATCTGCCCGATTCATACAATTACACACGGAAGACCAATTTACGGAAGATAAGAGCATATTCAGCTTTTGAAAATCCGTTTTTTTATAATTTAATTTATGTCTTGAAGACAGACCATTTTGCATCATTGATAAACACAATGTGGGATGATATTTATCCTCAGGAAATGATATGGGTGGAATTCTATAGATTTTAAAGTATTGCGGAATGTTTACAAAAACTAAATCAAGAATTGTATTATAAGGGTTTAATATAATATTTATTTGATAGAGGTTCATGTCGCTAAGTTTATTTAAGAGTGTTGGCTAATATTCATGTTTAATGTTAGAGGAGTCATAGATTCTGAATCAGGTAATGAAAGCCACTGCCGAATGTTTAGGTGTTGGCTCAAAAATGCCGCAGAAAATGTTGTTACTGGAGGTTGAGTAACTGAGACAAACCCGAGTGAAACCAATAAATAAAATATAATTGTATCTACGGGATTTACTGAGGCAAAAAGTACAGATGAAGTTACCTTGTGTTTGTGAGACAGACACGTGTTTACTATAGTTGTGTAGTTCCGGAACGAACTAGTTCCAAGGAACTATAGGAACTATATACGGCAGTTGCATTTATATAGTTCCTTTAGTTCATATAGTTGCAGTCGTTCATATACATAAGTCTTTTCATTTGTATAGTTAATTTTCTTCCTTTAATTCCACACTCACTTCGATCTTCCTCATTCAGATGCGGTCACATTGTAAAATAAACGTAAATCACATCCTCGTGACATCGCATCATCCCTTTTATTTGATGTACAGTTTGTCAAATTCTATTTGGCGGCCACGATGTAGCATCCGCTGCATATTAGGGTGCAACATACAGTGAAATGTTCATAATTTCCGCGAAGTTCATCCGATTTCAATAATCACCATTAAAAAATACATCATTCTATGCCGTTTCAATGCGATCCATCAAGAACCGTGGATGTAGCATCGCACTCAATTTTTAGAAAAAATCTAGTATATCTCTGGATTTACGAGAGTTTTTAAATATCTGTTTTCGCGCAGTTTAAACACGTGTATCGATCTATTTATTTAAGTAGAACTGACACATCCAAAACGCGTTTTAATATGCGATATTTTCAAAATAATTTTTTTTTAAATTTTCGAAATTTGAGGGGTTCATATCCGCCGATCTAGTGGGTGGATTTTTACGCGTCGTGGCTTGTTAGATTCAGAACGTAAAAAAACTAAATTTACGCGGGTTTCTACGGAAATCGAATTACGTTTGTAAATTTTAAACCAAAAAAATAGGTTTTTGAGAAAAATTTAGCACAAAAATTTCGTGTTTGGGCGCAGATTACTGTGATACATTAAAAAATGCGAAATCGCGAGTACTACAATCAAATAATATGCTTTCAGGGATATCCAGCTGCGCGTCCCGATTAGAGCAAAAATTCAAAAAACCCCATTTTTTAGGTTTCAAAATGTCAGCATCCGTTTGAGGTAGATACAGTGGATATATTAAAAAATCATACATTAGAAACTTCAACTCTGAAGTGTACTCTTCAATTTCTCCTTTGAGCATTAAGCTCTACATTCTGTTGTAAAACAACATAATGAAACTCGTTTCCTTCAACGATTTTTTCCGATTTTTTACATTAGTACGACCACAGCTTCCGCTCAAATTATTATTTTAAGGAACCCCTCGGTGAATCGGGCTAAAACAGTTTATTTTACCGAACTGCGGTCAAAAGTTATGGTATAGTAAAACTGATCGCGCGTTACAATACCCCATACCTCAGTTTCAACATAAGTTAATTTTCTACAAAAAGATAGATATAGCACTATAAGATACATTAAAGCAATAACTTTGTAAAATTAAGGCAATAATTTGCACTTTTCCAGGACACCTTCATTCCTTTTCTAAATACATATATCACGATTTTTTATTTACATGCTTGTATTTTTCTAAATAGATGTTTATGTTCATATTTGTATGCTATCAACAACCACATAGTTTTGATCATTAACGCAACTGGCATCAAGGTTTTTAACAAATATTTGGGTCCGCCAAAGGTGTATTGCTTTGTATTCAAACCACAGCTAATATTTTACTGCATTTGATGTGGACTTACGACCTCTTCATACTGAAATTTACGACATTTCCGGGAACTATAAAACAGATACCAAAACACCACATAATACGATTTTCTTTGTCTCATATTACGTGGATTAAGTAGTACTATAAATCTGTAACAAAGTTACAGTTTACATAAAAAGTGGACATACAACCTTTTCTTGCAAAACAGGCGATTATCTCATTCGATTGCCTAATTAGTATCGCACAAATTTTAGTCTTTTTCTATCAATCAATATCTTGCCCATACAATTAGCAACACTCCTTCAAGCAGATACAAGTTTTGGTCTGTTTTTGTTAATAAAACGCAAAATTTCTACAATATTCGCTTAAGTCACCTTTTTGATTAGACCCACCGTTTTCAAGAAAGAATACGAAACCCTAAAAAATCCCTAAATTTTGACCTATAACCCAGAATAACATGGGATTGATGGGGACTTTTAGGACATTGCTTTTAATGTCCAACCCTAGCTCTAAACCAAAATTCAGCATTGTGGGAATTTTTGCTATTTCAATATCTATTTTAACTGGACTATATTTAACACTAGGTTATACTACCTGCTAAAACAATGCAATATGGATGTTTTTGGGTTTTATTTCAAAAGTTTCCAGTTAGATCAGTATAGTCAGTTTGATTTTTTTGAACATGCGGGTAAGGCCGTTTTGGCGCTGAACGCCTCACGTGTATTTGGTTATTTCCAAACTCTTATTTCCAAACTCTTAAGTCTGGAAAACCCCACAAAAATACTATAACTGAATTTCTCGTAATTTTCAAAAATATAATGTTTTTTGTTTTGTTCAATATTTATTTTGAAAATTGTGAGAAATTCAGTTATAGTTTTTTAGTGGGGGTTTTCAGACTTAAACCACTATAACTTAGCCATTTATTAACCGATTTGAACAAATAGTAGCTTATTCGAAAGATATTATTCACCCCTTTATACGGAAGAAGGATCAATAGAAATCTGTTGTGAAAAAAGAAGATCTGCGCGTTTAAATTTGAAAATATAAGAAACCCAGATGTTCACTACTTTTAGTGTTATAAAAAAATGATACGTAGTTACCCAATCGAAATTATGGCATTTTCGTTGTCCATGGATCCCAACAAGATAGAATTTTGCATCCGAACGCTTGAATAATTTTCTGCTCAAATTTTGTAGCACAATGTCATTTATCGACATTTTCCGAAAAGTTTGCACATTCTTAAGGCCAAAACTGCCTGAAGGAGCGTTCCAATGCTTTTGCGATGTATTAGAGAGTTTTAAATTACTGTCTTGGGTACAATTTTTGTCTTTGAGATGGATCGAAAATCTCAATGGTTTGGCTGTTATATGCCAAAATATCCAAAAAACGTCAATAAAAAACTTAAAGTCAAAATCGGGAGGCTCGATTTTCACGGTAGATATATGGTCCAGTGGACTTTTTTGCTCAGTACAATCCCAGGAATCAGAAACGCGAAGGGCTCATTAAGGTTTTCAAATCGCCCCGGCCTAATATTCAATGAACTGAAAACTGCTATGGAATACAATCCTGAGTTCAACTATTTGCTTTCCTACAATTTGTATAAGTCAAATTGCGCTTTAATGAGGTTTTTAACATTAACATACACCTGTTGTTGATAAAATGTTTCTATACTTTGTTTCATAAACATATTTGCATTAGTCTTTACAATAATTGCATTAGTCTTTGAAATAATGTTGAAAAGGGATTACAAGAGAGAAACATTGTCGATTACACTATCCTTCGGTAGTCTATAAAATAGACAATATACATACATATACACGCCGCATTACCTGTAGCTAGTGAGTTGACATGATAGGCAGGAAAGCCCATTTCCAGTGGCAAAAGCAGGCTATAGGATATTTTTTGTGCAATTTTTGGGTGTAAAGTAAGTAACTAGGATCAATGAATAACTAGTTACATAACTATGCCAAAGTAGATATTTATTGAAAAACTGGGTATTTGTAAGAGAAAGTAATTTTTCGATTTCTTTATATAGAACTAAAAATTCCTTTAAATTTCATTTTTATATCTTAAAAAGTTTGGGGGATATTCAACTGTCTTCGTAACTGTATTTGTGATTATCATAATTCTTGGTACTTATTAACTTTGAACAGGCATTATCAGTAATAATCAGAAGTAATTTTCACCATAAAAATTATTTCGCGGTATTTCGATAAGTATTTTATACATTCTTGCAACGGTCACTATCGAACATTGCAATTGACTACAATATAGTCGTGTTGCGTATATTTACTTGAAGTGCGTATATTTGTCCTAACATAAAAAATATTATTAGGATCTTCCCATGAATGGAATGTTGAATATAGAACTCGACTTTTCCGGATTATGGAATTCAAAAATGAACATAGTGAACAAGAATCGATTCCACCTCTAACAAGAAAACCAATTTTCAGATTGATATACATTCCTTCTCTCAAAGGCATACATATCGTACATACATGTGCAATATGTAAAGTAGTAAAAGGGCGACTGACTTGACAGACAAACATTGTATCACCTGTTTGTCGGTTCCCCTCCACTTTGACGTCGTTGATATTAAATTTTAATTAAAACCAACTTCAGTCTTGTCGCTTATTGTCTTTGGCCTTTGTTGGAAACCCTTCTATATTGCCCGCGTCCGCTAAGTGAAACGCTGCGGTCACCTTTGGCTTTTTATGGTCGACTTTTTTCTTGTTCATACCTATGAATGTAGAATGTTGTTGTTTTTACTTCATACACAATAAAAGTGCCCTTAATATCTGCACCATTTGAAATGTGTTTTACGGCCGGTCGAAGTATTCACTATCCATCCATTCGATATCAACATTCAAATGGGACTCAAACCCCTGTAGTCCATTAAGAGGTGGGCTTGCTTGCAAATGACTTACGGTATGGTATACTGCTGAGGAATGTGAAAATATTGAGTCGTAAACAAGGAAGAAGGACACTTGAAAGGAATCGTTGCAAATGTTTTTCTTCGTCGCAGGTTATTTCTTGTTCTTCTTATTGAATTAATTAGTTAAATTCATTCTGTGTTTGTTATTAAATTCCCTATATTGCATTATTTTGTTGTAGAAAATGTGGTAAGTCAAAATTCTTAGTATCCTTGAATACTTATTTTTTCTGAAGTAGGGAGATTTTAAATAGATTTATTGTGCTCTGATATCTGTGGTACGATTTTTAATAATTACTTGCGACCTTTTACTAAAAGAAATCATACTTAATGAGTCATTCATTGTTAGAAGAAAATTTTGAAGAACTACATCCAGTGCTAGATTAGTTGAATTCTCTTAAGACACAGATTCTCAAAGTGAGCCACATTTTCTCGTCCTGAGTCGGTCTTGTTAAGTATTACTTTTTGTACATTTTATACAGGCGTAACACGTTTTATACGTTTACAACTTTTTGACGGTCGCAATTGTGACGCGGATCATTTCTTTACGACATCATTGTAATTTTAATTCTCCAACTTGTTACACACCGCGAAAAACAGTTGGGTTTGGTATCAGAGTGTGCTTCTAGAGCTTTCGGGCCATTAGTTCAGGAATCATGGCTGGCCCGCGAAACCGTTGTAATAGGGGCCGTGAGGACAACTTGCTGCAACAAGTATCAAAACGATCCGAGAAATGTCCATAAATTTCTCTTGTGAAATGTTGTGTGGGAGGAACCCGAAAGTGTGGACCGATATAGTCCATATTCGCACCAGATCTATGCCTGGAAGTAATATTACGATGCAAAGTGTGGACGAAATTTTGGACCGATATGACTCATATTGGAACTTGTACTAAGTTTGGACAAAATATGGCGTACAGTTGGACCAAATCGGGGGGTTCAATGGAAACACGTGAACATTTTAACCCTCGTGACACGAGGAAATGTTAACCCAAAAACAAGTAAGAACGGCGTTAAGTTCGGCCAGGCCTAACTTGTTATACCCTCCACCACGAGTTGTATTGAAGTAACATGAAACAATTATATTCCTTTCTTTTATAATGAAGACTAAATACCAAATTTCAGCAAGTTCGGTAAAACTATGTGGCTAACCTTCAAAATACCGAAATTTGGGAACACCGTTCCATGGGGGCAATAACAAAACGTATATAACTACAAATTTCTGGCGGAAAGTTTTTGTACTCAAAGAAGACTAAATACCAAATTTCCGATATTTCGGTAAAACCTTCAAAATACCGAAAATCAAGAGGTACTCTTCTATGGGGGATATAGGAACCCGCGGACCTATACTGAGAATTCTCTTCTGGAATATTTTATAATCTAATGGAAGACTTAATAACAAATTTTAGTATTTCGGAATTACGAAAATCGGGAGGTACTGTTCTATGGGATCTATATCGAAACATGAACCTAAAATGAAAATTTTCAATCGGAAATGCTTTTACCTCCAACAAAGACTAAATACCAAATTTCAGCCTTTGGTGTGATAATGAGGCTAAAACCTTCAAAATACCTAAAATCGTGTGGTACCTTTCTGTAGGGGTTATATGAAGGCGTGTACCTATAACGACAAGTTTCACACAGAACGTTTTATACCCCAAATGTGGACAAAATACCAAATTTCAGCCATTTCGGTGGAATATTGAGGCCACAACCTTCAAAATACCGAAAATCTGGATGTACCGTTCTATGGGGGCTAAATGAAGGCCTGGATCTATACCGACAAATTTCTGGGAGAAATTTTTATACCCCCAACGAAGACTATGTACCAAATTTCAGCCGTTACGGAATTATGTTAACCTAACCACTGTTGTTTTATTTCCCAATACGATATGTACCAAATAAAACAGGGTTCGTTTTACAACAATGACGTCACTGAACTATCCAAACACGAAAGGGTACAACAAAACAATAACAAACTAAGGGGTAGTTTACACTATATGTAAATGTCATATGACATGAAATTTTCCATCGTTATATATTCAGTAATATGTGGAATATTGGAGATTTTCCTTACGCCATTTATTCTGTGCGTCTACCCCAACAAAAATATAATAAAATTACGTCTCCACATTGTCTCCGTGGGTAGATATGGAATGCTTTTATTTCGTGTCATATGACATTGATAGATAGTGTAAACTGCCTGTAAGCGATAGTTGCATAATGTAGCAAAACAAAATTTACGTTACAATTGAAACTCTTAAATTAACGGAAATTCAACTAAAGCTTTGTTCCAGAACTAAAAAGTTTTTACAATTTTTACGACTTTTACACATTTTACTCAAAAAACCGTTTCCGTACACAAAAAAGTTGTAAAATGTTCACTTCTCTTTAAACAAAAATGGCGCTGAATGACGCTCTCTTTAAAAACTTTTTACACGACAAATTTGGGCGAGTAAAAAAATAGTAACATGGTTGCCGGCGTCTGATTGGCTGATACGCCGACTTTGACATTTGTTCCAGTTTTTTTGACGTATTTTCCATTTTTCCGTTCCCGAACTATTTCAAAAAATTTGTGTGTGAGAACAAATTTTTTGCAGTTCTCTCTTTTACGAGTTTTACTATTAAAAAGTACGGGAACGAAGCTTAAATTAAGTAAAACCTTGATCGTCATAATATTTCTTATTTAAGGTTTTCGGATTGTATGACAAAAAGAAAAGGGTTTTTTTGGATTCCCCAATAGCCAGGATACAAGTTAATTCAGATTCAAAGCATGTAAGAAAGAGCTGAGGTCAGGCGCGTCCGAGCATTGAATACCCTACACCACTATGATTTGAAATGTGAATGCAAGATGTAATGTCAAATCGTTGAATTGTGTGCCAGTATCAGACAATAACCATAAGATAACCTCATTTGTAAAGAAGTAGAAATATGACAACATTAGTTCAACCAGCACCGTACAGAAGAGGTCCTAGGAATGGTAATGCTTTGAAAACCCGTTCCAATTTTTATACCCTCAGCATTTATGCTAACGAGGGTATATGGTAAATTTCAAATTTCCCTTACAATTACATAGAAAAAAAATTAAAAACTTTTTTGGCGAGCACATCCGCCATTTTTGGTACATGGGTTACGAAAAAAATCGTGGTTTCAAATCTGTTCGCGTTCACAAAATTGGATGCTGCGCTCAAAAGTTATATGCGGTTTTACTCTCTTGTAAAGAAAAAATATTTAAAAATTCCTATTGTGTTGTAATAAGAACATGTATATATGAATCGTTAACAGCATTTGATATCTATCCGTAGATGCTAAAATAGTTGCTAAATTTATTTTTATTTTCGCGGAAAATCAACCAATATTGAAGAAATCTTGGAGTAAATTTTATTTATTCTAACTCAGAGTTCAAAAAATCTCTATAAAAAATAATTTAAAAATACGTACAGAAAAATGCGTAGAAAAATGTGAGACCAAAATTATAAAGATCGCGTTTATAACTTGTATATTACAGCAACAACAAAGAACGGAAACTTATTGTTGGAAAATATTTCAAAAATATATTTTTGGTTAAATGCGAAAAATTTGAAAAATTAATGTTGGGAGTTATTCTATTATTTCGCTAAATTTCCATCCAAATCCTCAGGTATTTTGCTTAAACTTCTACAAGAAAAGTAATTAGTCATCGTGAAAGTATATTTGCTGTCTGTGATAAGCAATAGAAATAAGAAGTAGAGAGTAATATTGAAATTACAATCAAAGAAAAAACATAGAAGTCAAAAACCGTATATTTCGCGAATAGGTTTAAATCAGTTGAGGTGCATGTGCTTTTCGGATACAGGGAGTCCATGTCTATCAATATGCATGGATTTTCCCATGTTTTATTCAGCGACCAAAGTGTGCCATCTGTTGCATCTTACTATTCAAAAAACCTTCAAGTGGGCAAAAATTACGCGATGTGCATATGATTATAAGGTGCATCCGATTTCAATGGCCGCCTATTAAAAATACGTCAATATAAATTATTTTAGAAAGATTCGTCAAGAACTGCGGATGTGCCACCGCATTCTATTTTGGGATAAATAGGGATATTACTCCTGAATCTTTGTATTTTGTGACACACCTTTTTGGCAAATATAATAATCGCGTGTAAAAATAATCAAAGAAACTCGCGGTTCAATTCGCGGAATTGTCAAAATATATTTTTGCAAAATTTCCTATTTTCAAGGTATCTATATCCGGCGTTTTAGTGGATGGATTCGAACGCGGAAGAGCTTATTAGATCCGGCACGTAAAAAAATAAAATCACGCGGGGTTCAAGGGTACCTGTACGACAGTTGTAAATTTCAAAGCCAAAAAATAGGTCTTTTCAGAAAATTTACGCACCAAATTTTCGCCTTTGGACTCTTATTACTAGGAAGCTGTATGGAGCACACTCATGAGATATACATCGAACGACGTGGAATCGCGAGTTCTACAATCCTAATAACTAGTTTGGATTATAATCTAGTTGCACCCTCTAATTATAAGAAAAATTCGAAAAACACTGAAATCGAAACTTCAAAATGTCAGCATCGATTTTAGGGGGATGCAGTGTATATATCCAAAAGCCATACACTAGAACCATGTTGCCCAAGAGGTATTCTTTAGTTCTTTCATTGGGCACAGGTTCGAAGTTTGCGTGGTTTGGCCAGAAATCAAAAAAGAACACAAAAAAACTTGTTTACTTCAACACATTTTTCCCATTTTTTATATTACCACCAACGCAGCTTCCACGAAAATTATTTGTTATGGTCCATATTATGAGATCGTGGCTAAAACACTTCAATTAATATAAATATATTCATATTTAATAAAATATATTAACAGTTCGCGACTTATTAAAAGGTGAACCTCAACTTCAACGATTGAAAAACTTTTTTGAATATTACCATATACACTTTCATCCGGGCAAAATGTGCCTCATCGAAATAATGGTTTTAGACCTCAAGTATGTTTGGACAAAATGTGTTTCAGACAATTTGGAGTCGATTAAGCAATGTCCGTACGTCCGTCCGTCTGTCTGGCTGGATGGTGCGCACTATAACTTTCGAACGGATGAACCGATTTGGTCCAAAATTTGGCTTTCGTAATATTTTGTCTAAACTTAGTTTAATTTCGAAGATGGGTTATATCGGTCCACTCCTTCCAGTACCTCACCCACAAAAGTTCGAAAATGTTCGGAAAATTTATGCACACAGTAACTCTTGAAGGGAGTAACCGATTTTGACCATACTTTGCACATCGTGAAATTTCTACCGACTTAGATGAGGTTCTAGTATGGACTCAATCGGTCCACTCCTTCACGTACTTCCACACATAATTTCGGAAAATTTCAGTTTAAGACCTGCTCTCGAATCTCTTTCAAATTTGTTGTAACAACTTGTATTCACTCCCCCCATACGATTGTATAAGTTTCATCAGGGGCAAGTGCATACTTCCTGAGAAAATAACCTGAAAGGTGCAAAAAAAAACCCTATGACACTGTGTGTAGTGGTTGGGGCGCACGATAACTCTTGAACGGATCAACCGATTTGTTCCAAAATTTATCCTTCGTAATATTTTGTCCAAACATGGTCTAAGTTCGAAGATAAGCCATATTGGTCCACTCCTTCAGGTACCTCCCACACAGAAGTTCAAAAATGTTCGGAAAAATTGTTCGCACGATAACTCTTGAAAATTACGGATAAGTCCAATTTAAGACCTGCTCTCGAATCACTTTGATTTTTGTTGATGCATCTTGCATTCACTGCCTCAATTACTACGGTAAAGGTTTTTCCGGGGGCAAGTCCATAGTTCCTGAGAAAACAGCCAGAAAGGTGAAAAAATCCGTATGGCACCATGTGTAGTGGTTGGAGAGCAGGATAACTCTCGAACAGATCAACCGATTTGGTCCAAAATTTGGCATTCGCCATATTTTGTCATAGTTTTAGTTCGATGATAGGCAATATCGGTCCACAAGTTTAGGTACTTCCCCGAATATTTAAAAAAATTTCACTTAAATCGTATGCACGATATCTCTTGAACAAATTTGATCCAAATATTGTACCTCCCCACAAAAGTTCAAAATTTGTGTCTACGTGTAGTTTAAGGTCTGTTCGAAGATCCTTTGGAAATGTATACCGATGCTGTTCGTTGTGGTCCTGTTTACAGCGATATTATGTTTTCCGTGCACAAGACCATGCTTCCTGGCAAACTGTTCCAAAAGTTATACGATGACCCACTGAAATGACTAGTGGGCGCAATATTTATCAACAAGATATGACTCCCAAAATAAAATCCCCTTCATAATGGACTATATCGGTCCATTCAATTAAGTATCTCCTCTGCAACACTTTTGAACTTTAATATTAATCCATATTTTCGTCGGCAAGTTCAAAAAGTCACAAAATACTGAAAAGACCCTAAATACATTCGATCTGAACGTAGGTGAAAGTTTAAATTCACATAGGCTGTGGGTATATCTCTGTGGGCATAGCTGACTGATACTTTTTTACTTGTTTGTGGTCATTTTACATGGAAATCACTATAAAGAAAAGAGTCAGTTCTATCGTAAAATATGTGGACCCATAGATCCATTGAAAGATAAGTATGTAATTTCAATTTAGCAGCTGAGTTTATGGAAGATCGCCTCTTTCAAACGCTTCCATTTGCATGTTGATATTCGACCAGGTTAAAAGAATATTACTAGATGAGTACAACCATCACCGTACGTACAGTCGAGGTCCTATAAAAATTCAACTTTCTAAAATATATTTTCAAAAATTTCCTTTTTACTTTTGGCGTTTTTATGCAAGTCCGTCCCTCAATCCGTCCGTGCTAATCACTCTAGCATCCACATAAATTAAGATAGGATGCTGAAATTTTGGAAAGGTGGGTATTTTGTTTGCAGGCACATCTCATTCGAAGATGGGCTATCGGTAAACGTTTTGGTTTAGCCGCCTTATTACGGTACCGCCCGATTTCAGGTATTATGACGATTTTAGCTACATTTTCGGACCAAATTTGCTGTAATTTGGCATTTGGGGTTTTCAGTGATCAAAAAAATTCTCCACTAAATATAATGGACATAGGTCCACGTTTTGTTTTAGCTCCCATATAACGGCACTGTCCGATTTCAGGTATTTCGATGTTTTTTAAACATAATGTGGACCCATGTCCATAATTTTTTGTGGAGACGTTTCTTTGTCATAGAGAAGTGCTAAATTATAGATAATTCCGTTGGAAAACGAAGGTAAAAATTTCAAAATACCTGTAATCGGAAGGTACCGTTATATGGGGGATATAACAAAACATAGACCTATGTCCATAATTTTTGGTGGAGAATTTTCTTGGCCACATCGATCCTTAAATGCAAAATAATTGCTAATTTGATCCGAAAATGTAGTCAAAAACGTCAAAATATCTGAAATTGGGGGTACCTTTATATGGGGTCTATATGAAAACGTGTCCAACAGTTTTTTTGGAGAACTTTCTTGGCCACTTCGAACCTTATCTACCAAATTATTGCTAATGCGGTCCGAAAATGTATCTAAAATCGTAAAAATTTCTGAAATTGGGCGGTACCGTTATATGGGGGCTATTCCAAAACGTTGACCGATGTAGTCCATTCTTCCAAAATTTCAGCTTAGTATCTCAATTTTTGTGGAAGCTACAATTATTACCAAAAACGGACGGAGGGAGGAACTTGCATTAAACAAGTAAAAAAGTATCAGTCGGCTTTGACAGAGATATACCCTCAGCCTGTGCAAATTGAAACACTTTTTTCACAAAAAACTTATGTATTAGAGGGTTTCAAAATTTTGGTCGTATGAACCGATAAAAATGTTGACTAGTATTAAAGTTCAAAAATTTTGCGGAAAACGTACTTAAAGGAATGGACCGACATAGACCATGGGGGTGCCAGAGGGGGTTTTTACACACTTCGGGCTGTTTTCTCAAGAAGTATGGACTTGCCCCTGAAACAACATTTACCATCGTAATTGAGGCAGCGAATGTAAGTTGCTTCAACAAATATCAAAGTGATTCACTAGCAGGTCTTAAAGTGAACTTATCCAAAATTTTATGTGGGAGGTACGGGGCGGAGTGGACAAATATAGTCCATATTCGAACCTGATCTATATCTGGTAGATATTATGAGAATGTGTAAAGTATGGACCAAATCGGTCACTCCCATAAACAGTTATCGTGCGCACAAGGCCAAATTTTGGCCGGAATCGGCATTTCCGTTCGAGAATTATCTTGCGCTTCCACCCATAAACATGGTGTCATAGGGTTTGTTTTTCAACTTTCAGGCTATTTTGTCAGGAATTATGGACTTGCCCTTGAGGAAACTTGTACTTTCGTATAGGGGACAGTGATTACAATATGTTACAACAAAAATCAAGGCGATTCGAGAGCAGGTCCTAAACTGTGGGAGGTACTAGAAGGAGTTCACCGATTGAGTCCATATTGGAACCTCATCTAAGTCTGGTATAAATTTCATAATGTGCAAAGTATGGACCAAATCGGTTACTCCCTTCAAGAGTTATCGTACCTACAAATTTTCCGAACATTTTCGAACTTTTGTGGGGGAGGTACCGGAAGGAGTGGACCGATATAATCCATCTTTGAACTTGAACTAAGTTTGGACAAAATATTATGAAAGCCAAATTTTGGACCGAATCGGCAGATCCGTTCGAGAGTTATCTTGCGCTCCAACCACTACACCCGGTGTCATAGGGGTTTTTGTAACTTTCAGGCTATTTCCTCAGGAAGTATGGACTTGCCCCTAATGAAACTTACAGCGTCGTATAGAGGACAGCGAATACAACTTGTGTAAACAAAAATCAAAGCGATTCGATACCAGGTCCTAAACTGAACTTTTCCGAAATTTTTTGTGGGAGGTACCCGAAGGAGTGGACCGATTGAGTTCATGTTGGAACCTCATCTAAGTTTGGTAGAAATTACACGATGTGCAAAGGATGGACCAACTCGGTTATTCCCTACAAGAGTTATTGTGCGCACAAATTTTGCGACAATTTTTGAACATTTGTGGGGGAGGTACCTGAAGGAGTGGACCTAAATGGCCCATCTTCGAACTTAAATCGACTCTGGACAAAATATTTCGATACCCAAAATTTGAACCGAATCGATTGATCTGTTCGAGAGTTATCGTGCGCACCAGCCTGCCAGACAGACAGACAGACGGACGGACATTGCTAGATCTACTCAAAATTGTCTGAAACGGATATCGTACAAACATACTTGGGGTCTAAAACCATTATTTCGATAAGGCACATTTTTGGTCGTATCAAAGTGTAAATACCCTCTTTAGCCCAAAGAGTCATATTCTATGGCCACCACTGTATTAACTCGACCCCACTTCATCCTAGTTTCATAAATACAACATTATTCTCTTTCGTTGTTATTAAACACTCTAAAATGTAGAGTCTTAATTTGTAATTCTTTATTCTAAATTTAAATCTCTTTCAAACTTACTGTTACACATAAATATTCTCTAGTTTCTAATTCTCCATTATTATTCTAACTCTCTTTAGAACTTACTGTTATAATTACTACTCTCTCTCTCCAATAATTACTCTCTCTCTCTCTCCAATAATTCTAATGCTACCCAATTTGCTCCAACATTGATTATCTATTTTTATTATTGCTAATTGTTATTACAATTTAATATAAAAGAAGATGTTTTAGAAATAAGAGTTTAGTTCAGATTTGGATCTCGTTTGAAAATATTGTTAAATAATTACGAGTTGGATATTAAAGCTTCAGCCGTAATTAGTACAACAATTATAATATCAATAAAATATAGAATAATAAAATAATGTGTTTCATTTCTAACTCATAAAACATAACTGGCGCAGTCGGTAACCCGAACTAAAAACCGCGAAAAAAACAAAGCTTTTTCCGGAAGAAAAATTAAAAACTTATATTGGAAAACAGAACAATATTAAAAAAGAACTAAGTGAATCTAACGAACAATATTAGCGTACCATAAAGGGCAAGTGTGTCGTCATTAACGTAAGCCAAATTTGAATTGGAAAGAAAAATAAAAGATTTGTACAAATTTACAACAATATCAAAGAAACAAAATCACTTAACTACTAAATCTACTAATTTAATACAAACTGTACCCAAATATTGAAGAATAACTTTTAACAGAATTTAAATGATTTTACAAACTACGAACTCTAACAACAGAAGCACAACAATTACAACCAATTAAAAAAAAATTGAAAACAACTAAACAACTCTTTAATAAGAAATCAAAATTAACGTGTTGTCACATTTCACACAAAAATTGTAGTACGTGACCACCAATATAGAAGCTGCACCTGCTAAAAGTTACCCACTCCACATAGCATACATTTACAACAAATAATCCCTTTTGGAGCTACTACAAAGAGGTTAAACAAAGGTAAACAATACAAATAACCTTGAAATCGACTGGAGAATAGCAAAGTTTTTGATCACCTCCTCACCCACCCATTCTTGGAGCTAACAGCAAGGAGAAGAGATAACTTATCACTCTCACTCGCCATGGCACAGCTGATTTTATTAGACTCTTTAAAGAGAATTCCTGCATTTGATGGTAATCCTAAGGAACTTTCTCTCTTTATAAAAAACGTTGAACAAATAAGGCAAAATGTCTCTGGCCCAATTTTAAAATTTTTCGACATTCAAATAAGATATAAAACAGTTGGTAATGCAAGCAATGTTCTCATTAATAATAACAACCCCATGAATTGGGAAGAAATAAAAAATGTATTGAAGAATAATTTTCATATTAAAGAGAGTAAAGAACCTATTGACAAGAAGACCAATACACAAGAACATAGAGATAATATTACAAATTTATATGAATGTTCAAAAAGTCTATCAACCGAATTAAATTTAAAGTCAAAAATAGAAATAAAAATACAAAAAAATAATGATGATATTGCAGTCGAAAGTTTTATAAATACATTATCTAATGAATCTAAGTTAATACTACATTATAACAATCCACAAACATTAAAACCAGACTATCTTCCAATTAGTAATACTTCCAAAATGAGGCAACAAGTTGAATACCATAACGAGCTTTCATTGAAAATAAACACAAGATCTCTACCCTATTTTATAATAGGAGATAGTAAGATTCAAAACAAAAGTGACACAATATCTGCAGATTTTACGGATATTAATGTAGAAGATACAGTAAATTTAGAACATAATGTAACTGAACCAATCCAGAATAAAAGCTCTTTAATACCCTTCAAAGTCCAGCAGACAATTGTTCATCAAAATTCAATACCGTCTCCATTATCTAAAACCAGCATACACCCCTATTTAAGCAAAAATTGTAACAGTCTAGAAAACAGACATTTTTGTATTTTTAAAGTCAATATAAATAATCATAAAGATACCAAAAAATTATTGGAAATAAATATAAAAGGAGTGAGAAATATTATGCAGTATACGTTGAATATAAGAAACATTTGTTACAGTAGAAGTATTATAGAATTCAACGATGTAAATTATTTAGTTTTTAAATTATATATAAGAGACTGAAACTACACAAAAACAAGGAATATACATATTTATGATGGAAGAAAGTTTAAAAAGAAAACACAATATGAATATTTTAGAATGCTATGATATACTAAATATATTTTACATAAATTTAAATAATATTATACTCAAAACATTACAACTAATTTTTTTACACAAATACAAAACTGTTAAAATAAAAATCAATTATATAGACACGTTATGTGAATTCAAAAAAATGTATATCAATAAAATATTTAGAAATTATATCTTAATTTACAGAACATCAGTTATATCCACATACTATCAAATATATAAAAAATTAGCAACATACTATCATATATAATTAATTAAATTACATTCCAGGAGTAATGTATTATCAAGGGATGGGGGAGTCATATTCTATGGCCACCACTGTATTAACTCGACCCCACTTCATCCTAGTTTCATAAATACAACATTATTCTCTTTCGTTGTTATTAAACACTCTAAAATGTAGAGTCTTAATTTGTAATTCTTTATTCTAAATTTAAATCTCTTTCAAACTTACTGTTACACATAAATATTCTCTAGTTTCTAATTCTCCATTATTATTCTAACTCTCTTTAGAACTTACTGTTATAATTACTACTCTCTCTCCAATAATTACTCTCTCTCTCTCTCTCCAATAATTCTAATGCTACCCAATTTGCTCCAACATTGATTATCTATTTTTATTATTGCTAATTGTTATTACAATTTAATATAAAAGAAGATGTTTTAGAAATAAGAGTTTAGTTCAGATTTGGATCTCGTTTGAAAATATTGTTAAATAATTACGAGTTGGATATTAAAGCTTCAGCCGTAATTAGTACAACAATTATAATATCAATAAAATATAGAATAATAAAATAATGTGTTTCATTTCTAACTCATAAAACATAACTAAAGGCTGAGGGTATAAAAAAATAAATAAATAAATAAATAAAAACACAAAAATTGCATAATTTATCTATTTTTCAACCGATTTTATTAGTGTTTTTCGG
Organism: Musca autumnalis; assembly: GCF_047663935.1. Lineage (NCBI taxonomy): Eukaryota > Metazoa > Arthropoda > Insecta > Diptera > Muscidae > Musca > Musca autumnalis. The sequence continues at coordinate 152,638,817 of NW_027411977.1, forward strand.
TTTTCGAAAGCTAATGTTTGGTTTACATTCGGCGTCTTTTCGTGATTTCGAAGGCGTTTCGTGATTTCGCGCGGAATCAAGCAAAAATTATCATGATTTCGCATACAAAAATGAAATCATCTCATTTCGTGATTTCAGCGAAATCAACATCGAAATCACAGTACACATGATATACAACCCTGTTTGTGACTGAAAAAGTACCAAAAGTTGCAACACTTTTCACGTCTCACAATAAACAAGGTAGATGGTCAATTGCTGCAACAAAAAATTTTAGAATCAACATTTTTAAACAATGTGAAAAAAATATTAGATTACTTTGTTACAATGCTATTTTTCATTGCGTTCTCGTACTTTTTTAATGGTAATGTTAGAAAAAAGAGCGAAATGTCTAAAATTGCTTCCCCATACAAATTTCTTAAAAAATACGGGAACGAAAAAATGACGGAAATTGCAAAAACTGCAGCAAATCAACGTATCAGCTATCGTATTTAGATGATAATGAACATGTGGCTACTATGCCAAAATAGTATGGCAGAAAACAGGAGAAAAAAAAAACATTGTTTCACAACATCCTATACCGGACAAGGGAGACTTCTCTCATATCAATGAGTGCACCCCGATTCATATTTAGCTCAGTGATATGGGACCTACTGTTTATCGCCGAGTCCGAACGGCGTGTCTTAAGACACCAATAATGGAGAAGTTTTTCAAGGCTGAAATACTCAGGAAATGTCGCCAACATTACTGAGGGGTATTTTGCCATCGTCGAAAAATGTTTGATGTTGCCTGGCCGGGGAATCGAACCCCCGACCTTCTGCGTGCAAGGCGGGCGTGCATACCATTGCACCACGGTGGCACCCAAACAGGAGAATAGGGTGTTATTCGGCGCTATTTTTGTTTAAAGAGAAGTGTAAGTCTTGCTACACTTCGGAGTACGGGAACGGGTTCTATACACAATTAATACGATATATAGATAGTTTTACGATAATTTTCGAAATAAAGTTGTAAAGTTCTATATTGTCGTATATTTTTGATGTCTAATTCAATTTGCAACAACTTGTTTTGAAAATTCATGTTCGATCAGCTGCGCGTATGCATCTACCTTGATCATTGTGATATGTATGAAATCAACAACAAAAATAAGTGTAAACACCGCAATGTATTTCTGGATTTCGTGAAATCCAGTGGATTTTAGAGCGCAAGTGTAAACTTGGCATAACTTAATTCCATTTTCGGAAAAAAGGATTCTCCTTTTAGTTTTCGAACTGAATAGACGTGTTTTTTTGTGCCTTGAAAAATAAAAAATATTAAAAATAATTGGAAAATTTGAAAACAAATATATATTCATATTCCTGAGACGATAAATATCCTATTATGGACGATTTGGAATCTTTGGATGAAGATATCTCATCTGAAAATGTACCCCCGGACAAATGCGGCGATAACAGAAAATCGAAGAGAATCAATACGAAATTACCATCAAACGTTTGCTCTGAGGAATCAATGAACACATCCGAAATTCCCACTAACAATTTGAAGGCCAAACATATAGCCGCTAAATCAAGATCCAAATCAAAAGCTATTGATGAGAGAAGATTTCGTAGCGATTGTTGCCAAAATAAAGTTCTCCCAGAATGCTCAAAAGAAAAGGTTAGTAATATAGATTCTGAATCAAATGTTGCGAATGAACATGGCCAATCTCAAACCAAACGTCCGAGGGTTTGTGAATCTTCTGAAATGTCTCTAAATATAGATCAGAATTCCCAAAACCGATTTGCACTATTAGGTGATATTGACATCCTTCTTGAACCATCAGTCCCAAGAGCTCAACCCCCTCAATCCCTTTCTGAAGTCAACGTCAATGAGCAAAATATCCCCAATACTAGACAAGAAATCTCGCCCAAATCCTCAAACAACCTTAAAAGGTTTTGTCCACCAATTTTTCTTTTTAATGTTAACATAACAGAATTAATACACACATTGAAGTCCAAAAACATAATTTTCAAAATTGTAAACAAAAGTCAACGTAAAAGTAAATTGTACATTCAGGATCCATTAGTTCATTCTGAAATGATTGAACTCCTCAAAACCAAAGAAATTCCAGCATACACTTATACCCCAAAAGAACTTAAACGTACCAGATTGATTTTGAGGGGACTTCATTACAAAACAACCATAAATGATATAAAGAATGACATTGACACTTTAGTTCCCAATACAGTGGATGATGTTAAGAAATTTTCAACTGAATATTCCAAAAAAAATAATATTGATACGGGACTTTATTTAATTACACTTTTCCCTGGAAAATCTGTAGATGAATTGAGAGCTCTAAGATACATTTGTACCCAAAAAGTGACATGGGAAACACCGAAATCAAATTTGAAGGATGTCCAATGTTGGCGTTGCCAGCAATGGGGCCATATCTCCAAAAATTGCAGCAGATTATACGTCTGCGTTAAATGTGACCAAAAACATGCACCAAAAGATTGCAAATTTGTATCAACTGAAGAAAATAAGCCTTATTGTGCCAACTGTAAGCAATTTGGACATCCATCAAATTATCGGGGTTGTACTGCATACAAGGAGTATTTAAAGAAAAAGGATCAAATTAGGGCTGCGGCTAAAGAAAGAAAGACGTTAGCTTCCAAAAATGTGTCTAATGTTTTAAGCGGTTTCAATGTTATTAACCCAAATAGAACATTCGCTAACTGTTTTGTTGACCCTCAGCAAGTTAGATCTAAACCTGTAATTATTGATGAGTTTTTGAAAATTGCCAGAAATATTTGCCAGGCTGAAACTATGACCTTGGAGGATAGAATAGAAAATCTTAGATCTTTTAGAACACTTTCAAAGGAACAAGCAAAGATTCAATGCTTAGAACTTTTAGAAGACGTAAAACGTCAATATGGTTAATAATTCTCTAATGTTTTTATCTTTTAATGTGAGATCACTTATTGAGTGGAGTCGAAGAATAGAATTATCAAATATTTTAAACGCAAACAAAATTGATTTCGCATTTATACAAGAAACTCACTTACGAGATGCTCACAGGGTTTCACTAGACAATTATACGTTCATTAGAGACAATAGCTCACAGGGTGTAGCTGTTGCTCTTAAAAAATCTTATAAGTTTCAAAGGATTTTTATAAATGATTTTGTTTATCCTAACCTATTTTTAAGTATTCGTATATTTTTAAATGGTGTTGAGCAAAACATTTTAATTGGTTCAATTTATATTCCTTGTAATGCTGATCGTACTCAGTACATGGCTAGCTTGTCAGCTTTAAACAATGTTTCCCGAAATTACTATGGATTGATAATTGGTGGCGACTTTAACTCTAGACACTTGTCTTGGGGCGATACGATGAACAATATGAATGGGAATATCCTAAGCACATGGCTACAGCAATCGTCGGTAGATTTTTTGAGATTATCAGATTCAGTCCCAACTTTTCCGAATGGAGCTTCATTCCTTGACCACTTTATAGTCAGTACAAAATTAGTAGATCCGTTATCTCAAAACTTTCAAATTAGTACCTTACCAACGTTTTCCGATCATTTCCCTCTAAGATTAAATTTGCAATTATCATCAGTTTCTATAATCGTAAATTCTCCCAAGTGTTACACCTCTTATAAAAATACAAACTGGGATATCTTTCGAGTAGATGTTCAAAATGCTTTGTTGATTAACTTTCCCGATCCAAAGAGAAATCTTTCAAACTCTGAGATTGACTTTTACATAGACAATATGTCGGACGCGATAAATAATGCGCATTCCAGACACTCAGAGATTAAAAATATTGGTAAAAGAGTTATAATTTCAGATTCAATAAGAAACCTGTTTAAGTTAAAGTATACTTGGCAGAGGGAATTAAAAAGACTTTTTAACAGAACTAGAGATAGATCAGAACCAAACTATCGATTATTATCAAAGCAGGTACAACTGTTAGGTATAATAATTAAAAGACAAGTTGAAATTGAGCAGTCTATGATTTTTGCGGAAAGGCTTAAAAAGATAAAACCGGGTCCAAGGGCACATAAAGAGGTTTATAACATAATTGGTCATAAAAGAAAGATTGGTCTAAATAAATTATCAGAAAATGGAGTTTTAATTGGAGATAACATAGTTGCATGTGATAAACTTAAACAATATTTTGGTAACATTTACAGTCATGTAATTGTAAATCAAGCAACCGAAAACATGGAACATATAGTTCTCAATGCAGTATCCAATAGTTCCAATTTGATTAATTTTAACGAAATAGAATCTTCTTTAAACTCTATGGATAATCCAAGACTAACAACTATGGACGAAGTTATCAGCCATAGCAAAGATATTAACAACAAAAAATCGTTCGGACTAGATAACATATCCAATTTCATAATAAAAAAGCTACCTGCTAAAGCCTTTGAATACCTAACAGTACTATTTAATAACTGTTTAAATAATGCATATTTCCCTGATAGGTGGAAGATTTCTAAAATCGTTCCAGTTTTAAAAAAGCCAAATAATTCGGATATTAACAATTTAAGGCCCATTTCTTTGCTTTCTAATTTTGGAAAATTACTAGAAAGAATAATTCGTATTAAGATGGACTATGGCTTAAATACTCCTTATATACCAGAACTTCAGTTCGGATTTAAAAGAGGCCACTCTACGACAGATGCTCTACTTAAATTTCAAAATGATATTGTATGTAATTTGCGGGAACGGAAATGTACTGTAGCTCTTTCACTTGATGTAGAAAAGGCTTTTGATCACGCAATGCACTTAGGAATTTTATATAAAATGGTTCAACTTAATTTCGATCCCTTTATTATAAAATTGTTCTATAGTTTTTTCTCAAATAGAAAATTTTGTGTACAATTTCAAGAAGTAATTTCTGAGCTCGGCGACATTAGATGTGGTGTCCCTCAAGGATCCATTTTATCGCCCCACCTATATAGCATATTTATGTACGATTTTCCACATATTGATTCGGATTCTTGCGGCCTTCTTTATGCAGACGATTCATTATTGTATGCACACGATGAATCACCACAGATGGCATTGTGCAAAGTTAAAAATCATTTGGATAAAGTAACACAATTTTATAGTGAGTGGGGCATAAAAATTAATGCATCCAAAACCGAAGCTGTGTGTATAAGGAATGCATCTGGAAAATGCAAAAAGTATGTGGTCCCTGAAAGCAAAAATTTAAAGTTAACTTTCAATAATGTTGACATTCCCATAGGTAGCTCTATAAAATATTTAGGAGTTTATTTCAATATTCTATTAAAATTTAACAAGCATGCCAGGTATGTGTTGGGAAAAGCATATAGAATTCTAGGATCTTTTTCCAAAGTCTTGGTTAATAAAGACCTTCCATCGAGTACTAAACTACTATTATACAAAACAACTATAAGGCCAGTATTTCTTTATGCTTTTCCCATATGGTTCAATATATCACCTATAATAATCAGCGAAATGGAAATTTTAGAAAGGAAAATTTTAAGACACTGCATTGGAAAATACTATGAATCTAGTTGTAGACGTTTTTCTAATAGAGTTATTTACTCGGAATCCAAAATAACCCCAATTGGTTTATATGTATGTGACTTGATGTCAAAATTTGCTCAGCGTATAAGTATTCATGAAAATAGCTATGTGTCTTGTATATTTGACAGTCAACGACAATTTAGCTGGACGAATTCTAACTATTTATCTCCAATTGGTTATATCAATGAAGTCCCGCCAAATTTTGATGTCAATGCCAATATTCGGCACCCTTTTTATGAAAAAGTCATATCTGGTACGAACAGAGGCTGAATTATTATATTTATTTACTTTTTCTTTTATATTTTTTATTTTATATTTTTTATCTTAGCTTGTAAGTTTATTTGAGTTTTTTTACACTCGCAAAATTGTATTCCCGGGAGCAAGGAATTATTTTCACATCATTATTATTGTACAACAATTATTATTCATATATATCTTAAAGCATGGTGCTGTAACATACCTACACTTATTGTAAATTTCGACAACACATTATAATCTTAAGTATTACTTCTATCTATTGGTGCTCTGTAAAATTATAACGTTTCTAAAAAAAGGCTCAATAAATTAAACCTTAACCTTTTAACCTTTTTTTCGGAAAAAATAAATAATTATACTGTGTGGTATATTCTAAGCAGCCTGGAGCACAAGGAAAATCATTTTCCCGTTTTTTTGTTGCGATTTTTTCGCACTTCAACCACTATAACATAGCCATTTGCTAACCTATTTCAAAACTTAATAGCTTGTTCGAAAGATATTATTAACCATTATTATTATTAACCAGTAGAAATCTGCTGTGAAAAATAAAAGTTATGCCCGTTTCAATTAGAAAATCTTAGAACCCCCGTTTTTCACTACATTTACCGTTATAAAACAATAAACGAAGTGACCCAAAGGAACCAAAGGTATTTCACGATAGATTAATTTAAAGATATTAATAAAAATGTGCTTTTATTTTCAGAAAATTAATATTGAAAGTTTTCTGACCACTAGGAACACTCAACGTCAAATTACACCTAATTCAATTGAAAAATTTGGCTAAAATTTGACTTCGACTGGTACCAACTATGTAGCCCATTTTCAATACCAACAACTACATTGTAGTCTATACAAATTTTCATTAATTTCACTTCGATATTGTTACTTTTTAGTGTGGGGTTATATTGAACCGTAGACCTGTGCCGACCATTATTTACTATGATGTTTTATACCCTCAACGAAGACTATATACCAAAAGATACCCATTTCGGCAAGATATGACTTGAAAAGACCCATATAATAAAGAAATTTTAAAACTAAAGTTGGGTTTAATGCTCTTAATTTGATGTTCATTGTATCTGGAAAATAAATGATATTACAAACATAATTAGTATCTATGAATTTGCCATATGGATTGATTCACTTAGAAAAAGTTAAGGGACTGGTAACAATTGAGTCATTTTAATGTAGTTAATTATTTGCAGTAAAGAAGCCTGTAGGCCTATTCTGTAACTTTTTAACAACTTTACTCATTGTTTATTTTACAACAATTTCATTTGTTTGTTTTGTAGTTGTTACAAAAACAAAAGAAATTTTAACAACTTTTCAATCGATAAAAGTTACAGAATAGGCCTACTGATATGCCTTGTTTACTTCACAATTTGCCATTGAAGTATAAAGGAATACTCTTTACTTGTCAAATTACGTGAATATCATCAAAAGACTCTGGCGCAATTTCCAACAAAGACAAATGAAGCAGTTCGGGCGGCACAAAGTTACTTAATAAAATACAAAGAACAATTTTACTCTTCTCTTACTACTCTGCCGTTATGCACATACTCGTATAAACGTAGTTGAAGATATCTTTCAGAGAAAACACAAAAACTTTCAATTGGTAATATTTGAAAATTGTTTTTGTTGTTACTCAAAACAATAGATAATTTGTATAGAATTTTTCGCAATCCTTTCCCCGAAAGGGTTATTTTCCTCGAATAATAAAAGAACCCAAAATTAAGTAATTAATACAGTGGTTGTCAGCTAATTACGGACACTAAATTTATTATAATATGTTCTCAATTTTTTGAAGATTCAGTGCTGTGTATAGAACTTGCGACATGCTATTTTTGTATGCTGCTCTTCCTAAATAACTCACATAAATGTTCACAGCACTCTTACTATCGGTAGAACTTTACGACTACTTTTTATTAGTCGCCAACTTACCGAAAAATATCGTTAGCTACCGGTAACTCAATATAAATGAATTAAAGAATCGCACTACAGATATATGATATTGTAGCCCTAGTTAATTCGTTTTCAACTACAATCGAAATCGTTTAAAACAACGGTCAATACCGAATTGACACTACACGACTCCGCTTTACTGTAAGTCGCTTTACTGGAAAATATCGGATAAATGAAATTGAGTTCCAGCACCGTCAGATTTTTAGGTAATTTTCTCAATATTTACTCCGCATTAGCGAAACTCCGCATAACTGCAAATATCGGATAACTGAAATGCCATTAAAGTCAATTATTGCAATTGCCATTGAAAACACTCCGCTTTACTGAAATAATAGACTATTTTTCAATAAATCGATAATGTAATTCTAGTGTTCTTTTACTCAAACATTTTACGAATTGTTACTGGGATTTGTACAAACAATACAACAATTTCACAAACTCAGAAGAAAAGTTAATGACGGATGGCGATTCGTCATTTTACTTGGATGTTCGGAACGGGAACAAAATAAAAAAAAATCAAAAGAATCCCAGCAAAAATTCGGATCCATTAGTCATTACGTAACCCATTACAAAGTAATGTAAACAAGCTTCTTTTCCCATTACAAGTAATCTGAAAAGTAATGGGATACTTCTTAAAAAAATTACAAGGCAAACCTACTTACTTTGCTCCTCACTAAGTAATGAGGACGGTGGCACAATGAGTGTATGTCCGACTATAAATCCTAGGGTTGTGTGTTCAACGCTCACTGTCGGCACGCGAGTTTTTTTAATTAAAAAATAACAGTTCGTGGTGCACATGTGCACTGTACATTGAAGTTCTTAAGCAACCCTTAATGTTCGTGTGCGTGGCATAGTATGTACTGTCTTTGGCTAGAAATCACAGGGTTCGTGTGTTCAACTCGCACAGCGAGCGAACTAAAATAAAGTAAAATAAAAGGTAAGAAGTGTGATGAAATTAAAAAATTCTCTACATCAACTGTTCTAAAAATAGAATTTTTTTCACCTTACTTTTCAACTTCTATTGGCCACAGAATAACTAGTTATTCTAGTGGTCATAAAATAACTACAAACTGAGTGCGACATGCCCTTGTAAAAATAATGGGGAAGAAGGGGGTTTGCGAGTAGTTACGGCTGCCAAAAATCCCTTACAAAACCCATGATTTTGGGAGGACTTTTTTTGCTGGGATGCGTTGTTCAAATTATTTCAATAATTTGAAATGCGTCAGGTTAATATAGAAACAAATTACAGAACAAGGTCGGGGTGTCTTAGAAAATAAATTTATGAATATTTTAAGTGTTGTCCCGCGGCAATATGTCAAATAAGGACAACTAAACAAATTATCACCAATGCAGAGGATGAAAACAGAAATGTGTTGATGAACAGGCAAAGCTTCAAATAAAAACAGAAACAGGGCCATTTTTGTAGGCTTATGATGTTGAAACGGAAAACCAATGTGGAAGATGCGATAGAAAATTTATTTCATAAACTTAATCTGGCCCTATGCTCCTTACAGGAGTTTAAAGGAATAAATATATATGGTGGAAAAGTTCTACTGATAGCCGCAAAGCTAAAGAGTTGCTAGACAAAACTCTTCCAAATGTATAGCAGAAAATTCGTATATTCTGCAGATAACGCATACGTCTACTCAGCATTATTCTGCACATGATGTCAATTTTGTTATCATTTCGATTCTTTTAATTGATTTATTTTCTAATTTATTTATTTTAATACTATAGATTGGATTACTGAAAAAATGTTCACTTATCCAAAGTTCGAATTACTGGGAAAAATTTCACGTATGCGATGTTCGTATTACCGAAAAAAAATTTCAGTCATCCGAACTCCGCTTAGCGCAAACTTCGGATAACTGAAACGAACATGCTGATTTTTTGTCGTTTCAGTAAAGCGGAGTCGACTGTATAACCGATATGTCGTTACAAGCTATATTTGTTTTGTGTGGGCTATTAAGGGTCGCAGAAATTTGGGACTTTTTGATTTCGTCGTTATAACCCATATGTCGTTATGCACGACGACGTTATAAGCGACTTCAACTGTATAAAAACACGCGTACTTTAATGATGACTCCTACTGACTTCAAAGTCTCTCTCTTAAGCAAAGAATCATAAATTGACATATTCATCTTTATAAATAACAAGTAAAAATTTATCAGTCGCATTGGCCGACAGAGATATAACCTCAGCCTCGGACCTAAAAAAAGTAACACACAATACTTCTGACGTCCATATAATACGATGTAGAACGTTTGAACCAAATCGGTTTCTCCCTTCGAGGGTTACCTCACGTGATACCCAGTTTAGTTGGTATCGGCAAGCTTTTTTGGAGCTTTTGGGTCATTATCTCAAGTAAGGACTTGCCCCTGAAAAAAACATGTAACGTAACGTAATGAGGAAAGCGAATACAAGTCGTTATAACAAAAAAGGGATTCAAAGTCCAAATTTTTGACCTATTAAGCTAATCCGTTCTCAGGAAGAATGGACTGTCGTAATGGAGGCAGCGAATGCAAGTTGTTACAAAAAGAAGCAACACGATTTGACATCAGGCCTTTAACTGCACTCTTCACAAATTTTGTGTGGTGGAAGCACTCGAAGGAGTGGACCTATATAGACCATATTTAGACCTGCTCAATGTCCCGTTTTATAAAATGCTATGTTTGGTCGGTGCTGCTATATGGAACAGAAGTTTGGACGCTCAAATCCTCTGATGAAAGAAAATTGGAAGCCTTCGAAATGTGGATTTACCGGCGAGTACTGAAAATACCATGGACTGCGAAAATTTCTAATGACGAAGTACTAAGAAGGATGAATGTAAGCCGGCAGTTAATAACAACAATAAAAAGTCGCAAAATAGCATATCTAGAACACGTATTAAGGAACAACAAATACAACATTTTACAAGCAATTTTAAAAGGAAAAATTGATGGAAGGCGTGCTAGAGGAAGAGGAAGAAAAGAAACATCTTGGCTCAAAAACATCATGGACTGGACAGGTTATACCGACGAAACTGATCTGCTGAATGTTGCAAGACACAGAGAGCTGACAACCACTATACTATAACATAAATATAATGCGATAAATATTAAAAAACAAAATGAATTGTACGATCACTTATATCCGGATAACGGATGAGTAAATAAAGAAGGAGAATGTCCCGTAGAGATATTACGATACGAAAAGTATGGACAAAAAAGGTTACTCCCTTCTAGAATTATCGTGCACACAATTTTTCCGAACATTTTCAAACTTTTGAGGAGGAGGTACATGAAGTGGTGCACCGATATGGTCTATTTTCGATCATAAACTAAGTTTGGACAAAATATTATGAATGTCAAATTTTAGACCGAATCGGCTGATTCGATAGAGAGTTATCGTGCGCTCCAACCACTACACTTGTTGCCATAGGGGGTTTTTAAACCTTTAGGACTATTTTCTCAAGAAGTATGGATTTGCCTCCGGTAAAACTTGTACCGTCGTAATGGGGGCAGCGAACTGAACTTTTTCAAATTTTGGGAGGTACCCGAAGAAGTGGACCGATGGGGTCCATATTGGAATCCCATCTATCCCTGGTAGAAATTTCACGATATGCAAAAAGGGCCACAAAATTCTTACTCCGTAGATTCGATATTGTCAATAGAAGGACGTTTCAATTCACACAGGCTGAGGGTATATCTCTGTCCGCAAAGCTGACTGATACTTTTTTACTTGGTAATATATTACATATGCAAAACTACTGAACCGGTTTTCCGAAATTTCAGGAATTGTACCGAATTACCCTCGGTGAACATAGGCTTCCCTATGCCCTATTTTTTAAAAGCGCTATATTTGCAAAAATTAAGAATGTATCGGCCTTAACATACTTATTTGGGGCCTAAAACCCCAATCACGCCCACCTTTTTAAATATGTTATGTCTACAAAACTACTGAACAATTTTCATGAAATTTGCAGACAATGTTCATACCATACGATACTGGGATAAGGGGTATTAATACAAAAAGCATTAGTTTCTAACATGCAAAAGGAAACTAGATAGAGCCATAGTTCCTTTAGGAATATACATAGACTCATTATATAAGTCGATTTATGCATGTCCGTCGATCTGTCTGCCCACGTATTTTTAAAGGGTTTTATTTAGCTCACCCCGTTTGTTTTATTCTTGGGTCAAATTTAGTAATTCAAATTTCACCCTCTTCCTGTCAACCGATTAATCTGAAATTTTGTATACACTTTGGATTTTGGTGACAATACAATTATGTTCATTCATTATCATTATAAATTCAAGATGGCCGCCGCTACAAAATGGCGGATAATTTATCTTTTATTAATCCCATCAATATGAGTATCAAATGAAACGGCTCAACAAGCAGAATACAATATACTATAAAAAATTTAAATCCAAGATGGCGGCCGCTACAAAATGGCTAATGGATAACGTAGTTTTTATCAATCCCATCAATATGGGTATCAAATGAATGTGCTCAACCAGTAGAATACAATGTACTATATAAAATTAAAATCCAAGATGGCGGCCGCTACAAAATGGCGGATAACGTAGGTTTTATCAATCCCATCAATATGGGTATCAAATGAAAGTGCTCAACCAGTAGAATACAATGTACTATATAAAATTAAAATCCAAGATGGCGGCCGCTACAAAATGGCGGATAACGTAGGTTTTATCAATCCCATCAATATGGGTATCAAATGAAAGGGCTCAACAAGCAGAACACAATATACTATAAAAAATTGAAATCCAAGATGGCGACCGCTACAAAATGGCGGATAACGTAGGTTTTATCAATCCCATCAATATGGGTATCAAATGAAAGTGCTCAACCAGTAGAATACAATGTACTATATAAAATTAAAATCCAAGATGGCGGCCGCTACAAAATGGCGGATAACGAAGGTTTTACCAATCCCATCAATATGGGTATCAAATGAAAGGGCTCAACAAGCAGAACACAATATACTATAAAAAATTGAAATCCAAGATGGCGGGCGCTACAAAATGGCCGATAACGTAGGTTTTATCAATCCCATCAATATGGGCATCAAATGAAAGTGCTCAACCAGTAGAATACAATGTACTATATAAAATTAAAATCCAAGATGGCGGCCGCTAGAGATATTACGATACGAAAAGTATGGACAAAAAAGGTTACTCCCTTCAAGAATTATCGTGCACACAATTTTTCCGAACATTTTCAAACTTTTGAGGAGGAGGTACATGAAGTGGTGCACCGATATGGTCTATTTTCGATCATAAACTAAGTTTGGACAAAATATTATGAATGTCAAATTTTAGACCGAATCGGCTGATTCGATAGAGAGTTATCGTGCGCTCCAACCACTACACTTGTTGCCATAGGGGGTTTTTAAACCTTTAGGACTATTTTCTCAAGAAGTATGGATTTGCCTGCGTAATGGGGGCAGCGAACTGAACTTTTCCAAATTTTTGTGTGGGAGGTACCCGAAGAAGTGGACCGATGGGGTCCATATTGGAATCCCATCTATCCCTGGTAGAAATTTCACGATATGCAAAAAGGGCCACAAAATTCTTACTCCGTAGATTCGATATTGTCAATAGAAGGACGTTTCAATTCACACAGGCTGAGGGTATATCTCTGTCCGCAAAGCTGACTGATACTTTTTTACTTTGTAATATATTACATATGAAAAACTACTGAACCGGTTTTCCCGAAATTTCAGGAATTGTACCGAATTGCCCTCGGTGAACATAGGCTTCCCTATGCCCTATTTTTTAAAAGCGCTATATTTGCAAAAATTAAGAATGTATCGGCCTTAACATACTTATTTGGGGCCTAAAAACCCAATCACGCCCACCTTTTTAAATATGTTATATCTAAAAAACTAGTGAACAATTTTCATGAAATTTGCAGACAATATTCATACCATACGATACTGGGATAAGGGGTATTAATGCAAAAAGCATTAGTTTCTAACATGCAAAAGGAAACTAGATAGAGCCATAGTTCCTTTTAGGAATATACATAGACTCATTATATAAGTCGATTTATGCATGTCCGTCGATCTGTCTGCCCACGTATTTTTAAAGGGTTTTATTTAGCTCACCCCGTTTGTTTTATTCTTGGGTCAAATTTAGTAATTCAAATTTCACCCTCTTCCTGTCAACCGATTAATCTGAAATTTTGTATACACTTTGGATTTTGTTGACAATACAATTATGTTTATTCATTATCATTATAAATTCAAGATGGCCGCCACTACAAAATGGCGGATAATTTATGTTTTATTAATCCCATCAATATGAGTATCAAATGAAACGGCTCAACAAGCAGAATACAATGTACTATATAAAATTAAAATCCAAGATGGCGGCCGCTACAAAATGGCGGATAACGTAGTTTTTATCAATCCCATCAATATGGGTATCAAATGAAAGCGCTCAACCAGTAGAATACAATGTACTATATAAAATTAAAATCCAAGATGGCGGCCGCTACAAAATGGCGGATAACGTAGGTTTTATCAATCCCATCAATATGGGTATCAAATGAAAGGGCTCAACAAGCAGAATACAATATACTATAAAAAATTGAAAACCAAGATGGCGACCGCTACAAAATGGCGGATAACGTAGGTTTTATCAATCCCATCAATATGGGTATCAAATGAAAGTGCTCAACCAGTAGAATACAATGTACTATATAAAATTAAAATCCAAGATGGCGGCCGCTACAAAATGACTGATAACGTAGGTTTTATCAATCTCATCAATATGGGTATCAAATGAAAGGGCTCAACAAGCAGAATACAATATACTATAAAAAATTGAAATCCAAGATGGCGGCCACTACAAAATGGCGGATAACGTAGGTTTTATCAATCCCATCAATATGGGTATCAAATGAAAGTGCTCAACCAGTAGAATACAATGTACTATATAAAATTAAAATCCAAGATGGCGGCCGCTACAAAATGGCGGATAACGTAGGTTTTATCAATCCCATCAATATGGGTATCAAATAAAAGGGGTTTTAGTACATTTATCTTAAACATTGCAATGTATGTTTAACATAAAACCGTTGGACTGCAAAAAACTAACGGTCAAGAAACCTTGCAATAATGAAGCACTAAATGAATTAAACAGAATGCGAAATAAAAACTAAAAACTAGAAAATAAAAATAGGTAAAAAAACTTTTTAAGTTAAAAGGTTTTATGTTAAACATACATTGCAATGTTTAAGATAAATGTACTAAAAACCAAAAAAATAATAAAATAGATACAGTCGTGGGAATTATAAACATATGCATAGACTAGACTAAAATAAAACCGTGGGGCACATTCTAGCCCTACTTATCACACGTCCATCGTTGTCGGTTGAACAACTGCCTAATTATAGTGTAACATTACAAAACAAACATTTTAATCAACGATTGTAGACAATTGACGTGCCCCACGGTTTTATTTTAGTCTAGTCTATGCATATGTTTATAATTCCCACGACTGTATCTATTTTATTATTTTTTGGTTGTTAGTACATTTATCTTAAACAGTGCAATGTATGTTTAACATAAAACCGTTTAACTTAAAAAGTTTTTTTACCTATTTTTTAAAAACAAAGCACAGATCGCATTCCGATTCGAATGAATATTGAGGAACATAATTTTTAGGCCTGATGACGAACGCTATTTATTTTTTTTAGAATCGTTTCAGACTCGGATATATGTAGCTTTCATATATGTGACGGAGTTTGATCCAGAAATAAATTTGCCAAATTATATTGAAATCGGTTCGGATTTGAATTTAGCTCCCATCTATATTTTCGCGCGATTTCATGTATTCGACGCAATGTATATTTTTGTAAGTTTTGGAGGAGGTGGGTCCTTCCCCACATCCTTTTTGTAATCGATATATATGCAAACTTACGACTATATCGGCTTGAGGATTAATCTTTGCAGACAATGGGTTTCTGTCTCCAACCCTAAGTACATTTAAATATGTTATGTCTTGAAAATTGATGACCACGGCCACTCTTCAACACATTATACTTCCAAAACTACTCAAACTAATTTCATCAAGTTTTTAGAAGATTTTTATGAATGTCCTGTGTTGAAAAAGCTGTATATTGTTGTACTGTTTCAAAATAGTATAACTACTTAGTACAAATACTAGAGGAATAAAACTATAATAGTCCCTATACCTCAATTAATACACTACTGAGGTGTTGGGGATTTGAAATATAGCAAGCTTTTACATTTGGTTATCGTGAAGACCAACTATGTTCAGTAAAATTAAAATGCGGATCTGTTTGTAGAAGTGTATCCAGACCTTCACAAAGTCGTGTGTATGATTACTATTGAATTGTGATTTTGGCAAGTTGATGTTAATGGTTACAGTATTACACGACTTTTGCATTCATTTTGCAACCATAACAGCTGATACCGTGGTCCTAAGATCTCCTTTATCTTGTATTTGCTATTTTTGCGCTTTAAGATATTACTTTACTAAATTAAGGAGTCTCCCCATTTATCATTGAATTTCTTTCGCCGACGGATAGGGGGAGGTGGATGGTCGTGCTACTCAACCATAAACGAGGAAATTTACTTGTGAAATGACCTGTCTAGCGTGGAGTGATACAATCACCTACCTCTGGAAACCTCTCAGTTTCCCACGGACAAAGAACTGATTACGGGGGTGTTCCCCTAAAACAAAAAACAAATATGGAAAAGAGATAAAGTTACGACGCAGGACATAAATAACCCTGTACCGGCGGGGACCAGTGATCTGCCTGCGAGTCACACCTCGTCATTATCAAGCGATCGTAAGCAAATATTTCCCACAGGTCTGGATTCCTTGGCATCTGTGGTCGACGGTACGGCTACAAGCACACAACCGAAACTAAAAATGAACGAGGAGACAGGAAACGATGGAAGTATAAGAAGATCTAGGGGCGGCTAAACAAAGAACAGCGGAACAAACCGAAAGAGATCAACAACAGTCCCCCATTTCCTTGGAAGCGGCGAAGAGGATTAGATCTCCAGAGGAACAAAACTCCGCCAAACCAAGTAAGAAGAAAAAGAGCTTCCCACCTTCAAATGCCACGGGCAAACCAAATTATAACCCACGCGGAGGAGACTGCCCAAAGAAACCTTCGACGGAGGGCGAATCGGTGAGCTCGGACATGAAGAAGGTGAACGCGACCACAGAATCTTCTGAAAGTACCAAGGACTCGGAACAGAAGGTCAGGTCCTTCCAGAAGAAGAAGATAGCCGCGGAAACCGGAGCGGATCCGCCATCTAATTATCCCAAGGTAGCCAGGAAACACTACAGGGACGGGCTAAAGGGGACCTTTTATTGTACCACTTAAGCCCACATGCAAACCAGGCTGCTCTCGAGAAAGTGGCAGCAGTGTCTCAACTCCTTGGGAAGCTGGAAATTAAAGCTAGTGAGGAAGGATGAAATACCTCGCCTGACTAAAGCGGCGGTATATGTACGTCAAAGGGTTTGGCTGCAAGTTTGAGACGGAGCGCATGCTCGAGGTCTTTGGTAAGCAAAAAGAAACCTTCGAAGTAAAGAGGTGAGAAGTCTTCCACAGGGAGGAGAAAGAGGATGACACTCTCCTTGTGGTAGGAATTGATGGCCTCTCACTAGCCAGCTTATCAAAGACAAAGGGCAAGGCGTATTACATCTGTAATTCAGTCACCTTTAAAATTAGGAGGGCAAGGGTCGTAGAAGAGGATGATGCCCACCAAACTTGCCAGGCTGATAAACCACCGAGCAACACACAGAAGAGGGTCGAAGCCATCAGCGACTCCCAAGAAGCCCGCTTATTGGAGGACCCATGATTGAGGTCATCCAGACCAACCTCCATCGGAGTGAAACGGCAACTCAAGCCCTGATGGAGAAAATAAACAAAGGTAATATTGGCTTAGTCCAGGAACCTTGGACCGTAACGAACATGGTCTCTGGACTGAACCATATAAATTGTAATTTTTGCGCTAATACATACTTAAGCCACACATACTTAAGCTTTCTTTTCTCTCCAGAGTTGTCAACGTCGGACGCCACAGTAATAAAGCAAGGGAATAGAAGGAAATATATCCTAGCATCAATATACCTGCCGTTCGACTTTCCGACATTAGCACCATCGTCGGAACTGCAGCAGCTGGTGAGGAAAATCAAGCAAACAGGTAACGAAGTACTAGTAGGTAGCGATGCAAAAGGGGTCATGCCCTTTTAGATTATTTGAATACTAACGACCTAATAACCCTTAACATAGGAAACAAACCAAGCTTTGGTAACAGAATTAGGGAGGAAGTCCTAGATATAAGAATATGCTCAGGAAATCTTATAAAGGGGTACATGAGTGGAGGGTCTCAGAGAAATACTCCTTCCCTGACCAGAGGTATATTAGTTTTAAAATATCGACGCCACCGCCGAACCCATTAACATTCCGAAATAAATCCAAGACCAGCTGGACTAAGTTAGGAAAACAAATAAAAGATAGACTAGGGCAAGAAGACGAGGTTTGCCCAAGTAAAGAGGATATAGACAGAAATTTCAACACTCTAACCGATGCACTCGTAAGGTCTTTGGAAGAAAGTTGTCCTCTTCGAGAAAGAAAGTCTGCCTACGAAAAACAGGGAAAATTCGCAACAAGGGCAAAGAGGTCCGAAGACTTTACAATAGGCAAGATGCAAAAAAAGCAACTGTATTCTGGGACAACTACCAAACAAAATTAAAGGAATACAACAAATTAACAAGAAACGCCAAACGCAACTCCTGAAAACTTTTCTGTGAACAGGCAGGTAGCGTAAATGACGTTTCTAAAATCAAAAAGTTTCTATCCAAAACTAATATCACCTCTTTTATGGGTCACTAACATAAATAGTCTACTAAGGACCTTAACCAACGAGGGATTTAAACCCGTCTGCTATGCAGGTTATAATACTTCTTTGTAGGGGAACCGAAACTGTTCTTAAAATAGCTTACAACTGGACTAGACCGAGAGGTCTAAATGTAAACCCGGAAAACATAACTATGTCTTTTCACAAGGACAACGAAAGTAGGAGCTTACGAAGAACCCGTTTTCCTTAATAAGACAATAGCAATTTCTCCAGCAGTTAAATACCTGGGAGTAATCTTGGACAGGAAACTGAAATGGAATTACCACATCCAGGATAGGGATAATAAAGCCCACAGATGTTGGTCAACTTTTAGGAGAGCTATAGGCTCAAAATGGGGTTTCAATCCTAGTATGATACACTGGTTATACAGAAGCGTAATTAGGCCGATTCTAACTTACGCATCTGTGGTATGGTGGAGAGCTATGGACAAAAATGTAATGTGAAAATATTGCAAAAAATCCAACGAATGTTCTGCTTAAGTATTAGCGGGGCAATGAGGACTACACCAACTAGGGCTTTAGATACAATTTTGTTTATACACCCAATAGAAATTCAGGTAAGGTATGAAGCAGCCATAGCAGCTATAAGACTTAAGTTGATGAGCGAGTGGATCGGAAGGGACCACCAAACATACCACCAAAACATATTACGGGTTACAACGGGTGAATCAATAGATCATATTACATCAGACCGTATATCCGAAACAAGTGAGGTGGCTTCGTGTGAAATCTTAATACCGGGCAGAGACATGTGGATCGATGGAACCGTAGCACGGATGACAGCTGGAAGCTGCAGGTTTACAGATGGGGTGTGCTAGGGGGGCGGTCTGGGCCTTTATATCGAAGACCAGGAAACGAGAATATCACTTCGACTACCGAATCATAACACGATCCTCCAAGCCGAAATCCGAGCTATTGCAGAGTGTCTGAACTGGCCAATCACCGTAAACATCCTAACAGACAGCAGTAATTAAAACTATAACAAGCAAGACAGTAAAATCATATATCCTTCTGAAACTCTGAAGACAAGGGAAAAAACACAAAAATCCACACGAGGACAAAACGAAGGAACTACTCTTGATGAGTAAAAAATATACTGACAGGAAACCTTACGGATCACCTGGGGCTACAAACGCACCTGCAATAGGCTGTGCAGAAAGCAGCGAATATAGAGCATGCGGAGAAGACAACGAAACGTTGGAGCACTTTCTCTGTCACTGCCCTGCTTTCGCGACTCTGAGAAACCAACACCTAGGTTACGACACTATACAAGAATTCAACCAAATGATACTTTTTTAAAAAATCACAAACAGTAATCTTTTCCAGAATTCCGAATTTATAGCGCACAACAGGCCAACCCTGGTTTAAGTGTATGTCCATACGGACATGTGGCGATTTCTATATTGCCCTTGTTTTCAACTTAACCTAACCTACGAATGTTACAAAATTATAAAATTTTCCCTTTTTAACTAAGATGGGCTAAGGCGTGGTGAAGTGCTACTAATCTTTCGATTTTCATTTGATTTGAGTGAAAAGGGTGCCATCGTGGTGCAATGGTATGCACACTCGCCTTGCACGCTGAAGGTAGTGGGTTCGATTCCCAGGACAGACAACATCAACAATTTCAACGGCGGCAGAAAACCCCTCAGTAATGTTGACGACGTTCCCTGAGTATTTCAGCCATGTAAAACTTCTCTACAAGTGGTGCCTTAAGACACACCGTTCGGACTCGGCAATAAACAGTAGGTCCCATATCATTGAGCTAATATGAATCGGGGTGCACTCATTGATATGAGAGAAGTCTGCCTTGTCCCGTATGGGATGTTTGTGGAACAATTATATGAGTGAGTATATATATTTAGCATATTTACTTATATTTTTCATAGATAAGCCTGTCCTTGGAGCCCACCGTGGTGTAGTGGTAGGCTCGTCTGCAGTGCACTCAGAAGATCTGCGGTTAAATCCCTGATCAGAACATCAACATTTTCGGCGGATGCGAATCCCCTCAGTGTAATGTTGGCTTGCATTTCCTGAGTATTTCAGCCATAAAAACGTCTCTACAAGCCAATATGAATCGGCGTGCACATATTGTTATGAGAAAAGTCTTCCTTGTCCCTTCGGGGATGTTGTCCTTTAAAACTGTTTTTTTTCCTTTCTCAGTTGAAAACAAACCAAAATAGTTCATATTTTTAAATGGTAGCTGCATCAAATCAGCTGTGAGTACCTGTTTGTTACAAAACATATCCGTCATCATTTATCCCTCCGATAACATCACCATCACAATTAGAGAAATGTAGGAATTTATATTAAAATGCAGTAAACACGGTAGAATTCATTATTCTTAATTACAATATTCCTAAATTAGCAATGGAAATTAGTATGGCTTACAACCCAGCCAAAAAATTACTATTTATTCATTGCGACATGCCCTTGTTAAAATAATGGGTTAATAGGGGGTTTTGTAAGTAGTTGCGACTAGCAAGAAAGTACACTAAAGACCCATTATTTGGTAAGGATTTTTTTGCTGGGTAAAGTTATTTATCTTAAATAAAATTCGAAAAAAATCATTGACATATTATTACACTGTGCTACACGAAAATTTTGCAGGGGTTCTGATGCATAAATTCTGTTTTGTGGGAGTCCATGGAAAACGAATATACCTTTGGTTTCTTTGGGTCACTTCGTTTTTTTTTTTTTGATTTTATAACGGTAAATGTATTGAAAAACGGATTATTTTGGATTTTCAACTTTAAATGGACATAACTTAATTTTTCCACAACGGATTTCTATAGCTTATTTTTTCTTTGAAAGGGGTCAACGCAGCCTAGAGCACGAGGAAAAGTAATTTCCTGTTTTAATGCGTTTTTGTCAAACTCAAACCACTATAATTTAGCCATTTGTTAACCGATTTTAAAAATATATGGCTAGTTCGAAAGACATTATTCTCCCCTTTCCAGGATAAAAATAAGCCGTTGTGGAAAAAAAATATATATGCCCGTATTAAGTGGAAAATCCAAGAAACCCCGTTTTTCACTACATTTTCCGTTATAAAATCAAAAAACAAAGTGACCCAAAGAAACCAAAGGTGTATTCGTCTTCCATGGACTCCCAAAAAACAGAATTTATGAATCAGAACCCCTGCAAAAATTTGTTGTCAACTTTTGTATCCCAAGTAGAGTAGAGGTATCGCATGGCCGGCCTGTCCTGTTCGATTACACTGTGAACAGAAATGTTGGGGCAGAGATAATTCCTTTTGGAGATGAAAGCCCTTGGTGAGTATATTAAGAACCCCGAAGAACATATCCGCCGTGAGTCTAACTCGCTTTCTTCAATGTGCTTTTCATAATTCCAGAAGTATTGATGAGTATATTTTCAGACAAATGACAGAGAGCGCGTTATTATAAAAGCATATTTTTTATTTGTTCACAAAAGCTCAAAAATTTTGCATATAACAAAGAAATGGCATAAATATTTACATAAACCGAATGTAAAACCACAGTGTGGAGTTGGTTAGTGTACCTCGGGCGCCACTTTCCTTATTAAACCCTAAAAAAACCATAAAACAAAACGATATTCTTCAGTTAGCGTGGCGGATGGGCTTAGAACTTTTACGCCAATTTCAACTTAGTATATAAATTATATAGAGAACTTCTCTAAAAGCATGAGTTGGAAAAATAATTATAATAACAAAAAATATATAAAAACAAGAAAGAACGGCGTTAAGGTCGGCCGGGTTGAACTTTTTATCCCCTCCAAGACGAGTATTGAAATAAAATGAAACAATAAGTTTCCTTTCGAATATGAAACTACTAAGCTCTTCCGCCAAGCGAACCGAAAAAAGTTGTATTTTTAAGATACGAGATTGAGAAAGTAAGACATCTATATGTTCTGGACTAAATAGAAGAATAAAAGTGGGCTATACAAAAGATATCCGATTTAAGTCGTTCCCATGGAATACAAAAATCGACACAAAACGTTAGGCAATACGTTAAGCATGATCCACTTTATCTATAATCAGACTTTTGCAAAAAATGGAATAGCATAAGTAGGCCTAAAAAATAAATTTGTTGTAAACTTCTTCCATTGTTGTCCACCTTTTGCAACTGATTGCTGTAGCTCGCTCCTGTTGAACATTTTCTATACACAAAAGAAATCCTGCGATGGGATGTAGGCATCAGTGCATAGCAAATTGCGACTGATGGGTGAATGTTGTAAGAGAACGATTAAAAATAAATATGTTTACCCTCAACCCTGATTTGGACGATGCTTTGTCTATTAATAGATAAATTTAGACAAAATATTCAAAATGCAGAACACAAACACTTTTAAAGAAGTTGTCATGATTGTAATCCAGCTACAACGACGTGTTTAAAGAGTATATGGTATTTTTTGTTTTTGGTCCATAGTGACATTCGGTAACTACCCAGCAAACCAAAATGTCGGAAAAATTAAAAAAAAAAAACGAACGAAATTTATATAGAGTGGTTGACATGATTTCGAACCGAAATCTGCAGTAAAGCCATGAAGGGAAATTATTTTTTCCTCACCGAATTCTGATTTATTTTTATATTTTTTATAACAAAATGCTCGATGACATGTAATGAGTTCAATGATGGGTGGGTGCAAGCGTGTGACACACTCTCACCATTTCTTTGTCATGGAAGTTTGCGCCAGTTCTTTGATATGACTTTTTGCACCAACTCTTTGCATTTTCACCAACTGGGCATCCACAGTCTACACAGTCGGACACTAAGTCCACCTAATTGTTAAGTTTGTTGTCAAAAACAGTATTGTGATTTAAAATACAAATAAACTCAAATCACAATATGGTAAAATCTATTATGTTTTTCATCAAAAGTAGTTAACAGTATTCTGAATGGTGAACCTTCAGTAGGTTTTGGGTATAACATTTTCCGTTCAATCATGAACCGTAATAAATATACGGTGCACAGATGATTTCTATTACCAATAAAAATGGTATTTTTATTTATTTTGCTGCGTAATTTTCATGAAAGAGTTACATTAAATTTCAAAAGGTTCGTTATTAAACGCGGCCAAAATATATTGATTAATGAAAACTTGTAACCGTTTCATTACGCCGTTACACAGTGTGTCCAAAATGGGGGTTTTGAGTCAAAAATCTATATTAAACGGATGAAGATAGTGCTATGAAATTTTGAGGATATGTTAATCCAATGGATATCTATTTTTACAGAGTTCCAAAAAAATCACATATTTATAAATTTATAACCTCAAAGCGGCGGGATGCTCCTTACACTCCAAAAATGTAAATTTTCAGACTATATGGTTCACAAATGTGTCCAAAGCCCTTAAAACTTGAAAATATTTTTGTTCTGATGTTTTTTGGGTTTCTTATTTGGGTTTCTGGGTTTCTTATATTTTCAAATTTAAACGGACATACAGTGGCGGCCAACTAATTAGGGACAATAAATTCAGTTTAATAGATTACTTGATTTCATTTAAAATGTGAAGATTTTGATGAAATAAATTTTCTCTATAAGGTATTGCTAGAAGCACTATCGCGTGATGTCAAAATGTACTGAGATTCCCCATATGTGGGGAAAGTACAACCCACTTTTCTAAAAATGGTCCATATTAGCCTTGCCAGCTTAATGTCAACTGATGCACATTTTTGTACAAACATTGCTTGTATTAGTTAGTTTAGTGTACTCAACTGATTTCATGCTTTACATCCACCGCAGGTCCTTTGAGGGGCCGAAGTATTACTGTAATCCCTAATAATGTGCTTTAGGTCTTATTTTCCGTTAATGCAGCAATAACAAAACTTATATTTTTAGTAACCCTAGACAACATTTCGAGCCATACACTGCAATTGCCGCTCCATACTTGGTGTAGATTTCTCATTAAATTACTTATTAACTAGTTTGGATGAAAATCCTATTTGAAGGATGAGTTATGAGGCATTTTTAAGGCAACAAAATATGACAATGTGGTCATTAGGATGCTGACATAATGTAAAAAAAAATTGTTTCCCTCTACCTATAAGATTGAGCAAAATTTAGATAAGAGATCATTTACATGTACAATTTTTACAAAGGCTGAAAAACACCCAGCATTGATGGAAGCCCCAGGGATCTTTGTATTAGCTTGTGTATGGAAAAAAGTAAATTTTCACATCGAAACCAATCGATACTACTCATTTTTGAGGGAAAATAAGTTTACGAGTATATTGCTGGAAAAATTATCCGGTGCATATAAACAAAAAGTTGGTTTAATGGTATAGTTTTAAAATGCACACACACATTTTCCTCCATGCCGAAAAACTTCAGTTGTTGAAATAAGTGCAAAATATGTTTAACGTATTATGTGAGCATGCTAATGATCAGATTACCACATTTTTTTGATTTAAAAAAGCCTCATATCTCATCCTTAAAATAGGATTTTTACCCTAGTAAGTCATCCAATCGGGTTAATAAGTAATTTAAGGATTAATATACACCCAGTATGCATCGGTAATTGCAGAGTATGTTTC
The DNA here is from genome assembly GCF_047663935.1 of Musca autumnalis. Lineage (NCBI taxonomy): Eukaryota > Metazoa > Arthropoda > Insecta > Diptera > Muscidae > Musca > Musca autumnalis. The sequence goes on from NW_027411977.1 coordinate 152,664,001, forward strand.
GGAATGATGTTTGGGGTTACTAAAAATATCATTTTTGTGGTACATCAACGGAAAATAAGGCCAAATGTACATTATTATAGATTATAATAATACTTCGTTCCATTAAAGGAATTGCGGTAGGGGTAAAGCATGAAATTATCAGAATACTCTATTAACTAACTAAATACAAACAATTCTGGTATAAAATTGTGTTCCAATTAACATTAAGTTGATTTTAGTACTAATGTCCCTAATTAGCTTGCCAGTCTAATATGGACCATTTTTTGAAAAATGAGATGTCCTTCTCCCACATATGGGGAATCTCAGAATGTTTTGTGGTCACTCGATAGTGCTTATACCAATACCTTATGTACAAAATTTATTTTACAAAAATCATGAATGAAATACAGTAATCAATTAAACTAAATTTAGTGTCCCTAATTAGTTGGCCGCCACTGCATGTTCTTTTTTTTCACAACGGATTTCTATTGATCCTTCTTCCTTTTAAAGGGAACTAGCTATTATTTGTTTTAAATCGGTTAACAAATGGCTAAGTTATAGCGGTTTAAGTCTGAAAACCCCCACAAAAAAACTAGAGCTGAATTTCTCAAAATTTTCAAAATAAATATTGAACAAAACAAAAAAAAACATTATATTTTTGAAAATTGCGAGAAATTCAGTTATAGTTTTTTGTGGGGTTTATGACGTTTACTACTTTTTATACGTTTTCTACTGTTTACAACGTTTCGACGTTTACAACTTTATGACCGCCGAAAAACCAAAAAATCGTCATACAGACCATCTCTGATTATCACACAGAAATGGCTGAAATTTGGTACTTAGTCTTCGTTGGGAGTATAAAACTTTCCCTCCGAAAATTTTCGGTATAAGTCCATGCCTTCATATAGCCCCCATACAACGGTACCTTCCGATTTTCGGTATTTTGAAGGTTTTAGACTCATTATCCAACCGGAATGGCTGAAATTTGGTACTTAGTTTTCATATGGGGTATAAAACATTCCATATGAAATTCGTCGGTATAGGTTGTGGCCTCAGTATTCCTCCGAAATGGTTAAAATTTGGTCTTCGTTCGTGATATTAAACTTTCCCCAAGAGATTTGCCGGTACAGGTCTTCTTTGTGGGTATTCAATTTAATCTTGCATGGGGTTATAAAATGTTCCAGAAGAGAATTATCAATATAGGTCCAAGCGAGGAAGCGAGATAGACCAATGGTTAATTTTGATGATCTACGTAGCATCACATTCTCAGTTGATTTATTCGTCCATCTGCCTTTCAGTCTGTCCATGTATTTTTGTTTTGGGGAAGATCATTTTTTTGCCAATGGACAAACACCATTTATTTTGGTAACAATCGGTTCAGATTTTGATATCGCCCGATTTTAGGTATTTGTTGCACCAATAACGCTATGTCCGATTTTGATGAACTTTGGAATGTGTACGTAACACGTAACATCAGTCCAAATTTGTACTTTGAAATATGCGAGGGAATTGGAACTAAAGATAAGTTTACAAAATTTTATTGAAATCGGTTTAGAGTTTTTCTTGCCCGATTTCATGTTTTTGATGTGTCAAACACGCTATGTATGCCCAATTATTATGAAATTCGGGCATGGCATCGTTCTATAAGTATACTGACCTATTTATGTAAATTACTTATGATTATTGAGATATAAATCCGTCCCTTTTCATGTATAAATACATCTTCTTTCAGATTTAATTAGCTCAGAAGACGTAATATTCCATGTTGTATTCATATTCATGGTGGAGTAGGGTACCATAGAGGAGAGCTTGCAAACAATCGATGACTCTATCGATTGTATCGATACTTTATTTTAAAATCCACTATCGATTGATAGTTTTTCCCATATATTATCGGTCGAAACTGTATCAATTTCCCATGTGTTCCATATATTTTCGAATGTTTATGGCCATTACCTAAATAGTTGCGTGTGCGTTATTCAAAACAAAAGTTCGAGTTCAAGTCCTTGGCTTCCTTTCTCATTTGCAAAAAAAATTCCGATCGTAAAGCTTAACTCTAAACGAGAAAATAATAAAAATCATTAAAAAAATTATCTTCGCCCTAACAGGCAAAATTTTAAAAAATAAAAAAAGGCTGAGCCCGTATGGGATTTGAACCCACGTCCTTGAAAACATATCAAAAAATGTTGCCACAGCGTGTTAGCGTTCAAAGCCAAACTCTTAACTTCAAAAGCAGCGCAAAATATCGTTTGTCATGAAGAAATACATTTCAACGACCAAATATCCGTTAATGTATAAAAACACATTTGCATTTGAAAAACGAAAAGTTCTAGGACAGAGAAGCCATTCGACAGTCGATACGTCTGAAGAGCTGCTTAACCAACAGCGAAACCAGGTAACGTAATTTGGTGACTGTGTGGGTTCGAGTCCTTGGCTTTCCTTTTTCACTTGCAAAAAATTCCGATCATCAAGCTTAACTCTAAACGAGAAAATTAATAATAAAGTTAAACACATTTCAATGAACGTTACCCAAATACCGTATGCGTATAAAAATATAAAGTTAAAACTTTTCAACTTTGACAATCCCTATTATGTAAATTTCCATTATTTGAAACAAATACATGTACACGCAGAAAAATATATGTTAGAAATATATTTGGATCCAAACAAATATTTGTTTGGGACTGATTGCAAACAAATATATGTTTGGATTCAAACAATTTTCATAGATGAAAAAATCAAAAAACAAAAAAAAACCGCCGGAGCGCTTTTTAAATAAATCGCGATTAAAGTTGAAATTTTTAGGGGTTGTTTAGGTTTTTGCGATTTTGCTTGGAAAGCGCAAGTCCTATCAAAATATGAATAAAGAACATGTTGTAGCTATAAAAATCTACAAGACTGACCTTAATGATGTTTTCATAGGTTTTACAACTTTTGGGATATAGAAGTTGAAATTCGGACAATTCAAATTCAATTGAATTCTGTATCGTATCCTTATAAAACAATGTCATGGCTGCAATTTCCCAAATTAAACTTATATATTTAAAAAAATGGTACAACCTAGGAAGAATTACATAAGCCAGTCTTGTAGAGAATTTTCACAGCTATAAGATTTTCTCAGGTCCCATGCAGATAAGACTTGCCGTATTCAAGCAAAATCGCGAAACCCTAACAAAAAAGCCTAAAAATGTAAACTGAGCTTCTTTATCTCGAAAATGGTACAGCCTGAGAACAAATCATAAACGTCAACCCTCTAGAGAATTTTCACAGCTACAACATTTTCTTAAGCTCCATTTCGATTGGACTTGTTGTTTTCAAGCAAAATCGTGAAAACCTAAAAAACACCTAAAAATGTGAATTTTGACCGCGATTTATTTAAAAATCTCTACAGCGATTTTTACTTGTAATCAATAGTTTAAGACTTTGTCTTATTGGGCTTATTAGGTCTGGGTATTTTGAATGAAAATAAAAAACTATTTATTTCATTTTTTATCCAACGTTTCGTTGGGATTTTCCAACTTCCTCAGGGATAATTTTATTTAAATCTGGTAACGACAACAGAGACGGTATAACATTTTTAATATAACATTATTTTTTGATCTTAGCACTGAGAGCAAATCAATACTTACAAATAATTTTTCGTCAAGTTTCTACATTTAATATTTGTCAAGTGTAGGTTTAAAAAATATATAAACACAACAAACAAACTAATAAATAAATGTAAAAATAATTAAAATTCTTGTAAATATCACAGAGTTGCTTAGGTGCTAGGTATCGCAGATGATTAGAATACTACTAAAAAATTGCTATCGTGTATATTGCGTTTGTATTGTCTTTATCCTCTTTTCTGTTTATTGCACTTTTTATTTTTTGCTGTATTCTTAAGCTTTCTATCGTGTATCGCTTGTTCTCTATTCTCTCCTTATTCAGTATTTTGACGTTTGTGAGATCTGCTGTGTGGCCCTTTTCAACACAGTGTTGTGCCAAAGCTGTAGTTTGTTTTCCCTTTTTTTATATCTGCATCGTGTTCTGCTACCCTTGTGTTTAAGCTTCTTTTAGTTGTCCCAATATAAACCTTATCACATTGTTCGCCTGAGTTCCCTGTGCATCTTATTTCGTAGACTACATTGTTTTGGTCTGCTTTTTCTATTTTTGATTTGGTGTTTGTATACAAACAAGATGTTGTTTTGTATGGTTTATGTGCAACAGCTGTTCCTTCTTCTTCCATGATCTGTTTTATTTGTTTCGTTTCTGTCAATTTTGGAATGTATTGAACGCCGTAATATTTCGTGTTGCCAGATGTGTTGTTATTGCGCGTGTTATGGGATAACGATTTCTTTAGCAGGTGATTTATTAAGTTTGTAGGATAGCTGTTTTGTTTTAGAATTTCTTTTATTTTTGATATATTTTTGTTTTTGTAGGATTCGTGGCTTAGAGTTAGTGCTTTTTTGATTAAATTGGTGGCGGTGTTTATTTTTTGTTGAATTGGTTGTGTTGAATGATAGTTTATTATTCTTCCTGTTGCCGTTGGCTTCATGTACCAGTCGGTATATAACTTGTTTTCTGTCTTATATATTTTTATGTCCAAGAAAGGTATGCTGTTGTTTTCTTCCAGTTCCAAGGTGAATTTGAGCTTACTGTGATAGTTGTTTAACGTCTCCAGTATTTTTCTTTCTTCTCCTTTTTTAACTATTGCGAACATGTCATCAACATATTTCGTCAAAAATTTAAAGTGGATGTTTTCCTTGTCAAGATCTTCTATTATTTGTGTTAAAAGGGTGTCCAAAACAATGTCAGCTATTGTTGGAGATAGGGGATTCCCCATTGGCATTCCATAAATTTGTGAATAGATTTTCCTATCATACATAAAATAATTGTTATCATTTAGACAGAATTGTAATATTTTTAGAAATTGGGATCTGGGAATTTTTGTGTGATTTTGAAGATTTTCCCATTGTGCCATTATATTTTTAATAGCCAGATGAATTGGGATATTCGTAAATAACGACACTACGTCGAAAGAAACCAAAATATCATCGCATTCAATTTTTAAAACATCTAATTTTTTTCTTTAATTCAATTGAATTTTTTATATTATATTCCTCTACTATGATATGTTTCAATATTTCGCCCACGTGTTTTGATAATTTGTAACACGGTACCTCCATCGATGAGGATATTGGTCGTAAGGGCATGTTTGGCTTATGGACTTTTGGAAGGCCGTATAATCTGGGAGCATTCGAGGCATGTGTTGTCAGTTTGAATTTTTCCTGAGTTGTTATATAGTTTTGTTTGTAAAGATCCATGATTATTTTATTGTTTGTTCTTTGTAATTTTTGTGTTGGGTCTGTTCTCATTACCTTGTAAGTTGTTTTGTCTGCCAATAGGTTTTCCATTCCACTACTATATGCATCTCGGTACATAACTACTGTCTTATTTCCTTTGTCCGCTTTGGTAATGACTATTTGTTCTCTATATTTTCTTAAAAATTGTTTAGTCTCTTCGAATATTTGTAAAATGAATTTATCTTTTTGGCTAAGTTTTGTTGCTCTTCTGTATGTTAATATTCTGTTTGTTATTTTCGATCTTACTATTTCTTTTTGTCTATCATCTGATAGCGTTTGAACCCATTGTTCTAAATCGGCTATTAATTGTAATGAAGAGAAGTGTCGTTCGTTGACAGGAATAGAGAATTTTGGGCCTAATGATAGCAACCACATACTTTCTTGGCTAAATTCTATGTTTGTTTTATTCTCAAACCATGAAGCGTTGTATTTTAAACCATACGTATCAAGTCCAAAAATTACAAAGAACAAACAATAAAATAATCATGGATCTTTACAAACAAAACTATATAACAACTCAGGAAAAATTCAAACTGACAACACATGCCTCGAATGCTCCCAGATTATACGGCCTTCCAAAAGTCCATAAGCCAAACATGCCCTTACGACCAATATCCTCATCGATGGAGGTACCGTGTTACAAATTATCAAAACACGTGGGCGAAATATTGAAACATATCATAGTAGAGGAATATAATATAAAAAATTCAATTGAATTAAAGAAAAAATTAGATGTTTTAAAAATTGAATGCGATGATATTTTGGTTTCTTTCGACGTAGTGTCGTTATTTACGAATATCCCAATTCATCTGGCTATTAAAAATATAATGGCACAATGGGAAAATCTTCAAAATCACACAAAAATTCCCAGATCCCAATTTCTAAAAATATTACAATTCTGTCTAAATGATAACAATTATTTTATGTATGATAGGAAAATCTATTCACAAATTTATGGAATGCCAATGGGGAATCCCCTATCTCCAACAATAGCTGACATTGTTTTGGACACCCTTTTAACACAAATAATAGAAGATCTTGACAAGGAAAACATCCACTTTAAATTTTTGACGAAATATGTTGATGACATGTTCGCAATAGTTAAAAAAGGAGAAGAAAGAAAAATACTGGAGACGTTAAACAACTATCACAGTAAGCTCAAATTCACCTTGGAACTGGAAGAAAACAACAGCATACCTTTCTTGGACATAAAAATATATAAGACAGAAAACAAGTTATATACCGACTGGTACATGAAGCCAACGGCAACAGGAAGAATAATAAACTATCATTCAACACAACCAATTCAACAAAAAATAAACACCGCCACCAATTTAATCAAAAAAGCACTAACTCTAAGCCACGAATCCTACAAAAACAAAAATATATCAAAAATAAAAGAAATTCTAAAACAAAACAGCTATCCTACAAACTTAATAAATCACCTGCTAAAGAAATCGTTATCCCATAACACGCGCAATAACAACACATCTGGCAACACGAAATATTACGGCGTTCAATACATTCCAAAATTGACAGAAACGAAACAAATAAAACAGATCATGGAAGAAGAAGGAACAGCTGTTGCACATAAACCATACAAAACAACATCTTGTTTGTATACAAACACCAAATCAAAAATAGAAAAAGCAGACCAAAACAATGTAGTCTACGAAATAAGATGCACAGGGAACTCAGGCGAACAATGTGATAAGGTTTATGTTGGGACAACTAAAAGAAGCTTAAACACAAGGGTAGCAGAACACGATGCAGATATAAAAAAGGGAAAACAAACTACAGCTTTGGCACAACACTGTGTTGAAAAGGGCCACACAGCAGATCTCACAAACGTCAAAATACTGAATAAGGAGAGAATAGAGAACAAGCGATACACGATAGAAAGCTTAAGAATACAGCAAAAAATAAAAAGTGCAATAAACAGAAAAGAGGATAAAGACAATACAAACGCAATATACACGATAGCAATTTTTTAGTAGTATTCTAATCATCTGCGATACCTAGCACCTAAGCAACTCTGTGATATTTACAAGAATTTTAATTATTTTTACATTTATTTATTAGTTTGTTTGTTGTGTTTATATATTTTTTAAACCTACACTTGACAAATATTAAATGTAGAAACTTGACGAAAAATTATTTGTAAGTATTGATTTGCTCTCAGTGCTAAGATCAAAAAATAATGTTATATTAAAAATGTTATACCGTCTCTGTTGTCGTTACCAGATTTAAATAAAATTATCCCTGAGGAAGTTGGAAAATCCCAACGAAACGTTGGATAAAAAATGAAATAAATAGTTTTTTATTTTCATTCAAAATACCCAGACCTAATAAGCCCAATAAGACAAAGTCTTAAACTATTGATTAAAAACATAAAAAGGTCGAAAAAATAAAATACAGAATTTTTACTTGTTTTTGGATTTTTCTCATCTATGGACATTGCTGTTTCAGAATTCACAAAAACTTCCCCTGTGTAAGCGGTTTTCATTAAAAGTTAGTTAAGGCGCACGCTTCACGACATTGTTTTATAAGGGGGCGATACAGTCAGTGCATTGTCCCAGTTTGAACTTCAATATCTCAAAAATGGTAAAACCTACGAAAATACCGTAAAGGCCAATCTTGTAGAGAATTTTAACATTTTTACAACATTTTCTTCAGTCTCGTTTTGATAGGACTTACGGTTTTTAAGCAAAATCGTGAAAACCTAAACAACCCCTAAAAATGTCTACTTGAATCGCGATTTATTTAAAAAGCGCTCCGGCGATTTTTTTTTTTTTTTTGTTTTTTGATGTTTCTCATCTATGAACATTGTAGTTTCAGAATCCGCAAAAACTTCCCAGGTGTAAGCACCTTCCATTTAAATTTAATTCAAGAGCACCGTGATACATATATACATATGTATATAGCTGATGGCCTAAGCTGCTAATGCTATTCTCCCAATTTATCTTATATTAAATATAAGATAAATTATATATAAAAAAAATAAATAAATAAATACATATGTATATTTGAAATATGGATGTACCTTTGTACCGATTTCCCGCTGATGATTTCAACTTTGAAGAAAATGTGTTTTATTTCACAACTAAGGAGAAGCGTTCAAGGATGTTTCTATATAATTTTTTCTCTTTATAAGTGCGACTTTTTATAAGTTATTCCATTCAGTTTTTCTTTTATTAAAGTGTGTTATATATTTCTTTGGAATTTTGTATGTACCTATGTGTCTTAATTGTTTTGCATTTCTTCTATGCCCTTCAATAAAAAACACCACCATTTATAAATGTGTATATATGTTAGAAATAGCCAGTGAGCGCTTGCTGAGGGCAAGTGAGCATACATTTCAATGTGTTTCACATTGACATTTACACTTCCTTGCGCCTACCTCAAATCGGGTGAAAATATATATGGGAGCTATATCCATATCTGAACCGATTTTTACCAAAATAAATAGCGTTGGTCGTTTAGTCAAAAAAAGATTTTCCCCAATTTTTATTTGAATCGGACAATAAATTCGACCTGTACTTTGATTACAAAAATATATGGACAGACAGACGGACATGCATAAATCGGCTCAGAAAGTGATTCTATGTATATGTCCAGAAGGAACTATGGGTCTATCTCGCTTCCTTTTGTATTTTACATACAAATGCACAAAATACATTATACCCTTATATCCTAAAACATAGGTATACATGAAGATTTATTAGAATGTCGATGCATATTCACTCTATATTGAAAACGAAGTACATTCAGTAATATTCAGTAAATAAATGTCAATCCTGATAAAGGATACACTCATATAAAATGATTTGGTAAAGAGTACTATAATTTGTTTTTATAATCGAGTGTAATGCTTAATAAGGCTTGGCTTATTACTTCAACAAGTCCATTTTTGAAGCGTTATGTCTGTCAGAGTCGTACATTTTACGAATACATTTTAATTAATATTTACATTTTAGTTATACCATACACCACTATGTGGGGAGGGTATTATAAGTTGGTTTTGGCCAAAAAGTTTGTAACGCATCGAAATAATGGTCGTAGACCCATACTTATATATACCATAATGAATGTCTCGACGAGCTGAGTCGATGACTATGAGTGTCCGTCCGTTTGTTCGCAATTTTAATCGGATCGTCACCAAATTTTGGGTGTTGATGGGGGTCCCGGAGTGGAAGAAGCCTATTGATTTTGGTGATGGTCGGATAATATTTAGGGTAGGAATGGGCAAAAAACTTATTTGGAGAAAAAGACAACGTTTTTTTTCAAACCGAATATCTCAGCTTCTATAAAGGGTATACCAATGAAAGTAGAAAATATCACCTTTCTAACGATGCACTATGGGCCCAATGACAACAAGTCACTGGAAGCTGCTGGACGTTTCAATTTTCGTCCCGATGTTTAGAATGAGCATAAAAATACATCTGCAAAATTTGGAAGGAATCGGATCAGATATATGTAGATATAACTGTCATATATATGTTTCAACCGATTTTATATTAAGCCGCACTAAGGACACAATTTGCATCCGATCGCTTTAAAATTTGACATTGAACAGGACTTACCTTTCAATTTAGAATCACGACCGGAAAATATGGTTCCGATCGGTTCAGATATATATTTACATATACATATAAAGAAAATTATTCAATACTTTATAAATACAGGTTAAGATTTTTAAATTAAGTAAGTGTTTGTAGTCCCAGTTACTAAATTAAGAGATCTTCAACATAAAAGATTTCAATGCTTTGTATAACTCGATTAAGATAACTATCTTGTAAGATAATAACTTGTGTCATATTGACAAGTCCCACTCCCAGCAAAGTCCAATATTAAAAAAATATCCAAAGTTTTAATTGTCACGATATCTGTAAGTATTTTGCTATAAGTTTACGGATCCATACGGGGATAAAATTTTCTACACATATAGTAGTATCGCAAATACGTCGCAATACCGAGAGTTCTATTCCAAATCCCATATAAACTACAATATAAACTACACAAAAAATACACTACAAGTCTACATCAAATATTCCTTACCAAATCTAACTTGTTTTAATTCTTAATCAGAATATTAATTTACATACCTTTACACGTGTTATCCTTTAAAAAACTGTTTATTATGTTAGCGGTTTTTAATTGTCGAGCGAAACAAATTTGTTCTTCGTTTGATAGATTTTAATAAAATTTTACAATGTAAGAAGCAATATCTTTGACAGCCCGGTATGTGATCATAAAGCTTTGCCAGGTTGAAATGATTTTGTTTCTAAGTGGCTCAAAATGTTAAGAATCTAATCCCGTTACTATTTTATCAGAAACCTGCCATTGCCTAATAGAAACCAACTTTTCATTTTTGCGTTTTTGCTATATTCGGTAATATATCCCATTTTTTAATTTCTTTGTAATCACGCTACTCTTCGCAATTTTGATTGGATCGTCACGAAATTTTGGATGTTAATGGGGGCCCAAAGAAGAAAAAACCTATTGATTTTGGTAATGGTCGGACATTATTCAGGGGTCGGATTGTGAAAAAATTTATTAGGAGAAAAGGCCAACGTTTTATTTCAAAGCGAATATCTCCCTTCTGTAAGCGGTATATCGAAAGCAAAAACTGGCAAGGAAAACAGAAAATATGGCCTTTATTTTTTTAATTTTTTTTTTTTTTTTTTTGTAATCACGCTACACGTCGCAATTTTTATCGGATCCTCACGATATTTTGGGGGTTGATGGGGTTTTTACAGAGAAAGAAGCCTATTGATGATTGGCGAATATCCCACTTTTCCATTTTTTTATTTGAGTTATACTGACGATGCGCTTAAATGCGTTTCAACAAAATTTACCTTTATTAGTGATGACATTCAGAGCAAAAGCGCTAAGCTATACCAATTTTAATATTTTGAATTTTACCAGTCAGAGGCTTATGCACAGGGGTAGTCGTGTAGGGTATCACATAGTCGGCCCCGACCCGACTATAGTCTTGTCCATTTTAATGTAATCACGCTACACGTCGCAATTTTGATCGGATCCTCACGAAATTTTGGTGGTTAATGGGGGTCCGGAAGGAGAAGAAGACTACTGATTTTGGTGATGGCCGGATAATATTCAGGGGTCGGAATGGACAAAAAACTTATTTGAAGAAAAGTCAAAGTTTTATTCCAAAGAAAATATCTCAGCGTCTAAGGGGTATGTATACCAAATGCAAAACCTGACAATGAAAGTAGAAAATATCACCCTTTTGACGATCTAAAGGAGGTTGTGGTAGGTGTTCAAACAACGAAGATATCGCAAAAGTCGCTAATCCAACCCAACCTTTCAGATTTTAGTTGTAATGACGAATATCACAGCTTTGGTTGGGGACCTTTCAAAAGCAAATCCTGACTATAAAAGTACAAAATTCCACCTTTACAATGGTGCGAAGTTGGTTCGCGTAGGTGAACGACCAACGGAGATATCGCAATAGTCATTTTTCTAATTTGTTTTTTTTTTTTTTTTTTTTTTGTAATCACGCTACTGGTCGCAATTTTTATCGTATCGAAATTTTGGTACCTAATGGTGGTCTCAGAGAGGAAGACGCATATTGGGTTTGCTGAAGGTCGGGCAATATGACCTAAAAAATGTTTACCAGTGAAAAGCTTATGGATAGGGATAGTGGTATAGGGTATCACATAGTCGGCCCCGACTGTAGCCTTTGCTCACTTGTTAATATTTACCACCGCAAAATATGGCGGCTCCTTCAGGATATCCGCATTTCTTCTGAAAAATTCAAGCTTTGCCTATTTGAAGTGTTTAAAATAGAGCATTATTGTAATGAAATTTCCACACCGGACATCTGAAAGTGATTCTTACTACTTGAAAAGGTTTTTCATAACTCCTTTGAATGTTGTCATGCTCTATTTTTCTCAATCGCTATAAGAGTTTCACTAACAAGGTTTAGAAGTTGTCAGACTAATAGTTGCTCAGATATGTCACACTTAATAATAATAATAATTGTTCCACAAACATCCCATGCGGGACAAGGGAGATTACTCTCATATCAATGAGTGCACCCCGATTCATATTAGCTCAATGTCACGGGACCTACTGTTTATTGTAGAGTCCGAACGTCGTGTCTTAAGACACCAATTGTTGAAAAGTCTTACATGGCTGGAATACTCAGGAAATGTCGCCAACATTACTGAGGGGTATTTTTCCACCGTTAATATTTTTGATGTTGCTTGGACGGGGAATCGAACCCGCGACCTGCGGGTTTGCATACCATTGCACCACGGTGGTAGCCCTTAGGAAGGTCCCCCTTCCCCGTGACAACCCCTCCCCTTCCCCACACTAATATTAAACAATTATTATAATTAATTCACCATGTTGGAAGATTCTCAATACAATAATAATCAAATAGGTATACTAAAATTTACACGGCGCGCCTTAACTAATTTTAAATGGAAGGTGCTTACACATGGGAAGTTTTTACAGATTCTGAAACTACAATGCTCATACATGAGAAATATCAAGGAACAAAAAAAATCGCCGGAGGGATTTTCAAATAAATCGCGATTTAAGTTTACATTTTTAGGGGTTCTTTAGGTTTTCACGATTTTGCTTGGAAACCGCGAGTCCTATGTAAATTGGCCTAGAAAAATGTTGTAGCTGTGAAAATTCTCCACAAGATTGTCTTTTATGATATTTTCGTAGGTTTTACCGTTTTTGAGATATAGAAGTTCAAATTGAAACAATACACTGACTGTATCGGCTCCTTATGCCCATTTACATAAGACTCTCGGTTTCCAAGCAAAATCGTGAAAACCTAAAGAACCCCAAAAAATTTGAACTTAAATCGCGATTTATTTGAAAATCCCTGCGGTTATTTTTTTTTTTTTTTTTTTTGTTTCTTGATATTTCTCATGTATGAGCATTGTAGTTTCAAAATCTGTAAAAACTTCCCATGTGTAAGCACCTTCCATTTAAAATTACTTAAGGCGCGCCGTGTTTATTGTTGGATCATTGTGGGAGATGGATCCCCCATTGCGTACTAGCCCTTTTTTACTCGTGTAACATTAAGTTCCTTTGAGCATTGGTTTTAATTAGACTAATTACAATCTTAAGGTAATAGTTGTTCATTTAGATAAATATTTGATATATTTAAACAACTGAAGAGGAGAATTGCTCCCATTGAGTAGTATACGACAATGGGTACTTTTCTATCAAATCCATACCCTTTTTTCAGAAAAAACATTTTTAAAAATCATTATTTAAAAGATGCTAATATTGTAGTTCTACTACGTGGAGGTGTTTGCCTTAAACACAAAACAATGTTTGTGTTTTTTTTTTTTTTTTTTTTTTTTTTTAAAGGACGGTAGAAAGTTTAATGTGATGGTGTTCATAAAAATAAATTGTGAAAATTGTTCATTAAAGCAATTTACACAGCATATGTAGGATTTAAATTTAAATGTGTTTCTATTATACTGAATATATGCCGTACGATTCATCCCAGCAAGAATTTGTAAGTGAGTTTCTCACCCCATCTTCTAAAAGTTATTTTCCTCTACTCTTCTATCCCCTAAAAAGGCGATGCTTTGTATTTTTTATAACAAAAGCATTGTTGTCCAATTTCGATCGTCTGCAGTAATTACTTAGTGATATGAAAGAAGATAAAAATTCTGCAATTGATTGTCTACGCAAAAAATTTACATTGATTGACAGAATTTAGCATTTATACCCGACGAAACCAAATTATGAACCAAATTCATTTATTGTGGCATTTCAAGTGCTATCGGCAAAAGTGAAAGTGATTAACTAAAATGAATCGTTTAATATTAAAATTTATTCTGTTTTTAAACAGTGAAAATGCAAAGTGTAAAATAATCGCTAAGATAAGAGCTACAACGAAGTCTTGACCGTTTTAAAGCTTTTTGTAGTCAAAATTCCGTCATCATTTTATCGATTTCAAAATAATTGTGCAAACTTATTTGTAGACCCCATCCCGTCACATATTCCACGTTTCATCAAAATTGGACAGGCGTAGCGTGTTTGGTGCATCAATTAAATGGAATCGGGCGAAAACATATATGGGAGCTACTTACATATATCCAAATCTGAACCGATTCTTACCACATGCAAGCATTTAAATAACCCTTAATGTTCGTACGCGAGTTATGTAAATTAAAACAAATATTTTATATAGTTGCAAGCCTATAGCCCCAATAGAACGGTACCTCCCGATTTTCGCTTTTTTGTAGGTTGTGCCCACAACAACACAACAAAATGGTTAAAATTTGGTATTTAGTCTTCGTTGGAGGTATGCAACTTTACACCTGAAATTTGTCGGAATACATATGTTCACGCCTTTATGTAGCCCGCATAGAACGGTACCTCCCGAAGGTTGTGGCCTCAATATTACACAGAAATTTCTGAAATTTGGTATTTATTCTTCGTTGGAGGTATACAACTTTCCACCTGAAATTTGTCGGTATAGGCCAATGTGTTCATATAGCCCGTATAGAACCGAACCCTTCTATCTTCGGTACTTTGAAGATTGTGGCCTCAATATCCATCCGAAGTGGCTGAAATTATATAAGCATATGTTCATGTCTTCATTTTGCCTCCATTGAAGCGTAACTCCCGATTTTCGGTATATTGAAGGCTATGTCTCAATATCCCTAAATGGCTGTAATTTGGTATTTAGTCTTCGTTAGGGGTATACAACTTTCCACACGAAATTTTTGGGTATTGCTCCATGTCTTCATATAGCCCCCGTAGATTTTGGCTCCAATATCCCACCGAAATGATTTAAATTTGGTATTTAGTATAGAACTTTCCACCAGAAATTTATCGGTATAGGTCAACGTTTTATACAGCCTCCATAGAACGATGCTTCGGATTTTCGTTATTTTGAAAGTTTTAGACAAAGTTCACAATTATAAATATTGGTCCATGTTTCGGAGAGAACAACGATAGTGCCCCATGTGAGCTCTTTTACCGGAAATATCATCAGTTATGATATTCTGCTTTTGCAAGGAATAATAGGAAGAGCTTAGTACTTTCAAAAACGAAACGAAAGTAATTGCTTCTATTCACTTCAATACAGTCCGTGGTGGAGGGTAATAAAAGTTTGGCACGGCCGAACTTAACGTCGTTCTCACTTGTTTAGCTTATTTTTCCAACTTCTAGTGGCCATAAAATAACTAGTTATTCTAGTGGTTATAGAATAACTAGTTGGTAGGGGGTTTTGTAAGTAGTTGCGGCTACCACAAAGTTCTATAAAAACCCATTACTTGTTAATAATTCTTTTGCTGGATAGCGTTCGTCCTGTGGCCAAAAAAATATCTTCTTTTTGAATCGGATCTTTTTTCCTATACATTGTACCGTGGGGCGGACATGCATAATTCGTCTCAGAATGTTATGTTATGTAGATCATCAAAAGTAACCATGGGTCTATCTCGTTCACTTTTTCATATTGCATACAAAAGCATAGTGTGGTATGGGGTATAAACATTACAACTCGGTAAGCATTTTACCTCAACCAAGCAATAGTAACTAACACCTGTATTCGAATCGAAGAAAATATGTCATTGTAACACTCGAAAGCTACTAAAGCGACGAACGACAACGCACTCGACACGTTTAATACAATCCCACGGCATTGGTTCTTTGTACAGGATTGGCCCGAAACCAAAAGTGCTTCGGTCAACGACTGCCAGCCCAGCATCAAACCTATGCTTCTACAACAACAGCACGTTTAAGAGGAAACAACTTAGCAAACCAAATGTAAACCAAACAACTTCGGAAGCACCTTCCGAAAAATCGTTTGAATTTCATTGCGAACAATTTTCGAAGCACCTTCGGCAAAAATAGTTCTGATTTCGTACAGATTTTGGTAAAGGATTTTTAAACCATTTCGTTCCGAATTCGGAACGAAATATCGGAGAAAATTCCCTTCCCGAATCTATTTAAAAAAATTTCTCGGGTTGTGATCTACAGATATCAGACAGATCAAAATTGAAACAAACAACCAACAACTTTCTAGAACATATGAACTCTGTAGAAACAGTTCTTAAAGGTCAAAATAGCAAAACAAATGCGATTTTCTGGTCCATGCGATTTTCTGGTCCATGCGACCGTGTGTTCGAACCGTAGGCAAGTCAATATAAAGATACACCCAACCGCGTAATGCTGGATACACGTCGGTACTTTGTACTACATGGCATTTGAATAAAACTTTGTGCCTTGGCTGATGTTTTAATGTTTAACCGTTAGCAGTTACACTTGTCATGATCAATTATTGTTAGTTACAGTTACAATTTAATATACCAAAAAAGGTTTTCTGGTAAAAATACAAAAAAAAATTATTCCACTACGGTAAAACACTTCGAAAGATACATATAAGAGTTGAATACCGATAATTCATAGTGGAGGGACTAAAAATGAATGAAATAACTTTAATAAGCCGCCAACTTGCTATAAAATATTGATTTTTCAGAATTAAAAAGTGCACAAATTATCGGAATTATTCTTTACTCTCAGAAAGAGGCACCAACACAATGTTCTTAAATGTTTACATTTTATTTAATTGTACGTATTTGTTAAGTTCAAAACTTACGTTATATTTAAATTAAATCACTTTCAGGTAATGCTCATTTCCATGGAAAGTCATTTGTTTTTACAGTATTTTTCTTAACTTGTTTTTATATTGATGATTTGGCACAATTAACAAGAACAGAGTTTTGAAAATATTTGCATATTTTTGGACAAACAATCTCAAGATTTTCCAATTTTTATTTTCCTATTATTTCTTACTGTCGTTGACCCGTTTAATATTTTCAACAATTCATTTGGTTTTGGGAAACCGTGGACCGTTTATCGGCACAAATTCTGTGATTTTGTTGACAAATAGGTACTCATTTGCCACAGTTTTTGTTGTTGTTGCTGCCTACATTTTAATTAATTTAAATATTGTAGTGGGTTCTTTGAATTTTTATCTAACGACAATTTTGTTTTGTTTACCAAGCAAACATTGATGTAGCGATTACAAAATTTAATATTGTATTTGAATTTCTTTCTTGTTTATTTTCTCCATCCGAACGAAAGATTCCCTCGCGTTATTTACTTTAATTCTGTTCCTGGTCTGTTTTATTATATTACTTTTTAATTGCAGCAGCATTGACTTCTGTTGTTTGGTTGCACAAAAGAGCTCAACACAGCTTAAAAGATGATAGACTCAATTAACAGACGAAATCGGCCACGAAATACGATTTGTTCAAGGGCAACACGACGTATACGCAACATCCGTTACATGTTTCGTTCGGTTGAAGTAACTGGTAGCAACTGAATTTAACAACAACGCCCGACATATTGTGGCGCTTTGTTAACAGTTGTGGAAAAATGTAACAGAAATCAACATGTGGCCGGATATAGCTGTCATGCGGTAATTGTGAGCTTTCTGTTGTGGCAACAGAAACTTATTATTAAAAGCTCATTTATTTTGTATATGTTTTACCGTTATTTTATTATCTTTATTCCCATAACAAAAGCAAATTTTACAGAAGGCGGTTTTTATTCAATAACTTTTTATCTAACAAAAATTTATTTTTAAATGTTGGTATAGTTTCTCTACTAAATCCTTTTTATCATATAAAGAACTAATTTTGAGAATATTTGAAATATAACTGTAATTTGGTCGCTTACACCTTTTTCGCTGTAATGCCCGCAGACTAGTACATAATGAAATGGTGGCTACATTAAAAAATATTTACGTATTTATCTTTAGAGTAATTCATGTGATTTATTTAATTTTTCTAGAAAATTAATAAATGTTAAAAGCAAATATGTATAAGATGAAAACTATGAAAATAGTAAAAATAAGTAACCGATTAAACCAATATGTATACCATTAAAAACCTTATGGAGTTGTCATTCAAATGAAATTAATTCGTTTAGTAAAACTTTGCTAGTTGCAGCGCTAGAAAAAAAGACGCTTTCTTAAACCGTTTTGAAGGAAAATATCAGTACGCGCAAATATGGAGATCAAAGGCTGGGGGCGAAAAATTCGTTTTGGCGATGAAAGTCGTTGAAGATAATATTACGAACCCGGAAGGACAGTTATGCCATAGTCAAACTTCTGAGTTATGGCGTGATTGAATTATTTCTTGACGAAGTTTACATACATGACAAAAAAACCCGATTTTTGGTATTTTGACGATTTTATCTAAGTCTCGAATAAATTGGTTGCATTTTTACATTGAGGGTCAAAAGTGAGTGCACAAAAACTTTTCTGACAAAATTGTTGAGCATAGCTCCACGTTTTGATATATATAGAACGGTACCTCCCGATCTTCGGTACTTTAAAGGTTTTAGCCTCATTATCCACTCGAAATGACTAAAATTTTGTGTTCAGTCAAATTTTTGTTTTTAAATAAGATAAATTTCCTTAACAAATTTTTTTTGATCGATTAACAATGGTGTCCGACTTTGACTGTCCACCGTTTTTTGTAAATTGATATTTTTAAAATGTCCTCTTTTAAAAACAAGAGTATTAAGGCTTATGTACATAAGCTGCTTTGCCTGTTTGCCTTGCTTGCTTCTGATAAAAGAATAAAAAAGAAAAAAGCAAAAAGCAAACCAGTTCGAAATTTGTTCGGCCTTCTTTTTTCTTTTATTTGTATTATGTCTGAAATGAAGCATGAAAGCAAGGCAAGTTAGCTTATGTACCTAAGCCTTAAGGCTTAGCTTCAGTCGGCACCGCAAAACGCTTTTAAAAAAGGGGGTAGCCCCTTAATGAGATGGTCACTGAAAAAGATAAATAACATGTTCGTCTGCAAGCCTCTGCAGCTGGCACCTTATACATTTGAAGTGCTTACATTTCACAACTCAATCTGCAAATAATATCGATATACACTTTTATAAAAAAAATTTCTCCACTCCACTAATTAAAACTTGGTTCCCTATTTGCTTTCAAACAAATGTAAAGCCAAGTTTATGACATCCAAAGCAACATAAAAAACAGTTTTATAACAACCGTTTCTTTAAATATTTCAAGATAATAAATATTGTCAATTTCGGGAAATATGGAGAAAAATTCACATTGCCAACAATTATCGGATATAAACCCTAATGTAGACAAAACTACTTGACGTATCAATTCCAAAATTCAAAATCCTTCTATTTGGAATGTTTTTTATCGACTCCCAACAATATATTTGTACTACGAGGTACTTGGTTTTGACCGCTGTCATGACACTGTGCTTAGTGGACTAGATCGTTCAATTGAACTAGGTTCGTACAACTCTAGTTCTTTTTGAACATACCATATTTCAAATGTTGTAAAGAAAATTTGTACGAAATTTGGAAGATATTTCTGGAAAATTGTTTCCTGAAATCTGAATGACTCATTACAATATATTTACAACCGGTGGCATTTTTTTATGAATTGGGCATTGTTGTAGACCGAACATTCACTTTTGGTCACAATAGTCTTCTATGAACAAATGATTCAGTTGAGCTGTGTATTGAATCGTATGACCGTACAAAAAAAATTAAATATTCGAATGGATCGTATAGTTTTGTTATCATTATATATTTTTGTGAGATCATTAAATACCTAATTATCTTATCTTTCAAATAGGGGATCAAAATAGTACCCGTTAAAAAATAGTAACCTATTATAATTTAAATTCCCAGCTCTATTCCTTATTTAATGACAAAATTTTGATGTAGCCAAAAAATATGTGGTGTTAAGTGGTCCATTCATTTTCGAGTTGGAGTGAACACCAATTGCAAAAACCGCATTTCGAGAAAAGGTGTTTCAAAGTTCATATCTTAGTAAATTTCGTTAGGATCGACTCATCGATTTCTATAAGTTACAAAACGCACTGAAAATGTAATTTTATTTTATATATTACATTTTCTGTTAAAAAAAAAACGTTAAATTCAATTTTGTAGTAATCATTTATTCCAAAATTTATCAGAAGTAAACGATTCTTGTAATACAGGCAAATTATTGCATGGCTTGTTAATAAGGTTTTGGGTTTTCTCGGTATTTGTCATTCCCGGGAAACGGGAATCACAAAATCGACTTTCCCCGGAATTTTTAAAATTTGATAGTGGGTCAATTTTGGGAAGATGCAACCACATAGTTATATGAAATACAACACTGGTTCCATATAGTACCATTTGCCACGGGCCCAGTGCCAAATTTTCAGTGTGTTCCGTCCGTTCCGAAAAATTGCTCTATTGACTAAAAACGACAAAATATTGAAAAATGGACTGTATTGTGAATATTTTGCGCTTGGTAAAAAAGGACATCGAAAATCCTATGTTTTAGAAGGAAATAACGTTGTGTAGCGTTACGTAAAACTATTTTAAGGGGTTAGGGCCACCTATTCAGCATAAATTTTTTTATGAATTTTTTACAAGAAATCTACCAAACTTTTTAGATGATTTTTTTTTTTCATCTGAAAAGTCACACCTTGAGCTATCTTCTGAATTTTTCTGTTGAAAAATCTTGCAAAGTTTTTTGACAAAAGCCCGCAAAACACTGTTTTCACTAACGCAGTTTGCTGTACCTTGTCCTTTAGCGAAAAGGAATTAAAATGTTCCATTAAAAAAAATTATTAACTCTTAAAATGTGTTTTATACTATTGAAATTGTTTATAAATGCTTCCAGTATTTTTCAATTTTAAATTTTCAGCTTGCTTTATTGCGTTAAATAGAAATTTAGCACTTACCCCCCTTAAGGGGCATTTGAGAGTAGTCCCTCTTTCAGAAGCAATGATTTAATGTACAGTTCTATAATGTTATTTTACATATTTTTTTAATTCAGTTTAAATTAATTTATAGAAATCGTTTATAAATGATTCTAGCATTTTCTAATATTTCAGCTTGCATTATTTAATTAATATAGATTTAGTTACTTTACCCCTTAAGGGGCATTTGAGAGTAGTCCCTCTGTCAGAAGCTAAGATTTAATGTACATTTCTATAATGTTGTTTTTATAATTGTAAGTTAAACCATTTGTAAGTCCTAGGTTTATTTTAGTTTTTTTTTTTTCAATAATATAATTATTATTATTAGGCTTTTTAATACAAAATAAAGCGCAAAATTAAAAATTAAATTAAAATCGAAATTTCGTTTTTAGCGAAAAAATTTATAGTTTTTTTGGCATTCATCAAAAGTTTTTTTAAGTCTCTCGGTTAAGCACAACATTTGTGTTGTATAATAGTCCCACAAAAACATATGAAGAGCACCCGTTTTCGAAATACAGTGGACACAACTTTCAAAAGTGCCACTTCGAGGAAAACAAGTTTTGAGTTTCTATGCTACATACAAAACACAATAAATGTTTCTTTCAACGCTCATATCTCAGTCAATTTTTGTCCAATCGAATCGAAATTTTTTGCAATATCAATTTTTTAAAATTTGGCTATAACCCCTTAAAGGTTGTTGTTAGTTGTTTTTATATGAAATATTGGTACAACGTATGTATATAAATTCAATAGAGAGAGTTCACAATATTTAGGATACTATTTTAAATATTTACAGAGTAGGGTACAGTTCTACCCGAACATAACGCGACTTCCATAAATTAAATAATTCCATAAAAGAAGGATAACTCGAAACTGAGAGTGCAGATTGGACTTCTAAATCCAGGTAGTGTGTCGATAACTAATAAATACAATAATCTTCTATGTCTTAAAAACGCTACAACTTTACTTCTTTACCAGAAGAGATGGAGTCTGTGTAAGCCAATTAAAAACTTCAGAAATTTAAAATCAGACGATACAGACTACGACTCATAGACTCCGAATCCTTCTTGCAGTACTGTTAGAGATTACTAAACTCATTTTTGGGCCTTGCTAAAGCATGGGCTAACTCAAAAACCAATATCAGAAACCAATCGACAAACTATTTTACAAATTCTGACAAAATGCTCAAAGTCGGAAAAATTCCACGATTGTTGTTCCTTCTGTTTTCTCTACTTTTAATATAATGTTACAGAACAAGCATTCATTATAATTTTTTTCTGCATTGCACGAGAAGTTTTTGGACTCGATGATATTAAACACTTTGCTGGACTCAGTTCTTGTTAAATATATTGTTTCAAATGTTACATAGTTTTGACAAATAACAATCGATATAATAAGCAAATTAATCAACAAGCACTCCACCCTTACCGATTGACCACATGTGAACTTGTAAAAGGTTTGGAAAGGAATTAAAAAAATCGTGAATTTTAATTTGTGGAAATTAAGTAAAAAAGTATCAGCCGCCTTCTCCGACAGATATGTGTCATTAGCCTGTGTGAATTTGCGAATATGAACAGATCGAATACCGGCTAGACAACCAAAATATTTTCCCCAAAAATATGTATTCGGGGAATTTTTAGAATGTTGTGGCCTTTTTGGGTGAACAAACTTGCCAATAAAAATATCGCCAATTTTGGGATATTTATCTTAACGTTAGCAAACGTTTTGCTAATAAGTTTTATGCTTGGTTAACATTTACTTATAGCAACTTTTCCTTTATACAACTGTCAAAATCTGCAACATTAGTAATAATTATTACTAATTATCACGTAAAAAGACACAGCTATTATTAGGCCTGTTCGATAACTTCGCAAGTAAAAAGTATTTGCAAGTTCTTGCAACTACTTGCACGTACTTCTCATTTATATTTTACTGAACAAGTTTGTTATCGAACAACATTTTGTAAAAGTTTGTACAAATTTGTACAAACTTTTGAGTTATCGTACAGACCTATTGTATCACCTTCTTTCTTGCACAAAACTAAGGCCAAAACCTATAACTTTGCGTGTCTAATCAGGAGTTTGAAAGATTTTCCAATCTTTACACTACGAAATTTGTCGAGCAGAAAGTAGTAAAAGTTTTGCTACTTTTTGGGGTTAAGGAACAATTAAAAATGTGCGGTACCTGTTTATAATAAAGTGTAACTGTTTTATCTGACGACGTACATTAACATAATTGTCATCATGAAAAGGTCAAGAGATCTTATTCCAAGAAGAATTTTTCGTTCGGGAATAAAAATATAAGATATATACAGTACCGGCCAAAACTAAAGTAGATTAAAGTACAGTATATTTTTCTTAAATGATAATATTTTTAAGAAAACAATAGTGTTCATTTTTTTGCATTTTTCTTTTATTTGTTAATATCTTTATTATTGGAAAACACAAACTTAATTCTGAATTTAATAAAACAAAAAGTTAAAATTCAAAAAACATTTTTAATACGCAAATATATGTACATATGTGGGCAAAACTAAAGCACCCCCCAATTTAAGGAAAAAAAAACTAGTGAAATCAATATTTCGTTGCGAATCCTTTACTCTGGATGCAACACACACACATCTTTTAGGCATAGAGGATATCAAATTATTAATTATTTCAAGCAAAATAATTAATTTTCGTAAAATGTGACTCAAATCTTCAAAATACTGAAAATCGGGAGGAATTGTTATATGGGGGATTTGCCCAAACGTGGACCTAGGTCCACAATTTTTATTGGAAAAGTTTTGTGACCACTAGGAACCCTAAGTACCAAATTATTAATTGAGTACGAAAATGTGGCTTAAATCCTCAAAATGCCGAAAATCGGGAAGCACCGCTACAAGGGGGCTTCATTCATTTCATTTTCATCCAAAAATGATGCCACAGCATCTTCTAGGAAAATACAAAATCGCTCAAATTTAAAAATTAGCAAGAGAACGATTCACAGAAGAGCGGTAGAGGCCGGGTTTTTCAGGCGACGACCAGCAAAAAAACCTTTCATCATAAAAATGATTCCAAACGAAGTTGAGTTCAATTCATATATATATGTTTTGATTGTGCTTCAAACTGATAATAAAGTTTTTTAAATATCTCAAATAGTTAGGGTTATATTTATAAACGTATTTGTAAAGTCCTTATTCGAAACCCCGACACTTAAAACAATAAATGAACAAGTGAGCAAAGGCTATAGTCGGGACGGGCCGACTCTGTGATACCCTACACCACTACCCCTGTGGATAGGATTTCCACTGGTAAATATTTCCTTTAGGGAGATACTAAAGTTATCAACCACCCTAACTTTTATACCAAAAGACTTAAGGTCTCGTAACATAAGAGGATTTCTGGCTGGCTGGCTGAAGTCATCGGATGGCATATTTGTTCATTTACGATTATGCCAGCCGATGATGCTGACTTAACAAGCCATGCCGCTTATGTGAGCCAATCGCGTGCAAATAAGTTGTACTGAGCATTTTATGGTAGAGCTGGCAAACCATCGATGGAAATATCGATACTATCGATACTTAATCTTTTACGCTAATATCGATGAATAGTTTTTTATATCGATATTATCGATAATTTTGAAATTACTAATGCTCTGTTCCAGAACCTGCAAGAAGCTACTATTTTTTACTACGATACAATTTTTTCTTTTATGTTATCGAAAAAAATAGTAAACGAATAAAAATTACGTGGATGGGATTAGTTAAGATTTGACCAACACTTTCAGGTGGCTATATGGCTTGAGCTGGGCCGCCACCACCAACATCATCCAAAACACCGAGGAGGTTGATGAAGAAGTTACCTTGGAATTTAACGGCCAACATTTGTGCAAAATGGTGGGAATGTTTGAGGTGTAGAAAAATTTGATGGGATAGCTTCAATGATTTTGGCACAAACCCAACTATATAAGGATATCACGATGTGAGACCAAAATCACACGAATCTAGTAGAAAAGTTCAGCTGAGTCGAAACTCATGATACCGAACGAAGGGATTTGACATCATACCATGGCGGTCCGTAGCACTTTCTCTCTGAAATAGATCTTGCGTTCGGTTTTGACAATTTCTGGAAGTATACCGCAGAAGGGCTTTATGACTTCGAGGAATTTAATTCCCATGATTAAGATTTGGTTTGTGTTAAAACTGTTTCTTTGATTTTTGTTAAATAATTTAAGCCCTTGACCGAACAATCAGTACCAATAGAAAGTAAGTAATATTATTCCCCAAAACGATTTCGTCAAATTGGGCTGGAACCGAGATTTAAAAATTTAATGTTATACCCCGTTTGCACTTATAGTACGGTTACACTAGAGTTTTTTGCCGGGTTAACCCACTTCGAGAGGATTTATTCGACGTTTGCGCTATAGAAACCCACTGGGTTAATCCGGTTAAGTGCAACCGGGGTATTAACCGGAGTTAATAAACCCACTGGTTTTCAAATGTCAATTCCATAGCGGAAACGTCAAATAAATCCTCATAACCAGGCAAAAAGCTCTAATGCTAACCGTTTTACAACGATATTATGGACATACGAAATGTAAACAAAACAAAACACGTTTGTCGACCACTTTGGATTCTGAATAAATAGGGGTGACAAACCCACGATAGCATCGACTTTATCGATATTTTGAAACGGAAACATCGAAAAAATCGAATGGGGCCGATATCAATAGTTCGCCAGCTCTATTTTATGGCCTCATCTAAACATGGTTAAATATTGACTTTTTAAAGCAACTCGGGGCTATATCTCTGACACCTCTGCAGCAAATTTGTAGATGATAGCAAGAAGAAAATATTTGGGGGAATAATAACTTCGAAAAACTTCATTTATTAGCTCAAATTTTATAAAAATCCAAAAATGCCGTAATTTGTATGTATTTCGCAGCATATCTCTAAAACTTTTAAATATTTCTTAATGTTTGTATGTATTTCGCAGCATATCTCTAAAACTTTTGAATATTTCTTAATGTTATCATTGGAAAAAAATGTTCGTTGGAATGCAATACACAACTCTTTAGAAGATTTTATTGTTGTAAAACAAAAATTTGCGATATCTCAGTTTTTTGACCACCTACGCCAATCTGATTTTCCTATTGGAATACCCTAGTAGAAGGGGAGTTTTTCGCATAAGAATAAGTCGTTGAACTTTCTCCACATACGTCTCTTGCCCATTCCGACCCCTGAATATTATCCGAGCATGACCAAAATCAATAGGATTTTTCCTTCGGTGGGACCCTCAACATTTCGTGATCATCAGATCAACATTTCGATCTGTAGCGTGATTACAAAAACATGTAAAAATGGGATGCATTACCGACTTTTGTGATATCTCCCTTGTTCGACCACCTACGCCAAACTACTTTGCATCATGTAATAGAAATCTTTCCTCTTCCATTAACCGGAATCTCCTTTTGGAATACTCTTACTAGAAACGGAAATATTAGCATAAGAAAAAAATCGTTGAATTGTCTCCACATACGTTTTTTGTCCATTCCGACCCATGAACACTATCTGGTCATAACCAAAATCAGTAGACTTCTTACCTTCTTACAGCCAAAATTTCGTGACGATTCGATCAAAATTGTGACCTGTAGCGTGATTGCAAAAAATGGAATGTATTACCGAATATTGGGATATTTTCGTTATTTGGCCACCTACGCCAACACACTTTGCATCATTGTAAAGATGAGATCTTCTATTTTCATAGCCAGGCTTTGCTTTTGGAAGGTCGCGAATCAAAGCTGTGATATTCGTTATTATTACTAAATCGCAAACATGAAAAGTTGGGTTTTATTTCGTTGTTTGACCACACACGACTACCTACTTTACACCGTTAGAAAGGTAATATTTTCTACTGACAAAACCTGACAATTGCTTTTGGTATACCCCTTATAGAAGCTGAGATATTCGCTTTGGAATAAAACGTTCACTTTTTCTCCAAATAAGTGTTTTGTCCATTCACCTTTATGATTTTTGATTGATTGAATTAATTGTTTATATTAAAACAAGTAAAAAAGTATCAGTCGGCTTTGCCGACAGAGATATACCCTCAGCCTGTGTGCCAAAAAAAAACTTTTCAAAATTTTGCGCGTACCGACAAGTGGATTAAAGCTCAAAAATTGGCGAGAATATCGATAGATAGGGCTTTTTTTATCACACTAGCCTACGAAAAACATAATGTCGCTGTAAACAGGGCCAATAGGAAAAAATTCGGTAAAAATGTCCAAAGACTCCTCGCACCACACAAAAATGTTGAACATTTGTGTGGGTGGTACCACAAGTATTGGACAGATGTGGCCCAAGTTTGAACATATACTAAGTTTCGACAATGTTTAGATATCCAAAATTTTGACCAAATCGGTTGCTACGTCTATGAGAAATCGCGCGTAGCATTTTAGCGAATATTTTCGAACATTTGTGGGGGAGGTGCCGGAAGGAGTGGACCTATAAGCACCACCTTCGAATTTCATCGAATATACGAGGAAATGTTACAATATCCAAAGTGTGGACGAACGCAGTATTCGGTTCGAGCCCCCCAGCCACTACATATGTTGCCATAGGGTTTTTACAACTTTCGGGCTGTTTTGTCAAGAAGTATGGACTTGCAAGTGGCTTCAACAAAAATCAAAGTGATTCGAGAGCAGGTCTTAAAATGAATAAATATAGTGCATAGTGGACAAATATAGTGCATAGTGGACAAATATAGTGCATATTCGAACTTTATCTATATCTGGTAGATATTTTAGGATGTATAAAGTATGGACCAAATCGGTCACTCCTATCAAGAGTTATCGTGCGCGCAATTTTTCCGAAAATTTTTGGACTTTTGTGGGGGAGGTACCTGAAGGAGTGGACCGATATGGCTTATCTTCGAACTTAAATTAAGTTTGCACAAACTATTACGAAGACCAAATTGTGGACCGATTCGGCAGATCCGTTCGAGGGTTATATTGCGCTGCAACCACTACACACGGTGTCATACGGCTTTTTTGTACCTTTCAGGCTATTTTCTCAGGAAGTATGGACTTGCCCCTGATGAAACTTATACCGTTATATGGAAGCAGTGAATACAAGTTGCTACAACAAAAATCAAAGCGATTCCTGAACAGGTCCTAAACCGAACTTTTCCGAAATTTTGTGTGGGAGGTACCCGAAGGAGTGGACCGATTGAGTCCATATTGGAACCTAATCCAAGTCTGCTAGAAATTTCACGATGTGCAATGTGTGGACCAAATCGGTTATATCCTTCAAGAGTTATCACAAATTTTCCGAACATTTTAGAAGTGTTGTGAGGGAGGTACCGAAAGGAGTGGACCGATTTAACCCATCTTCGAACTTAAACAGACGGCCGGACATGGCTAAATCAACTCCAAATTGTCTGAAACACATTTCGTCCAAACATACTAAAACCATTATTTCGATGAGGCACATTTTGCCCGTATGAAAGTGTATATACCCTCGTTAGCATAAATGCTGAGGGGCATAAAAAGTGATATCAAATATGCTACGATCGTTTCGCTGACTTTTGTTTGGCCAATCAATTTCGCCGTTTG
Source organism: Musca autumnalis (assembly GCF_047663935.1). Taxonomy (NCBI): domain Eukaryota; kingdom Metazoa; phylum Arthropoda; class Insecta; order Diptera; family Muscidae; genus Musca; species Musca autumnalis. The sequence continues at coordinate 152,692,667 of NW_027411977.1, forward strand.
GCTTATAGTGCACCAGTGTGATATTGCTACCCAGACAAAATTTAGAAGTCACATGACTATCACAAAGTAATGTGAACAATCTACTGCATTACCAGTAACTGAAAAATTATGGATTATTTTTTTAATAATTATACAAGCCAAAATTTCCGGCCTCAAATCGGAGTCGTCGGCAAACAATTTTTTGCCAGCAAAATTACGAAAACTTGGTGGTGCACATGTAAGCGTTCCCCAATGTGGCTTCGTTTGTGCTATAGAGGCTTCGGGACTTAACTCGTGAAGTCTGGACTTCCCTCAAATGCCTTGTTCACGTAGTAAACAGACATAATTTCTAATAAAGATAGTGAATGTCTTGGTGAGGGTTGCATGTGTAGATTAGAGATCATTTTGTTAAATAGGGATCTAGTTTAAATACAGTCCACTTGAAAAGGGTAAACATGTGGCAAGCAGACCTCCTTATCGTGGGAGGTCGTTAGTAGAAAGGAGATAAGAATTTCCATTCCCACATGTGGTATGTCTGAAATAGATTGGTACAGGCAATCTATGAGCAGTCTAATAAACATGTGGTTGCTTGCTACATGTATGCGCATGTAAGATAAGAGTATTTTACGACCTCTCCATAAGATTGTATGGTAGATGCGTTGGTACACATATGTGCACTCTCACTTTCTCTTTTCTACACACTAGTTAAGTAGGTTAAGTACTATTTTACTATTTAGTTCTTAAGAATAATTTTACTTTTAATAAATAGTGCATGTATAGCATTCAATAAGGAAAGACCTGTGTTTCTTTCCTTAAGTCTACGGATCCCTGTTTACATTGGTCCTTCGAGCCGGATCAGTGGCCGAATTCAAAAGGAGCTGGGAAGCTGATAATTTGGCTCACAGGGAGGAAATTGGGTCAGCTGGCTGGTGAAGCCTTGATATCCAATTGGGGATATTGTCCGTAGGAGAAGAGAAATTCACCATGCTGAGCCAAATGGAAACGGCGGCAAAAATTGCTGATGAGGTGGAGAAGCTTCTTGTTCTCATCAACTGGGCGATTGAAGAAGTCAATGAAACCCAGACTAAGCGTTACAATGAGGGCATTTATATGTACGTGGAGAAGCAGAGGTTTGCAGCATCGAATCTGGCAGCAAAAGATAATATGGTAAACGAGAAGATTCTCCAATTGTTTACCAAAAAAGAGGAAGTGGTACCAGTAATGTTGATGCCTGTTAGGCCCTTGTCATTGGAGGAACAAATAAAATTCCTGCGATGGGATATCGACGCAATGGACTATGAAGAAGGGAAATGGAAAGCCAAGAACAAGATTCTGGAAATTGACCAGGAAAAAGCTGAAGAGTCTAAAGCAAGCCTTGAAACCGGAGTGAGCTCTCAGTGTGAGGTGATAAGAGACCTACACATGAGGGATGAGGAGGCCAAAATGGAAGTCCGTGGCCTGCAGGAAAAATTGGACAAAGAGCGAATGGAACGCAAGGCCGCTGTGGCGACTATGAAGAAATTGGAAGCAAAGATTATGGCCATGGAGGAAGCCATGAAATCGTACAAAGACGAGACGGAAAATGCAGTCAAGCTTGCCACTACACTAAAGGAGCAAGTCAAGCGTGAGGCTGAGGAATCGAGGATAGCTAAGGAAGAATTAATAGCGGCTATCCAAGAGGGAAATTGTGAGGTGACGGCTATGAAGGCAGAAGTGAGAAAATTAAATAAAGAATTGGCTAGCGCAGAGAGAGCGCGACATGCAGCTGTATTCAAACGTGATGAGTTGGCGGCACTACTGCTGGCTAAAGATGAAGCTGATTGTCAACTAGTGGTGGAAGGTATTAAGGAGGCTGATAATATTTTCCAAACTATAAAAGAAATGGAAGCATCGATTACAAAGTGTAATCAATTGCAGATCTCTGGAGTGCTGAGTCAGAGGGAGACTGCGACATTGAAAATGGTGGTGACGGCGAGCAACAAAGGCGAGGGGGCTTCAAACCTGAGCAAAGATGCTGCAGACCGAAGGGATGAGGCTATGGGGCCATATTCCCAGGAAGACGAATCAGTCAACAGCTCGGCACTGACCAAAAACCAGGCAGAGACAGGAACTCTGCTAATAAAAATGGAGCCTATGAAGAGGGAAAAGATGGACAGCCCAAAGGAACAATCAGAACATACGGTTGCCATGGAAGACATTAAGTATGCTGGAGTCAACAAAGCCAAATGCACAAAGAGGGATGAGAAGAAAATGTTCTTCAGCGTTGATAAGAAGATAAGCCAGGAATATCCATCTAGACAACCTGTGAAGGATGACATTATTCAACGCCAGAAGAAAAAGATGCCCGAGGCCGGAAATGTTAAGCCGTTAAAGAAGGATGACTTTCTTCGACGTTGGAAGGAGAAGATGCCTATGGCCAAAAAGGTAAAGCCAGCAGACAAAGGTGGAACGTATAAGAGCGACTGGATGGAAAGATGGAGAAGCTTCCTGGGTGCTGTTAATTAGATTTGTGCTACAATAACATTGATTTTTTTTATATTTCTCTATTTAGAATTTTAGCTGATATTTCTAATTTTGGTATTATAAAATAATTTTGATTATATATCATAAGCATTTTTTGGGCCCCCAAGATGTTCACGTAGTAAACAGACATAATTTCTAATAAAGATAGTGAATGTCTTGGTGAGGGTTGCATGTGTAGATTAGAGATCATTATGTTAAATAGGTATCTAGTTTAAATACAGCCCACTTGAAAAGGGTAAACATGTGGCAAGCAGACCTCCTTATCGTGGGAGGTCGTTAGTAGAAAGGAGATAAGAATTTCCATTCCCACATGTGGTATGTCTGAAATAGATTGGTACAGGCAATCTATGAGCAGTCTAATAACCATGTGGTTGCTTGCTACATGTATGCGCATGTAAGATAAGAGTATTTTACGACCTCTCCATAAGATTGTATGGCAGATGCGTTCGTACACATATGTGCACTCTCACTTTCTCTTTTCTACACACTAGTTAAGTAGGTTAAGTAAAATTTTACTATTTAGTTCTTAAGAATAATTTTACTTTTAATAAATAGTGCATGTATAGCATTCAATAAGGAAAGACCTGTGTTTCTTTCCTTAAGTCTACGGATCCCTGTTTACATACCTAATATCTTATTATTACAATAAAACAAACGAAATATGCATGTTTTTAAAACTAGCAATCACTGAAATTCCTCCATTTAAATAAATGTGAAAACGAAGCTATTACATCAACAACTGCTAAAATTAATCGCAGCGGATAGTCAACAACCAACTAATGCAGTACTAGTATGCATTTTTTTGAAAGTACATATTGAGTCTACAAATAACCTAGTAGGGTTTTGTCCTGTCAAATCCAGTTCAGATTGTATGGCCTGATCTAAACCGGGCTAAAACTACAGTTATTTGCATTAATTGGGCCTTTACCTCAGAAACAATTAGGAATTTGGCCTTGCTGCCTTTGGCAATATTGTAGCTCTAAGTACATATTGAGTCTACAAATAACCTAGTAGGGTTTTGTCCTGTCAGATCCAGTTCAGATTGTATGGCCTGATCTAAACCGGACTAAAACTACAGTTATTTGCATTAATTGGGCCTAAAATTTCTCAACAATTCTTCAGAACATTCTGAAACTCTAAAATGCTCACTTCATGCTGTTTCAGTAGTATTTTGCGTATTTCAAACACAGTTCACACCAACAGTTTATTCTCGCATTTCGAATTTCACTACATTATTTACATATTTATTAAATAGTCGTTGAAACATATACTGAAAACAACGTGATAGAGGCATTTTACAACAATGGCATGTTTTGAAGAGTTGTGTATTACATTCCAGAGAATATTTTTCCAAAAGAAAACATTAAGAAAAAACAAGTAGGAAAAGCGTTAAGTTCGGTCGGGCCGAACTTATTATACCCTCCACCGCAAATTTCAGCTATTTCGGTGGATTAATGTGGCCACAACCTTCAAAATACCGAAAATCGGAAGGTATCGTTCTATGGGGGCTATATGATGGCGTGGACCTATACCTACAAATTTCTGGGGGAAACTTGTATACCCCCAACGAAGACTAAATACCAAATTTCAGCCATCTCGGTGTGATAATGAGGCCAAAACCTTCAAAATACCGAAAATCGGGAGATATCGTCCTATGGGGGCTATATCAAAACGTGGACTTATATAAACATTTTATGGTAGAAATGTTTCTTAGCCTCTGGAAACACAAAATACAAAGTTACAACCGATTCTGTTGTCAAGTGGGACTAATACATTCAAAATATTTAAAAATGACGCGTACTTTATATGGGGCGTTATATGGGGGCTATACCAAAACGTGGACCTATATAAACGAACTTTGGTAGGAATGTTTTTTGGCTTCTGGAGACACAAAATACCAAATAACAACCAATACGGTGGTAAAATGGGACAAATATCTTAAAAATTCCTTAAAACGACGACGCGTCACGCGCCATTTTGTATGGGGGCTATACGAAAGCGTGGACCTACATAGCCCGCTTTCAATACCAAAAGTCCTACGTACATATAATAGATTTTCCCAAAATTTCATCCACCTACGTCAATCCGTTCGGACGCTAGAGTGATTTCCACAGACAGACGGACGGACATGGCTATATCGATGTAGAATTGCACGCTGATCAAGAATATATATAGTGTGTGGGGTCTACAATGATTATTTCGAGTAGTTACAAACGGAATGACAAACTTAATATACCCCCCATCCTATGATGGAGGGTATAATTAACGGTTTGGTAGATATAGTGCGAAATGTATACAAACTATGGACATTTTCGATATTTTATACAATTTGAGGCATTAATTGCAGTTTTTATACCCTCCACCATAGGATGGGGGTATATTAAGTTTGTCACTACGTTTGTAACTACTCGAAATAATAATTGTAGACCCCACAAACTATATATATTCTTGATCAGCGTGCAATTCTACATCGATATAGCCATGTCCGTCCGTCTGTCTGTCTGTCCGTCTGTGGAAATCACTCTAGCGACCGAACGGATTGACGTAGGTGGATGAAATTTTGGGAAAATCTATTATTTGTACGTAGGACTTTTGGTATTGAAAGTGGGTTATGTAGGTCCACGTTTTCGTATAGCCCCCATACAAAATGACGCGTGACGCGTCGTCGGTTTAAGGAATTTTTAAAATATTTGTCCCTTTTTACCACCGAATTGGTTGTAATTTGGTATTTTATGTCTCCAGAGGCCAAAAAACATTCCTACCAAAGTTGGTTTATATAGGGTCACGTTTTGGTATAGCCCCCATATAACGCCCCATATAAAGTACGCGTCATTTTAATATATTCTGAATGTATTAGTCCCATTTGACAACAGAATCGGTTGCAACTTTGTATTTTGTGTTTCCAGAGGCTAAGAAACATTTTGACCATATAATGTTTATATAAGTCCACGTTTTGATATAGCCCCCATAGGACCATATCTCCCGATTTTCGGTATTTTGAAGGTTTGGCCTCATTGTCACACCGAGATGGCTGAAATTTGTTATTTAGTCTTCGTTGGGGATATAAAACTTCCACCCCAGAAATTTGTAGGTATAGGTCCGCGCCATCATATAGCCCCCATAGAACGGTAACTTCCGATTTTCGGTATTTTGAAGGTTGTGGCCACATTAGTCCACCGAAATGGCTGAAATTTGTGGTGGAGGGTATAAAAAGTTCGGCCCGACCGAACTTAACCCTTTTTCCACTTGTTCGAGTTCATTATTTCTCCAAATATTTAATTCTTGCCCTTATCTACAAATTTGCTTCAGATTTCATACGAATATTCATATAGGTTTCATATAGCCCAGAATTGCTTTAAAAAGTCAATATTTGACCATGTTTAGATGGGTCCATAAAATCCAAGCTGGATCTGAAACAACCAAACCCAACTTGGGTTTTCGCCTTTTGAGTCTGTACTTTCAAAAAATCCTCAGATCAAATTGTTTGCACAAGATTACCTTAAAAATGTTGCACAGTGTAATTCGGAGTTGATTTAGCAATGCCCGTCCGTCTTTCTGGCTGGCTGAAGCGCACGATAACTCTGCAACGGATGATCCGATTTGGTCCAAATTTTAGCTTTCGTAATATTTCGTCCAAACTTAGTTTAAGTTCGAAAATGGGCCATATCGGTCCACTCCCTCGGGTACCTCCTCCCGCAAAAGTTCAAATTTTTCACAAAAAATATGCTCACGATAACTCTCGAAGGAACTTACCGATTTGGTCCATACTTTGCACATCATAATATTTGTACCAGACATAGATCAAGTTCGAATATGGACTATATCGGTCCAGTCCTTCGGGTACACCACGCAAAATTTCGGAAAAGTCCAGTTTATGACCTCCTCTCGAATAGTTTTGATTTTTCATGCAACATGTTGCGCTCAAAGCCCCTATAATGATGGTACAAATTTTTTGAGTGGCAAGCATACTTATTGATAATATGACCCGAACGCTGTACAAAATCCCTACGGCCAGCTAGTGTAGTGGCTGGTGCGCACGACAACTCTCAAACCGTATACTGCGATGGTCCACACTTTGCATATCGTAATATTTCTTCGAATAGTAGCTGAAATTCGAAGGTCCACTCCATCCGGTATCTCCCCAAAAAAGTTCGGAAATATTCGTTAAAATGGTACGCGCGATATCACATAAACGGAGCAACCGATTCGATCTAAACTTTGGATCTCGAAATATTTAGGTTTTGTTCAAAAGTGGGCCCTATCGGTGCACTCACTCCTTGGGGTACCACCCACACAAATGTTCAACATTTGTGTGCGGTTAAGGGTCTGTTCGAAGATCCTTTGGAATTTTTTACCGAAGGTACTCCTAGTGGCCCTGTTTACAGCGATATTATGTTTTTCGTAGGTAAGTACATGATTCCGGAGATAATGGTCCAAACGCTCTACATTATATGGTGACCAACTAAAACGACAGGTCGGCGTGATATCTATCGAGAGGAGTGACTCCCAAAATAAGACCGACTTCCAAAATGGACTACGCCGGTTTATTCCTTTAGGTACGTAACTCATACGTCCAAAATTTTGAACGGAATTTCATTATTATTATTTTATTTCTTTAACCCCCACTGGAGCATATCGTCACCATAAATGCCCGAAGACGTAACTCCAAAATTTTAAAATTCGTTTTTTGATTGAATCTAATACATAAAGAAAAGCTCTACGTTTCAAGCTTCTACGTTTAACAATAACGATTCTCTTCAAGAAATGGCATTTCGGATGTTGTTGTAATGACAGATCCCAAAACCAAGAGTTTCTTCGGTCTTGGTTTCATTCGTACATTATTAATAATACCCAAAGTTCTCGCCCCCATAAAATTTGTATTTCATTTGTAACGTTTATTCCTCTTCTTCTCATGTAATATTATGGCTTTCTAAGTTACGTCTTTGGTCATTTGTGGTGACGATATGATGCTAACAATAGCCGTTTTCCTTCTCATTCGTTTGGGAGCTATATATCTAAGTTCATCCCATATCTATCTGATCTCATTTCGGCTTCAATCCTTCTGCCTTCTTGTCTGAACGTATTCCAGCGTAGAGCTTGCTCTGCGATATTGTTGTTATCACGGTGTAGAACATGTTCAATTTATTGTCATTTATATTTTCGGATTTCCGATCCATCTACTGAGGCATAGCTTTGACCTCCTGCGTGTAGCTATTTTCGGTCACCAAAATTCGGTGTTGGTCTTAATACTCATATTTTCTTTTATAAGTTTTATAAGTTTTGGCGGAATACCTCTTTTCTGCAGTGAATTCAAAATGCAGCACGGAAATGCCACATCGTAAGGGCTTAGAGTTTGTGAAATTCTTCAGGTGATCTTTGATACGGTTGCGGATATTTTTGGCAATTATTTTCGCTATTGTCGGTATTACACAAATACCACGCCAATTTATACATTCCTTCATGTCTCCCTTTTAGCAATTTATCCAAGTATGCCAACTTTCCATTTGCTCGAAAAGTTATCTTTCTCCCAGACTTCAGATATCAAAGAGAGGTGGATTTCAGCACTAAGATTCATATCAGCTTTATATTCTTCGGTGTGTATAACATCAATACCGCCAGCTTTCCGATTTGGTAATTACTTGATGTCAGCGGAGACTTCACTTAAGTTTGACGTTGTTGATAGTATGCTTGCACTTACATCATAAATGGTGGGATCAAAATGAGGATGTTGTTGCTCAGAATTAATTTTTAAATAATGTTGCGAGAAAGTTTCTCTTCGTCGCTGCTTAGAATATTTAAGAGGTATATTACTGTTCACCAATTCCCTGGTGATCCTAAATACTGTACGGGGGTCACCATTGTTTGCTGCCTTTTAAGCTTCATTTGCCAACTTATCACTATGGGTGCGTTTGTCCCTTCTGACTGAGCGCTGCACGATTCTATCTATCGATATTCAAACTCGTATTGGGGACTCTTGTTTTCTCCAGAATGAATATTCTCCTGTAACTCCAATCGATTTTTCTACCTTTACTAGGCGTTTACACCAGACAGTTTGTCTTCAAATACAACTCTGATTTACTAACACATTCATACATTTGTCGTTTGTCTCCCATCTGTCCATCATTTTTTCACAGACAGTAAGGAAGACAAATTTATGGCATTTTTGTAAAAATAAGTGAGATAATAATTGAAATGTGTCGAAAACAAAAAAACATGAACAAAAAGAAAATATGTGAACGGAAAACAAAAAGATGTCGATGACTTTCAATACAAATTTTACAACTGTTTTTGCAGTTGTCGGGACGCCTACGTCACACAGGCAAGTCGTAGGATTTTGACAATCAATACATGAAGTCAACTGTCCTGTCATTTGTAAACGCAGGGTTAGTCAGAGGACCCAAAGTACACTGCCGCTCACTTGAATAGAACCCCCCTGCAAAAATTTTTTCAACCTCCATTTTTTCCGAATTATAAAAGATATGAAGTTTTTAAGTTTTATTATATTTTGTTTCATGTGTTTGGAGTAAACTTAGTCATTCATTTGCATTCAAATTCAATTTGTATAAGAAGTACACTCTGTGTCATTTTTAAGTCATGGTTTATTAACCACATTCTGACACCACAGCGTGATAGAAGATCAAAAATAAGAAGACACGTGTCCCGGCGTTTTCCCTATCACTTCAATTTTCGCGGTTATGGGCCCCAAAGACCTGAGGCTTTGATGTCAAAAGGGATCATTTTGTCAAGAACATATCTTCAAAACTGCTTCGAATTTGGGATTACTCGTGGAGGCAAGGTTGTAGATCTCGTTCTAAAGAATAATAATTGTGAACACATAAAATCCTTCCAACTTTATCTTCAAGGTCAAAATCGTCAAGGTTAAATTTCCATTATATTTTTTTCTCGGATGTTAGTCTGCAGATATCAAACCGATCAACCAACTAGTAAAATGTGCATTAGATCTCAATAAGCAACTTTCTAGAACATACGAACTGTATATAATCCATAGATACTAAACTGTTCAAAATTCAAGGCAGAAATCAACCACAATACTCGTAATGTAGCAAAGGTATCAGCAAACAACTTTCTGGAACATACGAAACATCTATGAAACGGTCTTAAAAATACCATTTCTAGAAACGTCGCCCAATGGCAAAATTATCTATCTGATTGACAGTATTATACCGATCATACGAGGACCAGGTAATCTTGTGGCTGTCTTTATGTTCGAATATGGTGTCACCAATAACCATACTTCGTGCGTTGCAAAAGTCTACGAACCGTGCTCCTTTATCAATTCGCGTTCCCAAGCCGTGTCTGCCCATTACATCGTTTAGTGTGGTATTGTAAGACCCAATCATTGCATTTAGATCACCCATGAACAGGTCCTTGGCCTCTTCAGAGGCGCAATCGATTGGGGCATAACATTGCACAACAAATTTAAGGCTGGCGGTCATTATTTTGTACATGACATTAGACTTTTTTCGATTCTCTATATATATACATCTATATAATATAAATAATATAGATATTATTAAATATTGTATATAGATAAATCTATATATATATATGCAAAAATTAATTATCTATATATATATAGATACTAGCAAAATACCCGCTACTTCGTATGCGGAAAAGGAATAATATACAAATAAACAATATTTAATATGGAGATCACTGAACATTTTGATGTACTAATGCCTATTTGAATTGATATTTAATTTCCTTCAAGTACTGCTCGTACACGTTTTGTTCGAATTTCAAAAAAAAAAGACCTCTACACTTCTACAGCAGCCTATATTTTAAATTTCAGTCCATGTTTTATTAGAACGGTATGGGTATTTTGAAAATTTTATCCGCATTTTCCAACCCAATTTTGGAATTTGCGATATAAAAATGGAGAATACCATTATTCAGAGGATGTTACCCTATAAAACAGTTAATGAGACATTTTATTTTAGGCCTTTTTTTCTCAGGATGTTGAAACCTTCAGTACATTATTTAGAAACCGAATTCGTGTTAACCTAGAAACAATAGTACATTATTCGGCTCCGCGATAAAATGGCCCCAATGCAAAATTGCCCCAAAGCAAAATTGCAAAATGACCCCAAAAAATGGTGTACATTACAACAACACGAAATTTGGGGCAGTTTTTCACAAATTTTTGGGGTATTTTTGCACCAAAAAATTGGGGCATAATTGCATTTCAATAAAAATGAAATATGACCCCAAACATTAAAAATGCAAAAAGGCCCCAAAATTATTTTCTGTGATGTTTGGGGCCTTTTGCGTTTCTGAGTTATTTTTCAAAAATGAAAATTAAATTTTACAAAAATTTGTTTTATATTTATAATCGTACAAGAGCAATTTACGTTTTACTCCGTTGTAAAATATATCAACTTTGCAAACCATTTATTCGTAGATGTTCTGTGGAATAGGGATAGGTAAGTCGACTTTCGGTTAATCGATTAATCGATTTTTTGCAGTCAAAAATCTAAAAATCGTAGTCGACTTTTTTTGGAAGGAAAATCGCATAATCGATTATCTTGTGATCGATTTTCGAGTTTGACCATAGATTGTTGACTTGGCGGTTTTACACTTTTGGAGGTTTTACAGTTTCAAAAGAAAACTCGAAAATCGACGAATAGTCGATTATAATCGATTTTCTGCGGTTATGAAAAAGTCGAAAGTTGAGTTTTAAGACAACTGAAATAATCGAAAGACCGAAAAATCGCATTTTAAGATTTAGATCATAATCGAATAGTCGAAAAATCGATTATTGCTTTCCATTACCTATCCCTACTGTGGAAGTCGTAAGAAGTGTGAATTTGTAATTAAAAAATGAAAGAAAAAGTATAGAGTGCGTATTGGAGAGCATTTTATGTTAGTATGTTTATACTCGTAAGATAACTGAAATATTATAATAAAAAACAGATATTAATCGCGCGATTTTTAAAACAATCTCACCAATGCTCCTTCACAAGTATTACAAATAAAAATCGATTTCCAACCGTTCATCATATCGGTTTTTGTTTTAAAAATTAATTTCAAATTTGTGAATGAACATTGGTTCATAATATCTATTTTTGTTTTAAAAATTGATTTCACCAATGCTCCTTCACAAGTATTACACAAAAATCGATTTCAAACAGTTCATAATATCTGTTTTTTGGTTTTAAAAATTGATTTCAAATTTGTGAATGAGCATTAATGAGATTGTTTTAAAAATCGCGCGATTTTTAAAACAATTTCACCTATGCTCCTTCACAAGTATTACAAATAAAAATCGATTTCACACAGTTTATAAAATCTGTTTTTATATGAAAAACTATGCGGGGGAAAGATTGTATGATTAATATATTAAAGAAACCACTAGAGAAACTTAAAAAATCGCGCGATTTTTTAATTTTCTCTAGTGGCTTCTCCGATTTATTAATCATATAATCTTTCCCCCACATAGTTACTATATATTAAAATATATTCTAGTTTGCAATATCATACAAGTTACTTCAATTGTATCTGTTTTAATTGTGTCGATATATTTAGATTTTTATCAGAAAGTTAGAAGAAATGGTGTGAATATGTATTATGGAAGGACAATTTTTAAATTGTTGTGATGCTTCCTTGCAAACAGTTAAAGTGTTGTTCAACATTGGGTAAATCGAAACATTTTATTTGTCCTTACTGCATAGAAAATGTAAACGATACTATGGTTGGTTGTTTTTATATCTATCTATATATATAAAATAGAAAAATGTTTGTATGTTTGTTTGTTTGTGTGTTTGTTTGTTTGAAATTTATAGACTCAAAAACCGCTGAACCGATCTTGCTGAAATTTTCAGGGTATATTACTACATCGCCTGAAAGTAACATAGGCTATAAAAAGTTTCGAAATTCCGCTCTGATCCGGAGATATAGCATCAGAATCGGAGGTACCTCCAAAAAATTTAAACTTTGTATACAAGTATCTATAGAACGGTTACAGATACAGACTCCAAATTCGAAACGTGTGATGGATTTTTGCCTAAAAATAAATGTGCCAAAATATATCGAAATCGGCCCAGATTTGGATATAGCTCCCATATATATTTTCGTCCGATTTCAAGTATTTGATGTACCAAACACGCTATATATGTCCGATTTCCATGAAATTTGGAATGCGTGACGGAACGTGGCTTATAACAAAATGTACCAAACTATATCGAAATCGGTTCAGATTTGGATATAGATCCCATATATATTTTCGTCCGATTTCAAGTATTTGATATACCAAACACGCTACATATGTCCGATTTCAATGAAATTTGGAATGTGAGACTAAATTTGTCGTAGAAATGAGTATGCCAAATTATATTGAAATCGGTTCAGATATGGATATAGCTCCTATATATATTTTCGGACTATTTCATGTATTTGATGCACCAAACCCACTATGTATGTCCAATTCAATGAAATTTGGAATGTGTGACTAAATTTGTTGTAGAAATGAGTATGCCAAATTATACTGAAATCGGTTAAGATTTGGATATAGCTCCTATATATATTTTCGGCCTATTTCAAGTATTTAATATACCAAACACGCTACATATGTCCAATTTCAATGAAATTTGGAATGTGTGACTAAATTTGTTGTAGAAATGAGTATGCCAAATTATGTTGAAATCGGTTCAGATTTGGATATAGCTCCTATATATATTTTCGGCCGATTTCATGTATTTGATGTACCCAACCCACTATGTATGTCCAATTTCAATGAAATTTGGAATGTGTGACTAAATTTGTTGTAGAAATGAGTATGCCAAATTATATTGAAATCGGTTCATATTTGGATATAGCTCCTATATATATTTTCGGCCGATTTCATGTATTTGATGCCCCAAACACGCTATGTATGTCCAATGTGTATCTAAATTTGGTGTAGAAATAAGTATTGAAATCGGTGTTGATTTGGCTATAGCTCCCATATTTATTTCAATGAAATTTGTGCGGTATTCTATATCTATAAACGAGGAAAATGTTTGTACGTTTGTTTGAAGTTTATGGACTCAAAAACCGCTGAACCGATCTTCCTGAAACTTTCAGAGTATATTACCACATGGCCTGAAAGTCTCACAGGCTATATAAATCTTAAAAATTCCGCCCCGATCTGGAGATATAGCCTCAGGATCGGAGGTACCACCAAAAAATGTAGACTTTGTATGCTGATATCTAACGAACGATTATCGATACAGTCTTCAAATTTGGAATATGTGACGGAATTTAGTCTAAAAATAAATTTGCCAAGGTAATTTGAAATCTGCTCAGATTTGGATATATATTTTCGGCAGATTTAATGCATTTGATGCATAAAACACGTTTTGTATGCCCAATTCCAATGAAATTTTGAATGTGTGACGGAATTTATTGCAGAAATAAATGTTCCAAACTATTTTGAAATCGGTTCAGATTGGGATAAAGCTAACATATATATTTTTTGGCGATTTCATGTATTTTCTACACCAAACACGCCATGTATGTTTAATTTTGACGAAATTTGGAATCTTTGACGGAATTGATCCTAGAAATTAGTTTGTCAAATTATATTGAAATCGGATCAGATTTGGCCGATTTCATGTATTTTATGCAATAAATACCTTATGTATGTCCAATTTCAATGAAATTTGAAATATGTGGCGGAAATTGATCTACAAAAAAATTTGTCAAATTATATTAAAATCGGTTCAGATTTACATATAGCTCCCACATATATTTTCGGTCGATTTCATGTATTTGATGCACCAAACACGCTATGTAAGCCCAATTTCAATGAAATGGAATATGTTGCGAAAATTGGTCTACAAAACAAATTGGTAAATTATATTGAAAGAATTTCAGTCAATAGAATTTCAGGAAATGCACGAACGTACAAATCCATTGATACTGTGGCAACTGAAGACGACGCGGTTAACTATCCAGTTGAATTACTAAATTCGTTGGATCTTCCAGGCTTTCCACCACATAATTTAGTACTAAAAGTTGGTGTTCTTATCTATATATATAAAAGAGCTTAGTGAGTGAGTGAGTGAGTGAGTGAGTGAGTGAGTGAGTGACTGACATATCATCGCCCAGACGAAACCGCTGAAGCTAGAAAGCTGAAATTTTGACTGTGGGTTGCTGTCGGTGTGTAGGGGTGAGATAAGGCTGGGTTTTTGGAAATTCGACCTAGAAGGGTACGAAAAGTACTAAAAGGTACTAAATATGGTACCCTTTGTATTAGGCAAACGGGAAGAGCTAGAATTCTGAAATTTGGAATGAGGGTAACTGATGGAGAGTTAGAAAGATGTATCAAAGGGTTTTTGGAAATTCGACCTATAAGTGTACGAAAAGTTACTAAATTTGGTACCAATTGTATATTTTGAGCGGATATAGCTACAATCTTCATATTTGGTATAGGAATCAAGTTTGGGAAATGGTGTGGATATAAGAAAATGATTTTGGAAGTTCGTACTTATGTGTACGAGAAGTACTAAATGGTACTAAATTTGGTACAATTTGGATTTAGGTGAACGGATAGAGCTGAAAACCTGAAATTTGGAATTTAGATTACCGTTGAAGTGTACGATTGAGATATGGGGGTAGTTTTGGAAATTCGTACTTATGTGTACGAAAAGTACTAAATGGTACCAAATTTGGTACAATTTGGATTTAGATAGACATGAAAACCTGAAATTTGGAATTAAGATTACTGATGGAGTGAAGGATTGAGGTAGTTTTGGAAATTCCTACTTATGGTTACGAAAAGTAGTAAACGGTACTAAATTTGGTACAAATTGGATTTGGGCAAACGGATAGAGCTGAAATCCTCAAATTTGGAATTTAGTTACCTTTGGAGTGGAGGATTGAGTTAATCTTGGAAATTCGTACTTATGGGTACGGAAAGTACTAAATGGTACAAAATTTGGTACAACTTAAATTTTGTTGAACGGATAGAGCTGGAATCCTAAAATTATGATTTAAGATTACTATTGGGGTGTAGGATTGAGCAAGTTTTGGAAATTCGTACTTAGGGGGTACGAAAAGTACTAAATGGTACGCAATTTGGATTTGGGTGAACGGATACAGCTGGAGTGCTGAAATTGGAATTAAGATTACAGATAGAGTGTATGATTGAGGAAGTTTTGGAAGTTCGTACTTATGGGTTCGAAAAGTACTAAATTTGGTACAATTTGGATTTGGGGGAACGTATAGAGCTGGGATCCCGATATTTGGAATTAAGATTACTGTTGGACTGTAGGATTGACTTAGTCTTGGAAATTCGTACTTATGGGTACGGAAAGTACTAAATGGTACTAAATTTGGTACAATTTAAATTTAGGTGGACGGATAGAGCTGTAATCCTGAAATTTGGAATTAAAATTGCTTATGGAGTGTAGGATTGAGGTAGCTTCGGAAATTCGTACTTATGGGTACGGAAAGTACTAAATGGTACTAAGTTTGGTACATTTTGGATTTGGGTGAACAGATAGAGCTGGAATCCTGAAATTTCTAATTAAGATTACTTATGGAGTGTAGGATTGAGGTAGTTTTGGTAATTCGTACTTATGGGTACGGAAAGTAATAAATGGTACTAAATTTAGTACAATTTATATTTGGGTGAAGGAATAGAGCTGGAATCCTGAAATTTCGAGTTAAGGTTACTGTTGGAGTGTGGGATTGAGGAAGTTTTGGAAATTAGTATTTATGGGTACGAAAAGTACTAAATGCTACTAAATTGGGTACAATTTAGATTTGGGTGGAAATTCGTACTTATGGGTACGGAAAGTACTAAATGGTACTAAATTTGGTACAATTTACATTTGGGTGAACGGATACAGCTGGAATTCTGAAATTTCGAGTTACGGTTACTGTTGGAGTGTAGGATTGAGGAAGTTTTGGAAATTCGTACATATGGGAACGATAAGTACTAAATGTGGTACAATTTGAATCTTGGGGAACGAATAGAGCTGGAATCCTGAAATTTGGAATTAAGATTACTGTTGGACTGTAGGATTGACTTAGTCTTGGAAATTCGTACTTATGGGTACGGAAAGTACTAAATGGTACTAAATTTGGTACAATTTAAATTTAGGTGGACGAATAGAGTTGGAATCCTGTAATTTAGAATTAAGATTACTTATGGAGTGTAGAATTGAGGTAGTTTCGGAAATTCGTACTTATAGGTACGGAAAGTACTAGATGGTACTAATTTTGGTAAATTTTGGATTTGGGTGAACAGATAGAGCTGGAATCCTGAAATTTATATTAAGATTACTTATGGAATGTAGCATTGAGGTAGTTTTGGAAATTCGTACTTATGGGTACGGAAAGTACTAAATGGTACTAAATTTGATACAATTTATATTTGGGTAAAGGAATAGAGCTGGAATCCTGAAATTTCGAGTTAAGGTTACTGTTGGAGTGTAGGATTGAGGAAGTTTTGGAAATTCGTATTTATGGGTACGAAAAGTACTAAATGCTACTAAATTTGGTACAATTTAGATTTGGGTGGACGGATAGAGGTGGAATCCTGAAATGTAATGTAATTTAGAATTAAGATTACTTATGGAGTGTAGAATTGAGGTAGTTTCGGAAATTCGTACTTATAGGTACGGAAAGTACTAAATGGTACTAATTTTGGTAAATTTTGGATTTGGTTGAACAGATAGAGCTGGAATCCTGAAATTTATATTAAGATTACTTATGGAATGTAGCATTGAGGTAGTTTTGGAAATTCGTACTTATGGGTACGGAAAGTACTAAATGGTACTAAATTTGGTACAATTTATATTTGGGTAAAGGAATAGAGCTGGAATCCTGAAATTTCGAGTTAAGGTTACTGTTGGAGTGTAGGATTGAGGAAGTTTTGGAAATTCGTATTTATGGGTACGAAAAGTACTAAATGCTACTAAATTTGGTACAATTTAGATTTGGGTGGACGGATAGAGGTGGAATCCTGAAATTCGTAATTTCTGTTGGAGATAGTTATTGAAATTCGTACTTTCATACGAAAAGTATTAATGGTATTATGAATAGAGGCGGATTTCGAAAATTTGGTATTATAGCCGCTGTTGGTGTGTAGGGTTGAGATATGGATGTGGTTGTGGATATACGTACAATAAGTGTACGGAAATTACTAAGTGGCACAGAATTTGGTCCAAATTGTTATTGTGTAGAGGCGTAGAGCTGAAATTGTGAAATCCGGTATTAGCATAGCAGTTGACGTTTAGAGTAGAGATAGAGAGGAACTTTTGTATGTATACGAAAAATAATGTATACGAAAAATACTAAATCGCGGTTGGGATATAGTTTTGGATAAAAGGAAGCAATTTTTGAAACTTATACATACTTATTTATTAAATTTGTGTTTGTGTTTAGATACAGATTTTTTGAAATGCATACAAATTCTAAAATTAGGCTGTGGGCTAGATGATTTATTGAGAAATACGAAATGTACTAAATGCTATTACATTTGACGTTGGGTTGCAATAAATTTGGTATTGGGCTAAGGAATAGAAGTGAAGTTCTGATATATTATTGATTTGTCAAGTTCATTGGTAGAGGTGGTCGTACAATGAGTGTACTAGAAGTATTAAATAATACTAAATATTGAAGCACTGGTATTGGGTGAATCGATAAATGAAATTTGTTATGAGGATCACTGTTGAGATTGGTTCAGAATATTTGTTTAAATCCGCCTTTAAATGTATGAAAGGTTTCTACATGTAATACCATTGACATTGGGCAAACAAGTAGAGATAAAACTGTAACGTTTGAGCTAAGGTCCTGGATTTTAAAAATTGTACTGAATAATGTGGCTCCGCGAAAAATGGGCCCAGGAAATATGACCCCAAAAGGCATTGTGAAAAATGGCCCCAATTTTGGGGTGAAACTGTATAATGAATTTTGACCCCAATATACCTCGAACAATTTCCCCCCAAAATAATGCAATATTACCCCAACAATAAAATGAAAAATTGCCCCAAGTTTGGGGTAATTTTGCCTAATGAAGTTTTACTCCAAAATAAAAAATGCAATTTCGCCCCAAAAATTTTATAATTTTTATTGGTAACTAGCTGAACCCGGTGCGCTTCGCTACCCCTTTAGATTGATATGCATTTGAAATTTTACGGATTTTTTGAAATCAGAAAGAAATCAAATTAAAAAATTTAAAGTAAAGTATTTATTGTAATGCTTTAGGATATACAATGTTTTTTGTTTTTCCTTCAGGAGCGTAAACAAACAAATCGGCCGGTCTACCAACACGTGAACATGCAACGTAGAGCTGACCATGAGAAAAGCAAGAACATGCTAAATTTAGGCCCCTTTGGATTTATTTATAGTCATTGCAAATGCTAAACGTACAGGAAACTGCAATCTTTTAAAATTGAAGGGCGTTTCTGTTGCTATTAGAGGGATTCGAGGTAGCAGTACATCTGAACCTATATACTTCCTAGTAATAATCGTTGCCTCAATTAAATAGTTATGTAGTTTTTTTTTCTGTTAACCTTGTACCATTGCAAAGGCGAGGTGGGTCTATGTTTCTTTATAAAATAATAAGAACACCAACTTTTAGTACTAAATTATGTGGTGGAAAGCCTGGAAGATCCAACGAATTTAGTAATTCAACTGGATAGTTAACCGCGTCGTCTTCAGTTGCCACAGTATCAATGGATTTGTACGTTCGTGCATTTCCTGAAATTCTATTGACTGAAATTCTTTCAATATAATTTACCAATTTGTTTTGTAGACCAATTTTCGCAACATATTCCATTTCATTGAAATTGGGCTTACATAGCGTGTTTGGTGCATCAAATACATGAAATCGACCGAAAATATATGTGGGAGCTATATGTAAATCTGAACCGATTTTAATATAATTTGACAAATTTTTTTGTAGATCAATTTCCGCCACATATTTCAAATTTCATTGAAATTGGACATACATAAGGTATTTATTGCATAAAATACATGAAATCGGCCAAATCTGATCCGATTTCAATATAATTTGACAAACTAATTTCTAGGATCAATTCCGTCAAAGATTCCAAATTTCGTCAAAATTAAACATACATGGCGTGTTTGGTGTAGAAAATACATGAAATCGCCAAAAAATATATGTGTTAGCTTTATCCCAATCTGAACCGATTTCAAAATAGTTTGGAACATTTATTTCTGCAATAAATTCCGTCACACATTCAAAATTTCATTGGAATTGGGCATACAAAACGTGTTTTATGCATCAAATGCATTAAATCTGCCGAAAATATATATCCAAATCTGAGCAGATTTCAAATTACCTTGGCAAATTTATTTTTAGACTAAATTCCGTCACATATTCCAAATTTGAAGACTGTATCGATAATCGTTCGTTAGATATCAGCATACAAAGTCTACATTTTTTGGTGGTACCTCCGATCCTGAGGCTATATCTCCAGATCGGGGCGGAATTTTTAAGATTTATATAGCCTGTGAGACTTTCAGGCCATGTGGTAATATACTCTGAAAGTTTCAGGAAGATCGGTTCAGCGGTTTTTGAGTCCATAAACTTCAAACAAACGTACAAACATTTTCCTCGTTTATAGATATAGAATACCGCACAAATTTCATTGAAATAAATATGGGAGCTATAGCCAAATCAACACCGATTTCAATACTTATTTCTACACCAAATTTAGATACACATTGGACATACATAGCGTGTTTGGGGCATCAAATACATGAAATCGGCCGAAAATATATATAGGAGCTATATCCAAATATGAACCGATTTCAATATAATTTGGCATACTCATTTCTACAACAAATTTAGTCACACATTCCAAATTTCATTGAAATTGGACATACATAGTGGGTTGGGTGCATCAAATACATGAAATCGGCCGAAAATATATATAGGAGCTATATCCAAATCTGAAACGATTTCAATATAATTCTGCATACTCATTTCTACAACAAATTTAGTCACACATTCCAAATTTCATTGAAATTGGACATACATAGTGGGTTGGGTACATCAAATACATGAAATCGGCCGAAAATATATATAGGAGCTATATCCAAATCTGAACCGATTTCAACATAATTTGGCATACTCATTTCTACAACAAATTTAGTCACACATTCCAAATTTCATTGAAATTGGACATATGTAGCGTGTTTGGTATATTAAATACTTGAAATAGGCCGAAAATATATATAGGAGCTATATCCAAATCTTAACCGATTTCAGTATAATTTGGCATACTCATTTCTACAACAAATTTAGTCACACATTCCAAATTTCATTGAATTGGACATACATAGTGGGTTTGGTGCATCAAATACATGAAATAGTCCGAAAATATATATAGGAGCTATATCCATATCTGAACCGATTTCAATATAATTTGGCATACTCATTTCTACGACAAATTTAGTCTCACATTCCAAATTTCATTGAAATCGGACATATGTAGCGTGTTTGGTATATCAAATACTTGAAATCGGACG
Organism: Musca autumnalis; assembly: GCF_047663935.1. Lineage (NCBI taxonomy): Eukaryota > Metazoa > Arthropoda > Insecta > Diptera > Muscidae > Musca > Musca autumnalis. The sequence goes on from NW_027411977.1 coordinate 152,713,676, forward strand.
AAAATATGTATGGGATCTATATCCAAATCTGAACCGATTTCGATATAGTTTGGTACATTTTGTTATAAGCCACGTTCCGTCACGCATTCCAAATTTCATGGAAATCGGACATATATAGCGTGTTTGGTACATCAAATACTTGAAATCGGACGAAAATATATATGGGAGCTATATCCAAATCTGGGCCGATTTCGATATATTTTGGCACATTTATTTTTAGGCAAAAATCCATCACACGTTTCGAATTTGGAGTCTGTATCTGTAACCGTTCTATAGATACTTGTATACAAAGTTTAAATTTTTTGGAGGTACCTCCGATTCTGATGCTATATCTCCGGATCAGAGCGGAATTTCGAAACTTTTTATAGCCTATGTTACTTTCAGGCGATGTAGTAATATACCCTGAAAATTTCAGCAAGATCGGTTCAGCGGTTTTTGAGTCTATAAATTTCAAACAAACAAACACACAAACAAACAAACATACAAACATTTTTCTATTTTATATATATAGATAGATATAAAAACAACCAACCATAGTATCGTTTACATTTTCTATGCAGTAAGGACAAATAAAATGTTTCGATTTACCCAATGTTGAACAACACTTTAACTGTTTGCAAGGAAGCATCACAACAATTTAAAAATTGTCCTTCCATAATACATATTCACACCATTTCTTCTAACTTTCTGATAAAAATCTAAATATATCGACACAATTAAAACAGATACAATTGAAGTAACTTGTATGATATTGCAAACTAGAATATATTTTAATATATAGTAACTATGTGGGGGAAAGATTATATGATTAATAAATCGGAGAAGCCACTAGAGAAAATTAAAAAATCGCGCGATTTTTTAAGTTTCTCTAGTGGTTTCTTTAATATATTAATCATACAATCTTTCCCCCGCATAGTTTTTCATATAAAAACAGATTTTATAAACTGTGTGAAATCGATTTTTATTTGTAATACTTGTGAAGGAGCATAGGTGAAATTGTTTTAAAAATCGCGCGATTTTTAAAACAATCTCATTAATGCTCATTCACAAATTTGAAATCAATTTTTAAAACCAAAAAACAGATATTATGAACTGTTTGAAATCGATTTTTGTGTAATACTTGTGAAGGAGCATTGGTGAAATCAATTTTTAAAACAAAAATAGATATTATGAACCAATGTTCATTCACAAATTTGAAATTAATTTTTAAAACAAAAACCGATATGATGAACGGTTGGAAATCGATTTTTATTTGTAATACTTGTGAAGGAGCATTGGTGAGATTGTTTTAAAAATCGCGCGATTAATATCTGTTTTTTATTATAATATTTCAGTTATCTTACGAGTATAAACATACTAACATAAAATGCTCTCCAATACGCACTCTATACTTTTTCTTTCATTTTTTAATTACAAATTCACACTTCTTACGACTTCCACAGTAGGGATAGGTAATGGAAAGCAATAATCGATTTTTCGACTATTCGATTATGATCTAAATCTTAAAATGCGATTTTTCGGTCTTTCGATTATTTCAGTTGTCTTAAAACTCAACTTTCGACTTTTTCATAACCGCAGAAAATCGATTATAATCGACTATTCGTCGATTTTCGAGTTTTCTTTTGAAACTGTAAAACCTCCAAAAGTGTAAAACCGCCAAGTCAACAATCTATGGTCAAACTCGAAAATCGATCACAAGATAATCGATTATGCGATTTTCCTTCCAAAAAAAGTCGACTACGATTTTTAGATTTTTGACTGCAAAAAATCGATTAATCGATTAACCGAAAGTCGACTTACCTATCCCTATTCCACAGAACATCTACGAATAAATGGTTTGCAAAGTTGATATATTTTACAACGGAGTAAAACGTAAATTGCTCTTGTACGATTATAAATATAAAACAAATTTTTGTAAAATTTAATTTTCATTTTTGAAAAATAACTCAGAAACGCAAAAGGCCCCAAACATCACAGAAAATAATTTTGGGGCCTTTTTGCATTTTTAATGTTTGGGGTCATATTTCATTTTTATTGAAATGCAATTATGCCCCAATTTTTTGGTGCAAAAATACCCCAAAAATTTGTGAAAAACTGCCCCAAATTTCGTGTTGTTGTAATGTACACCATTTTTTGGGGTCATTTTGCAATTTTGCTTTGGGGCAATTTTGCATTGGGGCCATTTTTTCGCGGAGCCGAATAATGTACTATTGTTTCTAGGTTAACACGAATTCGGTTTCTAAATAATGTACTGAAGGTTTCAACATCCTGAGAAAAAAAGGCCTAAAATAAAATGTCTCATTAACTGTTTTATAGGGTAACATCCTCTGAATAATGGTATTCTACATTTTTATATCGCAAATTCCAAAATTGGGTTGGAAAATGCGGATAAAATTTTCAAAATACCCATACCGTTCTAATAAAACATGGACTGAAATTTAAAATATAGGCTGCTGTAGAAGTGTAGAGGTCTTTTTTTTTTTGAAATTCGAACAAAACGTGTACGAGCAGTACTTGAAGGAAATTAAATATCAATTCAAATAGGCATTAGTACATCAAAATGTTCAGTGATCTCCATATTAAATATTGTTTATTTGTATATTATTCCTTTTCCGCATACGAAGTAGCGGGTATTTTGCTAGTTATTTTATAAAGAAACATAGACCCACCTCGCCTTTGCAATGGTACAAGGTTAACAGAAAAAAAAACTACATAACTATTTAATTGAGGCAACGATTATTACTAGGAAGTATATAGGTTCAGATGTACTGCTACCTCGAATCCCTCTAATAGCAACAGAAACGCCCTTCAATTTTAAAAGATTGCAGTTTCCTGTACGTTTAGCATTTGCAATGACTATAAATAAATCCAAAGGGGCCTAAATTTAGCATGTTCTTGCTTTTCTCATGGTCAGCTCTACGTTGCATGTTCACGTGTTGGTAGACCGGCCGATTTGTTTGTTTACGCTCCTGAAGGAAAAACAAAAAACATTGTATATCCTAAAGCATTACAATAAATACTTTACTTTAAATTTTTTAATTTGATTTCTTTCTGATTTCAAAAAATCCGTAAAATTTCAAATGCATATCAATCTAAAGGGGTAGCGAAGCGCACCGGGTTCAGCTAGTTACCAATAAAAATTATAAAATTTTTGGGGCGAAATTGCATTTTTTATTTTGGAGTAAAACTTCATTAGGCAAAATTACCCCAAACTTGGGGCAATTTTTCATTTTATTGTTGGGGTAATATTGCATTATTTTGGGGGGAAATTGTTCGAGGTATATTGGGGTCAAAATTCATTATACAGTTTCACCCCAAAATTGGGGCCATTTTTCACAATGCCTTTTGGGGTCATATTTCCTGGGCCCATTTTTCGCGGAGCCACATTATTCAGTACAATTTTTAAAATCCAGGACCTTAGCTCAAACGTTACAGTTTTATCTCTACTTGTTTGCCCAATGTCAATGGTATTACATGTAGAAACCTTTCATACATTTAAAGGCGGATTTAAACAAATATTCTGAACCAATCTCAACAGTGATCCTCATAACAAATTTCATTTATCGATTCACCCAATACCAGTGCTTCAATATTTAGTATTATTTAATACTTCTAGTACACTCATTGTACGACCACCTCTACCAATGAACTTGACAAATCAATAATATATCAGAACTTCACTTCTATTCCTTAGCCCAATACCAAATTTATTGCAACCCAACGTCAAATGTAATAGCATTTAGTACATTTCGTATTTCTCAATAAATCATCTAGCCCACAGCCTAATTTTAGAATTTGTATGCATTTCAAAAAATCTGTATCTAAACACAAACACAAATTTAATAAATAAGTATGTATAAGTTTCAAAAATTGCTTCCTTTTATCCAAAACTATATCCCAACCGCGATTTAGTATTTTTCGTATACATTATTTTTCGTATACATACAAAAGTTCCTCTCTATCTCTACTCTAAACGTCAACTGCTATGCTAATACCGGATTTCACAATTTCAGCTCTACGCCTCTACACAATAACAATTTGGACCAAATTCTGTGCCACTTAGTAATTTCCGTACACTTATTGTACGTATATCCACAACCACATCCATATCTCAACCCTACACACCAACAGCGGCTATAATACCAAATTTTCGAAATCCGCCTCTATTCATAATACCATTAATACTTTTCGTATGAAAGTACGAATTTCAATAACTATCTCCAACAGAAATTACGAATTTCAGGATTCCACCTCTATCCGTCCACCCAAATCTAAATTGTACCAAATTTAGTAGCATTTAGTACTTTTCGTACCCATAAATACGAATTTCCAAAACTTCCTCAATCCTACACTCCAACAGTAACCTTAACTCGAAATTTCAGGATTCCAGCTCTATTCCTTTACCCAAATATAAATTGTACCAAATTTAGTACCATTTAGTACTTTCCGTACCCATAAGTACGAATTTCCAAAACTACCTCAATGCTACATTCCATAAGTAATCTTAATATAAATTTCAGGATTCCAGCTCTATCTGTTCAACCAAATCCAAAATTTACCAAAATTAGTACCATTTAGTACTTTCCGTACCTATAAGTACGAATTTCCGAAACTACCTCAATTCTACACTCCATAAGTAATCTTAATTCTAAATTACATTACATTTCAGGATTCCACCTCTATCCGTCCACCCAAATCTAAATTGTACCAAATTTAGTAGCATTTAGTACTTTTCGTACCCATAAATACGAATTTCCAAAACTTCCTCAATCCTACACTCCAACAGTAACCTTAACTCGAAATTTCAGGATTCCAGCTCTATTCCTTTACCCAAATATAAATTGTATCAAATTTAGTACCATTTAGTACTTTCCGTACCCATAAGTACGAATTTCCAAAACTACCTCAATGCTACATTCCATAAGTAATCTTAATATAAATTTCAGGATTCCAGCTCTATCTGTTCACCCAAATCCAAAATTTACCAAAATTAGTACCATCTAGTACTTTCCGTACCTATAAGTACGAATTTCCGAAACTACCTCAATTCTACACTCCATAAGTAATCTTAATTCTAAATTACAGGATTCCAACTCTATTCGTCCACCTAAATTTAAATTGTACCAAATTTAGTACCATTTAGTACTTTCCGTACCCATAAGTACGAATTTCCAAGACTAAGTCAATCCTACAGTCCAACAGTAATCTTAATTCCAAATTTCAGGATTCCAGCTCTATTCGTTCCCCAAGATTCAAATTGTACCACATTTAGTACTTATCGTTCCCATATGTACGAATTTCCAAAACTTCCTCAATCCTACACTCCAACAGTAACCGTAACTCGAAATTTCAGAATTCCAGCTGTATCCGTTCACCCAAATGTAAATTGTACCAAATTTAGTACCATTTAGTACTTTCCGTACCCATAAGTACGAATTTCCACCCAAATCTAAATTGTACCCAATTTAGTAGCATTTAGTACTTTTCGTACCCATAAATACTAATTTCCAAAACTTCCTCAATCCCACACTCCAACAGTAACCTTAACTCGAAATTTCAGGATTCCAGCTCTATTCCTTCACCCAAATATAAATTGTACTAAATTTAGTACCATTTATTACTTTCCGTACCCATAAGTACGAATTACCAAAACTACCTCAATCCTACACTCCATAAGTAATCTTAATTAGAAATTTCAGGATTCCAGCTCTATCTGTTCACCCAAATCCAAAATGTACCAAACTTAGTACCATTTAGTACTTTCCGTACCCATAAGTACGAATTTCCGAAGCTACCTCAATCCTACACTCCATAAGCAATTTTAATTCCAAATTTCAGGATTACAGCTCTATCCGTCCACCTAAATTTAAATTGTACCAAATTTAGTACCATTTAGTACTTTCCGTACCCATAAGTACGAATTTCCAAGACTAAGTCAATCCTACAGTCCAACAGTAATCTTAATTCCAAATATCGGGATCCCAGCTCTATACGTTCCCCCAAATCCAAATTGTACCAAATTTAGTACTTTTCGAACCCATAAGTACGAACTTCCAAAACTTCCTCAATCATACACTCTATCTGTAATCTTAATTCCAATTTCAGCACTCCAGCTGTATCCGTTCACCCAAATCCAAATTGCGTACCATTTAGTACTTTTCGTACCCCCTAAGTACGAATTTCCAAAACTTGCTCAATCCTACACCCCAATAGTAATCTTAAATCATAATTTTAGGATTCCAGCTCTATCCGTTCAACAAAATTTAAGTTGTACCAAATTTTGTACCATTTAGTACTTTCCGTACCCATAAGTACGAATTTCCAAGATTAACTCAATCCTCCACTCCAAAGGTAACTAAATTCCAAATTTGAGGATTTCAGCTCTATCCGTTTGCCCAAATCCAATTTGTACCAAATTTAGTACCGTTTACTACTTTTCGTAACCATAAGTAGGAATTTCCAAAACTACCTCAATCCTTCACTCCATCAGTAATCTTAATTCCAAATTTCAGGTTTTCATGTCTATCTAAATCCAAATTGTACCAAATTTGGTACCATTTAGTACTTTTCGTACACATAAGTACGAATTTCCAAAACTACCCCCATATCTCAATCGTACACTTCAACGGTAATCTAAATTCCAAATTTCAGGTTTTCAGCTCTATCCGTTCACCTAAATCCAAATTGTACCAAATTTAGTACCATTTAGTACTTCTCGTACACATAAGTACGAACTTCCAAAATCATTTTCTTATATCCACACCATTTCCCAAACTTGATTCCTATACCAAATATGAAGATTGTAGCTATATCCGCTCAAAATATACAATTGGTACCAAATTTAGTAACTTTTCGTACACTTATAGGTCGAATTTCCAAAAACCCTTTGATACATCTTTCTAACTCTCCATCAGTTACCCTCATTCCAAATTTCAGAATTCTAGCTCTTCCCGTTTGCCTAATACAAAGGGTACCATATTTAGTACCTTTTAGTACTTTTCGTACCCTTCTAGGTCGAATTTCCAAAAACCCAGCCTTATCTCACCCCTACACACCGACAGCAACCCACAGTCAAAATTTCAGCTTTCTAGCTTCAGCGGTTTCGTCTGGGCGATGATATGTCAGTCACTCACTCACTCACTCACTCACTCACTCACTAAGCTCTTTTATATATATAGATATATATATAGATGTATAATTACATTAATTTCATATTATAAAATAACCAATATATTAATTTAATAAATAAATAAAAATTGGTACTAGGTAATATTTTCAACTCTTAACTATAAAAATTATATATTAATTTTTACATAGAAATAAATCAATTATATCCCCTAATATAAAGATTCATTCTATTGTAATTTTATTTAATATTTTAACAAATAAATATTAAATTTATTAATTATAAAATAATTTAAATTAGTAATAAAAAAATCAAAAAGTAAAAAATGAACCATCAGAATTTTTAAAAATCCATAAATTTTATCAAAATTCCGATTTTTTTTTTAAATTTTTGAAAAATTTAAAAATTTTTAGTGTTATTTTTTCATATAAAAAATTTTTATAATATATATTTAATGTTTATAATAACATTAATTTAATATTATAAGGGGTATCTATTTTTTATTTGAAGCGTGCAGAATCTGAAATTAGGTCTATATACTCTATTATATAGATAGATATATATATATATATATATATATATATATATATATATATATATATATATATATAAATGTTTAATTAATCACTATTTATCTATTGATCTAGAATCAAAAAAAAAATTTCTATAACAATCCAATTAATCATAATAGACAAATTAATCTTTATTATCCATCTATTTATCTATCAATAGTAATATAATGTCTAATATATAGTATAATTATATAAATAATTTATATATTAATAATCAATTAGATGAATATAGTTATATATATAAATCATTTATATATATATACATCTATATAATATAAATAATATAGATATTATTAAATATTGTATATAGATAAATCTATATATATATATATATATATATATATATACATATATGCAAAAATTAATTATCTATATATATATCTCTAATATATAACATATTTTTATTATATATATACGTATAAATATAATATATATAACTGATATTATTTTTGTTATATATATACATATAAATATGATATATATAGCTAATATTTATAATTACATTAATTTTGTATTATAATAATTTATATAATATATATTTAATGTTTTTAATAACATTGATTTAATATTATAAGGGGTATCTATTTTTTATTTGAAGCGTGCAGAATCTGAAATTAGGTCTATATACTCTATTATATAGATAGATATATATATATATATATATATATATAAATGTTTAATTAATCACTATTTATCTATTGATCTAGAATCAAAAAAAAAATTCTATAACAATCCAATTAATCATAATAGACAAATTAATCTTTATTATCCATCTATTTATCTATCAATAGTAATATAATGTCTAATATATAGTATACATTATATAAATAATTTATATATTAATAATCAATTAGATGAATATAGTTATATATATAAATCATTTATATATATACATCTATATAATATAAATAATATAGATATTATTAAATATTGTATATAGATAAATCTATATATATATATATATATATATATATATATATATATATATGCAAAAATTAATTATCTATATATATATATATATATATATATATATATATATATATATATATCTAATATATAACATATTTTTATTATATATATATACGTATAAATATAATATATATAACTAATATTATTTTTGTTATATATATACATATAAATATGATATATATAGCTACTATTTATAATTACATTAATTTTGTATTATAATAATTTATATAATATATATTTAATGTTTTTAATAACATTGATTTAATATTATAAGGGGTATCTATTTTTTATTTGAAGCGTGCAGAATCTGAAATTAGGTCTATATACTCTATTATATAGATATATATATATATATATATATATATATATATATATATATATATATATATATATAAATGTTTAATTAATCACTATTTATCTATTGATCTAGAATCAAAAAAAAATTTCTATAACAATCCAATTAATCATAATAGACAAATTAATCTTTATTATCCATCTATTTATCTATCAATAGTAATATAATGTCTAATATATAGTATACATTATATAGATAATTTATATATTAATAATCAATTAGATGAATATAGTTATATATATAAATCATTTATATATATATATATATATATACATCTATATAATATAAATAATATAGATATTATTAAATATTGTATATAGATAAATCTATATATATATATATATATATATATATATATATATATATATATATATATATATTATCTATATATATATATATAATTTTAAAAAACCCTAAATTACATTCTTAAAAATTTTTAAAAATTATACTAATTTTAATTCACTATAAAAAAATAAAAAAATTATTTTTTTCCAAAATTTCACAAAAAAATTACTATAAAGAAGGAAAAAAAAAAGAGTCAAGTTTCATTGAATGAATTGCCTGATAAAAGGATTACCTTGATAGGGTAAATTATGTAATTAATATTACATTCATTAATTATATTTAATAGAATTAAACTATTTCTAAAAGTATCAAAAACTTTTGTGCATCGTACACCAAAATATAAAAAGATAAGCTAATTAAGCTACTGGGCTCATACCCCATTTATAAAGGTTCTAATCCTTTTCTTTTTAATTTTTAATAATTCATCAAAAATTATATTTTTAGCTATTTTAATAATAGGAACTTTAATTGCTATTTCAGCTAACTCTTGAATAGGAGCCTGAATAGGGTTAGAAATTAATTTATTAGCTTTTATCCCCCTAATAAGAGGTAATAAATTAATATCTACAGAAGCATCTTTAAAGTACTTTTTAACGCAAGCATTAGCTTCTTCTGTATTTTTGTTTGCAGTAATCCTATTTTTATTAAATATAAATAGAGACTCGAATTATTTAATAGAAATAATTATTTTCTCTGCTCTTTTATTAAAAAGTGGATCTGCTCCTTTTCATTTTTGATTTCCTAATGTAATAGAAGGGTTATCATGAATTAATGCATTAATTTTAATAACTTGACAAAAGATTGCTCCTTTAATATTAATTTCTTATGTAATTTTTAAGCCATTAATTATTATTAGAATTATCTTATCAAGCTTAAATGGTGCATTAGGAGGATTAAATCAAACTTCTTTACGTAAATTAATAGCTTATTCATCAATTAATCATTTAGGATGAATATTGGCAGCAATATATAACAGAAATATCTGATTAGTATATTTCTTATTTTATACATTTTTAACATTCTCAATAGTATTTATGTTTAATATATTCAAAATTTCTTATACTAATCAATTATTTACACTATTTTTCCATGAAAAAAGAATTAAATTTTTTTTATTCTTTAACCTTCTTTCATTAGGAGGATTACCACCATTTTTAGGATTTTTACCTAAAATATTTGTAATTCAATCCCTTACTATGAATAATCAATTATTTCTATTGACTTTTATAGTAATAATAACGTTAATTACTTTATATTTTTATATACGATTATGTTATAGAGCTTTCATATTGAATTATTACGAAAATAACTGAATAACATTTTCATTTTATAAAAGTTCTAATATAAAGTTATTATTGATCTTTTCTTATATTTCGACCTTTGGGCTATTTTTAACTTCTTCCTTATATTTCTTTTTTTAAGGTTTTAAGTTAAATAAACTAATAGCCGTCAAAGCTATCAATATAAGAATAATCTTTTAAGCCTTAGTAAATTTATTACTCCTTTAGAATTGCAGTCTAATGTCATTATTGACTATAAAGCTAATTGATTAAAGAGAATGATTCTCATAAATAAATTTACAATCGATTGCCTAAACTTCAGTCATTTAATCGCAACAATGGTTATTTTCTACTAATCACAAAGATATTGGTACCTTATATTTTATCTTTGGAGCATGATCTGGTATAATTGGAACTTCATTAAGAATTTTAATTCGAGCTGAATTAGGACACCCTGGTGCACTAATTGGTGATGACCAAATTTATAATGTTATTGTAACAGCTCATGCTTTTATTATAATTTTCTTTATAGTTATACCTATTATAATTGGAGGATTTGGAAATTGATTAGTTCCTTTAATACTAGGAGCTCCTGATATAGCATTCCCTCGAATGAATAATATAAGTTTCTGACTTTTACCTCCTGCTTTAACCTTATTATTAGTTAGAAGCATAGTAGAAAAGGGAGCTGGGACAGGATGAACTGTATACCCACCTTTATCTTCAATTATTGCTCATGGAGGAGCTTCTGTTGATTTAGCTATTTTTTCATTACATTTAGCTGGAATTTCTTCAATTTTAGGAGCAGTAAATTTTATTACAACCGTAATTAATATGCGGGCTACTGGAATTACATTCGATCGAATACCTCTTTTCGTTTGATCAGTTGTAATTACTGCTCTATTACTTTTACTTTCTCTTCCAGTTTTAGCCGGAGCTATCACAATATTATTAACGGATCGGAATTTAAATACTTCATTCTTTGACCCTGCGGGAGGAGGAGACCCAATTCTTTACCAACATTTATTTTGATTTTTCGGACACCCAGAAGTTTATATTTTAATTTTACCAGGATTTGGAATAATTTCTCATATTATTAGTCAAGAATCTGGAAAGAAGGAAACATTTGGGTCTCTAGGAATAATTTATGCTATACCAGCAATTGGTCTTTTAGGATTCATTGTTTGAGCTCATCATATATTTACAGTTGGAATAGATGTTGATACTCGAGCTTATTTTACTTCAGCAACAATAATTATTGCTGTTCCTACTGGGATTAAAATTTTTAGTTGACTTGCTACATTATATGGGACTCAATTAACTTATTCTCCAGCTATTTTATGAGCCTTAGGGTTTGTATTTTTATTCACTGTAGGAGGACTAACAGGAGTAGTATTAGCTAATTCTTCTGTTGATATTATTTTGCATGACACATATTATGTAGTAGCCCACTTCCATTATGTACTTTCAATAGGAGCTGTATTCGCTATTAAAGCCGGTTTTGTCCACTGATACCCATTATTTACAGGATTAACCCTAAATAATAAGCTTTTAAAAAGTCAATTTGTTATAATATTCATTGGAGTAAATTTAACATTTTTCCCTCAACATTTTTTAGGATTAGCTGGAATACCTCGTCGATATTCTGACTATCCAGATGCTTACACGACATGAAATGTAATCTCAACAATTGGATCAACAATTTCATTATTAGGAATTTTATATTTATTCTATATTATCTGAGAAAGTTTAGTATCCCAACGTCAAGTAATCTTCCCAATTCAATTAAATTCATCAATTGAGTGATTACAAAATACTCCACCTGCTGAACACAGATATAATGAATTGCCTTTATTAGTTAATTTCTAATATGGCAGATTAGTGCAATGGATTTAAGCTCCATATATAAAGTATTTTACTTTTATTAGAAAACTAATGTCAACATGAGCAAATTTAGGTTTACAAGATAGTTCTTCCCCATTAATAGAACAATTAATTTTTTTTCATGATCACGCATTAATAATTTTAGTAATAATCACTGTATTAGTAGGTTATTTAATATTTACTTTATTTTTTAATAATTATGTAAATCGGTACTTATTACATGGACAAACAATTGAAATTATTTGAACTATTTTACCTGCTATTATTTTACTATTTATTGCTTTCCCTTCTTTACGATTACTATATTTATTAGATGAAATTAATGAACCTGCAGTAACTTTAAAGGCTATTGGCCATCAATGATATTGAAGTTATGAATATTCAGATTTTAATAATGTTGAATTCGATTCATATATAATCCCAACTAATGAATTGCCTGTAGATGGATTCCGTTTATTAGATGTTGATAACCGAGTAATTCTTCCTATAAATTCACAAATTCGAATTCTAGTAACAGCTGCCGATGTAATTCATTCATGAACTGTTCCTGCATTAGGTGTAAAAGTAGATGGTACCCCTGGTCGATTAAACCAAACAAATTTTTTAATTAATCGACCAGGACTATTTTATGGGCAATGTTCAGAAATTTGTGGAGCAAATCATAGTTTTATACCAATTGTAATTGAAAGTGTTCCTGTAAATTATTTTATTAAATGAATTTCTAAGAATAATTCTTCATTAGATGACTGAAAGCAAGTACTGGTCTCTTAAACCATTTTATAGTAAATTAGCACTTACTTCTAATGAAAAAATTAGTTAAATATATAACATTAGTTTGTCAAACTAAAATTATTAATTCATTAATATTTTTTAATCCCTCAAATAGCACCAATTGGTTGATTAAGTTTATTTATTATTTTTTCAATTACATTTGTAATTTTTAATATAATAAATTATTACTCATATATTCCTTCAATACCTAAATCAATTTTAAGCAATAAGACTCACTCAACAAAGTCATTAAATTGAAAATGATAACAAATTTATTTTCTGTATTCGACCCATCATCAAGTATTTTTAATCTTTCCTTAAATTGACTAAGTACTTTTTTAGGAATTTTGATAATCCCATCTATATACTGACTAATACCTTCTCGATATCATATTTTTTGAAATAATATTTTATTAACTCTTCATAAAGAATTTAAAACATTATTAGGTCCTATAGGAGCTAACGGTTCTACATTTATTTTCGTTTCATTATTTACTATAATTTTATTTAATAATTTTATAGGATTATTCCCATATATTTTTACTAGCACAAGTCATTTAACATTAACTTTAACATTAGCTCTTCCTTTATGACTATGTTTTATATTATACGGTTGAATTAACAATACTCAACATATGTTTGCCCATTTAGTACCACAAGGAACCCCAGCTATTTTAATACCATTTATAGTATGCATTGAAACAATCAGAAATGTAATTCGACCTGGGACTTTAATTAATAATTGTTCCACAAACATCCCCAGAAGGGACAAGGGAGACTTCTCTCATATCAATGAGTGCACCCCGATTCATATTAGCTCAATGATATGGGACCTACAGTTTATCGCCGAGTCCGAACGGCGTGTCTAAGACACCACTTTTGTAGAGAAGTTTTTCATGGCTGAAATACTCAGGAAATGTCGCCAACATTACTGAGGGGTATTTTGCACCGTTGAAAAGTGTTTTGATGTTGCCTGGCCGGGGAGTCGAACCCACGACCTTATGTGTGCAAGGCGGGTGTGCATACCATTGCACCACGGTGGCACCCACCCACCCTGGGACTTTAGCTGTCCGATTAACAGCAAATATAATTGCCGGACATTTACTATTGACACTTTTAGGAAATACAGGACCTTCTTTATCAGTTATTCTACTTAGTTTCCTAATTATTACCCAAATTGCTTTATTAGTTTTAGAATCAGCAGTTGCTATAATTCAATCTTATGTATTTGCTGTTCTAAGAACATTATATTCTAGAGAAGTAAACTAATGTCAACTCACTCAAATTACCCATTTCACTTAGTAGATTATAGTCCATGACCATTAACAGCTTCAATTGGTGCTATAACAACAGTTGCTGGAATAGTAAAGTGATTTCATCAATATGATAATTCTCTTTTCCTATTAGGTAACGTAATTACAATTTTAACTGTTTATCAATGATGACGAGATGTTTCCCGAGAAGGAACTTACCAAGGTCTTCACACTCTTTCTGTAACAACAGGATTACGATGAGGAATAATCTTATTTATTCTTTCAGAAGTTTTATTTTTTGTTTCATTTTTTTGAGCTTTTTTCCATAGTAGTTTATCTCCTTCAATTGAACTTGGAGCTATATGACCTCCTATAGGAATTACTCCATTTAACCCATTCCAAATTCCTTTATTAAATACTGTAATTTTATTAACTTCTGGAATCACTGTTACTTGAGCTCATCATAGTTTAATGGAAGGAAATCATTCTCACACTACTCAAGGTTTATTTTTTACTGTATTATTAGGGGTCTATTTTACAATTCTTCAAGCTTATGAATATATTGAAGCCCCATTCACAATTGCTGATTCACTTTATGGATCTACTTTTTTTATAGCAACAGGATTTCATGGTCTTCATGTATTAATTGGGACAACTTTTTTAATTGTTTGTTTAGGACGACATTTAAATAATCATTTTTCAAAGAATCATCACTTTGGATTTGAAGCTGCTGCTTGATATTGACACTTTGTTGATATTGTTTGATTATTCCTTTATGTATCAATTTATTGATGAGGAGGATAAATTATTATCTATATAGTATATAAAGTATATTTGACTTCCAATCATATGGTCTATTATTAATAGTATAGATAATTTTTTCAATTTTAACAATTAGCTTAATCCTTTTATTAATTTCTGTAGTAGTAATACTATTAGCTTCACTTTTATCAAAAAAAACTATTGTTGATCGAGAAAAAGCATCTCCATTTGAATGTGGATTTGACCCAAAATCATCATCTCGACTTCCTTTCTCTTTACGATTTTTTTTTAATTACTATTATTTTTTTAATTTTTGATGTAGAAATTGCATTAATTTTACCAATTATTTTAATTATTTAATTTTCAAACCTTATATACTGAACAATTACATCAATTATTTTTATTTTAATTTTATTACTAGGACTTTATCATGAATGAAATCAAGGTATATTAAATTGATCAAATTAATGGTAGGGTTGTAGTTAATTATAACATTTGATTTGCATTCAAAAAGTATTGATTTTTCAATCTACCTTGAATATGAAGCGATATATTGCAATTAGTTTCGACCTAATCTTAGGTAAATTTACCCTTATTCTTTAATTGAAGCCAAAAAGCGGCTTATCACTGTTAATGATAGAATTGAGTATTAAACTCCAATTAAGGAAGTATGATGTTCAAGTAAAAGCTGCTAACTTTTTTCTTTTAATGGTTAAATTCCATTTATACTTCTATTTATATAGTTTAATAAAAACATTACATTTTCATTGTAAAATTAAATAATTTTATTTTATAAATTACTAAAAAAATTCAGTATATTCAAAGATTAATTAATCTCCCTAACATCTTCAGTGTTATACTCTAAATATAAGCTATTTGAATAAAAACAAATTATATATATAAATACAATAACAATCCAAAAAACAAAACTTAATAAATAAATTTTTAAATTATTATTTTGTAATATTTGATTTAACTGAGAATTCTTTGCTAAATTATAATAAAGTTGTTGCCCACCAAAATATTCTGATCAACCCTGATCAAATGACTTAATACTTAACTTTCCTAAAATTAAGGAATAATTAATAATTCCATAAGTAGAAATATAAGGTATAAATCATATAGAGCCTAAAAAATAAGAACTATTATAATTTATTAAAGCCTTATTTATAAAAAATAAAGAAACATTAGAAATTATATAACCTATAAATCCCCCAATTATACATACAAATAATGTTAATAATTTTAAATTTAAATGTAAAATAATAACTTCTGGTGTAGGAAAAATTAATCAATTTAACATACTTCCTCCTACAATTCTTAAAATTAATAAACCTATTATACTCTTTAATATTACTCAACCTTCATCATTTAATATATTCAATGAAGAAAAATTAGAATCCCCAGTTATTGTATAATAAACTAAACGAAAAGAATAACAAACTGTTAAACCAGTAGAAAAAAAATAAAGGAAAAAAGAAAATATATTAATATAAGAAAAAGATACTATTTCTAAAATTAAATCCTTAGAATAAAACCCAGCTAAAAAAGGTATCCCACATAAAGCTAAATTAGCTACATTAAAACAAGAAGATGTCAATGGTATTATTAAGCTTAATCTACCCATTAAACTTGATTATTATTTATATTATGAATAATAGCTCCAGCACACATAAATAATAATGCCTTAAATAAAGCATGAGTTAATAAATGAAAAAAAGCTAACTTATAAAAACCTATAGATAAAATTCTTATTATTAATCCTAATTGTCTTAAAGTAGATAAAGCAATAATCTTTTTTAAATCAAATTCATAATTAGCACCTAATCCAGCTATAAATATAGTTAACCCAGATAATAATAATAATAAATTTCCTATTCAACTTATTCTTAAAACAATATTAAATCGAATTAATAAATAAACACCAGCTGTAACTAAAGTAGAAGAATGAACTAAAGCTGAAACAGGTGTTGGAGCCGCCATAGCTGCAGGTAATCAAGAAGAAAAAGGAATTTGGGCACTCTTAGTTATAGCGGCTAATATAACTAATAACCCTACAATTATTATTTCATTATCAGATTGTATTACATCTAAATAAAAAATATAATTTCAACTCCCATAATTTAATATTCAAGCAATAGCTAATAAAAGAGCCACATCTCCAATTCGGTTAGACAATGCAGTTAATATACCAGCATTATATGACTATTTTGAAAATAAATTACTAAACAATAAGATACTAACCCTAATCCATCTCACCCTAATAAAATTCTAATTAAATTTGGACTAATAATTAATAATATTATTGATATAACAAATATTAATACTAATATAATAAATCGATTAATTTTATAGTCACTTTCTATATATTCTATAATAAATAACTAAAGAAGAAATCATTAATACAAATGATATAAAAATTAATCTTATTCAATCTAATAAAATTGTTATCACAATTATTAAAGAATTTATTGAAACAACTTCTCATTCAATAAAAATTGTATAATCATTTATAATAAAAATTAACCCTATCGTAAATGACAAAAGACTACAAAAAAATAGACTAACGAATCTAATAGAACAAATTGATAAATATTTCACGATTTAAAAAGATTTACTCTTATCATTGACACCACAAATCAATATTTTTATTAAACTATTTAAATTATAACCATAATATACACATATCCTCCTTTAAAATTAATAAATTTAATGGAAATCAATGTAAAAATAAAAGTAAATATTCTCGAATCTTACCTCCTCTAAAAGAATAAATACCTGAAAATAACTTTCCATGTTGTCTATAAGCATATAAATATAATGTATAAGCAGCTCTAAAAAAAGATAACAAAGATAATATTAATATTGTTACCCAAGATCAACTAACAATTCTATTAATTAATGAAATTTCTCCTAATAAATTTAAAGTCGGAGGAGCCGCTATATTTGCTGAACTTAATAAAAATCATCATAAAGCTATAGAAGGTATAAAATTTAATAAACCCTTATTAATTAATAAACTTCGACTACCTAAACGTTCATAAGAAATATTTGCTAAACAAAATAACCCTGAAGAACATAACCCATGAGCAATTATTAAAGTATAAGAACCACATATCCCTATATAAGTTATAGTTATTAGACCAGCTAATACAATTCCTATATGAGCAACCGAAGAATAAGCATTTAATGCCTTAAGATCAGTTTGGCATAAACAAGTTAATCTCACTAATACTCCCCCTACTAATCTAATTCTAATTCAAATAAAATTAAATTTTAATCCTAAAAGTTGTAAAAAAGGGAAAACCCGTAATAAACCGTACCCCCCTAACTTTAACATAATTCCAGCTAAAATTATTGAACCCGAAACAGGAGCTTCTACATGAGCCTTAGGTAATCATAAATGAACTAAAAATATTGGTATTTTTACTAAAAATGCTATAACTAATGAAAAATATAAAATCTCATAATTAAATATATAATTATTTAATAAATAAAAATTCATAGTATTTGTAACCTTATATAAATAAAAAATACCAATTAATATTGGTAACGACACTAATAAAGTATAAAATAATAAATAAACACCAGCTTGTAAACGTTCAGGTTGATACCCCCACCCTAAAATTAAAAACAAAGTAGGAATTAATCTTCTTTCAAAAAATAAATAAAACATAAATAATCTTATTCTACTAAAAGTTAATACTAATATTAATAATAATAAAATAATATTAAATAAAAATAAATTAGTATAATTATTATATTTAAAGACAGATTCTCTAGCCATTAATATTAAAGAAACAATTCATAAACTTAATAAAATCAACCCATAAGAAATCATATCAGAACCAAATAAGTAAGAAATTGACATAAAATAATTTGAATATATATTATTTAAAATAAAAACAAAAGAAATTAAAAATAAAAATCTTTGAACCATTCAATATGAGTTTTTAATAAAACATAATGGAAATAAAAATAAAACTATAAAAATGATTTTTAACATTGTAAAATATTAAATCTTTGAAAATAATCATTTCCATGTGTACGAATTATTGAAACTAAAATTGAAAGACCTAAAGCTCCTTCACAAACTCTAAAAGTTAAAAATATTATTCTAAAAAAATTCTCATAATTATATATATTTAAATATACAAATAATAAAAGAAATAATCTTAAAACAATATATTCTAATCTTAATAATATAGACAATAAATGCTTTCGATTAGAAACAAAAGTAAATACCCCTATAATAAATAAAATTCTAGGTAAACATCAATTTAAAATTATTAACATTAGTTTTAATAGTTTAACAAAAACATTGGTCTTGTAAACCAAAAATAAGATTAATTCTTTTAAAACTTCAAGAAAAAAGAAATTTCTTTATCATTAATCCCCAAAATTAATATTTTATTTAGACTATTTCTTGACATTATACAATGAATTTTAATAACTCTTCTATTTATTTTTAATTTTATTTTTATAAATATTAAACACCCACTAGCAATAGGTTTAACACTTTTAATTCAAACTATTTTAGTGTCAATAATTTCAGGATTAATAACTAAAACATTTTGATTTTCATATATTTTATTTTTAGTATTCTTAGGAGGAATATTAGTTTTATTTATTTATGTAACTTCATTAGCTTCAAATGAAATATTTACTTTTTCTACAAAACTTTTAATTTCTTCAATTTCAATTTTTATAATTATAATTATCTCATTATATTTTATTGATAAAAGTATTTTACTTCAATATACTAATTTAGAAATTCAATCAATTTCAAACTTAAATTCTTATATAATAGAAAATTCTTTATCATTAAATAAATTATATAATTATCCAACCAACTTACTAACAATTTTACTAATAAATTATTTATTAATTACGCTAATTGCTGTAGTTAAAATTACTAATTTTTTTAAGGGACCTCTACGACCTATATTTAACTAATGAACAAACCTTTAAGACTTAAATATCCAATTTTAAGAATTGCAAATAATGCACTAGTAGATCTTCCTGCTCCAAGAAATATTTCATCTTGATGAAATTTCGGATCATTATTAGGCTTATGTTTAATTATTCAAATTTTAACAGGATTATTTCTTGCTATACATTATACAGCAGATATTAATTTAGCATTTAATAGAGTAAATCATATTTGTCGAGATGTTAATTATGGTTGATTATTACGAACTTTACATGCTAATGGTGCGTGTTTCTTTTTTATTTGTATTTACCTTCATGTAGGACGAGGAATTTATTATGGATCATATTTATATACCCCTACATGATTAGTAGGAGTAATCATTTTATTTTTAGTAATAGGAACAGCTTTTATAGGGTATGTTCTTCCATGAGGGCAAATATCTTTTTGAGGAGCTACCGTTATTACTAACTTATTATCAGCTATTCCTTATTTAGGAATTGATTTAGTACAATGAGTCTGAGGAGGATTTGCTGTTGATAACGCTACATTAACTCGATTCTTTACATTCCATTTTATTTTACCTTTCATTGTATTAGCAATAACAATAATTCATTTATTATTTTTACATGAAACAGGTTCAAATAACCCAATTGGATTAAATTCTAGTATTGATAAAATTCCTTTCCACCCTTATTTTACTTATAAGGACATTGTAGGATTTATTATTATAACAATAATTTTAATTTTATTAGTACTAATTAATCCATACTTATTAGGAGATCCTGATAATTTCATTCCAGCTAATCCTTTAGTAACACCTGTCCATATTCAACCAGAATGATACTTCTTATTTGCCTATGCAATTTTACGGTCTATTCCTAATAAGCTTGGAGGAGTAATTGCTTTAGTATTATCAATTGCTATTCTAGCAATTCTTCCATTTTACCATTTAAGAAAATTCCGAGGAATTCAATTCTACCCAATTAATAAAATTTTATTTTGAGTAATAGTAGTTACAGTAATTTTATTAACATGAATTGGAGCCCGACCTGTAGAAGCACCATTTGTGCTAGTTGGACAAATTTTAACAGTAGTATACTTTTCTTATTTCTTATTTAATCCTTTAATTACAAAATGATGAGATAACCTTTTAAACTAGTTAATGAGCTTGAATTAAGCATATGCTTTGAAAACATAAGATAGAAATTTAATTTTCTATTAACTTTTACTACTAAATTTAATTCATTATAATAAATATAATAAAAAAATTTTAAACCCTAAAAAAAATAATAAAAAATTTAACGAAAAAGGTAAAAAACTTTTTCAAGCTAAATACATTAATTTATCATATCGAAACCGAGGTAAAGTCCCACGAACTCAAATAAATATAAAAGAAACAAAAGTTAACTTTAAATAAAATATAAAAGAAAATACATCACACCCCAAAAATATTACACAAAATAATATACTTATAAATAAAATTCTCGCATATTCAGCTAAAAAAATTAGTGCAAAACCCCCTCTTCTATATTCAACATTAAACCCAGAAACTAATTCAGATTCCCCTTCAGCAAAATCAAATGGAGTTCGATTAGTTTCAGCTAAAGAAATACTAACTCATACTAAAGCTATAGGAAATATTAAAAATAAAAATCAAATAAATAATTGATATTTATAAAACATTAATATATTATACCCTCCAATTAAAAATACAAAACTTAATAATACTAAAGCTAATCTAACTTCATAAGAAATTGTTTGAGCTACAGCTCGTAAACCTCCTAATAAAGCATAATTAGAATTAGATGACCAACCAGCAATTATTACAGTATAGACTCCTAAACTTGTACAACATAAAAAAATAATAAGCCTAAATTAAAAGAAAATAACTTAATAAATATAGGTATACATATTCAAACTAACAATGATAAAAATATATATATATATCTATATAAATATAGGTATATACCGTAAAATTGCATAGGCAAATAAGAAGTATCATTCTGGTTGAATATGGACAGGTGTTACTAAAGGATTAGCTGGAATGAAATTATCAGGATCTCCTAATAAGTATGGATTAATTAGTACTAATAAAATTAAAATTATTGTTATAATAATAAATCCTACAATGTCCTTATAAGTAAAATAAGGGTGGAAAGGAATTTTATCAATACTAGAATTTAATCCAATTGGGTTATTTGAACCTGTTTCATGTAAAAATAATAAATGAATTATTGTTATTGCTAATACAATGAAAGGTAAAATAAAATGGAATGTAAAGAATCGAGTTAATGTAGCGTTATCAACAGCAAATCCTCCTCAGACTCATTGTACTAAATCAATTCCTAAATAAGGAATAGCTGATAATAAGTTAGTAATAACGGTAGCTCCTCAAAAAGATATTTGCCCTCATGGAAGAACATACCCTATAAAAGCTGTTCCTATTACTAAAAATAAAATGATTACTCCTACTAATCATGTAGGGGTATATAAATATGATCCATAATAAATTCCTCGTCCTACATGAAGGTAAATACAAAAAAAAAAGAATGACGCACCATTAGCATGTAAAGTTCGTAATAATCAACCATAATTAACATCTCGACAAATATGATTTACTCTATTAAATGCTAAATTAATATCTGCTGTATAATGTATAGCAAGAAATAATCCTGTTAAAATTTGAATAATTAAACATAAGCCTAATAATGATCCGAAATTTCATCAAGATGAAATATTTCTTGGAGCAGGAAGATCTACTAGTGCATTATTTGCAATTCTTAAAATTGGATATTTAAGTCGTAAAGGTTTGTTCATTAGTTAAATATAGGTCGTAGAGGTCCCTTAAAAAAATTAGTAATTTTAACTACAGCAATTAGCGTAATTAATAAATAATTTATTAGTAAAATTGTTAGTAAGTTGGTTGGATAATTATATAATTTATTTAATGATAAAGAATTTTCTATTATATAAGAATTTAAGTTTGAAATTGATTGAATTTCTAAATTAGTATATTGAAGTAAAATACTTTTATCAATAAAATATAATGAGATAATTATAATTATAAAAATTGAAATTGAAGAAATTAAAAGTTTTGTAGAAAAAGTAAATATTTCATTTGAAGCTAATGAAGTTACATAAATAAATAAAACTAATATTCCTCCTAAGAATACTAAAAATAAAATATATGAAAATCAAAATGTTTTAGTTATTAATCCTGAAATTATTGACACTAAAATAGTTTGAATTAAAAGTGTTAAACCTATTGCTAGTGGGTGTTTAATATTTATAAAAATAAAATTAAAAATAAATAGAAGAGTTATTAAAATTCATTGTATAATGTCAAGAAATAGTTTAAATAAAATATTAATTTTGGGGATTAATGATAAAGAAATTTCTTTTTTCTTGAAGTTTTAAAAGAATTAATCTTATTTTTGGTTTACAAGACCAATGTTTTTGTTAAACTATTAAAACTAATGTTAATAATTTTAAATTGATGTTTACCTAGAATTTTATTTATTATAGGGGTATTTACTTTTGTTTCTAATCGAAAGCATTTATTGTCTATATTATTAAGATTAGAATATATTGTTTTAAGATTATTTCTTTTATTATTTGTATATTTAAATATATATAATTATGAGAATTTTTTTAGAATAATATTTTTAACTTTTAGAGTTTGTGAAGGAGCTTTAGGTCTTTCAATTTTAGTTTCAATAATTCGTACACATGGAAATGATTATTTTCAAAGATTTAATATTTTACAATGTTAAAAATCATTTTTATAGTTTTATTTTTATTTCCATTATGTTTTATTAAAAACTCATATTGAATGGTTCAAAGATTTTTATTTTTAATTTCTTTTGTTTTTATTTTAAATAATATATATTCAAATTATTTTATGTCAATTTCTTACTTATTTGGTTCTGATATGATTTCTTATGGGTTGATTTTATTAAGTTTATGAATTGTTTCTTTAATATTAATGGCTAGAGAATCTGTCTTTAAATATAATAATTATACTAATTTATTTTTATTTAATATTATTTTATTATTATTAATATTAGTATTAACTTTTAGTAGAATAAGATTATTTATGTTTTATTTATTTTTTGAAAGAAGATTAATTCCTACTTTGTTTTTAATTTTAGGGTGGGGGTATCAACCTGAACGTTTACAAGCTGGTGTTTATTTATTATTTTATACTTTATTAGTGTCGTTACCAATATTAATTGGTATTTTTTATTTATATAAGGTTACAAATACTATGAATTTTTATTTATTAAATAATTATATATTTAATTATGAGATTTTATATTTTTCATTAGTTATAGCATTTTTAGTAAAAATACCAATATTTTTAGTTCATTTATGATTACCTAAGGCTCATGTAGAAGCTCCTGTTTCGGGTTCAATAATTTTAGCTGGAATTATGTTAAAGTTAGGGGGGTACGGTTTATTACGGGTTTTCCCTTTTTTACAACTTTTAGGATTAAAATTTAATTTTATTTGAATTAGAATTAGATTAGTAGGGGGAGTATTAGTGAGATTAACTTGTTTATGCCAAACTGATCTTAAGGCATTAAATGCTTATTCTTCGGTTGCTCATATAGGAATTGTATTAGCTGGTCTAATAACTATAACTTATATAGGGATATGTGGTTCTTATACTTTAATAATTGCTCATGGGTTATGTTCTTCAGGGTTATTTTGTTTAGCAAATATTTCTTATGAACGTTTAGGTAGTCGAAGTTTATTAATTAATAAGGGTTTATTAAATTTTATACCTTCTATAGCTTTATGATGATTTTTATTAAGTTCAGCAAATATAGCGGCTCCTCCGACTTTAAATTTATTAGGAGAAATTTCATTAATTAATAGAATTGTTAGTTGATCTTGGGTAACAATATTAATATTATCTTTGTTATCTTTTTTTAGAGCTGCTTATACATTATATTTATATGCTTATAGACAACATGGAAAGTTATTTTCAGGTATTTATTCTTTTAGAGGAGGTAAGATTCGAGAATATTTACTTTTATTTTTACATTGATTTCCATTAAATTTATTAATTTTAAAGGGGGATATGTGTATATTATGGTTATAATTTAAATAGTTTAATAAAAATATTGATTTGTGGTGTCAATGATAAGAGTAAATCTTTTTAAATCGTGAAATATTTATCAATTTGTTCTATTAGATTCGTTAGTCTATTTTTTTGTAGTCTTTTGTCATTTACGATAGGGTTAATTTTTATTATAAATGATTATACAATTTTTATTGAATGAGAAGTTGTTTCAATAAATTCTTTAATAATTGTGATAACAATTTTATTAGATTGAATAAGATTAATTTTTATATCATTTGTATTAATGATTTCTTCTTTAGTTATTTATTATAGAAAGGAATATATAGAAAGTGACTATAAAATTAATCGATTTATTATATTAGTATTAATATTTGTTATATCAATAATATTATTAATTATTAGTCCAAATTTAATTAGAATTTTATTAGGGTGAGATGGATTAGGGTTAGTATCTTATTGTTTAGTAATTTATTTTCAAAATATTAAGTCATGTAATGCTGGTATATTAACTGCATTGTCTAACCGAATTGGAGATGTGGCTCTTTTATTAGCTATTGCTTGAATATTAAATTATGGGAGTTGAAATTATATTTTTTATTTAGATGTAATACAATCTGATAATGAAATAATAATTGTAGGGTTATTAGTTATATTAGCCGCTATAACTAAGAGTGCCCAAATTCCTTTTTCTTCTTGATTACCTGCAGCTATGGCGGCTCCAACACCTGTTTCAGCTTTAGTTCATTCTTCTACTTTAGTTACAGCTGGTGTATATTTATTAATTCGATTTAATATTGTTTTAAGAATAAGTTGAATAGGAAATTTATTATTATTATTATCTGGGTTAACTATATTTATAGCTGGATTAGGTGCTAATTATGAATTTGATTTAAAAAAGATTATTGCTTTATCTACTTTAAGACAATTAGGATTAATAATAAGAATTTTATCTATAGGTTTTTATAAGTTAGCTTTTTTTCATTTATTAACTCATGCTTTATTTAAGGCATTATTATTTATGTGTGCTGGAGCTATTATTCATAATATAAATAATAATCAAGTTTAATGGGTAGATTAAGCTTAATAATACCATTGACATCTTCTTGTTTTAATGTAGCTAATTTAGCTTTATGTGGGATACCTTTTTTAGCTGGGTTTTATTCTAAGGATTTAATTTTAGAAATAGTACCTTTTTCTTATATTAATATATTTTCTTTTTTCCTTTATTTTTTTTCTACTGGTTTAACAGTTTGTTATTCTTTTCGTTTAGTTTATTATACAATAACTGGGGATTCTAATTTTTCTTCATTGAATATATTAAATGATGAAGGTTGAGTAATATTAAAGAGTATAATAGGTTTATTAATTTTAAGAATTGTAGGAGGAAGTATGTTAAATTGATTAATTTTTCCTACACCAGAAGTTATTATTTTACCTTTAAATTTAAAATTATTAACATTATTTGTATGTATAATTGGGGGATTTATAGGTTATATAATTTCTAATGTTTCTTTATTTTTTATAAATAAGGCTTTAATAAATTATAATAGTTCTTATTTTTTAGGCTCTATATGATTTATACCTTATATTTCTACTTATGGAATTATTAATTATTCCTTAATTTTAGGAAAGTTAAGTATTAAGTCATTTGATCAGGGTTGATCAGAATATTTTGGTGGGCAACAACTTTATTATAATTTAGCAAAGAATTCTCAGTTAAATCAAATATTACAAAATAATAATTTAAAAATTTATTTATTAAGTTTTGTTTTTTGGATTGTTATTGTATTTATATATATATAATTTGTTTTTATTCAAATAGCTTATATTTAGAGTATAACACTGAAGATGTTAGGGAGATTAATTAATCTTTGAATATACTGAATTTTTTTAGTAATTTATAAAATAAAATTATTTAATTTTACAATGAAAATGTAATGTTTTTATTAAACTATATAAATAGAAGTATAAATGGAATTTAACCATTAAAAGAAAAAAGTTAGCAGCTTTTACTTGAACATCATACTTCCTTAATTGGAGTTTAATACTCAATTCTATCATTAACAGTGATAAGCCGCTTTTTGGCTTCAATTAAAGAATAAGGGTAAATTTACCTAAGATTAGGTCGAAACTAATTGCAATATATCGCTTCATATTCAAGGTAGATTGAAAAATCAATACTTTTTGAATGCAAATCAAATGTTATAATTAACTACAACCCTATCATTAATTTGATCAATTTAATATACCTTGATTTCATTCATGATAAAGTCCTAGTAATAAAATTAAAATAATTGATGTAATTGTTCAGTATATAAGGTTTGAAAATTTAATAATTAAAATAATTGGTAAAATTAATGCAATTTCTACATCAAAAATTAAAAAAATAATAGTAATTAAAAAAAATCGTAAAGAGAAAGGAAGTCGAGATGATGATTTTGGGTCAAATCCACATTCAAATGGAGATGCTTTTTCTTGATCAACAATAGTTTTTTTTGATAAAAGTGAAGCTAATAGTATTACTACTACAGAAATTAATAAAAGGATTAAGCTAATTGTTAAAATTGAAAAAATTATCTATACTATTAATAATAGACCATATGATTGGAAGTCAAATATACTTTATATACTATATAGATAATAATTTATCCTCCTCATCAATAAATTGATACATAAAGGAATAATCAAACAATATCAACAAAGTGTCAATATCAAGCAGCAGCTTCAAATCCAAAGTGATGATTCTTTGAAAAATGATTATTTAAATGTCGTCCTAAACAAACAATTAAAAAAGTTGTCCCAATTAATACATGAAGACCATGAAATCCTGTTGCTATAAAAAAGTAGATCCATAAAGTGAATCAGCAATTGTGAATGGGGCTTCAATATATTCATAAGCTTGAAGAAAGAAAGAAAGAATTGTAAAATAGACCCCTAATAATACAGTAAAAAATAAACCTTGAGTAGTTTGAGAATGATTTCCTTCCATTAAACTATGATGAGCTCAAGTAACAGTGATTCCAGAAGTTAATAAAATTACAGTATTTAATAAAGGAATTTGGAATGGGTTAAATGGAGTAATTCCTATAGGAGGTCATATAGCTCCAAGTTCAATTGAAGGAGATAAACTACTATGGAAAAAAGCTCAAAAAAATGAAACAAAAAATAAAACTTCTGAAAGAATAAATAAGATTATTCCTCATCGTAATCCTGTTGTTACAGAAAGAGTGTGAAGACCTTGGTAAGTTCCTTCTCGGGAAACATCTCGTCATCATTGATAAACAGTTAAAATTGTAATTACGTTACCTAATAGGAAAAGAGAATTATCATATTGATGAAATCACTTTACTATTCCAGCAACTGTTGTTATAGCACCAATTGAAGCTGTTAATGGTCATGGACTATAATCTACTAAGTGAAATGGGTGATTTGAGTGAGTTGACATTAGTTTACTTCTCTAGAATATAATGTTCTTAGAACAGCAAATACATAAGATTGAATTATAGCAACTGCTGATTCTAAAACTAATAAAGCAATTTGGGTAATAATTAGGAAACTAAGTAGAATAACTGATAAAGAAGGTCCTGTATTTCCTAAAAGTGTCAATAGTAAATGTCCGGCAATTATATTTGCTGTTAATCGGACAGCTAAAGTCCCAGGTCGAATTACATTTCTGATTGTTTCAATGCATACTATAAATGGTATTAAAATAGCTGGGGTTCCTTGTGGTACTAAATGGGCAAACATATGTTGAGTATTGTTAATTCAACCGTATAATATAAAACATAGTCATAAAGGAAGAGCTAATGTTAAAGTTAATGTTAAATGACTTGTGCTAGTAAAAATATATGGGAATAATCCTATAAAATTATTAAATAAAATTATAGTAAATAATGAAACGAAAATAAATGTAGAACCGTTAGCTCCTATAGGACCTAATAATGTTTTAAATTCTTTATGAAGAGTTAATAAAATATTGTTTCAAAAAATATGATATCGAGAAGGTATTAGTCAGTATATAGATGGGATTATCAAAATTCCTAAAAAAGTACTTAGTCAATTTAAGGAAAGATTAAAAATACTTGATGATGGGTCGAATACAGAAAATAAATTTGTTATCATTTTCAATTTAATGACTTTGTTGAGTGAGTCTTATTGCTTAAAATTGATTTAGGTATTGAAGGAATATATGAGTAATAATTTATTATATTAAAAATTACAAATGTAATTGAAAAAATAATAAATAAACTTAATCAACCAATTGGTGCTATTTGAGGGATTAAAAAATATTAATGAATTAATAATTTTAGTTTGACAAACTAATGTTATATATTTAACTAATTTTTTCATTAGAAGTAAGTGCTAATTTACTATAAAATGGTTTAAGAGACCAGTACTTGCTTTCAGTCATCTAATGAAGAATTATTCTTAGAAATTCATTTAATAAAATAATTTACAGGAACACTTTCAATTACAATTGGTATAAAACTATGATTTGCTCCACAAATTTCTGAACATTGCCCATAAAATAGTCCTGGTCGATTAATTAAAAAATTTGTTTGGTTTAATCGACCAGGGGTACCATCTACTTTTACACCTAATGCAGGAACAGTTCATGAATGAATTACATCGGCAGCTGTTACTAGAATTCGAATTTGTGAATTTATAGGAAGAATTACTCGGTTATCAACATCTAATAAACGGAATCCATCTACAGGCAATTCATTAGTTGGGATTATATATGAATCGAATTCAACATTATTAAAATCTGAATATTCATAACTTCAATATCATTGATGGCCAATAGCCTTTAAAGTTACTGCAGGTTCATTAATTTCATCTAATAAATATAGTAATCGTAAAGAAGGGAAAGCAATAAATAGTAAAATAATAGCAGGTAAAATAGTTCAAATAATTTCAATTGTTTGTCCATGTAATAAGTACCGATTTACATAATTATTAAAAAATAAAGTAAATATTAAATAACCTACTAATACAGTGATTATTACTAAAATTATTAATGCGTGATCATGAAAAAAAATTAATTGTTCTATTAATGGGGAAGAACTATCTTGTAAACCTAAATTTGCTCATGTTGACATTAGTTTTCTAATAAAAGTAAAATACTTTATATATGGAGCTTAAATCCATTGCACTAATCTGCCATATTAGAAATTAACTAATAAAGGCAATTCATTATATCTGTGTTCAGCAGGTGGAGTATTTTGTAATCACTCAATTGATGAATTTAATTGAATTGGGAAGATTACTTGACGTTGGGATACTAAACTTTCTCAGATAATATAGAATAAATATAAAATTCCTAATAATGAAATTGTTGATCCAATTGTTGAGATTACATTTCATGTCGTGTAAGCATCTGGATAGTCAGAATATCGACGAGGTATTCCAGCTAATCCTAAAAAATGTTGAGGGAAAAATGTTAAATTTACTCCAATGAATATTATAACAAATTGACTTTTTAAAAGCTTATTATTTAGGGTTAATCCTGTAAATAATGGGTACCAGTGGACAAAACCGGCTATAATAGCGAATACAGCTCCTATTGAAAGTACATAATGGAAGTGGGCTACTACATAATATGTGTCATGCAAAATAATATCAACAGAAGAATTAGCTAATACTACTCCTGTTAGTCCTCCTACAGTGAATAAAAATACAAACCCTAAGGCTCATAAAATAGCTGGAGAATAAGTTAATTGAGTACCATATAATGTAGCAAGTCAACTAAAAATTTTAATTCCAGTAGGAACAGCAATAATTATTGTTGCTGAAGTAAAATAAGCTCGAGTATCAACATCTATTCCAACTGTAAATATATGATGAGCTCAAACAATGAATCCTAAAAGACCAATTGCTAGTATAGCATAAATTATTCCTAGAGACCCAAATGTTTCCTTCTTTCCAGATTCTTGACTAATAATATGAGAAATTATTCCAAATCCTGGTAAAATTAAAATATAAACTTCTGGGTGTCCGAAAAATCAAAATAAATATTGGTAAAGAATTGGGTCTCCTCCTCCCGCAGGGTCAAAGAATGAAGTATTTAAATTCCGATCCGTTAATAATATTGTGATAGCTCCGGCTAAAACTGGAAGAGAAAGTAAAAGTAATAGAGCAGTAATTACAACTGATCAAACGAATAAAGGTATTCGATCGAATGTAATTCCAGTAGCCCGCATATTAATTACGGTTGTAATAAAATTTACTGCTCCTAAAATTGAAGAAATTCCAGCTAAATGTAATGAAAAAATAGCTAAATCAACAGAAGCTCCTCCATGAGCAATAATTGAAGATAAAGGTGGGTATACAGTTCATCCTGTCCCAGCTCCCTTTTCTACTATGCTTCTAACTAATAATAAGGTTAAAGCAGGAGGTAAAAGTCAGAAACTTATATTATTCATTCGAGGGAATGCTATATCAGGAGCTCCTAGTATTAAAGGAACTAATCAATTTCCAAATCCTCCAATTATAATAGGTATAACTATAAAGAAAATTATAATAAAAGCATGAGCTGTTACAATAACATTATAAATTTGGTCATCACCAATTAGTGCACCAGGGTGTCCTAATTCAGCTCGAATTAAAATTCTTAATGAAGTTCCAATTATACCAGATCATGCTCCAAAGATAAAATATAAGGTACCAATATCTTTGTGATTAGTAGAAAATAACCATTGTTGCGATTAAATGGCTGAAGTTTAGGCAATAGATTGTAAATTTATTTATGAGAATCATTCTCTTTAATCAATTAGCTTTATAGTCAATAATGACATTAGACTGCAATTCTAAAGGAGTAATAAATTTACTAAGGCTTAAAAGATTATTCTTATATTGATAGCTTTGAAGGCTATTAGTTTATTTAACTTAAAACCTTAAAAAAAGAAATATAAGGAAGAAGTTAAAAATAGCCCAAAGGTCGAAATATAAGAAAAGATCAATAATAACTTTATATTAGAACTTTTATAAAATGAAAATGTTATTCAGTTATTTTCGTAATAATTCAATATGAAAGCTCTATAACATAATCGTATATAAAAATATAAAGTAATTAACGTTATTATTACTATAAAAGTCAATAGAAATAATTGATTATTCATAGTAAGGGATTGAATTACAAATATTTTAGGTAAAAATCCTAAAAATGGTGGTAATCCTCCTAATGAAAGAAGGTTAAAGAATAAAAAAATTTAATTCTTTTTTCATGGAAAAATAGTGTAAATAATTGATTAATATAAGAAATTTTTAATATATTAAACATAAATACTATTGAGAATGTTAAAAATGTATAAAATAAGAAATATACTAATCAGATATTTCTGTTATATATTGCTGCCAATATTCATCCTAAATGATTAATTGATGAATAAGCTATTAATTTACGTAAAGAAGTTTGATTTAATCCTCCTAATGCACCAATAAGCTTGATAAGATAATTCTAATAATAATTAATGGCTTAAAAATTACATAAGAAATTAATATTAAAGGAGCAATCTTTTGTCAAGTTATTAAAATTAATGCATTAATTCATGATAACCCTTCTATTACATTAGGAAATCAAAAATGAAAAGGAGCAGATCCACTTTTTAATAAAAGAGCAGAGAAAATAATTATTTCTATTAAATAATTCGAGTCTCTATTTATATTTAATAAAAATAGGATTACTGCAAACAAAAATACAGAAGAAGCTAATGCTTGCGTTAAAAAGTACTTTAAAGATGCTTCTGTAGATATTAATTTATTACCTCTTATTAGGGGGATAAAAGCTAATAAATTAATTTCTAACCCTATTCAGGCTCCTATTCAAGAGTTAGTTGAAATAGCAATTAAAGTTCCTATTATTAAAATAGCTAAAAATATAATTTTTGATGAATTATTAAAAATTAAAAAGAAAAGGATTAGAACCTTTATAAATGGGGTATGAGCCCAGTAGCTTAATTAGCTTATCTTTTTATATTTTGGTGTACGATGCACAAAAGTTTTTGATACTTTTAGAAATAGTTTAATTCTATTAAATATAATTAATGAATGTAATATTAATTACATAATTTACCCTATCAAGGTAATCCTTTTATCAGGCAATTCATTCAATGAAACTTGACTCTTTTTTTTTCCTTCTTTATAGTAATTTTTTGTGAAATTTTGGAAAAAAATTATTTTTTTATTTTTTTATAGTGAATTAAAATTAGTATAATTTTTAAAAATTTTTAAGAATGTAATTTAGGGTTTTTTTAAAATTATATATATATATATATATATATATATATATATATATAGATAATTAATTTTTGCATATATATATATATATATATATAGATTTATCTATATACAATATTTAATAATATCTATATTATTTATATTATATAGATGTATATATATATATATATATATAAATGATTTATATATATAACTAAATTCATCTAATTGATTATTAATATATAAATTATTTATATAATGTATACTATATATTAGACATTATATTACTATTGATAGATAAATAGATGGATAATAAAGATTAATTTGTCTATTATGATTAATTGGATTGTTATAGAATTTTTTTTTTGATTCTAGATCAATAGATAAATAGTGATTAATTAAACATTTATATATATATATATATATATATATATATATATATATATATATATATATAATAGAGTATATAGACCTAATTTCAGATTCTGCACGCTTCAAATAAAAAATAGATACCCCTTATAATATTAAATCAATGTTATTAAAAACATTAAATATATATTATATTAACTAGCAAAATGCCCGCTACTTCGTATGCGGAAAGCATATAAAAACAAATAAACAATATATAATATGGAAATGACAAACACTGAAAATTTGGTCGCACTAATACCAATTTTAATCAATATTTATTTTTATCTTAGTACTGTACGTACCCTTTAAGTTCGATTTTCAAAAAGATCAGCTGTATCTCACCCTTACACATTAACAGCGAGATCAACGTTGCACACCAATACACACCCTAACTCCAAAAATAAAAATTCCAGCACTGTCCCTACACCCAAAAACAAATTGAGTACCATTAAATAATTTTCGTATACTTATGGTACGTATTTCGACGATATATCTCATCCATACACAGACATTAATACAAAATAATTACAGTAAATTCCATAATAATTACAGTATTTCCAAATCTCAAGATTCCAGCTGTATCCGTTCGTCCAATTCCAAATTGTACCAAACTTAGTATCAAGTCAAACTCTTCGTATCCATAAGTAAGATTTTCCAAAACTACCTCAATCCTTCACTTTAGTAGTAATCTTACTTCCAAATTTCAGGATTCAAACTCTATCCGTTAAACCAAATTAAAATTGTACAAAATTTAGAACAATTTAGAATATTCGTACCAATTTTCAAAACTTCCTCAACGCAACAGGGCTACAATAATCATACTTTCAAATTGCAGGATTCCACCGCTATCCGTTCACCTACATACAAATTGTATTAAATTTAGTACCATAAGTTTGCTTTTTCAAAACAACCTGAATCCTACTCTTCGACTGTAATCGTAATTCCAAATTTCAGGATTCCAGCTCTATTAATTCCCCCGAATCCAAATTGTATCAAATTTAGTACCATTTCATTCCCAAACAAAATTTTCAGGATTCCAGGTCTACACGTTCACCCAAATCTATATTGTACCATATTTAGTACTTCTCGTACACATACGTACGACTTTTCAAAATTTCCTCAATGCTACACTCCTACAGTAATCTTAATTCCAACACTATCCGTTTACTAAAATTCAAATTGTACCAAATTTAGTGGTTTTCGTACCCATAAGTACGAATTTCCAAACTACCTCAATTCTACTGTTCGGCAGTAATCTTAGTTCCGTTCATCCAAATCCAAATTGTACCAAATTTAGTACCATTTAGTACTTTTCGTACCCAAAGGTACGAATTTCCAAAACTATCTCAATCATACACCCCTACAGTAATCTTAATTCAAAACTTTAGGATTCCATCTCTATCCGTTCACCCAAATCCAAATTTATTACTGCTCGTAATCAAAAACGAACTTCCAAAACCATATCCTTATTTCAACGCCATTTCCCAACCTTGATTCCCATACCAAATTTGAAGATTCTAGCTTTATCCATTAAAAATATGCAATTGGTACCAAATTTAGAAACTTTTAGTACTTTTCGTACACTTATAGGTCGAGTTTCTAAATACCCTTTGGTACATCTTCCTAACTCTCCACCAATGACCACTCGTTCAAAATTTCAGAATTCTAGCTCTTCGCGTTTGCCTAATACAATGAATTCCATATTTAGTACACTTTAGCACTTTACGTACCTTTCTACGACGAATTTCCAAAAACCCCTTTACACAAAAACAAATTGTACCAAATTCTGTACAATTCGATTTTCCAAAACAACCTTAATCCTTCACTTAAACAGTAACCATAATTCCAAATAACAGGATTCCAGCGCTATCCGTGCACTCAAATCCAAGTTGTACCATTTGGTACATTTCGTACCCATAAGTACGAATTTCAAAAACTACTTCCATCTCAATCTTATACTCCAACAGCAGTCTGACCGAATTCCAGGATTCCAAATTGTATCACAGGTAGTACCACTTAGTAATTTTCGTACCCTTACTACCTCAGTCCTACACTCCAATAGTTATCCTAATTTCAAATTTCAGGACTCAAACACTATCCGTCACCCAAATCCAAATTCTACTCTATAGCCTACCGCGAACGGGTTTCAAATTCTAACTCTTTCCGTTTACTAAAATTCATACTTTAAATTAAAATAAATAAAATTAAAATACTTAAAATTCAGGATTCCAGTTCTATCCGTTCACCCAAATCCAAATTGTAATAAATTTAGTACCATTTAGTACTATTCGTACACATAAATACGAATTTCCTAAATTTCCCCAATCCTATGCTCCAACAATAATCTCAATTTCAAATTTCAGGATTCCAGCTCTGTCCGTCCACTCGAATCCCTATTGTACCAAATTTAGTACATTTCGAACACATAAGTACGACTTTCCAAAACCACCCTCATATCTCAGTCCTACACTTCACAGTAATCTTAATTCCAAATTTCAGGTTTCCAGCTACATACATACGTTCACCCAAATCCAAATTGCACTAAATTTAGTACCATTTAGTACTTTTCGTACCAATAAGTACGAATTTTCAAAACTACCTCAATTCTACACCCCACCAGTAATCTCAATTCCAAATTTCGAGATTCCAACTATATCCGTTCACCCAAATCCCCATTGTCCCAAATTTAGTACTTCTCATTAACATAAGTAAGAATTTCCAAAACTTCCCCAGTCCTACACTCCAACAGTAATATCAATTTCAAATTTCAGGAATCCAGCTCTATCCGTTCACCCAAATCCAAATTGTACTAAATTTAGTACCATTTAGTACTTTTCGTACACTCAAGTTTCCAAAAACCCTTTGGTGCATATTTCTTACTCTTCATCAGTGATCCTTAGTCCAAATTTGAGGAATCAAACTCTATCCGCTCACACAAATCGAAACTGTACCAAATTTAGTGCTATTTAGTATTTTTCGTACCCTATGTACGAATTTCCAAAACTTCCACAATACTAAACTCCACCAGTAATCTCAGTTCCAAATTTCGAGATTCCAGAGCTATCCGTTCACCCAAATACCCATTATACAAAATTTAGTTCCATTTAGTACTTTCCGTACACATAAGTACTAATTTCCAAAACCACCCTCATATCTCAATCCTACACTTCAACAGTAATATTAATTCCAAATTTCAGGTTTCCAGCTCTTTCCTTTCACCCAAATCTAAATTGTACTAAATTTAGTACCATTTAGTACTATTCGTACACATAAATACGAATTTCCAAAATTTCCCCAATCCTATGCTCCAACAATAATCTCAATTTCAAATTTCAGGATTCCAGCTCTGTCCGTTCACTCGAATCCCTATTGTACCAAATTAAGTACTTTTCGAACACATAAGTACGAATTTCCAAA
Source organism: Musca autumnalis (assembly GCF_047663935.1). Taxonomy (NCBI): domain Eukaryota; kingdom Metazoa; phylum Arthropoda; class Insecta; order Diptera; family Muscidae; genus Musca; species Musca autumnalis. The sequence goes on from NW_027411977.1 coordinate 152,751,060, forward strand.
ACCACCCTCATATCTCAGTCCTACACTTCACAGTAATCTTAATTCCAAATTTCAGGTTTCCAGCTACATACATACTTTCACCCAAATCCAAATTGCACTAAATTTAGTACCATTTAGTACTTTTCGTACCCATAAGTACGAATCTCAATTCCAAATTTCGAGATTCCAGCTTTTATCCGTTCAACCAAATCCCCATTGTATCAAATTTAGTACACATAAGTACGAATTTCCAAAAGTTCTTCAATCCTACACTCCAACAGTAATCTCAATTCCAAATATCAGGATTCCAGCTCTATCCGTTCACCCAAATCCCTATTGTACCAAATTTAGTACTATTTAGTACTTTTCTACACATAAGTACTAATTTCCAAAACTACCCTCATATCTCAATCCTACACTTCAACAGTAATATTAATTCCAAATTTGAGGTTTCCAGCTCTATCCGTTCATTCAAATCCAAATTGTACTAAATTTAGTACCATTTAGTACTTTTCGTACCCATAAGTACGAATTTTCAAAACTACCTCAATCCTACACCCCACCTGTAATCTCAATTCCAAATATCGAGATTCCAGCTATTATCCGTTCACCCAAATCCCCATTGTATCAAATTTAGTACCATTTAGTACTTTTCATACACATAAGCACGAATTTCCAAAACTACCCTCATATCTCAATCCTACACTACAACAGTAACCTTAATTCCAAATTTCAGGTTTCCAGCTCTTCAGCTACGTTCACCCAAATCTAAATTGTACTAAATTTAGTACCATTTAATACTTTTCGTACACATGATTGGTAATTTTCCAAACCATTTCCTTTTAGAAGCACCACTTCCCAACCTTGATTTCCATACCAAATTCCTATATTCCTGGGGCCTATTATTGATTTCATTAATTAGTTATCGATTTCTTCAAATTACAGATTTTGAAATTGAATAGTTATGACTGTACCTCTCCATATACGATAAAATTCTTAATTGCAAATAAATAGTGGTAGTATGCACAATTTTATTGCACTTTCATTGATTTGCAAACATTTAGTTATTCACGACATCTGTTGCAATGGAAGATAACAAATGTCTTGTCTTTCTATTATTTAGTGGTTTACGGTAAAATAAGTGCGCCTAGAAGTAAACTACAAAATTTGAAATTATGTGTGATCGTTTACGGCAGCGACGACCACAGAAATACAACCAAAGCGAAGACATGTATGAACGTATGAGTGAAAAAAGCAACAACCACATTATGTTTTTGTTTGCTTTCATTAATTTACACTGTACGTGAGAGAGAGAAGCAAATGCAAAAACAACTCAGTGGGCGCCCTCACTATACGATCTAAGCAAAGAAGCTCGACCCTGGTTTACGGTATCATGAAGTTATAGCATTGTTAATTTGACACATGTCTTGCAGAGGGCCAACTAAGTGCATAAGTACGTAATAATAATGAAAAATAAGGATTTTTGTTGTTGTTATTTTTTGTGGTTCCAGGACGAATTTTCTAAAACCCGGCCTTATCTCGCACATTTGCATCAACAGTTACCCACTGGTAAAATTTCAAGCTCCTAGCTTTAGCCGTTTTGGCTGGGCGTTGATGATGAGTCAGTCAGTCAGTCAATCACTTATCACCAAGCTCATTTATATATATAGATTATTATAATACAAAATTAATGTAATTATAAATATTAGCTATATATATCATATTTATATGTATATACTAGGGGACCCGGCGAACTTCGTCTCGCAAGTTTTTTAGGTACAGAACTTGATGGCTTTGGTTCTAACCTATAATACTATTATTGTTATCACCTTGTTCAATGGCAAATATTTCTTTGTTTTGAACTGTTTAGGACAATTGTCAGTTTGACTCTCTCTCCCATAAACTGACAATAGCCGCGAAAAATTAGGCAATTGTAAATCGGGACTAAGATATATTTTTTAAGCAAATGACACAAAGGAATGCGATCGTAGGATTTTGAATTTAATACTGAATATAGTGCTTGTTTAAATTTGCGTTTTAATCAATTTACCTATTTTGAGCAGAGGGATCCGATCGTTATCAGGTAACCACCTTCGTCTGCTTTTTTTTTGAATTCTCTGTTTAACGTGATCTCCCGAATTCTACTTGCATTGCAAGTTCGGAATTAGATGCAATGGCTCGGGTAACACGGACAAATGCGGTAATAGATACTTGTTAGCAGAGCTTTCTATTAGTTGTCGTTCTTTGTGTGTTTCGGATGCTTGAAGTCCTGTCATATTAACACGCGACTGTTGTCGATTACTTGGTCACCCTATATTTAATTCCATAAACTAATTAACGTTTAATATGTATTTACCTACTTCTGTCGCCCGATAAAGAATATTTGTCAGATAATTCGACCACAAATCTCCAGTACCTCCGATTTCTTTTTTTTTTCTTTCCAATTTTAAATATCATCCTTTTTCGATGTACACACATACAGTATACCAACAGTACCAATGTACATATGTATGTATTTGGCCATTTGTAATTGCCTTCCAGCTCTGAGGGAACTAAACCGATTGAATTCATACTCCTTTTCAGTGGAGACATCAGTTTTATTAGTATCATGACAGGATCTGAACAGTATCAGTATATATATCTTGTTCAGCTTAAACTTACACCGCATAAATCGGAAGTTGATCTTTCGAAGATGTTTTCACTTACATTTTAAAAGTATACATATATGCTACAACCTCACTTGTAATGAAATTACCTCGGAGCTCTTGATTTTTCAAATAACCCACCAATTTTGTGGATCAAAACCAATTTCGGCGTTATCATCTTCATCTTTTCAATCGGAATCTGACCAAAACCACCACTTATCTTTACAAACTCTAAACTGAGCCCTATTCTTTTAACAATTTTTCGCTGTTAATTTTCTAAAAAGACGCTTGAAAAATAAATGAAAATCGATTTGATTGTGAATAAAAAGTTCTATACAACTTTCAAAAATTGACAAAACAGAGGCGTACAATGGACCCGCACAATTGGTGCATAAACAATTTTCGCCAAAAACTGTCCAAATGAGTGTCAAGGTATACTCAAAACGCGAAGCTCGATAGAAATTTGTGGAAAAATTATCTTTCTTGAAAAAATAGTTTTGCAATTTTTTCGCAGTTTTTCGCAATTTTTTTAGGTTTTATCCTTTTCTGCCATGAGACTATTCCGAATTGGTGCCAATTGTCAAAATCTGTTCAGCCGTTCTTGAGTTATAAGCGTAGTAACTAACATCATTCTTTTTTATATATATAGATATAACAAAAATAATATTAGTTATATATATTATATTTATACGTATATATATAATAAAAATATGTTATATATTAGAGATATATATATATATATATATAGATAATTAATTTTTGCATATATATATATATATATATATATAGATTTATCTATATACAATATTTAATAATATCTATATTATTTATATTATATAGATGTATATATATATAAATGATTTATATATATATATATATAACTATATTCATCTAATTGATTATTAATATATAAATTATTTATATAATGTATACTATATATTAGACATTATATTACTATTGATAGATAAATAGATGGATAATAAAGATTAATTTGTCTATTATGATTAATTGGATTGTTATAGAAATTTTTTTTTTTTTGATTCTAGATCAATAGATAAATAGTGATTAATTAAACATTTATATATATATATATCTATCTATATAATAGAGTATATAGACCTAATTTCAGATTCTGCACGCTTCAAATAAAAAATAGATACCCCTTATAATATTAAATCAATGTTATTAAAAACATTAAATATATATTATATAAATTATTATAATACAAAATTAATGTAATTATAAATATTAGCTATATATATCATATTTATATTTATATGTATATATATAACAAAAATAATATTAGTTATATATATTATATTTATACGTATATATATAATAAAAATATGTTATATATTAGAGATATATATATAGATAATTAATTTTTGCATATATATATATATATATATATATATTAGGGTTATGACTTTTTTACAACCTCATATCCCTGTATCATAGCGTGATGAGTTTTGCCATAAGATTACATAAAATCTTAATTATAAGGTGATTCGGTGAAAAAACCTCACGCACAAAATGATTTTAAAATTTGAATTTATCAAAATTATGAACAATTTTTTGAAGTCACTGAAAACGGATATATAATTGAAAATAAACTTTAGAGCCACATGAGATAATTAAAATTACATAAAATTTATTTCTCACTATTTTTCTTCAATTCTGAGAATCGTAAAAATGTCGTAAACGCTTTTATTCAAAAATATAATTTTTTAACAAAAAACAAAAAATTTAAAATTTTTTCAAAGTGATTTTTTTCGCGACTTTTTTAATATTTGAATGAAATAAACGTTATTATAGTTACTAGTAGGCTTATATTTATTCATTCGTGTAACAAAAAATAATTTTTTGAAAAAAAAATTTTTTTCATTTCATATATTTTTTCAAAAAATTATTTTTTTAAAATCGATTTGTGCGTGAACTTTTTTTATATTTCGATGGAATAAACGATAGCATAGTGATTAATAGGCAAAAGTTCATTCATCCCTGCTACAGGAAATCATTTTTGAGGAAAAATGTCAAAAAGTCATAACCCTAATATATATATATATATATATATATATAGATTTATCTATATACAATATTTAATAATATCTATATTATTTATATTATATAGATGTATATATATATAAATGATTTATATATATAACTATATTCATCTAATTGATTATTAATATATAAATTATTTATATAATGTATACTATATATTAGACATTATATTACTATTGATAGATAAATAGATGGATAATAAAGATTAATTTGTCTATTATGATTAATTGGATTGTTATAGAAATTTTTTTTTTTGATTCTAGATCAATAGATAAATAGTGATTAATTAAACATTTATATATATATATATATATATATATATATATATATATATATATATATATATATATATATATATATATATATCTATCTATATAATAGAGTATATAGACCTAATTTCAGATTCTGCACGCTTCAAATAAAAAATAGATACCCCTTATAATATTAAATTAATGTTATTATAAACATTAAATATATATTATAAAAATTTTTTATATGAAAAAATAACACTAAAAATTTTTAAATTCTTCAAAAATTTAAAAAAAAAATCGGAATTTTGATAAAATTTATGGATTTTTAAAAATTCTGATGGTTCATTTTTTACTTTTTGATTTTTTTATTACTAATTTAAATTATTTTATAATTAATAAATTTAATATTTATTTGTTAAAATATTAAATAAAATTACAATAGAATGAATCTTTATATTAGGGGATATAATTGATTTATTTCTATGTAAAAATTAATATATAATTTTTATAGTTAAGAGTTGAAAATATTACCTAGTACCAATTTTTATTTATTTATTAAATTAATATATTGGTTATTTTATAATATGAAATTAATGTAATTATACATCTATATATATATCTATATATATATATAGATAATTAATTTTTGCATATATATATATATATATATATATATATATATATATATATATAGATTTATCTATATAGAATATTTAATAATATCTATATTATTTATATTATATAGATGTATATATATATATAAATGATTTATATATATAACTATATTCATCTAATTGATTATTAATATATAAATTATTTATATAATGTATACTATATATTAGACATTATATTACTATTGATAGATAAATAGATGGATAATAAAGATTAATTTGTCTATTATGATTAATTGGATTGTTATAGAAATTTTTTTTTTGATTCTAGATCAATAGATAAATAGGATTCATGGTTACTGTAAATAGGGGGACATGTTCACTTGAACCATTCCAACGTACTTCACTGAGACCCAATATGGAGTCACAATGGCGCCCGAGCAGGGACATAAAAGGAAAGATAAAATAAAAAAGGATAATATATATGACAACAATTAAAATAATGTACAAAAACAAAGTGAAAACACGTCGTCACAACGCTGTGTATAAGCGTTTTCACATTCCAGAATCCAATCATAGTCCTTATACGATATCCAAGGTCGTTAACAAGTATTCCGATTTAGTTTCGCAATTTTTATACCCTACACCACTATGTGGGGAGGGTATTATAAGTTGGTTTTGGCCAAAAAGTTTGTAACGCATCGAAATAATGGTCGTAGACCCATACATATATATATATCAAAAAAAATTAATGTCTCGACGAGCTGAGTCGATCTGGCTATGTCCGTCCGTCTGTCCATCTAAACCTTGTAATCACGCTACAGGTCGCAATTTTATTCTGATCGTCACCAAATTTTGGGTGTTGATAAAGGTCCCGTAGCGGAAGAAGCCTATTGATTTTGGTGATGGTCGGATAATATTCAGAGGTCGGAATGGGCAAAAAACTTATTTGGAAAAAAAGTCAACATTTTATTTCAAAGCGAATATCTCCGCTACTATACGGGGTATATCAAAAGCAAAAGCTGTTATTGAAAGTAGAAAATATCATCTTTCAACGATGTAACGTAGGTTGTCGTTGGTGGTCAAACAACGAAGATACCGTTATAGCCGCTAATATAATGACAAATATCACAGCTTTGGTTGGATACCTTCCAAAAACAAAGTCTGACTATGATAGTAGAAAATCCCATTTTTACAATGATGCAAAGTGGGTTGGCGTAGGTGGCCAAATAACGGAGATATCGCAATAGTCGGTAATACATCCCATTTTTCTATTTTTTTGTAATCACGCTACAGATCGCAATTTTGATCGGACCTTCACGAAATAGGGGTCCTACAGAGGAAAAAGCCCATTGATTTTGGTGATGGTCGGATAATATTCAGGTGTCGGAATGCGCAAAAAACTTATTTGGAGAAAAAGTCAACGTTTTATTTCAAAGCGAATATCTCCGCTTCTATAAGGAGTATGTCAAAAGCAAAACCTGCTAATGAAAGTAGAAAATATCACCTTGGCAACAATGTAACGTAGGTTGTCGTAGGTGGTCAAACAGCAGGCATACATCCCACTTTTACATTTTTGTTGAGTTGTACTGACGATGCACTTAAATGCGTTTCAAGAAAAGGCGCTAATCTATCCCAATTTTAATATTTTGAATTTTAACAGACAAAAGCATAAGCACAGGGTCAGGGTGTAGGGTATCTCATAGTCGGCCCCGACTATAGCCTTGGCGATTCGGTAGCAAAAGAAAATCAGAACAGTGGAGTGCCGACATGCCTTTCCCATCCCCTATCACCGACTTACGCGAGACGCCACGCAGCATCGTGGCCATTCAGACTACAGAGTTCCATTTGTTGCATGACATTTTTTCTACACAACGGCTTTGAGGGAACTTTGACAGAAATTTCAAAATCAACATATCAGTCAAACAGAAGACCACATACATATTGTTACCGAATTAGGTTTAACTCTCTTTAGACGTTATTTTATTTCCCGACACGATTTGTATCAAATAAAACAGGGTTCCTTTTAGATTACGGTTCTACAATGCTTCATTTACTTTATTACTCTTATTCTCAACCGACTTTATTTCCAAAGCACACAGCTTAATTCTAGTAAGAACACAACTTTTTCTTTACTTCTTCTTTAACCGACTGTTCAGTTTGACGTCTCAAGCACAACTAACTCATTGTCCCAAAATCACCCTGTATTTATAGCTCAACAGCCTCTTGTTGCCAATTCTATCGCAGCAGTGACTTAAGCGTGTCGCCTAGGCGTTGAAAGCAGTCGCGGGGATAATCGCCGAAGTCACCCTGAAGTGACCTCAGTTGTGATGAAATGAACCACGCCCGCGTCACTTCTTTGAAGTCACCTCGGCGGCGCTTCTAGAAGATCATTTCAGCGATAGTTCTTGGAATTAATAAAAAATGTTTGTTTTAATAAAAACATAAATACATAGTTTTATTTTTCTATTTATATATATATATATATTTTTTGCAAAGTACGCTTTTACAGAAGTAAAGGTCTGAGTACATAAGCTGACTGGCCTGCTTGCTTCTGATAAAAGAATAAAAGAGAAAAGGGCAACATAGTTCGAAATTGTCTCGGCCTTCTTTATTCTTTTATATTTGTTATGTCAGAAATGAAGCAGAAAAGCAAGGCAATCAGGCGAGGCAGCTTATGTACCCAGGCCTTAAGAATTTCTGTTTATGTTGTTGGCGTTTTTTATTGTTGGACTGCAGAATTTTACATCTTTGTGTTTATTTCAGCTTGAGTCCATATTTTGTTGTAATTCAATTGTTTGAATAACAACAAAATATTTTAAAGTGGATATGAAATTGATTAGTTGCGGGCGAAGGGTAGGGAATACTATAGTTTCAGTTGTCACCAAACAACTTCATCAGTTCCCTTTTTCGCCGACTCTGTATCGATAAACAGGTCAATAAAGCCATCTAGCAAATTAAATAAAATGAGAATAAATATGGACTCAAGCTGAAATAAACGCAAAGATGTAAAATTCTGCAGTCCAACAAAAAAAAAAACGCCATCAACAATAATAGGCATCAGCACGGCCTTGTTGACCAATGCGTAATGCAAAAACAACTTTCTTGTTGTTTTTACCCCCGCTTATTGAAGCAACATTCCTATGTTCGTATTCTTTGCGAAGCAAACACGACATAAAAACAGTGGTGGATATGAAATTCTTTAGTTCGACTCAAATTGTAGGGTAAACAGCTTTAGGGCCATACAACAAATTTCTCATTTTATTTAATTTGCTAGATGGCTTTATTGACCTGTTTATCGATACAGAGTCGGCGAAAAAGGGAACTGATGAAGTTGTTTGGTGACAACTGAAATAGTATTCCATACCCTTCGCCCGCAACTAATCAATTTCATATCCACTTTAAAATATTTTGTTGTTATTCAAACAATTGAATTACAACAAAATATGGACTCAAGTTGAAATAAACACAAAGATGTAAATTTCTGTTTATATTAATTGTGTCATTCTAAAAATGTGATTTTGTTTTGTTTTCTGGCTTGGGAATCGAACACGGACCTTCAGTGTGCAAAGCGAGCATGCTTACCACTGCACCACCGAGTCCTATAATCATCAGATAGAAATACCTATGCCCCATATTTGTTCAAATGTGTTGAATTCCTTAATAAATGTAAACAATCGCCTTATAAGTGACTCAGGAGTCATGTAGAAGTGTCTGCGCATGCTATAAAAGATAATCATAATAATGCTATAGGTATTGTTTGTGTAATTCACCAACGATCGTCTTTTATCTTCCTTGGCGTGTATCCGGAGTGACGTCTTAGACGAGGGAGTATAGGCCTGCGTACATAAGCTGCCTTGCCTACTTACCTTGCTTACTTCTGATAAAAGAATAAAAAAGAAAAGGGCAACCCAGTTCGAAATTTCCTCGGCCTTCTTTATTCTTTTATTTTTATTATGTCAAAAATGAAGCAGGAAAGCAAGGCAATCAGGCAGAGCAGCTTATGTACGCAGGCCTTAAGAAACTCACTTCCAAAAGCTGGCAGGGTTAAAGGCAGAAAAACACAAGAGAATCGAAGCAATGACATCACAACTAAAATGATTTTTAATACTAAATTTGGGGGATTTGTGTAGAACCAGGATCTCAAGCATATAGCGGTAATTGTTAAGAAAAGGCTATTATAAAATTAGTGTTTAATGTTCATGATACCCCTCAATCCCCAGAAAAATATTTTTTCAAAAAAGAAAATAGTAAAGAGTCAATGACGTTTATGACAGATTGTGGTTTTAAATTAGTAATACGTTTGAGGTGGAAGAAATTTGACATGAAATACAGAAAAATTGTTTATCATCTCCAGCTCCAATAAAGGAGATTACGCAAATCAAAACTAAAATTTAATGTTTTATATTTTTACATATAATTAAATAGTTGTTTTACATAAAAAATCTTATTTTTTTTTTATTTTTTTTTTTATTTTATTAATAGATGATTTTACAAACTTTTATAGTAAATCCAGTTGTTGTATAAGTATTTTTAGTTATAGTAAACATCTAATAGTTGGCTTAGCGATATTGCTGTTAGCCATATTAAAGTTATATTTATATAATAATATACATCTATATAATAATAACAATAGTTTTTTACATATTATATTCATTTATAATTAGTTGCCTATATTTGAAGCATGTAAGAACATATTTATATAGAGAGAGAAAGTTTGTGCCATTTAATATATCGATTATTTCATTGTCTTGGAGTCTATTCTTCCCGAAGTACATATTTCTATATTCCGAATAAATGGGACATACGCCAATAAAATGGGTTGTGTTTTCAATTTCATTCATGTTGCAAATTGTACAAAGTATATTTGCATCAGCTTTAGAAGTAAACGGTTTAGAGGCTAGATTTAGCAAACCACCTCTGGCTTTTATAATCCAGCCTGTCGCATGTGAGGAGAGATCCTTAGTTAACTCTTGCATCTGATTATATTGTAGACTCGAATACAGATCATGGAATTGCGACTTCCTCGCAGTATTGGATAAGTCATCACGTTCCCTAGTACTCAATGCAATAATTATCTCCTTCCAATACACACATATTGGTACGGTGTTATTGGGAGGAGTATAACCTAGATTTTCACATAGGTCGGACCATTCTTTTGCCCAGTAGATGTTTAATTCCATGATCTTTTCGGCAAGTATACGAGGTAATCTATTGGGACTAAGTCTTAACACCCGGTTTATATAACTGAAATGCATCTTTAAAGTAGAAGCATATAATGTGGTTACGCCAGTTTCTAAGTAAAGCATGTAGTTTGAAGTATTGTTTGGAAGTAACAACATTTTTTTAATAAAGAAACGCAACAATTTCTCAACACATTCATAGCGCTGAAACCCCCATATTTGTGCCGCATAGAATAATATAGATTTTGAACAAGCAGAGAATATTTTATATTTATTATGTTTTGATATCTTTGGGTTTGTGATGTATTTCAACCAAGTAGAATTGATAGCCATTTTGGATGTCGCTAGTTTATTTTGTAAATGTGTAGTAAATGATAAATTGTAAGTTAATTCGACTCCTAAGTACGTATATTTATTGACAATCTCAACTTCTTCATTTCCATAAAACCATTTTAAATTGGATGCAATTCGATTGCCTTTGCGAAAAATAAGTACTTTCGATTTAGACAGATTAACTTTAAGACCCCATTTTATGCAATATCTGTGTAAAGCATCTATCATTACTTGTAAACCTTCGGGTGTTTCAGATAGCATAACAATGTCGTCAGCGTAAAGTAGAACTTTGACGATCGTATCAGCTACATCGACCCCTCCAGGTAATTCATCCGGCAAATCATTAAGGTACAGCGAAAACAATGTTGGACTTAGAATGCAGCCTTGCTTAACACCAGAGCTAACTGTAAATGAATTAGAGAATGTGAATCCGTCCCAAACTTTTGTTGTTGTATTATCATATAAGGCCTGCAGTATTCTTATTAGTTTTGTAGATAGACCCATAGAAGACAGCTTGTAAAAAAGACTGTTCCTCGGGATCAAGTCAAAAGCTGTTGAAAAATCAACAAAAAAACTATAAGTAGATTTATTATTAGCCCTTTTTAGATGTATAATATTTACAAGATTGAAAATGTTGTCTACAGTAGAGTACCCCTTTCTGAAACCTGCTTGGAACTCGTTAAGAACATTATTTCTGGTAAGCCAAAAGGTTATGCGATTCAACAATATGTTATTGAAAATTTTGGATATTGTATCCATAAGGGACAAACCCCTATAGTTTGAGGCAACATTCGGATCACCCTTTTTGAATAATGGGATAAGAATGGATTCTTTAAAACACTCTGGGATATCTTCATATAAAAATATGGTATTAAACACATGGAGTACTTCCCTGAGAAAATTTATTGGTGCGTTCTTGTAAAACTCGTAGGGTATTCCATCTTGACCCGGCGACTTTTTGCTTTTGAGCTTTTTTATGACATTTTCCAATTCAAAAAATTCGATTGGAGAATCAATAAAGGGATCTACGTAAGAGGGAATGCACCACAATATAGAGCTATCATCAATATTATTTTGCAGAATACTCTCAAAATGAATCTTAAATTGATTTGAACTGATATTACCTCTACGTAATTGATTAGACTTTTTCAAAGATTTGGACAGTGCCCACCAATCTTTACTGCAGTTTATCCTATCTAGCTTGGTTAGGTTGTAATTATAGAATGCTTCTTTTTTCTTAGTACACAAATATCGGAATTTGGACCTCGATAAGAAGTAGCGTTGCCTGTTAATTATTGTGTGAGATTTTCTATAGTTTTTTAAATTTTTAATCATATTGGATCTGAATCGAAAGCACTGCCAATCAAACCATTTTTGTTTGGGTTCAAAGACTACATTATTTTTCTTTCTCACTTGAGACTGTTTTATTTTAGAAGTTATTTCATTAACCAAGTAATTTACAGACTGATTTGGCATATATCTGTAATATGCTGACAGCTCCGATAACTTATTTTTATATTGAAGAGTATGTTTATCTTGCCAATATAGCTTTTGAAAAGATATTTGATTATTCTGAACGACAGGACAGTTATTTGGTATTTTTAACTCCAAATGTAAGGGCATATGATCAGAGAAGGTTTCTAAATCAACGTGTAAGTTGGTAACGAACTGCAAAAAGCTACATGAACATATGTAGTAATCAATAACAGAACTTCCCATTACCCCACAGAAAGTAAAATTTCCATCAGAATCACCTGATGTTCTCCCATTTAAAACAATGCCTCCAATATCATCAACAAACGTTAACAGCTTTCTGCCATTAGTGTTGACTGTTTTGTCTTTTGATTGCCTTAATTCAGTTATATCTGTAAACCCATCAATAATACTTTCTTTAAGACACTGACCTTCACCGATTCTAGCATTTAGATCTCCCATAATGCAGAAGTTAACTGGACTGAACTCACTAAAAAAATTTTCAAATTGTTCCATATCCGATTTCCATTTTGTACAATTTAGGTATGAGGGAATCAAATAGAAAACAGACCCATAGAAGTTGGCTGATAATACCGTGAAATTATTAATTACTACGAAATCTAGTTGATATTTATTCTTAATATCCCTTTTAAAACCGTAAAGGCATCCGCCACTAGCGCGGCCAGATCTATTTATCCTAGTTGCATCGACCCAGTGGATATAGTAATTGTTAAAAAATGCTGTAAAATTTGATGTTCTTTTTGATTCCACATGAGTCTCAAATAGAAAAATGATTTCAAATTTATTTATATAATTTAAGAAATTACCGAAACTTAGAGCTTTTTGTAAATTAGATACATTATACGATAGTAAATGGCACGATTCGAATTGCTATTGCATTGCTAAACTGGATAAACTAATATTCTTATTAACACTATCCTTCGATACAATATCATACATCTCTCCAAGGATGTCTTTTAAGAAGGCGGCATCATTTTCCGATGATGAAACTATTTTTCCATGAGACCAGTAAAAACGTTTTTCATTTATAAAAATTGCGAACTCTGCCATTCTGATGTTTACGTCACTCCTCTTTTTTAATACTTCCTTTTTTATTTTACGGATATTATATCTTATACTTTGTTCGCTCTCAGTATAGTCTCTCTGTATAAAGATATTTTTCCCATTTAAACTTCTTTTGGCAGCCAATAATTTTTGAGCTTGAACGCATGAACCCAAACTAAAAACAAATAGTCTTCCTGCATAAAAAATCTTTATAGACTTTTGTAACATCATTTACAACATATTGGGTACTTTTTGCCCCTCCAATCACAATTCGTGGCCAGGCCCCTCTTCAAACTGGATATATTTTTGTACGAATTATATGATACTACAAGCCTCAAGTAATAACTTTCAGAGTTAAAGTCCATTTAGACTACGCTGGATTTAGCAATTATCTGGTTTTATTTGACATATGTTGTATGAAAATGACAACTTAAATCCACTGGATTTGCTAAATCCAGCATAGTCTAAATCAGGCATTATAGTGCACAAAAAACAGCCACAGATGAATTGACCACTAGCTAAGAAGATCACGAATTTAAAATTCAAGAATTTTGAATAATGTATTACATTAAAAATAAATAAATACATCATCATCAGCATTTTAGCCAATTTAGGTTTATTGAAGCATAACTCTCACGTAGCGATGTAGAGTATAATATGTACAATCAGTCACGAGATATGTTTTCGACTGTAACACTCATTCAACATTCTTCCACTTCGCACTACATAAATTAAATTTAATTAAAAACCTGTAAAAACGTTCCCATTTAATCAGCTTCTGTTATTATTAATCGGAGCGAATTATCGTCGACCAAATAATAAAAAAAAAACAAAAGATTACTGCTGTGCCCTGTACAATCCCACGAGATAATGAATTTAAATGAATCCCACCAGGTTGATGAGAAGCAATCAAAAATATAATTTAATATATTCGACAACCAACGAGACGTGAATAGATGTATTTATTTATGTATATTCCCGAAATTCTAAACAATAATTTATAAACATTAAATTAATTAGCAAAACTAATTAGCGCTACCCGAATATAAAGAGTTTCGAGGGATGAAATAGAGCTCAGTTGATATTCAGTTGGATTATCTGTGACATCGAAAGATATTCGGATTTATATAACCTATTATGTGTGGCATTTTTGCAATACTATCAAAGGATAGCCAAGCAATCCTACCGAAGACATGCTGCGGTTATTCACAGACGTTACGTGAACTCGCCTATCGTCAGAGTGGCAAACAACGACATAGAGGTCCTGACGAGACGGGAGTTGCGGTTTTTGCGGAACATGGTGTTGCTTTAGTACACGAACGTCTGGCTGTAATCGGTGTAAAAACAGGCCGTCAACCACTTATGTCTGAGGATGGCAATGTGTTACTGGTAGCCAATGCAGAAATCTACAACTATCGGGAATTAAGTAACCACATAGCTAAAACTCGACCCAATTATAAGCCTAAAAGTGATTGTAATGTCATTGTGGAGCTGTACGAGGAATACGGCGAACGTTTGCTGGGCCACATTACCGGCATGTTTGCCTTTATACTGTACGATAAGAACAAAAAAACTGTCATGATTGCTCGCGACCCCTTTGGTATAATGCCCCTCTATATTGGGCAAGACTTAGAGGGAAATCTGTGGATCTCTTCTGAAATGAAGTGTATGATTGAGTATTGCAAAAGTGTGAAGAATTTTCCACCTGGACATTTTATAATGGGATATCCAAAACATTTGAACCCCCAACCTTTCTTCATTAGGCCTTGGCAAACTGAAATACCCAATGCAACAGTGGATATAGAGCAGTTAAAATTGCGTCTAGAAGCCGCAGTACGTAGTCATTTGCAATGTGATGTACCGTATGGGGCACTTCTTTCGGGCGGTGTGGATTCTAGTCTGATTGCCTCAATTGCTACAAAAATTATGCGTGAACGAGATCCGAGTTATCGGCTTCGAACTTTCTCAGTCGGCATGATTGGTTCACCTGACTTCAAACACGCCCGCATGGTTGCCGATTACATCGGAAGTGATCACACCGAAGTTACATTCACGGTGGAAGAATGCCTAGACGGAGTCCGTGACCTTATCTATCATTTGGAGTCATATGATACAGCAACTGTTCGCTGCAGTTTGCCCATGTTCTATATGGCGCGCTACATAAAGAGCACTGGCATAAAAATGATACTTTCAGGCGAAGGGGCAGATGAAATCTTTGGAGGTTATTTGTATTTCTTTAAGGCTCCAAAATACTCAGAATTCCATAAAGAAATGGTTACTCGCCTCGATCAGCTGCATGTGTCTGATATTTTACGTGCCAACAAAGTTACCATGTCAAAAGGATTGGAACTGAGAGTGCCCTTTCTAGACACAAGCTTTGTAGACTACGTCATGTCGGTTAGACCTGAAGACAAAATACCTGGACCACTAAATTGCTATTCAGGCGTACAAAGCCATCGCATGGAAAAGTATATTCTGCGGAAAGCGTTCGAGGGCGATTACTTGCCACCGGACGTTCTTTGGAGGCAAAAAGAGCAGTTTTCCGATGGCGTGGGCTATGATTTGATTGAAGGATTACCCCAATTTGCTACAAAACGTGTTACCGATGCAGAATTTGCTAAGGCGCCACAGCGATTCCCAATCAATACGCCAAAAACGAAAGAGGCTTACTACTACAGATGTATATTCGATGAAATGTTCCCTGGCGAAGCGACGGCACTTACTGTGGAAAAATGGGCACCACGACTAGATTGGGGTTGCCCTGAAGATCCCTCTGGCAGAGCTCAGGAGGCCCATGAGAACAGGTTAAAAGAATATCTATAGGAATACGAAAATGTGAACAACTTGAATTTACTAAAGAGCAATCTAATTTAAACAATAAAAATTGTATCTTACACACGCATTCATACATGTACTTTCAATAATTGATTAACTCCACTTTTTGAAAAATCTTAAATATATATGTAAAATCCCTTGATAACTTGTTATATTTATAATAACTTTCCTGAATAATAAAGATTAGCACCATTAAATTGCAAATATACATATGTACATCATAGCGTTTCTCAACTTTTCGTTTTATGGAGTTAATCGATGTATGCACTCAACGGCTCAATTACAAACCTCAACTTAACTATTATTTTCTACAAATTTTTGACCTGTTTCTCTAAGAAGATTCGAAACAAAATTCGTTCGAATTACTACCAAACTCTTGTTAATGGTATTTTTTTGTTTGATTGAAAACAAAATTGAATTAAATATTTTTAAAAAAGAACTAAAGTAAAACCATGTTTATATTATAGCCCTTTATGAGGTTTTGTTTGACGTATACGATGTAATGGAATTGACATTTAAAACCCAGTGGGTTTGTTAAATCCGGTTATATATAAACGTACTATATGATAGTAATTCGAACGAATTTTGTTTCGAATCGTCTTAGTGATACTGGGGCTTTGTCACTTTTACATGCTTCAGCGTAACAGAATAATATAATTGTTTTAGAATTAATATTTAAAGTTAAAAATTTCTAAAATTTTGATTTCTTCGCCTGGATTCATGTTGACAATTAATTTGGCATGAACCGTGTTCAATATAAAAAAATAATTTAAAAAAAATTAAGTTTCAGTGTGGAATCTCTCAAATAAAACGCTTGCCGTTTAATTTTGCCACCATTTATAATTTAAATGCAAGCGTTTTATTTGAGAGATTCCATCATGAGAAAGTATATATTTATTGAGGCTAAGCGACAAAATATTTTCTAGTTTTAAGTGCATTTCTAAATAAAACACTGAAACTTCATTTTTTTAAATTATTTCTTATTTTTAACTTTTTAGTAAATACATTTTTGACCACTGAGAACAAAATTATAGTCAATTTAGGCCGAACATTTAGATAAAAAACTTTAAAATACCTGAAATCGTGTAGTACCGTTATATAAAGGCTATACCAAAACCTGGACTTATGTTCCTAATTTATGGTGGGGAAGTTTTTGTACCATTGGGAACTCCAAATGCCAAGTTACAGCCAATTCTGGCTAAAAATGAAGATAAGATCCTTAAAACACTTGAAATCGGGTGGTACCACTATATGGGGGCTATACCAAACCCTGGACCTATGTCAACAATTTTTGGAGTGGAAGTTTCTGTACCATTGGGGACTACAGATGCCAAGTTACATCCAATTCGGCCTAAAAATTAAGATAAAATCCTTAAAACACTTGAAATCGGACCGTACCGCTATATGGGGGCTATACCAAAACCTGGACCTATGTCCACAATTTTTAATGGGTACGTTTCTGTACCATTGGAAACCCTGGTTGCCCAAAAACAGCCACTATGGGCTTAAAATGACGATAAAATACCGCTAGATGGAGCTACAGGAAAAATGGACCCATATTGGTTTTGGTTTCATATTCATGTATTGTCATCCAAATCTGAAAAGTGTACAAAGTTTTAGTTCGATTGGTCAATTACAACTGTGTGAAAAATGAGTTACCAGATTTGAAAAGCAAATTAGATAAAACAGTGTAAAAATGGACCAATATTGGTTTTGATTTCATATTCATGTATTGTCATCCAAATCTGAAAAGTTTGCAATGTTTTAGTTCGATTGGTCAACTGCAGCTGTGTGAAAAATGAGTTACCCGATTTGAAAAGCATGTAAAATTGAACACTTTACAACACTGTAAAAATTGTCCAATATTGGTTTTGATTTCATATTCATGTATTGTCATCCATAGCCCTGTTCCTTTACGTTCAAGAATAAAATAATAATAATAATAATAATAATAATAATAATAATAATAATAATAATAATAATAATAATAATAATAATAACAATGCAAGCTGTCATTGTTCTGTTCGGACGTGTTTGAAACTCGCTCTGAAAAGTTCCTAAATAATTCGCTTTTTAAGCAATAATAAAATCAGTAATTGACTCTACAATAATCGCAGCAACCCGTGAAATCGAATAACCATTCGTTTTGTACACATATTGACGGCAAACGCAGTGAATTTGTGAAATTACCTACGACAATTGGCTGTAAATTTGCATTATATTTGTTTTTGTGAGTAAACAAAGCAAACAAAACAAAGTAAGCAAAACTACTCCTATACACATACACGAATAAACGTCACTCTGTCATCTGTTGTTGCTGTGTTATCATCACCGTCATTACTCGATCTGCTTCTTTCACCTGGTTGTTGAATTAGATAAACACTTCTCACCACAATAATTACCATCCATTTGTTCACCACAATTTACAGTGGGCAAAAAAAAAAAATAATAATAATAAAATAAAACAAAAATAAAAAAAATAAAAAAAAATAAATAATATAATACATTTTCAACAATTCGAATAATCTTTACCAAGACAAAAAAAATACAAATATGTCTTGTTCAAAGCCTAACTGTAAAATTGATCCTGCCAATTTTAAAGAGCCGATGGTGACATGTTGGATCTGTTTTTCCTGCTATCATGCTAGTTGTGTTGAACTTGCTGCTCGAACAGTGGACAACCTAAGAGAAGATAAAGGGCTTCATTGGTGCTGTAGACAATGTAAAATTTATGATGTGGAATTTTATTCATTCTTTAGGAAAACACGTACTGAATTTACTACATTACAAAATGATCTAATATCCATTACTGAAAAGTTTTCCAAGTATAAGGAGTTTTTTGATAAATCATCATGTTTAGAACAATTTCTTCAATCTCCTTCGGATACTCGTAAGAGAAAAAAAACATCTGATGTTTCTATGATTGATCCTGTCTCAACCCCTCAAATTATTATTCAAACTCCTTCAAAAACGCAATTACCAAATGGCACTGAAACCGCAATATCTCAGTCTAGACAACTTGAAAATGTATCTCAAACTCCATCGAGACCAAGTGATGCTATACCTTCTGGGTCAAATCAAATACCTGAACCAACTGCAACAAAAACGCCATTGAAACAAAAGCAACACCTCCCGCCATCAACTACTCCATATTTTACTCCCTCAAAATCGTCAAATAACACATTAAAAGTCGTACCTAATATGAAAACTATTTTTGCCGCCCGTTTTGCTTCTGAAACTACTCCTGAGCAAGTAACTGAATATGTTAAGTCCAAATTTAATCATGATATCGACATCCAAGTTTTCAAATTCAATTATGCAACGAAGAGAAGAAAAGTATCATTTAGGGTAATTGTCCCTGAAGAAATATTTGAAACCGTTGTGAAGCCTGAATTCTGGCCATCGAAAGCAATAATTCTAGAGTATATCTACAAAGATCGCCCTACTACTAATGCCGCCGTTTTACCTCCGCTATCAAATCCCTCAAAAAACTAATTAACTTTCCATCTTTGAAACACTTAAATGTAATCTATCAAAATGTAAGAGGATTGAATACTAAATTAACTTCATTATATATAGATAGTTTTGATTTCAATTATAATATTCTTGTATTCACCGAAACATGGCTTAAGAAAAACATCTTTAATTCCGAAATATTGTGTAAAAAGTATAATATTTTCAGACGCGATCGATCCGATACCTCAAAGAAAACTGGAGGTGGGGTACTTATTGCAGTTTCTTCCGATTTTGCTACAGAAGAAATAATTTTATCCTTAGTTTCTGACATTGAATTTGTTGCAGTAAAAATTCGAATTGGTAACTCTTCCATATTTCTAACATGTTCATACATCCCTCCCAATTCAAATATTGATGTTTATGTGAAACACGCAACTGCTATTAGATTAGCTTTTAGCTCGTCGAAAGCATGTGATACTTTGATTGCCCTTGGTGATTTTAATAGCCCTACAATTCATTGGGACATTGCTACAGATATGAATTGTTTAATTCCCCGTACATTAAATAGTTCTTCAAAAGATTTCGTTGATTCTATGTATGATCTTGGATTGTCACAAGTAAATAACATTTTCAATATTTCTGGTAAGCTTTTGGATTTAGTTTTTGTCAACAATCCCTTAGATGTGTCAATTAACTCATGCGACCCTCTAACGCAACCCGAAGACCGCTTTCATCCCACAATTGAATTGAGAATTATAAAGTCAATTATGTCGCGTAGAATTATTTCAATGCCAAATCGTCAGTATTGCTTTGCGAAGACCGATTATTGCAAGTTGAATTCCTTACTCTCAACTGTTGACTGGTCTGTTATTTTATCTAATCAAGATTTTAACATCCAAATAAATACATTTTACTCAATTCTTTACGATTGTATTGCAAAATCCGTTCCCAAAACTTTACCCCAACGTTCTTCAGGGCCACCCTGGAATTCCATTACTTTATCCAAATTGAAAAACAAGAAGAATAAATTATTTAAGAAATATAAAAAATCTGGATCATCCGTTGATTTTTCTGGCTATACTATCGCAAGATCTGAATATAATATTGAGAATAAAAGAGCGTATAAAATGTATATCTTATCAATGAAAGAAAAATTAAAACGTAATCCAAAATCCTTTTATAATTTTATAAACTCTAAGCGACGATCGAGTACATATCCAAGTTCCTTTAAATATGGATCTGTAGTTGCAGATGATGATGTCACAATAAGCAATTTGTTCGCTGATTTCTTTGCTACAACATACTCGAAAAAAGTATATGACCAATCTGCTCATTATCCATACAAAATCAACGAATCTTCTGTAATAAATGTATCTACATTTAGTACAGATACTGTATTAAAAAATCTAAAAACCATAAAAAATACATACAGTCCGGGGCCAGATGGAATACCTGCGAATATTCTTAAGCACTGTGCTAATAATCTTGCCATTCCACTTTCAAAATTGTTTAATAAATCGTTACATTTAGGTTATTTACCACCTGTTTGGAAGGAATCATATATAATACCATTATTTAAATCCGGCAGTAAGAGCAACGTAACAAATTATAGAGGTATCGCTAAACTTAGTGTCATACCAAAACTTCTAGAAAAACTTATTACAGATACTTTGTCCTTTGATGTTTCTAATATTTTATCTAACTGTCAGCATGGATTTCGGAAATCTCGTTCAACGATTACAAATATATTAGAATTGACCACTATTGTTAATGATGGGTTTAGATCTAGATTACAGACTGATGTTATATACACCGATTTTACTAAAGCTTTCGATAAAGTTAATCATACTCTATTGCTCATAAAATTGGATAAAATGGGCTTCAGTTCACATTTACTGCATTGGCTGAAATCATATTTATCTAGAAGAACTCAAAAGGTGAAATTTAACTCCGCTGTATCGAAAAGTATATCTGTTTCCTCTGGTGTTCCACAGGGAAGCCACCTTGGCCCAATTCTTTTCACACTCTTCATAAACGATTTACCCACGACTGTTAAAAATTCTAATTTGTTAATGTATGCCGATGACGTGAAAATATTCCGCTCATTTAATGACCTGGACGATCAGCTTCTTCTTCAGTCAGATTTAGATAATTTTTATACCTGGTGTAATTTTAATTTAATCGAGTTGAATATACCAAAATGTAAACATATATCTTTCTATCGACTTCATCAACTACGTACTAAATACTACTTTGATAATCACGAGTTAGACACTGTCGAATCATTTAATGACCTTGGTATATTATTGGATCATCGTCTTAGCTTTCGACAGCATATTAATTCTATGGTCAATAAAGCCAATGGAGCACTGGGCTTTATGAAACGATGGGGTAAAGAATTTGGGGATCCGCAAATCACCAAACGTCTTTACATATCTTTTGTTCGTAGCATACTTGAATATGGTGCAGTAATATGGGATCCTCATTACACTATATACGAAAACATGATTGAATCGGTTCAGAAACAATTTCTTTTGTTCTGTCTGCGTCATCATGGATGGAACTATCAGAACCTACCTTCGTATGAGACAAGACTTAATATGATTAAACTGCCTACATTGAAAAGTCGTCGAGTAATGCTGGGTTTAAATTTTGTTTTAAATATCATTCAAGGAAGAATTTATTCAGACCTGATAATGAGTAGAATCATAATAAAAACTCCCATCAGGCAAACAAGAAATTTTCAACTGCTTCAAATTCAATACTTTCAGAGGAATTATGCCAATAACGATCCACTACGCTACCTTCTTTTGCAATTCAATAAATTTTATAATCAGATCGATCTGTCTGAAAATAAAGATGCTTTAAAACGGAAAATAATATTACATCTTAATACATAGCACTTCCATCCAATCGTAATTGTATATATGTATATTTTTAGTCTGTAAGGATACATGTATTATCTATAGACTTAATAAAAAAAAAAAATAAAAAAAAAAAAAAAAATAACAAAACACTGTAAAAACGATATTTGTCTGTAATTTTTGTATTCAGTAATAATTATTTCTCAACAATTCATACTGAAAGATTTAATTTGAATTCATAAATTAAGCCATTGCACTATAGGTTAAATAGCCCATTTTACTGGCCAAAAGTCAGATTTCTAACCTTTTAATTTCATCTGTTTGGTATTACTTTTTTGTAAGAAACATGTCAAAGCAACTGAAAATTAATTTTGTTTTTGTATTTGTCATTTTACCGTTACATGGCAAGCGGGGAAATGCAAACTTTTCATGTATCATTAAAAATGTGTTGAAGAAATTTGTTTATTTCTAACCGTTCAAAGTGTACCAAAATCAAAATATTTATATGAGTAACGAATTGACAAATAAGTATTCGATGTCGGATTTTCAAAAATATGTAGGTATATTCATGTTTGTTTATAAATAGTCATTCAATGAGCGTTGACTTAGAACTAACGCAGAAACATTAAAATTTTGAGGTTATATAGGCTTTTAAAGTTTCGGCAATGTTTGGCAACGGAAGCAAAAATTGAAATGGGTTCCCCGATTCGTGCCAAACACGGAAAATTATATGTGATATTGCTTAAATTTGCTGGATCCGAGTTATGTAACTTTTGTCAGATAACCCAATTTTCTCAAGTATTGATTTTTTTGACGTCAGAAGTAAACCTCGTGCCTAATAATGTTAGCCAAATTAGAGCTTACAGCAGTATGATGCTTTAAAATAAAAAAAATGCAACTCTTTTGTCAATCTTTTTAGTTAAAGTGCAAAACATATCAGAAAATATAATCGGGGTTTCAAGGTAAAGGTACATAATAGTTTTAAGGTCCCCTAGCATTAAAACTACAACGAAACACAACTGAAAATGCGTTTACGATTACGGGACATCGATGCCTTCAATTTTGTTGACAAACAACAGGTTTTTCAATTTTGGTCACCAATGGGTTAAGGTACCTGTTATGTATTAGGTCCATAAAGGGTTAATTTTTTTTGCCAAAATTGTGCTGTTTTCCTTTCCGAAGCTAAGAAAGCTATTCTGATTTGAACCAAATATTTTTTTCAACTGTATGACTTTTGGCCAGTAAAATGGCCTATTTAACCTATAGTGCATTGTTGTTGTGTTGCTCCCTTATTACACCATAATATGGAGGGTATAATTAGCTTTGACATTCCATTTGTAACACATCGAAATATTCGTCGAAGCCCCTATAAAGTATATATGGAAAATGTTTCTTCATATTCCATCTTTGTGGGCAAAAGGCTAACAAACGTCGCTATTTCTATGTCCACCATGAAAATCTACATCGATATATAGCATAATCTCGATAATCCGGACACTATAATTTTATATTGAAATCATCTAAACAACGTTTATCAGATAAAACATATTATATAATTCGTTGTAAATAAAAATAAACGTATAATTTATCATAAATTTTACTTTAAATATAGCAGAAATTAACTCTGTTCTGATTTTTAGGCATTGCTATTTTACTATATTTCCTTTTGTCTAAAAATGTTTAGACCTTAGCATACTATAGTTTTTCTTTTTCCTTAAATTGAATTTCAAATTATAACACTGCTCAACAAAATTGAAAAAGTTGAATGTTTCAACAGAAATTTTTTTTGTTTCTAACTGAATCCGACGAGTTTCAATCCGGTTTTTCTCCATCAGCTCTTGTTCTTGAGATATCAAACCGGTTTTTACGAGTTTGCCCAGAATTTCGTTATTTCCGGATACAAACAAATATTTTTTGGGGGTATTTCGAAACTAATATATTAAGGAGATGTTGTACGTTAGATACAAACAGTTTTTGAAATAATTACAGTGAATATATAACGAAAAAAATATAGAAAACATACGACGGACCTTGTAAAAATTGCATAATTACGTCATCGGGGGAAGCCATAGGATCTTCATATGGCAATGCGGATATGCTTAGGATGTCTACGATATAGTCCAGTATTCAAATATATAATATAAGGTTCATAGCGCCCATGATTTAAACACAACAGATAGCCACAGCATATTCCACTCAACTAGCCCAATTGCTTAATGAAAGCACTTCTTGCCCCGATAACATATCAGCGCAATGCCAAAATATTGCTCACTCCATGCAAATAGTCATACTTGGATACCAGAGACCTCCACCAAAGAACCCATGGTATGACCAGGAGTGTGGTGCTCCTACCGAAGAGAAAAATGCGGCATATAGGGCTACTCTACAATCAGTAGCAACGCGTAGCGCACGAGAGAGTTATAGGGAGAAAAGGAGAGAAGAGAAACGTCTTTTCCGCAGGACAAAGAGAGAAATGGAGAAGCAGGAGTGTGAAAAATCCAGGTGTACAGGAGTCAGAATGCAGTCCGAAAATTCTACGAAAGAGTGAAGCATCAAACTGATGGCTTTGGTACAGGCACATCCTCCTGTATAGACCAGCAAGGTAATTTGGAAACTGATACAGATAGTGTGCTCGGGATATGGAAAAAACATTTTTCCAAACTGCTGGTATCCAATACTAACGAAGACAACGAAGATACTATAGATCCAATCCCAGAAGATGTTACTGAATGTATACCGCCCGGCCAAGATGAGGTAAAGACAGCAATAAACCGGCTGAAGAATAATAGGGCAGCAGGAACCGATGGCCTACCATCGGAGCTGTTCCAATCCGGAGGCGGCACGCTGATAAGGTGTATGCATCAGCTAGCTAGCACCATCGACCAGGAAGGACACGTACCCGACGATTGGAACGTGAGCATCCTATGTCCAGTCCAGATATAAGACTGTGTGCTCCAATTACATGGGCATAAGTCTGCTCCCTATTATCTGGCATATTGTGTGAGCGATTAAAGCCGATGGTCAATGAAATAATTAGATCCTATCATTGCGGGTTTCGACCGGGCAAACCCATCGTTGACCTGATATTTACCTTGAGACAAATCCTGGAAAAGACCCAAGAAATGCAGATAGACACCTTCCATCTTTTTGTCGATTATAAAGCAGCCTTCGACAGCCCTATACGTTCAAAGGTGTTCCAAGCCATGTCTGATTTTGGTATTCCCTATTAAAATAGGAAAGAACCTCGACCTGTAGTGTGATCTCTTTAACATCCTGCTGGAAAAGGTCATCCGAGACGCGAAGGTCAAAGGAAGTGGAACAATATACACAAACAGCCATATGTTACTTGCTTATGCCGACGACATTGACATCATTGGTCGATCGGTAAAGGATCCGAAGGTGACATACACCTTTGCAAAAGTCGAAAAGGAATCTGCTAAAGTCGGTCTGGTAGTAAACGCCGGTAAAATAAAGTTGATGGTATCGACGCGTAATAAGTCCACAGATCTCGCACCATCTGTTGGTACAATGAATGTTGGTACCTACAATTTTGAAGTAGTAAAGGACTTCGTCTACCTCGGCACCGCCATAAACACAACAAACAACATCAGTTGTAAAATACGATGAAGAATATTGTTGGTCAACAGATGCTACTTTGGGTTCAGTAGGCAGTTTAGGAATAAAGTAACACTTTACAAAACACTGATACTGCCCGTGCTAATGTATGGTACCAAAGCATGGGAACTTGCGCAAGCAAATAAGGCGGTGCTTGGTGTTTTCGAGAGAAAAAATCTACAGGCCAACCTGCGTACAACGATCCGTATGAACAACGAGCTGTATCAACCATACAACGACCTCAATATAGTTGAACGAATCCAGATACAACGATTGCCATGGCTAGGCCATGTCATAAGAATGAGTAATGACGAACCCATTAAAAAGGCTTACAAAAACGGGCCGCATGGAGGTTCACGCAGATCTAGAAGGCCAAAGCTTCGTTGGAGCGAACAAGTGAAACGAGACATCAGAAAGCTACATATCCCAGATTGGGAAAATACAGCAGCAAACAGAGAGGATTGGATATCTTTTCTTAGTTCGGCTAAGTAAGAAAAACAAGTTTGTGTACGGAAACACACACATTCTATGAATTCTGATTTTGGTACATAGTGGTTCAGAATTGTTTTTTCCAGGTCAAAACTTTGTGACTTTTCTCATATTTTTGTTCGACAGATAACACACTCAGCTTTCCGCTTCTCAAAGTTAGGTCAAGGTCAAAGTTAAACTTTTGAGTATCTTTTACTATTTTTCATCAAAATATAAGTGTTTATGTGTTTTTTATATCTTTCCATATATTACAAATGGTCAAAAGCCAATAAATAAACTACGAATGTACAAAACTCGATAAAAAACTATGCGAAAAATGCCAAACTTTCTCCACAAATAAATTAGTTGTTTTAAAATATTAAAACAACAACAATGGGATTAAGTCGAACTATTTTGAAAACAAAATTAAAAAATCAAAAATGTAAAATCTGTTAAAAAATTAAAACAAAATCCTTGGGTTTTTATAAAACTAACTAGAGGACCCGGCGAACTTCGTCTCGCAGTCTGTTAAGTATTGAACTTGATGACTTTTGTTCAGACATATAATACAATTATTGCTATCACGTTGCAGAGTATCCGAGACCAAAACAATTTAGGGCGATTTAGAATCTTTACATTGAGCAATTTTACTTGTGTGAATTGTCAGTCTGTCGGAGAGAAAGGGTATTAAGAGGTAGAATGTTTCCGTTTTCCTCGACTCTCTCCTGTAAACTGACAATTGCCGCTAGGGAAGGTGCCTAATGTAATTAAGGTTAAGATACATTTTTTGAGTAAATAATGCATTTCCAGATGTAAATTAAAAATGTTGAAGCAAAGTTATATAATCACGGCCATGTTCGTTTCACAATCGATGGTTTTCAGAAAGGTTCCTTGAGATAAAATTGTGACAACTTTTAGCATTTTCAATGCTATAATATAATAATTAACTGAATTTCAACGCGGTATGAGCGATTATTAAATCTTATCAATAATCGTAGTCGCTATCTTGGATTTTTCCATTAAACATTTTTGATGAATCGATTAGAAAGTTAGAATCAAAGATATTTTATAATCGAAAAAAAATGCAGGTAATGCTGTGATTCAAGTGTTCACTTTGGAACTTTTTCAGAAAAGTTAGTCTGATTTGAAATGATAAGTCCGATCGTTTTGTTGTGACCACCTTCATTATTCGTCTAAATTTCTTCCTTACTTTGTGGTGTACAAAAATGACACTCTTCTCGTGCGAATTCCCTGTTATATGCGAATTCTACATGCAATCGGTGATATAAAATCAAACATTATTAAGATTACTATCACGCTGGGTTGAAAGACGATTTAGAATCTTTGAGGTAGTAAGAGATATTTTCCAAGTAAATAGAAAATTTAACTTGTATTTAATTTTTGCCCAATTCAATTATTCATCAGATTTTAGTTAATGTACTTAATTGAGCCATGTGAACTAAATAGTTTTTATTAAAAACATGGTATCTAGCTAAGAGATGTGTATCACACATCAACTTCTAAGAGACAATCGTTTTGGTAACTGGTTAGGTTTATCGCATCAGACATATTAGATTTGGACAGTCTTGCTATTTATTTACAAGTAGTTGAACAGTTGATGCAAATTAATATCACCGTTCGATAGAGTTCATTTATCAGCTTAAAGCAAACTCAAGCAATTGTTGCTAATATGGGTAGCTATTGCGTCCGGGATTTCATAAAAGGGGTGGGTCCCTTTCCGTTGAAATTAAATTATGAATATTTTTCGGAAACTTAATGTATCCTTTTGCAATATCGAAATGAATAAACGCTGAGATTTACAATGGCTTAATTTTATATCGAGCATGTGTTTTAATTTTAATAACGCGTGAGTGAATTGGTAATATTCCAGATGGGTGGTCGCTATTTTAGGTGAAGCAACTTCTACGGTCATTTCTGCTTTGGACGTATGTCACCCATGTGCCGTTTAGAATCAAAGATTTTGTATAATGAAACATGAGAATTTAAAGTCAAACTTATGCCTGTAGTGCGATTCTCTAACTCATTTTTTGAGTTAAGACAAATGTCGGTAAAATTAAAACGCAAAATTATGAATGAAAAGTTCAAATAAAAGTTGACAGAAGAACTATACGACTACTTTCTCTCGGTTGCTAACTAACCGAAAAATATCGTTAATTACCGAAATTATAAGCATTTTAATTTTACCGATTTTTGTCGGTAACTCAAAAAATGTGTTAGAGAATCGCACTACTGATGTCTATGATAGGGAATGTTATGACTCTTAGTTTTTATTGGCATAGACAATTGTCATAATTAAATTGTGGCAGAATTCAAAGAGAATTGTGTGAGCAGTAAGTAGTCAGTTGTGTACACGTAATAAAGCTCCATTCAAATCGCCATTTGGAGCATTTCTTCCAGAGCTTTGGTGTAGATTTGAACGTTGAAGTTCTGACTCCCGGCATTGTGATTGCGACCGGAAAGTAAACGACATATTTACATAACTAAATTATAGTTAAATATTTGGTCCGATACAAAACATTTCGTATAAGCCGCACTAAGAATAGGATTCCAACCCCTTCTGTTTCTTGGTTTCATTCATTCCAATTTTAAATATTACGCTTTTCGATATCGTTGATAACTTACTCATTCTAATAAAGTCTTGGCCTTCCCGCGTTCTGCCACGATATTCATTTTACAAACACATGAGATTCTGCCTAATTTTCAATACGTACGGTTAAAAACTATTTCACGACAAAACAATGAACAGCAAAATCTCTTTGCTTTTTGAAATCGATTAAATAATGTTTACACCGCTGAAACCACTAATATCCTTTTGGACTAAAGTCACCTTTAATTTTCGCTGTTAGTTTGCATAAAGAATAGTTTGGATACAGCAGAAAGAAAATTGTTTTTTTTTTTAATAAATTTACTCAAATAGATTGTAAATAAAAATATCTTCAGAACTTTCAAAAATTGACATAAAGAAGCACAAAAATGTCATTCGCTGTTGGTGCATGTAAAATGTTCTGCAAAATCTGTGCAAAAAAGTGTCACGGTATACTCCAAACGCAAAAGCTCGATAAAAATGTGTAGAGAATTTGACTTTTTCAAAAAATATTTTTGCAAATTTTTCGCAGATTTTCGCGGTTTTTTTAGGTTTTATCCTTTTCTGCCATGAGACTATTCCGAATTGGTGCGAATTGTCAAAATCTGTTCAGCCGTTCTTGAGTTATAAGCGTAGTAACTAACATCATCCTTTTTTATATATATAGATATAAATCATATCCAAAATCCTATACATAAACAAGTGAGCCAAGGCTATAGTCGGGTCGGGGCCGACTATGTGATACCCTACACCACTACCCCTGTTCATAAGCTTTTGACTAATAAAATTCAAAATATTAAAATTGGGATAGCTTAGCGCCTTTGCTCTGAATGTCTTCATTAACACAGGAAAAATTTTTTGAAACGCATTTAAGTGCGTCGGCAGTGCAACCCAAATAAAAAATGGAAAAGTGGGATGTATGGCAACCATCAATAGGCTTCTTTCTCTGTTAGACCCTCATCAACCCCCAAAATTTCATGAGGATCCGATCAAAATTTCGTAGTGTGATTGCAAAAAAATGGAAAAAGGGATGCATTACCGACTATTGTGATATCTCTGTTGTTTGACCACCTATGACAACCTACTTCACATCGTTGTAATAGTGATATTTTCTACTTTCCTTGCCAGGTTTTGCTTTCGATACACCTCCTACAGAAGGGAGATATTAACTTTGAAATAAAACGTTGGTCTTTTTTCCAAATATTTTTTTGTCACATTCCGACCCCTGAATAATATCCGACCATTTTCAAAAATCAAAAGGCTTTTTCCTATGTGGGACCCCCAATAACACCCAAAATTTCGTGACGATCCAATTAAAATTGCGACCTGTAGCGTGATTTCCAAAAAAGTGGAAAAATGGGATGTATTACCGACTATTGCGATATCTCCGTTATTTGGATACCTACGCCAACCTGCTTTACATCATTGTAATGATGGGATTTTTTACTTTCATTGTCAGACTTTGCTTTTGGAAGGTCCCGAACCAAAGCTGTGATAATCGTCATTATTATTAAAATCGCAAAAATGAAAAGTTGTGTTCTATTAGCGGCTTTTGCGATATCATCGTTCTTTCACGCAGAGAAAAAGATATGTTTGATCCAACAATATTCCAAGAGCAAAATATGTATTGTTAACATATTGTTGGATTCTTCATGTGGTATTGTAAATCCAAAAATAGTTTGTGTCAACTGAACAATATTTCTCTCTTTTCTTCGAAAATTTGTTTCTCTTCTCTCGCTATTCGATGCCGTGTTGAAAAAACAATTTTGGTGAGTTGTGGTGTGTTTGTATGACATGCTGCCTTTACCTTTGTTTTTGTGTGTATGTACTTGTGAGACTCTTGTTTTTATTTGTTTCTGTTTTGTTTCATTCTTCTTTCCTTTTCATGTTTGTTATGGTGTTTAATTATTCCTTATGTTGTTGTGGTGGCTGCTTGTGGCTTTTTGTTTGTCTTTGTTGTCAACTAAAGTAGCAAACCATGTATTGCGTTCATCAATGCTCGTAATATTATACGCGATATTTACATCAAAGTTGTGTGGAAAGTGTATATGAGAAGTATATACACTCAAATCAAAAAATTTAGTATCTGGTTTTCAGGGCTGACAATATGTTTTGTAAAAAATTTAGATTATGATTGTTCCTACAATCGGTATTGTTAACGATTTTTACAATATTGCGGAAATTCGAAAGTTGTTTTTGTTTTCTATGTTCGGAACAAAAGATGGTATTTTTGGATTTGGATTACAATATTTGTACAAAACAAACACATTTTTGAAACCAAAATAAATATTTTTGTTCCAACAAAACCGAAAAATATTTTTTCTCTGCGTGTTGACCACCTACGACAACCTACGTAACATCGTTGCAAAGGTGATATTTTCTACTTTCATTTCATTTTGCTTTTGACATACCCCTTTTAGAAGCGGAGATATTCGCTTTGAAATAAAACGTTGACTTTTTCTCCAAATAAGTTTTTTGCCCATTCCGACCCCTGAATATTATCCGACCATCACCAAAATTCTTCTTTCTCTGTAGGATCCCCATTAGCCCCCAAAATTTCGTGACGATCCGATCAAAATTGCGACCTGTAGCGTGATTACAAAAAATGAAAAAATGGGATGTATTGCCGACTATTGTGATATCTCCATTATGTGGCCACCTACGCCAACCTACTTTGCATCACTGTAAAGATGGGATTTTCTACTTTCATAGTCAGACTTTGTTTTTGGAAGATCCCCAACCGAAGCTGTGATATTCGTCATTATTATTAAAATCGCAAAAATAAAAAGTTGGGTTCTATTAGCGGCTATTGCGACATATTCGTTGTTTGATCACCTACGAGAACCTACTTTACATCATTAGAAAGGCGATATTTTCTACTTTCATGGCCAGGTTTTGCTTTGGGTATACCCCATACTGAAGCTGAGATATTCGCTTAGGAAAAAAACGTTGTCTTTTTCTCCAAATAAGTTTTTTGCCCATTACGACCCCTAAATATTATCCGACTATCACCAAAATTAATAGGCTTCTTCATCTGTGTGACCCCCATTAACCCTCAAAATTTCATGACGATCCGATCAAAATTGAGACCTGTAGCGTGATTTCCAAAAAAGTGGAAAAATGGGATGTATTACCGACTATTGCGATATCTCCGTTATTTGGTCACCTACGCCGACCTAGTTTACATCATTGCAAAGATGGGATCTTCTACTTTCATAGCCAGGCTTTGCTTTTGGAAAGTCCCCAACCAAAGCTGTGATATTCGTCATTATAATTAAAATCACAAAAATTAACATTTGGGTTTTATTTGCGACTATTGTGATATCTTCGTTGTTTGATCACCTACGAGAACCTACTTTACATCATTAGAAAGGTGATATTTTCTACTTTTATTGTCAGGTTTTGCTTTTGGTATACCCCATACAAAAGCTGAGATATTCGCTTAGGAAAAAAACGTTGTCTTTTTCTCCAAATAAGTTTTTTGCCCATTACGACCCCTAAATATTATCCGACTATCATCAAAATTAATAGGCTTCTTCATCTGTGTGACCCCCATTAACCCTCAAAATTTCATGACGATCCGATCAAAATTGAGACCTGTAGCGTGATTTCCAAAAAAGTGGAAAAATGGGATGTATTACCGACTATTGCGATATCTCCGTTATTTGGTCAACTACGCCGACCTAGTTTACATCATTGTAAAGATGGGATCTTCTACTTTCATAGCCAGGCTTTGCTTTTGAAAAGTCCCCAACCAAAGCTGTGATATTCGTCATTATAATTAAAATCGCAAAAATGAACATTTGGGTTTTATTTGCGACTATTGTGATATCTTCGTTGTTTGATCACCTACAAGAACCTACTTTACATCATTAGAAAGGTGATATTTTCTACTTTTATTGTCAGGTTTTGCTTTTGGTATACCCCGTATAGAAGCTGAGATATTCGCTTTGGAAAACAACGTTGTCTTTTTATCCACATACGTTTTTTGCCCATTCCGACCCCTAAATATTATCCGACCATCACCAAAATCAATAGGCTTCTTCCCCTCCGGGACCCCCATCAATATCCAACATTTCGTGACGATCCGATCAAAATTGCGACCTGTAGCGTGATTACAAGGTTTAGATGGACAGATGGACAGACGGACAGACGGACGGACGGACGGACTGACGGACGGACACACATAGCCAGATAGACTCAGCTCATCGAGACATTAATTTTGGTATATATAAGTATGGGTCTACGACCATTATTTCGATGCGTTACAAACTTTTTGGCCAAAACCAACTTATAATACCCTCCCCACATAGTGGTGTAGGGTATAAAAATATCAATTAGTGTAAAAACAACTGTGATTAATATAGGAAACGGTATGGAAAAACACACATTTTTCCCGTGTAATTTCAATAAATTTAAAAATGTGTTAAAGGGACGGACCCCGACGTGTACAAAAGTCTTTCTGAGAATATCAAACCTTGTTCCATACAAGTTCTACTCCACTAAATTTGGAATTTCACTAATATGTAGTAAAACGTTTCTTGAAGGCAACAATCCTACCTACCTAAAAAACAATGAACACAATATCTGTTATAGTTTCCAAGAAATAGTCATTCTGTTCTCCAGAAATTTTTTGAAAAAAACGTATTTTTCATAACGAGTAAAAATTTTCGTCTTTAGGAGCACGCCACGCCCACTCCTTGCAATATTTTCCCCTAATTTTTGGATTCCTTAGTTTCAACATGATTATTATCGAATCCTATATAAAAAATTTATAATCGGTGACGACAAATTTGGGATTTTGGCCAGAAAATCGATTTCTGAACCATTGTGCGGCATAGTTTAACTTTATTTCAAGGTGAAAAATTCTGTTGTCCACATACATATGTATATGAAAGACATAAGTTTTCATATTGACCATTTTCAGTCTGACAACGCATTTCAATGATGCTTTCCATACAATCATCATTATTATTTATAATGAATTTGTTAAAAAGGCTAACGTCTTTAGCAACATCCTCTAGCAATTCTTCCATATCGGCAACATATCGCTTATTTAATATATTATATATCAGTGCTAAATTTCTGTGCAATATCAAACATGTTTTAAGTAGTTTAGTTTTTCCTAAATCAATATACATATGTATTTTTATATGTACCATACATCACCTTGTGGTAAGGGGTATTATGTCTTTGTGCATTAGTTTGTAACATGCAAAAGGAAACGAGATAGACCCATAGTTTCTTTTAGGGATATACATAGAATCACTTTCTAAGTCGATTTACGCATGTACGTCTGTCCATGTATTTTTGTAAACAAAGTACAGGTCGCATTTATTGTCCGATTCTCATAAAAATTGGGGAAGATAGTTTTTGGCCAAAGGATGAATGCTATTTATTTTGGTAAAAATCGGTTCCGATTTGGATATAGCCCCCATATATATCTTCGACCCATTTAAGGCATTTGGTGCACGAAACACGCTATATATGTCCGATTTCAACGAAATTTGGAATGTGCGACGGAATTTAGTCTAGAAATAAGTGTGCCAAATTATATAGAAATCGGTTCAGAATTGGATATAGCTCCCATATATATTCTCGGCCTATTTTAGGTATTTGATGCACGAAACGCGCTATACAGTGTTGGTCAAATAATTAGCACACCCCACTACCAACATTTATTATGCCTAAAAAGACCTTCAAAAGTAGTTGTATTTAATAAAGTATTTGTACTAATATATTCTCAATAGTATGCTTATAGAATACAACGCAATACAGAAACTGAAACATAACTGTCAATTTTAATAACCTCCAAAAATGTGAAAAATGTCTTAAATTCACTGGACACGTAATTAGCACACCTTAGAAGAATGAGTAATATTGTGAATCGTTTCAATATTTTCGTCCATATTCAGTTTTAAATCCCTTTCGTTTAAGAATAAGTTCCAGTCTGATAGTTATACTCTCTACCAGTCTCCGAAATTTCAATGTCAGAAGGGAATTATATGGGGTACACCTTGGGTTCCAAGGACTAATGGAAATTTCAGCTTTTTGTATTTTTTGTCGATTTTTTTCACATGTAAACAAATTCCTTGAGGCAAGTAGTTCATAGAAACATCAAATAAAATACCATATTCTTGTTCATCTTTGTAAAATTGCGAAAAGTGGGATGTACCCACCAGCAGTGTTCATCTGTAAAGTCGTTTGACACGATAATTTTCATTAAAAAACTGTAATATGATGCTTTGAGTTATTGATTTTATAAATACTTATCCATCTGGACTGAATTTTTCCGATATGTCGTGATGTATGCCACGATAAACCTATGTTCATCTCTATGGGACCTACGCAAATTTCAATAATTTTCTAAACATAAGGCAATTGGGAGATAGTCTAGTGAGACCGCAAGATAATATGTTTCCTGAAGCTTAAAACGATTAAATTTAAAATCAATAATCCAGAAAACATTTATCTTGAATAGTATATGCCCACTTTCATGGATTTTAACCAATTTCAGCAAACCTCAAAATCCTTTATTGTTAGAAAGGGGTTATACCTTTAAACATAATCATGTGCTACGTGTTCACCTAGTGCTTTGTGACAGGTTTTGTAGTGATAGGTCTTTGGTGTTATTCAGACGTGTAATTTTGAATAACAAATGATGTTATAACTTATAAGTTTAGTTGGATTTAGCTCCCATATATATTTTACATATTCACAGTGGTGTAGGATATTATATAGTCGGCCCCGCCCGACTTTGATCCTTTCATTACTGGTTTTTATTAATTATCATGAACATTTTAGACATGATGAAGTCGATTTTCTAAAAAAAGACATTTCTAACTCAAACCAGCAAAGAAAGGATCAAAGTTGGGCGGGCCGACTATATAATACCCTACACCACTGTGAATATGTAAAATATATATGGGAGATATATAAATCTGAACTGACTTCGATAAAATATGGTACATTTATTACCAGACCAAATTCTGTCACACATTCCAATTTCAGATGTAGGGTGTTTGGTGCAGCAAATGCGTGAAATCGGCCGAAAATATATGTGGAAGCTATATCCAAGTCTGAACCGATTTCGATATAATTTGGCACAATTATTTCTAGACCGAATTTAGTAGCACATGTCAAATTTCTGTGAAATCGGACATATATAGCGTGCTTGGTGCAGCAAATACGTGAACTCGGGAGCTATATCTGAATCTGAACCGATTTCGATATACTTTGGCACATTTATTTTTTGACCGAATTCAGTTACACATTTCAAATTTCATTGAAATCAGGTTAATATAGCGTGTTTGGTGCAGCAAATGCGTGAAATCGGCCGAAAATATATGTATAGCTATGGAAGCTATATCCATATATGGGAGCTATATCCAAGTCTGAACCGATTTGGATATTATTTGGCACAATTATTTCTAGACCAAAATTTTGTCACACATGCCAAATTTAAATGAAATCGGACGTATATGGAGTGTTTAGTGCAGCAAATACGTGAAATCGACCGAAAATATATTAGGGAGCTATATCGAAATCTGAACCGATTATTACCAAAAGCAATAACGTTCTTCCTACGACTAAAAACAATTATATTCCCCAATTTTCAGCTGAAACGGACAATAAATGTGAGTTGTACATTGCGAACGGACGGACGGACATGCATAAATCGACTCAGAAAGTGATTCTATGTACATTAGGGCGGCCCAAAAAATTACAAAATTGTTTTTTTTTTCAAACGCCTACCCCCTAATATTTTCCATTTGATCCAAAAACCTTATATATGAAATTTTATGGCGATCGGTTAACGTTAACCCGTGCCCGCCGAGGGATCTTTGTTTCCATAGTAATTTGTATGGAACCAAAAGTCAATTTTCTCGAAAATGCTCTAAAGGCCGCATTTATGGTCCAATCTATTTTGTGATGGTCGGTTAACGATAACCCTTGCCCCCTGACCGATCTTTATTTCCATAATACCTTGTACAGGCGAATTTTCTCGAAATCTACAGACCATAATTATTTTCCAATCGATGAAAGAACTTTACCAGTTCATTGTTTTGTCTCCTACAAAAATTTGTTAAAATCGGGCCAGATTTAATATTAGCTGTATAATGGGGTCTAAATTACCTGTAATTGGCCATATATGTATGTATTTTGGAGCAAAATCAAAATCTGGCCCGATTTTCACAAATTTTTGTACGTTTTTCATCGATTGGAAAATAATTGTGACCTGTATAGCGATTTCTTGAAAATTCGCCTTTGGCCCCTATACAAGGTATTATGGAAATAAAGATCGGTTAAGGGGCAAGGGTTATCGTTAACCGATTACTATGTTATTTGTAGGCATCGTTTTTTTTTTTTTTTGAAGACATCGTTTTTTAACCACAATCATGAACTGGTATAGCTTTTTTATCGATTAGACCATAAATGCGGCCTTTAGAGCATTTTCTTGAAAATTGGCCTTTGGTTACATACAAATTAATATGGAAACAAAGATCCCACTGAGGGCACGGGTTAACCGTTAACCGATGCCATAAAATTTCATATATAAGGTTTTTGAATCAAATGGAAAAAATTTAGGGGGTATAAACAATTTTGTAATTTTTTGGGCCGCCTAAGGTACATGCCTAGAAGGAAGTACGGGGTCTATCTCGTTTCCTTTTGTATGTTACATACAAAGTGTATTTTGAGATTTAAGATTTTAAGATATCTGGGAATTTTTTATCATTAGTATATGTTAATTTCATATTTAAATTCATATTTCCTTACTTTGCTTACTAGTTGTCCCTTTCCAAAAGAGCATTTGCGCAATCGCACAGTGGGGTGGGTAATATAATAACTCTTCCACAAACATCCCAGAAAGGACAAGGGAAACTTCCTTCATATTAATGAGTGTATCACGATTCACTGATATGGGACCGACTGTTTATCTCCGAGTCCGAACGACGTGTCTTACGATAGACACTGAGGGGTATTTTGCCACCGCTCTATAAACGCCAAATAATTAAAAAATTGTCAATAATTATAACAGCGACAAAAAACTATAGTCAACTAACTTACCATTTGTTTGTATCACTCTATTAATTAAGCAAAGCTAAAAACAATTTTTAAGGAAAATAAATATTGTAAAACAAAAGTGCAAATTTTAAGTGCATTTCTAATTGTTTCGCGGGATAAATCGGAAAACTGAATATGAGGCATTTGCCAAAGTTCCACTAATGTTCCCATATTTCGCACTGTGCACCGTTGAAAATTTGATGTTGCCTGGCGTGGGAGTCGATCCGCCGACCTTCTCAGTGCAAGGCGGGTGCGTATACCACTGCACTACGGTGGCACCCCGCACAGTGGGGATATCACCCTAATGTTATTATTTTTCGAATGTTTACGCCTCATATAACGGAATACAATTTTAGAGTATAATGAGGGATTAAAGTGGTATATTTGAAGCTCACATATGTGGGTATCATAAAAATATGAAGAGTTTTTATGGTTTTGTCTGCATTTCTTATGGTTTTGTCTACAATCTTAAATGCCTCTATCACGTTATTTTCAGCATTTAATAAATATGTTAATAAATGTAGTGAAATCCGAAATGTGAGAATAAACTGTTGGTGTGAACTGTGTTTGAAATACGCGTTGTAAAAGGTATGATGCAAACTACCGCAGAAACAACATGAAGTAATCATTATACCCTACACCACTATGTGGGGAGGGTATTATAAGTTGGTTTTGGCCAAAAAGTTTGTAACGCATCGAAATAATGGTCGTAGACCCATACTTATATATACCAAAATGAATGTCTCGACGAGCTGAGTCGATCTGGCTATGTGTGTCCGTCCGTCAGTCCGTCCGTCCGTCCGTCTGTCCGTCTGTCCATCTAAACCTTGTAATCACGCTACAGGTCGCAATTTTGATCGGATCGTCACGAAATTTTGAGGGTTAATGGGGGTCACACAGATGAAGAAGCCTATTGATTTTGGTGATGGTCGGATAATATTTAGGGGTGGTAATGGGCAAAAAATTTATTTGGAGAAAAAGACAACGTTTTTTTCCTAAGCGAATATCTCAGCTTGAATATTGGGTATATCAAAAGCAGAACCTGGCCATGAAAGTAGAAAATATCGCCTTTCTAATGATGTAAAGTAGGTTGTCGTAGGTGAGCAAACAACGAATATATCGCAATAGCCGCTAATATAACCCAACTTTTTATTTTTGCGATTTTAATAATAATGACGAATATCACAGCTTCGGTTGGGGATCTTCCAAAAACAAAGTCCGACTATGAAAATAGAATATCCCATCTCTACAGTGATGCAAAGTAGGTTGGCGTAGGTGGCCACATAACGGAGATATCACAATAGTCGGCAATACATCCCATTTTTTCATTTTTTTTGTAATCACGCTACTGGTCGCAATTTTGATCGGATCGTCACA
The DNA here is from genome assembly GCF_047663935.1 of Musca autumnalis. Classification (NCBI taxonomy): domain Eukaryota; kingdom Metazoa; phylum Arthropoda; class Insecta; order Diptera; family Muscidae; genus Musca; species Musca autumnalis. The sequence continues at coordinate 152,790,950 of NW_027411977.1, forward strand.
AAATTTTGGGGGTTATTGGGGGTCCCACAGAGGAAAAAACCCTTTGATTTGTGATAATGGTCGGATATTATTCAGGGGTCGGAATGTGAAAAAAATATTTGGAAAAAAGACCAACGTTTTATTTCAAAGTTAATATCTCCCTTCTGTAGGAGGTATATAAAGCAAAACCTGGCAAGGAAAGTAGAAAATATCACCTTTACAACGATGTGAAGTAGGTTGTCGTAGGTGGTCAAACAACAGAGATATCGCAATAGTCGGTAATGCATCCCTTTTTCCATTTTTGTGCAATCACACTACGAAATTTTGATCGGATCCTCACGAAGTTTTGGGGGTTGATGGGGGTCTAACAGAGAAAAAAGCCTATTGATTTTGGTGATAGTCGGATAATATTCAGGGGTCGGAATGGGAAAAAACTTATTTGGAGAAAAAGTCAACGTTTTATTTCAAAGTTAATATCTCCGCTTCTAAAAGTGGTATATCAAAAGCAAAACCTGCTAATGAAAGTAGAAAATATCACCTTTGCAACGTAGGTTGTCGTAGGTGGTCAAACAAAGAAGATATCGCAATAGCCGCTAATAGAACACAACTTTTAATTTTTGCGATTTTAATAATAATGACGAATATCACAGCTTTGGTTCGGGACCTTCCAAAAGCAAAGTCTGACAATGAAAGTAAACAATCCCATCATTACAATGATGTAAAGCAGGTTGGCGTAGGTATCCAAATAACGGAGATATCGCAATAGTCGATAATACATACATTTTTCCATTTTTTTTGGAAATCACGCTACAGGTCGCAATTTTAATTGGATCGTCACGAAATTTTGGGTGTTATTGGGGGTCCCACAGAGGAAAAAACCCTTTGATTTGTGATAATGGTCGGATATTATTCAGGGGTCGGAATGTGAAAAAAATATTTGGAAAAAAGACCAACGTTTTATTTCAAAGTTAATATCTCCCTTCTGTAGGAGGTATATAAAGCAAAACCTGGCAAGGAAAGTAGAAAATATCACCTTTACATCGATGTGAAGTAGGTTGTCGTAGGTGGTCAAAGAACAGAGATATCGCAATAGTCGGTAATGCATCCCTTTTTCCATTTTTGTGCAATCACACTACGAAATTTTGATCGGATCCTCACGAAGTTTTGGGGGTTGATGGGGGTCTAACAGAGAAAGAAGCCTATTGATGGTTGGCATACATCCCACTTTTCCATTTTTTATTTGGGTTGTAATGTCGATGCACTTAAATGCGTTTCAAAAAAATTGACCTGTGTTAATGAAGACATTCAGAGCAAAGGCGCTAAGCTATCCCAATTTTAATATATTGAATTTTATTAGTCAAAAGCTTATGAACGGGGGTGTGGTGTAGGGTATTACATAGTCGGCCCCGACCCGACTATAGCCTTGGCTCACTTGTTTTAGAGTTACAGAATGTTCTGAAGAATTGCTAAGAACTTTATTTGGAATATTTTTGCTAAAGGTTACTTGGTTCAACCCCCAATAGTTTAGATGATACTGACCAGAATTTCAGCAATTATATACAATTTTCTATATTTATCGATTTTGATGCCCTAGACGGAGTTTTTCTTTTGTGATCTGTTCAAAAGAAAAGTTCTACTAGTTTAGGGCTACAATATTGTCAAAGGCAGCAAAGCCAAATTCCTAATAATTTCTGAGATAAAGGCCCGATATATGCAAAAAACTATAGTTTTAGATGAGGCCATAAAATCCGAACTGGATCTGACAGGACAAAACCCTACTAGTGTTTTTGTAGTCTCAATATGTACTTTCCAAAAATGCGTACTAGAAGTTGTTTGCATTCTCAGTGTTGCATAGTGTTATTGTAGGTAAAAAAAAACAAATTCTACAAAAAAAAATTGAATATCGGATCGGATTTTGATATAGCTATATAGGGCCCAAAATACCCTAAATAGGCCAAATATGCATATTGGAGAATTTTGGGGAAAACGAGCCTTTGGTCCCATACAAATTACTACGGAAACAAAAATCGGGTTAACCATAAAATTTCATACAAAAAGTTTTTGGATCAACTTTTGCGGAATGATTTGCAAGAGTATGTGAAATGTATCCCTATTAAATCCTCAACAGTTACTTGAATATAACAAAATTGCAACCTGCATGAAGAACGATTCTTTTTCGTGGACGCTTTAGTAGGTGCTGGAGAAACGTTATTAATTACAGTAGTTTGGCACAAATCAGGTCGGAAGGCAACATTGCGATAGCTATAGGTCAATCAGGTATATCAGCTGCATTATTAGAAGGTGGAATGACGGAATAGCCATTTCTTAAGCTGCACTGATAATTCAGGGGGGTGGACCCTATACATTGATTGGTGGACCCTATACATTGTTATGCCTCAAAGACCGAGCGCTCCTCGTTCGATTTAAAATTTGCATGAAAATACCATATTTTAATTTTATATATTTTATTAACAAAAAATATTTTTTTTAACTTTTTGTAATTAATTTAGTAGATAATCATTGCTTTAATAACACTGTGACACAAAATGGAACTCAAAGTCTGGGAGTGGAAAATTTCTTTTGGAGACGAAAGCTCTTGATGAGTATACTAAGAACCCAAAAGGAAATTTTCGCCATAGGTCAAGTTTCTGAGATATCGCGCGATGAAGTTTTTGATTTTTTGCCTATAATACTTGTGAAAATAGCTCCATATCTCTGTTTGGCGACGTTGTAGCTTCGATTTGAGGTGATATGTCTGCAGTGAAATCGATTGGCGAATCTTTTTGTAGAACATTTCATTCTTCTAACTCAATGCCTTTCATGTCCTTTTCGTCCTTTATATCTTGAACCGTAGTGAAAGTACCACAAGATAAGATTTTTTCAACTATCAAATATTTTACAAAAATGTTGCTCAGAAGATTTAAGGTACGGTTCTCTTTGACAACTAATCGATTTTGTCCCGTTTTCATTGTCATTTTTGACATTTATTCGGACTTGGTTCAGAATTAAACTATGTTTTGTTTTTCTGTATAGTCGTTATTTGTTATGTATACGTATATAGACATAACAATTGGTTCCACTGTGCAACAAAATTAATTTTTTTTTTAAATGATGAGAAAACCCGATTACATTCTTAAAGTAGAGCTAAAAATATGAGACACGTATATCGGCGTTTTTAAAGTTTACGTCGGAAAGTAACCAAAATAGGCGGGGCAAGCTCAGGAGGGTGTGGGAAATATTTTTGTTAAAAATTTTAACCCTCATGTCCTTTTTTTTCCATAATTCCATACTGGATCAAAATCTAGCAAAATCATTTACTTTTTGGGAATATTGTTAAAGAAAGAAATGTTCCAAATGAAACTTCATTATGAGTCTCTGAATAAAAGAAATCTGTAACCATAACATATATCATTCTTAGCAGCACTTGTTTTTGATATATGTATAGGTTTTAGGGCGATATTTTGGCGGTGAATGTCGATGAAGATAATGTGATGAACCACGAAAAAAGATCCGAAATATAGTTCAATAGAGCTGCCAGATTTTTTATATTTCATGCTATGCCATATGGCAAAGATTTTTCCCAAAGGAAATGTTTTACTCTGTTTGACTCCCAGATCTTCTATAGTAAAACCCCTAGATCTTCTATATAAGACCTCCAGATCTTGTATAAGAAGACCTCCTGCTCTTCTATAAGAAGACCTCCTGCCCTTCCATATGCACACGTCCAGCTCTTCTTCAAGGAGAAGACATCCTACCCTTCTATGAGAGAACCTTCTGTTCTTCTATGAGAAAATGTCCTTCTCTTCTATAAGAAGACCTCTTTTCCTTCTATAAGGTAAAACTGAATTAGAAACTTGAATATTTTATTTTCGTTTTTTTCCTTTAAATACATTCTATGCTCTATGGCATAGTGTCCAAAAACCACTTTTCCAAACAAAATGTTAAAAAATCAGTTTTGAATTAGTTGGCGAATCTGGTGAAACAAGGGAGATACCACAATAGTCGGAAATGCACCCAATTCATCCATTTTTTTGCAATCACGCTGCAGGTCGCAATTTTGATCGGATGGTCACGAAATTTTATTTTCTAATGGGGGTCCCAGAGAGAAAGAGGCATATTATGTTTGGTTGTAAACGGATTATATTCCCTAAAAGAAATGTTTACCATTGAAAAGCTTATGCACAGGGGTAGTGGTGTAGGGTATCACATGGTCGGCCCGTCCCGACTATAGCCTTTGCTCACTTGTTTTATGTTTTGTTCGACCTTTCGAATGTTAATAAAATCAAGATTAATGAGCAGTCATTTATTTCAGTTCGTCACAGAATAATTTTCAGTTTTTTTCAGGAAATATGGACTTGCCCACGAAAAACATAATACCGCTCTAAACATAATACCGCACAGACAGTAAAACTGTCTAAGGATCCTCGAACAGACCTTAAACTGTATTAAACAACTATTTTTAAGGTTTGTGAAAGTTGTCGTGGTCTTTTTATGTATTAATTTATTTATTTCATATTTTTACTTATAACTAAATTATTAGGATAAAGGAAGTAAAGCCATCACTACTTAGGTCTTAAGCTTACAGAGGAATATTACTAATTATCCTGAGAGGTCTTAAACGGCACATCTCTGAACATTTACCGAAAGAATGGTCCATCTACGAAGTCGATCAAAATTTGGACAAAATATAACGAAGGCCAATTTTTGGACCGAATCGGGTGATCTGTTCGAGAATTATCCTGTTCCCCACCCAGACGGACAAACATAGCTAAGTCGACTCCAAGTTTTCTGAAACAGATTTCTTCCAAACACACTTTGGCCCTAAACCATTATTTCTATTAGGTACATTTTGACTAAAGGCTGAGAGTATAAAAATGTAGATTGGGAAACATTTTGTTCATGGATTTTTGCTAAAAGCATGTATACATGTATAGACCTTGGATTGGACGCCATTTTAAAAGAGTTTTCATAGTTTCTGATCAATTTATGAGAAAATCCACGATAGGAACCTGAATTTCTATAAGAGAAGTACGATGATTGGACGCCAAACTAGTCTATTTACATGCACGATTGGGCAATAGAATTGGTATTTTACATACCCGCGATTGGGTGCTAGAATTTCATGATTGATAGACTCACTATTGCTCAGCATTAGTTTTTTTTAATACCCTCAACATTTATGCTAACGAGGGTACATACACTTTCATACGAGCAAAATGTGCCTCATCGAAATAATGGTTTTAGACCCAAAGTATGTTTGGACGAAGTCCGTTTCAGACAATTTGTAGTCGATTTAGCTATGACCGTCCGTCTGTCTGGCTGGTGCGCACGATAACTCTCGAACGGACAAACCGATTTGGTCCAAAATTTGGCCTTCGTAATATTTTGTCCAAACTTAGTTAAAGTTCGAAGATGGGTCATATCGGTCCACTCCTTCAGGTACCCCCCTCACAAAAGTTCGGAAAAATTGTGCGAACCATAACTCTTAAAGGTAGTAACCAATTTGGACCATATTTTACACATCCTAATATATCTACCAGACATAGATCAGATTCGAATATGGACTATATTTGTCCACTTCGGATAAGTTCACGTTAAGACCTGCTCTCGAATCACTTTTATTTTTGTTGAACTTGAATTTGCTGCCTCAATTACGACGGTAAAAGTTTTTTCGGAGTCAATTCCATATTTCTTTAGAAAACAGCCCGAAAGGGGTAAAAACCCCCTATGGCACCATATGTAGTGACTGGAGAACACGATAACTCCCGAACCGATCAACCAATTTGGTCCAAAATTAAAAGATCTACTTCCAAATATTTGGTGCAAATTTATTTTATCTTCTAAAATGGCCCGCATACTCGTAGGTTCCTTCTTAGGGTACCTCTTCCACAAAAGTTCAACGTTTGGGTCTAAGTGCAGTTATGGCTCTGTTCGAAGATCGTTTGTAAATGTATACCGATTGTGTTCGTTGTTGTCCTGTTTAGAACGATATGATGTTTTCCATGGACAAGTCCATGCTTCCTGGCACACTTGTCCAAAATTTATATGATGACCCACTGAAATGACTAGTGGACGCGATATCTAGCGAAAAGATATGACTCCCTAAATAAGATCCACTTCCATAATGGACTATGTCGTTCCATTCCTTCAAGTACCTCCTCCGCAACACTTTTTAACTTTAATCTTAATCAAGGTTTTTGTCGGCAAGTTCAAACGTCCAAAAAGAGCCACAAAATTCTGAATAGACACCGGACATAGGCTGAGGTATATCTCTGTCGGCAAAGTCGACTGATACTTTTTTACTTACAGAAATTCTTTGTGACAAGATCTACGATTGAACACCAAAATATCTTTAGGGAAATAACGACAATTGGTTTCTTTATGACAATAACAGCGATTGAACACCTGAACTTCCGAAATTGAAAAATTGAGTGGAAAATTGAAGTCTAAAAACAAGGGAAATTGGCCAAGCAGTCTTACGTCATTTTAATTATAAAATAGTAATGAAAATTATTTCATCAGTAATATAAGCCTAAAATAGGGTTTACATTATTTGCTAAATAAAAATTTTCGCTAACCTGAACTTTCAAAATTTTGGTCAGGTGGGCCAGACAGCTTAAAATATCAATGTGAATTCAATTAACAAAATCATGATAGCTGAAATTCTGCAGTATTCATGACTTTTCGAAATTTCTTCTCAAAAATGATTTCTTGTAGCACGGATGAATGAACTGATGCCTATTAATCACTAAAATAAAGTTTATTTCATTGAAATATAAGAAAGTTCATGTACAAATAGATTTAAACAAATATTAAAAAAAAAATTAAATGAAAAAAAATTCTCAAAAATTATTTCCTGTTGCACGAATGAATAAACTTAAGTCTTCTAATGACTAAAATAACGTTTATTCCATTCAAATATTGAAAAAGGTAAAGTTACATCTTTGAAAAAAGCGTTTACGACATTTTTATTTAAAGAAAATTAGTGAGAAACAAATGTTATGTCAGTTTGCTTATGCCATGTGTCCCTAAAGTTTATTTTCAATTATACATACATGTATCTGCTTACAGTGACTTCAAAAATTTTTCTATAATTCTGATAATTTTTTTCACCGAAACACCTTAAAATTAAGATTTTATGTAATCTTATGTAGAAACTCACCACGCTATGATACAGACTGTAATGAAGTCATAACCATATTGGGCATACCAGGATTCCCAACATCGTAGTCGACTGACGGTAAAAAAGAAACAGAAAGTAATGTGATCACCGGAAAGTTTAAAGGAACTAATGTGGCCCTATGTTCCACCTAGGAACTTGGATAATAATATAAATAAAATGGTTAATTCCGCGGATTCCTATAATATCAACAGACTTACTATTCAATTTCAGAAGGCTTAAATTTAATATTAGTTTCATTTACCCTGCAGTTACACATGCCAGTAAATTGGTGCCAGTTGAGTATTATATTATTATTCGAGTATATTGTATTATACTCGAAAATGCCGAAAAAGTGTTCGACTGGCATGCAGTTTTCTTGTGTGTTTGAACATGATATGGTAAGTTCAATTTCAAAATTATTTTAAGCCGCATATAACACACAAAATTGCATTATATTTCAGATTTAAAACACAATTCACAACATATTTTATTATTTTTATTATTATTTTTTATTATTAATCATAAACATAATGAATCTGGTATTGTCGTCTTTTCTATATTGTATAATCCCAGAGGGGAAATTATTTGTCAACCTATATTTATATGAAAAACATCAAAATTATGTCTTTATTTACCACTAATATATTGTAGCTACCGAGATGTATTATTTGTATTTCATAGCCTTTTGAAAATATGCATTAAATCTTTGCATTCTTAAAAGAAACAAAATGTACATGGATTAAAAAATAGTCTCGGCAACTCTTTTTTCATTTTCGACACATCACACGGTGTTCTTGAATCAAATTTAAATGGAAGGTGCTTATACCTGGGAACCTAAACAACCCCTAAAAATGTCAACTTGAATCGCGATTTATTTAAAAAGCGCTCCGGCGGTTTTTTTTTTGTTTTTGAATTTTTCTCATCTATGAACATTGCAGTTTCAGAATTCACAAAAACTTCCCCTGTGTAAGCGGTTTTCATTAAAAGTTAGTTAAGGCGCACCCTTCATGACATTGTTTTATAAGGGGGGCGATACAGTCAGTGCATTGTCCCAATTTGAAATTCAATATCTCAAAAATGGTAAAACCTACGAAAATACTGTAAAGGTCAATCTTGTAGAGAATTTTCATAGCTACAACATTTTTTTAGTCTCATTTTGGTAAGACTTGCGGTTTCTAAGCAAAATCGTGAAAACCTAAACATCCCCTAAAAATGTCAACTTGAATCGCGATTTACTTAAAAAGAGCTCCGGCGAATTTTTTTGTTTTTTGATTTTTCTCATCTATGAACATTGTAGTTTCAGAATCCGCAAAAACTTCCCAGGTGTAAGCACCTTCCATTTAAATTTGATTCAAGAGCACCGTGATCACTGTGAGCCAGTTCAAAATTTTACTGGCATGAAAAATCTAGTGCCAATGGAGTCGACATTTCAAAAAATGTAATTGTGGTAGTAAAATATTGTGTATGTATTGAATTTTTCGAACTGTCACTGGCATGTGTAAACGCTGGGTTACGATGACAATTAACAAAGCCCAGAGTCAATTACTACGGGTTTGTTATTTGAACTGAGAAAATTCTTGTTTTTAGTGATGCAAGCAAAATATAACCAATGTAACATAAATCTATTTGCAGGGCCAGCAACGCGGTCCGGGTCACCTAGTTTGATTTATTTTGAAGATCTTACCCTTGTCTTTAATAAAATGGTGATCTAATAACTGTACAGCCAAATATAATTCTAAATGTTTGAAAAGTATATTTATTTAGTGGTTCTATGTACATGAAAAGGACTACTTTCTTAAAATCCAACAACAATATCGCTCTGACGAACCATCATACTTTGTCGTACGTCGAGTAGCAACAAAAACACAACACTAAACAACAAATACAATACAAAATTAAAACCATGACTCCAATTACGAAGACAAAACATTTTATGTTCAGAATTCACTTCAATAGAAAATAACGGCAAGACGACACTCACCACTAAAATACAAAATTATAATTTATTAAAAATCTATATATTTTCAATAAAAGGGAAAATAAGGATACATATTGAATTAATGTTAAATATGTTTCTAAACTTCTTTTGCTACATTATATTAAAAAATTGCTACATTATATCTAAAATTCTGATAACTACCTGAAGTTGGCGATTCCCTTCTGTTATGACCACTTTTGAAATTTTTAAAAATTCTTCAATTTGGATACTTAGAAGGAATTTCATTTTTTTAGTTAATCTCCGTTTTTTGCGTTGTGTCCCCTCTGTGTTGTGTGCCGTCTCGTCTGCGGTATATACTATAAGGTGAAGATTATTCTCATCTTTCTAATACATATTTAAATACAAATTTTGAACAAATGTGGGGTCAAAAAATCTCATAAATGTTTCCCATAGTAATTGCTAGATATTTAAATCGTCATCGAGATATGACGTTGACATTGAAACTTAAACTTTATATTGACTCCTAAAATTGCGGGTTATTTTGTTAAATCCTCATTTATTCTCTAATGAAACTTTTGAAAGCCCTAATATTTTCTGGAATTTAACTAAGTACCTTAAAATTGCATTTATATTAAATATGTATCATATCATTATATCAGTGAAATGATGAAATTTAAATGTTAGGTGTAAACTTTCTTTTGACTGTGACTGTACATATTTGCGTTTGTGTAACGCTTAAGCAATTACCTTATAACCCAGTAAGCCCTGCGGATGTCTTCTCTTGCTGTCAAAAGATATCTCTGTTTTCTTAAAAGTAAACCTTGTTTATATACCTTGTTTTTAGTATATTTCCCCAAAAAAGCTACCCATAATTCAAATACACGTGTCTCCTGTTGTTCGCTTTTCATTGATAATCTGTTTTTGTGTTGCACAGTGTTATTATTTTAAGGTGTTTTATTTATGAGAAGATGAATTGATAAACCAACTAATATCCCTAGTATTTCATACCCATATGAAATCAAATATCCACTCTCCACAATTGTATATGTAATAATTTATGTTCTGCCTCAGTGCGCTGCACTGTGCCTCATATTAATACACATAAACGAGAGCGACATATTGCTTTCAACCAATTGTCTGATGAAATAATGCTATGAAAGGTATCACTCTCAGAAAGACTACTTAGTAGTAGTCACAATAGTGACTTGTATAGCTAAGTAGCACACTAGCACAATATTATCGTCAACTACACCATTTTCAACTGTAATTCAGAAAACAGCAGTTGTAATTCAGAAATTCCATTTGAAATTCAGATATTTTATTTGTAGCATTGTGGCGTTTTTTTATTGGGATAGCGTTTGCAATTTTGTTTTTTTCAAAATAGTCTGGCTTAATCCCATTGTTGTTGTTTTAATATTTTAAAACAACTATTTTATTAGTGGAAAAGATTTGGCATTGTTCGCCAAGGGGTAAGGCAGGGAATACTATAGTTTCGATCCACGCCACTGGATCTCATCAGTTCCCTTGTTTCTTGTTTGTGGATATTCTCCACCGAAGTTATTTTTCAATAACTTCTTCAACAAGAAACTTTTTATACCCAAATATTAAAATATTAAAACAACAACAATGGGATTAAGCCAGACTATTTTGAAAAAACAAAATTTTATTTGTAATTCAGAAATTCTATTTGAAATTCAGATATTTTATTTGTAATTCAGATGTTCCATTTGAAGTTCAGACATTTTATTTGTAATTCAGATATTCCATTTGAAATTCAAATATTTTATTTGTAATTCATATATGTATTCCATTTGATATTCAGAAATTACATTTGATATTCAGAATATTTCACTTGAAATTCAGAACCCTACAACTATATTTCAGAAAATAATCAATTTATGAAATATAATTTAAATATGATGTGGATTATTTACATCAACAGAGAGACATGCTAGCGTTATAAAGTAATTCTGAATTTCAATTGAAATTTCCTGAATTTCAATTGAAATTTCCTGAATTTCAATTGAAATATTCGGAATTTCAAATGAAATATCTGAATTTTAAATGGAATTTCTGAATTTCAAATGGAATTTCTGAATTTCAAATGGAATATCTGAATTAAAAATAAAATATCTGAATTTCAAATAGAATTTCTGTATTACAAATGGAATTTCTGAATTACAACTGCTATTTTCTGATTTACAGTTGAAAATGGTGTAGAAAGAGCAAAGAAATTCGATTCACTCAAAGAAAACTCTTATTCAAGACCAGAATTCGGCACACAACAAACTTAAAACACTTAAAAACTTTAAAAACATCAGTAAGGTTGTGACTTCTTACAAGGCAAGTAACTCAAAATTGAAAGGATAAAATAATTTTTTTTTTTTCGAAACGGAAGTTTTAGTACAAGGTTTTGTAATTACTTTTACATAAAAATGTGTACACATTATTACCATAAAATGTGCTGGAAATCACATTTTTATACCCTACACCACTATGTGGGGAGGGTATTATAAGTTGGTTTTGGCCAAAAAGTTTGTAACGCATCGAAATAATGGTCGTAGACCCATACTTATATTTTCCAAAATGAATGTCTCGACGAGCTGAGTCGATCTGGCTATGTGTGTCCGTCCGTCCGTCCGTCCGTCTGTCCGTCTGTCCATCTAAACCTTGTAATCACGCTACAGGTCGCAATTTTGATCGGATCGTCATTTTGGATGTTGATGGGGGTCCCGGAGGGGAAGAAGCCTATTGATTTTGGTGATGGTCGGATAATATTTAGGGGTCGGAATGGGCAAAAAACTTATGTGGATAAAAAGAAAACGTTTTTTTCCAAAGCGAATATCTCAGCTTCTATACAGGGTATAACAAAAGCAAAACCTGACAATAAAAGTAGAAAATATCACCTTTCTAATAATGTAAAGTAGGTTCTCGTAGGTGATCAACCAACGAAGATATCACAATAGTCGCAAATAAAACCCAACTTTTCATTTTTGCGATTTTAATTATAATGACGATTATCACAGCTTTGGCTGGGGACTTTCCAAAAGCAAAGCCTTGCTGCGAAAGTAGAAGATCCCATCTTTACAACGATGTAAACTAGGTCGGCGTAGGTGACCAAATAACGGAGATTTCGCAATAGTCGGTAATACATCCCAAATTTTCACTTTTTTGGAAATCACGCTACAGGTCGCAATTTTGATCGGATCGTCACGAAATTTTGAGTGTTAATGGGGGTCACACAGATGAAGAAGCCTATTGATTTTGGTGATGGTCGGATAATATTTAGGGGTGGTAATGGGCAAAAAAACTTATTTGGAGAAAAAGACAACGTTTTTTCCCTAAGCGAATATCTCAGCTTCAATATGGGGTATACCAAAAGCAGAACCTGGCCGTGAAAGTAGAAAATATCGCCTTTCTAATGATGTAAAGCAGGTTCTCGTAGGTGATCAAACAACGAATATATCGCAATAGCCGCTAATAGAACCCAACTTTTTATTTTTGCGATTTTAATAATAATGACGAATATCACAGCTTCGGTTGTGGATCTTCCAAAAACAAAGTCCGACTATGAAAGTAGAAAATCCCATCTTTACAGTGATGCAAAGTAGGTTGGCGTAGGTGGCCACATAACGGAGATATCACAATAGTCGGCAATACATCCCATTTTTTTTTTAATCACGCTACAGGTCGCAATTTTGATCGGATCGTCACAAAATTTTGGGGGTTAATGGGGATCCTACAGAGAAAGATGCCTATTGATTTTGCTGATGGTCGGATAATATTCAGGGGTCGGAATGGGAAAAAACTTATTTGGAGAAAAAGTCAACGTTTTATTTCAAAGCGAATATCTCCGCTTCTAAAAGGGGTATATCAAAAGCAAAACCTGCTAATGAAAGTAGAAAATATCACCTTTGCAAAGTAGGTTGTCGTAGGTGGTCAAACAACGAAGATATCGCAATAGCCGCTAATAGAACACAACTTTTCATTTTTGCGATTTTAATAATAATGACGAATATCACAGCTTTGGTTCGGGACCTTCCAAAAGCAAAGTCTGACAATGAAAGTAAAAAATCCCATCATTACAATGATGTAAAGCAGGTTGGCGTAGGTATCCACTTTTTTGGAAATCACGCTACAGGTCGCAATTTTAATTGGATCGTCACGAAATTTTGGGTGTTATTAGGGGTCCCACAGAGGAAAAAACCCTTTGATTTTTGATAATGGGCGGATATTATTCAGGGGTCGGAATGTGAAAAAAATATTTGGAAAAAAGACCAACGTTTTATTTCAAAGTTAATATCTCCCTTCTGTAGGAGGTATATCGAAAGCAAAACCTGGCAAGGAAAGTAGAAAATATCACCTTTACAACGATGTGAAGTAGGTTGTCATAGGTGGTCAAACAACAGAGATATCGCAATAGTCGGTAATGCATCCCTTTTTCCATTTTTGTGCAATCACACTACGAAATTTTGATCGGATCCTCACGAAGTTTTGGGGGTTGATGGGGGTCTAACAGAGAAAGAAGCCTATTGATGGTTGGCATACATCCCACTTTTCCATTTTTTATTTGGGTTGTACTGTCGATGCACTTAAATGCGTTTCCAAAAAATTGACCTGTGTTTATGAAGACATTCAGAGCAAAGTCGCTAAGCTATCCCAATTTTAATATTTTGAATTTTATTAGTCAAAAGGTTATGAACGGGGGTAGTGGTGTAGGGTATTACATAGTCGGCCCCGACCCGACTATAGCCTTGGCTCACTTGTTTATAATACATTTTTGTGAATATTTTTTTCCAAGTCCTACAAATTTAAGTTGAGTTTTACTAACTTCGCCATCCTTCGCCACTCTCGAAATTTGTTGAAGAATGTTCGAAATAGTGTCAAGTTTACAAAAAATTTGGTTCCAGCTGCATATATTTGCATTTCCATGTGTGACATTAAAAATACTGACGATGCCTCTTGTCGTTTCAGTGAATATGCCCTATTACTGTATACTCAGTTTCTTCATTGTTTTGTGTTTTAATTGTTTGTTTTGGTTTTTTCTTTAAAGATATAGACATTTTTGTTTTGGGATCTACTTATGAGTGTATTTTTTACATTTGTATATTTATACCCTACACCACTATTTGGGGAGGGTATTATAAGTTGCTTTTGGCCAAAAAGTTTGTAACGCATCGAAATAATGGTCGTAGACCCATACTTATATATACCAAAATGAATGTCTCGACGAGCTGAGTCGATCTGGCTATGTGTGTCCGTCCGTCAGTCCGTCCGTCCGTCCGTCTGTCCGTCTGTCCATCTAAACCTTGTAATCACGCTACAGGTCGCAATTTTGATCGGATCGTCACGAAATTTTGGATGTTGATGGGGGTCCCGGAGGGAAAGAAGCCTATTGATTTTGGTGATGGTCGGATAATATTTAGGGGTCGGAAAGGGCAAAAAACTTAGGTGGATAAAAAGACAACGTTTTTTTCCAAAGCGAATATCTCAGCTTCTATATGGGGTGTACCAAAAGCAAAACCTGACAATGAAAGTAGAAAATATCACCTTTCTAATGATGTAAAGTAGGTTCTTGTAGGTGATCAAACAACGAAGATATCACAATACAAGCAAATAAAACCCCAATTTTCATTTTAGCGATTTTAATTATATTGACGAATATCACAGCTTTGGTTGGAAACTTTCCAAAATCAAAGCCTGACTATGAAACTAGAAGATCCCGTCTTTACAATGATGCAAACTAGGTACGCGTAGGTAACCAAATAACGGAGATATCGCAATAGTCGGTAATACATCCCATTTATCCATTTTTTTGGAAATCACGCTACAGGTCCCAATTTTGATCGAATCGTCACATAATTTTGAGGGTTAATTGGGGTCTCACAGAGGAAGAAGCCTATTGATTTTGGTGATGGTCGGACAATATTTAGAGGTCGGAATGGGCAAAAAACTTATTCGGAGAAAAGTCAACATTTTATTTCAAAGCCAATATCTCTGTTTCTTTAAGAGGTATATCAAAAGCAAAACCTGGCAAGGAAAGTAGAAAATATCACCTTTACAACGATGTAAAGTAGGTTGTCGTAGGTGGTCAAATAGCAGAGATATGGCAATAGTCGATAATGCATCCCATTTTCCGATTTTTTTGTAATCACGCTACAGGTCGCAATTTTGATCGGATCGTCACGAAATTTTGGGGGTTAATGGGGGTCCCAAAGAGAAAGAAGCCTATTGATTTTGATGATGGTCGGATAATGTTCAGGGGTCGGAATGGGCAAACACTTATTTGGAGAAAGGTCAGCGTTTTATTTCAAAGCCAATATCTCCGTTTCTTTAAGAGGCGTATCAAAAGCAAAACCTGTCGAGGAAAGTAGAAAATATCACCTTTACAACGATGTAAAGTAGGTTGTCGTAGCTGCTCAAACAACAGAGATATCGCAATAGTCGGTAATGCATCCCATTTTTTTGTAATCACGCTACAGGTCGCAATTTTGATCGGATCGTCACGAATTTGTTGGGAGTTGATGCGGGTCCCACAGAGGAAGAAGCCTAGTTTGATGATGGTCGGATAATATTTAGGAGTCGGAATAAGCGAAAAGCTTATGTGGAGAAAAGTCAACGTTTTTATACCCTACACCACTATGTGGGAGGGTATTATAAGTTGCTTTTGGCCAAAAAGTTTGTAACGCATCGAAATAATGGTCGTAGACCCATACTTATATATACCAAAATGAATGTCTCGACGAGCTGAGTCGATCTGGCTATGTGTGTCCGTCCGTCCGTCCGTCCGTCCGTCTGTCCGTCTGTCCATCTAAACCTTGTAATCACGCTACAGGTCGCAATTTTGATCGGATCGTCACGAAATTTTGGATGTTGATAGGGGTCCCGGAGAGGAAGAAGCCTATTGATTTTGGTGATGGTCGGATAATATTTAGGGGTCGGAAAGGGCAAAAAACTTAGGTGGATAAAAAGACAACGTTTTTTCCAAAGCGAATATCTCAGCTTCTATATGGGGTGTACCAAAAGCAAAACCTGACAATGAAAGTAGAAAATACCACCTTTCTAATGATGTAAATTTGGTGCTCATAGGTGATCAAACAACGAAGATATCAAAATACAAGCAAATAAAACCCCAATTTTCATTTTAGCGATTTTAATTATATTGACGAATATCACAGCTTTGGTTGGAAACTTTCCAAAACCAAAGCCTGACTATGAAACTAGAAGATCCCGTCTTTACAATGATGCAAACTAGATCCCATTTATCCATTTTTTTGGAAATCACGCTACAGGTCCCAATTTTGATCGAATCGTCACATAATTTTGAGGGTTAATGGGGGTCTCACAGAGGAAGAAGCCTAGTTTGATGATGGTCGGATAATATTTAGGAGTCGGAATAAGCGAAAAGCTTATGTGGAGAAAAGTCAACGTTTTTTTCTTATGCGAATATCTCCGCTTCTGGTTGGAGTATTCCAAAAGGAATACCCGTCAATGGAAGAAGAAAATATCTCGTTTATATTGATGCAAAGTATGTTGGCGTAAGTGAGCAATTCGAGATATTGCAAAATTCAGAAATATATCCAATTTTTCCATTTTTTGTAATCACGCTGCAAGTTGGAATTTTGATCGGATAGTGATGAAAATTTGGGGGTAGGTGGGGGCCCCACAGAGGAAGAAGCCTATTGTGGTAGTCGGAAAATATAGTGGTAGTCGGATAATATTTAGCAGTCGGAATGGGGAATAACTCATTTCGAGACAAGTTCAAAGTTTTATACTCTGTGAATATATCGGCTTCTAGTAGGGGTATTCCAACGGCAAAGCCTGTCAATGGAAGAAGAAAATATTATCTTTACATTGGTGTAAAGCAGTTTGGCGAAGGTGGGCAAACAAGGGAGATACCGCAATAGTCGGTAATGCATCCAATTCTTCCATTTTTTGCAATCAAGCTACATGTCGTAATTTTGATCGGATGGTCACGAAATTTTGGTTGCTTATGGGGGTCCCAGAGAGAAAGAGGCATATTATGTTTGGTGGTAGTCGGATTATATTACCTAAAAGAAATATTTACCAGTGAAGAGCTTATGCACAGGGGTAGTGGTGTAGGGTATCACATGGTCGGCCCGGTTCCGACTATAGCCTTTGCTCACTTGTTTTGATATAATAATAGTATGCTAAGTCTAAAAAGTGAGTTTTGCAGGAGAAGCTCTCAAAGTTTGGACATTTTTTTGAACTTCAGTACTATGCTAAGTCAATATTTGTTTATAACTTCTGTTCGGATTGACCGATCTTTTCCAAAATTAGACAGAATTTAAGTTAAAGGACGTTAAATATAAAAATGTAAAGAACTGGAAAACATGCTAAGTCGACTTAGCATACTATTGTTTGGAGGCGTCGATATGTATGATGCTACATATAGTATGAAAAACAAGTAAAAATGCAAAGTTCGCGCGCACCGAAGTTTATTATACCTCCTACCATGAAATATTCTGACCCCAAATGGAATAATTTGTTTTCTTTCCTGTCCACGATACCAGTCCGGGACGTTTTTTGACCACTAAGAACTCCAAATAGCAAATTATAACCATTTCGAACCGAAAATGTTGATAAAAACTTCAACATAACTGAAATAGGTAGGTACCGTAATATGAGGGCTATACCGAAACCTGGACCTAAGACCACTTTTTTTTTTGGCGCAAAATGTTTTTGATCATTGAGAACTCCAAATGGCAAATTACAACCAATTCGGGCCGAAAAATTTTGATAAAATCTTCCTTTCCACGATACCAGTCCGGGACGTTTTTGACCACTAAGAACTCCAAATAGCAAATTATAACCAATTCGAACCGAAAATGTTAATAAAATCTTCAAAATACCTGAAATCGGGAGGTACCGTAGTATGAGGGCTATACCGAAACCTGGACCTAAGACCACCACTTTTGGTGCAGAATGTTTTTGATCATTGAGGACTCCAAATGGAAAATTAAAACCAATTCGGGCCGAAAAATGTTGATAAAATCTTCAAAATACCTGAAATCGGGAGGAATCGTAATATGAGAGCTATACCGAAACCGGAACCTAAGACCACAATTTTTGAAGCGAAAGGTTTTTGACCATTTTAAACCGCAAATACCAAAGTACAGCCAACTAGGGCCGAAAATTTAGATAAAGGCTTCAAAATACCTGAAATCGGGTGGTACGGTTACATTGGGAAAAACTCAACCCATAGTGATGATTTTTTTGGCTAAAGTATTTTTTACTTATTTTTAGCATATACTGAAAAAATCAGATTTAGTTAGCATCGAATTTTATACAAATAATATTCGAAGCAAATCGTTATTTTTTCGCGATACTTATAATAATTTTAAAATTTTCACATTTATTTGAAAAAAAAAATTGTAATGGTTGTGAACGTTTACTCGATATTTTGTAAAAAGTTATTGCAAAATGTTGTTGTTGAATATTTTTATTTTACTCAAATTTTGGCAATTGAAAAGTTGCTAAACATTACTGAGAAAAGTGATTCGATAACATTTAGCGCGAACGAAAACAAACCAATTTTATCCTCGATTTAAAATCACTTTGACAGCAAATGTAGTTATCAGCTGGTCTTAGTGGATGACAGGGCCCACCTATGGACCCTGGCTAATAAATCAAAACGTTTCCAAATGAAGTCAAAAGGATCAACAGAAAATGAGCTACAAGGATTTTTTGACATACATATCATATTCGTAACACATGATTCTGGTCTGACAAAATGTTCCTAAATTGGATTTTTTTCCTACATTATTTGATAAAATGAATACCCTTTTATGACATTTGTCGCAATTTACCGTACCATGTCTTCAAAATTTCACATAAAAAGGTCGCAGGTGAAATCAGAGAATATACAACAATTAAAACCAGTAAGGAAAGGATCAAAGTCGGGCGGGGCCGACTATATGATACCCTACACTACTGTGAATATGTAAAATATAAGTCGGAGCTATATCCAGATCTTAACCGATTTTGATATAATTTGGCACATTTATTTCTAGACTGAATTCAGTCACACATTCCAAATTTCATCGAAGTCGGAAATATATAGCGTGTTTGGTACAGAAAATACGTGAAATCGGCCGAAAATATATATGGGAGCTATATCCAAATCTGAACCGATTTCTATATAATTTGGCACATTTATTTCTAGACTGAATTCGGTCACACATTCCAAATTTCATCGAAATCGGAAATATATAGCGTGTTTGGTACAGAAAATACGTGAAATCGGCCGAAAATATATATGGGAGCTATATCCAAATCGGAACCGATTTCGATATTATTTAGCACACTTATTTCTAGACCGAATTCAGTCAAACATTCCAAATTTCATCAAAATCGGACGTATATAGCGTGTTTGGTGCAGCAAATACGTGAAATCGGGCGAAAATATATATGGGAGCTATATCCAAATCTGAATCGATTTAAACCAAAAGCAATAGCGTTCTTCCAATAAAAAAGTTGTAGTCTCCAATTTTCAGCTGAATCGGACAAAAAATGCGACCTGTATGTTGCGAACAAAAATACATAGACAGACGGACAGACGGACGGACACGCATAAATCGACTCAGAAAGTGATTATATGTATATCCCCAAAAGGAACTGTGGGTCTATTTCGTTTCCTTTTGTATGTTACATACACATTTATTTTAGACAATTATACACATAACTGGACAAATAAAACCCAGTACTTAGCTTTTCTGCTCTTTTTGTGTGGTGGTTTGGTCCATATATAGGATTCTGCATATGAATTAGAAGAAAATCCTTAGGATCAGCCTTAGGAGCCTTCATTTACCTCTTGATATCATCGTTATTACACTGCAATAAGCAGTAAAGTTCTAAAATAGACACTATTCATTCTAAATAATACTCCAAAACAAAATATAATGAGAGGTTTCGAGCATAGAGACAAGAAAAATATGAATTTTTTCGACATGTTTTTTGACAAATAATGATTATTTATTCAAGATTAGGTTCCTTTAAACATATTCTACAACTTTTTCTACGAAAATGTTAATTAAGTTTACTAAGAAATTATATGGGTCTAGCCAGACTCAGGTGTTACGAATATGACAAACAATATGGGTGTCTAACGAAGGGTTAAGCCTAGTACAGACGAACCATCAATGCCGAATGACATGCCAATTTTTTATCCGTACGACTTATTTTAAGTTTGTCAAAATTGACATCTTCCATACAACTATTGGTCATAACTTTTCAGCATTTTTTGCAAATATAATAAATGCCACCACATAGCCGTATAGAGCATGGAAAAATATTAAGAAATGCATTATCACTTTTCCCCCACCGTTAAAAAAGTTTGCGCACCGATTCCATACAAGTTTTTCATTGCTGTTGTTATACCCTCAG
Organism: Musca autumnalis; assembly: GCF_047663935.1. Lineage (NCBI taxonomy): Eukaryota > Metazoa > Arthropoda > Insecta > Diptera > Muscidae > Musca > Musca autumnalis. The sequence goes on from NW_027411977.1 coordinate 152,811,436, forward strand.
CATTTATGCTAACGAGAGTATATACACTTTCATACGGCCAGAATATGCCCTCATCGTACTTGTGCCCAAGTATGTTTGGGCAAAATCCGTTTCCGTAGTTGATTTAGCCATGTCCGTCTGTCTGTCTGGCTGGACGGATCAACCGATTCGGTCCAAAATTTGGCTTTCGTAATATTTTGTCCAAACTTAGTTTAAGTTCGAAGATGGTTTATATCGGTCCACTCCTTTAGGTACCTCTCTCACAAAAGTTCGAAAATGTTCCGAAAAATTGTGCGCACGATAACTCTTGAACATCGTGAAATTTCTTTCAGACTTAGATGAGGTTCCAGTATGGACTCTATCGGTCCACTCCTTCGGGTACCTCCAACACAAAATTTCGGAAAAGTTCAGTTTAGGACCTAATCTCGAATCGTTTTGATTTTTGTTGTAACAACTTGTGTTAACTGCCCCTCAAACGACGGTACAAATTTCATCAGGAGCAAGTCCATACGTCCTGAGAAAATAGCCTGAAAGGTGTAAAAAACCCCTATGACACCGTGTGAATAGGAGTAACTCTCGAACGGATCTGCCGATTCGCTCCCAATGTTGGTCTTGGTAATAGTTTGTTCAAACTTAGTTTAAGTTCGAAGATAAGCTATGTCGGTCCACTACTTTGGATCCACGATATCCCTTGAACCGGGCAACCAATTTGGTCCAAACTTTGGATATCCTAATATTTTTTTTCAAATTTAGTTTAACTTCTAAAATGGCCATATCGGTCCTCTCCTTAGGGTACCTCCCCCTCAAAAGTTCAATATTTGTGTCTAAGTGCAGTTAAGGGTCTGTTCAAAGATCTTTTGGAAATGTATGCCGATGCTGTTCATTGTGGTCTTGTTTACAGCGATATTATGTTTTCCGTGGACAAGTCCATGCTTCCTGGCATACAGGTCCAGAAGTTATACGATGACCCACTGAAATGACTAGTGGGCGCGATATCTATCGCCAAGATATGACTCCCAAAATAAGATCAACTTCCATAATGGACTATGTCTGTCCAATCCTAATTCACATTTTTGTCGGCAAGTTCAAATGTCCAAAAAGGGCCACAAAATTCTGAAAAGACCCTAAATGCATTCGATCTATCCTCATAGTCGTCAAAGCCGCCTGATACTTTTTACTTGTTTCTTATATGTTTTCCATTATAATAGCATATCGTTATTAATAACACAGCAAAAAGTTTGGAATTAGTGCAATTCAGAGTTATGATTTCATTACATCTTTCGATGCAATCCACACGGAGTTATGAAAAATGCACTCCGTTCCATACATTTTAGAAGCATTCGCTTAAAGATCCATATATGTAAGACAATTTGTTGATCCCTACAAAATACATATGTCGCAGTATTTTTTTCCAAATTCAGAAAAGAGTGTCTTAAATTCTAAGTATTAGTTAAAAATAAAGAAATAAAAAATAAAGTTGCGAACATTTCGGAAATTATTTTTGGAGTGGAGTTAAATTCGAAATCTGAACTGGAGTGGGAGGACAATATAAAAATTTTTTTGGATGATGGATCAAAATCAATTGCGGTGGCATAAAATGCAGAGCAGAGGAAGTAAACTCAGTCATGAGAATTAACGGAGAATTTTAATAACTTTTGTTAATATAATAAAGTTCTTAATATTGTTTTACACAAATAATAAATGGATTTTATTTATTCTGGAATATTTTGCAATGGCTTGCATTTTTATAGCATTTTTAGACTGCATATAAATTCAATCCAAAGCACCACATTAAAAGCCGTGATTTGGATCGAAAATGGAGTGCATCCTAGCTGTGTACTGTGGAAGCAAAGTGGAGTGCATCCTAGCTGCGCGCTCTCTTGTAGAATTCATAAGTGAATTCATAGGAAAAGATGTACTCCAACGGCAAATGTACTGTACACTTGTAGTGATTCAACTTTATCCGCGGATGCAAACTTTTTGCTGGGTAGAAAAAGATGTACTCCAACGGCACTTGTACTGTACACTTGTAGTAATTAAATTGCATCCGAGGATGCAAACTTTTTGCTGAGAAGCTATTTATTATTGAAACTGAATATAATAACTGACGTAGGGGATGGAAGATACTAAGGAACGGTTCTGACCGGCTTTAACATGGCAAAGCCCAAGATTTATCTTGGTCCCTCTTTCATCTCAAGTGGACACTGACCTCCCCGTGGTGTCACCTGGGGAACTGCCTTTTACACCCGTTAAAGGTAGTAAGCTAACATGTGCCGCGCGTTCACCCATAAGAACGTTAAAAACTTGGGGAGTTATGAAAAATGCACTCCGTTCGATACATTTTATAAGCAGTTGCCTTAGAGATCCCTACATAATTTCTTCAAAAGAGAAACAAGTGTGAATATATTTCGAAGAATTTGTTATAAAATGAAAAAAAAATACAAACTAAAGTTGCGAACATTTTTGTGGTAATTTACGAGACGGAAATTTTTAATGGAGTGGAGTTGGAGTCGAAAGCTGAACTAGTGATGGAAAGGCAACATAAAAAACCTTTGGGATTATGAAGAGAAATAAGTTGCGCTTGGATTAAATGCAGAACGGAGGAAGTACACTCAATTGTGATTGAATTTAATGGAATCTTTTTTACTGCCATAGCTTGCATTTTTACTGCATCTTTAGATTGATTAAAAACACAATCCGAAGAGTGCCTTTAAATTCAATCCAAACGACTACATCAAAAGCTGTGATTTGGATCGAAAACGGAGTGCATCCTAGCTGTGTGCTGTGGAAGCAAAATAGAGTGCATCCTAGCTGCGCGCTCTCTTGTAGAATTCATAAGTGAATTCATAGGAAAAGATGTACTCCAACGGCAAATGTACTGTACACTTGTAGTGATTCAACTGCATCCGCGGATGCAAACTTTTTGCTGGGTATAAAAAGATGTACTCCAACGGCAATTGTACTGCACACTTGTAGTAATTAAATTGCATCCGAGGATGCAAACTTTTTGCTGAGAAGCTATTTATTATTCAAACTGAATATAATAACTGACGTAGGGGATGGAAGATACCAAGGAACGGTCCTGACCGGCTTTAACATGGCAAAGCCCAAGATTTATCTTGGTCCCTCTTTCATCTCAAGTGGACACTGACCTCCCCGTGGTGTCACCTTGGGAACTGCCTTTAACACCCGTTAAAGGTAGTAAGCTAACATGTGCCGCGCGTTCACCCATAAGAACGTCAAAAACTTGGGTTTGGGCGTCGGGTTAGTAACCCTCCCCTAGAAAAAAACAGCCTACTATGAAAAAACGAAAGAAAAGAAAAACAAATCCCTCAAAATTTGACGATCCCCGATGTCAAGCAATGTCTGAATTTGGTATCCCCGCAAAGCTCATTCGGCTTTGTAAACTTTAGTCGATAACAAGAAGTTACTGGACTTGTACAAATTATTGAGTAAACGAACAGACCTATAAATAAAGCATTTGGATACAAATAAATGTTTGTTCAAAAAACTAAAATCAAAATTTTTCTTTATAAAAATGTTCAAATGGCATTTAGAAATCGTAGTCGGTACTGAAACTTTTTTTCACCGGACCGAACTAAATTTCGCGTTTTCGTTATCAGGACAATATTCTGTACATGGTACTTGTGTGGTATTTTTTGGTTATAGCCCTAATACCTTATAAACAAGTACAAGAGAAATTCTGATTTTATAAGGAATAATTAGTTTTCTTTCTATTACGAAAGTGCCAATACCAAAATCTGATCCGATTTTCGTTTTTACGCACAACAATGAACAGGTAAAAATGTTCATCGTTTAGACCTAGATGCGGATTTTAGAGAATTTGCGTGAAAATGCACCTTTGGCACATACAAATTACTATGGAGACAAAGATCCCTTAGGAGCACGGGTTAACGTTAACCGATCGCCATAAAATTGAATATATAAGGTTTCATAGAAATTTCGTTACCTGGGGCGCCCCAATGCATATATGTATATGCTAACTTATAGCTACTTCGTTCTGAAAATTTACCTAAAAACATCAAAATATTGGGAAGCGGGCGGTACCGTTACACGGGAGCTATAGCAAAATATGGACCTATGTTGCAATTTTTTGCGGAGTAGTTTTGTGACCTCCGGGAATCTCAAATATAAAAATACACCTCGTAATTGTATCTAAAATCAAATGACCGAAAATAGGGGAGAAAATGGACCTATGTTGACAATTTTTTTTTTCGTGAACACAGAGAACCTCAAATGACAAATTACAGCTCGTTTGGTTAAAAATTGTAGCTAAAAATCCTCAAAATACCGAAAATCGATAGGTACCGTTATATGGGGACTATACCATAGAGTCTAGACCATTGTAATTCAAATGCCTGTGATCCGTAGTATTAAGAAAAGCTGTGATATTTACATTAATTTTGTTATTATTTTTGCAATTATTTATTATTTTATATTATTTCATTTTATAAATTAAATGTAAAACTTAACGAAAGATTAAATATTTAATAAAATATTATCCCTGAAGAAGCTGGAAAATACCAGCGAAACGTCGGATAAGAAAATGAAACAAATAATCGTTATTTTCACTGAAACTGACATTTTAGCCTGAGAAGACAAAGTTTTCAAACATTTAAATAAAGAATCGAATAAGGTCGAAATAAAACTATTTACAATAAAGAAAATTTCTTTGTTGTCTACACTTTTATTAGTCTATGACTATACCAAAACATGGACCTATGTCAAACCCGTTCGTGGGTATTGATTTGGTTACGAAGTTTTTCGGCAAATCACACACACGCGACCCGAACGCAAAGTAAGAGAGCAAATGTTTTGATTTTTTTTACTTCAGTCTTGTACTGAATTTCATGCAAGCAGGTTGATGCCGCTTTATTTGTTTATTTTTGGGTACACAGAAAAGATTTTGCAGTTGTACAGCAAATATGTGGAGGGAAGAATTTGAAAATGATTTTTGTTTTGTATTAATATTTTTAATGACGCAGAATGCCTCGTCTGCAATGCAACAATAAAAAATGTATGTATGCTTAGAAAGTCTTAAAAAATCATTTTTATATACAATTTGTTTTTTCTCTCAAAAAAATTAACATATGAAGAAAAATACTTTTCAAATTATGAAGTTATTTATATTATTTTTAATTTAAGTCATACAAAGCGAACGCGCCAACAATATATTTTTCATTTCACACTCAATATGAAAATCATCACCCTGTTCTGTCAGTGTAATTTTACCCACACATAAACAATTTAAGCGCTCGCTCTTCTTGGTCGGCTATGACCTATGTTGACGATTTTTGGTGGAGAATTTTCACGGCTGAGAACCTCAAATGTGAAATTACATGTAGTTCGGTCAAAAATTGTAGCTAAAATCCTCAAAATACCGAAAATCGGGAGTTACCGTTATATGGGGGTTATAACAAAAAGTGGGCCAATATAGGTCTGTTGATAACCCAAAAGTTTGTACAATTTTGTACAAACTTTTACAAAAAGTTGTTCGAAACTTGTTCAATAAAAGAGAAATGAAAAGTAGTTGCAAGTACTTGCAAGAACTTGCAAATATTTTTTTACTTGCGAAGTTATCGAACAGACCTATTAGTAGTTACACAGAAGACATGGAATGTGACATAACGGTATTTTTTGACGAAAGACTAGACAAAATCACCGGAGATTTTCCACTTTTAATAAAAAGTGAAAATGTCAAAATTTTGAGTCACTACCCTTTTGTTGAACAGGTGTAAACGCAAAAACGATGGTAATATACCCTCCATACTGTGACGGAGGATATAAAACCAACTGATTGTCACTTACACCTTGTTATTTACACGATGCAATCACCACAGTTTTATACATATCGCTCATTTACTCAAAGAGCGACATAACTCAAAAAATGCGTTTATGAGTTAGCAATTTCTATTTTTTCAAGTTACAGCTCATTTACTACGGGTTTGGCATAATTTAACAAAAAAGTTGTTTGAGTTTTTGAAGCACTAAAACACTTCAAATCATGCTTGATATTGTACAGAGATTTAACACTGATAGCTGGCTAGCTGTTTGCAAAATGTGGTCGAAGTAGTTATTTTATTTTTTGTGTAATGATCTTTTTAAGTTGAAAAGCCAAATTTCAATTGCCAACGCGTTTTTCTCGAACTGGATTTTTTGAGATGTGTCATTCTTTCAGTAAATGAGTGATATACTTTAGAAACGGAAATTTAATTCAGACAATATGCATTTGTATAGTAGCATGCGTTTCATGTGCACATCCATATTAACCCATTTAGCGCCGAGAATTTTTTGCGAGAAAACTTAAAATTTTATATGAAGACGATATTGATATTTTTTAAGCTTTTTTAAGAAATACTTTTTTTTTTAATCGGGCCTTCTTTTAAAAATGCCGAAAACTTTGAAGGGTAATATACATACAAACATATGTAGGTGTATTCTTATATGCCAATCCCTTGGTATTTGATTGAGGAAATAATCTTCCTACATTCCTAACAAATCCCTGAATTTATATCAGGCCTAGGTGATGGTGGTCTTTTATAGTAGTGTGTGTAAACATTTTTAACACCGACAATAAAAAAGAACGTTTGTTTCTCAAATTAGAGTTTTCAAAATATATGTACCTATACTCAAAAAACAAACCCAACACTGTAGACTTTGCTTACACACATTTACTTGTAATTTAAATAACTACGAAAAAGGTGTATATTGGGTAACTTGTGTACATTTTGAAGCAAACACAATTACAAAATATGCATGTGGGCTGACTTATATGAATGTAACATTTATGATTAGTAAATTACAAAATAATTGATTTTTTAAAACTACTTGCGTTTTAGGCCAAACCAAATGCGTAGAAATGCATAGACCAAATTGAACTTTATAAGCGTGGAATGACAGATAACAGACAATACTAAAACAAAATGCAAAAAACCCCACGAAAATATGCAAAAATACCCGAGTTTTACGTCAATTATGGAACAATTTTTTGTGGCGTTCTAACGGTCAGTAGCATAAAGTGGGTTAACATACTTATGTATGTATATGTAAGCATTTCTAATATAAATTGTATATGCCTGCCGCCTCAATACACTGTGCCTCATTTTAATACACAAACGGGAGCGATATATTGCTTTAAAGTTTAAACCAATTGTCTGATGAAATAATGCTACGAAAGGTATCACTCTCAAAAAGACTACTAGCACATTCCAATTGTGAGCGCCAACCAATATTACCGTCAACTAGAAGGAGAAAAACGATTCACTCAAACGAAACGATAGAATCTCTGATTGTTTAAAAGCCCATCAACAGCGTAGGCACAACTTTAGTTAGCATTGAACTTGATACCTGGTTGGTGGTTTGGTTGTGTCGTTGAAATTTGGCTGCGGGTTTAGCGAAGTATTGAAAACAATTATTAAAGTATCTGTTAAACAAAAACCTTTGGAATAATGTGTGGAATATTTGCAATTTTCTCCAAGAATGGAGAATGTATCCAGCCGAAAACATACCACGGCAGACTTCATACATTGCGAGAAATTGGATATAGACAAAGTGGCAAACAAAGACATCGAGGTCCAGATTATACAGGGGTGTGCTGTCTACCAGAACATGGAGTACTTATGATGCACGAACGATTGGCAATTGTGGGTGTGGAAACCGGGCACCAACCTTTGCATTCAGAAAATAAAAATATTATCATGGTGGCGAATGGCGAAATTTACAATTACCTAGAATTGTCTGCGGAAATTGCCAAAAGACGAGGTCATTACAAACCAAAAAGTGACTGCAGTGTCATTATCGAAATGTACGAAGAATATGGGGAATTATTGTTGGATCATATAACGGGCATGTTTGCATTTGTTTTATATGATAAGCGAGAAAAGACAATTCTGATTGCTAGAGATCCGTTCGGAATCATTCCAATGTATATTGGCGAAGACTTTGACGGCAACATTTGGGTGGCATCAGAAATGAAATGCATTGTAGATGTATGTACGAAAGTCGAAACGTTCCCTCCAGGCGAATTGCGTTACGGTAAAGCAGACAATCTAGTAAGAAGAACGTATTATCAGCCTGCGTGGAGGTATAAAACACCATCAATGTGTGCAGATTTGAATCGAATCAAAACAATCCTTGAAAATGCTGTTCGAACTCATTTACAGTGTGATGTTCCATTTGGCGCCCTGCTCTCGGGTGGTGTTGACAGCAGTTTAATTGCTTCTATTGCAACAAAAATTCAGCGGGAACGTGAGCCCAGCTATCGCCTGAAAACATTTTCTGTCGGCCTACAAAATGCGCCAGACTTCGAAGCAGCTCGTCTTGTTGCTGATTATATTGGCAGTGATCATAAGGAGATAATATTTAAAATAGAAGATGCATTAGACGGTATTCGCGACATAATATACCACATCGAGACCTATGATGTAACAACAGTGCGCTGCAGTTTGCCCATGCTTCTGTTAACACGATATATTAAAAGTACAGGCATCAAAATGATACTCTCCGGAGAAGGCGCTGATGAAATGTTCGGTGGTTACCTATACTTCTTTAATGCACCCAACTACAATGACTTCCACGAGGAGTTGGTAAAACGTGTTTTCCAGCTTCATCTGTCCGACTGCCTACGATCCAATAAAGTGTCTATGGCCAAAGGTATTGAGTTGCGTGTGCCGTTTCTAGACACGGCATTTATAAATTATGTCATGTCCGTGCGGCCCGAAGACAAAATACCAGGTGATCTCAACTGTTTCAATGACCAACAAAAGTATCGAATAGAAAAACACATTCTTAGGGCCGCATTTGCCGATGGTTACCTTCCCGATCAAGTGTTGTGGCGCCAAAAAGAACAATTTTCGGATGGTGTTGGTTACAATTGGATTGATAGCATACGACGAGTGGCAACAGAACATGTTACAGACTCTGAATTCGCAAAAGCATCGGAAAGATATACAGTCAATACTCCCACCACCAAGGAAGCCTACTATTATCGCAGTATATTCGAAGAAATGTTTCCAGGAGAAAGCGCAGCAAAAACTGTCTCCCGTTGGGTGCCACGACGTGATTGGGGTTGTCCCGAAGATCCCTCTGGAAGAGCTCAAAGCGTTCATCAGGTACACAAATAGAGAGTAAAATTCAGCTTTATCTGAAGACTGATACTAGATAAAATCATTTATAATCTTTAATTCCAACTGCTGAAATTAATCTGTATATGTGCACAGTATATTGAAATTAATATGTATAAAGTGACAACGCTTGACTTGTATATGTTAAAAATTGCTATAAAAAGTTGTCAGTTGTAGATGCCAAATTATGTTCATGTGTACATACATATGTACATTGTACTGTCACTCCCGTAAATAGAAATACAAAACTATAAATTAAAATTTTGCAAGTGTCTATTTATTTACATACATTGGTAGGTAGAATATCTAAAATATTACATACAGTAATATAATAAAGCGTACATACATATGAATATATAAATTAAACTGTTCAAACATCTTTTTTATTTCTTCCACAGTCGACAATCTTAAAAAAAAACTTTTTGTTAAGGTTTTCATTATCAGCACAAATTGAAAGTGCATTGTAATCGTTAAACACTCGTTACTTCAGCATTGTTGAATAATGAAATGGAAAGCAAATACTTTCTTAAATACAATGTCTGCGGGTTTTATAGTTACGCTACAATAGCAAATCCCCACAATAGTATTCTTGAGATTTTTTCGATACCATTCTGATATGTACTTCATTTTAGCGCATTCAGCCATGCACTCAGTGCAAGCCAAAAAAGGACAAATTTCTAAGTAATTTTATTTTGGAAAAGAAAACGTGAACACCAAATAACTACAAAATAACATTTGAATGCACTCTGTCTTACCTTAAAAAAATTAAATTAGAATCCATTTATAAAATAAGCAGACACAACTTCGTCTGCGATACGCGATATAACGTAATATTTTCCAGAATCATTGAGTTGTGGTATTTTTGTTTTTCAAAACTGTCTTATTATTGGTCTTTTGAAATGCCAATGACGTCAAAGTTTTCTAAAACCATACAATTTGTTGTCCCATTTTGGACTTTTTGGTATAAACAATAAAGTTGTACAAAAAATATATAATTTGAAAGATCTTGCTCAAATAGTTCAGCTTTTTAACAGATCTAGTTGAGTAATCTAGTTAATAGTTCAATATATAATTCAATCATGCGGATCAGAATCGTTCACCGACTTTTAATCGTTCGCTTGATGAAATTGTTTCTATAGAAAACGGAGCTCCATCTGATAAAATTTCCCAGAATCACCCCCTGAAGGAGGTCAGGAAAATGTTTTCTACAGAAAAACCTGCACACGGAAATATGGCAAATATTTTCTATAGAAACAAAAACATCCAGTCGGAGGTCTGGAAATTTGTTTCTATACAAAAAACCCCCAGACGGACGTCTAGGAAACTTTTACTATATTAAAAACCTTAAGACGGAGGTTTGGGAAAATTTGTTTCTATAGAAAAAACATTCAGACGGAAGTCTGGGAAAATTTTTTATAGAAAAAACATCCAGTATATAGTAAAAACCTCAAGACGGACTTCTAGGAAATTTTTTCTATAGAAAAAACCTCCAGACGGGGTCTGCGAAATTTTTTCTATAGAAAAATCTCCATACGGAGGTATGGGAAATTTTTTCTATAGAAAAAACCTCCAGAAGGAGGTATGGGAAATTTGTTCTATAGAAAAAACTTCCAGACGGAGGTCTGGGAAATTTTGTCAGACGGAGGTCTGGGAAATTTTTTCTATAGAAAAAACCTCCAGACGGAGGTCTGGGAAATTTTTTCTATAGAAAAAACCTCCAGACGGAGGTCTGGGAAATTTTTTCTATAGAAAAAACCTCCAGACGGAGGTCTGGGAAATTTTTTCTATAGAAAAAACCTCCAGACGGAGGTCTGGGAAATTTTTTCTATAGAAAAAACCTCCAGACGGAGGTCTGGGAAATTTTTTCTATAGAAAAAACCTCCAGACGGAGGTCTGGGAAATTTTTTCTATAGAAAAAACCTCCAGACGGAGGTCTGGGAAATTTTTTCTATAGAAAAAACCTCCAGACGGAGGTCTGGGAAATTTTTTCTATAGAAAAAACCTCCAGACGGAGGTCTGGGAAATTTTTTCTATAGAAAAAACCTCCAGACGGAGGTCTGGGAAATTTTTTCTATAGAAAAAACCTCCAGACGGAGGTCTGGGAAATTTTTTCTATAGAAAAAACCTCCAGACGGAGGTCTGGGAAATTTTTTCTATAGAAAAAACCTCCAGACGGAGGTCTGGGAAATTTTTTCTATAGAAAAAACCTCCAGACGGAGGTCTGGGAAATTTTTTCTATAGAAAAAACCTCCAGACGGAGGTCTGGGAAATTTTTTCTATAGAAAAAACCTCCAGACGGAGGTCTGGGAAATTTTTTCTATAGAAAAAACCTCCAGACGGAGGTCTGGGAAATTTTTTCTATAGAAAAAACCTCCAGACGGAGGTCTGGGAAATTTTTTCTATAGAAAAAACCTCCAGACGGAGGTCTGGGAAATTTTTTCTATAGAAAAAACCTCCAGACGGAGGTCTGGGAAATTTTTTCTATAGAAAAAACCTCCAGACGGAGGTCTGGGAAATTTTTTCTATAGAAAAAACCTCCAGACGGAGTTCTGGGAATTTTTTTCTATAGAAAAAACCTCCAGACGGAGGTCTGGGAAATTTTTTCTATAGAAAAAACCTCCAGACGGAGGTCTGGGAAATTTTTTCTATAGAAAAAACCTCCAGACGGAGGTCTGGGAAATTTTTTTTATAGAAAAAACCTCCAGACGGAGGTCTGGGAAATTTTTTCTATAGAAAAAACCTCCAGACGGAGGTCTGGGAAATTTTTTCTATAGAAAAAACCTCCAGACGGAGGTCTGGGAAATTTTTTCTATAGAAAAAACGTCCAGACGGAGGTCTGGGAAATTTTTTCTATAGAAAAAACCTCCAGACGGAGGTCTGGGAAATTTTTTCTATAGAAAAAACCTCCAGACGGAGGTCTGGGAAATTTTTTCTATAGAAAAAACCTCCAGACGGAGGTCTGGGAAATTTTTTCTATAGAAAAAAACCTCCAGACGGAGGTCTGGGAAATTTTTTCTATAGAAAAAAACCTCCAGACGGAGGTCTGGGAAATTTTTTCTATAGAAAAAACCTCCAGACGGAGGTCTGGGAAATTTTTTCTATAGAAAAAACCTCCAGACGGAGGTCTGGGAAATTTTTTCTATAGAAAAACCTCCAGACGGAGGTCTGGGAAATTTTTTCTATAGAAAAAACCTCCAGACGGAGGTCTGGGAAATTTTTTCTATAGAAAAAACCTCCAGACGGAGGTCTGGGAAATTTTTTCTATAGAAAAAACCTCCAGACGGAGGTCTGGGAAATTTTTTCTATAGAAAAAACCTCCAGACGGAGGTCTGGGAAATTTTTTCTATAGAAAAAACCTCCAGACGGAGGTCTGGGAAATTTTTTCTATAGAAAAAACCTCCAGACGGAGGTCTGGGAAATTTTTTCTATAGAAAAAACCTCCAGACGGAGGTCTGGGAAATTTTTTCTATAGAAAAAACCTCCAGAAAAAACCTCCAGAGGGAGGTCTGGGATATTTTTTCTATAGAAAAAACCTCCAGACGGAGGTCTGGGAAATTTTTTCTATAGAAAAAACCTCCAGACGGAGGTCTGGGAAATTTGTTCTATAGAAAAAACCTCCAGACGGAGATCTGGGAAATTTTTTCTATAGAAAAAACCTCCAGACGGAGGTCTGGGAAATTTTTTCTATAGAAAAAACCTCCAGAAAAAACCTCCAGAGGGAGGTCTGGGATATTTTTTCTATAGAAAAAACCTCCAGACGGAGGTCTGGGAAATTTTTTCTATAGAAAAAACCTCCAGACGGAGGTCTGGGAAATTTTTTCTATAGAAAAAACCTCCAGACGGAGGTCTGGGAAATTTTTTCTATAGAAAAAACCTCCAGACGGAGATCTGGGAAATTTTTTCTATAGAAAAAACCTCCAGACGGAGGTCTGGGAAATTTTTTCTATAGGAAAACCCTCCGACGAAGGTCTAGGAAAAATTTTTCTATAGAAAAAACCTCCGACGAAGGTCTAGGAAAAATTTTTCTATAGAAAAAACCTCCAGACGGAGGTGTGGGAAATTTGTTCTATAGAAAAAACCTCCAGACTTAGGACTAAGAAATTTTTTCTATAGAAAAAAGCCTCCATACGGAGGTCTCGGATATTTTTTTATAGAATAAACATCCAGACGGATGTCTCAGAAATTTTTTTATAGAATAAACACCCAACCGGAGTTGTGAAAAAAGCCTCCAGTCGGACGCCTGGGAAAATCTTTAAGGTGAGTCCTCAAATAAGCCCATAAATGTACAAGCGTATCATTTGGTGATCTAGTATGTCCTTAACGAAGCCAATACATGTCCAGTATTTATAGGGAACTTGTCTGAAACTTGAACTTGGAAACAAGTCAATAAATATGCACTCTCTAAGGGAGCTCAGTTGTCCTCAAAAAAGCTAATAATTCTGTAACTTTGTATTATTTGTAATTTGTCTGTCCTCAAATAAGCAATCTTTAATTGAACTGTTCTGTCCTCAAAAAGGTAATTAATGTGTAATATTTAAGTATCCAATGAACGTGCAATCTAGAAACTTGTCTGTCCTCAAAGAAAATAATAAACGTGATATCTTTAAGGTGACTTTTCTATAGAAAAAACCTCCAGACGGGGTCTGCGAAATTTTTTCTATAGAAAAATCTCCATACGGAGGTATGGGAAATTTTTTCTATAGAAAAAACCTCCAGAAGGAGGTATGGGAAATTTGTTCTATAGAAAAAACTTCCAGACGGAGGTCTGGGAAATTTTGTCAGACGGAGGTCTGGGAAATTTTTTCTATAGAAAAAACCTCCAGACGGAGGTCTGGGAAATTTTTTCTATAGAAAAAACCTCCAGACGGAGGTCTGGGAAATTTTTTCTATAGAAAAAACCTCCAGACGGAGGTCTGGGAAATTTTTTCTATAGAAAAAACCTCCAGACGGAGGTCTGGGAAATTTTTTCTATAGAAAAAAACCTCCAGACGGAGGTCTGGGAAATTTTTTCTATAGAAAAAAACCTCCAGACGGAGGTCTGGGAAATTTTTTCTATAGAAAAAAACCTCCAGACGGAGGTCTGGGAAATTTTTTCTATAGAAAAAACCTCCAGACGGAGGTCTGGGAAATTTTTTCTATAGAAAAAACCTCCAGACGGAGGTCTGGGAAATTTTTTCTATAGAAAAAACCTCCAGACGGAGGTCTGGGAAATTTTTTCTATAGAAAAAACCTCCAGACGGAGGTCTGGGAAATTTTTTCTATAGAAAAAACCTCCAGACGGAGGTCTGGGAAATTTTTTCTATAGAAAAAACCTCCAGACGGAGGTCTGGGAAATTTTTTCTATAGAAAAAACCTCCAGACGGAGGTCTGGGAAATTTTTTCTATAGAAAAAACCTCCAGACGGAGTTCTGGGAATTTTTTTCTATAGAAAAAACCTCCAGACGGAGGTCTGGGAAATTTTTTCTATAGAAAAAACCTCCAGACGGAGGTCTGGGAAATTTTTTCTATAGAAAAAACCTCCAGACGGAGGTCTGGGAAATTTTTTCTATAGAAAAAACCTCCAGACGGAGGTCTGGGAAATTTTTTCTATAGAAAAAACCTCCAGACGGAGGTCTGGGAAATTTTTTCTATAGAAAAAACCTCCAGACGGAGGTCTGGGAAATTTTTTCTATAGAAAAAACCTCCAGACGGAGGTCTGGGAAATTTTTTTTATAGAAAAAACCTCCAGAAGGAGGTCTGGGAAATTTTTTCTATAGAAAAAACGTCCAGACGGAGGTCTGGGAAATTTTTTCTATAGAAAAAACCTCCAGACGGAGGTCTGGGAAATTTTTTCTATAGAAAAAACCTCCAGACGGAGGTCTGGGAAATTTTTTCTATAGAAAAAACCTCCAGACGGAGGTCTGGGAAATTTTTTCTATAGAAAAAACCTCCAGACGGAGGTCTGGGAAATTTTTTCTATAGAAAAAACCTCCAGACGGAGGTCTGGGAAATTTTTTCTATAGAAAAAACCTCCAGACGGAGGTCTGGGAAATTTTTTCTATAGAAAATAACCTCCAGACGGAGGTCTGGGAAATTTTTTCTATAGAAAAAACCTCCAGACGGAGGTCTGGGAAATTTTTTCTATAGAAAAACCTCCAGACTGAGGTCTGGGAAATTTTTTCTATAGAAAAAACCTCCAGACGGAGGTCTGGGAAATTTTTTCTATAGAAAAAACCTCCAGACGGAGGTCTGGGAAATTTTTTCTATAGAAAAAACCTCCAGACGGAGGTCTGGGAAATTTTTTCTATAGAAAAAACCTCCAGACGGAGGTCTGGGAAATTTTTTCTATAGAAAAAACCTCCAGACGGAGGTCTGGGAAATTTTTTCTATAGAAAAAACCTCCAGAAAAAACCTCCAGAGGGAGGTCTGGGATATTTTTTCTATAGAAAAAACCTCCAGACGGAGGTCTGGGATATTTTTTCTATAGAAAAAACCTCCAGACGGAGGTCTGGGAAATTTTTTCTATAGAAAAAACCTCCAGACGGAGGTCTGGGAAATTTTTTCTATAGAAAAAACCTCCAGACGGAGATCTGGGAAATTTTTTCTATAGAAAAAACCTCCAGACGGAGATCTGGGAAATTTTTTCTATAGAAAAAACCTCCAGACGGAGGTCTGGGAAATTTTTTCTATAGGAAAAACCTCCGACGAAGGTCTAGGAAAAATTTTTCTATAGAAAAAACCTCCGACGAAGGTCTAGGAAAAATTTTTCTATAGAAAAAACCTCCAGACGGAGGTGTGGGAAATTTGTTCTATAGAAAAAACCTCCAGACTTAGGACTAAGAAATTTTTTCTATAGAAAAAAGCCTCCATACGGAGGTCTCGGATATTTTTTTATAGAATAAACATCCAGACGGATGTCTCAGAAATTTTTTTATAGAATAAACACCCAACCGGAGTTGTGAAAAAAGCCTCCAGTCGGACGCCTGGGAAAATCTTTAAGGTGAGTCCTCAAATAAGCCCATAAATGTACAAGCGTATCATTTGGTGATCTAGTATGTCCTTAACGAAGCCAATACATGTCCAGTATTTATAGGGAACTTGTCTGAAACTTGAACTTGGAAACAAGTCAATAAATATGCACTCTCTAAGGGAGCTCAGTTGTCCTCAAAAAAGCTAATAATTCTGTAACTTTGTATTATTTGTAATTTGTCTGTCCTCAAATAAGCAATCTTTAATTGAACTGTTCTGTCCTCAAAAAGGTAATTAATGTGTAATATTTAAGTATCCAATGAACGTGCAATCTAGAAACTTGTCTGTCCTCAAAGAAAATAATAAACGTGATATCTTTAAGGTGACTTTTCTGCCCTCAAATAGGTTAAATAGTGGAACATATTTGTCCTCAAAGAGACCAATAAATATGCAATCTTAAATGAGACAATTAATGTGTTTTCTTTAGGAAAATTGTTTGTATTCAAATACATACATAGGTCTATAGTATATATGGGCGCGTGCCTTAACAATTAGGCACGAACATGCACAAACAAGGACCAATATTTTTATGCACATTCACGCACAAACACGACGTTTTTCGTGAAGGCACGAACACGCACACTCACGCACGAAAACACTTTTATGAAAAAAAAATATATAGTCCATATCTATACTTATAAAAGAGTTCAGTAATGATGACTCACTGACTCACTGATTCACTGACTCACTGACTGACTGACTGATAATCAACGCCCAGACTAAACGGCTAAAGCTAGAATCTTGAAATTTTGGGTGAGGGTCACTCTTGGCCCGAAGGTGTCAGATAAGGCTGGATTTTTGGAAATTCGAACTAGAACTGTACTAAAAGTACTAAAAGGTACTAAATATGGTACCCTTAGTATTAGGCAAACGCGAAGAGCTAGAATTCTGAAATTTGGAATGAGGTTCATTGATGGAGAGTTAGAAGGGTGTACCAAATGGTTTTTGGAAATTCGAACTATAAGTGTACGAAAAGTACTAAAAGTTACTAAATTTAGTACTATTTGGTATTACGTGAACGGATAGAGCTAAAATCTTGAAATTTGGAATGAAAATCAAAGTTTAGAAGATGAGTTGATATAAGGACGTGGTTTTGAAAATGTGTACACATGTGTACGAATAGTACTAAATGGTACTAAATTTGGTACAATTTGAATTTGGGCGAACCGATAAAGTTGGAATTCTGAAATTTGGAATTACTATTACTATTGGAGCGTAGGTTTGAGATATGGAGGTAGTTTTCGAAATTCGTACATATGGGTACGAAAGGTACTAAATAGTACCAAATAAGGTACAATTTGGATTTGGGGGAACGGATGGAGCTGGAATCCTGAAATTTAGAATTAGGATTACAGTCGGGGTGTAGGATAGAGGTATTTTGGAAATTCGTACTTTTGGGTACGAAAAGTACTAAATGATACCAAATTTGGTACAATATGAATTTAAGTGATCGGATAGAGCTGGAATAGTGAAATTTGGAATTAAGATTACTATTGGAGCGTGGGATTGGGATACTTTTGAAAATTCGTACTTATGGCAACGAAAAGTACTAAATGGTACTAAATTTGGTACAATTTGGATTACGGTAATCTGATGCAGCTGTAATTCTGAAATTTGGAATTAAGATTACTGTTGGCGTGTAGGATTGAGGTAGTTGTGGATATTCGTACTCTTGGGTACGAATAGTACTAAATAGTACCAAATTTGGTACAATTTGGATTTGGGTGAACGGATATAGCTGAAATTCCGAAATTTAAAATAAGGAGTACTAATGGAGTGTAGGATTGATAAAGTTTTGGAAATTTTTAGTTATGGGTAGGAAAAGTACTAAATAGTACTAAATTTGGTACAATTTAGATTTCAATGATGGGGTACATTTGGAATCGTGAAATTCGGAATTAAAATTGATGTTGGAGTGTTGATAGAGGTAGGTGTGGAAATTCGTACTTTGGATACGAATAGTACTATATGGTACCAAATTTGGATTTGAGTTATCGGATGTATCTGGAATTCTGAAATTCGGAATTAAGCTTATTGTTTGAACATAGCACTGAGGTAGTTTTGAAAATTTGTACTTATGTGTACAAAAAGTACTAAATGGTACCAAATCTGGTACAATTTGGATTTGGGTGAACGGATATAGCTGGAATCCCGAGATTCGGAATAAGGATTACTGTTGGTAAGTAGGATTGATGAAGTTTTTGAAATTTTTAGTTATGGGTACGATAAGTACTAAATGGTACCAAATTTAAATTTATGTGATCGGATACATTTGGAATCCTGAAATTCGGAATTACGATTACTGTTGGAGTGTTGAAAGAGGAAGGTTTGGAAATTCGTACTTTGGATACAATTCGTACTAAATGGTATCAAATTTGGTACAATTTGGATTACGGTGATAGGATGCAACTGTAATCCTGAAATTTGGAATTAAGATTACTGTTGGCGTGTAGGATTGAGGTAGTTGTAGAAATTCTTACTCATGGGTACGAAAGTACTAAATGGTACCATATTTGGTACAATTTGAATTTGGGTGAACGGATATAGCTGAAATTCCGATATTTGGAATAAGGAGTACTATTGGAGTGTAGGATTGATAAAGTTTTGGAAATTTTTAGATATGGATAGGAAAAGTACTAAATTTGGTACAATTTAGATTTCAATGATGGGATTCATTTGGAATCGTGAAATTCGGAATTAAAATTGCTGTTGGAGTGTTGATAGAGGTAGGTTTGCAAATTCGTACTTTGGATACGAAAAGTACTAAATGGTATCAAATTTGGTACAGTTTGCATTTGGGTGAACGGATATAGCTGGAAACCCGAGATTTGGAATAAGGAGTACTTTTGTAATGTAGGATTGATAAAGTTTTGGAAATTTGGAGTTATGGGTAGGAAAAGTACTAAATAGTACTAAATTTGGTACAATTTGGATTTCAGTGATAGGATACATTTGGAATCGTGAAATTCGGAATTAAAATTGATGTTGGAGTGTTGATAGAGCTAGGTTTAGAAATTCGTACTATGGATACGAATAGTACTAAATGGTACTAAATTTGAATTCCTGAAATTCGGAATTAAGCTTATTGTTTGAACATAGCACTGAGGTAGTTTTGAAAATTTGTACTTATGGGTACGAAAAGTACTAAATAGTACTAAATTTGGTACAATTTGGATTTCGGTGATCCGATGTAGCTGCCATCCTCAAGTTTGGAATTAAAATACCTGTTGAATTGTGGGATTGTTAAAGTTTTGGAAATTTTTAGTTATGGGTAGGAAAAGTACTAAATAGTACTAAATTTGGTACAACTTGGATTTGAGCGAACGGGTAGAGCTGGAATCAAGAAATTTGGAATTAATATTACTGTTGGAGTGTAGGATTGAGATATGGAAGTAGTTTTGGAAATTCGTACTTATGAGTACAAAAAGTACTAAATTTGGTTCAATTTGGATTTGAGCGAACGGCTAGAGCTGGAATCTTGAAGTTTGGAATTAAGATTACTCTTGGGGTGTAGGATTGAGGAAGTTTTGGAAATTCGTACTTATATGTACGAAAAGTACTAAACGGTACTATATTTGGTACAACTTGGATTTGAGCGAACGGTTAGAGCTCGAATCTTGAATTTTGGAGTTAATATTACTGTTGGGGTTAGTTTTGGAAATGCGTACTTATGCTTACAAAAAGTACTACTTTTTGTACAATTAGGATTTGGGTGAAATTATAGCGCTCGAATCCTAAAATGTGGAATTAGGTACACTTAGGGGTACGAGATGGTTCCATGTATGGTACAATTTTGTATTGGATGAACGGATAGGTCTGGATTCGGGAGATTTGGAATTAAGATTACTGTTTTCATTTGCTTATAACGTCCGATTTAAGAAATATGTGCCATAAGTAGAAGAAAAGTTGTAAATGGCACAGAATTTGGTACAATTTGTTATTGTGTAAAGGGAATTTTGAAATAATAGGAAGAGGTTCGTATTTATGTATTTACATGTAAAGTACTAAATAGTTCTGTAATTGGTTTTGGGGGAACAGATAGAGTTGGAAATGAAGATGGCGGTTGTTAGGTTAGGCCGTATTTGCGCTGAGAACCTCAATTAAAATATCTCAAAAATGTGGATTGCTCTTGATATGTAGGCGTAACGAAAATCGAACTAAAGTGGTACGTATTTGTACACAATATATATTTCCACCATTCTATATTATATATTGTTTATTTGTTTTGTATATTTAACGCATACGAAGTAGCGGGCACTTTGCTAGTTTATGTATATTAGGATATTTTCCTTGCGGCAATTGTCAGTTTTATGGTGAGAGGTGAGGCATATGGTAACCCCATGGTGCAAGAAAGAAGGTGATACAATAATACCAACTGATGTCTTCATTTGCTGTCAAAACATATATTAAATCAAAAATAAACGGTACTGAATGCTGATGGATTTACCTAGTCAATATACCATGCTTTGCATTTATGAAGATTAGCCGTCGGATCTACTAAACTCAGGGGGTTAATCTTTGATGTTTGCATATACCAATGGGAGGATTAAAGTGGAAGGCCGTTGATTTTTGTTTATATTTAAATATATATCAATTTTATTTAATAAATTTCAAAAAGAACATTTTATAAAATCTTAGTGCTTTCTATAAAGAAGATAATATTTTCATTTTAGTTCCTTCCTTTTATGTAATTTATTTGCTGCAAAACAAATTTGAAATACATGTATTTTGTTTTGAATAACGCACACGCAACACGCACTAATTTAGGTTTTGCGCTAAAACGCAAAATGTAACGGACAACTCGTAGAAAGAAACTTTCTGTACTTTCTCGATTAAGGCTTCCACTTATTATCAGTCATGCTGTCGGGCCGATTAACCTTTTTGTATATGTGTGCATGACGAGTGTGTAGCCAAGCCAAAGTAATTTTTTATAAAATTCTAATATACAATTTTTGAATTGTTTTAATATAAATGCAACATATAATAATTCAAGCTAGTGTTGATAGCTTCAACATACTCGTGCACATTCTTCTACTATTAATCACAAAATGATAACAACAGGGAAAATCATTAGGACGTTTGAAATTAGAATCATCCATAAAATAGCGCATTAAAAGAAAATTGTTTCAGAGTGGGGATTTTTGTTCTGTGTTGTGTGTTCAATATAAAAGGCGTCAGCGCCCAAGAATTTCTTCCGATTTTTTTCATAAAATCTAAATTTTTCTTCGAATTTGTCCAGAATTTCTTTCCGAATTCGGACCGAATTCGTTGCGAAACGCTAATATTTTGTTAGAATTTTCTTAGAAAATTCTTTCCGAATTGGGTGGACACGTCCATACAACTTTTGTACCGAATTCGGAAAGAATTCGGCATCAGAATCGGCAACTTGTGCAGAGATTCTGACCGAATTCGCAAACAATTCGAAAAAAAATGTTATCTGGGTTGTGATAGTATGTGTATATATACACATAGTCCCGATTTACATTAGGCGGCTTTACTTGCGGCCATGGTACAATAATTTGGAAGGTAGGTCAGGTTCGAACAAATTGTGAAAAACAAGGCCTGGGTGTATTTGCTTATTCTGTCAGAATATGCAACAGGTTGTACAGTTTATTTGATATTTTGGATCATTAACTAAAAACGCGAAAAATGAATGGGAGGCTAAGTTTTCTTTACAGAGTCAGCTTCTATATACACTCCACGTCAGTAGAATAGAACACCTAAATTTCTGTAAATGTTAGCTTATTTATAACGAAGCGAATGAACCTGCGATTTTAATCTTGTAGGGATTTAAAGTCTATGATGTTCCGTATCAAACACAGAAAAAATTATGTTTCTAGCTCTTCGCGAAATGATTTTCTGATCAATTTTCCGATAGTACTATGAAAAATAGTCATTTATTTTTGGTCATCAGGATAGAACATTCACTTTATTTTCGCGAATTTTTGAGATATTAACGCCGAATTTTCTTTCAGCCGATAAATCAAGGCTTTCTAATCATTTTTCACCAAAGAAAACCTATAAATTATTCCGCGGACACTGAAATAACAGCGTTAAAGGGTTTAAATTGACAGATATTTGAAACATCTCGGAATATCAATAGGAGTCGCGCAGTTATGTCATATTTCTTCCCAATAAGATAGGATATGACGCAGACAACCTCGACGGATAGAATCGAGTGCTTCGGATGCTGATAAGATGGAACATTTTCAAAATAATTATGAAAACGTCAAAATTTCTTATAAAAATCTTGATGTTTTGTTCAATAAAATGGGTTTTCCGCGAACAAGTCTGAGTTTAAACGTTTGGAAATATGCTCCAGATTAGAGGAAAATAATCTGATATGAAAACAACTGCTATTTTAATACACTGAGCGAAATCTTAGCACATTTTGAAATTGAACACACCCTTTAGACTTTGTATTTTGTATGTGTTCTTATTCCGGGGTCCACGACTGTTCTCAACAGCGTTATGCTTCAATATAAATGGACCAGGTTATGCTCTCCATATCGGATTTTACGAATTAGTAGTTTTTTAACTGAACTGGCAAATGTAAAAGCCCCGTTTTCGCGGGAAAACACAGTCATGGAAATTGAGGTTTTAGGTTTAGTATGTTGTTTTAAAAAGTATTAAAATTTCCCTCAGTGTATTACAATAAAGGTTGTTTTCGTATCAGATTATCTTCCTGCAAATCTGAAGTATATTTCCAAACCTTTGAACGGCAGACTTGTTCGCGGAAAACCCATTTTATTGAACAAAACATCAAGGTTTTTATAAGAAATTTTGACGTTTTCATAATTATTTTGAAAATGTTCCATCTTATCAGCATCCGGAGCACTCGATTTTATCCGTCGAAGTTGTCTGCGTCATATTCTATCTTATTGGGAAGAAATATGACATAACTGCGCGGCTCCTATTGATTTTCCGAGATGTTTCAAATATCTGTCAATTTAAACCCTTTAACGCTGTTATTTCAGTGTCCGCGGAATAATTTATAGGTTTTCTTTGGTGAAAAATGATTAGAAAGCCTTGCTTTATCGGCTGAAAGAAAATTCGGCTTTAATATCTCAAAAATTCGCGAAAATAAAGTGACTGTTCTATCCTGATGACCAAAAATAAATGCCTATTTTTCATAGTACTATCGGAAAATTGATCAGAAAATCATTTCGCGAAGAGCTAGAAACATAATTTTTTCTGTGTTTGATACGGAACATCATAGACTTTAAATCCCTACAAGATTAGAAACGCAGATTCATTCGTTTTGGGATAAATAAGCTAACATTAACAAAAATTTAGGTGTTCTATTCTACTGACGTGGAGTGTATGTTCAAAAGTTTGTTTCATCACAATGTTGTACTAAATATAAATAATAAATGTTGTAATAACAATTTTCATTTCGACTGAATTTTAATATGTATAAAATATTTGGTATGTTCCAGTACTGCAAGAATCTACTAATTTTTACTATTTTCTTCGATAACATAAAGGAAAAAATGTTATCGTAGTAAAAAATAGTAGCTTCTTGCAGGTTCTGGAACAGAGCAATTTTGTCATATTTTTTAAAACCATACACATACATGCACAATTTGTGTATACTGATTTGAAAGAATAAGCAAACCAATAGAAAAAAATTGTAATCACCTGTTTGCTATGCCCTACCTTGTAATGATTCTACCATGACTTGCGGCAATTTTTCTCGTTTCTTTTTAAACTTGCCTCTTGCGTTTATAAAAGCCAATTCTGTTCCTACAAGCTTTGTTTTCAAAACAATGAAAATAATGTCAAATACGAAAATATAAAAGGAATTGCCTGAAAATTGCCGGTACGATAAATTTTTTCCATTTCCATTCCCCCTACGTGTCTCTCCTACAAACAGGGACTTGCCGCAAGTAAACTTGCCTAATGTAAATTGGACATAGGCATGTAAATACCCAGCAAACCAATCGTACCGACATGGGAACAAAATTCGGACGCTACCTCCGATATCGGATCCGAAATCGTAACGATATATAACGAAAATTGTATGGAGTGGTTGACATAATTTCGGAACGAAATGTCGGATCGATTTCGGTCAGAATTCGAAACGAAATCGGAAGAAAATCCTTGGGAAATTCGGAATGAGAATTTATTCCTCCGAATTTCTGAACGATTTCGAAATAATGTCGTATAATGTCGTACGAAAATCAGAGGTATCTTAAGAATATTCGTAAAGCTTTCTGAACGATTTTGGTATAATGTCTTATTAATATCGAACGAAAAAATCCTACTCTAACGCCTCTTTTTTATTGATCAATTTTTCTTTGTTATGTTTTTATTGGAAGATTGTAATTTCAAACGTATCTAATGATTTTCATTGTTGTTATTATTTTGCAGTTATAGTAGAACAACGTAAACTTTGTGTACGAATATGTTGAGTCTGTCAGCCCTAGCTTAAATTATTTAAATTTAAAATATTTAAAAATTGCATATGCGAATTTTATAACCATTTGGTTTTTCGACAACAAACTAAAATGTTGCTTGTTAGATACATATATACAAAAGGTGGTTGTTGTGCGAAGGGAAATTTGTTTCCGACATATCGATCCGAATTCGTACCGAAATCGGAAGAAAAACATTAGCATATTCGAAGGGAAATTTACTTCCGACTTTCTCTCCGAAATCGGAACGAAATCTGTACGAATTCACCTACGAAATGTCGAAGCGACATCGTATCGATTTTGATCCGATTTCGTAACGAAATCTGAAGAAAATCCTTGGGAAATTCGGAAAGGAAATTTCTTTCCGACATTCGTTCCGAAATCGGTACAAAATCTAAACTATTTCCGCTCCGAAAAATCGTTTAGAAATCGGAGCGAAATCCGAACGACGTGATGTTAACTTTTACATATGTTCATGATTTTTTCTTACAGTAAACACATCCCATACAACGAATCTGAAACAATTTTGTCGATATGTGCATCCATAATGAAGTTATAGCCCTTGAAATATGAAAAATATTTCCCAGGTAATCTAAACCGGTAATCATATGAAAATTACACAATTTTTAAAACAACATTTTCTGAAAAGTTTGTTGATAAAATTAAAAGTTTTGGATGGGGATTTGATGGGTGGACTATAAATATACAATTTTAGTACAAAAAGTTGACATCAACTGCACGTGGGCAATGTACCGTTATCAAGAAATCTAAATTTAAATTTGAAAAACAAAGTTCAAATTCAAAGCTACAACTTATTCAATTTTGATCGGATAGCCTTCAAATTTAGTACGTGTTATTTTCTTAGGCTCCTGAACAGCTACACCAATTTTCACAAAAATCGGTTCAGATTTGGATATAGCCCCCATATATATCTTCCCACGATTTTGCTATAATTCGCTCAATTTTTGATGAATAGCCTTTAAATTTAACATGGGATGTTCCTCAGGCCCCTGTTCAGTTTCACCTTTGACCTAGGTTGATGAATGTTTGCACAAGTACTTATGAGGGCACAGGAATGAAAAAAATCAACTTTGGTCCATATCGGTTCAGGTTTGAACATGGCTTCGATATATAATTTCGCCCGATGTCACTCAAGTACGGATAATTACGTCATATTTTCTTATTTAACCAATATCGTTGCGTGTTTAGTGAAAATATATATGAGAGATATATCCAAATCTAAACCGATTTTTGTCAAAATTGGTGGAACTGAAAAAGGCCTTAAGAAAACATCCCATGTTAAATTTGAAGGCTATGTTTCAAAAATTGATCGATTTATAGCAAAATCGGTGAAAGATATATATAGAGCCTATATCCTAATATGTACCGATTTTTGCGAAATCAAATCAAAATCGGTAAAACTGAACAGTGGCCTGAGGAAACATACCATGTTAAATTTGAAAGCTATTCATCAAAAATTGAGGGATTTATAGCAAAATCAGGGAAAGATATATATGGGAGCTATATCCAAATCTGAACCGATTTTTACGAAAATCGGTGAAACTACTCGGGGGCATAAGAAAATATCACATATAAAATTTGAAGGCTATTCGATTAAAATTGACCGAGTTATAGCAAAATCGGGGAAAGATATATATGGGGACTATATCCAAATCTGATGCGATTTTTGTGAGAATCGGTAGAGCTACTCATGGGCTCAAGAAAATATTACATATTAAATTTGAAGGCTATTCGATCAAAATTGACCGAGTTATAGCAAAATCGGGGAAAGATATATATGGGGGCTATATCCAAATCTGAACCGATATGGACCAAAGTTGAAATTTTTCATTCCTATGCCCTTATAAGTACTTGTGCAAAAATACATCAACCTAGGTCAACTCCTTCTATTTTTGTCCACTTTTGTATGGAAGCGGCAACACTGTGCGACGTTGCTTCCGAAATTGTTCAGACGTGTTGGACTTCCGACATTTGGTTTGCTGGGTAGTTACTATACACCCAAAAATAGCACACAAAATAGCCTATAGCCTGGGGCTCAATTCTGTTTCTATGAAAATGTAAAATGAAAACTTTTATGGAGGAAAAAGCTGTCAAATGAAAAAACTTATATAGGAAATATTTTTTATTTAAAATTTTCATAGAACAAGAATCCAGTCCCTGCTTTTGTCACTGGAAATGGACTTCCCTGTCTATTTATTTATTTATTTATTTTTTAACAATATAGAAAAAATGTTCTGTCATTTTGTTTATTCATAATTAAAAAAACTTTTTGAAGCGTTTGTTTTGCAAAAATTGGAGATGCAAAAATGAATGTGTTACGAGCTAAGTCATAGAAAGGATGAATAATTTAAGAAGAATATTTATAATATACATATATGTGGTCAGTTTTGATACATATCATGACACAATTCATTATCGCGTCATTTCATTAAACTTCTATACATATTATAATATATATGTATGTGGAAAGTTTTGATACATCTCTTGACACAATTCATTATCGCGTCATTTCATTAAACTTCCATACATTTTATTCCAGGAATAAACT
This sequence comes from Musca autumnalis, assembly GCF_047663935.1. Classification (NCBI taxonomy): domain Eukaryota; kingdom Metazoa; phylum Arthropoda; class Insecta; order Diptera; family Muscidae; genus Musca; species Musca autumnalis. The sequence goes on from NW_027411977.1 coordinate 152,838,552, forward strand.
CTAGGAATTAACCCATTTATCTGACTTCAAGTTACTAGTATTTTTGGCTATCAAGAAAAGGCAACAATTGCCTATCGAATTGGGTGGTTACTGGTAATGCCGTGAGGGAACAATAGGCCCCTTCCTATGACATCCCCATGTTAAATTCACCAGTCTATAGCATTGCGAGTAGATTGGGTGATAACTAGTTGTGTTTACCAGTAACCAGCAAAATTGCTAGTTATTCCCTAGTTGCCCGAACAACTGGGTCAAGACTGATATGCGCCCTCCCTCGCCTAAGACGTCACTCCGGAGACTCGCCAAGGAAGATAAAAGAAGATCGTTGGTGCATTACACAAACAATGCCTATAGAATTATTGTGATTATCTTTTATCGCGTGTGCAGACACTTCTAAGTGACGACTGAGTCTCTTAAAAGGCGATTGTTTACATTTATTTAAGAATTTAACACATTTGAACAAATATGGGAAATTTTTCTAACTGCCCAGTAAACAATTTTTGCCGAGGGCTCTGATATTAGATTCTTTTAAGAGGTTTTCCAAAGTTTGTTCAGAAAATTCACGAAATTCTCAAAATTTCCCTCAGAAATTGAAGTGATTTTCATCAAGATTTCTTTTAAGAATTTCTGCACACTTTCGTGCGCTTGTTTTCGAAAATGTTCCGAGTAATCTGCACATACTCTAATGGGAAATTTTGATTCGTTCTTTCTCTCTCTCTCTCTCTCTCTCTCTCTCTCTCTCTCTCGGGAACAAAATTACGGAACATTCGTCGAGAGTTGATTTAAAGGCGAGGGAGAGTTTTTTGTGTCTTCACGATATTGCTTGTTTTTAGTTATTTTGCAGCTGTTAAGTGACAAAGACGTAACGGAACAAGTTATTTTGTGATGAAATTGGCACGTGTTTTACAATAAATTAAAGTGTATGATTGTGTACACATTTTCTAAAACGTTGTTTATAATATTGTTATTTCTATTTTAGATAAATCAAAGGACTGAGCTTTATGATTTTGTAAATATGCAATTCAGTCGGCAGCAGCGACGAATACTACAATTTCATCAACATTGTAATAATAAAAAGTTCAACAAATATTTTAAATAAAGTTCCGATTTAATTAGTGAGAAATTCGAATCGTATCCTAATAAACATTGAAAATGTTGGGAGAAAATATTCAGAATATCTAATCAAACATCAGAATAGTTTCCGATTTTCGGATAAAACATCTGGATTTTTTTAGAATTTGTTCCGAAAATTTTCAGAATCTCGAAACAAATCCTCGAATCATTTTTGTCATGCAACCACAAAATGTTTTGTGGTTGCTGGACGTTACAGTTATCGATAACTGTGAAATATCGTCATTCAAAACTGACAATTGCTCTGTTCCAGAACCTGCAAGAAGCTACTACTTTTTACTACGATAAAATTGTTTCCTTTATGTTATCGAAAAAATAGTAAAAATTAGTACATTCTTGCAGTACTGGAACAGACCAAAAGTGTACTGCTCTTTAGGTCTGTACGATAACCCAAAAGTTTGTGCAAATTTGCACAAACTTTTACAAAATGCTGTTCGATAACAAACTTGCAAAGTAAAAGAGAGAGAATTTGGAGACAATTGTGAGAGAATGTTGGAGAGTTTTGGAGACTTTTGTTTACAAGTTTTTGCAAGGGAAATTTTTCTTGTAAGAACTTGCAAGTTTGATTAGCTGACTTAAATTCGAATGTTTTGTGGCGGACGTCTTGGCAAAAACATAAACAAACGTTTGGCTATTAAAATAAATAGATATAAAAAAGGGAACAAATATTAAATAAATTTTGGAAAACGATAATGTAAGTAAAATAACTTATTTTGTAGCTTGTGGTAACTATTTTATTATTTATTTTATTTAATCTTTTTCCGCCAACTTCTTCTTGTTTATCAAATCAGCTGACTTCTTGCAAGTTTTTACAAATTGCTGTTCGATAACAATCTGCAAATTTTTTGCTTCGAGAGAGTAAAAATGGTGGAGAGAGGTTAATGAGAACTTGCTGAGTACTTGCAAGTACTTTTTACTTGCGAAGTTATCGTACACACCTATTAGGTGTGTACGATAACTTTCCCAGCAAAAATTACTCAGTCAATTCCAGCAACCTCTCTCAGTGAATTTTACTCTCTCAAGCAAGAAAAATTGCAGAAAGTTATCGAACAACAATTTGTAAAAACTTGCAAGGAATCAACTGTTTTGAAAAAGAAGAAGAAAAGTTTTTGCATCAATTTGATGTTCTTGTTTTCCATGATTTTTTTATATTTTTCAGCTTTTGATGTTTAATTTTTTGATATTTCAATGTTTAATTTTGTTTTCGCCAAACAAGAATAAAAAATAAAACAAAACAAATGTTTTCAAATCAGCTGATCAGACCTGCAAATTTTTGCGGAACAAATTTTCCCAGCAAAAATTTGCAAGTTCTCAGTCACAAAACTCTCCAAAAATCTCTCCAAACTCGCTCTCTTTTGCTGGATAATTTTGTTATCGAACAGCATTCAGCAATAATTTGTACGAATTTGTACAAATTATTGGGTTATCGTACACACCATGGCAGAACTACCAGGTAGTGGTATCACACCAGCTGATCGAATATGAAAAGTCAAATCCCTTTATAAAAAAATTATTTTTGTTGTAATTTCCCCAACAACATAAAGAAAGTTTTGACATAACATATTCAAAATTTTACGATGCCACTACCTGGGTAATTGTGCCATGGTACACACCTATTGTTTGTAAGGAAATTAAAAATTTTTGAAAATTTCAACTAAACACAATCTTTGGGAGAAACATTTATCATTTTTGCAATGTGGATTGAAGGAATGAACCACACTACGATAATGTTACGAATGTAACTGATACGTTTAAGTTAATTTATGGTCTGTTCCTTTACTTTTAAAAATGGTAACAGTGACCACTAATGGTAAAAGAAGTGAACTGCTCTCATATAAATTGGATGCTTTTAAAAGTAAGGGAACACTTTCTGGGTAAAAAGTGGTAAAAACTGGTAACCTCAGGTATGTAAAGGAACACGACTTTAGATGAATTTCCGTTAATTTCAAGATTTGAATTGTAACGTAGATTTCTATTGACCAGTTATAGTACGTTTATATAGACATAACCGGATTTTATAAACCCACTGGGTTTCAAATGTCAATTCCATTGGTTATATGTATGTCCTCATAAAGAAGGTTAACCCGGCAAAAAAGCTTTAAAGGCTTTTGCACTTACGGCGCGTAAAGCGTCGCACTACAAGAACAACATGAAAACTTCAAGAACAAACTTGGCATCACTTACACATTTTTCATATGGTTGTTATTTTCAACGAGCAACGCGTCACACAACGAACCGTATGTGCCGCGGCCTTAATGTGTACGGCGTTTTAGTTTGTATTAATCGAGTTTGTTTACAACGAGTTACAGGTTTGACATTTCATTATTTACATGTCAAACAAATACATTGGCGCATTTTTAAGGCTAGTTTTGTTTTTTTAGTTTAATTGCTTCTCATTTTGTAATAAAAATTAGAAAGTACAAATGTTTGGGGAGGGATTATATTATATTTTTATACTTCTTAAATGTTTAGCGCCGAACATACATATGTTATTGTTTACATAAAACATATGGCTGACGACAAGATCTATTTAACAGGTCACGTAAGTAGCACAACAACAACTCTATTTTGACCGAAAATTCTTCAATATGTCAAAATGTTTGTTTACGTTTTCATACAATTTATTCACAATAACAAAATATTTGACAGATTGAAACCAATCAGCTGGCCTTTTTACGCCACCTTATAATTTCATCATGGCTTACGACGGCGCATGGCACAATCATACAGGGTACCTGCATCAGCCCAGCTGATGTACTGCAAGCTGTCAAAAAAGTTGTTGTGATTGAAAACATAAAAATAAAAAACAAAAATTGAAATGAAAATTTGTGAATTTTTGATGTATTTTTGTAATAATTAATACCTGCCTTAAATTTTGTTACAAAAATTATGTGAATAGCTTTTAATTTGGAAAACATTTTTGACATTTCACAGTACTGGGGCTGGATTCTTGGTCTATGAAAATTTGAAACGAAAAATATTTCCTTTATATATTTTTTTTTCATTTGACTTTATAAAAGTTTTCATTTCACATTTTCATAGAAACAGAATTGAGCCCCAGAACTGGTTTTTGTTGTACGTGTTGGCTGATGCACAGAGATGGCCTGTCGGAAACTGTGACGTATATGACATACATTTCCGACGTATATTACATACGTCAGAAACGTCGTAAACCTACCCAAATAACATAGGTTTACGACAGAATTACAACAATTATAATTTCAAGAATATTTGTTTTTAATGCAATTCAATAACATTTTAGATTTTCTTAAGATCTTATTTTATTCCAACAAAAAGAACAACAGATTTAAAAGATATTAATTTAATTGATTTTGCTTCCATTGAAAGAGTCTTTTATTCCTTGAAATAGAAAAAATATAAAAATATTAACATTTCATCATGGCACAATTACCAAGGTAGTGGCATCGTAAAATTTTGAATATTTTATGTCAAAACCATGGCACAATTAACCAGGTAGTGGCATCGTAAAATTTTGAATATGTTATGTCAAAACTTTCTTTATGTTGTTGGGGAAATTACAACAAAAATAATTTTTTTATAAAGGGATTTGACTTTTCATATTCAATCAGCTGGTGTGATGCCACTACCTGGTAGTTCTGCCATGGTCAAAACTTTCTTTATGTTGTTGGGAAAATTACAACAAAAATAATTTTTTTATAAAGGGATTTGACTTTTCATATTCGATCAGCTGGTGTGATACCACTACCTGGTAGTTCTGCCATGCATTTCATATTTCTCTATGTCGATGGTCAGACTAGCAAGGTTTCTTGAAACCAATTCAGTTAAAGTTTCTTTTCAAGTTTGTGGACACTAACACACGTTAACGTGAAATTTAAGATTTTTGCGTGTCCTCTTTATTTTACCATTCGCGTTTTTTGTGTTTCTCGTACCAATAAAAACAAAACAAACATAAATAAACTAAAAAACAACACAAACAGATGGAGTTTGAATTGGGCTGTATCGTTCAAGGCGTTGAACGAAAATGGAATCGTTAAATTTCAAACTTTTTGAATATTCTTGTTATATAATTGAATAGATATTTGTTAATTTTAATATTCATATCTATAGGACACAATACATTTATAACAACGGGTAGGAATTATTTTACAAATTTAATTTCATATTAAATAAATGTCCAATTTTTTACAACCACTACAATAAATTGCAAGTGAAAAAGTATCAGTTGGCTTTGCCGATAGAGATATACACTCAAACCTTCATCAACTAAAATCCTTTTCCTTTTCCTAATACCGCTATAAAAAGGAGCAAAAAGAGTAGCATCGGTATAATTGTCCAAATGATCTTCGAACAGATCCTGAACTGTACTTAAAAAAATTTTGAACTTTTGTGGGAGAGGAAGCATAAGGAGAGGACCATTTTCAAAGTTAAACTACAATTCGATAAAATATTAGGAGATCCAATTTTGGTTGATCAGTTCGAGAGTTATCGTTCCCTCCAGCCACTACACACGGTGCCAGAGGGTTTTTTTGCATCTTTCAGGCTATTTTCTCAGGAGGTATGGAACTTTTACCATCGTATAGGGGGAGGTGAATACAGTTTGTTACAACAAAGCGATTCGAGAGGTGGTTCTAAACTGAACATTTCCAAAATTTTGTGTGGGAGGTACCAGAAGAAATAGACCAATCGAGTCCATATTGGAACCTCATATAAGAATGGTAGAAATTTCATGATGTGCATGAACCAAATCTGTTACTCCCTTCAAGAGTTATCTTTCCAACTTTTGTGGGGGAGGTACCGGAAGAAGTGGACCGATATAACCCATCTTCGAACTTAAACTAAATATTATGGGCAAAATATTACGAAAGCCAAATTTTGGACCGAATCGGTTGATCCGTTCAAGAGTTATCGGACGCTTCAGCCAGACAGACAGAGTGACGGATCAACTCCAAATTGTCTGAAACGGATTTCGTCCAAACATACTTGGGGTCTAAAACCATTATTTCAATGAGCACATTTTCCCGTATGAAATTGTATATATCCTCCGTTAACATAAATGCTGAGGGTATAAAAAGTGTAAAATACAATTAAAATGTGCAAATATGACACCAAATAACCCATATAGTAGAGGTAATAAATGTGTAACAATAATTTAAATTAGAAATTATATAGAGAACATAGAAATTTTTAGTTGATTTTTGATGTTCTTGGTCCAATTAGATTTATTTGTTAGCTAAAGAATTGCAATATAGATGCCTGTGATACTAGTTTTTTAAGTAGCCGTTAAAATAAATTAAGGCTTTACAATAATTTAAATTTGTGCACTGACGAAAATATTCTTCATGTAAACTTTATCAAATTTATTACGCATTCCCTGAAGATGTCAACAAAAATTGACGAAACGTCGGGATAAATGAAATAAAAGGATTTTTATTTACTGAGTTTAGGTCTGCAAGCTTAAAAAAACCCCAAACAAATAGACATTTTTAGGTTTATGACGTAAACGACTTTTTATACGTTTCATACAGGTATGCGACGTTTCCGACGTTTACAACTTTACGACCGTAGAAACCCCAAAAAATCGTCAAATAGACCATCTCTGCTTGCAACAAAACGATCGATCTCTTTATTAAATTGTGGGATTCTGGGATCAGCTGGATTTGCTGTCCGAATCTCATCTCTTTTGGTTGCTAGTTTAGACGCTTCTGTTGGGAAATTTGGTCTTATTTGTGGGATACGTCCGGAGGGTATGCATTTATCACATGCCTTTTTCAGAATGTTACGGAAGGTTTTTTCACCAGAGGGAGTTGTAGTTGGTAGTGAGGTGTTTGAGAATTCGTTCTCAGTCATATTTTTGAAAGTTGTCCAGTCCGCTTTACTAAAGTTGGTGAAAGTGTGGTCCTCGAGGAGGTAATCTCAGAGTTTGTGGAGATTTGTATTGTGAGTGGGAGGTGGTCTGAATTTAGTGCCACATTTGCATGCCTGGTGGTGTCTGTTAGTAGATCTGAGCTTACTATTGTGACGTCGCGTGAACTGCGACAGGATGCTGTGATACTGGTGGGGTGGTCCTCATTCACCACACAGAAGTCCGATCCGTCAATTTGCGATGTGTTCGCCTCTACTGTCTGAACCTAATTCAGAAAACCACGACTCGTGGTGGGATTTTATGTCTCCAAGTATGATGGTGATGTTCCCTTCCAGAAAGGGTCCTATGTCTGGTTTGAATCCAGTACGACATACCGAATCGGGAGGGATGTATATGTTTAACATTTGTATGTCTGAGTCGTGTAGGGTTATTTTGATACATTGGATTTCAACGTGAGGATCAGTGGATTGTATATTTAAGGGGCTATATGTTATCGAGTCATGGACAATAAAGGCAATTCCTCCACCGGCATGCTTTTCGAGATCTTGTCTGATGATCGATCGTATATGATGATGATCTAGTTAAAGGGTTTTTATTTGTCATCTTAGTTTCTTGGATCGCTCCGATGAGTATGCCTTTCTTGTTCGTGAAGTCGGTAATTTCACTAATTTTACGGGTCAGTCCGTTGCAGTTGAACTGCAGAATTTTGAGGTTATGTGGATGGGTTGGAAAGTTTGTGTCTGTATTGGCTAGACTGGTGTTTGACACATGAGGGGTACTGTTTGCGGTTTGTGGTGGGGGGCATGAAGAACATCTTGCCGGTTTGGCTGTTTTGGTGATGTTCTTCCTGCAGACATAACCCGGAATCTTTATTGCCTGGGGTTTGTTGGTGATTTTGATTATTACTATTATTGTAATTGTTATAGTTAGTGCAATTAGTATTGGATATATTGCTAGTTGTGGGTAGGTTATGAGAGGGGTGAGGTGGTGAGAGACATACATTGGATGTTGGGGTGTTTAGGGCGATTTGAGGGGTGTTTTGGGGTGATGATGTGGAGAGGTGTGCCATTGAGGCGACATGCACACAGGTTTGGCATCGAAAGGTTTCCGTGTTATCAGAAGCCTTTCTTAGCCCTGAGCAGCGTAAATGTACCCAGTTGTGACAGCCTACGCATTGGAATGACCCTCCTTTGCGGGTGATCTTATTGTCACAGACCGGACACATGTAAATCACTGGACCTGGGTTTCGCACAATGTCTCAGGCTAGGAGTAGGAGAAGTCTGAGCAGGTATGCCGGAAATACCTGCTCAGCTAGGAGAAAAAATAGGATAAAGGGTGAAGGATGAAAGGCATGGTAGAACAAGAAAAGGTAGCAGCAATACCCAGCTGACTGAACTGGGTTGTAGTCTTAGTGTCAAATTAAATACGACATTTTATGTATTTATTTCTATGTTCGATGTATAATAGGGATATATATTTTTGAAGAACAAATTTATTCATCAGAAAAAAACTATTTCCCATAAAGACAGCTTAAAATCATTGACATGTAACCTCCTCCAGGTCCGAACGACATCCCCCACACTAAAACGCCGCTTATAGAGGCGGTACAATATTTGTTAATATGTGTGGTATTTTGTTAAACTTGAAAAGAATAAAGCCCTAATAAACATGTGCTTTTTTGTTTTCAAAAGCAAACGATTGAAACAGCTTCCTTTTTTCAATGAATTACGAGCGACCCGAAACATTTTTGCAAGTATTCTACTTTCTGCGAGAAATTATACATTTAGTGGATGATATGGAAACATTCAAATTGAAAATCTAACGAGTTTTCATTCATGTTTTTCAAAATATTCAATCAAATGTGAAAAATTATTAGTTTTTTAAATTCCAATAATTTATAGAAATTTCCTTGTTTTGTTTACATGTACGTTGACACTAAGGTTTACAAACAAAAACAAATTTCAATGTGGTTGTTGTTAAGTTGTATTTGTTGTAGTATTTACTTTACCTTATATTTGTTCTACCATGGATGAAAGGTATAAAATAATACATACGTGAGTTCCCTGTGTGGAGGAGTTGCAGTCCTTGGGCAAGATTGCTCTTGCGTCGACCCCGGTACAAAGAACCAACTGCGATGAGGGCCGAAACCCAACACATTTATGGATGCAACCAGCACCACATTACTGAAAAATGTACATATTTGCGTTGCTATAACACAACATCATCTGTAGCAACAATGTTTTCAGCAGATCCGCATAAAAATATTTGTTTTTCTTTACAATGTTTCATTTATTTTGTTAGCCATTTTATTAATTTCGAAAATAAAAATAAAAAAACAAAACTTGAAGTTTGTCACCGTTGGCAATTTTGAAAGTTAGCGGGCATAGGTGTAGGGTTGATTTTCTATGCTCTAAAGCCACACGCTGAAACTTTCATACGAAACTTTCCATTATTTTGGCGTTTATAGATCGAGTTCCATACTAAAGAAATTTTATGAAATTACTGTATTGGGGAACTCGACCTAAGAACGCCAAAATAATGGGAAAGTTTAAGCGTGTGGCTTTAGAGATGGTTTTTCGAACCTGGGGCAAAGACATATGGCCTGTTCCCGTACTTTATAAAGTGGTAAAAGTCGTAAAAGTTGTAAAAGTCGTAAACGATTTTCATATACATTTTGTGTACGGGAACGCAAAATGTGTAAAAGTGGTAAAAATTGTAAAAACTTTTTAGTTCTGGAACAGAGCTATAAATACAACAAGATAAGACATTTTTTTTGCTATCATTCTTCAGTGAATGGCTTTTGAAGTTAACATAAGCTCTGTTCCAGAACTAAAAAGTTTTTACAATTTTTACCACTTTTACACATTTTGCGTTCCCGTACACAAAATTTATATGAAAATCGTTTACTACTTTTACAACTTTTACGACTTTTACCACTTTATAAAGTACGGGAACAGGCCAATAATGTTATATTACGATATGGTGATTAGGGTTATGACTTTTTTACAACCTCATATCCCTGTATCATATTTTGATGAACTTTTGCCTAAGATTAGATAAAATCTTAATTATAAGTCGATTCGACAAAAAAAGCTCACGCACAAAAAGCTTTCAAAGTTTTCATATATGAGCTTTTTTGAAAAAAATTTGGAGTCACTTTATGAACATATATGGTTCAAAAAATGCTTTAAAACCACACGACATAACCAAAATGACATAAGCTTTTGTTTTTCACCAATTTTATCGCCATATCATAACATACATATATATAATTCTATATCATACATAACTCCATATATCATATAAATTGAAAGTGGTTTGTGCGTGACCTTTTTTTATATTTAAATGGAATAAAAGTTATTTTGGTTATTAATAGGTCGAAGGTCATTCATTCATGCAACAGGAAATATTTTTTTTGAGAAAAACAATTTTTTTCATTTCATAGGATTTTCCAAAAAATCATTTTTTTCAAAGTGGTTTGTGCGTGACCTTTTTTAATAATAAACTGTAATGAATGTTATTTTTGACATTAATAGGCAAAAGTTCATTCATTCTCGCTACAGGAAATCATTTTTTAGAAAAAAGGTCAAAAAGTCATAACCCTAATGGTGATATAACATTTTTTTCTTTTATACATTTTTACGCATTTAACCGAATTTACCGATTCAATTGACATAGAATTATTCTTGAATAGATCCTTGAATTCTTAAATTTCGTTTCTGATACCATTACATGAAATGTTCCTCCTTGGTTGCGATTTTGAATTAACTGCAACCTGTTAGGTTTAATGTTTCTATACATAGTTTCGTAAACATTTTTTTTGTTGCATGCATTTTGTCTAGTCTTATATGCCATTTAGATATGACATCATTAGCCGGATTTAGCGCATTATCAGGTTTTATTTGCTAAATCCAGCCAAAATCTACCAGATTTCCCATACAAAAATAAATCCTCGTATTGAGTGGATTTGTTTTAAATCCGGCATAAATCCTCGTATACAACTCTGTTTTTACGCAACATGTTGCTAGAAAATACAAAAAGTTGCAAGCTGGCAGAAGAAACAAGGTAGATGCATCGGTGAATTGCTACAATAAAAATAGCTGTGTTCCAGAACTAAAAAGTTTTTACAATTTTTACGACTTTTACACATTTCCCGTACACAAAAAAGTTGTAAAATGTTCACTTCTGTTTAAACAAATATGGCGCTGAATGACGCTCTCTTTAAAAACTTTTTACACGACAAATTTGGGCGAGTAAAAAAATAGTAACATGGTTGCCGGCGTCTGATTGGCTGATACGCCGACTTTGACATTTGTTCCAGTTTTTTTTACGTATTTTCCATTTTTCCGTTCCCGAACTTTTTGAAAAAACTTTTTTGTGACAACAATTTTTCTCTCTTTCTCTCTTTTACGAGCTTTACTATTAAAAAGTACGGGAACGAAGCTAATAATTTAAAATGTGAAAATTTTTAAACAAGGCGGAAAAAATAAATTTGTTTTGATGTACAAAGTTGATTTTAATCATGCAAGACTAATATTTACGATGTCTAATACCCCGGTTACACTATTGAAGGTTAACCCACTGGGTTTAATAGATCCAGTGGGTTAATCTTTGCTGGTTACACTTAGCTTTTCGAGGATATAAACTGTCAGCTGATGTTTGGTTACGTATACATACAAAATAACTAATAAAGTCGTGTTTTACACTTTTACAATTTCTCGTATGAGATATCGTTCCCTCTTTGCTCATATTGGTATATTTTACACACAGGGATACATTTTTGTATCATGGTATCAAGCGTACTTTTTGTTAAAAAGTGTCTATTGGAAAAAAATAAATAATTTTATGATTTTCAAATAACTTTAGATTCATTAACTCCATAAAATCTCATGCGACCAATCGTAAACGTGTAAAACACGACAAACTCTGTTGCAAAAATAGTTGCAACTTTTGGTAGTTTTTGTGTAGAGTTGGAATTTTTTGCACAAATACCGAATACAACACTGTATTTTTGGTGGATTTGTGCCGGATTTAAAATAAACCTAGTCGTGAGAGGATTTAATTTTTGTATGGCAAATCTGGTCAGATTTGACCAGATTTGGCAATAAATCCTCATGAAGTGGGTTAACCCGGCAAAAAGCTGTAGTGTAACCGTGCTATAAGCAATAAAATTATTCTTTATTTGATCTTTAGTTAGCATTAGTAGCACAATGTGCTAACATTTTCAATATTAAACAATAAATTTGTAATTTGGCGTATGTTTTTTGATACGAATTCAAATTTACAACAACTTCTTTTAACGTTTCAAATTCGATCAGATGGGCTGATGCATCTACCTTGGTAATTGTGCTATGAACAAAAATCAGCTGACTGCCGTTTAAATCCCCCAAAATGTATATCTAAATGCAATGGGATTTGTACTGGATTTATTAAATCCAGTCGAGGATTTATGGCTAATCTAAATGAGCTATTATGCTTGGATTACATTAGGTGTGTCTTTTTACTTACTAAATGTTGCTGAAACATTAGTAATAATTATTACAAATTATCACGTAAAAAGACACAACTATTTACGAAATCCACTCGATTTCAACTGTCAAATCCATAGGTTAAACGTCAAATGAAATCCAGATGAGATTTCATTTGAAATTTGAGCTATGGAATTGACAGTTGAAATCGAGTGGATTTCGTAAATGTAAACTTAGCATTAGTTGTATTTATGTCTTTGCCTGGGGCTCAATTCTTGTTCTATGAAAATTTGAAATGAAACGTTTTATAAAGGGAATAAATGTCAAATGAAAACTTTTATAAGGCAAATATTTTTCATCTCAAATTTTCATAGAACAAGAATCCAGCCCATGGGCTCAATTCTGTTTCAGTGAAAATGTGACATGAAAAAATTTATAAAGGCAATAAATGTCAAATGAAAAATATTATAAAGGAAATTTTCACAGAACTAGAATCCAGCCCCTGTTCTTCCTTCCTTATTCTACCATGGTTTCTACTCAGCCAAATTTGTATAGCAGAAAATAGGAGCAGAGAGTCTTATTCAGCGCCATGTTTGTTTAAGCAAAAATGTACAAGTCTTGCTAGATTTCCGAGTACGGGAACGCACGTTCTTGAACACAACTGATATCAATCAAAAAATTAATAATGAAATCGATCTAAGGTCGCATAATATCATGAAATTTTTTCATTGAAATCACTGTTATGTGGGCCGGGGCTAAGGACGTTGATGATTATGTGCATTATCTCGATTTATTTAATATATATTGTATGAAAAAGACAACTCAAATCGATTGGATTTGCTAAATCTACCGTAGTCTAAATATACTATAATGGGCCATTTAGATATGACGTCATTAGCTGGATTTAGCGCATTATCAGGTTTTATTTGCTACATCCGACCAAAATCTACCGATTTGCCATACAAAAATAAATCCTCGTATTGAGTGGATTTGTTTTAAATCTGGCATAAATCCTCGTATACAACTCTGTTTTTTGCAACATGTTGCTAGAAAATACAAAAAGTTGCTAGATGGCACAAAAAACAAGGTAGATGCATCGGTGAATTGCTACAACCATGGCATAATAAAGTAGAAGACCAGGTATGAAAATCGCTGAAAAATACAACCCTGTAGCCATGGCTTAAAACGTCAAATGCCATGGAGCAATAACAAAGGTAGATGTATACTTATGTATGTATGATGTATACTTCAGCTCCAGAATATTATTGCTAGATAAGTGTTAAAAAAGCAAAAGATGTGCCAAAAGCTTAAGACAGCGAAAACAATAATGTCATTCTTTCATCTTCTACTTGAAAAGTTTGCCTGATCTAACATCGTGATTGCTGTCATCCGATTTGCAGATACGGCAACTTTACAATAATGTCATTCTTTCATCTTCTACTTGAAAAGTTTGCCTGATCTAACATCGTGATTGCTGTCATCCGATTTGCAGATACGGCAACTTTTACAATTTTTGTAATTTTTCCGTTCTCGTACTTTTAGAACAAATTTCAATAAATGTCAGTACTTGACAAATCGTTCATTCGCAAGTATTACAACCTATTAAAAAATCAACCATTTTATTTAGCCACGCGAATATGTTTTTGAGTGGAATTCAATTTACAACAACTTCTTTTGACGTTTCGATCAGATGGTATCTTGGTAATTATGCTATGAACAAACATCAGCTTATACTACATTTACATTTACGAAATCCACTCGATTTCAACTGCCAATTCCTTTGCGCATACGTCAAATGAAAACTCATCTGAAATCCACTGGATTTCATTTGACGTTTACCAATGGAATTGACAGTTGAAATCGAGTGGATTTCGTAAATGTAAACCTAGCATTACTGCCATATAAATCCTCCGAAGGTATATCTAAATGCAATTAGATTTGTACTGGATTTATTAAATCCAGTTGAGGATTTATGGCTAGTCTAAATGTGCTATTACCCCGCAAAAGCTCTAATGAAAACGGGTATAGTAGTATAAATGTTTATGAGGATTTATTTGACGTGGAATTGACATTTGAACATTTTAAATACGGATTAAAGCAGTGGGTTTGGATTTAAAATGTCAATTCCATAGGGCAAACGTCAAATAAGTCCTCATGAAGTGGGTTAACCAGGCAAAAAAACTCTATTGTAATCGTACTATAAATCCACTGGATTTTATTTGAATTTCATAAATAAAAACGTAATGTTACGAATGTAACTGATAGATTTATGTTAAATTAGTTTAATTTCCGTTAATTTAAAAATTTGAATTGTAACGTAAAGTTTTATTACGCAGTTACTTTATTTAAGCAACAACAACTACCATGTAGAATTATCTTCATCATTCTAGTTCTTTACATGTTACTAATGTGCCTTTGTTTCCATTTGTTTTGCCATAATCGTTCAATTATCGCCCAGTATTTGTTTTTGTTGTACTTTACTTCGTCCATTACGTCATGTCTGTATTCTGTGTTTGTATCCCGTATATGTGTGTTGTTGTTGTTCGCTAGGTGCGAGTGTGCGTGTGTGTGTTTGTTGTTAGTTGGCTTCTCGATGTTGCCAGATGCGTGCTCTAGATACTTCCAAACGACAAATGTGGGCATATAAATATGAGATGCCGGGCAAACAGTGAGCAGTTGTGAACTTTATACCGAAGTGTAAACATCGACTAGCAAAGAAGTAAAGTAAAGCTGTGTACTTAGCTATAACAGTCAGCTCCGAATAAGTGTGATAAATTAAATAAAGCATTGTAGAAACGTAATCTGAAACGAACCCTGTTTTATTTGGTGCAAATCGTATCGGGAAATAAAACAACGTCTACACGGAGATTAGTTAAATCTAATTCCGTAACAATTGGTGTCAGCAGTGAGATTACGATCATCCTACAATGAAGTTTAAGGATCTGCGAGTGGAAGACTTGAAGAAGGAGCTAAGTAAGTTGGAGTTGTGTTCTACTGGCAACAAGGCCGAACTACAAAAACGCTTGTTGGAAGAGTTCGAGCGCCGTGGAATGAACATCGATGAATATGAGTTCGAGAAGGAGGAAGTCGAGTTATCGGCAAAGGGCGAATCCAGCGTTGAGGAAGTTTCGTCGATAGCTGCCAGGGGTGACGATTTGAAATCAATGCTGGCTATGATGATGGAGAAATTAGATGCTAAAATGGAAGAAAATTCCAGAAAGAGCGAAGAAACTTCCAGACTTATGATGGAAATGAAAGCAGAAAATTGTCGAATGAGCGAAGAAAATTCTAGAAAGAGTGAAGAATATTCCAGAAAATTGGAGGAAAGATTTGCCAAATTCGACAACAACTTAGAGGAAAAGTTAGAAGAGAACTCTAGAAAAATCGCTAAGGGCATGGAAGAGAAACTAGAGGTAAATTCTAGAACAATTAACGAGAAACTCGAGAACATCACGATGGTGATTGAAAAGAGAGTAGAAAACGTGGAGGTACAAATTAAAGAGTTGGATAAAAAGATTTTGTCTGTTGACGAGAAATTTCTGGCTCAAGATGAGAAGATTCTGGGCATAGAGAAGAAAATGTCGGAACTGGAAATCAAAGGTGGCGCAGTGAGAGCTATTCATAACACGTTAAAAATCAAGCCTCCTGTGTTCGACGGCTCAACCTCTTTCAATGTGTTCAAATTAAAGTTCGAGACCGTGGCGGCTAGAGATTCTTGGAACGACAACGACAAGGCTGTATCACTACTAATGGCATTGCAGGGCGGTGCTGCTGAGGTAATACAGACTATTCCCGCCGCTTCTAGAAACAGTTATGGAGATATTATGGCTGCTCTTGAACGCAAGTACGGTGGTGAACATAAGCAAAACATCTACCTAATGGAATTAAGGGGAAGAGTACAGAAGCCAAATGAGACCTTACAGGACTTCGCAACGGAAGTAGAACGTTTGGTGCTAATGACGTATCCAGGAGAAAACCATCCATTGTTGGACCGTATGAAAATCGAAACATTTGTGAATGGTATACGTGACGCCGAGATCAAACGTGCAACGTATGCGTCACCAAAATCGTCATTTGCTGAAACCGTGTCGTACGCCCTTACACAAGAGACGGCAAGAATAATCACCAATCCCCAGACTCACAAGGTCCGCAAACTGGATACCGAGTTCGATGAACCCAAATATCGTGTTAACGAGATCGAGGCAGCAATGAAGCGGGTATTACAAGGAAGGTATACGGCAACACCAACTAAGGCCAAGGGTAGGTGTCACAATTGCGACAAAATGGGTCATTTTGCGCGTGAATGTAGAGCGAAGCGCAAGCGATCGAGGTCATCGTCACCATCCCCGTCAAAAGAAAGTAAAAGAGTGGCTCCACGTTCTGCAAATGAGTCACCGTTAAACTAAATCGAGCCAGTCCAGCGGGGCGTGAACTGGCTCCCATCGACGACGGCCCCACAATCTCCATAGCGATTGTACAGCAGAAAAACCACAACCTTACAACAACTGGTTACATCAATGGCGACAAGCGAATTCTGACCTTGGATACAGGCGCATCAAAGTCAATCATCAGATCAGATCTGGCAAAAGGAAAGATAATGCCACTAAATGGAGTCAGATTGCGCACAGCTACGGGGGAGCCTGCGGCAGTACATGGAAAGATAACCGTGAGACTTACTATTGCCAATAAATCGGTCGATTACGAGTTTATAGTGGCTGATATCGTAGACGAAGTTATAATAGGCGCAGATTTTATGATTGCCTTTGGTCTTAATCTGGATATGAAAGAACATGTGATGACATGGTCCAATGTGGAAATTCCATTAAATATGGGTTACGAGGAAAACACATCTATTAGACGCCTGAATACGGAACATCCAGAGATTATACCGCCTTGTGCCGAAACATTGATATGGGTACCAATGGATGGAGATTGTGGAATCGGGAAATTGTGGGTGGTGGAACCAGCGGAAAATAAAAATAGTAACATCTTAATAGCGAATGCCCTGGTGAAAAGCTACGATGATGGATTGATTCCAGTTAGAGTTTTGAACCTGTCAGACAAACAAGAACAAATTTGTCAATTTTCAGATGTTGGACAATGTACACCAGCTGAAGCTGTAATCAATTTGGAAAATAACACCGAAAAATCAGCAGCCATGGAAAAGAAGCACCTCGATGGTTACATCAAAGAGTGGACACACAACTTATCACCTTCCGAGAAGAACAAGGCCAAGCAGTTATTATGGAAACATGCCTCTACCTTTGCGTCTAAAAAAGGGCATCAAGGAAGAACATCGGTGGTGAAACATGAAATAAACACGGCAGACGCAAGACCAATAAAACAGGCCCCAAGAAGCGTTCCACTGGCAAAAAGGGACGAAGTCCAGAAGTTGATAAGTGAAATGGAGGAGAGTGGGGTGATCGAACCGTCGTCGAGTCCCTGGTGTTCCCCAGTAGTTCTGGTCAAGAAGAAAGATGGAAGTACCAGATTTTGTGTGGATTACAGAAAACTAAATGACGTCACCAAGAAAGATAGCTACCCGCTCCCAAGAATCGATGACACACTAGACACCTTAGCCGGGACGTCATGGTTCTCTACCCTCGATCTGCAGAGTGGTTACTGGCAGGTAGAGATAGCCGAAAAAGATAAGGAAAAGACAGCGTTTGGCGTTAACGGCGGTCTCTGGCAATTTAATGTCATGCCATTCGGGCTCTGCAACGCCCCGGCCACCTTTGAAAGGCTGATGGAGCGGGTGCTGAAAGGGTTGCAGTGGAAGTCGTGCCTTATATACTTGGATGACATCATAGTCATGGGACAGACCTTCGACGAACACCTCACGAATTTAAGGAATGTACTCCAGCAGCTATCGTCTTCGGGCCTGAAACTGAACCCGAAGAAGTGTAGCCTCTTCCAGCGAGAGGTAAAGTTCCTGGGGCACAATGTGACGACGGAGGGCATATCGACGGATAGCGAGAAGATTAAAGCCGTCAGAGACTGGCCGCAGCCTCGAAACCTCCATGAGCTGCGAAGTTTTCTGGGTCTCTGCACCTATTACCGTCGGTTTGTCCCCAATTTTGCCAGCATTGCCGCAAGCTTACACCGATTGACTCGTCGGCCATGCAAAATTGAATGCAGACATTGCTCGAAGGCTGAAGGCAAAGCAAGTATCGTCGATGTCCGGCTACTGCAGGTTGAGTCCGGCGAGAATTGTTCGGCGGAACAAAGAAAAGATCGCACCCTAGGCAAACTAATGTCTGCCATGGAAACGGGCGAACGCCCTAGTCGCAAAGAAATAGCGCTCGAAAGCCCCCTTTTGAAATCTTATTGGGCCCAGTGGAACAGTCTACTTCTAATAGATGGGTGCCTACATCGTAAGTGGGAGAGCGACAGCCCTAGATCGAAGATGAAGGTGGTACATCTAGAACGGTTGGCCCGCTATGGAACGAGAACTGTGCCAGGTGATGAAGAACAGGCTTAAGCGGGAGGCAGTGTGTTACCAATGCCCATACCACAGAGAGGGAACTGTGCCTATTCGGGACGAACAGGCTTAAGCGGGAGGCAATGTTACGAATGTAACTGATAGATTTATGTTAAATTAGTTTAATTTCCGTTAATTTAAAAATTTGAATTGTAACGTAAAGTTTTATTACGCAGTTACTTTATTTAAGCAACAACAACTACCATGTAGAATTATCTTCATCATTCTAGTTCTTTACATGTTACTAATGTGCCTTTGTTTCCATTTGTTTTGCCATAATCGTTCAATTATCGCCCAGTATTTGTTTTTGTTGTACTTTACTTCGCCCATTACGTCATGTCTGTATTCTGTGTTTGTATCCCGTATATGTGTGTTGTTGTTGTTCGCTAGGTGCGAGTGTGCGTGTGTGTGTTTGTTGTTAGTTGGCTTCTCGATGTTGCCAGATGCGTGCTCTAGATACTTCCAAACGACAAATGTGGGCATATAAATATGAGATGCCGGGCAAACAGTGAGCAGTTGTGAACTTTATACCGAAGTGTAAACATCGACTAGCAAAGAAGTAAAGTAAAGCTGTGTACTTAGCTATAACAGTCAGCTCCGAATAAGTGTGATAAATTAAATAAAGCATTGTAGAAACGTAATCTGAAACGAACCCTGTTTTATTTGGTGCAAATCGTATCGGGAAATAAAACAACGTCTACACGGAGATTAGTTAAATCTAATTCCGTAACAGTAATTTATAGCCTAGGCAGAAGGCAGCGTAAATTTGAATTATGATCTGCATTTAATTTTACCATGACAGACGACGGTTTCTGCATTTACGAAACAGCTGATTGCTGTTTTGTTGTTGTTTGCACTGAAAGTTTTGGTTTTCTTGTGCTCTCTCCCTCATATAAATATGGGCTCTCTTTTACGGTATTGTCACATTGAAATACCTAACTAGGCGTTTACACCAGACAGTTTGTCTTCAAATACAACTCTGATTTACTAACACATACATTCATTTGTCGTTTGTCTCCCAGCTGTCCATCATTTTTTCACAGACAGTAGGGAAGACAAATTTTTGGCATTTTTGTAAAAATAAGTGAGATAATAATTGAAATGTGTTGAAAACAAAAGAACATGAACATAAACAAAATATGTGAACGGAAAGCAAAAAGAAATCGACGATTTTCATTTACAAAAATTTTACAACTGTTTTTGCAATTGTCGGGACGCCTACGTCACACAGGCAAGTTGTGGGATTTTGACAATCAATACATGAAGTCAACTGTCCTGTCATTTGTAAACGCAAGGTAAATGCACTTTAAATTCTGTTTGATTTTGTGCATTAAAGGCCAAATACATACAGTCCGTTGTGTGACGCGTTGCGCGTTGAAAACAACAACCATATGAAAAATGTGTAAGTAATGCCAAGTTTGTTTTTGAAGTTATCATGTGGGTAACGCGACGCTCAACGGACCGTATGAGCCGCGGCCTTAAGAATGTGGATAATGCACGAATTAATTTGAATTAATGCCAAGTTTACACTTGCGCTCTAAAATCCACTGGATTTCACGAAATCCTGAAATAAATCCCGGTGTTTACACTTATTTTTTTTGTTGATTTCAAACATATCACAATGATCAAGGTAGATGCATATGCGCAACTGATCGAACATGAATTTTCAAAACAAGTTGTTGTAAATTGAATTAGTCATCAAAAATATACGACAATATAGAACTTTACAACTTTATTTCGAAAATTATCTATATATCGTATTAATTGTGTATAGTAATAACAAATGAAAAAATAAAAAAATGATTTTATCGTTGAGACGTCATAATAATAAATTTTGATAGATAAAAGTTGTGTTCAGAACTTGCAGCAGTTTTCCCGTTTAGTGCTAAAAATGCGTTCCCGTACTCCGAAGTTTAGCAAGACTAGCACTTCTCTTTAAACAAAAACAGCACCGAATAACACCCTATTATCCTGTTTTTTGCCATACAATTTGGCATAGTAGAAACTAGCAACATGTTCATTATCATCTAAATACGATAGCTGATACGTTGATTTGCTGCAGTTTTTGCAATTTCCGTAATTTTTTCGTTCCATTATTTTTTAAGAAATTTGTATGGGGAATCAATTTTTGACAATTCGCTCTTTTTTCTAACAATACCATTAAAAAAGTACAATAACACACTGAAAAATAGCATTGTGACAAAGTAATTTAATATTTTTTTTCACATTGTTTACAAATTTTTATACTAAAATTTTTTGTTGCATCAATTGACCGTCTACCTTATTTATTGTGATACGTGAAAAGTGTTGCAACTTTTGGTACTTTTTCAGGCAATAACAGGGTTGTATATCATATGTACTGCGATTTGGATGTTGATTTCGCTGAAATCACGAAATGAGATGATTTCATTTTTGTATGCGAAATCATGATAATTTTTGCTTGATTCCGCGCGAAATCACGAAACGCCTTCGAAATCACGAAAAGACGCCGAATGTAAACCAAACATAAGACAGTTAATGCAAATTAACGCAGCAGTCTGTCTAGGGTATTAAATGAACGTTTTGGTGCCGTGACATAACTCCCAAAACGATTTTGGGAGCTATGTCCGACCCCCTTAGCGGACATAAGTCCCAATGGGAGTTATGTCCGTTTTTAAAATTAAAGTGAATTTTATTTAAATACAATTTTTATTTCAAATGTATAAGAAAATAATTAAAAATTAACTTTAAGTTAATATGCATTTTTCATTTCATAAAATAACTTATAATTGATTTAACATTTTTAAGAAAATTAAGTACAAAATAAGTAGTGGCCATCTCAAATCGAACTATATTCAAAATTCGCCTTCAAACCTATTTTAAACGAAAAATGCTGCCTACAGGAAAATTAAAAATTTTTGTTAAAATTCGCAAATACTTTCTGAAAAAATAAGCGCCGCTGGCGAAAATATTTTTAAAAACATCGCGCGATTTTTTGCAAAGATATTTTCACAATTTAAGAAGATAAAAAGGTTTTAGAAAAATGTTCAAATACTTTCTGAAAAACGAAAAGCACCGCAGTCGAAAATATTTTTGAAAAATCGCGAGATTTTTTACAAAAATATTTTCACAATTTAAGAAGATAAAAAAATTTTGTAAAAGTATTTAAAACTATTTTCACAATTTAAGGAGATAAAAAGTCGAAAATGTTTTTGAAGACAAAAAATCGCGCGATTTTTTAGAAAATTATGTTTACAATTTAAGAAGACAAAAAGTGTTTATACAAATTTTCAAATACTTTCTGAAAAACGAAAATATTTTTGAAAAATAGCGCGATTTTCTTAACAAATATTTTTACAATTTAAAACTTCTTGAAGTGAATATTGTTTGCCTTGCTTGAAAGTTTGTGTTTTAGGTATCGTTCGGCTACAGGCTTTTTTAAATAAAACTAGTTGTTTATTTCAATTTTGTTTTTATTATCCAATATTTCGATTGGAATCTCCAATCATCTTCAGGGAACTACAAATAGTAATTATGTTAATGGATGTAATTACAAAATTATTGGCTGTTAAATTACTTGAAACAGAGTTTGGTTTAATTGCTTCCAAGAGCATTCTTCAACTGATGTTTGTCTCGTCTGTATTTGTTTACCGTGTGTCTATACATTTGAGCACAATTGTCTGTGTCTGCTTTGTAGTTCATTCTAATATCATTTGGAGTGTTTATGATGTGCAACATCTCTAGAGTGTAACGTTTGTTATAATTTGTCTCTTGAGCTAATATTTTAATATTGTTAAAATCAGGTGTGTGATCTGTTACGGCACAGTGGGCTGCTAATGCAGTTTTTTGTTCCAGGGGTTTGTTAGTGGATTTTTGGTCTGATCTGTGTCCCGATACTCGGGTCTTAAGCTTACTTTTGGTGGTGCCAACATATACTTTCTGGCATACGTTGGACTTGTCCCCTTTACAGTTAATTTGGTATACTATATTTGATTTATCCTCGTTCTTAATTTTATCTTTTAATTTACTGAAAACATTATGGAGGGTGTTATGGGATTTAAATGCCAGTTCATATCTGGAATCGTCATATATATTGGATGCTTTTATTCTTTCCGAGAAACCCCTTGTGTATGTCATTGTTTTGTAGATTTTTGGCTCCTTCTCTGTGGCTTGCGTTCTGTCTCTTTGTATTGCACGTGAAATCAAGTTGTCAATGGTTTTTATGGGAAAATTGTTTTTCCTAAGAATATTTTTAATTATTTTGATGTTCTCGATGTGGAAGTCGTTGTCGCTGATGTCTAGTACTCTCGTTATAAAATTCGTTGCTGTATTAATAATGGTTCTCCTAGGGTGTTTTGAGGTGAAGTTAATTAATCTACCCGATGCGGTGGGCTTTTGGTACCAGTTCACTTTAAGTTCATCACCATCTCTTATTACTATTGCGTCTAGGTATGGCAATCTGTTATCTACCTCAGTTTCCATCGTGAATTGGATTTGCGTGTTGAATGCATTTAGGGTGTCCAGGGTTGCCGTTATGTCTCTTTTCTTTATTATAGCGAAGATGTCGTCGACGTATTTAGTCAAAATTCGTGGCTTCGTCTCCATCTTTTGTATTGATGAGTCCAATAACTTTTCCATCACGATGTCTGCCAATACTGGTGAAGCCGGAGAACCCATTGGCATGCCTTTGTTTTGTTTATAAACCTTGTCGTCATAGCTGAAGTATCGTGTATCCTTTATACACAGTGTCAATATTTCCATAAAAAGCTCCTTTGGTATCTCTGTGTGAGTCCGTATAATATCCCATTTATCTTCAATAGCGTTTAAAGCTATATTTATCGGAATACTGGGGAACAAAGATACCACGTCAAATGATATTAGGACTTCGTCCGAGTTGATCTTAATGTTCTTAATTTTGTTCTTAAAGTCCTTTGCATCCTTTACATTGTATGTTGAATTGATTGTTAGGTGTTTTAAGATATTGACAATATATTTACATAATCCTATTGCTGGGGAGTTCACTGTTGAGCATATAGGTCTAAGTGGAATTCCGGCTTTGTGAATCTTGGGCAACCCATAGAATCGTGGTGCCACTGCCGTTTTAGTAGTCAATTTATATTTTTCCGATTCAGTGATGATGTTTAATTTAAATAATTTATCAACTAGCGTGTTGTTCTTTGTTTGTAAGTTATATGTAGGATCTTTAGTAAGTCGTCTATACGTGCAAAGATCTCCTACAATTGCTGACATTTTGGCTTTATATTCGTTTTTATCCATTGCCACTGTTTTCCCCCCTTTGTCTGCGCTCATAATCAATATGTCAGTATTTTCTTTTAAGAAGGTTTTACATCGCCCCACTGTGTTGATTATTGCCTTGTCTCTAGTGCTTAATTTTGATTTCTTCATGTGATCGTCAATAAGTGATGTTAGTTTTGTTCTTGCAATTTCTTGCTTCTCTTTGTCGTTTATTGTTTGGATGCAATCTTCTCCTTCTGCAATTGCATTTAAAAGCGGGAAAGTTTTTGTTGTTGTAGGCGTCGCATACTTTGGCCCCAACGAAACTTCTCCTAACTGCTACTTACATAATTTCGGGCATAATTTCGTTTTTAAATAATTTAATGAAATCAGGAGGATTTTGTGGATACTTCGGTATTGGTTGGCACTTAGGCCTTCTACTCTAAAATTAAAAAAAAAATGTATAACTATAAATTTCAAAATTAAGCAAAGAAATAATTTATAAATTAAGAAAAAAATCGTTGGGTGTTATGTCCACGATTTTTTTTTTGGGTGTTATGTCCGCTTTGTTTCACAGACATAACTCCCAACAAATTTTGGGAGTTATGTCCGCAAAGCGCAGGGGACATAACGCCCAAAATCATTTTGGGAGTTATGTCCGGACACCGAACTTTTTATGCGCTTTAATCAACTTTCAATATACATTTCCCCTTTGTGCGTCTAACTAGGCGTTTACATAATGCAATTTGTCTTAAAATACAACCCTGGGGCTGGATTCTTGTTCTATGAAAATTTGAAATGAAAAATACCGATTTTTGTCGGTAACCAAAAAATGCGTTAGAAAATCCCACTACAGTGCCTGGATTCTTGTTCTATGAAAATTTGAAGTGAAAATATTTTCTTTATAATTTTTTTCATTTGACATTTATTTCCTTTATAAAACTTTTCATTTCAAATTTTCATAGAAAGAGAATTGAGCCGCCCCAGCTGTCCATAATTTTTTTTACAGACAGTAGAGGTACAAATTTTTTACATTTTTGTAAAAAAGTAAGATTATAATTAAAATGAGTTGGAAGCAAACAAACATGAACAATCACAAAAGACGTGAACGGAGAACAAAAGGAAATCGATGATTTTCATTCTTAATTTTACAACTGTTTTTGCAGTTGTCGGGACGCCTTTGTCACACAAGCGAGTTTTGGGTTTTTGACAATCAATGCATGAACTCAACAGTCTTGTCATGTGTGAACGCAGGGTAAAGGGCTGTTTACACCATCTATCAATGTCGTATGAGATGTCAAATTTTCTACCTGCGAATGTTGGTCCCAATTTACATTGGGCGAGTTTACTTGCGGCAATTGTCATTTTGTAGGAGAGAGAGGTGAGGCATATGGTAACCCTTTGCCTCTCAGCACCCTCTCTCACCTACAAACTGACAATTGCCGCAAGTAAACTCGCCTAATGTAAATTGGGACTTGTACACATAGTGTGACCACTATGAAAATGTTCATCTATCAAAATGATTTGGCAACTCATATGTAAATTTTTCATTTACTAGGCGTTTACACCAGACAGTTTGTCTTCAAATACAACTCTGATTTACTAACACATACATACATTTGTCGGCTGTCTCCCAGCTGTCCATCATTTTTTCACAGACAGCCGGGTTAACAAATGTTTGACATTTTTGTGAAAAAGAAGTGAGATGATAATTCAAATGTGTTGAAAACAAAAGAATATGTACGAAAACAAAACATGTGAACGGAAAACAAAAAGAAATCGATGTTTTTCATTCAAAATTTTAGAACTGTTTTTGCAGTTGTCGGGACGCCTACGTCACACAGGCAAGTTGTGGGACTTTGACAATCAATACATGAACTCAACTGTCCTGTCATTTGTAAACGCAGGGTTAGGGAGCGCTCTATTTGATACGGCATTCTCATATGTAAACATAAATGTATAAGCTGTTTTCTGGCATTCTCAAAAAAAAATTAAAAACAAAATCTTTTAAAACAGAACATGGAAAGTTATGTATATTTAAATATTTAGGAAAGTAAATAAATGGTGTTTATAATATTATTTTCAGATCGATTGGTCGAAAGAAGCTGTCTTGTAAATGATTGCTTTGTGGCAAAAACAGAATGCCTCTATAACCCCAAAAACCTATTCTATTACAACAAACATGCTGGATATTCATTTTCCTTCAACCAAAATTAAAATTTGCGCAAATTTGCAACTCGACAATAAATGTAAACAATGACAAAAACAGCTGTTTTTATATTTATAGGTTATGTCATACGAAAATAACACTTGTAGGTATGAACGCACAAATTGAAAGTTGTATGGATGACGTCAATTTTGGCAAACATAGAGAATGTCGAATGGGTGAAAGAAATGACAGCTCATATGACATTGATAGATGGTGTAAACAGCCCTTAAGAGAAACATGTTATTATGTTATGTTATCGTGGTAAAAATTAGTAGCTTCTAGCAGGTTCTGGATCGGAGAAAATATATCATGGTACAATAATACAGGTAGCATTATCATGCCAGCTGATGGTAACATAATCATAGCGATCATGAATACTCACGTAGGGAGCTTCTCACGAGTGAGTTGCAGCTCACTTCTCACGTCCCGACCTATCACAAATGACAAGGGAGAGGCGAAAAAAGTGAAGAGGGGTTCACAAGTTTGAAAATTGAAAATAGTGCCGCATTTTGTGAACCCTTGAAAATATAATTTGCGTTGCCATATCGTTATTTTATTTACAAATAATTTTGCAATAACTAAATTCGTAATTTTTTTTATAAAACATTAATTTATTTTAAATTAAATTAATATTTCTAAAACGAAAAATAATTTTTATCAACAATCCACTTTAAAAATACTTGGTAATTGATAAAAATATTAAATGTTTGATATGTGGCAACATCTGTAACAGCTGTTTTTGTTTTGTTTTGACAGATACATACATACATATGTAAAAATTGTTTATTTACGCCCGAAGAATTTCTGCAATTTGCAAAAAAGTGAACAAAAACCGTTTAAAGGTCATTAAATGGCAAAAAGAAATGAAAATGTTTAATATTGCATTTTGAATGATGTGCGAAACGACAAACGCTGAGGAATACAAAGAAAACCAAGCAAAATTTTGTGGAAGTCGTTCCATGCGATGCCAATATCTCACTGGATCTTTTGTATTAGTTCAAATGAAGTTGTGAAAGATCCCATTTTCTGCATTTGGAAGGAATTTCAAGAATTGTAAATAAATACAATACGTGAAACATCCGATCTCTTCTCCAGCAATAGGACCAATCATATGAATGCTAAGTACAATTCATGAATCATCGGATCCTATTCAACATTTGAACCAATTTCATGGATTTCATGGATTGGCAAATGGCTATATAATATAAACATGCCCTTTTTTATGAATTTAATCCTTCCTATTGTGGCTTGTTCGTGGAATATGCCATGCCAAGGTGGTTGTTAAGATACCATTCCACTGGGTTATTGAAGATGCCATCCAAAATGATTTGGATCTTTTAGGGGTCACAGTCTTGTAAAAAGAATGGGCGAAGGTGGTAAAAAGGTGACATATAACTTGCACTCATGCTTGAATAGAATCATTGGCATCGAATATTTTGCTGGGAACCTTAGCGAAGTACCTACAAAAAAATTTTAGAAAGGTGTTGCTCCTGATAGGATCCTCTTCCATTCCTGTTTTCATCATATGATTCTGAACCGCTTCCCATATCTGAACAATTTTGGGCAACTTCAACTCCACCTCCAAATTACGCCAAACTCGATTGAGGTCTTCCTTGCTTCATTGATACACGGATGAACATGTATAGTTGCCAAAAGAATTTCTAATTGTTTTTTATTTGTTACCTTTAACGTAAAACACAAATAAATACAATTGATTATCATTGCAAAAGATTCGCTTCTTGTCGATTTTTTTTATAAAAAATTTCCATAGTTACATTTTTTTGTTCAACTCACCTTGATTTCTGTGGTGAGAGAAAATTGCCTCACATTCTCACTTTTTTGACATTTATGATAGCTACTTTTCTCACGAACGTGAGTTTTGTTCTCCCTTATGATGTTTATAATAAGGGAGGAGGCGAGAGTGAGAAAACTCACGGTGAGATGATGTTCATGATTGGGCTGAATGTGTCAATTGCATTGAATTATTGTCAAATTTTGACATCTTATGTTACCAACAATTGCCGATGCGGCTACCTGTGTATTTGTACCATGAAATATATACATACAAACTGTGCATGTGTGTGTACTGTTTGAAAAATATGAAAAACAGTAGATTTGGCAACAATGACAAAAAACGAACATGGCTGCCTTAAACAATAACAACAAACAAAATAAATTTCACAGTTTGCTATTTTTGTTTTCACTGATTTAATTTTTTTTTATTATTTATATTTACTTTATGTTATTTCTTTTTATTTTGCTTTGGCAGTGCGCGCTGTTTTCTTTTTATTTTGCCGTAATTGCCAAATAAATGTCAAATCAACAGTTTGACAGATTTTCCACTTCTTACACCACGAAAATTGTCGAGCAGAAAGTAGTAAAAGAGAAAGCCATTTTGGCAGGATCTCTCTTAAATTTTGCTTCAAGTTTTACTACTTTTAGGGGTTAAGGAACGCTTTCCGTGTTAAAAATGGTAAAACTGGTAAAACTTTAAGAAACTTTAACGTAAAGGAACACAAGAAAAATATAAAAAGTAAACATACACCTTTCCTGCAAAAACCTGCAAGCAATTAGCTGATTTGCCAAAACAGAACAATTAGTCCGCCATTAAAGGAACCAAACAAACAAAAATGTCGTATTTTATTAAAAACAACAAAATAATAGACTTACTTATTTCCACAATAATATTAGCTGTGCTCCAGAACTAAAAAGTTTTTACAATTTTTACGACTTTTACACATTTTACTCGAAAAAGCGTTCCCGTACACAAAAAAGTTGTAAAATGTTCACTTCTCTTTAAACAAAAATGGCGCTGAATGACGCTCTCTTTAAAAACTTTTTACACGACAAATTTGGGCGAGTAAAAAAATAGTAACATGGTTGCCGGCGTCTGATTGGCTGATACGCCGACTTTGACATTTGTTCCAGTTTTTTTTTGACGTATTTACCATTTTTCCGTTCCCGAACTATTTCAAAAAACTTGTGTGTGAAAACAAATTTTTTGCAGTTTTCTCTTTTACGAGTTTTACTATTAAAAAGTACGGGAACGAAGCTATTGTTTTCAATTTGCACAAACATAAATCACCGAATAATTAAAAACAGCTGATTTATTGTTTGCAGGAAGATGAAGAGTTGCAAGTGCTTGCTAGAAATAAAAAAAAGAAATTTGTCCAGCAAGAATTTGCAAACTTTCTGTAAAAGAACTGTCAATTGTCTCTCTCAAATCGCTCTCTTTTGCTGGACTTTCGTGTCAACAGACGACTTCCAGCCAACAATTGGTACAAATTGTTACAAATTTTAAGGTAACCAGACAAACCTTAACTGCAGAAACCTTTCTGGCCCCGGCACATACGGTCCGTTGTGCGTCGCGTCACGCGTTGAAAACAACAAGCAGATGAAAAATGTGTAGGTGATGCCAAGTTTGTTCTTGAATTTTTCATGTGGTTGTTGTAACGCGACGCTCAACTCGCCGTATGTGCAGTAGGGTTATGACTTTTTTACAACCTCATATCCCTGTATCATATTTTGATGAACTTTTGCCTAAGATTAGATAAAATCTTAATTATAAGTCGATTCGACAAAAAAAGCTCACGCACAAAGTTCAAAGTTTTCATATATGAGCTTTTTTGAAAAAAATTTGGAGTCACTTTATGAACATATATGGTTCAAAAAATGCTTTAAAACCACACGACATAACCAAAATGACATAAGCTTTTGTTTCTCACCAATTTTATCGCCATATCATAACATACATATATATAATTCTATATCATACATAACTCCATATATCATATCATATATCATATAAATTGAAAGTGGTTTGTGCGTGACCTTTTTTTATATTTAAATGGAATAAAAGTTATTTTGGTTATTAATAGGTCGAAGGTCATTCATTCATGCAACAGGAAATATTTTTTTTGAGAAAAACAATTTTTTTCATTTCATAGGATTTTCCAAAAAATCATTTTTTTCAAAGTGGTTTGTGCGTGACCTTTTTTAATAATAAACTGTAATGAATGTTATTTTTGACATTAATAGGCAAAAGTTCATTCATTCTCGCTACAGGAAATCATTTTTTAGAAAAAAGGTCAAAAAGTCATAACCCTAATGTGCAGCGGCCTTTCCCGTTTTTTATAAAATGCCCAAAAATATTGTAAACAAACCTACTTGTTGCTTTCGTGTTTACTAATTTTGAAGTTATATCAAGGCACATTTATAGGAGGTAGAAGTGACAATCAAGATCCATTTTATTATTTCATCATGGTGACAATCAGCCCACGGTAATTCTGAATGCTTTACATTTACGTTTTGATTCAAATTTGTTCTATGTCAGAGAATTTTCAAAAAATGTTGTTTTTGTAAATTTGTTAGTTGTTGTAATTCATGCATCTACCTTATATAAATGTGCCTTGAGTTATATGAATTCAGGAAAAACTAGGATTCTCTATACTTTTTCATTTAGATCTACCTCTTTACCATGGCACAATTACCCAGGTAGTGGTATCGTAAAATTTTGAATATGAGCTTCGTTCCCGTACTTTTTAATGGTAAAACTCGTAAAAGAGAGAACTGCAAAAAATTTGTTATCACACACAAGTTTTTTGAAATAGTTCGGGAACGGAAAAATGGAAAATACGTCAAAAAAACTGGAACAAATGTCAAAGTCGGCGTATCAGCCAATCAGACGCCGGCAACCATGTTACTATTTTTTTACTCGACCAAATTTGTCGTGTAAAAAGTTTTTAAAGAGAGCGTCATTGAGCGCCATTTTTGTTTAAAGAGAAGTGAACATTTTACACCTTTTTTGTGTACGGGAACGCATTTTCGAGTAAAATGTGTAAAAGTCGTAAAAATTGTAAAAACTTTTTAGTTCTGGAACACAGCTATGTTATGTCAAAACTTTCTTTATGTTGTTGGGGAAATTACAACAAAAATAATTTTTTTATAAAGGGATTTGACTTTTCATATTCGATCAGCTGGTGTGATACCACTACCTGGTAGTTCTGCCATGCTCTTTACTTATAACATGTTTTTGTTGTGCCTTGAAAGTTAATCCAAATGAAAACGAACAAAGGAACAGAGCTAAAGGTGTGAACAGAATGAAATACGCCGCTTTTTTCACGCTCAGTTTCATGTAAAAGATTAAAGGCCAAGTACTACCTAATTCAAATGCTGCCTAATTCATTTGATTTAGGTAGTACTTGGCCTTTAATAGCTGTGTTCCTTTCATGGCAGAACTACCAGGTAGTGGTATCACACCAGCTGATCGAATATGAAAAGTCAAATCCCTTTATAAAAAAAATATTTTTGTTGTAATTTCCCCAACAACATAAAGAAAGTTTTGACATAACATATTCAAAATTTTACGATGCCACTACCTGGGTAATTGTGCCATGGTTCCTTTACTTACCTGAGGTTACCATTTTAACCATTTGTTACCATTTTTAACCTGCAAAGCGTTCCTTTACCCTTTATTTTTAAGAGAGTGAGAGGGGAGAGAGAGCGAAAATGGCTTCCTCTTCTACCACAGGCTACCACCAAATTTCTGCAGGTAGAAAGTGGCAGAACTGATTTTTCGACTTTTGTTTGACGATTATTTCACAAAATGGACGAAAAACCGAAGAAAAAGTCGAACACTGACAACACTAAATTAAAAACTGTGAAATAAAAGACGAAAATTGTTTTTTTATGTTTTTTCTGACATTGCTGCCAGACCTACCATTTTTCCGTTCCTTTACTTTTCTGGTAAAAATGTTCATGAGAGAGCAATTTTGAACAATTTTGACACTTTTCTCTTTTACCACTCTTACCATTAAAAAATTAAAGGAACAAAGCTAACGTATGGCATGAAACTGAGTGTGAAAAACGGTGTATTTCATTCTGTTCACACC
The DNA here is from genome assembly GCF_047663935.1 of Musca autumnalis. Lineage (NCBI taxonomy): Eukaryota > Metazoa > Arthropoda > Insecta > Diptera > Muscidae > Musca > Musca autumnalis. The sequence continues at coordinate 152,870,788 of NW_027411977.1, forward strand.
TTAAAGCTGAAAACAGATACAACGTTTGATTAAAGTTTTGCGTTGGGCGTCGAGAAAAAAACAACAACAACAAGGCGACGACGACACCAAAGTCCAGCGTTTATCTGTTTGTCGGCATATATTTCAAATGAATTTGAATTTTTCGGCATCATGCCCAACAATGTAAAAACGGCCAAAACGACACAAAACTTTACCCAAACGTTGTATCTGTTTACAGCTTTATGGTTGTTGTGTATAGCATGGCAATGCTTGGTTTACATTTACGAAATCCACTTGATTTCAACTGTCAAATCCATAGGTTAAACGTCAAATGAAATCCAGATGAGATTTCATTTGACGTTTGAGCTATGGAATTGACAGTTGAAATCGAGTGGATTTCGTAAATGTAAACTTAGCACAAGGCATATTCATATAAGCATGGTACAATTACCAAGGTAGTGGTATCACACCAGCTGTTCGAATATGAAGTGTCTAATCCCTTTATAAAAAATTAGTTTTGTTGTAATTTCCCCAAGAAAATTTTGAAATAGACATATTACAAATATGTCTATGCCACTACCTGGTCGATATGCCTTGCATATAAGGTATATGCATGAATTACAACAACTAACAAATTTACAAAAACAACATTGTTGTTATAGAAAATTTAATGTCAAAGAAAATATTGAATAATGGGGTCGTTCTAAAAAATTTCTCAGGAATAACATAAATACATTTTGAAAATCCTCTAAAATAGAACAAATTTGTATTAAAATGTAAATATAAAGAATTCAGAACTGTCGTAGGTCATTGTTATTACACGTTTATGGGTACTTTACACGATATGTTTTTAACAGATGGGTTGTCACTTTTTAAATAGAAAATATATATGCAAAGTGACAACCCATATGTAAAAAAACATATCGTGTAAAATCGGGTGGATTTCGTAAATGTAAACCAAGCATTACACTTTGAAAACCAAATTTACAAAAAAGTAAAAATACCGCTGATTTTCACTTCTACCTTATATAAATATGCCTTGGCTCATGTCATAATTAACAGGTAGACCAGCCAAAAACTACAACAAAAACCAGTTCAGTGCTGTGAAACGTCAAAAATGTTTTCCAAAAATAAAGCGATTCACACAATTTTTTCAAAAAAATTTTGTTAGGCAGATATTAATAAACGCATTATTACAAAAATCCAACAAAAATTCACAATTTTTCGTTTAAATTGGTGTTTTTTAATTTTATGTTTTCAATTACAACAACTTTTTTGACATCTCGCTCATGGCACTATAATAAGGGACAACGGCAAAAACAGCTGATTATCACATTAGTTGTCAAAATGTATTATTGTGAATAAAATTACATACAAAAGGTAAATAAGCAATTCACAGTAATGTGAACGTCCACACTTGCAAGCAACTGATTATTTGAGCAAAACTGACAGTCAAAACTGATCGTGTGTTCCTTACTATAGAGCTGGCAAAAAAACCGATGGCACTATCGATAATATCGATTATTATTTAAAAATTCAATATCGATAGATAGTTTCGCCAATCGATATTATCGGAATAAAAATCCCTAACCAGAAATTCATTAAAATAAATAGAAATATCTCGGCTTTTCGGTTATGTGCATGGCGGAATAAGAAGGTGTTACATCGATGACAATAATCGTGCCATTTACCAAACCAAACGTCAAAAATTGTTCACAATAGCGGATTACTGTGAATTGGTTGTTTATCTTTCGTATGTAATTTTATTCACAATAATGCATTTTGACAACTAATGTGATAATCAGCTGTTTTTGCGGCTGTACCAGTATTATTGTGCCATGGTTATGTGTGTGTGAGATAGTAAGTCCGTTGTCACACGTACACATTTTTCGGTAAAGTAAAATGTATTTTTTATAAAATAAAAGCAATTGTTTATTTTCCTTTACATTTCTGTGAACTACTGGTGCAAAATTTCAAGATAATCATTGACATTTCCGCCATTTTCATCTCCAAATTAAAGGTGATGACAACTTAACGATAATATCGATAGCAATCGATAATTTAAAACATTATACGAAAATATCTAACCCTGCGTTTACAAATGACAGGACAGTTGACTTCATGTATTGATTGTCAAAATCCCACAACTTGCCTGTGTGACGTAGGCGTCCCGACAACTGCAAAAACAGTTGTAAAATTTTTAATGAAAATCGTCGATTTCTTTTTGTTTTCCGTTCGCATATTTTGTTTTTGTTCATGTTCCTTTGTTTTCAACACATTTCAATTATTATCTCACTTCTTTTTCACAAAAATGTCAAAAATTTGTCAACCCGGCTGTCTGTGAAAAACTGATGGACAGCTGAGAGACAAACGACAAATGTATGCATGTGTTAGTAAATCAGAGTTGTATTTGAAGACAAACTGTCTGGTGTAAACGCCTAGTTATGTTTGGAATATCGATGGTTTGCCAGCTCTACTTCTTATTCCGCCATGATCTCGCTAGAGCTGGCAAACCATCGATATTCCCAACTGGTATGTTCCATTACTTCTAAAAATGGTAATGCCAAGTTTACACTTGCGCTCCAAAATCCACTGGATTTCACGAAATCCTGAAATACACCCCGATGTTTACATTTATTTTTTGTTGATTTCAAACATATCACAATGATCAAGGTAGATGCATATGCGCAGCTGATCGCACACGAAATTTCAAAACAAGTTGTTGTAAATTGAATCAATCATCAAAAATATACGACAATATAGAACTTTACAACTTTATTTGGAAACTTATCGTAAAATTATCTATATATCGTATTAATTGTGTATAGTACTAACAAATGAAAAAATGATTTTATTGTTGAGACATCGTTATAATAAATTTTGATAGGTAAAAGTTGTGCTCAGAACCTGCACAATATTAGTACTTGCAGTAGTTTTCCCGTTTAGTGCTAAAAATGCGTTCCCGTACTCCGAAATCTAGCAAGACTTGCACTTATCTTTAAACAAAAATAGCGCCGAATAACACCCTCTTCTCCTGTTTTCGCCATACAATTTTGGCCTAGTAGAAACTAGCAGCAAGCATGTTCATTGGCATCTAATATGATAGCTGATACGTTGATTTTGACGTTTATGATGGAGTTTTTGCAATTTCCGTCATTTTTCGTTCCCGTATTTTTTAAGAAATTTGTATGGAGAAGCAATTTTTGACAATTCGCTCTTCTTTCTAACATTACCATTAAAAAAGTACTGGAACACAATGAAAAATAGCATTGTAACAAAGTAATTTAATATTTTTTTTCACATTGTTTACAAATTTTGACACTAAAATTTTTTGTTGCAGCAATTGACCATCTACCTTGTTTATTGTGATACGTGAAAAGTGTTGCAACTTTTGGTACTTTTTTAGGCAAAAGCAGGGTTGTATATCATGTGTACTGTGATTTCGATGTTGATTTCGCTGAAATCACGAAATGAGATGATTTCATTTTTGTATGCGAAATCATGAAAAATTTTGCTTGATTCCGCGCGAAATCACGAAACGCCTTCGAAATCACGAAACGACGCCAAATGTAAACTAAGCATAACAGTGGCAAAAAATGGTAAAAGTGGTGAACTGCTCTAATATAAAGTGTATTTATTCAAAAGTAAAGGAACGCTTTGTAGGTTAAAAATGGTAGGAAATGGTCATGGTTCAATTATTATAAGGTTGGGCAGGTCAACAAAAACAACTCTGAAGGTGGTTTGCTTAAAACTGTGTTCCTTTACTTACCTGAGGTTACCATTTTAACCATTTTTAACCTGCAAAGCGTTCCTTAACTCCGAAAAGTGGCAAAACTGGAAGCAATTTTTAAGAGAGTGAGAGGGGAGAGAGAGCGAAAATGGCTTTCTCTTCTACCACAGACTACCAGCAAAATTTATGCAGGTAGAAAATGGCAGAACTGATTTTTCGACTTTTGTATGACGATTATTTCACAAAATGGACGAAAAACCGAAGAAAAAGTCGAACACTGACAACACTAAATTAAAAACTGCGAAATAAAAGACGAAAATTGATTTTTTTATGTTTTTTTCTGACATTGCTGCCGGATCTACCATTTTTCCGTTCCTTTACTTTTCTGGTAAAAATGTTCATGAGAGAGCAATTTCGAACAATTTTGACACTTTTCTCTTTTACCACTCTTACCATTAAAAAAGTAAAGGAACAAAGCTTAAAACTTCAAATCATGGTACAATTATTACAGGTAAAAGCAAGTGTTGTTGTACAACAATCGATACAACAACCACATAGAAATTTGTTGTTGTACGTAATACTAGTGTCAATCATGGTAGAACAAATACAAGGTAAAGTTAATACTACAACAAATACAACTCAACAACAACCACATTGAAATTTGTTATTGTTTGTAAACCTTAGTGTCAACGTAAATGTAAACAAAACAAGGAAATGTCTATAAATTATTGGAATTTAAAAAACAAATAATTTTTCACATTTGATTGAATATTTTGGAAAACATGAATGAAAACTCGTTAGATTTTCAATTTGAATGTTTCCATATCATTCCACTAAATTCATAATTTCTCGCAGAAAGTAGAATACTTGCAAAAATGTTTCGGGACGCTGGTAATTCATTGAAAAAAGAGAAGCTGTTTCAATCATTTGCTTTTGAAAACAAAAAAGCACATGTTTATTAGGGTTTTATTCTTTTCAAGTTTAACAAAATACCACACATATTAACAAATATTGTACCGCCTCTATAAGCGGTGGTTTAGTGTGCGGCATGTCGTTCGGACCTGGAGGAGGTTACATGTCAATGATATAAAGCCGTCTTTATGGGAAATAGTTTTTTTTCTGATGAATAAATTTGTTCTTCAAAAATATGTATCCCTAATATAATATATCGAACATAGAAATAAATACATAAAATGTCGTATGGAAGTTGACACTAACACTACAACCCAGTCAGCTGGGTATTGCTGCTACCTTTTCTTGTTCTACCATGAGTGTCAATGTAATTTTTCAAAAATGTAAACAAAATATGAAATATAAATACATACATATGTTTTGAAGTTTCATAATTGTAAATTAAAAAATGAATAAAAACTAATAAAATTAACGTCAATAACATTACTGCGTGGTACGTTCCGCAAAAATGTTGACAGTAGTAAGTATTAATGCATCTAAATATCCAGAATAAAATAATTCATAGTTTATTTCAGATGGGACATTGAAGAACAGTTTTTAAATCTACCTAATCCTAAGATATTATATGCTAAGAGGTAGTTTACACTATCTATCAATGTCATATGACACGAAATAAAAACGATCCATATCTACCCACGCAGGCAACGTGGGGACGTAATTTAATTATAATTTTGCTGGTGTGGACGCACAAAGTAAATGGCGTAATGAAAATCCCCAATATTGCACATATTAGCGACTATATAATGATGGAAAATTTCATGTCATATGACATTTACATATAGTGTAAACTACCCCTAAGGAAACGCCAATTCCATGGCATAGGATAAAATGTACTAACATTAACACCGCTAGAAAAAATCAAGAAAGCCGGTGGTGAAGACAGTGTGGCGGTATCATTAAGAGAAAACCGCATACCTGCAATAATAGCCCAGCAAAATGTTTGCATCCAAAGATGCAGTTAAATTATATATACAAGTAATCTGGAAGTGCAACCAATTATGCATTTTCACTCATGATTTTTACAAGAGCGTGACTACTGAAAGATGCACTCCATAGCACTGCATTTTAACTAATCCTTTGGCACTGCATTTTAACTGACCCTTGGCACTGCATTTTAACTGCAAATGGATGTGATTCTTTGGATTGCATCCAAAAGCGGTTAAAATGTGAGGAATGGAGTGCCTTTTTCATGACTCCGTTTGAACTGCATCAAAACATGCCGTGATAGAAGTAGTCTACATTGCACTGCTTCCAATTTATTTTGCTGGGAGGAAATGAGCAGCCGATGTTATTGTCAGGATAAGCGAACAGCTCTATCTCTTTGGCTCCCTTATAAGACATAAATAAATGAAACAACTCAATTCGAACTATAAAATATATTTTGTTCTATGTATGTACATACATATGTTTAAAAAGAAAATCAGTGTGTTTGGATATTATCCCCAAAAATTGTTGGCTGAATTTCCTAGATGTAAACTTGGTTCACTATTTTCATCCCTATAGGTGTAAGGATAAAAAGTGGTAACGAAAGGAGAGTGTCAACGTGTATTATAGTAAGTTTAGATTTACGAAATCTGAACGTGAGGTTATGGTCTGTTTAATCCATTGCTTGATGTTTTGTCTAGCTAAAAACAACAACCACATAGGATTGCTTTCGTGATGCCAACCACAGCATCACCTGAGACGAAAGTGCTGTTCTGATACCTCTTCCTTAGCAAAAGGGGCATGCTAGGGATATTTTGAACAAATCTGCTTCGCCATAGTTAGCCAAAATAACACGGCTGAAGTTCCATAATAGAAGGTTAACCATACTCTGCAATTATCTTTATTCCGTATAATTCACAGTGCATCCAATATATTGAGATTCCATTCATAATGTTTTCCATCAGATCCTTGTCTGCAATGAGATATTTTTACGTGCATAAATACCCACTTTAACATGAATAAATATAGCACTGACCTGTATCCACAAATTCCTGACACACCATTTTAAACGGCCTTTTGTTCTCTTGCCATCCTTACACCATTCGAAAGTTGCATTCTGCTGATCTATTTATTCGAAGTTCGCATGAAAGTATTAGCCGTGAAGTCTATAACTTCAAAAATATGTGTTTTATGTTTGTTTATCAGAAAGTTAAAAATATAAATATTAATTGACAATTAACAAAAAGAACAACATGTATTAAACTTCATATTGTTTTTGACACTAGTATTACGGGTGAATCTAATCAGCTGGAACTTGCTTTTACCTGTATTATTGTACCATGCTTCAAATACTAATAACAAATGCTCTGTTCCAGAACCTGCAAGAAACTACTATTTTTTACTACGATAATTTTTTTTCCTTTATGTTATCGAAAAAAGTAGTAAAAATTAGTAGATTCTTCCAGTACTGGAACAGACCAAAATGCAACAAGCTTTGTTCATTTGAAATATTGTCAACGTACGTATTGATTACTATTATTTTAAATATTATTTGTATTACTTGAATTAGACCTTTGTGCAAAAGTGATATTTTGCGCATTGGCCGTACCTGCGGTGCCGTCAGAATTAACTGCGGAGGATGTCCGTACTGGCCTCTTTGAAATCAAGAATATTGATGATAACTTCACTACAAATTTCAAGCATCCCAAGGTTATTCCACTCGGAAGAGCATGATTTGAGAGCCATTGGATGTTAAAATACAAACCAATACTGATTTTCCGTAAGCATTTAATTTACATGAAATAAAACGCAGTATTTAAGAAAGAGCTTTATAATTTGGTACATACGTTTCTATTACTCCAAGAATGTTTGGTATTGACAAATTGAGTATATCAGGCTACGTTTTGATATAGCCCCCATATGGGCCAGACAAAATTATCGTTTTTTTATTTGACTACCGCAACCGTTAAGGGCCATGATCTGCGAATCTACACCTTAAGTGTTCGGATGCAGATGTGGCAGATGTGTTTGCAAAGTCCAAGACCGATATTAAAGCTATACAGGAAATACGATAGATAGGGAAATGCTTCACAACAATACCTAAAGTTGGCGCACTGTATTATAGCTATCATGATATAAAGCATAAATTTCTTTTTCGAAGGGTAAAACATCTGGTCCCCAGATTCACCCCGGGTGTATAAAAAACTTGCTACAATTAAAAAAAACCGCTAAATTATTCAACCTTAGTTTTATTTGCGCTCATGTTCCCACAGAAGACAAGGAGGAACAGACCAAAGATATATTTACGGTGCCCTGTCCACGACATTACAACTTTTCTATGCAATTTTAATTCCAAAGTTGAACGGGAGAACATTTTCGGCCCAACAGTCGGAAAATGCAGTCTCTACAGTGATACGTCATACAACGGAATGTGGTGATAGACTTCGCAGCGACAAAATACATGGTAGTTAGCAGCTTTAATAAAGCAACATGACTGTCATTATCATTTATGGAAGGCATTCATCTAGCGCGTTGGATGTACGATCGTCCCGAGAAGCAAACATCAGAACAGACACAACATAAAAGTTGGACATCGGTAAGCAGCAATCATTATTATTATCATTATTATTATTTTATTCATCTGGGCCCATTGCTTAGACCGCCATCAGACCATCTGCTTTTTCACATGTATGTTGTCACTTTGGGTATACTAACATACAGAACAGCTGATTCATACATGTGAAAAAGCAGATGGTCTGTAGTGGGATTCTGTAACTCTCTACCGATGGAATTAACGACAAATGTCGATAGTTAGCGATATTTGTCGGTAAGTGCTATTCTGTATACAAATTCTACCGATTTTTATGTCGGTAATTATCGAAAATCATCGGTCAGCTACCGACGAAAAAAAAAGGAGTCGTTAAGTCTACCGACATAAAAGAATTTTCATATTTTAAACAAAAAATCAATGAAAATCAAATTTTTAAGAAATGATTTTGGAATATATTTCATGGCAAATAAAAAGGTAAGCTGAGATACATTTCTTTACGCATAAAAAAGAAAATTCTGCGACATATGGAGGATCCTTTTAATCTAAATAATAGGAAGCTTATAACAAATTGGAAATGGATACATTTTAAAAAAAGTAATGGATGAAATTGGGGGTCATTTGGAAACCTCCAGAATTGCGGGAAAAATCTCTCAGAAAATAATAACTATTTTCAGTACAGACAAAATATTTTGAAGGATATATTCCGTAAAAGTTGCTACCCATATAAAAATGTATTGGTGGTTTCGATTAGCATCAACATTAAAAGAAAGAAGAATATCACCATGGTCGTCATATTTCCTGATAATGCGTAATTCTGATATAACATATTGAACAATTTAAATATTCCTGTTCAAAATACATATATTTTAAATCTTCTGTTTCAAACAATTCAACCAATATTACACCATGTTTATATTAGAACTTGCCGGGTTATGAGAATTTATACGTATATCCAATGGATTTGACAATTAAAATCCACCGGAATAAATAAAAAATAAAATAGATATAGTTATCAGTATGTAAACGTAGTTATATATAAATATAAATATATATATATATATATATATATATATATATATATATATATATATATAATATAAACATGTCCTAAAGATGAATTTTCCTACATGTAATTTGAAACATACTTATTTTATATACAATAGTGATTTAAATAATTTCATTAGAAATTTGAATTATTTGAATGAGCATTATTTCGTTTACGGTGTGATTTTTCCTATTTCTCCTAAAACAAGAAACGTTTAAAAATTAGAATAATTTATATAATTCTTATACGCTTTTCATTTTGAAATAACGTGCATCTTCTTTTAAATTCCGTCATTCTACCGATATTCGTCGCTAAAATTTTTGTATCGATAACATCGAGTTACAGAATAGCACTTTCGGTAATTCAACCGAAAATTTTCGTTAATTATCAATATCGGTTCGGTAGAAAAAAAAGTTACAGAATCCCACTACTGATGGCGACCTTAATGACAGCAGTCCTCCATAATATTGAAAGTCGTTCTTACTTTTGAATAATGTATTTTTCTTTTATTTGTGTATGTTTATTTACTATATTTGATTTTCAATAAATTGATTATGTCATTTGTCAACGTTGTCAAAACTATTTTGACACAATAGGAGGACCTCAGGAAAAAATTGTAATCATATGTTTGCTGTGTCCTACCTTGTAATGATTGTATGATGGGAAATGGTAACCTCAGGCAAGTAAAGGAACAGAGCAAACATTAGATATTTTCGATATAATAGTTTAAAAAATCGATTGCTACGATATTATCGTTAATTAGTCACCACCATTAATTTGGAAATGAAAATGGCGGAAATGTCTACGCTTTTGTTGACATTTTGCACAAATAGTTCACAGAAATCAAAAAGGAGAAAAAGACAATTGCTTTTATTTAATAAAAATACATTTTACTTTTCCGAAAAATTTTTACGTGTGACTACCAACTAACTTTCTTACATCCACAAAAACGAAAAGCCGCGAATTTCTATTAATTTCAATGAATTTCAGGTTAGGTGTTTTTAATCCGATAATATCGATAGACAAAACTATCTATCGATATTGTATTTAAAAAAAATCGATAGTAACGATCATAGTTTTTTTGCCAGCTCTAGGTCCGTGTTTAGACACACAAATTTCTCGGGAAAGTAAATTCAGTTTTTTGGAAATAGGGGGTAGGAAAGAGTATTGAGGAGCTCTTTCCTCTCCGCTCTCTCGCAAAAAACTCAATTTATTTTCCCGAGAAATTTGTGTGTCTAAACACAGACTAGTTATGACCGGTTCCCTGACGCCGTTGTAAATTCATAAGCGGCTTCAAAGTGTGGCCAGCCAATGTCACGCTTTCATTCACGTAACCGGTTACCAAAATGAACTGTAAATTGATAGCATGCATTTTGGACAAAGCCTTTTGACAAACAAAATGACATAATTCCATTAGATCTCAGTAATTTTTTTCCACGCACATACGCAGCGAAAAGTTGAAATATTTTTGCAATTTATATTGAAAAGAGTATAAAAATGCTGGCGAAGAAGAAATTATTTTCGAAAATATCATTAGTTTATAATTTTACGAATTGAATTCGCGAATAAAAACCATAAAAATGAATTGAAGTTTAGAGATTCATTTTGCAAAGCGTCATGGAAAAAAATACGGAAAGATAAAAGAGAAACACAAAGAATCGAGTAGAACGCGAACGAACATCATACGAAAAGAAAGTGCGAAAATAGTTGACAATAAATAACAGTTAAAGAAACACAGAGTGAGGTCGTTCGGGAGCAAGAAAAAAAAAAAAACAGAAGAGTAATTGAAAAGAATACGATAAGAAAATAGTTTGGAATTTAAAAACAAATTGTGAGTATTAAAGACCGAGTTTCTTCAGGTCAGGAGTAAAAATAACGACACATGTGATTTCCTGAGTGATTTTGGTTATTTGTAGGAAAAAGCCCAGGAATTTTATCAATACATCATCATCTGTAGTCCGTAAACAGTAGTGAACTGAAAAAATCTATTTCCATTTGGTTAAAAAGCAGTACTGTGCTGCTCGAGTAGCAGCTCGATTCGGTTGGGAGCAGATACACAAGAAATAAGTTACTGTCAGCAAAGTTGCCAATTGACCCAGTCGTATACGTGCGGAGTAGTGGACCCTGAATATCGTTGCGGTTCCTCATCATTCACATGTTCAAGCAGTCTATAGAAAATTGCAGAGCATCCAAAATAACAATTTGCTGAGGTGAGTTCTGAAGCAGGAAGTAATTATGTATCAATCGTCGCGTATTTTTATAGTTCATGCACATTGACGATTGCCGGTCTTTCTCGGTAGTTGTATTTTTGCGAAAATTTATAAGCGTGCCAATTTTGCGTGTACATGTGTGTGTTTTTTGTTTTTATACATATAGCCTTCAGTTGCGTTTTCCCTAATTTGTAAATTACATATTCTTAATGGCGTCGACGTGAGGAACATAGGCCAACAATGAACTACAGCTGCTGCTAAAGACGGAGGCAGATTCTTTAAACGCAGTGTGACATTTATTTACGGCAGTCGAGAAAAAACTTCACAGTACTTTAATGGTTTGATTCGTTTTTCCATACAAAAGCTTGTGCAAATACAAACGAAAGTGTATTTTGTATCTTGTCTCTTATAACAGAGTTATTTTTGCATTGTTTGTTCGCGTTTCTTATGCCTGCCAAAGAAAAGACTAAACGTCACCGTCATCACCGTCATAGTGAAAATGTCTCCCAATTTATATGGATAGTCCATCCGTTCTACAAAACTATAATGTATACTGACATCATCAATTTCTGAATTGTTTTTACCATTCCATAATCTTCGCGCAGCTTTTTAAGAAATATAACTACTACGTCGATCTTTAAGATCTGTGTTATTTGCTACTTTAATCATTGGATACCTTAATGAACAAGTGTAACATTATTTAGCCTATAAAAAGTTCCTTTTTTAATTTTTCCTAGTTTTTAGCATTATCGTCATAGACGATTGAGGGAGTTGGTTGACGACTTTTGCTGTTCTTCTCTTTTCTTTTTTGTTATTATTATTATGTTCATATTTGTCAAAAAATGATTCACATACGCCTAACCACTGACATTCGTACAAACACTCTCTCACAATAGTACGTTGGATACGTTGGAGAGATCTATAGCAACAAATAGCTGTTATTTTGGATTCAATTACACATAGCTAGTCGGACGTTGTTTGATAGCTGTTTGTTGCTGCTATTGTTTATTTGCTGATTTTTTTATCGTTTGTTGTCACTCTTCGTACGATGCTGTCACATTGACGCCATTGTCACTCCTAACCTTGCGCACACACCCACCCATTGTAGTCGTACTTTCTTTAGTTTCTCTTTCTCTCTTCAAGTATTTACCCACCTCTCCCTTTCGTGGCAGCAATGGAATGTATATATCTAGCTCAAAAAGAGTAAACTATGAGTAATGGGTCACTATATTTCACTATATTTCCTACTCTCTTTCAGTTATCCTTTTAACCATATTTTCATGCATGTTTACGAACAGTGCGCAATGTAAGAAAATTGAATTTGAGGAAATTTAAAGAAAATTCTAAAATCTGTGTGTCATCATCAGGGCGACAACCAGCTTTATCTAAGTTTATATATTCATGCAAGAAGTGAAATAAGTTTTGAATTTTTGCCAATGAGAACTTTCGATTTTAAATCCATTGTTTCTTAATGTGTTTTTAGAAATCCAAAAGATGTTAGTGTCTGCTTTACACCGAATGGGAATCCTACATACTTATGATTAGGCAAGAAAAAATATACTGCACAGCCATAGCCAAGGTGTCATTCAAAGGTACACTTTCTTAAGTAGTAAACAAACAAAACATTAAGACCAAAACTGTCTGTCCCTTTTGATATTTCGTGTAACCATTGGCCCGGTTTCATAATTTACTTTTTTAACTTATTTACCAAGTAATTGCATGGAGTCTCAGCAATAGAGGTTGAAAGGACGAGGAAAAACGTTTTATTAATTCGATTAAATATAGATTACCAAAAATATCACACATATAAATCTAACTGAGAATCATTTTATGCGGTAAAGGTAGAGTTACATTAGGCAAATATTTGCTCCAGCGACCGGCATTGTGCGCTTACTGAGAGCAAGTTAGCATAAATTCAATGTATTATTAACACCACTTGATCTCAGTAAGCGCACAATGCCGGTCGCTGGAACAAATATTTGCCTAATGTGACCTTACCTTAAGGAATATTATGTCTTAGTGCATTAGTTTGTAACACACAAAAGGAAACAAACTAGACCGATGGTTCCTTTTGATGATCTGCATAGATTCAATTTCTGAATCGATTACTGCATGTCCGTCCGTCTGTCCATAAGTTTTTGTCCGATTCACATAAAACATCATTTTTTGTCAAGGGATTTTGGTGAGAATCGCTTCAGATTTGAATATATGTAGCTCCTACATATTTTTATTTTCGCCCGCTTGTATGTCCAATCTTGATGAAATTCGATATGTGTGGCGGAATTTATTCTAGAAAAAAGTTTGCCGATTCGCGTAAAACATAATTTTTTGTCAAGGGACGAACCCTATTTATTTTGGTGGGAATCGGTTCAGAATCGAATATAGCTCCTACATATACATACATATTTATATCCTCAGCATTTATGCTAACGCGTGTATATACACTTTCATAAGGGCAAAATGTGCCTCATCGAAATAATGGTTTTAGACCCCAAGTATATTTGGACGAAATGTGTTTCAGACAATTTGGAGTTGATTTAGCCCTGTCCGTCTGTCTGTTTGACTGGCTGGAGCGCACGATAACCTCTAACGGATCAACCGATTCGCTCCAAAATTTGGCTTTCGTAATATTTTGTCCAAACTTAGTTTAAGTTCGAAGATGGATTATATCGGTCCACTTCTTCCGGTGCCTCACCCACAAAAGTTCGAAAATGTTTGGAAAATTTGTGCGCACGATAACTCTTGAAGGGAGTAACCGATTTGGTCCATATTTTGCACATCTTGAAATTTCTACCAGTCTTAGATGAGGAAGGTTCCAGGAAAAGTTCAATATACGGTCTGCCCTCGAATCGCTTTAACTTTTGTTGTAGCAACTTGTATTCACTGCCCCCCATACGACGCACATAGGTTTCAATCAGGAAATTTTTGGCCAAAACCCTATTTTTGAAGTTTCGAAATTTCAATTTTTTTTTTGCACAGAATAATAAAAAATACATCAAGTCATCTGAAATTAATTAGTTTTTGTAAATAACGTTAGTATTCGTTGATTGGCGCAGTACCAAAGTTGACAAATAAAACAGACTTTGTGCTGTAAAATATACAATTTTTGTTGTATTGCGTCGCTGCATAAATATACAGAAGTGAGGCCAAAGTTATTATGAATCGGGAAGCTGTTAATGAGTACTTTCATAATATTTACAAAAACAACGATGAAATTTATAAAATTAGCGTAATAAAATCAATATTTTTATATACATTAAAAATTATTTTTTACAAATATGTTTAAATATACTTAAACTTTTAAAAAATGTCCAAATATGTCCACTAGGGTTATGACTTTTTGACATTTTTTCTCAAAAATGATTTCCTGTAGCAGGGATGAATGAACTTTTGCCTAATAATAACTACGCCATCGTTTATTCCATTGAAATATAAAAAAGTTCACGCACAAATCGATTTTAAAAATATAATTTTTTGAAAAAATATATAAAATGAAAAAAATTTTTTTTCTAAAATTATTTTTTGTTGCACGAATGAATAAATATAAGCCTACTAATAACTATAATAATGTTTATTTCATTCAAATATTGAAAAAGGTCATGCACAAACCACTTTGAAAAAATGTTAAACTTTTTGTTTTTTGTTAGTTGAAGTTGAAGTTGAAGTTTATTGAGACTTGTATAACAATTAAAGAATTCGAAACGTTACAATGAAGAACTTAAAACTATTACGTATTATTTTAATAACAATAAATGGTTATCAACTCGTGTTTTTCACATAAAATGTATACGAAAGTATGTATGTGTTAGGTTAAAGAAGACACGCTTGCTCCCGGCGTTAACATATCATGGAGAGTTATTCTCCAAAAAATTTTATCTTAAAAACTAAAACTTACAAACTAAAACTTATATCTACATTAAAAAAAAAAAAAAATGAAAGGGAATTTGCATCTAATTCATTTTCGTTAAAACCGAGTGGTGAGATATAGTACGTGTTTGACCAATTAAAGGAGGATTGACTTAATAGAGCCTCTGTAACTAGGGGATTAGGCGATAGAGATAAACGCGAAACGAATGCAGCTACTCTATTCATAGCATAAGAGGCCAGAGGAACAATGTTCGCTTTGTCGTAAATGTAACGATTGGAATACCGCTTGTTAACAGATTGAAAATTACGATCGATACACAAACGAAGTATTTTCCTCTCAAACACTGAAAACTCGTTCATAACTGTAGGAGAAATGCCAAACCAAATCGGAAAAGCATACAATAACAAAGGACGAATGCTTACTTTGTATAACAAAAGTTTCGTTTCTGCTGGAAGATACTTATTATTAAATAGACATGCAAAAGCAGCTTGAACTCCACAGGCTTTCCCGAGAACAAGTCGAGCGTGTTGGTTAAACTTCATCAATTTTGAAAAGTTAATACCCAAATACTTAAAACTATCTGTGAATAGAATATCCTGACCATTCAAGGATAAATGTAGGTTCTTACTTTGAGGAACTACATAGTACTTGCACTTTCCGGATGCATACCTTAGACAAATTGCCTGACATTTCGAAACATTTATAGTGATACCCCAATTGGACAAAAAATTGTAAACTTTTTCTAAATATAGAGAAATAGCAGTCAAGGCTTTGTTAGGTGACTCATCATGTGTATAAAGTAAGGCATCATCTGCATATAGAATGCCCTGATATTCGCGGAATTGATGAGGAAAATCGCTCATATAAATATTGTAGAAGTGCGGCGCCAAAATTGAACCCTGAGGAACACCACAATTTACTTCTGCCATATGAGATTCACTGCCATCTAAATACACAAAGAATTTTCTATGATTAAAAAAACTAGCACAAAGTTTTATGATATTAGTTTTGAACCCGATATCTGCCATTTTGTGAATAATGCCAATGTGATTAGCTTTATCAAAAGCTTTCTCAACATCTAATGCAACAGCTATAGTACACTTTTTTTCTCTAAATTGCAAACGACGTCATTTTGAAACTTAAGAAGGGCATGTTCCGTTGAGTGGCCACTTTTAAAACCAAACTGATAATGTGGAATATAATCAGGAGGGACTCCATTATCTAATTTTAACCTTATCACATTCTCAAACAACTTCCCCACATTTGACAACAAAGAAATAGGTCGTAAGTTATTTACATCCGTTGCATTTGCTTTTTTGGGGATTGGAACAATTTTTGCCACTTTCCAAATGTCCGGGAAATAACTATTATTAAGGCAATTGTTATAAGTTATGACCAAAAATTCAATTGCTTTACTTGGAAGCCTCTTAATCAAAAAGTTTGAAATCCCATCTGCGCCAAATGAAGTTTTACCATTAAGATACTTTATAATTTTCTTCAAATCGCTTGTAGAAATGAAGTCTGGGGAATTATTTTCATTTAATGCCGTGTTATTATTATCAAAAGCCGTAATATATGGCGGAATACTGCTAATGACTGATTCTACGGTGGATTCTATTTCAGTTATGGAACTTAAGGGCGATGACCCGCTATAAACATTTGCAAAATGCTGCCTCAAAACTTCTAATTTCTCCGACTTGTCATTGACCACTGATCCATTGACCGTTATTTCTTTGCAGGAGGACCGTTTTTTCCCCATAGCATTATAAATATCTTTATAAGCCCTAGGACCTGGTCTGATATTCTGCATTTTTGTGTTAAATATCTGGGCTTGTTCTATAGCCACCTTTTCTTTTATCAACACCTTGATCAACTGAATCTGTTTCGACAATAGAGCATACTCGGGACGAGATCTATCTGTGTTCGCCCTATATAATCTTTTTAGTTGTTTCTGCCATTCATACTTAATTTTATAGAGTCTTTTGATGTCATCGGAAACAGTGAACTTCCTATTTGTTAATACCACTTTTTCAGCGTGAATACTCGATAGAAATTTAATAGATGTGGTGAATTCTTCCACATAGTAATCTATTTCTTGGTTACTCAACTTGCGATTGATTGGAGGATAAAAATTTAGAATGTCACAACTAACATCGTAGCGGAAACTATTCCAATTTGTATTTTTATATGACGTGAATGAATTTTGTTGATTCAAGATGACATTAAAATTAGGATTTTGAATTGTGAGCTTAAGGGGAAAATGATCCGAGAACGATGCCAGACTAGAAATATTGTAGTTTGGTGTTGAAGTATATACTAAATTACTTGAAACAAGAAAGTGGTCAAGAAAAGAAGAACCATTTGAGTAGGAAGGATATGAATTACAATTCCGAGTAAATGAGAGAGAATTAAGTTGCAACCAATTATAAAGATTGACACCATTAAAATTATTAGATGCAGATGAGACGTGTTTTGCGTTTAGATCGCCGCCAATGAATGAACCATCAAACCTTGCACAAAATTGCTCGATTTTCAACATACTCGAATGAAAATCCTGAGTATTGCAGTTAGTAGGAATATAGATAGATCCAAATAAAAATTTTTTCTCCACATTATCCACCAATACATTGATTTGTATAAAAACGTTCGGAATTGTTACACCCGATATATTTACTCTATTGAAATTGTAAGTAGATCTTAAAACAATAGCAACTCCCAGGTCACTATCATCACTCACAATACAATAATTTTGAAACGAGACTTTCTGAATTTTCTTTAATCTTGTTTCCTGAACGAAAGCAATATCTATTTTATTAAATTCTAAGGTATTTAAAAGGTCAAGGCGCCTACTAGCATCAACTAATGACCTTACATTAAAAGTTAGGAGGTTAAATAACCTACGGACCATAACACTGAACAACATCATTTAACAAGCTAAGACATTCACGTTTAGCCTGTTCCTTACTCAAACTTTTGAAGTTTCTGATGAATCGCTCAACTTTATTTTCCAGTGTTTCCTGCCCACATAATTCTTTTGCAATTGTCAAAAATTCTTGTATCAAGGGTGGTTTTTCTGTTTTTCCTAAACTTGGATGAGTTTTCAGCGTATCAGCAAATGATGATTCCTGGCGAACAAAATTAGAACGTGTGGCCATAACAACATTAGCAGAAGCAATATTTTTTATTTTCCTATCGGAGTTCATTTTAATTTCTTTATAACTCTTAAAAGCAGAGCAACCTCTCCAGTTTGCAGTATGACCGTCCTCATTACAGTTCGCACAGTGCGGTTTACAACCAGCTTCAAGCGGGCAATCTTTGGGTTGATGTTCATTACCGCATTTCAAACACACTAATGACCGATTACAGTTATTCGACATATGGCCCCATTTCTGACAACGCCAACATTGTACCTCTTTTTGTTTTTTATTTGGTTTTTCCCAGAATACATCCTGATATTCTATGCGTTTAATGCGGGGCATACACTATACTGCCAAACTGCACTGCCAAATGAACCCTTGTGTACGTGTGTGATTGAATAGTGTGTGGCATTCCTTCAATCCATATTCCAGAAATGATGAATTTTCCTCCAAAACTCGATTTTGGGTTGAAGTTTTCCAATTTTTTTAATTTCCTCACAAATAATATTTGTTGTTTTCAAAAATTATTTGTTGGTTACTTGGAAAATAAACAAAATTCATCGGATTGAAAGGGGTTCATTTACAAAATCAAAACTATTTTGATTTCAATCCTGCCAAAACTACTCCCAAATACATTGACAAAAACTTCAAAATTTACTAATACTATTACAAATGCTGTCGTGCATGCCCATAGTGTATGCCCCGCATAATACCTCGCACCTCATTAACATTTGCACCTGTGCTGAGAGTAGCTAAATAAAGGCTTGTATTTTTGCTATTCTTCCTTGAAAACACAGTTTCAAACTTAGTTACTTATTCGACAGAATCGGGAACGAAATAATTAATTTCTGACTTAATAAGGTCTAGATCCATATTAGGATGTAGTCCTCGAATAACAAGAGTTTTCCTCCTTAGATCTCTAGGAGTGTATGAATATGAGTCAATTTTTTTGTTTCTAAGAAGAGTCATCATCTCCGAATGTACCCTCGAATCCTCTAAATACAGTTTACTCTTGTATTTAGACATACTAACGATTTTGAAAACAACATTCTTTGCTTTTAATTGACCAATTAAAGCACCCATATTCTTTATATTAAACAGAAAAATCGGAGGACAATAAGAGGGCTCCTTAGATGCAAGTTTCCTTTTTTCATTCCTTACAGAATGTTCATCAAATTGGTTGTGTTCAGCTGTGTTACATGAGCCTCTCTCAATATCAATATCTCCTAAGATAGCAAACCTATTCTGACTTACAGATGTATTATTATCAACATGACTATTTGGCTTGATCGAACCACCAGATGTTCTTTTCTTCTTATTAGGAGGCACCATAGTAAAAGAGTTGGAACTTACTTGATCCTTGCTATTTGGCAAACTAGTTAGGGACCCAACATTTCTTTGAATACGAGAATTCTCACCAGTGATTTCAAAATTCGAGTTCGTCTTTGCAGTTTCGCTTTTATGCGGATTAAAATCGACGTCATGACAGTCCATTGATCTGTTCAGAATTCCATTAGTATCATCATTACATGTTTCATTTTGAAAATTTGTCGAAACTTCATTTCCATGCGACAATGCTTCCTTGTTCCAGTCTTCCAAGGACTTATCAGGCGGTTTTTTCGGATTCATAGATACGTAAGGGCTGGTCATCAGTTCCTAGACCGATACAATCCACCAGAATATAAGCTTAGAAGCAGATTTAAAAAAATTCAAGGAAAATAATTTTTTTTTCCACAGAAAAAAGTTTGTTGAAAAATATTTTTTATTTTCTTGACAAGGGTTTCAGAGTGTAGAAAACTAGTATGTATAATTTTTTTGAAAATAGGTCCATAGGTCCCACATAAAAGTACCGTCCGATTTCCGCCCAATAAGAATTTAGGCGACTTCAATATCCCGAGCGTAGTTGAGCGAAAACTACTCTAGTTTGTCGTGGCAGCTGACGCTCCTCAGCTGCAATAGATGGGGGATGTATTTCGAGGACTTTATTGACACTATAAATGCTTAAGGCCTTGGCAACTGCATCCGTGTGAATACTATTTAAAGCTGCTTGATACTCTTGTTGATCTAGGGGTTCTCTCCTGTATCGTTGGACCTCTCCCTCTAGAGCATTGATATCCTTTCTGATCTGCCTGTATGTGTCGGGCCTACCCACAAGATGGTGATTGGGATGGCTCACACGGTAACATCCTAGCAGGTACTGCAACGAAAGCATCTCATTGTGTTGCTTTACTGGAAGAATCTTTGCCTCCTCATGTAGATGGCCCACTGAAGATTTGAGGAGGCACCCTGTTGCTGTTCTCAGGGCGGCATTCTGGCAAGTTTGAATCTTTTTCCAATTCGTATCACATAATCTCGGGGACCAGACTGGCGCCGCATATCTTACCACAGACCGACCTATCGCGTTATATGTGGTCAACAAGGTTTCTTTATCTGCACCCCAAGTGCTGCCGGCTAGGGACTTGAGGATCTTGTTTCTACTTTTCAGTTTGTCGCAGATAGCTGTGGCGTGCGCACTACGTGAAAGTAGTGTCGAATGTGACCCCTAAAATTTTGGGACAGTTTGTGGTCGGAATTCTGCTACCGTCGACCACGACATTCAATTCTCTTCCAAACTGTGCTGTCTATGTGGTGAACAGAGTGGCTGTTGATTTTGTGGCGGAAATCTGCATATTCCTCGAATGGAAAAAGGTGGTAAGATCGGTTAAATAGTTGTTCAGTCTCTCACAGATGTCATCAGAATAGGTACCCGACGCCAGGATCGTGCAATCATCCGCATACGTTACGATCTCGATGCCGTCTAGAGGGGATGGAATACAGGAGAGATATCACCCCACCTTGGGGAACTTCCTGTTTCACTCTACGGGGTTTGGACTTCTTGTTCCTGAATTCCACGTACGACTGGCGTCCACACATATAATTGACTATCCAACGTTTCAAGCGTGGCCGGAGGGTTGTCTGCTCAATGTCCTCAAACAGCGTGGAGTGCCTGACTGTATCAAAGGCTTTTGATAAGTCAAGCGCCACCATCACTGTTCTATCGCACGGCCGTCTCTGGTTAAGTCCTTGACAAATATGTGTGGTAATGGCGTGCAGCGCAGTTGTCGTGCTGTGCTGCTTACGGAATCCATGCTGATGATCGGCAACTTGATAGCTATTTCTGATACTGGGGAGGACTAAGGCCTCAAGAGTCTTTGCTACGGGCGACAAAAGCGAAATGGGCCTGTACGATTCACTTTTGCTGGCATCCTTGCCGGGCTTCCGTAGTGGGACCACCCTGCCCATTTTCCAGACTTCGGGAACAATGAGGGTGGATAGCGACAAGTTGAGAACTTTAGTGAGATACTCCAATCCCGGCTCATCCAGCTGCTTCAGCATTACCATGGAGATTCCATCAGGGCCCAACGCTTTGGATGACTTAGCGTTCCTGATGGCATTGCCAACATCATCCATTGTAAACTGTGGTGGTGCTCGACAAACTGTCGATTGAAACAACTTGCGCAACTCTTCGGGTCAGTCAACGTAACGTCGCCAAACGTGACTGAGGTCCTATCTGCCCTTCTTCCAGGGTTCGAGAGTGACTTAACCGTTGCCCACAATTCACCTATACCGGCTAAAATGTTGCAACTCTTCAGATGATTTAACCACTTGTTCCGCTTATGCTCGCCGACCAGGCTGTTAACTTCCAGTGCCAGCTACCTGACTCTGGGGTCATTGGGGTTGGTTCGGCGAAGCTCATCACGCTCATTTGCT
This sequence comes from Musca autumnalis, assembly GCF_047663935.1. Classification (NCBI taxonomy): domain Eukaryota; kingdom Metazoa; phylum Arthropoda; class Insecta; order Diptera; family Muscidae; genus Musca; species Musca autumnalis. The sequence continues at coordinate 152,892,954 of NW_027411977.1, forward strand.
AATCCCGTCGCCTCTGCTGGGAAGTTTGGTCTTACTTCGGGTATTCGACCAGCAGGGATATGGCGAGCGGCTGCAGCAGTGATGATGTCTCGGAACGTCCTTTCCGCTACCCGAACATCAGAAGGATTGGGCAGTTCTCTGAAGCGGTGATTCGTGAACTCTCTGAAACCCGGCTTTCTTATGATTGACGAATGTGCGGCGTTCAGAGGTAATGAAATCGGACTGCTAATGGAGACAATTATGGGGAGATGGTCTGATCCAAGGGACATGACGGGTTGCCAGGTAACGTCATTTGTCAGCCCAGGTGACACGATGGTTATGTCTGACGAGCTGAGACACTCTCCTCTAATTCTGGTAGGGGCGTACTCATTGACCGTGCAAAACGTAGAGCTGCCAATCTCTTCAGCCAGCGCTGTACCCCTCTGGTCGTTTCCGAGGGCCGAATGCCACATCTCATGATGCGCATTAAAGTCCCCCAGGACCAGACGATTATGATTAAATTATTATGATTAAATAAAGAAATAAATAAAAGCGGGCTAATGTTAGGCACGTAATCTGAGATACAGCTACTTCTCGGCGGGATGTATACGTTCAGCAACTCTATCTCGGCAGTTCCACACCTGACTGCTACCCCCATACATTCCATGTACGGGTCATTAGAGACAGGCTCAAGCGAGATAGGTCTGCATTGGAGGACTGGTGCAATAGGAAAGCTAATCCCCCACCTCCACTTCTAGTGAGATCTTTCCTTAGCACATTATCACCATCACAATGTTGTAAGCTACAGTTGTTGTTGTTGTTGTTGTTGTTGTAACAGGTTGTCTGCAACCAATTGATTTCCCCTGTTGATAAATAGAGATGTTAAATCATTCGTGTGTCATAAGGTGGTGTGGGTGTGGCATGCATGGGTTATTGTGTTGGGATGTGTAATGGGATATTGTGTTTGGATGAGTACGGGCTGAGAACTGATTGTGGAGGTATATTGTGTTATTGGGATGTTGTGGGTTAGTTGTGTGTGTGTTGGTTGATTGATGTGTGTGATATGTGAGGATATATAAATATGGCTAATTGTCTATTGGTAGTTGTAGAAAACGGGCCACTTCCACCGGTCTTATCCAGAGATCCACGGGGCGCAAATCCGTGGGTTTATTCGGACAAGAGAATAAATGTGCGGTATTGTGCGGAGACTGTGAGCAACTTGGGCACTGGTCCAATGTGCCTGGAACTATTCTGGCACGGTAACAGTTCAATATATTGCTATAACCAGATCTGAGCTGTGCCAAGATGGTTCTGGTTGATCTGGGAAGTTGTCTCTCGCTGTCAGAGATTGCTGGTGGGTGTTGATTAAGGACTTTGTTAGGGCTGTATCTGTTGACGGCCTCTTGGACCGCCCGAGTGTGCAGCTGTTTCAGACCTGCTGCTATTGACAATCTGTTGAGGTCTGATGGTATGACGTCTTGGATGTCCGGGCAGTAGCGCCTGATGTCCTTCCGGATGTGTCGTGGAGGAGGATCCTGCATCACAATGTGATGGTTGGGATGACTAGGCAGATGGCAGGCCAGGAGGAACTGTCTAGCAAGCAACACATTATGTTGCTGTACCGACAGTACAATCATCTCCTCATGTAGATGATCCACACTCGACATCAAAACACATCCGGTAGCAATCCGCAAAGCACTATTTTGAACTACCTCTAATTTACTCCACTGGGTGTCACTCATAAACGATAGCTCAGGATTGAGCGACTGATTGCCTTGTATGTCGCTGTGAGCGTTTCTTTGTCTTTGCCCCAAGTGGTGCCTGCCAGCGCTTTCAGGACCTTGCTACAGTTGTTGTTGAGCTTGGTTTCTTGCACCGCAGCGACCTTGATGTTCTTCCGACTCATGAAATCTACTATTTCTTCGATCTTACCTCGGAGTCCATTGCAATTAAATTGCAAAAAGGATGCATTCTCTGGGATTGGGACAACAACAGCTGGTGTTAAAGGCTGCGTGTGCAGTTATTGTCGAGGGGACTGCGGGGGAGTTTCGTAGTCAGACGACGAGGGAGTTTCGTAATCCGACGACGACTCACTGGGGACTGTGTTCACGCAGCATGCAGCAACATAGTCCCTGTCCATCTCACCGAAGGTTGGATGTGGGTGAAGATGCGGATGTGACAAACTGAGCACAGATATATTGGTCCTGCGTTTTCCTCCGTCCCGGCACGGACCAAAATAATTCGGAGCAGGCATTCCGTGATATGCTGCTTCCAACACAGAAAAACGAAACAAATACAAACATATGTACACTGAGGTGACAGCCGCTGGCCGGAACGATGATTTTGTGTTGTTCTGGGTCAATCCGGTACGAAAGAACCCGCTGCCGTAGGATGTAACACCGTGTGTAGTGGTTGCAGGGCAAGATAACTCTCGAACGAATCTGCCGATTCGGTACAAAATGTGGCCATCGTAATATTTTGTGCAAACTAAGTTTAAGTTCGAAGATAAGACATATCGGTCCACTCCTTCAGGTACCTCCCCCACAAATGTTCAGAAAAATTGTGCGGACGATAACTCTTGATGGGAGCGACTTGGTCCATACTTTACATATCATAATATATCTACCAGATATCGTAATATTTCTTCGAATATTAGATGGAATTCGAAGGTGGTTCCGGTACATCCCCCACAAAAGTTCAAAGATATTCGCTAAAATGGTACGCGCGATTTCTCATAGACTTAGCAACCGATTTGGTCCAAACTTTGGATCGAAACATAGTTTATGTTCAACTTTGGGCCCTATCTCTCCAATTCTTGTGTTCCACACAAATGTTCAACATTTTTGGATAATTTGGACATTTTTACCGAAGGTTTTCCTAGTGGCCCTGTTTACAGCTATATTATGTTTTTCGTAGGCTAGTGTGATAAAAAAGCTCTATCTATCGATACCCCGGCAAATTTTTGAGCTTTAATCCTATACATACTTTTGTCGGTTCATACGCCCAAAATTTCGAAAACCACCCTAAATACATGTTTTTTTTTAGTAAAAAAGTATTTAAATCCACACAGACTGAGGGTATATCTGTGTCGGCAAAGCCGACTGATACTTTTTTACTAGTTATTTTCGCCCACTTGTATGTCCAATCTTGATGAATTCGAAATGTGCGGCGTAATTTAGTCTAGAAAAAAATTTGCCGAATTATATTGAAATCGGTTCAGATTTGGATATAGCTTTTATATATACATCTGTTCGTCCGATTTAAAGTATTTGATGCCTCAAACAGGCAAATTCTATCCAATTGTGCTACAATTAGGAAAATTTTACCGAATTTGGACTAGTAATAAGTTTATCAAATTATATTGAAGCTGTTCTGATTAAGAACAGTTGAGGTATTTGGTGCACCACCATCATGTGTGACGGAATCTAGACTATAAGTAAGTTCGACAAATTATTTTGGAAACGGTTCAGCTTTGGATATAGCTACCATAAACATACATACAGTGCAACTGGAATGACTACTTCATATTTTATATAGGTCTGTGGTAGTTTGTGGATTTGAAATGCAAATATTTTTGTAGATTGATTGTTTATTAGGTCCCTTTGAAAGATTTACAAAATATACAAAACAAAGCTCGAACTCACGTTTGGTTTTGCTCAAAACATTTGCAACTGAGAAAGTTTGATACAAAATCTAAAGGAATTATTTTTGTTTAATAATATATTGTGAGTTAAACATTTTATTTATTATCTGGAGACATCGTAAAAGAAACCAGTTAACTAAATAAATTAATATATCCTTTGGAATCCTGTGCTCTAAGGATAATTGTTAAATACAAAGGTATTATTCGATATTTAATAGTCTAGAGTACCTGAGAAGTACATGGTTTCACTGCTCCAAAATAAAACTACACATTTTTTGCAAAATTTTTATGAAAAAATCCATTTTTCCTGGAAACTACTGTTTTTCCCAAATTCCCCTATTTTGTACCGATATCCTTAGTATGTATCGAAGGGGTTTGTATAAATTTATCTGTGTCAAGTCTTATTTTAACATATGTTAATGAACTCTGAGAGATCTGTTTAATAATTCGAATAATTATTTGATCATCCCCTGCAGGAGATGTGGTTGTCCTTACACATCCTTCCCATCTTATGGTGATTTTAGTTCTTTTTACGCGCTATCAAGCTCTGTTGATATTGTGCTGTTCGCATGTTTATTTTTGGACTTAGTTGGATTAACAATTTTCAGAAATTACCACTTTAGCAAAGCTTTGATACAAATTTCTGGTCATCATTTAAGTTTTTCTTAAAAAATTAGAAATGTCTTGTTTTCGGAATACTTTTCTGTCAAAAGTAAACATAGGTGGGATAAATGTTCTCCTCATAAAAGATTTTTGCCCCCTTCTTCTGCTTAAAAACAATTTGAAGCCAATCAATACCAAAAACTCGTCAAAAATGAACTAATAGACATTCGTACCACGGAGTTGCAAATGTTTGGAGCAGGCTAAAACATGTGTTCCTCCGATCTTTCACATATTTTTATAACATAAGTGTTCATAACTGAATAATCATTTTTAAATCTTGAAAATAGGGTCAATAAAGGATCAAATAACAAAAACAAATATATTTCAAAACTCAAAATGTCCCTAAAAATAGATTGAATGTGATATAGGCATCTGAGTTGCAAATGTTTTGAGCAGCACTGTATGTTCGCCCGATTTCATTTATTTGACGCAATTTTGAAAATGTGACGCAATTTGGTCTAGGAAAATTTTATTGCACGCGTGCATTAATTGCACAATATTGAAAAAATATCCGAAATGAGTGTTACAACAAAAAGTAATGTAACTGATTGCATTGATTATCAAGATGAAAAGTGGCAAGAAGTGTCAACTAAAAGAAAAATACATGTGTCCCCACCTTTAGGTAATTCGCCAAAAAGGAAGCAAGTGGTTGATGACAACCAGCCGTCCACATCCAACAGATTTAGTGTATTATCAACTATGGAAAATGAAAACAACATCGATGAAGCAGAACCGAAGCAACCAGAACCAAATCAAGCTGTACCAAAACCGCCACCAATTTTAATTCCGGACGTCAAGAATGTTACTAAAATGTTGAATAGCACAAATAAAATTATTCCAGTTGAAGATTTTAATTTTAAATCTCTTCCAAAAGGTGAAGTTCGACTAATGATAAAAAATGTTGATTCGTACAGAAAAGTAATTAAGCACTTTGATAGTAACAAAACATGCTATCATACTTATCAACTGAAAACGGAAAGAGCTTACAGGGTAGTAATTAAAAATTTAGACTACACCACCGATGTATCGGATATAAAAGCCTTTTTAATGAGCAAGGGTCACGATGTAAGGAGCGTACGTAACATAATTAGCAGAAAAACCAAGGAGCCTTTACCCATGTTCTTCGTTGATTTGGACCCCAAAAGTAACAATAAAGAGATTTATAATATTACTGGTATATTCAATTACATTGTTACTATTGAACTCCCAAGAAAATTTGACGACTTAGTGCAATGTTTTAGATGTCAAGAATTTGGACACACAAAATAAACCTTTTAGGTGCGTTTAATGTGGTTTAGGTCATCCCACATTAGAATGTAATAAATTAGAAAATACCGCACGTAAATGTTTGCACTGCTTGAACACCCATACAACTAGTTACAAAGGATGACCGATTTACCAAAAACTGGTTCAAAAGAAGTCTGCTCTCGTGTATTCTAGACGTAACGAAACTGCTTATGATGATAACACGATGCCCAACCAGCTTGAGATAACTTTGGGTCATATGCCTAAGCCGTAAAAGGTCAAAACACGAGAGAAATAAATTTGTTAAGCAAAATATAATCTTTGCTAACAAAACAAATAGAAATGACAAATTCTTTAATGAATATGATGACATTGCTTATGTCAAAATTATGCATGTAGATTTGATCATTGCTGAGTGGAATGCCAATGGCATTTCAAATCATAGAAATGAAATAGAATTATTTATTCATAAAAATTTCATAGATATTTTAATTATTTCTGAAACTCATTTTACAAGCAAATCATACTTCACAATAAAAGATTATGACATTATAACAGCGAATCATCCAGATAACCGAGCCCATGGAGGTGCAGCTAATAATTATATACGAAGAAGCGGAGCCAATCTTAGAATCTTTATCGATTAAATTTAAAAAGTATACAATATGAAAATTTCTTCAAATTTCTTCTTCAATTCCAAACATACTTGGTGAGGATCTCGGCTATCAAACCCCAAAGGAAGAGAACTGTATAAATGCATCGCTTTAAATCATTACGAAGTTTGGCAACTGGTAGTCCTACATATTGGCCTGCAGACCCAAATAAAATTCCAGATCTAATAGATTTTTTCATCTACTCAGGAATATGCCAGTCAATGCTAAGTATAAACGCATGTTATGACCTAGACTCAGATCACAGTCCAATTATTCTTAACTTTAGTACAAGAAATGTTCATAAACATAAAACATTAATTACATCAAAAACCAACATACCTATGGTACAACAACACATTGAACAACACCTAAATTTAAATATCCCGATTAAATCCGGAAAGGAATTGGAAAATGATGTAGAACATTTAACACAAGTCATACACAATGCTACAAATCCATACACTCCCGATAAAATTTATGTAAATTCCACAAAATTTTATGTTACGGATGAAATGCGATCAATGATAAGAGAAAAGAGACGATTGCGCAGAATTTGGCAAAATTCGAGACACCCAATAGACAAAACAAATTTAAACAGAGCTTCAAATCGGCTTAAACCCCTTCTAAGTGACTACAAAAACCAATCAATTGGAAGCTTCTTAAGTAATTTAAGCCCAGATGAAAGTAATGAGCACAGTTTATGGAGAGCAACAAAATATCTTAAGAGACCTCAAAAGAGAAATGTGCCTATAAAACATTCAAATGAAAATTGGTGTAGATCAAACAAGGATAAAGCTGAGGCGTTTAAAGACCTCTTGGAGAATTCCTTTGCACCTTTTGATTTATGTAGTCCCCAACAAAATAAATTAATTTCCGATTTTTTGGATGTTCCATGCAAAATGAGTCGCCCTATTAAACATTTTACGTTTAGTGAAGTTTGTAAGGAAATTAAAAATCTAAAGAAAAAAACACCAGGGTCAGACTTAGTGGATCACAAAATCATAAGATTGCTTCCAAAGAAAAGTTTGGTGTTTCTAAAAATTTTATAATTCTATTAAGAGGCTGTCTCATTTTCCAGTGCAATGGAAATGTGCTAAAATAATTATGATACCAAAACCTGGAAAACCTGTTATCATCGTATAGGCCTATAAGTCTATTGTCCATATTTTCTAAACAGTTCGAAAAATTGTTTCGAAAGCGACTTTTTCGGATTTTAAATAATATAAATGTTATGCCAGATCATCAGTTTGGATTCAGAGAAAATCATGGGACACCTGAGCAGTGTCATAGATTGGTGAAGGTTATAAGAGATTGTTTGGAATGTAACCAGTTCTGTTCTGCTGCCTTTCTGGATGTCAAACAGGCGTTTGATAGGGTTTGGCATCAAGGCTTGTTGTATAAACTAAGAATGTTATTACCTGCTCCTTTTTATTTACTATTAAATTCATATCTGAATGGAAGAACATTTTATGTACACATCAATGATAAAGAATCTAATTTTGGCGTCATTAAAGCCGGTGTGCCACAAGGTAGTGTTTTAGGTCCTGTTTTGTATACGCTTTATACAGCAGATATGCCCGTAAGAAATGAGACTATGATTGCTACTTATGAAGATGATACTGTCATTCTTGCTATTAACGATGATCCTTCTTCAGCTACTGACTTACTCCAAACACATCTGAATGGAAAAAGGTGGTAAGATCGGTTAAATAGTTGTTCAGTCTCTCACAGATGTCATCAGGCTAGGTACCCGACGCCAGGATCGTGCAATCATCCGCGTACGTCACGATCTCAATGCCGTCTGGAGGGGGTGGAATACAGGAGAGGTAGAGGTTAAACAGTTCCGGAGATATCACCCCACCATGGGGAACTCCCTGTTTCACTCTACGGTGTTTGGACTTCTTATTCCTGAATTCCACGTGCGACTGGCGTCCACCCATATAATTGACTATCCAACGTTTCAAGCTTGGCCGGAGGGTTGTCTGCTCAATGTCCTCAAACAGCGTGGAGTGCCTGACTGTATCAAAGGCTTTTGATAAGTCAAGCGCCACCATCACTGTTCTATCGCACGGCCGTCTCTGGTTGAGTCCTTTACAGATATATGTGGTAATGGCGTGCAGCGCTGTTGTCGTGCTGTGCTGCTTACGGAATCCATGCTGATGATCGGCAACTTGATAGCTATTTCTGATACTGGGGAGGAGCAAGGCCTCAAGTGTCTTTGCTACGGGCGACAAAAGCGAAATCGGTCTGTACGATTCTCTTTTGCTGGCATCCTTGCGTAGTGGGACCACCCTGCCCATTTTCCAGACTTCGGGGACAACGACTCCCGGCTCATACAGCTGCTTCAGCACTACCATGGAGATTCCATCAGGGCCCAACGCTTTGGATGATTTGGCGTTCCTGATGGCATTGGCAACATCATCCATGTAAATTTTAGTGGTTCATCCTCGGCAGGAAGAGATCTGATGCGACGTAATACTCTTCTCTTCGCCCTGTCACTCTCGGGATGCTCGACAAACTGTCGATTAAAATTACTTGCGCACCTCTTCGGGTCAGTCAACGTAACGTCGCCAAACGTGACTGAGGTCCTATCTTCCCTTCTTCCAGGCTCCAATGTTGCAGCTCTTCAGATGATTTAACCATTTGTTCCGCTTATGCTCGCCGACCAGCCTGTTAACTTCCAGTGTCAGCTCCCTGACTCTGGGGTCATTGGGGTTGATACGACGAAGCTCATCACGCTCATTTGCTAATCCCGTCGCCTCTGCTGGGAAATTTGGTCTTCGGGTATTCGACCAGCAGGGATATGGCGAGCGGCTGCAACAGTGATGATGTCCCGGAACGTCCTTTCCGCTACCCGAACATCAGAAGGATTGGGCAATTCTCTGAAGCGGTGATTGGTGAACTCTCTGAAACTCGGCCAATCAGCTTTTTTATGATTGACGAACGTGGGTGGTCTGCTAATGGAGACAATTACGGGGAGATGGTCTGATCCAAGGGAAATGACGGGTTGCCAGGTAACGTCATTTGTCAGACCAGGTGACACGATGGTTATGTCAGGCGAACTGTGACACTCTCCTCTAATTCTGGTAGGGGCGTCCTCATTGACCGTGCAAAACGTAGAGCTATCAATCTGCTCAGCCAGCGCTGTACCTCTCTGGTCGTTTCCGAGGACCGAATGCCACATCTCATGATGCGCATTAAAATCCCCCAGGAATCAGGCCATGTCAAAAGAAATGACACAATTTACACCAATAGCCACATGTTACTTGCCTATGCTGATGATATAGACATCATGGGACGATCAGTAAAGGAAGTAACTGATACCTTTAGGAAGGTCGAAGCAGAATCTGCGAAAGTGGGTCTGGCGGTAAACGGCGAAAAGACCAAATTGATGGTGTCGACGGGCAAAGCGTCCATAGAGCTCGGACCAACTGTGGAAGTTGGTACCTACAATTTTGAGGTAGTTAAAGACTTCGTCTACCTCGGCACTGCCATAAACACAACAAACAACATCAGTTGTGAAATAAGAAGAAGAATTGTATTGGCCAACAGATGCTACTATGGTCTAAGTAAGCAATTTAAAAACAAAGCCACATCTCGTCAAACAAAAATAACACTATACAAAACGCTGATACTACCCGTGCTAATGTATGGCTCCGAAGCATGGGTACTTGCACAAGCAGATAAGGCAGTGCTTGGTGTGTTTGAGAGGAAAATTCTTCGAAAGATCTACGGGCCGATTTGCGTTGACGGTGAATATCGACGTCGTATGAACCACGAGCTATATAAGCTATACAAAGACATGCATATAGTTAAACGTATCGAGATGCAACGATTGCGTTGGCTAGGCCATATCATGAGAATGAGCGATGATGAACCCGCTAAAAAGGCGTATGAATACATGCCACATGGCGGTGCACGCAGAATCGGCAGGCCTAAGCTTCGATGGAGCATACAAGTGGATGAAGAAATGAAAAGGCGCGGTATTCCAAAAAGTCAAGCGAAAAACAGAGAGGAATGGAGATCTTTTCTTAGTTCGGTCTATGGAACAAATGTTCTGTAATGGGCCAACTAAGTAAGTAAGGAATCAGGCCTATAATCAGGGATACAGCTATTTCTCGGCGGGATGTATACATTCAGCAACTCTATCTCGGCAGCTCCACACCTGACTGCTACCCCCATACATTCCATGTACGGGTCATTAGAGACAGGCTCAAGCGAGATAGGTCTGTATTGGACAGACTGGTGCAATAGGAAAGCCAATCCCCCACCTCCACTTCTGGTGCGATCTTTCCTCAGAACATTGTAACCATCACAATGCTCTAAGCTGTGGTTGTTGTTCAGCTTGGTTTCCTGTACCGCCGCGACCTTGATCTTACCTCGGAGTCCATTGCAATTCAATTGCAAAAAGGCTGCATTTTCGGGGATTGGGACAACAACGGCTGGTGTTAAAGGCTGCGTGTGCGGTTGTTGTCGAGGGGACTGCGGGGGAGTTTCGTAATCAGACGACGAGGGAGTCTCGTAATCCGACGACGACTCACTGGGGACTGTGTTCACGCAGCATGCAGCAACAAAGTCCCTGTCGTAGTCCCTCACGTGGACGAGTCCAGAGCAACCCCTTAGATGCACCCACTCCTGACATCTATTGCATCTCACCGAAGGTTGGATGTGGGTGAAGATGCGGATGTGACAAACTGAGCACAGATATATTGGTCCTGGGTTTTCCTCCGTCCCGGTTCGGACCAATAGAATTCGGAGCAGGCATTCCGGGATATGCTGCTCCCAATACAGAAAAACGAAACAAATACAAACATGTACACACTGAGGTGGCAGCCGCTGGCCGGAACATTGGTTTTGTGTTGTTCCGGGTCAATCCGGTACGAAAGAACCCGCTGCCGTGGGATTGGCATAAATTGGCGTGTAGGGGCAGTTCTTAGGGTGTAGTTGAATATGTATTTTGTGAGGTGAATGTGAACAACAACATAATGATATCGCGTCGATGGAAGAAGAAATTTCTGATATAGTTGTAAGATACTCCAATGTTTGATTTGTCACGGAGTTTTGTTTTAAGGAATATTTGTAGTAGAATGAATTTATCTATTGTTCACAATTCTATGCCCACGCATATTGATGTTTCGCATGGCTCTACCTCGTTATTGGATTGTTTCTTTGTGTCTTATCTGAATTTAATTGCTTGTTCAAATCAATTTGCATGTCCTGGTATTTCGGATCATTTGTTTATTTTTCTGTCGGCTAGTGTGCCCTGTCGTCTTGTTAAGCAGTTTTATGAATATGTGGACTATGACGCTGTTGATTTGGTGGCTCTCATGGATGCATTTGCTTTGTGTGGTTTAGATGGTGTGTATGATGTGGCTGATTTTGATATTCACGTTGATGTACTTAACCGTGGTTTACGTTATATGCATAGTGTTGTCCCGGTTAAATGGCGGTTCTGTAGAGTCAATCATGATGATTAGTTTAAATCTCCAGACATACGTTATCATCTGTCTGTTAGGGATATAGCAGCCCACAGTATATATTTTCGTGATAAGAATATTGTTAACTGGAAGAATTACTGTAGATGTCGGAATCGGGCTAAGAAAGTTATCAGGAGACTTAAATGTTTAGCGCATGGTGGCATGTTTGCAAATAAAACGTCTAAAGATATTTGGTCCATCTTGAATAAGAGTGGTTTGGGAGATGAGGATAGTGAAGTTGATTTTGTAGATGTTGAGCAGTTGAATTATAATTTTGTGTCTAATGAAACGGTGAATGAATTTGATGTTTCTTGTATTCCTGATAGTGTTTATGATGGTTTTTCGTTTCGTGCTGTTGATTAGGCTGAAATTGTAAATGCGTTTTATAAGTTTAAATCTAAAGCGGTTGGTTATGATGTTTTTCAGCTTAAATATCTGAGGCTTGTGTTCCCTTTAATTGGACGCCATTTGGTGCATATTGTTAATACGATGTTAACTGTGCCTACGTTTCCCCCAGATTGGAAAATTTCTAAAGTAGTGTCTATACGGAAAAGTTCGCGGGATTATAGACCTATTTCAATTATGCCGATAATCTCAAAGATGGTTGAGCATATATTGAAAGATCAAATGCTGGGTTACATCAATGAGCTATCACTGTTGCATGGTAGCCAGTATGGATTTTCAGTGTTGCGCATATCAAAAGCAACAAATCCCGTATTACGCATTAATTCAATTTTCGATCCGTTACAATTTTTTAAAATGTAATATTTTGTGTCCAGTTGTTTGTTATGTACAGAGATTTTCCCCAGACCGTGGGAAAAGTGGTAGGAGATGGCAAAACTGTTAGGATAACAAATGCAAATTTTTCTAAAAATGACACTAACATGCCCAAAAACAACAAATTAAAGTCAAGAAAACAGCTAATTAAAACCGGTAAGACTACAGTTTTTAATAATATTCCGTTATTGCTTTTGTTTTGCACTCCCCATTTTTAAGGATCAGTCAATATTGTTGTTGTTCTTATCCTATCCAACTACGAAGTACAGAAACAACTTGTTCAGTTCAGGATGGTATAACAAGTTCGGCCCGGCCAAACCTAACTTTTTTGCTTGTTTTATTTTATGTTCTTAGTCCCAATTTACATTAGGCGAGTTTACTTGCGGCAATTGTCAGTTTGATGGAGAGAGAGGTGAGGTATATGGTAACCCTTTGCCTCTCAACACCCTCTCTCACCCACAAACTGACAATTGCCGCAAGTAAACTCGCCTAATGTAAATTGGGACTTATTCATATTTTCATTTCCTGTCATATTTATACCCTATACCACAATGTGGAAAAGGGTATTACAAGTTTGTTTTGGTAAAAATTCTGGTTCAGTCCTCTACTGATATGTGTGGATATGGCGTCTAATGTTGTTGTAGTACTATGCATTTTCCCAAATCCATGTTGATGTTGGGCAACTGGAAAACATCTTCTCATCGTGGGGAGGAGTTGAGCCTCTAGGATGTTTGCTACTGGCGACAGGAGTGAAATCGGCCTGTACGATTCACCTCTGCTGGCATCATTGCCAGGCTTCAGTAGCGGGACCACCCTGCAAACTTTCCAGGCATCTGGTACAACATGTGTGGCTAACGATAGATTGAGAACACTTGTTAAATACTCAACTCCAGGTTCATCCAGCTGCTTAAGCATTACCATCGATATTCGGTGCGGGCCCAACGCTTTGGATGATTTAGCGTTTCGGATGGCATCTGCAACATCGCTCATCGTAAATTGTGGTGGTACCTCCTCGGCTGCAAGAGCTCTTCTTATACGGCGTAGCACACTTCTCTTCGCCCTAACACTCTTGGGGTGCTCTATGAACTGCCGGTTACAATAACACGAGCACCTCTTTGGGTCAGTTACTGTCACGCCGTTGATTTAACCGTTGCCCACAATTTACTTATTTCTGCACCAATGTTGCATTGCTTCAGATGGTCTAGCCACTTTTTCCGCTTATGTTCGCCTACTAGCCTGTTGACTTCAAGAGTACGTTCTCTAACTCTTGGGTCTTCGGGGTTCGTACGACGAAGCTCATCACGTTCATTTGCTAGCCCCGTCTCCTCTGCTGGGAAATTTGCTGTTTTTTCGGATATTCGACCAGCAGGTATGTATGTTGCGAGCGTCTGCTGTAGTGATGATGTCTCGGAAAGTTCTCTCAGCTACCCGAGGATCTGAGGGGGTGGGCAATTATCTGAAGCTTTGATTAGTAAATTCTCTGAAACCTTGCCAATCAGCTTTCCCATGGTTCAGGAAAGTACGGCGTTCAGAGGTTATGAAGTCGGGTGGTCTGTTTACGGAGACGATGATAGGGAGGTGGTCCGAACTAAATTAAATGACGGATTGCAAGGATACGTCATTTATCAGACCTGGTGCCACAATGGTGATATGTGGCGAGCTGTGGCAGTTTCCTCTAATCCTCGTAGGAGCTTCTTCATTCACCGCGCAAAACGTGGAGCTATCGATTTGCTCTGCCAGCGCTGTACCCCTCCGGTCATTACCTAGGACGGAATGCCAAAGCTCATGATGAGAATCGAATTCCCCTGGCACCAGACGGTTATCGCCCTCTAAAAGCAAACTAATATTGGGCGTATAACGCCGGGCACAGCTATTCATCGGCGGTATGTACACATTTAGCAGCTCTACCTCGACAGTATCACACTTTACTGCTACCCCCATTCCCTCCATGTATGGGTCACTAGAGCCAAGCTCAAGCGAGATAGGTCTGTACTGGACAGACTGGTGTATTAGGAATACAAGTCCTCCTCCTCCCCTTCTTGTGCGATCCTTCCGCAAAACGTGAGCTTTGTTTCCTAGATCGCGGCGACCATGATGTTTTTCCGACTCATAAAGTCCAGAATTTCACTGACCTTATTGCGGAGACTGTTGCAATTGAAATGCAGGAATGATGCATTTCCGGGCCGTTGAACAACAACATGTGGTGTTAGATGCTGCATTTGTTGTTGTTGTTGGGGAGACTGCGGGGGCGTCTCGTATTCCTCGTCGCTTGTTTGGCGACTTCTTCAGAGGACTTGTGATAATATTTTTAAATCTTGTTACATTGATTTTATATTAATTAAACATAGAAGACAATTAACAAGAATTAAAAGCTAGATCACAGTGAGATTTTTTTAAATACCCAAATGAACACCTAAGAATGTATATTTCAGGAATTTGCTTAGTATTGGGTAAATACCGGGTGTAATTTCATCAATATGTATTTGGAACCGTTTTGGCCCTGGAGGCTAGGAACCGTGTTTTTAATAAAAGAAATTAAATTAAAAGCTCTCTAGCAATATAAATTCATAATCATTGCTTTTAATATATACATATGTATTTATGATCTGTTTCTCTAAAACGATTCGTAGTAACAATATTAGAAAGAAATTCTTGAGGAATATCCAATCATAATAAATAACATTTCCAGACACAACATTATAGCCTTTCAGATACGATCAAATCACCTTAACCAACACCGTTTATTCTTACTTTCAAACGTTTTCTTCTGTTCTATCATTTATTTTCAGATATATTATCGTATCCTTCAGAAGCAAACAAGGATTAATTTATCTCAAAGATGGCATATCGGAAACCCAACGATTTGGATGGCTTTATACAGCTGATGCCAAAGGCAGACATGCGAGTTAAAGGACAACTGGCCGAAGATCTTGTAACATTCCTGAGCGATGACACCAATTCGATTGTATGCATGGACATGGGCCTTTTAGTTGATGGTCTTATGCCTTGGTTAACAGGAAGTCATTTCAAAATTGCACAAAAATCTCTGGAAGCCTTTACTGAGCTCATAAAACGGCTGGGTCCTGATTTCAACGCATATACGTCAACGGTGTTGCCGCATGTTATAGACCGGCTGGGCGATAGCAAGGACACCGTGCGTGAAAAAGCACAGCTTCTTTTGCAGACTTTGATGGAACACAAAGTTCTTACTCCACAGGTATTGCTCGATAAGTTGGCAGCTAGCTGTTTTAAGCACAAAAATGCCAAAGTACGTGAGGAGTTTTTACAGACAATTGTCAATACGCTCAGCGTCTATGGAACCTCACAACTAAGTGTACGTAACTACATCCAATCGATTTGCATCCTACTTGGAGATCCCACGGTATCAGTCCGTGACTCGGCCATACAAACTTTAGTTGAGATCTATAAACATGTGGGTGACCGTTTGAGACCCGATCTAAGGCGCAGAGATGATTTGCCTGCCTCCAAATTGGCCATACTTGAGCAGAAATTTGATCAAATTAAAAATGATGGTCTTCTATTAAAATCAGCACTACTTTCTACACAATCTCACATCAACAACAATGGCCACGATGAAGCAGATAATATTGCTGCCCGCGATAGACCAACAAAAATCGTGAAACGAACTGTTTCGGCAACGATGCGCAGTAAAAATAATATTGCTGCCGAAAGTGCAGCTGATGCCGGAGCAGTAACAATGGAAATATTTGAGGCCTCCTTCGAGGCTGTGCCTCATTTAAACATATTTCATCCGAAGGACATGGATGACATTTACAGAAGTGTTTTGGCCATCTTAAGTGACAAGAATGCCGATTGGGACAAACGAGTTGATGCCCTCAAAAAAATACGCTCTCTGCTCTTACTGAACATGCAATCTCAGCCGCAATTTGCAACAGTTCAGTTAAAAGAGTTATCGATATCATTCCTAGACATACTAAAAGAAGAATTGCGATCACAGGTTATCAGAGAGGCGTGCATCACTATTGCGTACATGTCGAAGGTATTACAAAATAAACTGGACAAGTTTTGCGAATACATTATGGAACAGCTAATACTGTTGATACAGAATTCGGCAAAGGTCATTGCTTCCGCTTCGACTTTGGCCGTAAAGTACATTATTAAATATAATCATGCGCCAAAATTAGTAAAAATAATTGCAGACATGCTACAGACTTCCAAATCTAAAGATATTCGAGCAGCGTTATGCGAAATTATTTGCTTGCTGTGCGAAGAATGGCCAACAAAGGCTATAGAGAAGAGCGCTCCTTTATTGCGTGACACACTTAAAAAGTCAATTAGTGATGCTGACAGTGAAGCACGACGACATTCCAGGCGCGCTTATTGGGTGTACCGACGACATTTTCCCGATTTGGCTGACCAGATATATGGTACCTTAGATATAGCAGCTCAAAAAGCTTTAGAGAGAGAAAGAGATGGTGCCGGAGGTGGGGGTACAGGTACTAGTGGTGCAGGAACTGAAGAGCGCCGTGCAACCGTGGCAGCTTCCCGGATTCAACGTTCACCCGGTTCTATACAGAAACCTACGCCAGGAATGCGAAGCGTTTCTGCTGTGGACACGGCAGCCGCAAACCGAGCAAAGGCAAGAGCTCAATATGCGTTCCTTGCACGTAAAAAGGCTGCGAATACTGCAGCGTCAACAACAAATTCAACACCAAGTAGTGCAACGGGATCATTGCCACGTTCAAGACTGGGAACGACAACTCAGCAACAAAGTACGCAGCAAACAGCTACAACAAATAGCAGCAGTGTGTCTCCTAGAGTTCGTGGCCGTGCTGGTGTATCACAATCACAACCGGGATCAAGGTCAACATCGCCAAGCTCTAAATTGCGAGAACAGCATGGCATTGGTTCGTATTACAGGCCAACTGGAACCATACCCAAAAAGGCATCGGGCATTCCCAGATCACTGGCTAGCTCGCGAGAAACAAGTCCGACAAGAAGTGGAGGTGGGATGCTTATGAAGCGTAGTATGTACACAACTGGAAATTCGCGTCGAACGCCAGAACGTAATCAACCCACACGTCAACTAGCTGCAGCTCGTTTGCTCCAACAGAGTCGGGACGCTGAGAATGCTCTCGCTGACGCTTTATCCCCCGATGGTAGTGGTGGAGATTATGCTTCCATGGGTGACTATAGTCGAGACCGTGGTGGGGGATACTCTGCTGGTGCTCGTTTAAGCAGAAAACTAATGAATCGTGACGAATCAGACGATTCAGAAGCATCGTCAGTCTGCTCCGAAAGATCTTTTGACTCGTCATACACAAGAGGAAACAACTCAAATTATTCCTTATCCGGATCAAGAAATCGATTGGATTGGAGTTTCCTCAGACCTCCATTCGAAGATATTGATACCATTATTCAGTACTGCGCTTCGACACACTGGTCGGAACGCAAAGATGGTCTCATCAGCCTGACACATTATTTAGCCGACGGTAAAGAACTCACACCACAGCAGCTTCAGCTGGTTTTGGATACGTTCCGCAAAATGTTCATGGATACGCACACAAAAGTATACTCGCTTTTCCTGGAAACTGTCACAGAGTTGATATTGGCCTATTCAAATGACCTGCACGATTGGTTGTTCATCTTACTTACTCGCCTTTTTAATAAGTTGGGCACCGAACTGTTGAACTCGATGCATGGAAAAATCTGGAAGACATTGCAGGTTGTTCATGAATATTTCCCCACAGATCTCCAAATGAAAGACGTCTTCCGTATACTCTCTGACACAGCCCAGACTCCTTGTACTAAAACTCGGATTGCTATTCTCAAATTTCTCACCAGCCTAGCAAATACCTACTGCAAAAACACCGATTTTCCAGGTTCAGAAGATGGCACTGTATTACCCATTGTTGAAAAGGCCCTATTGAAAATCGTTCAAATGGCTGGTGATCAAAAAAGCCTCGAACTGAGAAATCAAGCACGTCATTGCTTGATTGCTTTATACAATCTGAATACGCCACAAATGACTAGGGTATTGTCGACTCTGCCCAAAGCGTGCCAGGACTCGGCCAAGGTGTGCATTCAGACACACTTGCGACGCAGCAGTACATCGGGTACAAATTCCCCTTCGTCTTCACCTCTATCGAGCTCCAGTCCGAAGCCACTACAAAGTCCCAACGTTAGTGGACCATTTTCTTCACTTCAACCCCAATTTACTAGTCCAAGGTCACGCCAGTCCTCTGTAACAGACAATGACTTGCTTGGTTACTCAGAAGTCGATGTCCAACAAAATATCCAAAAAACAACAGAAGAAATTCGAAATTGCTTTGGTGGCTTTGATACACAATACAATTCATTAGCCAACAATTCTAACGGCGGTGCTGGCTATAATGGGCATGCCAGCGAGGCGATTGACTCTTGTGCATCGTCAAATTCCAAAACTCAGTCGGCCACCACAACGGAATCCAATACTCCGGAAAGCACTACAATGCGTCTGGACGGAAACCTTTTGGAACAACATCACAAAATGACAACTAGTGCTCTAGGTTCGGCATTAGCCCAAACAAATTCTTCATCAAACTACGTAGAATTCAAGTTTGCCGATAATGGTGAAATTATCTTACAGAACGGTATGCAGGAGAGCGAAATAATTAAAATAGCTCTTAGTCTCACCCCCGATATGCCAGCGCAACAAGTGCAGTCATCGTTATACAATCTGTCTGTCTGCATCAAAGCCGGCAATTGTGAATTGCCAAACAAACACTTCCGGGCCATCATGAAAATGTTATTGAATATGCTCGATGCCACATCAAACGAAGTAGTGGTGGAGGCCCTCCACGTTCTCAGCAAGATATTACGTCGAGCCCAAATGAAACCAAACTGGATTAACTTTGTGGAGCTGATTCTCCTTAAAATCATTAACTGTTATCCCAAAAGTAAGGAAACAATGCGGGAGCTGGACATGATAATACCGCGAATCGTGCCAGCGCTTCCACTCAATCTGACCATAAACATTGTGAACCCTGTGATTGCCACAGGAACGTATCCAGTAAATCTGTGTGCCTTGAAATTGCTTACCGAGTTGGCAGATCGTCATGGCTCCGAGCTAACAGAAACTCAACTTGAAATGGTGTTTCCCCATTTGGCCCGACTTACCGACGATTATCAATCAATGGTACGTAAAGCAGCCGTATTTTGCATCGTCAAATTGTACATTGTGATGGGTGAGGAGAAAGTAAAGCCAAAGTTGACTATGCTGAATCCAAGCAAAGTGCGTCTACTCAACGTCTACATTGAAAAGCAACGCGGCATAACTAGCGGTGGCGGCAGTTCAACCAAGAATTCTTCAGCATCATCCTCATGATTGTCGCGAACCCTCCAACAACATCAGCAAATGGAAATAGGGGACGTTAGATACTAAGTCGTGGTTTATCATCTAGGTAGAAACAATAGTAGTTGAACGAACGTCACTCACTGAGTTATTGCGTGCGGCAATACTTTGCTTGTGCTTTCGGTTGTATATATGGATGCGTTCCGGGGGATTGCCAACAACAACGACCACAATTGCTTTGTGGTACTATGTCCCACAATTCCATTTGGATTTTCACAAACAGCACATCATCAACATTATTATGGGTTCTAAACCAATAAATAAACCAATCAAGTTGATGTGTTTCCGCAGTCTACGACGGAAAATATTAATACTGTTATGATTGGCATTAGACGTTAGGCGTCGTCAGGCCTCAACACTATCTACCTTAGAAGTAAATCGCCACCACTCTCGGTTAAGTGCATTTCGTTTCATTTTACTTATTTTCTATAAAGTTTAATTTCTTTTTATACGGACTTCATTACTTCATTTAACTTTTTGTTCTCTCTCCCTTTGTCAGTCTGTCTCTTTGTACGTTTTTTTTTATGCCTAAACCCTATTTATATATATTTTCATTATTTTAAGTATAATATCTATATCTTCTAATCATCCACCTCTTTATGTTCGTCATATAATAAACCTATACGTTTTCTTTGCCACCCAACTACTCGAAAGCCTACTACGAAAAGAAAATAACTACAAGTCAGACCTTTGTAATTAATTTTGTCTAAATTTATTTTAATTCTCTTTTAATTTAAGTTATACATCTAATGGTAAATACATACATAGTATAATATTAATAATATAATAAAGAAACAATAATAATAATTCTCTAATATAACGATATTTATAGCGAAAAGAAAAACGACACGATAGAACAAAATCTTTACGAATTACTTCATTTAAAGCCGTAAAATCATTTGAATCGCAAACGTCATTAATGTCAGCTGTCGTTGCTACAGTACCTCGAATCGAACTGGATGCATATAGTCAGACCGACAAATAACTGCATCGATTCATTTACTTTGATATACATTGGGCTACTTCACACTCATACTTCTACAGGGAATTGTTTGTAGTGCATCAAAAGAATGAAGCAAATATTTAGCTATTCAATTTAGACACATTTCTTTGAACTGTTTGTTTACATTATATCATTCAAATCGCCTCAAAAATAGGTGGATACTACTAATAAATGCTTGTAATTTGCGCTATTATGTGTGTTTGTTTACTTAAAATTTGTACAAATTGTTACTGGATGTTGTTCGTTTACTCTACAGTACAATGCAAAAGACCTTAGTCGATTACAAGAAGTTGCTGGACTTGAACAAATTTGTACAAATTATTGAGTAAACGAACATACCTATTGTCATTATTTGTGCTAGTGTAATGTGAGTAGGTTGAAGTTTGTCCGCAGCAAAGAGCAAATTTTGTGAAAACGGCAGAGGTTGGATTATTAACGACGCTGATTATAATCGAATGTTTCATTAATTAGCTTTTGTGACTTATTTATTTAAAATAAATGGATAAATAATATGTATGTCCTGTAGGTTAGCAATGCAAATATATAAGCAAAAAACTTACGTATGTATGTAAACATATACAAATATATTGTTTTATTTAAATTTGTATTGATTTTATTAACAGAGTTTCTCTGCTACTTATGTATATGTCACATTATTAATGCAAATGCAAATTTAGCAATATCCTTAACAATAATAACTAAAATACTATTTAATCAATTGAATACAATTTTAAATCGTTAAATGATTCTTCATTTTTATATAACTTATGTACAAATAATAAAACTAATTCACTAAGAAAAAAACAACAACATAAGTTGGCGGGTTAGTAAGACAAGAGTATAATACATTTACATTAGAGTTTTTACTAGGTTTACCTTGGATTGATGAGATGCTGAAAAGTAGAATCATCAACTCGTGCATAGGAGAGAGTTCCGTTTGGAAAACTGTTAATAGAGGCACACCACGGGAGGGTGTTCTCTCACTTCTGCTATGGCTGCTTCTGGTGATGAATGACATTCTTATGTGTTTCGACCGACCTATGGTGGTTTACGCTTATGATGAGGTAGTCCGACTTCCGTATTGTCAGTTGCTTTGTATTCGTGCATGAAACTAGGGGTTATTAAAACGAGTTCCATACTAGAGTAATTTTATGAAATTGCAGTAGTGGGGAAATCGATTTAACCCGGATATGCCGACGGGCAAACTAATGCAGCAATTTTCGTGATTTTCGAAAATAGCGTTATTCTGACTCAAATTGTTACAAAACTGAAGAAAAAATAAAGAAATGGATTTTAAGGCCGTACTACATGTAGGACACTCGGCAATATACGTATGCAAAAGACAAATGTAGTTTTATTATGTTTGGAGCATAGTCATTGGAGAATTGAGTAAAAACTTGCACCAAATCACCATCAAAAATTTTTTAAAACAATTCCAGGGTTTTAGGTAAAATTTCCTGATCACATGGTGAAATAATAGCATCGAGTCTTCCAAATTTTGCTTCGCTCTTTTCACTGACGTATGAAGCCGTCAGTGAGAAGAAAAAAGCAAGATTTGTTACAATAACTCAAGTGCAATATCGTCATCGATATCTGAAACAGTGGAATAAAGATTTCGAAAAAAATCAGCTTCAACATTCAATAATGGAGGAGATAAATTTTTAAAATTCGCTTCATCTGCTCCAGGATCTTCATCTATAATGTAATTAGGAGGCTTCTATAAAGGTTTCTGGCCTAATAATGAAAACGCAAATATTTATCAATAAAAATAGTTTTGTTGTTTTCTAAAGTATTTTCCATCATGATTTATACACTTTTGGCAGCACTCAAACCAATTGTTCAAGCACTTTTTCCACTCCGGTTGGGACATCTTCAAAACATGGTTTTTGAACGCTTCAACAGCATCTTCTGGCGACGAAAATCGTTGACCACACCTTTTTTCTTTATGTGCGGGAATCAAATGAAGACATTGGGTTCCAAGTCAGGGCTGTACGGCGGATGACCCATAAATTCCGGTAAAAAATGCTTTGGTTCGAATCGATATGTAAGAGCTCACATTGTCATTGTGCACAATGATTCGACTTTTCTTGTTCGTTTCCGAAGACATCAGACATCAAACAAATTGTGGTGTACCACTCAGAACTTATCGTCGTAGGTTTTTCAAGCCATATATATTGAATCTCAGATTTATTTATGACAAAAATAGGACAATAAAATGAACAAATTTATATTTGAAAGAAAACACAAATGATATGTTCGAATATACTAGATAGACTGAAGAAAAATTTTCTATAAAAGTTTTTCTTCAACTTGAAATTATTTTCTCCGATTGCTTTGAATTCAATTGTTGTAGAATAGCTTGCTCTTCAACACCCCCTCTCAATCGGATATGCCAATAAGTTCTGTTAGTTGATTAAATCGTTTTTGATCTGTTGCCTTAGTAAATGTATCAGCCAGTTGATCCTTACTATTAATTGATTTTAGCTCTATTTTACCAACAGCAACATTATCTCTTACGAAATGGTGCTTTATATCGATATGTTTGGCTCGCTTACTTTCTTTATTGGATGCCATACCAATACAACCACGGTTGTCTTCAAATATTGTAACTGGTTGATCCTGTCTAATCGCATCAAGATCTTCCAACAAACCTTTCAACCATATAGCTTCTGTGGTTGCCAAGCTTAATGCAATGTACTCCGCTTCGCTAGATGATATTGCAACAGTCTGCTGCTTCTTACTGCACCATGACACTGTGCAGCCAAAAACTTTGAAGACGTAACCGCTTACAGATTTTCTATCAGTTGCATCTGAAGCCCAGTCAGCATCCACGAATCCCAATATTGTTTCATCATTAGGCTTAAAATGCAGTTTATATGATATTGTTCCCTTGAGGTACCTTACGATTCGCTTCAAGTGCTGCCAGTGCAATTCAGACGGATTTTCTTGATAACGTGCCAAATATCCAACAGCAAAACATATATCTGGCCTTGAACAAAGCATCAGGTACATTAAACTTCCGAGTAATTCACGATATGGATGATTACACTTATTTCCGCTTTCACGTTGCAACTGCAATCCCTTCTCCATAGGACTTTTCACGGAATTGCAATCCGTCATTCCAAATTTGTGTAAAACCTTATTGACGCTTGCTGCTTGTGAAATTGATATTTGGGTTTTGTTAATCTCAATTTTCACACCTAA
The DNA here is from genome assembly GCF_047663935.1 of Musca autumnalis. Classification (NCBI taxonomy): domain Eukaryota; kingdom Metazoa; phylum Arthropoda; class Insecta; order Diptera; family Muscidae; genus Musca; species Musca autumnalis. Next base: position 152,916,973 of record NW_027411977.1, read on the forward strand.
GAAAAATTTCAGAACTCCACAATCGGTCATTTCAAATTTGATAGACAGATCCCTTTTAACCTTTTCAATTGAGGACAGCAATAATTAAATCATCGACGTATAAAATAATTACCAAATCATCATCATGAGAATTGCTAGTTTTGTGTAAAGACAGTAGTCATGTTTAGATCTGATGAACCCCAGCGAAATAATATGGTCATTGAACTTTATATTCCAACAACGTGGTGCCTGTTTGAGTCCATATAATGATTTTCTTAACTTTACGGCCACACCTTTTGTGGTTATGCCATCAGGAATTTCCATAAACACATCCTCTTTAAGATCTCCATGTAGAAATGCTGTTTTTACGTCTAGCTGATGAAATATGTAATTCCGTTTCATGCCAACAGCAAGTAACAAACGTATGGTAGTTAAGTTTGCGACGGGTGCATATGTTTCGAAAACATCTACTCCCTCTTGTTGAAGGTATCCCTTAGCTACTAAACGAGCTTTATATTTAGTTGGATTGCCATCTTCGTCTTCTTTTATTCGAAAAATCCATTTGGATTTTAACAACTTTACATTTCGCGGAGCTTCAACTTCTTCCCATACCTGGTTCTTTTTCAATGACGTTACTTCCTCAGCAATTGCATCATACCATTTGGCAGCATCTTCCAATCCAGAAATTTCTTTATAACTTTCCGGTATTCTTTTTGATAAAACTGTTGCTTCGAATCCAGTGATGTAATTCAAAAGTTTGCTTCTTCACTCGAAGTTGTATTATTATTTCCAGTTTCAGCTTCATCATTTGGTATCTCTGAGGCACTTTGATTAATGGGAAGTTCAGCAGTGTCATCAAACACAGCAGATTGATTTGGTTCAGTAGACACGACACCATCATTCTCCCCCTCTTGCTCGTGACTTCTTCTTACAAATATTGCTTCACCACTTCTATCGTCAGTTGTTAGAGAATAGGGAAACAGTTTTCGTCAAATTTCACATATCTGGAAATTATGATCTTCTTTTTCATAGTATCCCATAGTCTATAGCCGTTTGGTGCATAACCTACCATCACAGTTTTGATACTTCTGGGGTCAAGTTTTTTTCTATGGGATTTTGGTACCCAGCTGTATGCCTTGCACCCAAAAACTTTAATTTTATCAAATTTCGGTTTTTCGCCAAACCACATTTCTGCTGGAGTTTTAAATTCATTTAGACTTCTAGTTGGACAACGATTAATAATGTAAACGGCAGCTAGAGCGGCTTCACACCACATCTCCTTGGGTAACTTGGATTCCATCAGCATTGTTCTCATTTTGTCACACAAGGTTCTGTTAAACCGTTCTGCGACCCCATTTTGTTGCGGAGAGTAAGCAACGGTAGGCTCAATCTGTATTCCTTTTCTTTTGTACCAGTCGTGTTGTTTCTTGGAAAAATATTCTCCGCCTTGGTCAGTAGTAATTTTTGATATTGACATTCCGCTGAATTGACTAGTGACCATAGCTTCGTATTGTTTGAATACTTCGAATACTTCTGACTTCTTCTTAATTGTATACACCACTGCAAAGTGAGTGTAATCATCTATAAAACTAACGAAGTATCTTGCACCATTCCATGCAATCTTTTCGAATGGTCCACACACATCAGAGTGAATCCTCTCCAGTACTCTTTTCGCTCTTACCCGTGTATCATCGTATGGTTCTCGGCATTGTTTGCCCTCTACACATGCATCGCAAAATGCTAACTGTTCGTTCTGTATATTCACATTTTCGATTGCATTCATTTTTGGTAATTTCTTTAAACCACTAGCGCCGATGTGACCTGGTCTTCGATGCCATAAAGCTACATCATTTTTGTCGGAAGTCAGAGCGGTTGCCATTGTTACATTTATCTTTAATTCATACAGATTTCCAGATAATTGTGCTGATGCTATTATCTTACCGTTCTTAACTATATTTGCTTTGTTTCCAGTGAATTTGACTTGGGCACCTGCAGAAGTCAATTTTCTTACAGATAAAAGATTGTCCCGCAAATCTGGAACATATAGCACGTCCTTCATTACAAGGGGAACTCGGTTACTACTGATACCATTGATTTCTCCATAATGCCGTGCAAGTAGGGATTCATTATTCTTGGCAACATTAATTTCTACAGGTTCTTGCAAGACTTTGAGATTTTTAAAGCACCACTTTTCGTTGACAAGGTGGTCACTGGCGCCCGAGTCCAATTTAAAAGTTATGGTATTTCCGTCGTCTTTGTTCTTTTGGCTCCCACCATAAAACATACTGCATGTTTGCTAGCTACATACCCTTCTTTTTGCCTGCAATTACGTGCTTGATGGCCAAACTTGTGACATTTAAAGCATTTTCCATTGAATTTCTTCGGATTCTTACGGCTTTTCCCCATGAACGCCGTCTTCTCTTCGGCTACCTCTTCGTATCGATCGGACAATTTCACATCCTCCGTCATCAGCCTTTCCTTTATCATATTAATAGTAAGTTTACCATCTTCCACGTTCTGCAACGCCGTAACTAGCGGGTCGTACTTTTCCGGTAATGTTAAAAAGAATTGTACAATTACATCTGGCTCTTCAACATTTGCCCCAGCCAATCGCAACTGCCGAACCAAATTTTCAAAGGCATTTATATGAGATAAGACGCTGTCACCTTCATTCATTTTCATTTTTGAGAGCCTTTTCCGAATTAAAAGTTGTGTCATCATAGACTTCTTAGCAAAAACGGAATTCAAACTTTCCCACATTTCTTTTGCGTTCTTCTTATCACGAACATAACACAAACAGTCAGAATGTATGAATCCGACGAGTCTATCTTTTGCCTTCTTATCATTCTTCTTAAAAATGGCTAGTTTGGAAGCTTCATCGGGGGGATCGTCGGTTAGAACGTCCAATATACCCAAATTGTCCATGTGCAACTTTACTCGAAATTGCCAGTCATCAAATCCCGAGCCGTTAAACTGCGGTATTCCATGAGATTCTTTTGAGTCGCCCATAACCTATTGAATCTCAGATTTATTTATGACAAAAATAGGACAATAAAATTAACAAATTTATATTTGAAAGAAAACACAAATGATATGTTCGAATATACTAGATAGACTGAAGAAAAATTTTCTATAAAAGTTTTTCTTCAACTTGAAATTATTTTCTCCGATTGCTTTGAATTCAATTGTTGTAGAATAGCTTGCTCTTCAACAATATAGTCGCCATATGATCACTTTAACCGCAGAAACAGGCGACCGTTTGTTTCGAAGTGCTTCTTCAAAGAACAACTTTAGTTGGATTTGGCTCGTGTTCGAAGACCCCATGGTCGATTGCTGTTTTGTTTCGAGCTCATACGCATATATCCATTAGGGTTATGACTTTTAGACCTTTTTTCTCAAAAATGATTTCCTGTAGCGAGAATGAATGAACTTTTGCCTATTAATGCCAAAAATAACTTTTATTCCATTTAAATATTAAAAAAGGTCACACACAAACCACTTTCAATTTATATGATATATGGAATAAAGTTATGTATGATATAAAATGATATATATGTTATGATATGGCGATAAAATTAGTGAGAAACAAAAGCTTATGTCATTTTGGTTATATCGTGTGGTTTTAAAGCTTTTTTTGAGCTGTATATGTGCTTAAAGTGACTCCAACATTTTTTCAAAAAAGCTCATTTATGAAAACTTTGAAAGCTTTTTGTGCGTGAGCTTTTTTGTCGAATCAACTTATAATTAAGATTTTATCTAATCTTAGGCAACAGTTCATCAAAATATGATACAGGGATATGAGGTTGTAAAAAAGTCATAACCCTAATATCCATCATTCGTTACCTGTGACGATTGTATGAACGTCATGTGAAGCACCGCTATCGTATTTTTTCAACATTTCTCTGTACCAATCGACACGAGCCTTTTTTGAGCGATTGTCAAATTGTGGAGGTTCCAACGATAACAAACCTTTTTTACGGACAGATGTTCATGCAATATAGAATGTATGTTGGTGCAAAAAATGACCAAGGCTGCCTCTATCTCACATGACGATAAGAAAGGTATTATACAAATATTTTGATTGCTTGTAACCATATTTTATTTATCTTTTATATTTTATGCGAGTTGTCGTAGTTTGGTGTGTGAAAAATAATAAGGACACTTCATGACGTCTTTTAATAAGGACCAAACTTGAAAGAAATGAATGCAGGATTTAACTAAATAAAGGTAGATAAAGTGTTTCAGTGTCATTAATACTTTGTAGACGATCCTTTGTTTTCTAAAACGGAAGCGCATCGTCTGGGCATCGAGTCGACCAAATTTTGGCACTTCTCTACTGGTATCGCGTCCTACGCAACCTGTATAAGTTGCCAAAGGTCGCCATAATTTGATGGACACTTTCCCCTGCTTGATTTTTATACCCTCCACCATAGGATGGGGGTATATTAAGTTTGTCACTACGTTTGTAACTCCTCGAAATAATCATTGTAGACCCCACAAAGTATATATATTCTTGATCAGCGTGCAATTCTACATCGATATAGCCATGTCCGTCCGTCTGTGGAAATCACTCTAGCGTCCAAACGGATTGACGTAGGTTGATGAAATTTTGGGAAAATATGTTATATTTACGTAGGACTTTTGGTATTGAAAGCGGGCTATGTAGGTCCACGCTTTCGTATAGCCCCCATACAAAATGACGCGTGACGCGTCGTCGTTTTAAGGAATTTTTGAGATATTTGGCCCATTTTACCACCGAATTGGTTGTAATTTGGTACTTTGTGTCTCCAGAGGCCAAAAAATATTCCTGCCAAAGTTGGGTTATATAGGTCCACGTTTTGGTATAGCCCCCATATAAGGCCCCATATAAAGTACGCGTCATTTGAATATATTTTGAATGTATTAGACCCATTTGATCACAGAATTGGTTGTAATTTGGTATTTTGTGTCTTCAGAGGCCAGAAAACATTCCTACCAAAGTTGGGTTATATAGGTCCACGTTTTGGTATAGCCCCCACATAAGGCCCCTTATAAAGAACGCGTCATTTTAATATATTTTGAATGTATTAGACCCATTTGACCAAAGAATCGGTTGTAACTTTGTATTTTGTGTTTCCAGAGGCTAAGAAACATTTCTGCCATAAAATGTTTATACAGGTCCACGTGTTGATATAGCCCCCATAATACAATATCTCCCGATTTTCGATATTTTGAACGTTTTAGCCCCATTATCACACCTAGATGGCTGAAATTTGGTATTTAGTCTTCTTTAGGCGTATAAAACTTTCCCCCAGAAATTTGTAGGTATAGGTCCACGCCATCATATAGCCCCCATAGAACGGTACCTTCCGAATTTCGGTATTTTGAAGGTTGTGGCCACATTAATCCACCGAAATGGCCGAAATTTGTGGTGGAGGATATAAAAAGTTCGGCCGGACCAAACTTAACGCTTTTCTTACTTGTTTAACTTCATTCCACAACATTTTTCAATCGGGTTCAAATAAAGGGATTGTATGGGCCATTCTAACAACTTAACTTAATTATCCTGGAACACCTTTTTTCATTTTGCCGTCATTTTTGGGTCATTAACCTTGCTGAAGACTCATTTGAGAGGCACGCCCCCCTCAGCATACGGAAGAAATATATTTTTCAAAATTTCAATGTAATCTGGTGATTTCAAAAACACTTTGAATGCTGTATAGAGACCCCACAGCATAGTAAGAAAATGAGCCCCACACCATGCTGTTACCTCTGCCATATTTAGCCGCCTTCAGAGTATATTTTGGGTAATATTATTGATTTTTAGGTCTTCAAACCTGATAAACTCCTCTATCGGAACAAAAAAAATATATTTGGTTTCATCAGACCAAAGAATGGTACGCAATTTTTCGTAGACCAAGCGATGTGATTTCTAGCAACCTGTATTATTTGCTGAATATTTTTATACTCTACACCACTACGTGGGAAGTGTATAATTTTTCGATTAAAATGATACTTTTCTGACACTGTGAGCTCTAATGTGGCCACCCCAGAGTGTTTTAGGAGTTGTTGATGCGTCAAAATTAATATTTAAGTAGTTTTTTATTTGTAAAGATGTGGTAAAAGGATCTTTTTTAATCATCGAATAACGCATTTATTACTACAGGTGCAATTTTTGGATTTCAGCTACGACTTTTATCTTTGAAGTTCACTTAGCTGCATCCTCCACCATTGTTTTTAAAGATTCTAAGCTTTTTCTGTATTTTTTCTGTATGAATTTCCTTCTTTATGTAAACATTTAATGATTTCTCGAGTAGCGTGATAACAATGACCATATTTGCAAAGAAAAACTGAAAAATACCGGTAGATTTAACATTTAACGAATATAAATTAATTCATTTTAAACTTTTACTTACTTTACGTTTTCGTATTATGATCATTACCGTCACGTTTCAAAGTTTCGTATAATTGTACATTTCTGAGTCAACTGATGTCCAAGGATTATATTAGACAATATTACAAGACAATTCAAAGCCTTCTGTATGTAATTTGCGCCAAGAATTCTGCGGAATCTATTAACTTCCTGAGATATCTGAGTAAATACGTGCATTTATCGATGTTCAGGAAGGAATATTTTGCACAAAATCAACTCCAAAGCTTTCTAGGCTCTCAAGATTTGCAATCTGACACTAATAGCCCGTTTCCACGGTACGTCGTTCGTTCTCTATTCGTTGTTCGACCCATAACTACGAATAAATTACTTATTTCCCCATACAAAATTTTCTACGTTGTTCGATTAGAAATACTCTCTGAACGACGAATAAGTTTGTCCCATCCCTAACAAATGAGAGAATTAATCGAAAAAAATAATTATGACATGTCTAAATTCAAAATTGAAAAATTTGTTGAAAACACAAAAGTTTTTAGAAAAAAGGAAAAAGATGAATGAAAATTAATGTACTAAACTTTTTATATGGAGGCAGAAGGAAGATGGTTGTTTTTCCTTCTTAATTCCACACACTTTTCTTGGCCATTAGTTCAAAATCGCGTAAAAAATCAGAAACAAAAAGAAAGCAAAAATCTGTATACACAAACATTGTCTTGACATGTCTCTCCCTTTAATTTTGAAAATAGAAAAATATAAAAATATATTGAAAATATAAAATTATTCAGAATTTATGGAAAAAATTAATGAAATGTGTATAGTTACATATAAAGGATACATTTGAAGGAAAGTCTATTGCTTTTCCTATTCATTTAATGTATATTTTATGTGTTTTCGGTTCAAATTTTCGTGAAAACAAGGAAACAAAAATTATGGAAATTTTGTTTATGTTTCTGTTAATGGTGTTCCGAATGGTGTCGTGGAAACGGGTTAATTCGTGTACGTCGTTCGACAGACCAACAACGTAATTGAAACGCTCGTGTGAACATGACATAAGGGGTCGATCATCGATAACAATTATCGTTGAGTGGCGTTGCCAGTTGTCAAAATTGATCCACGTATGGCAACTCTCAACTGAAGTTGCGAATCTCAGTTGACGAAGCGGCTGTTTTTCATTTTTGAAGAAACAAGAAGTAAAATAGAAGGAAAAATAAACATTTTGTTAACAATTATTGATTCTTTGCATGATTAATTAATTTTGTGTATCAATAGGGTGAAAATAACGACAAAGCAACAGTTCGAAATATTAATTGATAAACTGAGTGAAAATCCAAACTTACCCCGAGGAGTTCGGGAGTTTTGGTGAAACCAAAGCCACAGCGGATGAAGCGAACACCTGAAGAGTGGCAGAGTCTGGATTCACTTTAAAGCAAAGTTGAAAAAGAAAATGCCCCAAAATAAAATAAACTTCAACGACACTGGTGGTGGTCCATCAAAATAAGTGAATTTATCGCCTTTAAAGCGGACAGCAGCAAATCTTTTGCAAATGAATTTGGTGACAAATACAGTAGGTTCAGTTTAAGTACAAATGACGAACATCCTCCTTTGGACCCATAATGTATAATGTGCACATGTGCTCCATCTATATAGCCAACTACACCAGGGAATTTCGTTTTTGAATAAAAATGGTTTTTATTTTGCCTTTTTTCCTCCTCTGTCAACTTCGAAACACACAATTTGTCCTCTATCAAGTGGACAATTTCCTTCAATACTCTCGACAATGTAGATTGAGCCATGCAATTGTTGAAACCATTGCCATGGGAATTTTGGAAACTTCCGTCCTCAAAGAATCGCAACGCTGCGCACACTTTTAAAAGTGGGGGTATTGCTGTTGATCTGTAACTTACTTTGAAGTCATCCTTTAACGTTTCCACAACGTAAACTACGGCATCCTTTTGCAATCGAAAATACGCCTTAAACCTGAAATAATTTACTGATTACACAGATCTTTCCACATGATCATCAGCTTACAGTGCAGATGGCAATTCCAATGGATTCGACTTGTCCCTCAAATTTCTTCTAATAGATGCAATGTCCTGGACATTTTTTTCATCATGAAAAAATAATTCCACCGAACTTATCATTTTTTGGGACAGCAAATAAAACTTGTGCTTTTTATAAATATAAAGTACAGTACCTAAAAACGCAAAGAATTTTGCAAGGGTCAGCTTTAATGAACTATACAAGAAGTCCGACCTTATATAACGGCATTAAACCCCCAAAAATTATTTTTTCCCCTAATATATATCTCAGCACCCAGAGACATTCGCCAAAACTATAAAATGTAAAATTTTACTGCTAATTCCATAAATTGTACGATAATAAACATATTTCTTTGGGGTGTATGTAAACTTTTGTCCCCATCATTTTTTGGTTTTTGTAAAATTTACCGTTATTTGTGTTACGGAATATACTTTTGTTGTATTAAATATTGTTTATTAGCGAGAAGAAATAAAACTGTATACTTGGAATTTCATAAAAATCATTACTTACCCTAAAACCCGAGATTTAGGGGGTGTATGTAAACTTTTGTCCCTGACTGTATGTCATAGAGCTGGCAAAAAATCGATGGCACTATCGATAATATCGATTGTTATTTAAAAATTCAATATCGATAGATAGTTTTACCTATCGATATTATCGGAATAACAACCCCTAACCTGAAATTCATTGAAATAAATAGAAATTTCGCTACTTTTCGGTTATATGTGTGTGAGAAAGTAAGCCCGTAGTCACACGTACACATTTTTCGGTAAAGTAAAATGTATTTTTTTATATTTTTTTATAAAATAAAAGCAATTGTTTTTTCTGCCTCACATTTCTGTGAACTATTTATGCAAAATTTCAAGAAAATCATTGACATTTCCGCCATTTTCATTTCCAAATTAATGGTGATGACAGCTTAACGATAATATCGATAGCAATCGATATTTTAAAACATTATATCGAAAATATCTAATGTTGGGAATATCGATGGTTTGCCAGCTCTAGTATGTCATCTAAAATCACATATTAGCCCTGTTCCAGAACTAAAAAGTTTTTACAATTTTTACCACTTTTACACATTTTGCGTTCCCGTACACAAAATTTATATGAAAATCGTTTACGACTTTTACAACTTTTACGACTTTTACCACTTTATAAAGTACGGGAACAGGCCAATTATTAATTTTTTGACATATACTTTCGCTACGTATTGATTTTTACCATGATACAATAAGAAAGGTAGCATTATCAGCCCAGCTGAAGCCCAGCTGATGGTAACATAATGTGTCAATTGCATTGAATTTATGTCAAATTTTGACATCTTATGTTACCAAAAACGGCAGTTGCTGCTACCTCCTTATTGTATCATGATTTTTACAACTGTTAAAATTAAAAAAAAAAAACATAGAACACCAACAAAAATAAAATATGCATATAAATTTTTTTTCGCACCGATTGCGTGGCATCTTCACACTTTTCCAAATTTCACAAAACTGAAATCTTTGATCATAAATAATACGCACAAGCAATTACTTTAGACAAAACTTATCAAAGTACGCTTTGTTCACCGTTATGTTCTGTAGCGCAGCAGCAAGTTCATTAGAAAATTTAACGTAAAATAAACACAGAAACCTACAAATAATAGGCGTACTACATGTAGTACACTCGGCATATCTGGGTTAAGAACCCCTAGTTTCATGCACGAATACAAAGCAACTGACAATACGGAAGTCGGCTGTAGTGCTGATAAGTGGCAAATTCTTACCAACCCCGTCTGATCTCATGCAGAGTGTTTTAGTACAACTCGCAAGCTGGGTCCAGGACACTGGTCTAAGTAAACCCAGAGAAGACGGAAATTGTACTATTCACAAAGAAACGCAGCCTTCAGTTCTGGACGGGGTGGCCTTAGAACATTCTACGGAAGCAGTACAGTGCATTCTGGACCATTGCATGATATGGAAAAGTAATATCGAGGAGCAAACGAAGAAAGGACTCATAGCACTTTACTCCTGTAAGAACTCCATTAGGAATAACTGGGGATTGAGACCGCAAATGATACACTGGTTGTATGTAACCGTTGTCCTATCTGTGCTTACCTACAGGCTACTTGTTTGTTGGCAAGAACTTTGGAACAAGTGTACAAAGGACCGCATCATTACTGATTACCGCTTAGATTAACAGCACTCTTCAAGCCACTTTAAACGTCATTTTGTATCTCCAACCTCTTTACATCCCAACCCAGTTTCAAACGGCAAGAACGGATTTATGGGTCGATTCCGTACTGCGACGCGAGTAAAGTCGCGTCGTCAATCGTCTCTGCGACAAAATTTAAAAATTGTAGTACAAAAAGCGATAGAAAATAATCGTCGATAACAAGTTATCGGTGATGTAGCGGAGCGTTTTTTGTTTTGATTTGAATAAATCAGAAAAAAAATATCAGAGGAAGTTGTACACAAAAGTTATAGTTTTCTAAAATGATAAGCTCACTGGAACTATTTTTTGATGACAATGAAGAAAGTATAGTTAACGTAGCATCTATCAGGCGACACTTAAGAGATAAATCGAATCCTTTAGACTTTCCATCAGTATTGTGAGTATGTTTTGTTTCCAACATTCATCAAAATAATTGTTAATTTTGTAGGTTTAAAGCCTATTTTCAGCTTCCAAAAGACGTTATTTTTATAGCAGAGGCATTAAAAAATGACTTGAAAAAAACCCACAGATCAACAGCAATACAGCCACTCCTTAAAGTGTGTGCTGCTTTAAGATTTTTTGCAGAAGGAAACTTTCAAAAATCCCATGGCAATGACTTTAACCTCGGGATGGCTCAGCCCACATTGTCAAATGTATTAAGTGAAGTTCTGGAGTTAATAGAGGAAAAACTGTGTAAAATTTGAATTGTTTCCAAATTAACAGAAGAGGAAAAGCGTCAAAATAAAAACTATTTTTATTCAAAAACAAATTTCCTGGGCGTTGTCGGATGCATTAACGGAACACACGTACATGTAATGGCACCAAAGGAAGATGTTCGCCATTTATATCTGAATAGACATTTTTTGAGACATGTTTTTCTTTAGTTTGGATTTAAAATGGGTCCATAATCTGTGCCATTCATCTGGTGTACGCACACAACTATTTAATTGCTCCGCAACATCCTTCCACACCTCATCAGAAAGCCACTTCTTTCGCCAAAAAGTCTGACTCCACGAGCTACGTTTGGGTCGGCTTCCATTTTTTCAAGTAGCATTTGTAGTAATTTTTACCAATATAAGTACTGAAAAACCAAAAAAGTACATAATATTAAATAAATTTACTTAAAATAAATGAAAACGTTACTTACGTTTCGATTTTTAGTTTTTATTCGTTTGTAAAAATGCACGGCGTCAGCTAATTTGTTGTCGCTGGAAAATGAACTTTATGGCGACAGAATTTGGCGTCGTCGGGCGACTTTTGCCATACGTAATGAAAAAATTGCAACTGGCAACGCGACACGACTCGCGTCACAATACGGAATCGACCCATTAAACCCAGAGAGTCAGGATTTTGGACATGAACAATTCTTAAAACTTATTTGTATTCAGCTTGAATTAAACGGCAGGTGCTGCATAAGCGATTACATGTCCACTTCCTTCGATGTTGACTCTTTACCCGTTATCTTTCCAAGTAGGGAGGCATGGGTTAAGGGGATTTCTCCTTTGGACGGTCTGACAATATACAGAGACGAACATTGAACACTCATACAAGCTTGACGATAGCTGCAGCATTTTTCAGGCATAATGGGAAACGATGGACTACAGTGGGTGTCACTGAAAATGATGTTACCTGAACCAAAAAATGTTAACATTGATAACTTCGAAAAGTGTTGAGATTTGTTAATAATTCAAAAACAATTTTATGGGCTGAAAAGTTATCTTTACGAAGGCATACACATAGATACATATGGTCACCTGAAATGCCCAAAGACGTAACCCTCAAAGGGTTACGTTGACGGTTAAGTCTTTGGGCATTTCAGGTGACGACATATTCCATTTACAGTACCGTTATACTAAAATTTGACGGGAAAACAAATGTTGGACATTTAAAATGTTGCACCGCAATAATCGATAAATTATTATTAACAGGCTGTTTCACTATGAAAATGAAAACGTAAGAAAAACTACTAAACTCGAGTATGATTTTCAAATGTTGTAGTTGTTTCAAACCAAGGCACATTTATATAAGGTAGATGCATGAATTACAACAACTAAAGGCCTCGGCACATAAGAAGCATGGCACTCTTGTTGAAGTCATAAGTCCCAATTTACATTAGGCGAGTTTACTTGCGGCAATTGTCAGTTTGTTGGTGAGAGAGGGTGCTGAGAGGCTAAGGGTTACCATATGCCTCACCTCTCTCTCCAACAAAATGACAATTGCCGCAAGTAAACTCGCCCAATGTAAATTGGGACTATCTGATAAAAGACTAATAAAAAGATTTCAGAATCACATTTGAATTAGGTCGAACTTGGTCTTGAGTCATTTACCAGATATGACTTATGCCATGTTCATACTAGAATTTGAATCACGTAGTTCGTTCTCAAAATTACGTACACGAATTAACCCGTTCATACGACATGGTACACAATTCATTGCAATATGATTTATATTTTCATACTTTTTATTTTCTGATTTTAAAGAAAGTTTCATCCAAAAGACGAGTAAAATAAATTGATATGAACTGAAAAACTATTTGTCCTTCTTTCAGATATCTATTTAATATTTAATTACATTATTTTCATTCATCTTTTCTATTTTTTCTCACAATTTTGGTGTTTTCAGCAAATAAAAATATTTTTCTATTTTCAAAATTAACGAGAGAGAGACCTGCCAAAATACCATTTTGGTATACAGACTTTCTGGCAGGCATTTGATTTTTGTTTTTAAATTTGTACGCGAATTTGAAACGATGGACAAGAAATGCAACTGCAATAAACGTAAATAGAAAATTTGCTATGATTTGAATGTTTATTAGGCCTTGTACACACGCTGCGACTTTTGATGCATGCATCACCATTTTTTTAGCGGTGTTGCAAAAAATAGTAGTGATGAAGGGAATGAAAATGTACGATATGTATGAAATGTAAAATTTCATGACTAATCATTTAATTTATTAATACCATTTAGAATGTTAAAATTATTTAATGTACATCATGGATTTAAAAGAATGTAATAAAAATAAATGGACTAAACTTCCTCCTTTATTTGATAAGTATGTTGTTAGTTTTTTATTGCCTTCATAGTTGAAACTGAATTGCTTGTGTTCCAAATGTGTTTTTAAAACATCAAAATGCGAACTGCAGAAAAAAAGAATTTAATTTTTTGAATCGATTGGATTAATATTGACGCCGTTCGTTGCTCAATTTGTTGTGAACACTCATATCAATACAAAGTAATTGTTGTAATTGAAAACAAAAGAAAAAGAAAAGTAATTGTCGAAGTTTTATTACCTGTATCTCGTAGAATGGAATAACCCGAATGTTGGAAAATACCTTTTTACCTAACAATGTTTTTTCCAAAAATTTTCTTATTTACATTTGTCGAGAAATATTTACAAATATTTTTACCTGTTTCAATAATTTTGGTTTAACAATTTATACCTACATTCATTCAACAATCATAGCATGTATGTAAAATCGTACACGTTTGTTACAAAAATTACACTTCTTACAATATTACGAAAAAATGCAACCCTACAAGTACGAAAATGGTGATGCATGCATCAAAAGTCGCAGCGTGTGTACAAGGCCTTAGTCCTTAAACCGATTACTTTTCATTCAGGGTTTGCAGTTTTACTAAAAAATTTTGGGTTTTTAATAAATTTTAAATTTTATATTTTTCCTGTCATAATTAATTTATTTCGATAAATTCTCTCATTTGTTAGAGATGGGACATAGTTTATCGTCGTTCTGAGAGTAATTTAAATTGAACAAAGTACACAAATCGTTGTTCGTTCTCAAAATTTTGTATGGGAAATGAAGTAATTATATCGTAATTTGGGGTCGAACAACGAATAGAGAACGAATTACCGTCAGTCTGAACAAGGCATTAAGCAAGAATGCCATGCTTCTTAGGTCCGTGTTTAGACACACAAATTTCTCGTGAAAGTAAATTCAGTTTTTAGGCAATGGGGGGTAGGAAAGAGTATTGAGGAGCTCTTTCCTCTCCGCTCTCTCCCAAAAAAACTCAATTTACTTTCCCGAGAAGTTTGTGTGTCTAAACACAGACTAGGTGTCGAAGCCTTAAGGGCGAAACCTATAATTCTGCGTGTTGTGTGTGCGTTTAAAAAAAAAAAACAAAATACATGTATTTCAATTTGAAATACATGTATTTTGTATTTTTGAAAGAGTTATAGGTTTCGACCTTTCAAATTTACAAAAACAACATTGTTGTTATTGAAAATTTATTGAATAATAGGGTCGTCCTTAAAATTTTCTCAGGAAAAACATAAACACATTTTTAAAATCCTCTAAAATAGTACACATTTGAATCAAAATGTAAATATAAAGCATTCAGAACTGACGTGGGTCCTTTTTATTACACGTTTGAAATGAAACGAAGTATTTTCTGAATGACAATTTCGAATTTTTAAATTTAATGAGTAGACCCTATTACATTTTGAATCCCAAATTTACAAAAAGAAAGTAAAAATACAGCTGCAGCCCTATTCTGAACGCTTGAGAGTTAGGGATTTTTTCCCATTCCCGCATTTTCGTATTATGAATAAAATTTTGTGGGAGTATTTTCCCATCTCACCTCATTCTGAATGAAGTTCGAATTCGGAATTTGTTCCCATGGGAAAAAAGTATGCATTCTCTATCTTGAATTGTGGGAGAATTTGGTGTCTTTTTGTGGGAAAAACTCCTCAGCAAACTGTGTGGGAGTTTGAAAAAAAGTTTCAAGAACAAAATAGCCAGGCTTAAGTCCCGGTCCACACCAGAGTGATTTTATTGAAAAAATTGCATGAAATTATGCGTCTCTAGATCGACCTCCATGGTAGAGTAAAATCATAAAATTGCTGTAGTGGGGAGTTCGATTTAAGAACACCTAATTTGTTGAAATTTTTTAATGAAATTCACGCTAGTGTGGACCGGGACTAATCCCATAGTCGTTGTTTTACAGCCTGTTTCTGTATGTCGAAAGAAGAATGTGTGCGAAAGAAACACGCCCAAACTCTTGTGTGTTTTTCAAATTTATTTTGAAGCAAAAGCAAAGGTAAAATTATTTCGAAAACTAAAGTTCGGGCGTGTTTCATTCGTACACATTCATCTTTCGACATACAGAAACTGGCCATTAATGTTTTATTAAAACAACTTTAATTTATTAGTGGGAAAAATGGACGATGTTTATTAAAGGGTAAGGCAGGGAAGACTATAGTTTCAGATCTCGCCACAGATCTTCATCAATTCCCTTGTTTCGTTTTTTTCAAAAAGAAACTTTTTATAACCAAGTGTCAATTGCCCGCTCATGGCTATGACATGCGTATAAGGGGAAATTTCAAAAATTCCCACAAATCTGAAGCTTGGTGCAAAAAGTTATTCGGGTTACAAAAACCGCCTAAAGTAAAAGTTGTAGATTTAAAAATTAGCAACAAGAATGGTCTTAATAATTTTTAGAACGGAATCACCATTCATGATGTATCGTCATCTGAGAGACAAATTAAACATATGGAAAAATAAGACGCATAAGAGGCGAACCGGTTAAAATAACCACGCCATGTGATAGGTATTTCTATAAGCTTCCAAACGACACCCTCTTTGTAGTAATAGGTTCAGTCTAACCCGGTTTTTGAATCTGGACTTTCGGGTCAAATAGCCGGATAACCGGATCCGCCCCAAATGAAATTATACATTTCCGTAATCGGCTCAATATACCCTTACTCTGGCATTATAATTGCTGCAAAAATCAAAGACTAAATTGTTTGTACTGCTGTTTAATTTTCAAATAATTACGGGTTTTCGCATTTCTTGAATAGGATCGCTATTTTTGAACGTAGAACTTTGAATTTTTTCCAGATCATGTATTTTAGCTTTATGTATCAGATTCCATCAAAAAACGAATTTCGATTTTCATGTTGGTTACGTCTTCCGGCATTTATGGTGACGATTTGTTTTTTATGTACTGAAATACGAGAAAAAGAGTCATGGTTGATTCTATTAACGCCGCACAGCAAATAAAAACAAATCAATTTTAAAAGATTTTTAGGCAATAATAATTATTAGGTAATAATTAGGTAATAATTATTAAATAACTATAATATAAATATTTTTTACTGCTTTTATTAATTTTCGTTAAATATCTTTCGAGTTTTTATCAGATGACTAACTTTCTATTGAAAATCTGTTAGTCTCCTCAACGACTACGACAATGATCACACAAACGTACATACTGTTACGGAATTAGATTTAACTAATCTCCGTGTAGACGTTGTTTTATTCCCCGATACGATTTGTACCAAATAAAACAGGGTTCGTTTTAGATTACGTTTCTACAATGCTTTATTTACTTTATTACACTTATTCAGAACCGACTTTAATTACTAAGCACACAGCAAGTCTCTAGTTAGCACGCAGCTATTCTTTAACCGATCTGTTCAGTTCAACGCTTAAAACACAACTCACTCGTCATTGCCAGTTCCCCTGTATTTATACCCCAAAGTCTCCCTGTTCTAGAGTCATCTAGAACACATATGGCAACACCTCGAATCTGTGCAGCGAACACACAGACGCACATTCGCACTAAGCGAACAACCATACTCACATACATACATGGGGGGAATACAATTGGACGACAAGCACAGTAATAGGTCTGTACGATAACCCAAAAGTTTGTGCAAATTTGCACAAACTTTTACAAAATGCTGTTCGATAACAAACTTGCAAAGTAAAAGAGAGAGAATTTGGAGACAATTTTGAGAGAATATTGGAGAGTTTTGTTTATAAGTTTTTGCAAGGAAAATTTTTCTTGTAAGAACTTTGATCAGCTGATTTAAATTCGATTGCTTTATGGCGTACTTCTTGGCAAAAACATAAACGAACGTTTGGTTATTAAAATAAATAGAAATAAAAAAGGGAAAAAGTATTAAATAAATTTTGAAAAACGATCATGTAAGTGAAATAAATTATTTTGTAGTTTGTGGTGACTATTTTTTTATTTTATTATTTATTTTATTTAATCTTTTCCGCCAACTTCTTCTTCTTGTTTATCAAATCAGCTGACTTCTTGCAAGTTTTTGCAAATTGCTGTTCGATAACAATCTGCAAATTTTTTGCTTCGAGAGAGTAAAATTGGTGAAGAGAGGTTAATGAGAACTTGCTGAGTGCTTGCAAGTACTTTTCACTTGCGAAGTTATCGTACACACCTAATGAAGTAACTGCAACAACAAACAGATGCAAGAAATAAAGTGACAAACTAAACAATAATTACATGACTATGGCAAAACAAAATAAAAGCACATTAATGAAAGGTAAAGTAACATCTAGAATAATGAAGAGAGTTCTACATGGTAGTTGTTGTTGCTTAAATAAAGTAACTGCGTAATAAAAACTTTACGTTACAATTCAAATTTTTAAATTAACGGAAATTAAACTAAACTAACTTAAACCTATCAGTTACATTCGTAACATTGCCTCCCGCTTAAGCCTGTTCGTCCCGAATAGGCACAGTTCCCTCTTGGTGGTATGGGCATTGGTAACACTGCCTCCCGCTTAAGCCTGTTCCAATTCTCGTTCCGTAGTGGTGGCAACCGATTTAGATGTACCCTCTACTGCGTCAGCTTTGGTCTTTTGCTCTTCTGGACGACGTTGCCTTCTCTCCAGGAATCGTGACGTTATACCTTCTTTCTTTGTGGTCACCTTCCTAAGTGTCACCTGGTCTTCATCGGACTTGTCCTTCCTTGTTGTACGGCCGCTTTTCGATGGACCTCTCCTCGACGTACATCTTCGCTTTCTCGTCCTCGTTGCTGGATTTTTCCGCTTTCCTACGGGCCAATTGTCGGCGGCTTCCACCTTCAGCGTACGGACATCGACAGCGATCTCGCCGGATTCTGCCTTTGGGCGATGTTTGCTTTTCTCGTTGTAGCCCACACTTATCGGTATTTCCACATTGGACCAAGTCATCACACGGTGCTTTATGTCCAGGTTGATATCGAAGGCAATCATGAAGTCTACACCAAGTATGACTTCGTCCACAATATCGGCCACTATAAAATCGAAATTTACATATTTTCGACCCATACTTAGCCTTTGGTAGGCCTTTCCATGCACCGTTGTAGTCTCGCCTGTGGCCGTCCGCAATTTGACTCCATTTAACGGCAATACCTTCCCTTTTACCAAATCCGGCCTAATAATGGACTTTGTTGCACCGGTGTCCAATATCAAGGTACGCAATACACCACTGATAAAGCCTTTAACCGTTAAGTTGTGATTCTTCTGCTGGACTATGGCTATAGAAATTGTGGGACCATCGTTTTCATCATCTCCCGGCGGTGCCTCGTGATTAACAGAACATGCTGTATCTGATTCACCTGATGTCTCTCTTTCCAGATTCTTGGCCACCGGTTGGTCGTCGCTTTTTGAAGGCGGTGAGGTGGATCTGGGCCTTGCTTGTCTCAATCTGCATTCTCGGGCCAAGTGTCCAGTTTTCCGACAGTTATAACAAGTCTTTTTCGTTCTAACAGCCCCTCGTTTCACATGCATTAATGCATCTTTCAGCGGGTCGACAACGGTCTGGGAATTGTTGTCCTCAACGTCCAGCCTTCTCACGTTGTAAGCTTTAGGTTTCACCAGCATCCTCGCGGTTTCTTGGGCCAGGGCAAATGACACAGTTTCTGCAAATGTTCCTATCGGTGCCGCATACGTCGCAAATTTTATCTCTGGATCATGAATACCACTTGCAAATGTCTCAATCTTTATGCGGTCCACCAATGGATGTGTCTCTCCTGGATATGCCAATTGCGCCAACCGCTCTATATCAGCCGCAAAGTCTTGTAAGGTCTCATTTGGCTTCTGGACTCTTCCCCTTAGTTCCATTCGGTAGATCTCTTGCTTGTGTTCACTACCGTACTTACGTTCAAGAGCAGCCATTATATCTCCATAGTTATTCCTAGAAGCGGCGGGAATACTCTGTAATACGTCAGCAGCATCACCCTTCAATGCCATAAGGAGTGATACCGCCTTGTCGTTGTCGTTCCAAGAATCTCTAGCAGCCAATGTCTCGAACTGTAATTTAAACACATTTAAAGAGGTAGAGCCGTCAAACACTGGAGGCTTAATTTTTAACGCGTTATGGATAGCTCTCACTGGACCGCCTTTAATTTCCAGTTCCGACATTTTCTTTTCTATGCCCAGAATCTTCTCATCTTGAGCCAGAAATTTCTCGTCAACAGACAAAATCTTTTTATCCAACTCTTTAATTTGTACCTCCACGTTTTCTACTCTCTTTTCAATCACCATCGTGATGTTCTCGAGTTTCTCGTTAATTGTTCTAGAATTTACCTCTAATTTCTCTTCCATGCCCTTAGCGATTTTTCTAGAGTTCTCTTCTAACTTTTCCTCTAATTTTTTGGAATATTCTTCACTCTTTCTGGAATTTTCTTCCATTTTAGCATCTAATTTCTCCATCATTTTACTGGAATTTTCTTCAATCATTCTGCAGTTTTCTGCTTTCATTTCCATCATAAGTCTAGAAGTTTCTTCATTCTTTCTAGACATCTCTTCTAACATTTTACTGGAATTTTCTTCCATTTTAGCATCTAATTTCTCCATCATTTTGGAATTTTCTTCACTTTTCTTATTCATTTCCTGCATAATCATAGCCAGCATTGATTTCAAATCGTCACCCCTGGCAGCTACCGACGAAACTTCCTCAACACTGTATTCTCCCTTTGCCGGTAACTCTACTTCCTCCTTACCGTCGAACTCATATTCATCGATGTTCATTCCACGGCGCTCGAACTCTTCTAACATGGGTTTTTGTAGTTCGGCCTTGTTGCCAGTAGAACACAACTCCAACTTACTTAGCTCCTTCTTCAAGTCTTCCACTAGTAGATCCTTAAACTTCATTGTAGGATGATCGTAATCCCACTTCTGACACCAATTGTTACGGAATTAGATTTAACTAATCTCCGTGTAGACGTTGTTTTATTCCCCGATACGATTTGTACCAAATAAAACAGGGTTCGTTTTAGATTACGTTTCTACAATGCTTTATTTACTTTATTACACTTATTCAGAACCGACTTTAATTACTAAGCACACAGCAAGTCTCTAGTTAGCACGCAGCTATTCTTTAACCGATCTGTTTAGTTCAACGCTTAAAACACAACTCACTCGTCATTGCCAGTTCCCCTGTATTTATACCCCAAAGTCTCCCTGTTCTAGAGTCATCTAGAACACATATGGCAACACCTCGAATCTGTGCAGCGAACACACAGACGCACATTCGCACTAAGCGAACAACCATACTCACATACATACATGGGGGGAATACAATTGGACGACAAGCACAGTAATATGTGTGTTCGTTTACTCAAAATTTGTACAAATTGTTACTGGATGTTGTTCGTTTACTCTACAGTATAATGCAAAAGACCTTAACCGATTACAAGAAGTTACTGAACTTGTACAAATTTGTACAAATTGTTGAGTAAACGAACACACCTAATGACGTACTACAACAACAAACAGATGCAAGAAATAAAGAAGTGACAAACTAAACAATAATTACATGACTATGGCAAAACAAAATAAAAGCACATTAATGAAAGGTAAAGTAACATCTAGAATAATGAAGAGAGTTCTACATGGTAGTTGTTGTTGCTTAAATAAAGTAACTGCGTAATAAAAACTTTACGTTACAATTCAAATTTTTATATTAACGGAAATTAATAGGCTGTTTATATTAGAGCTTTTTGCGGGGTTAACCTTCTTTATGAGGATTTGTTTGACGTATATGTAATGGAATTGACATTTAAAACCCAGTGGGTTTGTTAAATCCGGTTATATATAAACGTACTATAAACTAAACTAACTTATAGTACGTTTATATATAAGCGGATTTAAAAAACCGACGGGGTTTCAAATGCCAATTCCTTTACGTATACGTCAAGTAAATCCTAATTAAGAAGGTTAACCCTGCAGAAGGCTATAATATAAACATGGCCTTAAATCTATCAGTTACATTCGTAACAATACGTAGTTAATCCCTGTTAAGAATAAAATTCATAAAATGCCATGATTTTCAAGTATTTACCGAAAATATGGTTTATTTTGGAACTTCCATGACATTTCGAAAACATTTATTTGACAACTTGCATTACATGTAGTTATTGGTTCTCGTTATTTTTATTGGACTACGTGGGTTAATTTTTTCTTTATACGCCTTATCTTGTCTTAAATTAGTCGTCCAACTAATTTTTGCCAAAATCCCGACATTTTTATCATAATTATCAGCCATTTTTCATAAATTAATACAGAAAAAATTTAGTTTTCTTGATTCGAAAACAATTACTTGACAAACTGTATATGCCAAATTATTGTTTTGATTGTAAAAAATGCAAGAAGCTACTTCTTTTTACTACGAGAACAATTTTTCCTTTATGATATTGAAAAATAGTAGATTCTTGCAGTTTTGGAACAGACCATTGATTTAAAGGTATACAAATGACCTCTTAACAATTCTATTAATTTTTGTTGCCAAAATAATTTTTAAAAACTAATGTTTTTGTTTGTCATAATACCGATTAGGCGTAAAAATATGTCAATATAATAAATGTGAATATGTAATAATACACAAAAATATTTAAAAATCAAGAAAAATATCCGAAATTATCTTTTTGATTTTTTTTAAATATGCAAAATGCGATGGCGATTATTAGGAATAAGTAAAACTAGGGATATACTCGTTAAACCCCTAACTCAAATTATTCCGATTGGATATCAACATACAATTTTTAAATTCGTTAGTCCATATTTACATTCGGCTATTTTCCTTGCGGCAATTGTCAGTTTGTCAATGAGAGAGGGTGTTGAGAGGCAAAGGGTTACCATATGCCTCACCTCTCTCTCCATCGAACTGACAATTGCCGAAAGGAAAATTGCCTAATGTAAATATGGACTAACGAATTTAAAAATTGTATGTTGATATCCATTTACACATTTTGTATTATAAAACAAAATTATTGCCCCCAAAAGTATGCTATAATAATTTAGTGTAACAAATTTCGAATTTTGAAATTTCTTCTCCCATTTCTTGCTGTTCCCACGTCGTTGAAAATATGGAAAGCGTGGGAATGGGAAATGTAAAAATTATATTTTTAATTCCTTCAAAATGGTTTATTTTGCGTTTTCAAATCCACCAGATAGTAAAAGAACACATGTAATAATTAAATTGTTGGCTTTTTATACCATTTTAGTAATCAGAATTGTGGAATAATTGGTTCCCTATCGTTTTCAGTAGTTTTGTCAGTTTTGTCATTGATTTCGACCGAAAGAATGATGTTCCTGACGTAATTTTGTCATGATCGTAATTAGTGTCCCTTTGTAGGCAATTTGAATTTATTTTCGAATTTTGAAGTTATTTTCTAACAAATGACTATGAAAAATCATTAACGGTTATGTCCAGAGTACGTACAAACAATTTAATGATATTTGCACTTAACCGGATTTAATAAACCAACTGAGTTTCAAACGTCAATTCCATAGCGCAAACGTCAAATAAATCCTCATGAAGAAGGTTAACCCGACAAAAAGCTCTAGTGCAAACGCCATTTCAGTATATAAATAAGCTAACCGGGTGTTGAAAATATATACAGGGCGATTATGAATGTCAACTACCCGTGAGTTTTTGCCTTTGTGCCGTTTCAACTTTAAGGAGTAAGTGAGAAAACTCACGGGGAGTTGACATTCCTAATTGGTGAGTTTGGCAATATAGTTCCTGGAGCGGATCGATCTTTCTAGTTCCTTTTGGGAAACGGAACTAGTTCCTTAATATAGTTCCGAGAGCGATATAGTTCAATGAATCTTTCTCTTTCATCGTTCTTTCTCTTGTGCCATACATTGAAAATAAAACATGAACATTTTTGAACTTTAGGAGAGAGAGGAGGTGAAGGAGCTCCCTTTCTCCCTTCTTACCTATAAAGTCAAATCATTTTCATGCAAATTTTCATAGTCTGGCACAAGACTTGCTATTTCCTTTGTTCCAAATAGTTCCGAGACCGATATAGTTCAATGAATCTTTCTCTTTCGTCGTTCTTTTAATTTCCTTCGTTCCAAATAATTCCGAGGGTGAAGCAGTTTAACGAATCTTTCTCTTTCTTTGTGTTATCATCTTTTGGTGGATGAATTGACATAAAAATAATGGCTATATCACACCATATGCCTTTTCACATGTATGTTGTCACTTTGGGTATACTAATATACAGGCCACCTGATGTCATGCATGTGAAAAAGCATATGGTGTGATGTAGCCATAAATAATTTGCAGCGATGTAACTCTAAAGCCACACGCTGAAACTTTCATACGAAACTTTCCCATTATTTTGGCGTTCTTAGGTCGAGTTTCCCACTACAGTAATTTCATAAAATTACTTTACTCTAAAGCTACTCGCTGAAACTTTCATACGAAACTTTCCCATTATTTTGGAGTTTATAGATCGAGTTACGTACTAAAGTAATTTTATGAAATTACTGTATTGGGGAACTCGGCCTTAAGGCCTGCGTGCATAACTCTAAAGCCACATGCTGAAATTTTCATACAAAACTTTCCCATTATTTTGGAGTTTATAGATCGAGTTCCATACTAAAGTAATTTCATGAAATTACTGTATTGGGGAACTCGACCTAAGAACACCAAAATAATGGGAAAGTTTCGTATGAAAGTTTCAGCGTGAAGCTTTAGAGTAAGCTGCCTCGCCTGGTTGCCTTCCTACTTCATTTATGACATAATAAATATAAAAGAATAAAGAAGGCCGAGCAAATTTCGGACAAGGTTGCCCCTTTCGTTTTTATTCTTTTATTAGAAGCAAGCAAGGTATGTACGCAGGCCTTAAGAACGCCAAAATAATGGGAAGGTTTCGTATGAAAGTTTCAGCAGTATAGACTTGCCCCTGATAAAACTTGTACCGTCGTATTGCGGACTGTGAATACAATTTGTTACAACAAAAATCAAAGCGATTCGAGAGCAGGTCCTAAACTGAACATTTCCGAAACTTTGTGTGGGAGGTACCCGAAGAAGTGGACCGATTGAGTCCATATTGGAACCTCATTTAAGTCTGGTAGAAATTTCACGATGTACAAAATATGGGCCAAATTGGTTACTCCGTTCAAGAGTTATCGTGCGCACAAATTTTCCGAACATTTTCGAACTTTTGTGGGGGAGGTACCGGAAGGAGTGGACCGATATAACCCATCTTCGAACTTAAACTAAGTTTGGGCAAAATATTACGAAAGCCAAATTTTGGACCGAATCGGTTGATCCATTCGGGAGTTATCGTGCGCACCAGCCAGACAGACGGACGGACATGGCTAAATCAACTCCAAATTGTCTGAAACACATTTCGTCCAAACATACTTGGGGTCTAAAACCATTATTTCGATGAGGCACATTTTGCCCGTATGAAAGTGTATATACCCTCGTTAGCATATATGCTCTTTTCCTTTTTAGTCCCAATTTACATTGGGCGAGTTTACTTGCGGCAATTGTCATTTTGTAGGAGAGAGAGGTGAGGCATATGGTAACCCTTTGCCTCTCAGCACCCTCTCTCACCTACAAACTGACAATTGCCGCAAGTAAACTCGCCTAATGTAAATTGGGACTTATTCTTTTATCAGAAGCAAGCAAGGTAAGCAGGCGAGGCAGCTTATGTACGCAGGCCTTGAGAAACCCAAAAAGAAAAGAAATAGAAACAATTTGGTGTATGTAATTTATTTATCTTTATTTTCAAATCCTTGTTGTAAAGTTGGTGGGTCTCAAAGAAACAAAACTTTACCTTTATGCGTGAGTCGTTAACGAATGCGAAAAAACAAACAAACGGAATGACAAATTTAATTATACCCTCCATATGGTGGAGGGTATAAAAACACGTTGTTATGCCTTGTTCAGACTGACGGTAATTCGCTCTCTATTCGTTGTTCGACCCCAAATTACGGTATAATTACTTCATTTCCCATACAAACGATTTTTGTACATTGTTCAATTTAAATTTCTCTCAGAATGACGAAAAAATATGTCCCATCTCTAACAAATGAGAGAATTTATCGAAATATATTATGCCATGTTCATACCAGTATTTGAATCACGTTGTTCGCTCTCATAATTACGTACACGTATTAACCCGTTCATACGACATGGTACACAATTCATAGCAACATGATTCATATTTTCATACTTTTTATTTACAGATTTTAAAGAAAGTTTCAGTTAAAAGACGAGTAAAATTAATTGATATGAACTGTAAAAATATTTGTCTTTGTTTCAGATATCTATTTAATATTAAATAATATTATTTTCATTCATGTTTTCTATTTTTTCTCATAATTTTGGTGTTTTCAGAACATTTTTTATTTTTCTATTTTCAAAATTAACGAGAGAGAGAGGCCTGCCAAAATAACTTTTTGGTATACAGACTTTCTGGCAGGCATTTAATTTTTGTTTCTAAATTTGTACGCCAATTTGAAACGATGGACAAGAAATGCAACTGCAATGAAAGAGAAGACAGCATTTGCTATGATTTGAATGTATACTAGTCGTCAAAGCGTTAACTTTTCAATCATGATTTGCAGTTTTTCTAAAAATTTTTGGGTTTTAAATAAATGTTTAAATTTTGTATTTTTCCTGTCATAATTAATTTATTTCGATAAATTCTCTCATTTGTTAGAGATGGGACATATTTTTTATCGTCGTTTGGTGAGTGATTAGAGCTGAACAAAGTACAAAAATCGTCCTTCGCTCACCAAAATTTTGTATGGGGAATTAAGTAATTAATTTGTCGTTCGGGGTTGAACGACGAATAGAGAGCGAACAACGTTCGGTATGAACATGGCATTAAAGTACAGTACACATTAGAGCTGGCAAACCATAGATATTCCCAACATTAGATATTTTCGATATAATGTTTCAAAATATCGATTGCTATCGATATTATCGTTAAGTTGTCATCGCCATTAATTTGGAGATGAAAATAGCGGAAATGTCAATGATTTTCTTGGAATTATGCAAAAGTAGTTCACAGAAATGTAAAGGAGAATAAACAACTGCTTTTGTTTTATAAAAAATTTAAAAAAAATACATTTTATTTTACCGAAAAATGTGTACGTGTGACTACGGACTTACTTTTTAACACACACATAACCGAAAAGCAGCAAAATTTCTATTTATTTCAATGGATTTCAGGTTAGGGTATTTTATTCCGATAATATCGATAGGCAAAACTATCTATCGATATTGAATTTTTAAATAATAATCGATATTATCGATAGTGACATCGATTTTTTGCCAGCTCTAGTACACATTGTCAGTTTTGAATGACGATTTTTTCCAATTATCGATAACTGTCCAACCGTCCAGCAACCACAAAATGTTTTGTGGTTGCATGACAAAAATGAACGGCCACACTAGCAAGCAACAACAAAGCTGTCATTCAAAACTGACAATGTGTACCCAGCTTAATTATGACAGAAAAAATATAAAATTTAAAAATATATTAAAAACCCAAATATTTTTAGAAAAAATGCAAAACGTGAATGAAAAGTAAACGGTTTAAAGACTAGTATACATTCAAATCATAGCAAATTTTTCTTCTCTTTTACTACAGCTGCATTTCTTGTCCATCGCTTTAAATTCGCGTACAAATTTAGAAACAAAAAATCAAATGCCTGCCAGAAAGTCTGTATACCAAACAGATATTTTGGCAGGTCTCTCTCTCGATAATTTTGAAAATAGAAAAATTAAAAAATTTACTGAAAGCACCAAAATTGTGAGAAAAAAATAGAAAAGATGAATGAAAATAATCAGCCCAATCATGAATGAAATTTCCGTGCGGAATTTCTCTCTTTTCTCTTCTCTCCTATCACAATCAAAAAATCCGCACGGAAAAAAATCCGATGGAGAAAAAGTAGGTATCATGGTGCCTCACAAACATGTGTTTTTCTCAAAAAAAATCTCCCTTGCAAAACTGAAGGGAGATTACAAAAAAAGTTGGTATTTCCCAAAAAATTTTTACAAAACATGCAAAATAAACAGTTTATTGTTGAAAACAGTGGATAAATGCATATTTTTAATTATTTTTATTTCAAAATTCATATTTTTTTCAATTTTTGCCATATTTTTATTAAAAACACTCGTTTTTAATACATTTGTGATAGTGGCAGTTCCACAGCACAATGCACTGTTTCCTTGGAATTTTCCAATCTTATTTTATGTTTTTCGTAATAAGTAACATCTTCTGAATATGTTTGATGTGTAAAAGTGTAATTTATTTGATTAAATTTGTTTATTTTGTCTAAAAACACAGTGCTGCCAAATTCAATGATTATTTTTCTCACATTATTCATGATAGGAGGAATGTTCTCTCGAGAAAAATCTATTCCGCGAGAACTGCATTCCGCAAGAATATTCATGATTGGGCTGAATATTATTTAATATTAATTAGATATCTGAGAGAAGGACAAATATTTTTTCAGTTTATGTCAATTAATTTTACTCGTCTTTTGGCTGAAACTTTCTTTAAATTCAGTAAACAGAAGTATGAAAATATGAATCATGTTGCTATGAATTGTGTATCATGTCATATGAACGGGTTACTAGGCGTTTACACCAGACAGTTTGTCTTCAAATACAACTCTGATTTACTAACACATACATACATTTGTCGTTTGTCTCCCAGCTGTCCATCATTTTTTCACAGACAGTAAGGAAGACAAATTTTTTGCATTTTTGTAAAAATAAGTGAGATAATAATTGAAATGTGTTGAAAACAAAAGAACATGAACAAAAACAGAATATGTGAACGGAAAACAAAAATATGTCGATGATTTTCATTCAAAATTTTTCAACTGTTTTTGCAGTTGTCGAGACGCCTACGTCACACAGGCAAGTTGTGGGATTTTGACAATCAATACATGAAGTCAACTGTCCTGTCATTTGTAAACGCAGGGTTAATTAGTGTACATAATTATGAGAGCGAAGAACGTGATTCAAATGCTGGTATGAACATGGCATTATATTACTCTACGAACGAAGAAAATATTAATCCCATCTCTAACAAATGAGAGTATTTATCGAACAAATGAGAGAATTTATCGAGAAAAATAAATATGACAGCCCAAAATAGAAAAAAATACATACATATATTCAAATTGCAAAAGTTTTTAGAAAATATGTTAAAGATTAATGAAAAGTGAGTTACCAAACGGTTAAAATGCTTTCAATAGGAGGTTCAAAGTGTTTTCTATTCCCTTCATGGTACGTTTGAGGTCCATGTGTTCATAATTGCCTAAAAAAACTTGGAAACAATAAAGTAACAAATAGACAAAAGTATGTATATCAAAAAGTAATGTTGACATGTCTCTCTTCTGTTGATTTAAAAAATTGAAAAATAAAAAACGAAATGAAAAATACCAACTATTGAAAGAAAAAATAGAAAACATGAATGAAAACTGTGCAGGAAAGACAATTCTTTTTTTTTTTTTTGTTGATTTCAAATCATATTACGTGTTTTTTCCTTAAATATCCATTTAGTAGTATGAACGGGTTAACAGGGTGTTTTTGTAAAATTGCTTGCCTGTCACACGAACCGTTCGGACTAAAACGTATACGCTCAAAATTTGGTTCTTGTAAAATTTTACGAACCATTCGCTTTTATTTAAAAGCTTTCGTCTATTTCAGAAAAGCTTTTATATTTCAGGGTTTTCATGATACTGTAAGGGGAGAAATATCCAAATTTAGGAGAAAACTTCCCTTTGATTTTGTTTATAAATTTTATTAATTTATACTGGGACATGAATAAGTCGCAATGCAGTATTCGTCCTCAGTTTCTCTATTGCAATGTAGCCTTAAGGCTTCCAATGTCTAAGAGAATATTATTTTTTTATATTTTATTGGTTTTTTCCAAATAAAACAAATTGTTTACAAGTTTACCACTTTATTGGTCTGCAGCTCGATCACAATAGAAAGAATAAAAATCATTTCTATGACCAGCTGGACATCATTAAAATCTTTAACATCGTTTAGAACTTATCTACTATTCAATGTACGTTAATATATTAATACGATAAGTAACAACAAATATTGAGTCTATATTGATCTGCAATCTGTAACAATGTAATAGCTACTTTGCATAAATATCGAGTGTTTGAGAACAATTGAGCAAAAGAGAAAACAAACAGATATATTGTCGTTAAGTTTAATATTTGTGAGAACATTGACGAAAACAATGCAATAACAATTATAATAACTTGTTCGTTAAGTTCAGAAGAAGAAGCATATTTATTGAGTAAATGAGAAAGTTATTTAGTTGCTCCTTCGAGTGAAATTATTTAAACTCTGTAACGAAACATCGTTTAACATTGGATGTAAACATTGGACGTTAACATTAACATGAGAATGACGTTAAGATACATATGTATAAATGTTGTTGAAAAGAAGATGTTAAGTAACATTATTTATCTTCATAATAATATGTATTTAGTTATAGTCATGATATAAAATATTGTAATAAATAGTGAAACGGGCCGCTACAACCTCCCCCTCTGTTGCATTAATCGTCCCGATGATGCAAACAGGATACCATCACTTCTTATTCTTCAGACGCAAAGATCTTCTCAAGGCTGGCGGTTGGGATTGTTGATTTATATATTGACCAGCTTGATGATTGTTTAGATGTGGTTGGTTTTGACCCTCTTCATTTTTCCCGCGTTGGCTGCCTGACTGTTTATGGCGTCTTCCGTCTTGAAGTTGACTATTTAGTTGTTTATCTGGACCCTCTTGTTGTTCTTGGCGTTTTCTGCCTTGGTGTAAAAACTGTTTCTGACCTTGTGGAAGGTATTGTTGTTGCTGCTGACGTTGGCCATCTTCATGTTGTGGGCAATTTGGTTGCTGCATACATTGTTGTCGTTGAGGATTTTGCTGTTGAAAGCGTTGTTGTTGGTTATGATGTTGTTGACGATCTTCTTGTTGAAAGCGTCGTTGTTGGCTATGTTGTTGTTTTTGACGGTCTGGTTGTTGAAAGCGTTGTTGCTGTTCTGTGTTGCTTTTAGATGGGCGACCCCTTTTTCGTTTAGGATATATTGGTATTTCCTTCCCGCCTTCATATGGAGTTAATGCTGGTTCAGGTTCGGTTGTTGTAGCTATGACGTAACAATTAGATCCTTTCTTATCCTTTATAATGTACGGTCCATCTCTACGAGGCGCGAATTTGGAAGTTATGCCATCTTTTGCTTTGCTTAACATATGTGTAGCAATCAGAACTTTATCACCGATTTGAAAATCTGGTTGCAATCTACGTTTCTTATCAACGAAGTCCTTGTTCCTGTCCTGCATCTTGATTTGCGACTCATTTGCAATTTCCAATGTATTGGCGAGTTTTAGAAGATGAGGCGTTATCTGTGGAACAAAGTTTTCTGCCAAAACAATAGCTTTAAAATCATAATGGACTTCTGTAGGCGTTCTCAGCTCTCTTCCAAATGTGAGATAAGCTGGTGTTTGACCTGTACTATCACATTTTGCAGTGTTCATAGCAAATCTGATTGTGGGTAAAAACGTATTCCAATTCCTGTGATCCTTTCCCACGTAGATACTTATTTGGGTTTTGAGATCACGGTTTCTCCTTTCTACTGGATTTGATTGTGGATGATAAATAGGAGTAAAAGTCTGTTTTATACCAAGACAGTACGTTAGTTTCTGCATCAAAGCCGAAATGAATTGTGTTCCATTGTCTGTGTGTATCCTGCGGGGAACCCCATATCTCAGTATAACTTCGTTCAGCAATGTCAATGCACAATTTTCTGCTGATGCTTCCTTCAGAGCGAATACTTCCACCCATCTACTACAAATATCTTCTACTATCAGTATCCATTGGTGTCCTTCAGCCGTTTTTGGTAGAGGCCCAAAAAGATCAACTGCCAAAATTTCAAAGCGTTTGTTACTGCTTACAGTTTGTAGTAATCCACACGGTTTCAGATTCGTTGGTTTGTAGCGTTTACATTCTTCGCAGGCTTTCACATAAGTTGCTATATCCGAACGAATACCTGACCAGTAAAATAGTGGAATGATTCGATTTATGGTTTTGTCGATTCCATAATGTCCTGATAGTGGATCCTTGTGATACTTTTCCAAAATTTGGTTATGCAGAGATTTCGGTAATACCAATTGACCATTTTCTGAGTCTTGTTCAGAACAATATCTGTATAGAACTCCATCTATCATTATGTAACCCCGATTAGTATGCCTTGTTACATTTTCGTCGTCGTTTTCAAAGGACATTATTATATCTTTCAGCTTGTCGTCTTCCAACTGAGCTTTTCGAAAATCTTCTAATCCTTCTGTGGGAAAATCTATGTCTATTGAGTAACATGCACAAGATTCAATGCAGAGTTCATTCTCACACGGTGGTCGTGATAAAGTGTCAGCTATGACGTTTTGTTTGCCTGGTGTGTAGTTGAACTTCAAATTGTAGCTTTGTAATAATAATGACCATCTGGCTAATCTACCAGTGGGTGATTTCAGTGAAAAAAGCCACTTAAGTGGTTGATGATCTGTAAGGACCGTAACTTCGGATCCTTCGATGTATCCTCTAAACTTCTGCACTGCCCATACTACAGCTAGTGCTTCACGTTCTGTCGTGGAGTAGTTCCTTTCTGCTGCTAGAAGGAGTCGGCTAGCGTATTCTATTGGATGCTCGTTTTCCTTCTCCCCCTGGAGTAGTACAGCCCCGATCGCGTAATTGCTAGCGTCGGTTCTTAGAAAAAATGGCTGATTCTCTTTTACTTGCTGCAACACTGGTGGAGATGTAAGCATTTCCTTTAACTTCTCAAAGGAGTTGTTCTCTTCTTCTTCCATACTGCTTTCTTCTTCGTAAGATTGGATAATGGTTTTGATATTTTGGCGAAATCTGGGATGAATCTACGAAACCAGGAGCAAGTTTGCAAGAATGACATTAGCTGCTTAACATTTTTGGGAATTGGCCGCTTTAAAATTGCTGCAGATTTGTCAGGATCGATCTTTATTCCATCTTTTGTGAGAATATGCCCCAAATACTTCACCTCGGCTTTACAGAAAAAGCATTTTTCGCTGTTTAAATGAAAGCCAATATTCTTTAATTTTTGAAAGACTTGAGCAAGATCTTCAATATGAGACTGGAAACTTTCTGAGCAAATGATAATATCGTCCAGATAGGCCAGAATTAATATGTTTGGTAGACTGGAACGAAATTTATCTATGACTCGCTGAAATGTTGCAGGAGCGTTTTTAAGACCGAACGGCATTCTGTTAAAAGCAAAAATTCCGAATGGTGTTGTGAAAGCTGTTTTGAGTTTGTCTTCTTCTGACATGCTAATCTGCCAATAGCCTGATTTTAAATCCAACGTCGACATGAATGGCGTGGTTTTTGCTGCATGTAGAAGGTCTTCCATACGTGGGAGTGGATATGTATCTGTTGTCGTTATGGCGTTTAGTTTCCTGTAATCGACGCAGAAACGAATGGTGTTGTCCTTTTTGGGAATAAGCACCACAGGAAATGCCCATGGAGACTCAACTTCTTCTATGATACCTTTCTCCAACATATTATTGATTTCGACCTTTAATTTCTCCTTCATGGCAGGTGAAATTCTGTATGGTGGATTGGAAATTGGGGCATGTGTTCCTGTTTCGATTTTGTGGACAATGCCTTTAATTGGAGTGCAGATATTTTCAAAAATGTCTTTATTAGAATTCAGAAAATCCAACAAGATTTGTTTTTCATCTGATTTCAAACTAGATTTTTCTTCCTCGCATATTTTGAAATCGATGGAGTTTAGTTCGAAACCAATAGGGCTACAGACTGTCGAATTCTTCCTAGCTTTCTTTAATGGGGGAAACAAGTCTGGCTGATTCGGCATCTGGAAATCGTTGGGCAAAGTGTCTGAAAACATTCTGAGCAAACCACCAGGGGAATAATCTTCAGGTTTCGAGTAAATTTCACCTAATGTGGGGGGTTCTTCTTCATAATTTGATTCAAACCAGTTCATGAAATCGTTTATGTTTGATGCCATTTTTGGATTTTCCTTTCTAATTATAGTCTGATTGACTTTTATGTCCTTTAAATCAGACGATTTAGTTTTGAATGAAAATACTTCTTTTGGCGAGTCTTTAAAATACCAGATCCTTTGAGCCAAATCCATCACTATACCAGCCTGTTCGAGAAAATCAATTCCTAGCAGAGTTCTGTTATTCCTGGCATTCGGGAAACATATGAATCTGATAAGTTTTAACCTTTTTCCGATCATAATTTTGACGACAGTGGAACAAACAATTTCTTTTCGTACCACTCCATCAGCCAATGTTATTTCGGCGTACACTTTTTGAAATTCTTCCTTCATCTCCACTAGTTTTTTGAAAAGGTGATAACCGGCAACACTAGTCCTAGCGGCGGTATCTAAATAGGCTTCACCTTTGAGACCATTGACATTGACGTCTACTATAGGTACGTTGTGGCCAATTATTGTCGTTTGTACACTATTAAAATCCAAAAGTTTAGGGCTTTCCATGACATTTCGGTTGTTACAAGTTGGACAATTTGAACGATAATAACCAATAGCACCACATCCATAGCAGCTGAGTTTGGTTTCTTCGGATTTTCCCCGCTTTTCCATCTCGATGCGTTTATAGCAAACGTCAGCTGTATGGTTTTTCTTTCTGCAGTACGAACAACGTGACTGAGACTTTTCCTTTGCATCAAATTTATGGGACGAAGTGGCCATTTTACTTTCATTT
Organism: Musca autumnalis; assembly: GCF_047663935.1. Taxonomy (NCBI): domain Eukaryota; kingdom Metazoa; phylum Arthropoda; class Insecta; order Diptera; family Muscidae; genus Musca; species Musca autumnalis. Next base: position 152,951,360 of record NW_027411977.1, read on the forward strand.
ATGGACATTTCTATGTCCCGTGCTTTATAAAGCAATTCTTGGAAAGTTTTTACGCTCTCTCGAGGTATTTTTTCCCGAATTTGTATCGAAATCTGCGAAAAGATCATGTTTATAATTGTGCTTTCAGGTAGCCTTTCTTTTAATTGAGCGAAAAGACTCCTTTTACGGCAAACAAAAGCGTCAGTCGACTCATATGGTCGCTGTTTATCTTGGAAGATTTCCGCATAGATCCTCCAATCTGGTTTTGGGGGAGAAAACGCGTTTCGAAGTAGTTCAATGGCTTCGCTGAAAGTTTTGGCCTCATACTGGACACCTTGCCACCAAGAGGATGCATAACCTTCTAAAAGAAGTGGAAAGCTCCGAAGGGCCCTTTCATCCGAAACATTTTCGGCTTCCTTGAAAACTAGGATAGTCGCTATAAAGTCTTCTACTTTTGACGTATTTTTACCACCATTAAAACGCGAGCTACATGAGCTGAAACTTGTTTTTATCTCCTGACGAGCGTTAATGCTTCCTATTAAAGAAGACAGCTGACTCAAATCGGAGATATTGAGACTCACAGGGGCATTACTTGAAGCTGAGCTGGACGGACAAGAATTCGCATTAGATTGGTTTGATGCCGCATTTTGCTTGCTACCAGATGGTGCAGTAGAAAGAGTAGATTGGGGGTTAGGGGAATTTATTGGGGAGCTAAATTCGTCAGAACGATTTTCCTGTTCTGCGAGGGGAATCATGGCACTTATATAATTCATAGTTGTTCTCGGCATTTTAATTTTTCTTAGTTTCTCTACCAAGAACCAAATAACCACCACAATAAATTTCCACAAAACTCTAATTTTCTCCAAATAACTTCCTTTCAACACTCGTTAATTTTCTTAAAGCAACAAACAACACTTTATGCGCAGGAGTCAGCAGTTTAGTTGAAGTTTCTTGTGTTGAACAACAACGCTTTGATGACACAACCAAACAACGAACACTTTTGTTACACAACAACGATGTTGATGGCGAAAATGACCAAATTCTTAACAAAAATTCACTCCAGTTGTAAGGCAAAAATTTATATTTCAGCTCCAAATATTTTATTCACGATGGGCGCCAGTTGTAAGGCGCAAAAATTGTTTCTCAGCTTCAAATAATTATTTCACGTTGGGGCGCCAGTTGTAAGGGGAGAAATATCCAAATTTAGGAGAAAACTTCCCTTTGATTTTGTTTATAAATTTTATTGATTTATACTGGGACATGAATAAGTCGCAATGCAGTATTCGTCCTCAGTTTCTCTATTGCAATGTAGCCTTAAGGCTTCCAATGTCTAAGAGAATATTATTTTTTTATATTTTATTGGTTTTTTCCAAATAAAACAAATTGTTTACAAGTTTACCACTTTATTGGTCTGCAGCTCGATCACAATAGAAAGAATAAAAATCATTTCTATGACCAGCTGGACATCATTAAAATCTTTAACATCGTTTAGAACTTATCTACTATTCAATGTACGTTAATATATTAATACGATAAGTAACAACAAATATTGAGTCTATATTGATCTGCAATCTGTAACAATGTAATAGCTACTTTGCATAAATATCGAGTGTTTGAGAACAATTGAGCAAAAGAGAAAACAAACAGATATATTGTCGTTAAGTTTAATATTTGTGAGAACATTGACGAAAACAATGCAATAACAATTATAATAACTTGTTCGTTAAGTTCAGAAGAAGAAGCATATTTATTGAGTAAATGAGAAAGTTATTTAGTTGCTCCTTCGAGTGAAATTATTTAAACTCTGTAACGAAACATCGTTTAACATTGGATGTAAACATTGGACGTTAACATTAACATGAGAATGACGTTAAGATACATATGTATAAATGTTGTTGAAAAGAAGATGTTAAGTAACATTATTTATCTTCATAATAATATGTATTTAGTTATAGTCATGATATAAAATATTGTAATAAATAGTGAAACGGGCCGCTACAATACTTATTTTGCTAATTTTGCATTGTCATCTGCACTAAAATGTGTTACTTGATGGCAACCCCGATAAACAGATGACAAACAAAAAATAAGAAAAAAAATATGTGTGTTCGTTTACTCAAAATTTGTACGAATTGTTACTGGATGTTGTTCGTTTACTCTACAGTACAATGCAAAAGACCTTAGTCGATTACAAGAAGTTACTGGATTTGTACAAATTGTTGAGTAAACGAACACACACAATTATATCTCTGTTCCAGAACTAAAAAGTTTTTACAATTTTTACGACTTTTACACATTTTGCGTTCCCGTACACAAAATTTATATGAAAATCGTTTACGACTTTTACAACTTATACGACTTTTACCACTTTATAAAGTACGGGAACAAGCCATATTATTATCATTATTATCACAATTATTTTTGGACAAATTTGTCCCAATTTACATTGGGCGAGTTTCCTTGCGGCAATTGCCATTTTGTAGGAGAGAGAGGTGAGGCATATGGTAACCCTTTGCCTCTCAGCACCCTCTCTCACCTACAAACTGACAATTGCCGCAAGTAAACTCGCCTAATGTAAATTGGGACAAATTTGTCCAAAAATAATTGTGATAATAGGTCTGTACGATAACTTCACAAGCGAAAACTACTTGCAAGTACTCAGCAAGTTTTCAGTAACGTCTCTCCACCGATTTTACTCTCTCGAAGCTAAACATTTGCAGATTGATATCGAACAGCAGTTTGAAAAAACATGCAAGAAGTCAGGTGATTTGTAGAAGAAGTTGGAGGAAAACATTAAATAAATAAATAATAAAATAAAAAGTAGTCAACACAAACTACAAAATAAGATATTTTATTTACATTATCCATAATTTATTTAATATGTTTCCCTTTTTTTCTATTTATTTTAATAACCAAAAGTTTGTTTATGTTTTTGCCAAGAAGTCCGCCACAAAACATTCGAATTTAAATCAGCTGATCAAACTTGCAAGTTCTTATAAGAAAAATGTTCCTTGCAAAAACTTATAAACAAAACTCTCCAAAATTCTCTCACTATTGTCTCCAAATTCGCTCTCTTTTACTTTACAAGTTTGTTATCGAACAGCATTTTGTAAAAGTTTGTGCAAATTTGTACAATCTCTTTGGTTATCGTACAGACCTAATATAAAGAAACGGATGTACATATCGCGTGTGCTTCTAAGTCCGTGTTTAGACACACAAATTTTGCGGGAAAGTAAATTCAGTTTTTAGGCAATAGGGGGTAGGAAAGAGTATTGAGCAGCTCTTTTCTCTCCCAAAAAACTCAATTTACTTTCCCGAGAAATTTGTGTGTCTAACACAGACTAAGGAAATAAATAAAATTGCATTCCCCTCCAGTTATTTTGTGCCTTTTATTACTCAAATTATTTAATTTTCATTCAAAACGATGGGTATTTTCCATTCGTTTATTTTTGACGTATTCGTTCGTCTGATTTTGTTACGAAAGTAGTATTAATTCTTTCCTAAATTTTTTTTTATGGCTAAATTAATTGCCTTCATTGTTTACTTTTTTATACTTATGATAAAATATTGTATTGTTTACTCTTTATTGTGATTAAAATTTTTTATTGTAAGTTTTTTTTTACTTGATAGTAAGGATATGTTTTGTATGACGCGTAAAATATGTTGTGTTCAATTTTGTGTTAGAACTATTTTTGCTCGTTTATTCGAGTAGGTTTTAGTAGTTTTTCTGTGTGTATTGTGGATATATTAACTGCTATTTTCGCTAATTGTTTTGTCATTAGTGAGCTGTAGTAGTTAATATATGGTCTGTTCCTTTACTTTTGAAAATGGCAAAACCGGCAAAAGTAGTAAAAGTTGTCCCACATGAAATTTTATGGTGTCTGAAGTAAAGGAACGCTTTTCGAGTAAAAAGTAAAAAAAAACATGAAGATTCTTGCACGTAAAGGAACAGAGGTATAGTTATCCCAATGCCTATTTGTTTAAATGTCTTATCCTGGCCGTCAAAGTTGTTTTGCACGTACTATTCATTTTGTTGTTAGATTAATGTCACTTTCATTTTTTATTTTTTTTTTTTATTTTTATTGTTAGTTGTCACTTAATTTCTTTAATGTGATCCTCGGACTTTGAAATTATGAAATATGAATTAATAAAAAAAAACCAAAAAAAAGAAAATAAAAAGCTTTCATTTGTTTGTCACAAGAATACAAACGTCAATCGCTATGAAAACCAAATTGTGTCGTCGTTCATGAAATCGACGAACGAATGGGCAAAAACTTTTTACAAAAACACGCTGTAAGACCTGGGTACATAAGCTGCCTGGTTGCCTTGCTTTCCTGCTTCATTTCTAAATTTCTAAAAGAATAAAGAAGAAAAGGGCAACCTAGTTCGAAATTGGCTCAGCCTTCTTTATTCTTTTTTTTTATGTTATGTCAGAAATGAAGCAGGAAAGCAAGGCAACCAGGCGAGGCAGCTTATATACCCAGGCCTTTAGTTCGTGTACGTGCGTGGACCGATACCGACAAAATTCTGGGGGAAAGTTTTATACCCCTAAAGAAGACCATGTATCAAATTTCAGCCATTTTGGTAGGATAATGAAGCTAAAACCTTAAAAATACTTAAAATCGGGATGTACCGTTCTATGGGGGCTATATCAAAACGTGGACCGACATATCCCATTTTCAATACCAACCATCATGCAAGTAATAAAAACTTTACTACCAAATATTGACTCTCTATCTTTAAAATTGCGAGCTGTATCTTGATTTCAACAGACAGACGGACGGACAGGGCTAAATCGACATAGAATTTTATGCTGATCAATAATATATATACTTTATAGGGTCTCCGACGAATATTTCGATGTGTTACAAACGGAATGACAAATTTAATTATACCCTCCATATGGTGGAGGGTATAAAATAGTAGATTCTTGTAGTACTGGAACAGACCATATAATTGTTGAGCAGTTTTTAAGTCCATATTTACATTAGACAATTTTCCTTGCGGCAATTGTAAGTTTGAAGGAGAGAGAGATGAGGGATATGGTAACCCTTTGCCTCTCAACACTTTCTCTCAGTCCATGTTTAGACCATGGGTGACCAAGAAGAGAACAGACCAAATGTGAGTGTATTCAAACTATTGGCAACTTATGACTGTGTGTTATTGTGTTTCTATACACGCACGCTACAAAACAAAAACAAATCAAAACATTATCCCTCTTTCGTACGCTCTTTCTATGCATTCGGGTCGTATGTGTGTTAATTGCCGAAAAACTTCGGCACCGCCGTGCCAAAGAAGAACACATTTGGTTTAGACCAGCATTCGGCACACATCAACAACAATTTGAGCAACACTGTTGTCAGTACATGTTTTTTCAATTAGTGAGTGGAGAGAGAAGCTCTTGCTCGCGAGAAAAGAGGTGCCGAATTCTGGTTTAGATGTTCAAAGTTAATGGGAAAGAAAATTGAGTTTATGGGCGAGTGAGTAGAGAGGAATAAGAGGGGGTACACACACCCCTGTACTCTCAAATTCTGTTTTGTTTCTTTATTCTTTGCAGATTTTTTTGCATTTTCTTTCATTTTATTTTCTCCGCCGGCAAATAAACAACAACGCATAACTTTGAATTAAAAACTTTTGTAATGAAAAATATATTGAACAAAAAAATTATCTGTAAAAATTAATAGTAAACATATACGTATGTATTATTTAATTTTTAATGAACTTTAATTTAATTTCTATAAGCATTATCGCCTTAGTATTGCCTTGGAATGATCGAACGAAAAAATGTGTGTGAAGAAGAATCAGAAATTTTACACAAACATTATTTGCGTGTCTTAACTGCGATGAAATTTAAAATGAAATTGAAAAGAAAATTTGCCTTTCCAGTTTGAACGTCTAAACACGGACTCACCTACAAACTGACAATTGCAGCAAGGAAAATTGCCTAGTGTATCAACTAAAAGGGAGAACACAATTGCTCTATTCCAGAACCTGCAAGAAGCTACTATTTTTTACTACGATAACATTTTTTCCTTTATGTTATCGGAAAAGTAGTAAAAATTCTTGCAGGTCTGAAACAGACCAAATTAGAAATTCATGCTTATCCAGCCCTAAATTTGTGTAAAGGAATAAAGAAATCCAAAATAGCATTTGAATTAGGTAGTACCTGGCCTTTATTCATTTAATAGAAATTGAGCGTGAAGCAAGCAACAAAAGTCATTGTGTTTCTACCTTAAGCTGAGTACACATTGCCAGTTTTGAATGACAGCTTTGTTGGTGCTTGCTAGTGTGGCTGTTCATTTTTGTCATTCATCATGCAACCACAAAATGTTTTGTGGTTGCTGGACGGTTGGACAGTTATCGATAACTACGAAATATCGACATTCAAAACTGACAATGTGTACTGCTCTTTAATGGTCTGTTCCAGAACTGCAAGAATCTACTAATTTTCACTATTTTTCCGATAACATAAAGGAAACATTTGGTCTGTTCCAGTACTGCACATTTTTACTATTTTTTTCGATAACATAAAGGAAAAATCGGTTATCGGAGTAAAAATGTGTAGAAATGTGTAGTACTGGAACAGACCAATTGTTATCGTAGTAAAAAGTAGTAGATTCTTGCAAGTACTGGAACACAGCAAATGACTTATGAGTTTAAGGTATTTCCCTATTTCATAAATTATATCCAATTCTTTAATAGCCTAGACAGACGGCTGTCTTAATTTGCATTAACAGCCTTAATTCAAATTAATTGGAACATTATTCCCATTTTAAATGCACAAAATCAAACTGAATTTATACTGAATTTAGCAATTTCAATATGGCAATGCTTTTGAAAATCAATTGTCTTTTGTGAAATTTCCAAGTTTATGAAAATAAAAAAGGAAAACATATCAGAAATTTTCGCGTTTCTTTCAAATCGCCTTCTATCAAATCTATTTTTAAAATTTTTAGCTCTGTTCCAGAACTAAAAAGTTTTTACAATTTTTACCACTTTTACACATTTTGCGTTCCCGTACACAAAATTTATATGAAAATCGTTTACGACTTTTACAACTTTTACGATTTTTACCACTTTATAAAGTACGGGAACAGGCCATTTATTTTCACAAACGTGATTATTTACCTCGAAATTTTTCGCACGGAAAATAATTTTAAAAAGTGAAATATCTTTAAAAATTATATTTTAAAACAAACAAAAATATTCCCTTTTTGGACATAAATATGGAAATAACAATTTGTGAAATTGGGGAAAGGGAACAAATTCCGCACAGATTTTTTAAGCTGGGTACACATTGTCAGTTTTGAATGACAGCTTTGTTGTTGCTTGCTAGTGTGGCCGTTCATTTTTGTCATGCAACCACAAAATATTTTGTGGTTGCTGGACGGTTGGACAGTTATCGATAATTGCAAAAAATCGTCATTCAAAACTGACAATGTGTACTGTACTTTATTCATGATTGCCCCGAATATCTTCTTCAAATGTTTCTTTACAGTGTTGCGACAATTTTATAATACTAAGAAAACTCGAAAATATAGCGAATAAATTAAATTTATTTTTGCTTTATCGTGGTGAAAAAGTCAATGACAGACAGTATTGGTCTGTTCCAGAAGAATCTACAAATTTTTACTACGATAACAATTTTTCCTTTATGTTATCGGAAAAAATTGTAAAAATTAGTAGATTCTTGCAGTCGTGGAACAGACCATATATTTGTTTCGTATATTTTGGCAAACTTTTGTAAAGCTTTATGAAATGGTCTGCTGGGTACAAACAACAGAAACAGCTGTTTCATAAATGCAGAAACTATTGTCTGTCAGTGTGAAAAATTAATGCAAATTAAGGAATTGTTAATGCAAATTAACTCTGTCGTCTGTCTAGGGTAGAACAACTCACGACAGGTACACAGGTTTTATAATTTTATCCACAGGTACCAATGTCTCACATCAATGATTATTATGAATGGTTATAGAAAATTTTAACCCATTCTTTTTACTAATTGTATAATTTTCAAAAGAATTGCTCTTATTTAAATCTTCAAGTACAATACTTAAATACTTATTGTTGGTACCTTTATGTAAAAACGTACTTCTGCTCTTGTTCAAAATAACATCAACAGCGCAACCCTGCAATTACGAATGTGAATCAAATGGAACACATGTTTTTGGACGAGCATCTTTCGCTCGTGTAAAAACCGCCTACCTTGTATTAGAGCTGGCAAACCATCGATATTCCCAACATTAGATATTTTCGATATAATGTTTTAAAATATCGATTGCTATCGATAGTATCGTTAAGTTGTCATCGCCATTAATTTGGAGATGAAAATGGCGGAAATGTCAATGATTTTTTTGAAATTATGCAAAAGTAGTTCACAGAAATGTGAAGAAGAATAAACAACTGCTTTTATTTTATAAAAAATGTAAAAAATACATTTTATTTTACCTAAATATGTGTACGTGTGACTACGGACTTACTTTCTTACACACACATATCCGAAAAGCAGCGAAATTTTTATTTATTTCAATAGATTTCAGGATAGGGTTTTATTCCGATAATATCGATAGGCAAATCTATCTATCGATATTGAATTTTTAACAAATAATCGATATTATCGATAGTGCCATCGATTTTTTGCCAGCTCTACCTTGTATATGTGCGAAGCGAATGTGTAAATACGCGCATAATCGATAGAATGAACTACTATCGGTAAAGGCGCAAAAAGAACTTATCGATTATACCATCGATTGTTTGCAAGCTCTAGTGTATTGTCGCAAATTGGGTTCCAGTAAATTCTATCAACAAAAGAAGCCGGAAATTTTTTCACATTTTATTTGCAGCGTATATTCCCTGCGTTTTTAAGCAATATAATAGAAGTGTATTATCACATACTTTAAAATGGTCGATTATAGTAAATGGAAGAATATCGAGGTAAGCGTGTGAAGAGACTTTGTTTCTATAGAAGTGGGCGGTGGTATATTTGATATTGGTTCACTTCCAGATTTCGGATGACGAAGATGATACCCATCCAAATATTGATACACCTTCATTATTCCGTTGGCGCCATCAGGCTCGGGTTGAGCGTATGGCAGAGTTGGAATTGGAGAAGGACGAGTTCAAGAAGACTAAACAATCGTGGCAAGCCCGTATGGTTGACTGCAAGGAGCGAATGAAGAAAAAGGAAGGATCTGAAGAAGAACTAAAAGCAGAGCTTGAAAAACTTGAAAAAGAAGGCAAAGACCTTGATCGCAGGGAGGAAGAACTAATTAAAAAGGAGAAGAAGATGCCTTGGAATGTCGATACAATTAGTAAACCTGGCTTTGAAAAAACTGTTCTCAATAAGCAACCGGCACGTAAAAATGATGAAAATTTGACGGAAGAAGAACGTGAGGCCAAAATGAAAAATTTTGTGAAAGAAAATGAAAAGTTATGTAAACAATTTGGTATGATGAGAAAGTATGATGACTCCAAAAGATTCCTTACAGAGCATCCACATTTGGTTTGCGAAGAGACCGCCAACTATTTAGTTATATGGTCTATCAATTTAGAAATGGAAGAAAAACACGAGCTCATGGCACATGTGGCTCATCAGTGCATATGTATGCAGTATATGTTGGAGCTGGCAAAGCAGCTTGATGTGGATCCAAGAGCTTGTATTGGATCGTTCTTCTCCAAAATACAGAATTGCATGCCTGAGTATCGTCAGCAGTTTGAAAGCGAAATCGAAGCCTTTAAAGAGCGTATTCGTAAGAGGGCACAAGAAAAAATTAAAGAAGCGATGGCTGAAGCTGAGGAAGAGGAACGCAAAGCTAGATTGGGTCCTGGCGGTTTAGATCCACTTGAGGTCTTTGAAACTTTGCCAGATGTAATAAAGACTTGATTCTTCTCTTGAGTTTTGTATCTAATGTGCAATTTTTTTTTAATTTTAGGAACTGAAAGCTTGCTTTGAAAGTCGCGATACTGAACTTTTGCAAAAGACAATAGCTGCGATGCCTGTCGAGGAAGCAAAATACCATATGAAACGTTGTGTAGACTCTGGGCTATGGGTACCAAATGCCGCCGATGCAAATGATGACGATTCTGAAAATGCAAAAGACTCGCCTGTAAAAGGAGATGATGCTACGAAAAAGACAGAATCAGACGAACCAGTTTACACAGGCGTTAGTTCCAATGACTTAGACTGATCGCTCAAATGAGACTAACATTTGGGAGGCGTTGTGGATTCTAAACACTTCGCCATGCCATTGTTTATTTCTTTAATCATCTCTATTGCATAAAGACGATCACGATTCCGTCACGTAGTCATTTGTAGTATTTATCGTTAACAGCAGATCTAATAATCAATATACATAATCAGTCGACATGAACACTTGTTAAAGTCCTGAGTCCTACTATTTTGCCCTGTATATTGAAAACAATTCGTTTAAATTTGTGTATGTAATAAATAGTTATAAGTTTATTATAAAACTATCAAAATCCCAAAAAATATATATCTAATAAACATTGCCTTCATCTTTGTTAATTTCAACTAACCCCCTGTTTTTGTAAAAAAAAATATTGTTGTCACACGAATTGTCAAATTTTGTAGATCGATTTACTCGCCTTAGCGCAAATGTGGAACGCTGATCTTTGAATGAGGAATTCTTAACTATAGAACGTGTCTACGAAGAATTAGGTCTGCATGCCATTTAGGGACTGAGCTATGGATGCCCAAATTATTACGAATATAGACGAACGAACAAAAAATAGTTATAAAAACAGGGGGTAAGAAAGAATTTTTATATGGAATATACAGACGAATTGATCAAAACATGCCCCTGTATGTACACGCATGTCACAGAAACGAATTCCTATCGTATGTGGAATTGATTCCGTATTTAGCTTCTTCAGAAAACGAAAAACGAACAATTTTTTTCGGAATGAAATCACATTTGTTTTTGCAAGCGGAAATGTATTTTTGGAAACATGTCACTTTAAAACACTTAAAAATAATAAAAATATTCAGCCCTATTCTGAACATTCCCATGTGAACTGTTTCCCATGGGAGCAAAATTTCCCATTCCCATGTTTTCCATATTCTCAACGACGTGGGAACAACAAAACATGGGACTGAAATTTCGAAATTCGAAATTAGTTACACCAAATTATTCAGGCATGTCACAGAAACCAATTCCGATCGAAAGTGGAATTGATTCCGTATTTAGCTTCTTCAGAAACCGAAAAACGAAAAATTTTTTTCGGAATGAAACCACTTTTGGTTTTTCAAGTGGAATTGTAATTTTTTGGAAGCATGTCACTTTAAAACACTCCAAAAACACTTAAAAATAATAAAAATATTGTTTTATTAACAAAACCATATTTAAATTCATATTTGTTATCATTTTATTCGCAAATTTTCATTATTTCTCAATGTTAACAAAGTATTGCCACACAATTTTTTAATGAAAACCACTAAACAACCTGGCATTACGAATGATAAAATAAAGCAAAGATAAAAAACAGAACAAAAAACTCGAACAAGGTGTTTGTTCAGTGTTATGTTGATTATTTTGAGCCTCTATTACCGAAACAATAGAAAAATCGAATTTTCTATAAAACTTAACTTTCTTTTTGCGCACACAAACATTCTTTTAACACAATCTTTTCACAATTCCCTCTTCCACAGATTTTCTAATCATATGTTTTTTATTTGTTTCTTTTGATTCCTCTAATTTTGCCATATTTATACTAAATAATACGATTTTCGGAATTCACCAAATCGATCGAAATCTGAAGATGCTAAAACAAAAACGATCGAAATGAAATTACGGAATTGAAACCATTCCGATCGGAATCTGTGACATGCCTGATTATAGCATACTTTTGGGGGCTGTAATTTTGTTTTGTAATACAAAATGCCTATTTGCATTGAATTCGCGGTTTTTGAATTAGATTAGCAAATTGATTTATGGATTTTTTAAGTGAATGGAGTCAACGATGTGTGATGTTCTAATAAGCACATTTTCTTCAGAATGTGCGAATTGGTGTACGCATTTTTTTAAGTAGTAGGCAAACATAATTTTTGTGTATAAAGTAATAGGAACTTTAAAAATTGTATGTTGATACGGAGTAATTTTAGTTAGGGGTTTAACGAGTATATCGCTAGTTTTACTTAATCCTAATGATTGCTAGAACTCGTATTTTGCATATTTTTAAAAAAACTCAAAAAGATAAATTCGGATATTTTTCTCGATTATTAAATATTTTTGCGTGTTATTACATATTGTCACCATAAATTTCCGAGGACGTATCTCAAAAAAAAAAAAAAAAAATAAATAAATAAAATACGTCTTTGATTGAATCTAAAACTAAAACACATGCCCTTGCAAAATTTCAAGCTTCTACGTTCAAAAATAACAATCCTATTCAAGAAAAGGCATTTCGGAAAATGGAATAGCATTGCAATAATTTGGCATATATGTACAGTGGTGTAAAAATAATAAGGACACTTCAATCCATAACCAAGATTACATTGAAAACTGACTAAAAAAGTGAAAATTACATTAGTTTATAAAATTTATTGTTTTCTTAAAATGTTAAGAAAAGTATTATAAAAATATTTTGATTGCTTGTAACCATATTTTATTTATCTTTTATATTTTATGCGAATTGTCGTAGTTTGGTGTGTGAGAAATAATAAGGACACTTCATGACAACTTTTAATAAGGACCAAACTTGAAAGAAATTAATGCAGGTTTTTACTAAATAATGGTAGATAAAGTGTTTCAGTGTCATTAATACTTTGTAGACGATCCTTTGTTTTCTAAAACGGAAGCGCATCGTCTGGGCATCGAGTCGACCAAATTTTGGCACTTCTCTACTGGTATCGCGTCCTACGCAACCTGTATAAGTTGCCAAAGGTCGCCATAATTTGATGGACACTTTCCCCTGCTTGATTTTTATACCCTCCACCATAGGATGGGGGTATATTAAGTTTGTCACTACGTTTGTAACTACTCGAAATAATCATTATAGACCCCACAAAGTATATATATTCTTGATCAGCGTGCAATTCTACATCGATATAGCCATATCCGTCCGTCTGTCCGTCTGTGGAAATCACTCTAGAATCCGAACGGATTGACGTAGGTTGATGAAATTTTGGGAAAATATGTTATATTTACGTATGACTTTTGGTATTGAAAGCGGGCTATGTAGGTCCACGCTTTCGTATAGCCCCCATACAAAATGACGCGTGACGCGTCGTCGTTTTAAGGAATTTTTGAGATATTTGGCCCATTTTACCACCGAATTGGTTGTAATTTGGTACTTTGTGTCTCCAGAGGCCAAAAAATATTCCTACCAAAGTTGGGTTATATAGGTCCACGTTTTGGTATAGCCCCCATATAAGGCCACATATAAAGTACGCGTCATTTTAATATATTTTGAATGTATTAGACACATTTGACCACAGAATTGGTTGTAATTTGGTATTTTGTGTCTTCAGAGGCCAGAAAACATTCCTACCAAAGTTGGGTTATATAGGTCCACGTTTTGGTATAGCCCCCACATAAGGCCCCTTATAAAGAACGCGTCATATTAATATATTTTGAATGTATTAGACCCATTTGACCAAAGAATCGGTTGTAACTTTGTATTTTGTGTTTCCAGAGGCTAAGAAACATTTCTGCCATAAAATGTTTATATAGGTCCACGTGTTGATATAGCCCCCATAATACAATATCTCCCGATTTTCGATATTTTGAACGTTTTAGCCTCATTATCACACCTAGATGGCTGAAATTTGGTATTTAGTCTTCTTTAGGCGTATAAAACTTTCCCCCAGAAATTTGTAGGTATAGGTCCACGCCATCATATAGCCCCCATAGAACGGTACCTTCTGAATTTCGGTATTTTGAAGGTTGTGGCCACATTAATCCACCGAAATGGCTGAAATTTGTGGTGGAGGGTATAAAAAGTTCGGCCCGACCAAACTTAACGCTTTTCTTACTTGTTTAACTTCATTCCACAACATTTTTCAATCGGGTTCAAATCAAGGGATTGTATGGGCCATTCTAACAACTTAACTTAATTATCCTGGAACACCTTTTTTCATTTTGCCGTCATTTTTGGGTCATTAACCTTGCTGAAGACTCATTTGAGAGGCACGCCCCCTTCAGCATACGGAAGAAATATATTTTTCAAAATTTCAATGTAATCTGGTGATTTCAAAAACACTTTGAATGCTGTATAGAGACCCCACAGCATAGTAAGAAAATGAGCCCCACACCATGCTGTTACCTCTGCCATATTTAGCCGCCTTCAGAGTATATTTTGGGTAATATTATTGATTTTTAGGTCTTCAAACCTGATAAACTCCTCTATCGGAACAAAAAAAATATATTTGGTTTCATCAGACCAAAGAATGGTACGCAATTTTTCTTAGACCAAGCGATGTGATTTCTAGCAACCTGTATTATTTGCTGAATATTTTTATACCCTACACCACTACGTGGGAAGTGTATAATTTTTCGATTAAAATGATACTTTTCTGACACTGTGAGCTCTAATGTGGTCACCCCAGAGTGTTTTAGGAGTTGTTGATGCGTCAAAATTAATATTTAAGTAGTTTTTTATTTGTAATTATGAATTATAAATCAACTATCCATTTAACCCCTAAACCCTATACATTTTTTAATCGAAATACCGATATTAATCAATTCCGACAATTTTTGGATACTAGTCTTGATCTTAACATACCGATTAAAACCGGAAGTGATTTAGATGACACCGTTGAAATGTTTAATAGGACAATTTACGAGTCAGCCATGATCTCTACTCCTACCTCATATCAGTACAATCGAAGTGGCAATAATGTTCGAGTTTCTGCTGAAATAAGAAATCTAATTAAAAACAAGAGAAGATTAAGGAGAATATGGAAAAATACCAGAAATCCAGTCGACAAAAGAAATCTCAACAATGCTACAAAGCATCTCACTGAAAATATCAGACTTTACAAAAATGAAGATATAAGTTCTTATCTTCGCAACATTGATACTTCTGCAAGGGAACCTGAATACAAGCTGTGGAATGCGACTAAATATTTAAAAAAACCAACCAAACGAAATGTACCCATTAAAGACTCGAACAATTCTTGGTGTCGAACCAATGAGCAAAAAGCTTCAGCCTTTGCAGTTCACTTACATAATACTTTTCAACCACACAACTTTAGTACAAAGGAACATGAAATTGCACATTTTCTTGATGTGGCTTGTCAAATGGACAAACCAATACAACATATTACACCGAAGGAGGTTTCTGCTGAAATAAAAGAACTGCAAAACGATAAATCACCAGGATATGAAAGATAAATGCAAATTTTATTAAAGCTCTTTCGTGGAAAGCTGTTATATTCCTCACCCTAATATTTAACTCAATACTTCGACTACAATATTTCCCAACTCAATGGAAATGTGCAGAAATTATTATGGTGCCAAAACCAAATAAGCCGGAAAACAATATATCATCGTACAGACCGATAAGTCTCTTAACTACTTTTTCAAAAATATTCGAACGTTTATTTGTTCGGCGGTTAATCCCATTCTTGGAAAGAGAAAACATTATTCCGGAACACCAGTTCGGATTTAGACATAAACACGGTACTCCAGAACAGTGTCACAGGATTGTCAACGTTATATCAGATGCTCTAGAGAGGAAAATGTATTGTTCTGCTGTGTTTTTGGACGTTAAACAAGCGTTTGACAAAGTTTGGCATATGGGCCTGCTTTATAAACTGAAGAAACTACTACCTGCACCTTTCTACCTTTTCTTCAAATCTTACCTTCACGAAAGAAGTTTTTACGTTAAAGAAAGAACTGAAAAATCAAATATTTACAAAATAAATGCCGGTATACCTCAAGGAAGTGTATTAGGCCCTATTTTATATACAATCTTTACCTACGACATGCCTTGTTTGGATGATGTAACTGTAGCGACCTACGCAGATGATACAGCCTTTTTGTTCTCCAGTGTATGTAAACATGATGCTTCTTTTACAATTCAACGTCAGTTAGATGTGTTACACGAATGGCTGATTGCTTGGAATATAGCCATTAACACCCAAAAGTCATCACATGTTACATTCACACTGCGAAAAGGAGATTGTCCCGATGTCAATTTAAACGGGTCAATTATACCACATAGTTCTTCTGTGAAATACTTAGGCATGCATCTAGATCGAAAACTACTGTGGAAAGAACATATAAAAGCCAAAAGAAATCAAATTGATTTAAAATTTAAAAGAATGTATTGGCTACTTGGACCAAAATCAGAATTAAGTCTAGAAAATAAATCAATTTTGTACAAATCACTATTGAAACCAATTTGGTGTTACGGTATACATCTTTGGGGGACCTGCAGCAAATCAAATATCAAAATTATTCAATCAATTCAATCGAAAATTCTACGAAGTATAACTGCCGCTCCATGGTTCGTTTCCAATAAAACTATTCACAATGACCTTGGTATCCCTTTTGTTGATGCAGAAATTAAAAACTATAGCACAAAATATTTACAGAGGCTAAGCAATCATCCCAATCTCTTAGCAATTACCTTATTAGATGACAGCAATGAAGTTCGACGTCTGAAGAGATATCATGTTTTGGATTTACCTTTCCGACATTAAATTTTGATTAAATATATTTGTTATGTTATGAAAAACATCATTGAATGTAAATATTATTATAAATGTACATATCTTGTATATATCATAAATATACGTATTTTGTATAAGTATAAAGTCTCCTTTCTAAAGAAAGAATGGAGACATCTGTTATATTATGTAAAAAAAATGAACATATTTGCTTAATATTATAAAATAGATTGCAAATAAAGGATACCAAAAAAAAAAAAAAAAAAAAAAAAGATGTGGTAAAAGGATCTTTTTTAATCATCGAATAACGCATTTATTACTACAGGTGCAATTTATGGATTTCAGCTACGACTTTTATCTTTGAAGTTCACTTAGCTGCATCCTCCACCATTGTTTTTAAAGATTCTAAGATTTTTCTGTATGAATTTCCTTCTTTATGTAAACATTTAATGATTTCTCGAGTAGCGTGATAACAATGCCCATATTTGCAAAGAAAAACTAAAAAATACCGGTACATTTAACATTTAATGAATAGAAATTAATTCATTTTAAACTTTTACTAACAGGAAAGAATTACAAAAAAAAAATATCAATTTATTTTTACTAAAACGAAAAACTTTCCTTATTATTTTTCACAGCAGAAAACACGGATTTTACGAAAAATATTTGTTTTGTATAAAAACTAAACAAAAAGAAAACAAAATCGTAACGGTATTTCTTATTGCAATACATGTACATTTTCAAAAACAAATTTCCATCGCAAATTCTTCCATTTTACACATTTTAGGAGCGACCAAAAGTTGTGAATGTCACTGTCCTTATTATTTTTCGTTGAGGAGACTAACACGTTTTCAATAGAACGTAATAGTACGTTTATATATAACAGGATTTAACAAACCCACTGGGTTTTAAATGTCAATTCCATTGCTTATATTTCAAATAAATCCTCAAAAAGAAGGTTAACCCTGCAAAAGGCTGTAATATAAACATGGCCTTAGTCGTCTGATTTAAAAAACCCGAATGTTATATTACGAAAATGAATAAAAGTTGTAAAGATTGTATATATTATGGTTATTTTCCAATATATTGTAATAATTATTGCCAAAAATTCTTTTGAAATTGATTTGTTTTTTCTTGCTGTGCTGCGTTAATAGAATCAACCATGACTCTTTTTCTCGTATTTCAATACATATCGTCTGTTCCAGAACTGCAAAAATCTACTAATGTTTACTCCTTTTTTTTTGTTCGATAACATAAAGGAATATTTTTTATCGGTGTAAAACATGTTAGATTCTTGCAGGTTTTTGTATCATACAAGAATATGCAAAATCCGAAGTCTACTAATGACATATTTTACAGTATATTTTGTATGCTTTTATTAAGCAAACACATGGCGATTATAAATATTTGCAATAATGTTGTCCTGTAGGTGTCTTAAAATATGAAATTTCATAAAAATATGAAATTTCTTGAAATTTTTTTTCAAACTCCCACACTGTTTGCTGGGGAGATTTTTCCCACAAAAAGACACAAAATTCTCCCACAATTCAAGATAGAGAATGTATACTTTTTTCCCATGGGAGATGGGAAATAGGAAAAAACTCCCACAAAATTTTCGTGGGAATGGGAAAAAATTCCCAACTCCCATGCGTTCAGAATAGGGGTGATTGTCTTATTTACAAAATTACATTTATTTCCATTTAAAAAATTCGCACAATTTTATTATTTTTCAATTAACGAACCCAATTATTAACAAAATATTGCCACACATTTTTTTGGGAACAAGACGGGTATAAACGCAGGTAGGTCTTGTTGTTCTGATAAAATATATATATCATCTCTGGGAAGGCCATACTTCCCGAAATATAAGCCCTTAAAATTTTAAACTTTCTTTTAAATTATAATTTTCTTTTGCAATAGCCGACCGTCGGCCGGGGATTTAAGACTTTCTCCTATGGACAGGGGCAAATCTAGGGAACGGGAACAAACATTTATTTTAAATTATAAATTTTTCTCTAATTAGCCGGCCTTCGGCTGGGGATTAAGGACTTTCTCCTATGGACAGATGTAAGTCTCGGGAACGGGCACAAAATTTTCTTTTAAATTAAAATTTTTTCCTAAGTACGCAGTCCACAAGTGCGGCTTCCTCGTTTTGGATATTTAATGTGTGATCGATCATTCGTCGTAAGAGTGGCTAGAGTGTGGAATAATCTTCCTATCAATCTACGTAATTTCGCCAGTTCTTATACATTTACATGGTCAAATAAACATTGTTACACTTCTCTATTTTGGCAAAATTTGTACTTGTTTAACATTGTTAACATCCCAACTCTCAACTCATTAACAGAAATGTGGCAATTTGTTTTAAATTATTTACTGTTTACACCAACATTATCGCCTTCAAATTTTTTGTTAAAAAAATAGGAATGTGGAAGAAAAAGGACAGTAAAAATATTTTTATTTCAGTTTAGGACCAAACTTGTAAATATTTTAGTTGTTAGTAGTGAACTTAATAGATTTTAAGGCTGTTTGAAAACAAAAAAGGTCTCTGGATGTGCCCACAAATTGTCCTTGCAGCTATTTCCCATAAATTGAGCATTTATTGGGAAATCGATGGATTTTATAAACAAAACTTTTATTGATTAGAGTTGTTTAACACTCTAGCTGTTACCTCGAACAATACATAATGATTGGTTCCCCATAAATTTGTGTATTTTGATCCTTGAGCGAAGTTTTAACCAGTTTCCACTAGACCTTTATGTAAGGATCGACCAAAAAAGCGAAGAAGGCATTATTTCCTCGACCAAATAATGTTTTGAGGCCCTTAGCTTCTTAACTACACTCAGAACAATTATTTTGTATATATTTGAAAAATTGGATGATTGACAGATATGAGCCATTTTTTTAGACGCTTTGTTAAATAGCTAATTTTAAGGAAATACTTCTGAAGTTGCCCTACGAATATGTTTATTAGGTTTTGCATCGGGTAAAACACAATTTTCTATGAGAACTAATCTAAATTAGGTACTTCTGAACGAAAAACGTGAATTTATGTAGAAAAATATAGTACGGTGTATGTCAACCATAGAGTAGTCAAAGCCGGATTATCATATAATGTGTAAAACCATTTTCAACCGTTCACGCTTTAAACAATTCTTGGAATAGAATTGAAATTGACTGTGTACATAAAGCTAACATCCTGAGGACCTCATAATTTTATTTGGTCGAGGAATAAATGACTTATAAAAGCGCTATTTTGGCCGATCCTTTCATAAAGGATTAATGAAAACTGGCTGAAATTTGGTTCATGGTTCAAAATACACCAATTTATGGGATACCAATCAATATGTTTTGTTTGAGGTAACAGTCAGAGTGTTAAACAACTCTTATCAATAAAGGTTTTGTTTATAAAATCCACTGAATTCCCCAATAAGTGCTTAATTTTTTGGAAAAGTCGCCAGAAGGACAATAGCCTGTTTTTGGATAATACCAAAGGACTTTTGTTTCGAAAAAAATTCAAATATATTGTAATTAGTACTATCAACTAAAATATTTACTGTTTTGGTAATAAATTCAACTAAAAATATTGTTATTGTCCTTTTTCTTCCACACTCCTATTTTTTTAACAAAAAATTTTAGGGCGATTTATAATGTTGGTGTAAACAGCAATTAATTTTATACAAATTGTCACATTTCTGTTAATGAAATAACAGTTGGAATGTCAACAATGTTAACCAAATACAAAATAAGCCAAAATGGGCTTATGGGCTCCTATTATTTTGAACGCAACTGTATATATATATATATATATATATATATATATATATAGAATGATCTGGCAACGCTATGCCTGGATAGACGTGTGTAAATTGCAGCTAATCAAAGTGTCTTAATTTCGCGCTTTAATCTGTGTTTGATCAATAAATTCGGCAGAACGTATACATTTTGATGGACCATGATGAAATAATAAGGTGGCGTAAAACGACCAGCTGATTGGTTTCAATCTGTCAAATTTTTTGTTATTGTGAATGAATTGTATGAAAACGTAAACAAACATTTTGACATATTGAAGAATTTTCAGCCAAAAAGAACTTGTTGTTGTGCTGCTTACGTGACCTGTTAAATAGATCTTGTGATGGACTGAGTTTTCAACAAATGAAGATTTTTGAAAATAATCAATAAATTGAATGTTAAACTTAGTTTAAATTTGTAGCTGAAAAGACTTCTTAAAAGCTGCGTTGTTGTAATTACAAGAAAGAACAAGTAGGAAAAACGTTAAGTTCGGTCGGGCCGAACTTTTTCTACCCTCCACCACAAATTTCAGCCATTTCGGTGGATTAATGTGGCCACAACCTTCAAAATACCGAAAATCGGAAGGTATCGTTCTATGGGGGCTATATGATGGCGTGGACCTATACCTACAAATTTCTGGGGGAAAGTTCTATACCGCCAACGAAGACTAAATACCAAATTTCAGCCATCTCGGTGTGATAATGAGGCCAAACCCTTCAAAATACCGAAAATCGGGAGATATCGTCCTATGGGGGCTATATCAAAACGTGGACCTATATAGATATTTTATGGTAGAAATATTTCTTAGCCTTTGGAAACACAAAATACAAAGTTACAACCGATTCTGTTGTCAAATGGGACTAATACATTCAAAATATATTAAAATGACGCGTACTTTATATGGGCGTTATATGGGGGCTATACCAAAACGTGGACCTATATAAACCAACTTTGGTAGGAATGTTTTTTGGCCTCTGGAGACACAAAATACAAAGTTACAACCAATTCGGTGGTAAAATGGGACACACATCTTAAACATTCCTTAAAACGATTCTTCAAAAGTAATCAATGTAATTTTTAACTTGTTAGTTTTTCCATTAATCTCACTCCTAGTTTTTTTGCTGGAAAAACCTTTTTCTTTTTTCAGTCAAGTGGTCTTACCACTTTAAATGAATTTTTTTTTCACATTGAAAATGTTATTTGAAATCTTTTACATATTATATATACTTACTATTCGGTTCCCCAATATATATGAATATTACTGCTATCTTGATGAGTCCTAACATTAATCTTGGTCCCGTAGCTACGGATAATACTATATTGAAAAACATTACATCTTCTTTTTCTAATAACCTTAATATTGGACATATAAACGCTCAAAGCTTGTGTCCTTCTAACTCTAATACTAAGTTAGAAGAATTTAAGCACATTTTTGGTGATTGCGGTTTGGACATTGTGGGAATTTCTGAGACCTGGTTCAAACCCAATATTTATTCCACTTCCTTAGACCTGTCAGATTATACCCTGATCAGAAATGACCGCTGTTCAAACAGAGGAGGTGGTGTATGTTTATACATATCAAAAAATTCACGTTTCAAAGTTATTTTTAGGGGCATGCGTTATGGTATTTGTGAGTCATTGTTTGTGGAAATTTTCGGCGTAAACTCTTCATTTATTGTTGGTGTGAGTGGTTCGGTTGATGTCTTTGAGAGTCTTCATTCAGGTATCTTCGATAAATACTCAAATATAGTTGTAATGGGTGACTTTAATTATAACCTTTTTGATACTGTAAAATCGTTTAATTTCCGCTCACTTATTGACAGATGTGGTCTTCATTGTGTTCACAACTCGCTACCTACGCATATTAATCTTCCCACAAACAGCACTTCATTGTTAGATTTGTTTCTCACAAGTCAGCCGTCTTATGTAGCACACAAAAGCCAGATTCAATATCCGTTTTTCTCTTCTAATCACTGTCTGATATTAATTTCTCTTAAGTTCGAAACCCAACTAAGGCAAAGGTGGATTGATTTTAAAGATTGTAACAAATTCAGAATCAATGATTATTCTTATGTTATTAATGAGTTTGATTTGGATTCTGTATATCGTGTTTATGATGTTGATTCCAAATTATCAATATTAAATAACTTTATCAATCTACTCCACTCTAATGTTCCAATAGCAAGAGTAAGAGCAAAGTCTATAGATCATTCGTGGATGAATTCGAGAGAAATTATACAAGCTAGGAAGGAGAGGGATAGAGCCTATTCTGCCTTTATTAGAAATCCAAACAATGAAAACTGGAATTTTTATAAGCGCTTACGGAATAAGGCCAAGTCAATAATTAGGAAAATACGTTTTCAATTTGGCAGATCTTACTTTGCCGATGTCAATGCCACTCAAATGTGGAAAAAAATTCGGCAATTAGGTTGCATTGATCGTGAAAATGTTGAAATTGAAGAAAGTGAAGTTGAAACAATAGCAAATAACTTTTTGAGTAATATGTCTCCCTTAGATAATGTTTCTTTCGATTTTGATAGTTTTGTTGAAGATGCAAATGCTTTTTCTTTTCGTTCTATTTCTGAATATGAACTATTAGTATCACTTACTTCTATTAAATACAACGCCTCAGGTTTTGATTCGGCGCCGATCAAATTCATTAAACAAATATTTCCTGCAATTTCTAATGTCTTGTTGCATATTTTAAATACTATTCTTACTGTGTCCAGTTTTCCTGATGCTTGGAAGCTTGGTAAAATTATACCGATACCTAAAGATGCTCAAAACAATATTAGGAACTATAGACCGATTTCCATACTATCTTCTTTATCAAAAATTCTTGAAAATGTTATGAAGGACCAAATAATTAAGCATTATCGTCGAACCTCATTTTTTAGTCCTTTTCAGTTTGCTTTTCGAAAAAACCACAACACAACCTCGACTCTACTTTCAATTACTGAGTCCATTAGGCAACAATTAAATCAACATTCTAGCTGTACACTTGTTTCTTTGGATATTACAAAAGCGTTCGATCGTGTCAATCATTATGTTTTGCTTGAAAAGCTTCGCGACCACTGTAAATTTTCTAAAACTGCGTGTCAGTTAATTTGCTCATACCTTAAAAATCGAAAACAGTATGTTTCGGCAAATGGATTTGAATCGACTATAGGGCTTGTGACGTCAGGTGTGCCGCAGGGGTCAATATTGGGTCCCATACTTTTTCTTTCATACATTAACGATATTGTGACTGCCTTCAAAAGCCCAATTTGCGATCCTTATGTATTTGCTGATGATTTTTTTCTTTTATTTACGTCTTATGATTCTGATACTGCTATAAACTCCCACCTTCTTCATGTCTCTAATTTACTGTCTTTAAATAAGTTGGAAATAAATCCTCTCAAAAGCAAGGCAATGGTTTTTCGTTCGCGAAATCAGGGTTCGACTCGCTCCAGAATTAAAATTGGTACTACATATATTGAGATTGTGGATTCTATGAAATGTCTTGGGGTAAATGTTGACTCGAGTCTTATTTTCAGTGAGCATATTAATGATATTTCCAGAAAAGTTTGCCTTATTTTAAGAAGACTTTATAGTCTAAAAGCGTATACGCCAACTGCTGTGAGGAAAAAACTAGCTTTTTCTTTGTTGATGTCTTTGGTAAATTATGGAATTGAAGTTTTTTCTGGAACCTGGTCATATAATCTTGATAGAATTGAAAGTATTATTCGGAAAATTGTTAGATATGTTTATCAAATAAGCATATATGATCATGTGCGTACTTTTGAGCTAATGGAAGTATTTCTTGGTTGTACTTTTCAGAATTATATTAATCAAAGAGTTATTTTACATTTTTATAAGCTTATAAAATTTCATGAGCCTGAAATATTAGCTAATCAATTTTCATTTATTAATTCAACGCGTAACATACAAATTGATGTTCCTTTGATTAGAAATACTACATTTGAACACTCATTTCTCGTTCGGGTTTATCGAGTTTGGAATTTTTTTCCACCTTTCTTGAGAATGTTTTCATATTCCTACTCCACCTTTGAGAAAAAGCTGAAAATGTATTTTTTTCCAATTGTGATCTAAATAATCACTTGTTTTTTAGTATTCCTCTGTACTATGAGACCTAAAACTTAAATAAAAAATTTTACACACTTATAAAATGTTTAATATTCATATGGCTGGGGAGCCGTAATATTTTCTTTTTTATTTTTTTTTTCTTTTTTTTAATTACTTAATGATTTTATTTTTTTTTGTTTTGCTTTATGAAATTATAATTGTTACTACCATAGTATTAGATTTTTATAGTAATCTCCAATACATGTATAATTGGCTAGGAAGCTTTCTATGTATTGATTTTCTGAAATAAAAATAAAAAAAAATAAAAAAATAAAACGACGACGCGTCATTTTGTATGGGGGCTATACGAAAGCGTGGACCTACATAGCCCGCTACGTCCAACGTACAAATAATAGATTTTCCCAAAATTTCATTCACTTACGTCAATCCGTTCGGACGCTAGAGTGATTTCCACAGACGGACGGACATGGCTATATCGATGTAGAATTGCACGCTGATCAAGAATATATACATATAGTATGTTGGGTCTACAATGATTACTTCGAGTAGTTACAAACGTAGTGACAAACTTAATATACCCCCATCCTATTGTGGAGGGTATAAAAACTAAAAGAAATTGCAAAATATTCCCGTAACTGTTTATGCATTGTTGCTGTTGCTTGGTGTGTTTACATTTTGAGAATGGCTTCTACTGCCAAACTAACTTGTGAAATTTGTAAGCAGAATCTTGGGAAAAGTGGCAGCCTTAAATGCAGAGTATGTTCCAAGTGGTTTCATGCATCATGTGCAAATGTTTCGGAAAGTGAACTTAATGCACTTAAAGCAATAAAAAAGCCGTTGTTTATTTGCGCAGAATGTGAGAATAACCTAAATAACAATTCTGGTCAAGCTGGTGTTGATAAAGATGTACGCTCACTGAACAAGAAATTTGATGATTTTATTGAACAAAATCAAACGGAGCAAACCACGATAAAAAAAGGCGCTGGATGAAATAAGAGTGAAATGAAAAAGACATTCAGAGATGCAATGAGTTTAATTCTTCTTGCTCTTCAAAGATAATGGCGTTGGAATTTGAGAATAATATATTGTACCGGAGACTTAATAGAAGCGACATTTTGGTTAGCGGTTTACCCGGGAATATCACTGATATTGTTGAAGATGCTTTGAAGTTGGGTGGAATTTACGGTATTACGTTGTCAAGGAATGGAATAAGTCATGCTTGTTACATGCACAACCGCAGTATGGTTCTTATTAAATTTAATTCGGTTCACGTTCGAGATGCTATTATGAAAGAATATTTTCGAACACGTAATCTACAAATTGCTGATCTTTTAAGTGGTCAAGGTTCTGATGTACTTAAATGACCATTATTCCCCAGCTGCTGCAAAATTAAATTCAACCTGTAGAAAACTGCTTCACAAGGAAATTATTACTAAATTCAAAGTACTAAATTCAGATAATCTAGAAGCTAAACTAGTTTTCCCTGACGGAACGAGTGATATTCGCAGCTTGGAGCAGTGTAACAACTTACTTCTTAGCACTGAAGCTTCTGCCTTGGACTAGCCTGTACTTATGAATTAAATCAGTAGTCGAGACTGTCCAAATTCTACATCGCTTTTTTTGGTTTTGCCCTATATCGTCATGGTGGTAAGTCCGTCTCTCTGTTTACCATTTACAACTTTTGGATGTTACTGTACATGCTTTATTCAGCAATCGATAGTATAAATATTTCTATTTTTATTACACTATCATGACTTTTTATTTGAACAATTAGTCCCGGTCCACACTAGCGTGAATTTCATTAAAAAATTTCATGAAATTAGGTGTCCTTAAATCGAATACCCCACTACAGCAATTTTATGATTTTACTCTACCATGAATGTCGATCTAGAGACGCATAATTTCATGCAATTTTTTCAATGGAATCACTCTAGTGTGGTCCGGGACTTAAAGAGCTTAATGTTAAACCCTACCACGCGATGTAGGGTATGCTTATGTCGGTGACCCGACTTAAATTATGTAATGTTTATATTATCAAAATCTCTCTCTCTATCTAAAAATACAAAAAATAGTTTTAAACAAAATTTGATTAGCTGTAATTTGGAATGTTATTGAATTATTGTTGTAATATGTTGATTGTTAGTTGGTTCCCCACTTTATTTATATCTTTAATATTTGATGTCGTCTGACTTGAATCTTGGTCCTGCAGTTGGCAGCAGCATATACTTTAAGTCTATTCTGAAACCCCTGGACAGTAAACTTAATATAGCTCATATTAATTGTCAGAGTATGAGACCCTCTACTAACTCCATTAAGTTTAATGATTTGGAGTCTATATTTTGTGGGTCGCTCTTTGATATTATAGGTGTTTCAGAAACGTGGTTGAAATCGAAAGTTTCTACTTCGGCCGTGAATATGCCAGGCTACAAATTTTATAGAAATGATCGTAGGTATTCCAGAGGCGGTGGCGTTGGAGCTTATGTACTTAAAACACTCAAACATAAACTTGACCGATGAGTTAAACGGTTGTTGGGAAATGTGAGTCAATTTTCATAGAACTTTATTCTGGTTCAACTAAAATCCTGTTTGGTGTCGCTTATTTACCGCCTGTGGGAGATATTTTTAAATTTGAAGAGGTACACCGTGACTTATTTTTGAGCTATACTAATATTATAGTAGTTGGAGACTTCAACTGTGATTTATTTAATATTTCACGTGCTTCTATAATGCGTTATACGTGTCTTAGACTGAATTTAAGTGTTTTACATAACTCAAAGCCAACTCACTTTGGTGTGGCTCACGGGAGTTCATCTCTAATTGATTATATGCTTTTAAGTGATATTGCAATGGTTAATTATTCGAGTCAAGTGCAATGTTCCTCCATTTCACATCATGCACTAATCTTTTCATGTTTTGACATTGATGTTAACAAGACTGAAGATATTTTAGAGTTTCATGATTTAAGAAATATTAACTGGAATGGTGTTTTTCAATGAATGTCGGATTTTGACTATTCAAATTTCTATTTGACTCATGATTATCATGAGATAAATGCTCAATTTTATATAAACTTATTGATGACATGTATATGAATGTTCCTGTGATTCGAAGACGCGTTAAGTTGCAGGATGATGATTGGATGAAGTCTAGTAACATCTTAATTGCCAAAAATTTAAGAGAGTTGTCATATAAAGCTTATTTGGAAGACCGGACACAGTATAACTGGACTATATTCTGTAAATATCGCAATAAGGCCAACAATTTAATTCGTAAGAAGAGGCGTAAATATTACATGCGGAGTTTTCGTACCTTGGACTCTAAAAGTTTATGGAGAGTTCTTCGGTGCCATGGGTGCGTTGGAGACGATGATGTCCCGAATAACCTAAATGCTGACGCTGTTAATAATTATTTTGCATCAACCACGTTGTTTAATAATAATGTTGATTGGAATTGGGAATCGTTTAATGATAATGACCATTCATTTTCTTTTTCGTTTATTAATCTTGATGACATTGCTATTGCTCTAGGTAAGATCAAATCCGATTCTTAACCTATGTGTCAAACATTATTTTGGATTTGGTCAATACTATTTTAACTAAGTCTGTTTTCCCTTTGGCTTGGAAATTGCCCGAATTGTGCCCATTCCCAAGGTTTCCTATGTTCGTGATCCGGATGATTTGCGACCAATTTCAATACTTCCAGTTCTTTCCAAATTATGTGAACATGTAATAAAAAACAAATACTTTCTATAGTTAGTAGTAATTTGATTAATGAACAGTATGCTTTTCGTGCGGGTCATAGCACGACATCATTGCTTTTACACTTAACGGAATCCATTAGGTATCACAGTAATTTAAACCGAATTTCTTCGTTGGTATCTCTTGATCTGTCAAAAGCATTCAATTCAATTCATTACGAGTTGCTGATTTATAAACTTAAAGAAAAATTCAATTTTTCTATTTCAGCATGTAAATTGATAATGTCATGTGATTGAACTCAGTTTGTTGAATTGAATGGCACGTCGTCTAGCATTATATCATTAACATCTGGAGTTCCCCATGGATCAGTATTGGGACAGTTACTTTTCATAATCTATATGAATGATTTGCTTGAATATTTGGATCTTAGTTCGTGTTCATTGCATATATTTGCAGACGATGTATTCCTCTTGTTTGATTCATGTAGAGATGGTGTTAATGACTTACTAGGCGTTTACACCAGACAGTTTGTCTTCAAATACAACTCTGATTTACTAACACATGCATACATTTGTCTCTCAGCTGTCCATCAGTTTTTCACAGACAGCCGGGTTGACAAATTTTTGGCATTTTTGTGAAAAAGAAGTGAGATGATAATAATAATAAAATATGTGAACGGAAAACAAAAAGAAATCGGTGATTTTCATTCATAATTTTACAACTGTTTTCGCAGTTGTCTGGACGCCTACGTCACACAGGCAAGTTGTTGGATTTTGACAATCAATACATGAAGTTAACTGTCCTGTCATGTGTATACGCAGGGTTAGAGCAAAAAATTAATACATGTTTGGGAAAGGCATTAAGTTGGACTGTGGATAATGGTCCTCATATTAACCCAGGTAATAGCCCGTTTAGACTAGTCATTTTAAATCGACTCGATTTCTAAATCCAACTTTCAATTCGTAGTTGTTTAGACTAGTCTAAAATGATATAAGATGCCAGTCAGCTGATCTTTGTTTACGTATACATACGCGAATCTGCAAAAAAAAAAAATTGCTTGAAAATTAAAAATGGAGTGGAATACTGCAAAAAATAATCTGACAAATATGTTGTTTACAATTTATATTTAATTAAAGCCGTTTTATTTTTATTTAATATTTTTTCTATTTTTCCGCTTCTATTTGTTTTTGTGTGTTTGTGTTTACAGTTATTTGAAAAATGTAAATAATAGGGTTATGACTTTTTTACATCCTCACATCCCTGTGTCATATTTTGATGAGCTTAAGATTAGATAAAATCTTAATTACAAGGTGATTCGATAGAAAAAAAGCTCACGCACAAAAAGCTTTTAAAGTTTTTATAGATGAGCTTTTTGGAAAAAAATTTGGAGTCACTTTAAGCACATAAATAACTCAAAACAATCGTTAAAGCCACACGACATATCCAGAATGACATAAGCTTTTGTTCTCACCAATTTTATCGTCATATTATTACATATATCACCAATATTTTTGAAAATTTAACATAGCTGCAGCCAAGGTTTACCCTTTTAGAACACGCGACTTGTGATTGTATATTATACAAATTAAATGTTTATGGATAAAATGAAATGTTTTTGGACGTGGCAAAAAATATTGGCCTCAAAAGTTAATTTGCGTGGAAGCTGTGGCTATATTTATGTTAGAAAATGGGTAAAAATGGGTTGAAGCCAACGTATCTTTTTTTGTTTTCTCTCGATTTGTGAGTAAACCACACTTCTCACGATTTTCGTGTCAAAGTAAAAGTAGAAGCCAACTAAATAAGGATAATCTCACTAATGTATAACTTTTCAAAATTTCATCAGCGTCTACCAATAAATGACGCTGACATTTTGAAGCCAAATTTACAGTGTTTTTTTACATTTTCTTCTAGTCGCGTTCCGCAAACAGATTTTTCAAAAAGGCTTTAATAGGATTATAGTACTTGCGATTCTGAGCTTTTTGATACGTATATCGTGAATGTAGCCTCCACAGCTTCACAGAAATATGTATCGAAATGACGAAATTTTGTGTGAATATTTTTATAAAAATCATATTATTCGGGCCTAATTTTTACAATTGTCATTCGATTTCCTCGTACTTGATTGCACATTTTAGTTTTTTACGTTCCGGATCTAATAAATCATTCTCCGTGAAAATCCATCCACTAAAACGCGAGTTACAAGAAAATCCAAAGTAGAAAAATCACCTAAAATTGTTTTTGGAAATATCGCGTATTTTATCGCGTTTTCTGCGGTTCGTTTCCACTGCAATGAAACAACTAATACAGCATCTTTGTTTTAGCGGAAACAGAGATTTGAAAACTTCACTGATAAGGGAGCTACATTCATTTTATCCCAAAAAATTGTGTGTGATGCTACATCCACGGTTCTTCGTTGACCGCCTTGAAATAGATATATATCGATGTAGATTTTTATGGTGGACACTGAAATCGGATGCGGACAAAAAGCATACGCACTCCGCGCAAGTTAGCGACGTTATATAGGTTTTTAGGCACTTAGATGCAGCCGATGCTACATCTTAGCCTCCAAATTAAATTTCGAAAACTATATTCAAATTAAAAGATACGGTATTACTGTACATGAAAATCATATGCGGACAAACTGATTTTGATATTTACGCGATTTACACGTATTTAAAAATGCATATAAATAAAAATGGGTTATTTGACCTCTATTTCCATTTCAGAAGCTTTGACATATATCCCCATCAACCCAATTAGCTTCCCTAATGGGAAAGCTTTAATATGAATGTCAATAAAGCAAAATCCGTATATTTTGTTGGGAGATTAAGCAAAATGAAGGAAGTATTCCTATAAATTTTTACAATATTTTCTACTACATAATGCATGTGAAAAATATTTTTTTAAACAAAAAATTATTTTTTTGACCGAAATATGTGCTTATTTTGGCTGTAACATCCAAACTATAACACCAATCTGTATGATTGTAGTCTCATTTGATTTGCCGTGAAGTTTGGATCCACAACAATTTTTTTTTGTAATTTTATGACCACTAAATGGGCCTTAATTTTGAAAAAAGTAGACTTATATTCAATAATTTATCAATTTTTTGTACATTCCGCGAATTCTGTGTAACATTTTGCAGGTATTATGCAATCTACTCGCTGAAGTAACTTCGAGAGAACTTTTTTGTAACAATTGTGCTCATTAAAATAATTAGCGTTTTTATAATATTTTCTTTCTTAAAAAGCGAAATAAAAGCGCCATAACTTTTGTCCGCAACAACCAAAAATTGGCTCGCGACCAGATTCGTACTCGGAATTTTTTTCTTAACCTACATATCAAAAATCGTTGATGTAGCGCGAAAAAAATTTATCCTTTTTTCTGAAATGGAATATGAAATAATTGACAATATTCCTGATATATCATTTTATATCATATATAGCTTTATTCCATGTATCACATAAATTGAAAGTGCTTTGTGTCGGACCTTTTTCAATATTTAAATGGAATAAAAATTATTTTAGTCAGTAATAGGCAAAATGTCACTTATTCGTGCAACAGGAAAAACATTTTGGAGCAAATGTTTAATAGGCAAAAGTTCATACACTCTAGCTACAGGAAATCATTTTTGAGAAAAAAGGTCAAAAAGTCATAACCCTAGTAATAAACGACACATGAACATAGTTGCCAATATTGGTACAGACTGCAATAGTTGAATTTTTAGGAGCAAAAAGCAGTGTTGTATATCAAAATATTTCGATTTAACATTTGATTTAAAACAAATCCAAGTTTTGAGTTGATTTAATTTTGTATGGTAAATCAGGGTGGATTTGGGTGGATTAAGCACTTAAATCGAGATAATGCCCTTAATCATCGTATAAGGGTATAGTCTAAACGGGCTATAAGACAAAGGCAATCCTGTTTGGAACTCATTTGCCTAGTATCAATATTTTTATAGGACAATGTGCTGTTGATATACATACTTGATAAGTATAAATGCTTAGGAGTAATGTTAGATAACAGGCTAAGCTTTGACTCTCACATTGATTTCGTTCAATCTAAAATATACTATATTCTACGCAAGCTGTATTCTGTGACCATGTTTTTACCGAGATGGGTTAAAGTCAAAATGGCTCATGCTCTTTTAATGCCACATCTTTTATATGCCCTGGAAGTTGTATCTGGCACAACTGAGTATAACATTACGAAATTACAACTAATTATGAATATGATTGCCAGATTTGTGTACAATATTCGAATACGTGAAAATATTTCAAGTTTTGTAAAAAGTTTTTTTAGGTTGTTCCATGACAGAACTACCAGGTAGTGGAATCACACCAGCTGATCGAATATGAAAAGTCAAATCCCTTTATAAAAAAATTATGTTTGTTGTAATTTTCCCAACAACATAAAGAAAGTTTTGACATAACATATTCAAAATTTTACGATGCCACTACCTGGGTAATTGTGCCATGGGTTGTTCGTTCCAAAATGTTTATAATGTTATTAAAACTGGTTTCCCTAAGCATTTGCGTAACCTTTTCGTTTTTTCGCGCTTGAGAAGAAATATCCAGATAAGAATACCGCTTATACATAATTCTTTATTTGAGAATTGTTTCCTTGTCCGAGTTGCTAGATGCTGAAACTTTTAGCCTGTTGAACTACGAATCTTTTCACACTCTAACAATGCGTTTCGTTTGAAACTTATAAGGCATTTCTCTCGTAGAATTGTGAAGTAGAACTTATTTGTGTATGTTTCAATGACTCTAATATACATTATGATTTGATGGTAATGTTTCTGCCAATGGACCTTCATATTGTACATTTAATCGAGTAGCTTGAAGTAGCTTAAAGGCTGGGGAGCCAACAATAGGAACATGTTAAATTTATGATTTCTGTTTAATATATTTTTTGGCCATGAAGGCTTTGATATTACGCAGGAATAAATATATATATATATATATATATATATATATATATATATATATACCCAGCAAAAAGTTTGCCTCCAAAGAGGCAGTTAAATGATATGTACAAGTGATCTGGAAGTGCATCAAATTATGCATTTTTACTCATGATTTTTACAAGAGCGTGACTACGGAAAGAGGCACTCCATTGCACTGCATTTTAACTGACCCTTTGGCACTGCATTTTAACTGACCCTCTGGCACTGCATTTTAACTGACCCTTTGGCATTGCATTTTAACTAACCCTTTGAGGTAGAATAGGAGGCAGTCCAAAGCACGTGTTTTGATACAGGCATTCTGCGGAAATTGTGCAAGCCATTACAAAATATGCCAGAACAAATAAAATGCTTTATTTGTGTAAAACAAAAATATTAAGAACTTTATTACATTAACACAAATTATGAAAATTCTCCATTGAATTCAATCGCAAACATGCGTGTTTCCTCCGCTCTCCATTTGTTCCAAGCTGAACAGTTTTTGTTTCATTTGCTAAATGGGTTGTCTTCCCATCACCAGTTAAGATTTCGACATGTACTCCAACAGCACTCCATTCGGAAATTTTCTTCTCTTGAGTTACCGGAAAAATGTTCACAAATGAAATATTATTCAGTTTGTATTAACAAATGTTTGAAAATATTAACACGCTTATCTCTTATTGGAAAATTTATGTTGCTGCCTGTAGAGATGTACAAACTGATTTATGTACATGTAGGGATCTCTAACAACTGCTAATAATATGTAGCGAACGGAGTGCCTTTTTCACGACTCCGTTTGGACTGCATCCGGATGCTGTTAAATTGTGAGGAATTGGAGTGCCTTTTTCAGGACTCCGCTGAACTGCATCCGGATGTTGTTAAAATGTGACAAGTGGATGTGATTCTTTGGATTGCATTCAAATGCAGTTAAAATGTGAGGACTGGAGTGCCTTTTTCACGACTCCGTTTGAACTGCATCAAAACATGCCGTGACAGAACTAGTCCACATTGCACTACTTCCAATTTATTTTGCTGGGTATATATATATATATATATTTTTTTATTTTTTTTTATACTCTTTTCAAATAATAAGTATAATCAAAATAATTTTCCTTAAAGAATTATATTTGGTCATGTACAATGTACATATGCTGAATTTTTGTATTCTTACTTACTGGCATTGTAATGTATGAATAATAAATGAAATGGAATAGCCGGCCGGGACTTAAGCCTTTCTCCTATGCACAAGTGCAAATCTGGGGAACGGAAAAAAAACTTTATTTTATATTGGGTGTTATCATGAATGAAATTTCCCCGTGAGTTTTGTTTTTCCGCCGTTGCAACTTAAGGGAAAAAATCACGGAGAATTGCCGTTCATGATAACCCCCATTATTAATTTTTCTCTAATTAGCCGGCCTTCGGCTACATATTTTTGGAACTTTAATGGCCTATATCTAGGGAAGAATGGACTTCCCAGGGATGGTACCTGTGGTAAAAATTTCAAAAAAAAAATCGGGTTTGCGCGTGTATTCTTATGCTAATGATATCATTAGGTCCGTACGATAACCCAAAAGTTTGTACAAATTTGTACAAACTTTTACAAAATGCTGTTCGATAACAAACTTGTAAAGTAAAAGAGAGCGAATTTTGAGATAATTTTGGAGATTTTTGTGACTCAGAACTCACAAGTTTATAAGATTTTGCAAATGTTGTTCGATAACATTCTGCAAATTTTTAGCTTCGAGAGAGTATAATTAGTGGAGAGAAGTTACTAAGAACTTGCTGAGTACCTGCAAGTACTTTTTACTTGCGAAGTTATCGTACAGACCTATTACCACATAAGCAATTTACTGTTTTTAGCAGTCTCCATGACGATTTTAAGGTTATAGCTGAATCATGAGCGCTATGAATTTTATATTATATATTTGTATACTGGACTATATAGTAGACACCATAAGCATACCCGGTATGCAATATGAAGATCCTACCACTTCCCCTGATGACGTAATTACTGCTTAAATTCCACAAAATACACAATTTTTACGAGGTCCGTTGTATGTCTTCTATATTTTTTATAGCCTCAGCATTTATGCTAACGAGGGTATATACACTTTCATACGGGCAAAATGTGCCTAATCGAAATAATGGTTTTAGACCCCAAATATGTTTGGACGAAATGTGTTCCAGACAATTTGGAGTCGATTGAGCAATGTCCGTCCGTCTGTCTGGCTGGAGCGCACGATAACTCTCGAACGGATGAACCGATTCGATTCAAATGTTGGCTTTCGTAATATTTTGCCCAAACTTAGTTTAAGTTCGAAGATGGGCTATATCGGTCCACTCCTTCCGGTACCTCCCACACAAAAGTTCGAAAATGTTCGGAAAATTTGTGCGCACGATAACTCTTGAAGGGAGTAACCGATTTAGTCCATACTTTGCCCATCGTAAAAGGTGTACCAGACTTAGATAATGTTTCAATATAGACTCAATCGGCCCACTCCTTCGGGTACCTCCCACACAAAATTTTGGAAAAGTTCAGTTTAGGGCCATCTCTCGAATCGCTCTGATTTTTGTTTTAGCAACTTGTATTCACTACCCCACA
The DNA here is from genome assembly GCF_047663935.1 of Musca autumnalis. NCBI lineage: Eukaryota > Metazoa > Arthropoda > Insecta > Diptera > Muscidae > Musca > Musca autumnalis. The sequence goes on from NW_027411977.1 coordinate 152,987,095, forward strand.
TACGACGGTACAATTTTCATTAGGGGCAAGTCCATACTTCCTGAGAAAATAGCCTGAAAGTTGCAAAAAACCCCTATGACACCGTGTGAGGTGGTTGGAGCGCAATATAACTCTAGATCGGAGCTGCCGATTCGGTCCACAATTTGGCCTTAATAATATTTTGTCCAAACATAGTTTAAGTTTGAAGATAAGCCATATCGGTCCACTTCTTCAGGTACCTCCCCCACAAAAGTTCAAAAATGTTCGGGAGTGGCCGAATTGGTCCATACTTTACACATCCTAATATATCTACTAGATATAGATCAGGTTCAAATATAGACTTTATTTGTTCACTCCATCCGGTACCTCCCACACAAAATTTCGGATAAGTTCACTTCAAGACCTGCTATCGAATCACTTTGATTTTTGTTGAAGCAACGTGCATTTGCTGCCTCAATTACGATGGTAAACGTTTTTCAGGGGCAAGTCCATACTTCTTGAGCAAACATCCCGAAGGGTGTAAAAACCCCCTATGGTACCATATGTAGTGTCTGGAGATCCACTTCCATAATGGTCAATGTAGATCCTTTCCTTCTAGTATCTCCTCCGCAAAACTTTTGATCTCTAATCCTAATGAACATTTTTGTCGGTTCAAATTCCCAAAATTTTTTAAAAACCCCTAAATACATACGTTTTTTTTTAAGAAAAATTGTTTCAATATATACAGGCTGAGGGTATATCTCTGTCGGCAAAGCCGACTGATACTTTTTTACTTGTTGATATATAATCTCCATAATTATTGCAGAAACTTTTTGTATCGAGCGTATAACATCTCCCCATCGAAAAAGCTGAAAAAAATATGTATGTATGTATCAGAGATCCGCAAAATGCATATAAAAAGCACACTCTCATGCTTTTTTCAAAAAGCGAATAGTGCAGTGCCTTGCCCATAAAAATATGATTGTGCCAAAAAGCAGATTCACCCCTAAAAAAGATTCACTGCTTTAGTGCGTGCAGTTCTTGCTTTTACATTTGTATTCGCATGATTCGCAAATGCAGTATGTTCAGTACTGCTTTCGAAATTATCGTCACCCACAAAACCACCACCACACAAGCGGGTGCAGCACAAATGTCTGGCCGCTCTGCTGGCCGTCATAAAATGATAAATTAAACAAATTAAATGCGTTGACATGTTTTTGTTTAATTTTCGTCATATTATTAGATCAAATCAAATATATAAATATATTGCACCAAGGAAAACTATTTTTCTTCAAAATTATTGAAAACTGAATACTTTAAATATAAACATTTTATAAGTCAAAAACTGAAAACGGACGACAATCCTCAATAACCCATTGCGAACATGCCAAATAAATTTTTCTTTATCAACGTTTAAAGGAGCATTTCGTTGTTGTCGAACGTAGCATTTGGGCGAACTAGGTTTGTGTCTGCCTCCCATTATATTTTAAAATGCGTTTACAGTGTACACAAATAACAATATTTTCAATTATTGCATCATTTTCTGTTTACACATGCTAGTGACAGTTCGAAAAATACCATACACTCACACATTCACTGCCACACCAACTCACTGCCGACAAATGCTCTGTTCCAGAACCTGGAAGAAGCTACTATTTTTTACTACGATAACATTTTTTCCTTTATGTTATCGGAAAAAATAGTAAAAACTAGTAGATTCTTGCAGTTCTGGAACTGACCAAAAATTTCATTGTCAGTAATCAATATAAGTGCTTTGAAAGTAAGGCCATGTTTATATTTAAGCCTTTTGCAGGATTAACCTTTTTATGAGGATTTGTTTGAAATATAAGCAATGGAATTGACATTTAAAATCCAGTTGGTTTGTTAAATCCGTTTATATATAAACGGGGTATAACTTTAATTTTTTTCCGAACGTTTACACATGCAAATGTCAGTTCGAAAAATTTAAGTTTCGACTATAATATGTATACACAACTGTCTGCAAGTTACTTGCATGTGTAATCATTGGGCGAATACATTTACAAATACATTTTCCAAATTTTGCTTTTTTTAGTTTGTTTGACAATACGATAAACACCATCGTTAGTATCGTTTAATTTATTGTCTCAATATTCATTTTTATTTGTATATTAATTTTATTTGTATATTAACATCTAAATCCGACTAGAAATATTTACTGCTTACTTTACTGCAGCGTGCTTGTGCGAATGCATTATCAAAAAAGGCAATGAGCTCTTTTAGTGTGGTTACTGTCACTGCTATCATTTCGAGAGAATGTGCCAATTGCACACTCTCACGAAAGAAAAGACAATACAAGCAATAGCAATAAACTGTAATGTCAATAGGAAGCAATGAAAATGGCACGAAAACACGAATATGCATTAAAAGCGAGTGGCATTTTGCGGACCACTGGTATGTATTTGTATCCGAGAATAACGATATTCTATGTAAAAATCGTAAAAAACGATTTTGAGCTACATATATCTCAAAAACAAGAGCTGATGGAGAAAAATTGCGACCAGATTCAAAAATAACTCGCCGTTTTCAGTTAAGCGGGGTGCACACGATCAGGTTTGACTGTCAGTTTTCCTCAAATAATCGGCTGCTTGCCAGTGTGGCCGTTCATTTTTGTCAATCATCAGGAAACCACAAAATATTTTGTGGTTGCTGGACATTTTGACATTTATCGATATTTTCAAAAAATCGACAGTCAAAACTGATGGTGTGTACCCCACTTTAGAAATACAAAAAAATCGGATGAACCAAAAGTCGTGTTGACCAGTGTTATCATACAAATACAAAATATTTGTTTTGTCGATTTTTTTCTATTTTTTTATTTTTGTTCTCCCGTATGATGTTTATAATAAGGGAGGAGGCGAGAGTGAGAAAACTCACGGTGAGATGATGTTTATGATTGGGCTGATTATGTCACTCTCCATGTCTTCAGAGTAACTTCCATGTATCAACAAAAGAGATTTATCTCTAGTTTCGCCCACGTTTTCAGGCATTTTGATTCCTTTTTTTTTTTTTAAAAAAAGAGTAATATTTCGAATTGGTTCCTTTTTATGTTGTCAATCGCTAGAGAGGTATTTACCCGGTAAATACCCATTTGTGGATATTTATTTGGGTATTTACTATATTGAATCACCAATACAACATCTTATATCCAATTCCTGGGTTAAGGTTGTGAAATCCTTTAAAAATGTATAGTTTTACAATACTTTAAACAAGAAAAAATTCTTTAACTGCCGAACCACTTCTGGTGTAGAAAATGGGATCTCTGGGTCCATGTTTTGATATAGCCCTCATATAAGGCTGTTATTTGGCACAGTGAGTTCTCAATGTGTATAAAATATCCTTGCAAAAATTTGTCAACGTAGGTCCACGTTTTCTCGTAGTCCCCATATAAGGGTACACCGATTTCGAGTATATCCCAAGTATAGGATAAAAAAAATGGCTTAAAACTTTCTTATATGAACTGAATTTCTGGTATTGAAAATGGGGTCTCTGGGTCCATGTTTTGACATAGCCCCCATATAACCATACCTCCCGCTTTATTGTGTTTTTTATCTATTAGCCACATTTTACAATCTTATTGGCTGTTGTTGTTGTAACAGTGTTTGTTATTGTGTTTGTATGTTCGTTCTTCTGTTCAATCTGGCTCTGGGTCTATCTCCAGTTCCAGGAAAGTGGCTGCTTCGATGGGATGTAACCACAGATACACTGGAGTTAGATGAGTAGGTTTGTCTGGGCAGTTGAAAAGGTGTTTTGTGTCGTGCGGGCCCATGCCGCATACTGGGCAGATGTCTTGCACGGTGCGATCGATTTCCGGCCAATAAGAATTTAGGCGACTGCAATATCCCGAGCGTAGTTGGACCAACACTACTCTGGTTTGTCGTGGCAGCTGACGCTCCTCAGCTGCGATAGATGGGGGATGTACTCCGAGTACTTTATTCACACTATAATTGCTTAAGGCCTTGGCAACTGCGTCCGTGTGAATGCTATTCAAACCTGCTTGATATGCTTGTTGATCTAGGGGTTCTCTCCTGTATCGTTGGACGTCTCCCTCTAGAGCATGGATATCCTTCCTGATCTGCCTGAATGTGTCGGGCCTACCCACAAGATGGTGATTGGGATGGCTCACACGGTAACATCCAAGCAGGTACTGCATCTTATTGGCTGTAATTTGGCACAGTACAAAATACCCTGCAACAATTTTTCAACGTAGGTCCGCGCTTGATTATTTACCCAAATGGTGAACCAATTTATGTACGTAGGCTATATATATATATATCCACCATATAAACGTACCTTCCGATTTAAGGGATTTTCCTCTAATTAGCCACATTTAACAATCATATTGACCGTAATATGGCACCGAGAGTTTTCATATGCTTGCCAAATTTGTCAATGTTTGTCCCTGTTTTGGGTTTGCCCCCATATAATGATATCTCTTGATGGGGGCTAGCCCCATTTAGCCACAAAATGTGTACCGACATTTTTGCAAGGGTATTTTTTGTATACTTTGAGAACTTACTGTTGATAAAAAAACACCCTAAATCGGGAGGTAAATACTCGGGTATTTACCCAAGTATTTATCCACAAAGTGTTGTGAAAAGTTGTGAGACGATTTCATAACCTAAACCTAGGAATTGGGTCTAAGAAGTTGTATTGGCGATTCAGTATAGTAAATACCCACAAATGGGTAGGTATTTACCCAATTTACCGGGTATTTACCCACTGTTTCCTGCTCTACTAAACTAAAATAATAGCTCTACCATGGCACAATTACCCAGGTAGTGGCATCGTAAAGTTTTGAATATGTTATGTCAAAACTTTCTTTATGTTGTTGGGGAAATTACAACAAAAATAATTTTTTATAAAGGGATTTAATTTTTCATATTCGATCGGCTGATGTGATACCACTACCTGGTAGTTCTGCCATGATCTCTACTAAACAAAACAAAGATTTTTTCAACAAAATGGCAGTAACTCGAAAATTGGTTAGAAATATAACCAAATACTAAAGGCACATTTATATAAGGCAGAACTGACAATCAGCTGTAATTTTACTTTTTTTTTTGTAAATTTAGTTTTCAAAATGTAATAGGGTCTACTCAATTTGAAACTTTGAAATTTGCTATCATAAAATACTTCTTTTCATCGTAAACGTTTAATAACAATGACCTACGACAGTTGTGTATGCTTTATATTAACATTTTGATTCAAATTTGTTCTATTTTAGAGGATTTTCAAAATGTTTTTATGTTTTTCCTGAGAAAATTTTTATAACGATTCCATTATTCAATATTTTCCTTGACATTATATTTTAAATAAGTTTGTTGTGGTGATATAGCGCCCAAAAAACACCAAAGGAGTATTCACTCCTACACAGGGGGACAACTTTAAACACAAAAAAAAGATCAATAACAACAATGTTGTTTTTTTTTTTGTAAATTTGTTAGTTGTTGTTATTCAAGCATATACCTTATATCATGGTGCATATGTATATTGACCGATTTTGCTCCGTACTACATTTACATCGATGCCCTGTAGGAAATGTCAATAGTGAATCTATACTGACATTGTCAACAGTATTACTGACAAACTGTAGACAACTCATGTAATTTGTATGAACGTGTCATTCGAAAGTCAGTAGTGACATTGGAACTAGTATGTCAGTAGTAAGTCAGTAGTTGCTGAGGGACCATGTGTTGACATTGGAGGTAGTGAGTTAGTAGAGACATTGGAGGTAGTTAGTCAGTAGAGACATTTGAGGTAGTGAGTCAGTAGAGACATTGTAGGTAGTGAGTCAATAGTTCATAAAGGGTCATATGGAGACATTGGTACCAGACTTTCCTTACTAAGTTTTTTGGCTTATATCGAAATTTTTATAGATTAAAAAGCTATTGGTCTGTTCCAGAACTGCAAGAATCTACTAATTTTTACTATTTTTTCCGATAATATAAAGGAAAAATTGTTATCGTAGTAAAAAATAGTAGATTCTTGCAGGTTCTGGAACACACATTATATGTTACGTTTAATAAGACGATGAACTTACACTTTTGTTTAAATAGTATATTTTATTAAAGAAAAAGACATATTATTGAAAATGCTAAAAAAAGTAAAAATTGCTTATAACGGGTTTTAAATAAGGGCTAAGTCCAAGATTCCACATAAGTACAAAATAAAGCCAAAGCTTTCGAGTCTGGCTAAACATTTGAATATTTAAATAATAACAAAATCGTTTTCATTGTCAGAAATATCATCGCCTTTTTTATTTTCTTGGCCATAAGACTTGGTGCGACTTGTCTGCTCAAAATATTTCTTCTTCTACTGCACTTAACCTTTTATTCATGCGATTCACTGAATGTTGATATAACATCTAGGAATTGAAAAGAATAAACATGTATAAAAAACAAATGGTCTGTTCCAGTACTGCAAGAATCTACTAATTTTTACTATTTTTTCCGATAACATAAAGGAAAAATTGTTATCGTAGTAAAAAGTAGTAGCTTCTTGCAGGTTCTGGAACAGAGCAAAAATGTCCTTAAACTTGCTTACCTATTATAGCTGTATAAACAGTGGACATTATAACTCATTATTATGTCGTGTTCAAATATCAGATGTATATTGGGTTCAGCATTTCCAGCAAGCCGGACATTATATTCGTCAGGCTCCACAATCTTCTCTAAAGATTCCACAAAATGTCTAATTGTCGAAGTTTCACCACACATGTTGTCAGCCGCCTCAGAGTTTGTATTTTCAAAATTGTTAATTTTTTCACTTGTCTTTTATAATTTTTTTTGCTCATACTTGTTGATATTTTATCGTTTTTTCACAAAAACACTTTTTTCACGAAGCGCCAAAATTATTTTACAACAAACAATCGTTGGGCTATCAGCTGTTAAAATAATCAATGCTTCTTCTTATTAAGATAAAAGTATCAATAGTTGACAAAGTGTTGACTTTGTCACCATAATAGTAGACAGAGTGGTGACATGTCGATACATGTCCCCATCCTTCCTACAGGGTTTTTATGTATGACGCATTGGTTTGGTTTGGTTTTAGGACGCGCAGCTGCCATTGTTGACAGCTACTCCACTCGGAGACCTTGAGGTCCATTGTGATCATTCTTAAAGAAGTTGTGTATAATGGTTTATTGCAGATTTTGTTCATGTAAGTGGTTCGATGTGATGAAATGGAGGCACTGATGTAGACTTTACATTGTAGAGTGATTTGATGTGATGAAAAGAAGACTTGTGTAGGTGAGAGGTGGCTGCTGGTTATGGATGTGTGGTTGCTGAGGCTGTGGTAAGAGCTGCAGATTTTTTATGTTCATATGGTGGTGTGTGGTGATTAGTCCATTGGTCTATTCTGAAGTGATGTGTTATGGATATGGGTGTGTGGCTGCTGAGGTTGTGATACAGAGATGCAGTTTTTATCCTCCTTTGGGGAGAAGCAGAAAAAATTAATTAGATTTGTTTGCCAAGCCATGTTAGATTTTTGCCAAATTGGTATATGTAGATGTGTTGCGGGTCCTCGATAATTCTAAGTCTGCCACAAAAAAGCAAAAAAAAAATTTTGCGTGGAGGGTCCTTAGGGCGACTCCATTCAGCCTACGTGGCGGAGTCCAAAACCACGGTTTATCCCTAGTTCCCAGTTGCAGTAAAGGTGGGGGAACTAGGGAGAGCTAAGAAACCCAAAATAAGTTAGGGGGCACTGTTTATGGGTAACTATAAGTTAGCCATGCCCAGATTAGTAGGTTATTGTTGGTGTTAAGGGCACTGTTTGCGGGTAACAACATGTTAGCCATGCCAAGGTTAGTATGTTGGGGTGTTTGTTGTTAGGGGCACTGGTTTGGGTAACCTTTGGTTAGCCATGCCCAAATTAGTATTTTGTTTGTTGTGGGTTAGCAATGGTTAGTGGCACTGTTTTGGGTAACCGGCGGTTAGCCATGCCAAGATTAGTATGTTGAGGGTTATCAAGTTAGGCTGGGAAAGTTCTTCCTCCCAGCTTATTGGGGCATATAATATGACGTGCACCCAGGCTGTTTGGTCGAAAATGCCAAAAAGGCATCAGCAAAATGGAAGGAAGACAAAAACCCCAATACACCGTAAGTGAATAGAAATAGCTTTCACCATCAGATATTTCCATCCACGGGGTAAGGGCACATGTCTTCATCCATATTGGTGATGCGATACCTGCAAATTAAATAAAAGAATACAATTATGAGTAAAAAAATTACAGATTTGTTCAATTGGAAATATACTTACCTCTGCCAAATGCAAACTTCTTTATTTTGGCTTTTGTTTATGTATCAACTTTCGTCATTTTGACATTTGGATAAAAGTGTGTTGCCAACTATAAAACATATACAAAACCAAGGTTCAATTATTCATTCATTTAAATGAACCTGGAGGTACGCTATTATCAGCACAATGGCCCGATTCTCTTAAGGAAGGTACCTGAGAAAATCAAGACTCTTAAAGTGAGAGAATGGAACCTTGAGGTACCTGGTAGAAAGGGACTATTAATAGTTAGAAAGGAACAATAATGCGCTAAAAGGAAAAAGGATAGATATAACTCTGTTGCCCAAAATGTCTGCTCATGGAAAGCTGCCATCTTTCGCTGCAAAACTTATAAATGAGAGTAGTTTTTCACCCAGAATTTAGTGGTTATGTGGTGCTGAGGTCGAAACCTTTCGACGGAGAATAATAAAAAAAAAGAGAAAACATTTTAAATTAAATGAAAGTGCATTTTGATTAAAAAGCATTAAGTTTTCTTTAAAAAAAAAAAAAAAACATATATATCAAGGTAATGAAGTGCATAGAGATAGTTACAGAGAAGCAGTGTTAATTATATATTTAAAATAAATTAGGTTTCCGTGGTGAGGAGAGAAAAAAAGTGGAAATACAGTGGAGTAATATATGTAACCAGCGAATTTGAAAAAAGGTAACAGTGTTAATGACTGACAATATTCGAGTGTAATTTAATAATTTTGCCTTTTTGGACTTGTTAGGCCGAACCTGCATTCGTTGGATGGCAATAACCTTGTCCCTGCAGTGGTATCTAGTGGAAAGTAGCGTAAATAGGCCACTACCATATTACCACCAGACAAAGGTTGGAAACTGTATTACCAACTGTTAATATCGTAGAGTATTCCATCACCAGTGACATCTAGATAATATTCCACCAAACTGGCGAGGATTTCTCCACGCCAAGCAGCCTCAGCACCCAAAAGTATGCTCGGTAAGCCACATCTACCATTACATCAAAAGTCTTTAGAAGTCTACAATTAATGTTTTGTTACGGGCACCGTGGCTAGAAACCGTGAGAAATTGATGTTTTGTCAAGCCACAGAGCCGAGTGCCAAAGTAATTGAATTTTGTAATACAATATAATATTAGTATCCGGAGAATAATTAGACTCCGCTACAAGGAGGATTATTGATTACCAGCCTGTGACTAAATGAACATTTGAACCCGAGAGATTATTTTAAACTATTCCTTTATTTTGAACCATATTCTTATTGCTACATTATAAGTATATTTTTTTGACATCTATTTTTGCACGTTATATGTAATGATATTTATTTATTTGCACGTTTGATATACCTTTTTTTTGTCTGTTTTAATTCCTCATCAAATTAATGTTTTATCTGAGGTTCTTTTTTTTTACATGTATTTGTTTTTAGCATTCCCAAAGGTTTTTTATCATTTCGCAAATCCTCATAACGACTCAAATAGAAAGAGCTCTTTTTAGGAGACGTTAGGGTATCCTGATAAATGCTGTGTCTGACGCCAGAGCAACTTAGCATCATTTTATCCTTTGTGAGTGTTATCGTGTTTGTCTATTGGCTGTAAATTGCCATAGTATAATGTTTGTCTAAGACTCAGAAAAGGCATTCTCTTGATATTTTGGTCTACTGACCGCTCGTATTGAAATTGACTTTAAGTCGTTACTTGAGATTTAAATATTTCTATTTAATTTTTTTTTAAAACATTTTAAAATTAATACAACTGTATAAATAAGTAAAACTCATATAATTTATAATTTGATTCTGTTGTTTATTTAATATTTGTTTGTTTCCATTATAAGTACTTTATTTTAAGTCAGTTTGATCATACTACTAGATTTAGTTTTTTTTTGTCGTTTATAATAAATATGACCTGAGAAATTAAGAATAGAGAAATATGATGTGGTAGATTTTTCAGTTGGAGGAATATAAGACGAGGTAAGTGGTGTGATGGGACGGTGTATGGGGTCATTAATGGGTTGAACAAAGGACATAGTGGCTATGGTCGGGAGGGCATTCCATGGGCTATCGGTTCGGGATATTTCTAAGAGCGATGATGTATCTTGTATAAGTGTAGAATCTGATGTATTTTTTTTTGTTACTTGAAATTACTGTTGCGTGCCAAGGACTAAGGGAATGGGTTGGGACCTCACCCCAGGGATAAAGGACAGAGTGGCCGGTGTCCAGCTAGGAACAGCAGCCCCCTCAGTTACCAGCAAGGAGCACGTAACAATATGGCGCCCAAGAAAATAAAAGTGTTTTAGTCGTTAGTGTATGTCAGCAAAACACTAGGCAATAGACCAGTAGGGAAGACAATAGACCTACATTTCTAACCGAAGTTTTAAGCATACGGAAAGTGTCATTTCATAGCCATACTGGACATGAGCCAGAATGAAGTATGAAGTGGTATATTCCGGAAAGCTGAAGCTAAGGGGCCGAAATGACAAATACCAACCGAAGCATAATTCGTCCTACAGTGTCAAATACAGCACATAGTAGTAGCTAAATATGAGTCGGAAGAGTGCGTTAGATAGTGCCAGTCTAAAATTCATGTACGTGAGCCAAGTCAATAGGTAGGATATCCACTCTAGATTAACAGCTAGAGGCCAGCTGTATCGACCGATCGTGACTTGATAATGTCATAAACTGAAGTTTAGAATTTTACTAATTGCATGTAGAGTTGATTTATACATCATCGTCATAGAAGATCCTTTTTTTTTGAAGGCCCATTTAAAAATAAAACACCGCAAACATCACACCTCGTCATAAAGTTCCTCCTAATGATATAATAGACAGACGTATAAAGAATTAGTGTTTTTAAATTTTGTTATAAATTTTAGATAAATCTGATTAGTGTATACTTAGTAAGAAAAATCCGTCATCGAGTGTTAGTTTGGCATGACTGCTGGGACTCGATCACAAGTTAAAAATAGAAAACGAGACAGACCACTATATTTTGATTTAAACCGATCCGTGATCATAGAAAATAAAAGAAAAAGAGATTACGAATCCAGTCATGGCAGAGTCCAATCACAACAATGGAGGTCAAATTAGGGATCTGTCCCACACAATAAATGTTGGCTCTCCAATCACAAATTCTTTAGGTCCTTTATTCCTCCAAGGAGCTTCAGCAGAAGCCCCACGAAACAATGAGCCTGCTGGTTCCGCTTGCCCGGATAGTTCACGTCACCTAGAAAATAAAATAGAAAATTTAAGAGGAGAAATGGATGAGATTAAAAAGTCATTGTTAGAATTGACAAAGGCCATTAAGGAAAAAAATAATACGGCAGTCAATACGATAGAACCTGCAGGGGAACCCAGCGCTGAAAGAAATGGACGGTTAGCGGCATCTACGGTTAGGGAAAATGCTAGTTTTCAGGGCAATACCCCTTTAACCACTGGTACCACTGCGAACACTGCCAATACAGCTCTAAACCAGATGGTAATAACGGCACCAAATAGTACCACCTTAAATAGTAGCAATACGGTTCCAAACCAAGTAGCACTACAGGTACAAAATAGGATGCCGGTACAAAATAGGATGCCAGAACCTTTTGATCCTAGGAATGGACTTAGGATAAGTAGGTTAGGGTTGCGGTTTGATGGCGGCTCGTCCGGACTAGGCGTAGAAGAGTTTGTATATCGTCTTGAGCATTTTAATACGTGACTTCCCACTATTGCTATCTGGAAGAGCAGAATCCTGGTATTGGTTGTTCCAGAAGACCAACCAATTCCATGATTGGGAAGATCTCTCGTCGAAATCCAACTTTGAAAGGATTACCGAACTGGTAAATAGAAAGCAACAGCCAAGCGAGACCATTGATACATTTTTTCACATCATGGGTCAGATAAGGGCCAAACTGGTTCAACCTTTATCCGAATACGATATGATAAAGATAATGAAGAAAAACATCAGAGACAATGTGGCCAGGATAGTGAATCCCATACAAGTTTCGTCTGTCGAGCAACTTCGTATTTAATGTAATGAGGCAGATAAGAATTTCCTCAGGCGTGAGAACAGACCTTTTGTTGCCCCTTCTCGTCCAATCAGACAGGTGAACGAAGTGGAAGTAGACCCGCGGAATTATGAGTTCTATGAACAACCAGAATTCCAAGAACCATCCGAAACAGCAGAAGTATCGGCCATCCACTTCAACAGGCAGGTAAATCCTAACTTGACCTGTTGGAACTGTCAAAAATCAGGACACATTTTTAGAGATTGTGATGCTACTGCTAGGTCCTTGTTTTGTTACAAATGTGGCAACCCTGGGACCAAGACCCCGCAATGCAGTATATGCCAGCAGGGAAACAGGAACAGGGGCGTGGACAGTACGGGGGGGCCACGTCCAACTGTGAACCCCTAAGGATAATTAAAAATCTCTCCAGAAGTAGTGAAATTCCAAGTGTGGAGAAAGTGGCAAACAAATTCGAGCCAGAATTGCGCCACTATTTGCCTTTAGAAATTAGAAAAGAGAATTATAATAAAGTTAGGGCAAGAATTATGGGAGAAAATGGGCCTCCTAAATTAAATAAACCCAAAATTGCCAAATTGCGCCAAAAATTTAAAAACAAAAAGAAGCAAATGAGACTGCTGGTTGAATCGGTGACAAAAGCAAGTGGTATAGCCGATCCCAGATTGTATGCTGACGTTGAAATCCAAGGCCTCAGTATACGTGGATTACTGGATACGGGAGCGTCTGTTAGTATTCTCGGTAAAAACTGCAGGGAAATTGTTGAAAAGCTTAATATTCCCGTAAAGCCGATATTTTCCAATGTCAAGACGGCAGCTGGACAACAGCACCGAATACTTGGAAGAATCCACCTCGATATAAAATACAAAGGGATCATAAAACAAATTGACTTATACCTTTGTCCTGATTTGGACCAAGATTTATACTTAGGGGTTGATTTTTGGGACTTGTATAAATTAACACCGAATGTGATACGGGTAAACGAAATAGACATAGAAAAAGTTCAAAAAGATCTAATAGAGGATGAAGCCTACAAACTACACCCCCACCAATTATCAACCCAACAACAACAACAGCTAAAGGAGGTTATTAATAATTTCGATACCTTTGAGGAAAAAGGCCTTGGTAAAACTTCACTAGAAAAACATACGATCAAATTAATCGAGGGGGCAGAACCAGTGAAGGACCGCCATTATCCTTTATCCCCAGCAGTCCAGGCCATTGTATACGAAGAAATTGATAATATGCTCCGCCTCAAGGTTATCGAAGAAAGCGAAAGCCCGTGGAGCAATCGCACCACAGTAGTTAGAAAGCCGGGGAAAAATAGGTTTTGTCTTGACGCCCGAAAGCTAAATAAATTGACGGTCAAGGACGCATACCCACTACAGAACATCGATGGTATATTGAGTAGGATTGACGAAACATATTACATCAGTAGCGTCGACTTAAAATTTGCTTTCTGGCAGATCGAGCTCGACGAGGACAGTAAAGCCTGCACTGCGTTTACAGTGCCTGGAAGGCCATTATACCAATTCAGGGTAATGCCTTTCGGGCTCTGTAACGCAGCTCAGCGCTTATGCCGCCTGATGGACAAGGTAATTCCGCAACGTCTAAAAGAGAACGTCTTCATATACCTCGATGATCTGTTAGTTATCTCTAGCGATTTTCAGGAACATTTGCGACTTCTAACTGAAGTGGCAATGTGCCTCAAAAAGGCCAACTTAACAATTGGCATGAAGAAATCGCAATTTTGTTTTAAAGAACTGAAATACCTTGGCTTCATCATTGGCCAAGGGCGATTAAAAACTGACCCCGATAAAGTGAAGGCCATAAGAAATATAAAAGTGCCACGAAATCAAAGAGAAGTCAGGAGCTTCTTGGGAACGGCTGGATGGTACCGTCGTTTTATAAAAGATTTTGCTACCATCTCAGCCCCATTAACTGATACGCTCAAGAAAGGCAAGAAATTTGAAATGAATGAAGCGGCGAAAAACGCATTTGAAAACTTGAAAAAGGCTCTCACTTCAGCACCCGTTTTGCGTCATCCTGATTTTGGTAAACACTTTTATATACAATGCGACGCCTCGGAGTATGGCATAGGGGCAGTTCTATATCAATTAAATGAACGAAAAGAAGAACACCCTATTGCGTTTTACTCGCAAAAGTTAAATTCCTGCCAGCGGAATTATAGTGTGACCGAGAAGGAATGTCTGGCGGCGGTGATGGCAATCAAGAAGTTTAGGCCCTATGTGGAGATGATGCCATTCACCGTCATTACCGATCACGCTTCTCTTAAATGGTTGATGTCGTTAAAAGACTTGAGCGGGCGACTAGCTCGATGGTCGTTGCAATTACAGGCATATAATTTCGAAATTCAAGATCGAAAAGGGTCAGAAAATGTAGTAGCTGATATGCTATCGAGAGCTCCTACGGAAAACCAAGTAGATGAAATAAATATCAAAGACCTTTTAGAATTCGAAACCAGTGATTTTGAGGCAGAAGAGTACCTTAATTTAATAGAAACTATAAAAGCAAACGAGGCAAACCTTCCCGATCTGAAAGTTGAGAGTGGCATGGTTTATAAGAAACATATCCCGAATACAGAGATTGGTAATGAATGGCACTGGAAACTGTGGTTACCAAGCGGGATAACAAATAAGGTAATAGAAAAATCTCACAATTCGCTTACCTCCTGTCACGGAGGCATTCATAAAACACTGGAACATATCAAGCGGTTTTTCTATTGGCCAAATATGACACGCCAGGTCCGACAATACATAAAAAACTGTCAGGTTTGTCAGGAATCGAAGTCTAGCAATATAAATTTGATGCCAGGAATAGGACAAGAAGTTGTGACTGACCGTCCCTTTCAAAAATTATATATTGATTTCTTGGGGAAATACCCTAGATCAAAAAAAGGAAATTCATATATATTTATTGTGGTCGACCATTTCACCAAATTTACGCTTTTGAAGGCTATGAGGGACGCCACAACTGTAAATGTCGTCAAATTTCTCATTGAAGACGTTTTTCACAAATTTGGGGTACCCGAGGTCATCCACAGTGACAACGGGGCCCAATTCGTGTCCAAAACCTTTCAGGAAATGATTAAAACATATAAAATCACCCACATAAAAACGGCTGTCTATTCCCCGCAGTCGAACGCCTCCGAGCGGGTGAACCAGTCAGTCATAACGGCCATTAGAACCTATTTGGAACAAGATCATAGAGACTGGGATTTATACCTCAGCGAAATAGAATGTGCGCTGCGAAACTCGGTCCATTCTGCAACCGGTGTTACACCCTTCTTCGCGTTGTTCGGTTATCACATGTACACTAGCGGCCACGATTATCACCTGGCTAGAAAACTAATGTCTATGACCGATCATGAAGTGAAGGAATTACATAGACTGGACAAATTAGAGATACTGCGAGGAAAAATTAAAGATAACTTGCACAAAGCGTATGAACGAAGTTCGGAAAGGTATAATAGAAGGGCCCGAGTGGTGAAATTTAGGCCAGGACAAGAGGTATACCGACGAAATATAGTGCAATCAGATTTCTCGAGAAATATTAACGCAAAATTTTGCAAAAAGTTCATAAAGTGCCGAATTCTAAAGCCCGTAGGTGAGAATATGTACGAATTAGAAAATTTGAATGGTACTCCTGTGGGTGTATATCATGCAAAGGATATTAAACAATAGAGTGCAATATTAAGACATAAACTGTGATACCATTAGGATAAGCCTTCATGTTTGTGCTGTCCTAATAGTATTTAAGCTTACCTTAATAGTGCAATATTGAAATTGATTTCTGTGATATACCCAGTGCCTAATATTTTCTGTTCGTGACTGTCCCATTTTTTTTTTGGATTATACATTTTTTTAATTATACACATCGTAATTATACACACATATTGTCTCCGATTTATACCTCGCGTAGTTAACCACCTGCTTATTTGTTTTCTATGTATACCCCTATCCGATATTTACCCTCACCACTAGTGAGAATCGAACCACTCACCTGATGAATCCCAGGCATTCTCAGACGGCCCACGTACCAGGTCAAATAGCCAGCATTCCTGGAACGAGACAAGGCTACCGAAAGTAAACGAACATAATGCAAATTATACAGGCATACTTCCCTAAACATATTGCCCGGCTGATCTCAGGGCATGGGAGTTCCCCACGTTGGGATTAAGAAGTAGTAACCTCAGAGAGGACTTCCGCACACCATCACTGTCTTCATTCTTCGCCAATGATGGAGTTTTGTTGCGGGTCCTCGATAATTCTAAGTCTGCCACAAAAAAGCAAAAAAAAAATTTTGCGTGGAGGGTCCTTAGGGCGACTCCATTCAGCCTACGTGGCGGAGTCCAAAACCACGGTTTATCCCTAGTTCCCAGTTGCAGTAAAGGTGGGGGAACTAGGGAGAGCTAAGAAACCCAAAATAAGTTAGGGGGCACTGTTTATGGGTAACTATAAGTTAGCCATGCCCAGATTAGTAGGTTATTGTTGGTGTTAAGGGCACTGTTTGCGGGTAACAACATGTTAGCCATGCCAAGGTTAGTATGTTGGGGTGTTTGTTGTTAGGGGCACTGGTTTGGGTAACCTTTGGTTAGCCATGCCCAAATTAGTATTTTGTTTGTTGTGGGTTAGCAATGGTTAGTGGCACTGTTTTGGGTAACCGGCGGTTAGCCATGCCAAGATTAGTATGTTGAGGGTTATCAAGTTAGGCTGGGAAAGTTCTTCCTCCCAGCTTATTGGGGCATATAATATGACGTGCACCCAGGCTGTTTGGTCGAAAATGCCAAAAAGGCATCAGCAAAATGGAAGGAAGACAAAAACCCCAATACACCGTAAGTGAATAGAAATAGCTTTCACCATCAGATATTTCCATCCACGGGGTAAGGGCACATGTCTTCATCCATATTGGTGATGCGATACCTGCAAATTAAATAAAAGAATACAATTATGAGTAAAAAAATTACAGATTTGTTCAATTGGAAATATACTTACCTCTGCCAAATGCAAACTTCTTTATTTTGGCTTTTGTTTATGTATCAACTTTCGTCATTTTGACATTTGGATAAAAGTGTGTTGCCAACTATAAAACATATACAAAACCAAGGTTCAATTATTCATTCATTTAAATGAACCTGGAGGTACGCTATTATCAGCACAATGGCCCGATTCTCTTAAGGAAGGTGCCTGAGAAAATCAAGACTCTTAAAGTGAGAGAATGGAACCTTGAGGTACCTGGTAGAAAGGGACTATTAATAGTTAGAAAGGGACAATAATGCGCTAAAAGGAAAAAGGATAGATATAACTCTGTTGCCCAAAATGTCTGCTCATGGAAAGCTGCCATCTTTCGCTGCAAAACTTATAAATGAGAGTAGTTTTTCACCCAGAATTTAGTGGTTATGTGGTGCTGAGGTCGAAACCTTTCGACGGAGAATAATAAAAAAAAAGAGAAAACATTTTAAATTAAATGAAAGTGGATTTTGATTAAAAAGCATTAAGTTTTCTTTAAAAATAAAAAACATATATATCAAGGTAATGAAGTGCATAGAGATAGTTACAGAGAAGCAGTGTTAATTATATATTTAAAATAAATTAGGTTTCCGTGGTGAGGAGAGAAAAAAAGTGGAAATACAGTGGAGTAATATATGTAACCAGCGAATTTGAAAAAAGGTAACAGTGTTAATGACTGACAATATTCGAGTGCAATTTAATAATTTTGCCTTTTTGGACTTGTTAGGCCGAACCTGCATTCGTTGGATGGCAATAACCTTGTCCCTGCAGTGGTATCTAGTGGAAAGTAGCGTAAATAGGCCACTACCATATTACCACCAGACAAAGGTTGGAAACTGTATTACCAACTGTTAATATCGTAGAGTATTCCATCACCAGTGACATCTAGATAATATTCCACCAAACTGGCGAGGATCTCTCCACGCCAAGCAGCCTCAGCACCCAAAAGTATGCTCGGTAAGCCACATCTACCATTACATCAAAAGTCTTTAGAAGTCTACAATTAATGTTTTGTTACGGGCACCGTGGCTAGAAACCGTGAGAAATTGATGTTTTGTCAAGCCACAGAGCCGAGTGCCAAAGTAATTGAATTTTGTAATACAATATAATATTAGTATCCGGAGAATAATTAGACTCCGCTACAAGGAGGATTATTGATTACCAGCCTGTGACTAAATGAACATTTGAACCCGAGAGATTATTTTAAACTATTCCTTTATTTTGAACCATATTCTTATTGCTACATTATAAGTATATTTTTTTTGACATCTATTTTTGCACGTTATATGTAATGATATTTATTTATTTGCACGTTTGATATACCTTTTTTTGTCTGTTTTAATTCCTCATCAAATTAATGTTTTATCTGAGGTTCTTTTTTTTACATGTATTTGTTTTTAGCATTCCCAAAGGTTTTTTATCATTTCGCAAATCCTCATAACGACTCAAATAGAAAGAGCTCTTTTTAGGAGACGTTAGGGTATCCTGATAAATGTTGTGTCTGACGCCAGAGCAACTTAGCATCATTTTATCCTTTGTGAGTGTTATCGTGTTTGTCTATTGGCTGTAAATTGCCATAGTATAATGTTTGTCTAAGACTCAGAAAAGGCATTCTCTTGATATTTTGGTCTACTGACCGCTCGTATTGAAATTGACTTTAAGTCGTTACTTGAGATTTAAATATTTCTATTTAATTTTTTTTTAAAACATTTTAAAATTAATACAACTGTATAAATAAGTAAAACTCATATAATTTATAATTTGATTCTGTTGTTTATTTAATATTTGTTTGTTTCCATTATAAGTACTTTATTTTAAGTCAGTTTGATCATACTACTAGATTTAGTTTTTTTTTTGTCGTTTATAATAAATATGACCTGAGAAATTAAGAATAGAGAAATATGATGTGGTAGATTTTTCAGTTGGAGGAATATAAGACGAGGTAAGTGGTGTGATGGGACGGTGTATGGGGTCATTAATGGGTTGAACAAAGGACATAGTGGCTATGGTCGGGAGGGCATTCCATGGGCTATCGGTTCGGGATATTTCTAAGAGCGATGATGTATCTTGTATAAGTGTAGAATCTGATGTATTTTTTTTTTGTTACTTGAAATTACTGTTGCGTGCCAAGGACTAAGGGAATGGGTTGGGACCTCACCCCAGGGATAAAGGACAGAGTGGCCGGTGTCCAGCTAGGAACAGCAGCCCCCTTAGTTACCAGCAAGGAGCACGTAACAGATGGGATCTATGTCGGAAAAGAAGGTCAGAGTATTTAGTATCTCATATCTACTGAAGAATCGACGTCTGCTCGTGAGTAGCGAGGGGCACCTACATAGTTGATGTTCGACCGTCTCTGTTTCTTCTGGGTCTTGACATAGCCTACAGTAGTCTACACTAATGTTGTCCCATCTAGAAGTTAGGGATCTGACCATGCTATGACTGATAATGAGTCCTACAGTGGTCTTTATCTCTAACATATTTAGTGAAAAGAGAGAATTGGTTCTGTATTGAGAGTAGCTAGGCCAGATTGCCTTGGATACCTTGCAACCAGGTTCCGTTTGCCATCTTTGCCCTGCCTTCTCAAGAAAGAAGCCGCGAAGTTTTCGGGTGTAGTAGCACTTTGGTGGTCTGGTAGATGACTCTACTGGTAAGTCAATCGACTGAGAGCCACCCCTGTCCTGGAACCCAGCAAAGACCAACGATATCACGTACTTTAAGCAGAGCGTTTTTGCAGTCAAGGATAGCTTTTGAATTTATGGTCCACGACTTTAGGGCCTTAAGGGCCGCTCGACTATCGACAAATATAGCCACGGGTCCTTTAAGGCTACTCCCAAGTTCTTTGACCATCTCCACTGCTTTCCTGATTGCAAAAATCTCTGCCTGAAAGACGCTGCAATTACACTATGCAACACTGAAAATGCAAACAACTTCTAGTACGCATTTTTTGAAAGTACATATTTAGACTACAAAAACCCTAGTAGGGTTTTGTCCTGTCAGATCCAGTTCGGATTTTATGGCCTCATCTAAACCGGGCTAAATCTACACTTTTTTGCATTTATCAGGCCTTTACCGCAGAAACGAATGGGAATTTGGCCTTGCTGTCTTTAGCAATATTGTAGCCCTAAACTAGTAGAACTTAACTTTTGAAAAAAGTACATAAGAAAAACTCCATCTAGGGCACCAAAATCTATAAAATATAAAAATTTTTAAATAATTGCTGAAATTCTGGTCAGTATCGGCTAAACTATTGGGAGTTAAACCAAGTAACCTTTTGCAAAAATCTTCCAAATAAAGTTCTCAACAACTCTTTAGAACATTCGGAAACTCTAAAATGCTTACTTGATGTTGTTTCAGCGGTATTTTGCATCATATCTCTTACAACACGTATTTCAAACACAGTTCACACCAACAGTTTATTCTCGCATTTCGGATTTCACTACATTATTGACATTTTTATTAAATCGTCGTTGAAAAATGTACTGAAAACAACGGTATAGAGACATTTTACAACAATGACATGTTCTGAAGAATTGTGTATTACATTCCGGAGAATATTTGTCCAAAAGAAAATATTCAGAAAAAATTAACGGTTTTGGAAATACGGTGCGAAATGTATAACAATTTTGGAATTTCGAGTTCATTATTTCTCCAAATATTTTATTCTTGTCCTTATATACAAATTTGCTTCAGAGGTCAGAAGAAGATTCGCATTGGGTTCAGAGATATAGCCCCGAATTTCTTTAAAAACTCAATATTTAACCACGATTAGATGGCGCCATAAAATCCGAGCTGGATCTGACACAACAAAACCCAAATAGGGTTTCTTGTCGTTTGGGTCTGTACTTTCAAAAAATCCACAGTTCGAATTGTTTGCACAAGATCACCTTAAAAATGTTGCACAGTGTTATCATTGAGTTTGAAGGATTGTTTAATTGGTGGGTTCTCGCAGTAGACCCCGGCTCCTGTGCTATCCTCCATCTTGGAGCCGTCTGTGTAGATGGACAGACCGCCAAGAGGAGGACTGCCACTAGACCAGGCATCCCTGCTGGGAATTGTCACGTTTATTGGGTTGAAGTTGAGTGAAGTGGGTATATAATCACTAATGTGATTGAGTCCACTGAACTCAAGTAGTTAGGTAAAAGGAGAGAGGACCTTTGCATGTCTAAATCGAGAACACTGAGCCTGAAAGCCGTCCTCGCCGCCTGAAAATGAGTAGTGATATCCAGGGGTTGGAGATCAGAAGTGCACTATTCCCGAGAGCATGCCACCAGACAAGCCCGCCATAGGTAAGTATGGGAAGAACCACTGTATCATACAACCAGTGTATGACCTGTGGTCTGAGTCCCCAACTTTTACCGATGGAGTCCTTGCAGGAATAGAGTGCCATAAAACCCCTCTTTGTTATCTCCTAAGTGTTCCTTTTCCAACTTAAGCGTTGGTCCAGGGGCGACGGAAGGGTTTGGGGAGGCAGCTGGTTTTCTGGGCCTGATTTTTGAACTTTTTGGCTTCTTCACAGCCTGTGCGGGCTGTGATTTAGCCAGGTTAACTGCGGGTAGAGCATGAGGGCATTCTTTCGTCACTTCCATGCGGGTTACGACAGGATTCCCTCCCTCACACGACGCACAGTGGTTCAGAATCGTTTTTTTCTGGTCAAAATTCTGTAACTTTTGAACGGATAGATTTATATTCATAATTCTTGTTTTGTTGTTTGTTTTTATTAGACAGATAACACAATCAGCTTTCAGACGAATTATAAGCGGTCAACTTCGGTCTGGTAGTTGCAGAGAAATTCAAGGTCAAAATTAAACTTTGGAGTTTTTTTTAACTATTTTTCATCAAAATATGAGTGTTTTTGTGGTTTTTATATCTCCCTATGTATTAAAGATGGTCAAACACCAACAAATAAATAAAAAAAAATTACCAAAAAACTAAAAAAATCGAAAAAAATGTCGATTTTTTTCAAAAATTTGTAAAAAAAAATTTAAAAAAAATTTTAATTTTTTTAAAAATTAAAAAAATACTCCTTGGGTTTTAATAAAACTTATATAACTCGTATAAAAACTCATATACTCAAAAAAATTTAATTTGTGTCAAAAAGCTGTAATTCATATGGAAACAGTATAGAAAACACACATTTTTACCCATGTAATTTCAATAAATTGAAAAAAAGTGTTAAACGGACGGAACGGGACGAGGAGACTCTCGGGCATCATTCTGTGAAAACAGAACTTTGTTCCATGTTGTTCCACAAGTTTGGAATTTCATAAAATTTAGTACCTGAGGAAAAATAAAATAGATCATGTTGTGTAAACGCTACGGTAATTTACTAAAACGATTTTTAAAGGCCACAATCCTGCCTACCTTACAAAAAAAAAACAAGGAACATAATAACTGTTATAGTTTCAGAGAAATAGCTTCGTCTTTCTCCAGAAATTTGTAAAAATTACGTATTTCCCAAAAATGGGGAAAATGCTCGTCTTTAGGGGCACACCACGCCCACACCTTCCAATATTTGGGCCTGTTTTTCTTAATTCCTTAGTTTCAATATGTTTACTATCGAATCCCATATAGAAATTAAATATCTTTGACAAAACAAAATTTTTGGCCAGGAAAATCGATTCCTGACCGATTAGCTGGAAAATCCTTAATCGTTAAGTGAGGATATTTTCTTTCGAACCTCCTCACAAACTTTATGTTCTTCCGAATTAATTTAAATTCCCTTTCGATGATTGTTTTGGGGTCTTTATTGACGAATCACTTGCAATACGATATCGCAAAACGATAGTCTTTTCTATCAATTGCATCTTTACTTGCTGCGTTTTTTTGAGGTTGAAGGTTTTTGTGACTCATCCACGTCGTCCATGGTTGCGTCACACTCTCCGACAACTTCATCCACCGCAGTTTGTCTTAGAAGCAATGGTAGTTTTCCTCCACCAGAACATGTTGGAGATACGACCTTGTCAGACAGAAGTGGCGACTCAGCTTGACCGGTGGAGGGAATAATAGTGGTGTCCATTATTAATTCCTCATGGTTAAGGATGTTCTGAAACAGTCGGCAATAAAAGACAATGTCGATAAGATACGATTCGTGGTAAAAAAAGAAACTTAGAAGTAAAATGATTTTAAATTTTCAAAGAAGTGAACTCTACAAAAAACCTATCATTGATTGTGCAACACGTTGGAATTCAACATATAAAATGATTGAAAGAATCCTGGAAATGAAGGATATTATAAATACACTAAGCAAGGATTATCCTGATTTATTTCTTGAATCTGAAGAATGGTCTTTCACAACTGAATTCTTGGGACTATTTAAACCTATTTACAATGCTACCATTAAGTTACAAAGCGAACAGTTGTGCTATAGTGAACGTCATTTCAAATTGACGCTTTACCGGATAGCAACATGAAAACCCTTCTCAAGGAGTCCTTGAAGATGAGAAAGGATAAACTTTTAGAAAATGAACTGTTTAACGCAGCTGTGTTCTTGGATCCACAAATCAAAGTATGCTTAACTTTATATACTATCGTTATATAAACGCATGAAGTCAACAGAAGCTAAGTTTGCTTAGGTTAACCAAAACAATGCATATTTATTTATATCAATCATCTTTTATGTTTCAAAACACAATACAAGCCACCCAAAATTAGAGAAAACTCCATCACCGAGCAGACCACATGCAGCCAAATCTTTTTCCGAGTATCTGCAAATGATAGATCCTGCCACAGAAATTCCGAGTTCATCTAATTTACACAATTTAGAAGCTGATTTTGCCACTTATGTGCTGCAATCAAGATTGCGACTAAATGAAAATATAAGCTCTGTTCCAGAACTAAAATGTTTTTACAATTTTTACCACTTTTACACATTTTGCGTTCCCGTACACAAAATTTATATGAAAATCGTTTACGACTTTTACAACTTTTACGACTTTTACCACTTTATAAAGTACGGGAACAGGCCAATAATAGCATTTTGGTACTCTATCAGTGAGATTGATAATATTGTACAGGTAATACCGTCAACCCAATTAAGTGTGGAACGCTTATTTTCTGCTATGAAATATATATTATCTGATCAGCGCAACCGCATGTCAGCAACAAATCTTGAACATACATATATTAATGGTAAAAGTCAATGGGGATTTCAATTATGAAAGTTGAGCTTTCTCACATGTTAATCTTTTATATATTCGTTAATTTTTTATAAAATAAATAAATGTTTTCATATTTACTGGTTAAATATAAATATATACTTTTGTATTTTATTTATACGATATTCACTCTTATTTTTATGGTTGTATTTTTCCTTATGCCATTCATATTTAGTATTTCTTTATAAACATCACTCAGGTGTACGCAACCTCTTCATAAACATCACTCAGGTGTACGCAACCTCTATTTGTTTTTTAGGGTACATAATGATGTACGCTACGTGGTTTTTTAATGTACACGCAACATTTATAACGTACGTACCCAACCATTTCGGTTGGGTACGTGGTTGTTACTTTACAATGGTGGTTGCGTACCAAACATGTACGCTACGATTTTCGTTGGGTACATGTACACAAACGCTAAATTTTTTTTTAAACTTTGTGTACATGTACGGTACCTTATCGTAGTGTAACTTTTCATGCTAGGTACGCTACAAAACGTTATTGTACGGTACCTTAATGTAAGTTTTCGAACGCTGGTTTTTTTGTAGGGATCTCTTAAGCAACTGCTTATAAAATGTATCGAACGGAGTGCATTTTTCATAACTCTATTGGACTAAATCGAAAGATGTTGCGAAATCATAACTCCAATTGCACAACTTCCAATTTTTTTGCTGGGATCATACCATTTTCAAAAAACCGTTATTTTCGAAAATACGACAGAATTGCAATTTTCGAATTTCGAAAAAAAACAAAAGTTGTGCTGAATTCTACTCGAATTGCGCCAACTTGTGCCGTTAAAAATTTTTCATTATCTCTAACCGTTTTCAAGATATGGCAATTTCGAAAAACCAGTATTTTTGTATGAAAAATCACTGCAATTTCTGCAAATATCGAGATGATCTTTTACGGATGTAATTCTAAGGCACACGCTGAAACTTTCATACGACTACCACCAAACATAATATGTCTCTTTCTCTCGGGGACCCCCATAAGCAACCAAAATTATGGAAAAATTGGATATATTACTGACTTTTGCGATATCTGTGTTGTTTGCCCACTTACATCTACATACTTTGCATCAATATAAAGGAGATCTTTTATCCTTCCATTGGCGGGCTTTCCTTTTGGAATACTCCTACCAGAAGCGGAGATATTCACATAAGAAAAAAGCGTTGAATTCTCTCCACATAAGCTTTTTGCTTATTCCGACTCCTGAATATTATCCGACCATCCCCAAACTTAATAGGCTTCTTCCAACTCCCAAAAAATTCGTGACGATCCGATCAAAATTGCGACCTGTAGCGTGATTACAAAAAAATCGGAAAATGGGATACATTACCGACTATTGCGATATCTCTGTTGTTTGACCACCTACGACAGCCTACTTTACATAGTTGTAAAGGTGATATTTTCTACTTTTCTTGTCAGGTTTTGCTTTTGATGTACCTCTTAAAGTAACAGAGCTATTGGCTTTGAAATAAACCGTTGACCTTTTCTCCAAATAAGTTTTTGTCCATTCCTACCCCTGAATATTATCCGACCATCATCAAAATCAATAGGCTTCTTCCTCTGTGGGACCCCCATTAACTCCCCAAATTTCGTGACCGATAAAAATTGCGACCTGTAGCGCGATTTCGAAAAAAATTAAAAATGGGATGTATTAACGACTACTGCTATATCTCCGTTATTTGGCCACCTACGCCAACCTGCTTTACATCATTGTAAAGATGGGATTTTATACTTTCATAGTCAGACTTTGCTTTTGGAAGCTCCCCAACCAAACCTGTGATATACGTCATTATAATTAAAATCGCAAAAATGAAAAGTTGGGTTGTATTAGCGACTATTGCGATATCTTCGTTGTTTGACCACCTACGACAATTTACTATACACCCAGCAAAAAATTTTGGAAGTTGTGCATGTGGAGTTATGATTTCACAACATCCTTCGATGCAGTCCACCCGGAGTTATGAAAAATGCACTCCGTTTGATACAATTTATAAGCAGCTGCTATAAATCCCTACAAAAAAAACGAAAACAGTTGGTTGATCCCTACCCGCCGCTGGCGAAATCATTTACTCTAAAAATTAGAGAGAGTGTATACATTTCTAAGAACTTGATATAAAATAAAGAAATAAAAATTTAAGTTGCGAACATTTTTGCGGTAATTCACGAGACGGAAATTTTTAATGGAGTGGAGTGCAGTTGGAATTCATGTCGAAAACTGAACTAGTGATGGGAAGGCAACATAAAAAACCTTTAGGATGATGAAGCAAAATGGAGAACGGAGAAAGTAAACTCAAATGTGATTGAACTAATGGAAACTTTTTTTTTAATTTGTGTTTATATAATAGAGTTTTTTGTATTATTGTTTTACACAAATAATAAATGCATTTTATTTATTCTGGGATATTTTGCAATGGCTTGCATTTTTATTGCATCTTTAGACTGACTAAAAATGCAATCCGTAGAGTGCCTTTAAATTCAATCCAAAACACTACATCAAAAGCTTTTGGATGGAAAATGGAGTGCATCCTAGCTGTGTGCTGTGGAAGCAAAATGGAGTGCCTCTTAGCTGCGCGCTCCCTTGTAAAATTCATAAGTGAATTCATAGAAAAAGATGTACTCCAACGGCACTTGTACTGTACACTTGTAGGGATTCAACTGCATCCGCGGATGCAAACTTTTTGCTGGGATCGTTGTAAAGGTGATATTTTTTACTTTTATTAGGAGGTTTTGCTTTTGATATACCCCTTATAGATGCAGAGATATTCGCTTTGAAATAAAACGTTGACTTTTTCTCCAAATAAGTTTTTTGCCCATTCCGACCCCTGAATATTATCCGACCATCACCAAAATCAATAGCCTTCTACCCCTCCGGGACCCTCATCAACATCCAAAATTTGGTGACAATCCGATCAAAACTGCGACTGCGTGATTACAAGGTTTAGATGGACGGACGGACACACATAGCCAGATCGACTCAGCTCGTCGAGACATACATTTTGGTATGTATAAGTAAGGGGGCACGATCATTATTTCGATGCGTTACAAACTTTTTGGACTTTTTGGCCAAAACCAACTTATAATACCCTCCCCACATAGCACAGTGGATTCGCCCAAAGACAAAAATCAAAAAGTCATCGTTTTAAAAATTTCAAGATGCAAATCGCTTCAAAATATTCCAAATTTTTCGAAACTCAACTCATTTTTTCCATTTTCCGCGGTTCTTAAGGAGAAAAATCCTAACAAACATGACTAATTTTGAAAAAAAATGAATTTAAAAATGAGAAAAAAATAGTTATATTTTAAGCGAATTTATGAAACAAATGACTATTATTAATGTCTTGACTTAAGTTGAATCATTTAGTAATTTGTGTAAGCTTCATTTTTCTAGTTATGAAAATTCTTCTAAATTGCAAGGTTTGGCAAATATTATGGTTCTAATATTGGTCAAAATGAAAATATTTAATATAGATGTATGGATTTCCTTAAAGTTTCAGTTACTTTCCAAAAATTCGCAAGTACCAAATTGTAGCCTAGCGCCTGTAGATTTCGAAACTGTATAGACTTTTTGCGGAAATTTGCGGTTTTTGGCAGTTATGACCAAAAGTTTAACTCCCTTTTTTAGTTGCTGAATTTATATTTTTCGAATTTTTAAGTGACGTAGGGATGAATGATACCAAGCAATGGTCTTGACTGGCTTTAACATGGCAAAGCCCAGGATCTATCTTGGTCCCTCTTTCATCTCAAGTGGACACTGACCTCCCCGTGGTGTCACCTGGGGAACTGCCTTTAACACCCGTTAAAGGTAGTGAGCTAACATGTGCCGCGCGTTCACCCATAAGAACGTTAAAAACTTGGGTTTGGGCGTCGGGTTAGTAACCCTCCCCTAGAAAAAACATCCTACTATGAAAAAACGAAAGAAAAGAAAAACAAACCCCTCTAAAGTTGACGAACCCCGCAAACGTTTTAAGGACCATGATCTGCGAATCTGCACCTGGAATGTTCGCACTCTTTATAGAGAAGGTGCAGTCTTCGCATTGGCAGACGTACTTGAAAAGTACAAGGCCGATATTACTGCCATACAGGAAATACGATGGATTGGGAAAGGCGTCACAACAACACCTAAAGGTGACGCACTGTATTATAGCTGCCATGACGTAAAGCATGAATTTGGTTGCGGATTCGTAGTTAGTCGGAGACTAAAACATCTGGTATCCAGCTTCACCCCAGTGAATGAAAGACTTGCTGCAATTCGAATAAAAGCTAAATTCTTCAACATCAGCTTTATTTGTGCTCATGCTCCCACAGAAGAAAAGGACGAACAGACCAAAGATATATTTTACGAGCGCTTAGAAGAAACATATGACCGTTGCCCTGCCCATGACATTAAAATCATTCTAGGCGATTTTAATGCCAAAATTGGAAAGGAGAATATCTTTGGCCCAACAGTCGGGAAATTCAGTCTCCATAGTGAAACATCTGACAATGGTATGAGGCTGATAGACTTTGCAGCTGCAAAAAACATGGTAGTTAGCAGTACCAGATTTAATCATCTCGATATTCATAAGGGCACCTGGCTGTCTCCAGATCAAAGAACAAGTAATCAAATTGATCATGTTGTAATAGATGGAAGACATTCATCCAGCGTGTTGGATGTACGATCGTTCCGAGGCGCAAACATTGATTCGGACCACTACCTTGTTGCAGCAAAGGTACGTACCCGTCTAAACGTTGCAAATAAAGCACGAACAGACTCAACGCGGAAGTTGGACATCGATAAGTTGCAAACACAACAGATAGCCACAGCATATTCCACTCAACTAGCCCAATTGCTTAACGCGAGCACTCCTTGTCCCGATAACATAACAACACAATGGCAGCATATTGCCCACTCCATGCAAACAGCCGCAAAATCCACACTTGGATTCCAGAGACCTCCACAAAGGAATTCATGGTATGACCAGGAGTGTCGTGCTGCTACCGAAGAGAAAAATGCGGCATATAGAGCTACTTTACAATCAGTAGCAACGCGTAGCGCACGAGAGAGATATCGGGAGAAAAGGAGAGAAGAGAAACGGCTTTTCCGCAAGAAAAGGAGAGAAATGGATAAGCGGGAGTGTGAAAAAATCGAGATGTACAGGAGACAGAATGAAGTCCGAAAATTCTACCAAAGAGTGAAACATCAAACAGATGGCTTTGGTACAGGCACATACTCCTGTAGAGACCAGCAAGGTAATCTGGTAACAGATACAGATAGCGTGCTCAGGATATGGAAGGAACATTTCTCCAATCTGCTGGTATCCAATAGTAGCGAAGACGATGATACCACAGATCCAATCCCAGAAGATGGTATAGAATGTATACCGCCCGGCCAAGATGAGGTAAAAACAGCAATCAACCGGCTGAAGAATAATAAAGCAGCAGGAGCCGATGGCTTACCAGCCGAGCTGTTTAAAACCGGAGGCGACGCGCTGATAAGGTGTATGCATCAGCTAGTTAGCACCATCTGGCAGGAAGAACGCGTACCCGATGATTGGAACCTGAGCATCCTATGTCCCGTCCACAAGAAAGGAGATAAGACTGTATGCTCAAACTATAGGGGCATAAGTCTTCTCCCTATTGCCTATAAGATAGTGTCAGGGATATTGTGCGAACGACTAAAGCCAATGGTCAACGAAATAATTGGACCATACCAATGTGGCTTTAGACCTGGCAAGTCCACCATTGACCAGATATTTACCCTGCGGCAAATCCTAGAGAAGACCCAAGAGATGCAGATCGACATATTTCACTTTTTTGTCGATTATAAAGCAGCATTCGACAGTCCCCTCCGATCAAAGGTATTTCACGCAATGTCTGAATTTGGTATCCCCGCAAAGCTCATCCGGCTTTGTAAGATGACTTTAACTGATACTAGGTCCTCAGTTAAAATTGGAAAGAACCTCTCCGAAGAATTTTGTACCAAAAGAGGTTTCAGACAAGGAGACAGCCTTTCGTGTGACCTGTTCAACATTTTGCTGGAAAAGGTAATACGAGATGCAAATGTCAAAAGAAATGGCACAATTTACACCAATAGCCACATGTTACTTGCCTATGCTGATGACATAGACATCATGGGACGATCAGTAAAGGAAGTAACTGATACCTTTAGGAAGGTCGAAGCAGAATCTGCGAAAGTGGGTCTGGCGGTAAACGGCGAAAAGACCAAATTGATGGTGTCGACGCGCAAAGCGTCCATAGAGCTCGGACCAACCGTAGAAGTTGGTACCTAAAATTTTGAGGTAGTTAAAGACTTCGTCTACCTCGGCACTGCCATAAACACAACAAACAACATCAGTTGTGAAATAAGAAGAAGAATTGTATTGGCCAACAGATGCTACTATGGATTAAGTAAGCAATTTAAAAACAAAGCCACATCTCGTCAAACAAAAATAACACTATACAAAACGCTGATACTACCCGTGCTAATGTATGGCTCCGAAGCATGGGTACTTGCGCAAGCAGATAAGGCAGTGCTTGGTGTGTTTGAGAGGAAAATTCTTCGAAAGATCTACGGGCCGATTTGCGTTGACGGTGAATATCGACGTCGTATGAACCACGAGCTATATAAGCTATACAAAGACATGCATATAGTTAAACGTATCGAGATGCAACGATTGCGTTGGCTAGGCCATATCATGAGAATGAGCGATGATGAACCCGCTAAAAAGGCGTATGAATACATGCCACATGGCGGTGCACGCAGAATCGGCAGGCCTAAGCTTCGATGGAGCAAACAAGTGGATGAAGAAATGGAAAGGCGCGGTATTCCAAAAAGTCAAGCGAAAAACAGAGAGGAATGGAGATCTTTTCTTAGTTCGGTCTATAGAACAAATGTTCTGTAATGGGCCAACTAAGTAAGTAAGTAAGTAAGAATTTTTAAGTTTATTTTTATTTTCCTTTCTTACATTTATGTTCAATATAATGTTTTTGTACTATTAGAGATTTCTATTGTCATGGTAAGTTAAAGCCGCATTGAAAACTCGTGAAAGAAAAAGAGAAAGTTTTGGGCGTATTCACTTTAACAAATAATTTTTCTTTTTTGGGACACCCTAATGTTGGTTCACGCCAAAACGTGGAGATTTTCCCTGCACTGAGAACTAAAAATACATAATTACAGGTAATTCTGCAGAAAAATGTGATTAATGCTTATAAAGTACCGAAAAAGGATGGTAACCCTATATGGAGACTGTAGTCAAGAGTAGACTGATATAAAATTTCTCTATAAGGTGGTGTTCTGAACTCTGAGTTCATTATTAAAAACTTCGGTTAGAATATTTGGTTGACATCTGCCCAAATAAATCGATATATAAATCACATGGGGAGTAAACCAAATCATGGACCAATACTGAATATTTTTCGTGGGGATGCTTACTATGCAATAATAACTTCTGGTACCGTATTACAGCAAATTTGGTTGAACAATGTCTTGGTAACAGTAAAATACTTAAATTCAAGATGATTCGTTGCATGAGAACCAAGCGAAATCTTGGACGTAGTACTGCAATATTTTTGTTAGAGTGTTCTTAGGCCACGAGGACCCATAGACAACAATTTCAGTTCGATATATTATTATTATTATTATCAAATTTATTAATCAATCAAAATCCCTATAAGGGCTACAAATATATTAACTATAAGTATTTTTGTCACACTTTCCCATGCAAGTGCCGCCACTGGGCATAGTAGTTAGTGTAGGGTATAATTATATAAATTTTATTTATATTAAAGTCAAAAATATAAATATAATTCTTCAGTCGCCTCCAGGCAGTTGTGACGCAAACATTAAAATGCGATTATCTCAAACGGGAAAAATGGCGTATGGAACACTTAAGCATGACATCGACGTTATACGGTATATACAGAAAAAGAGAAAATCAGCTAAACGGATTTCGGAAAATATGCTACCATTTGGTCTATTCCAAATATAATAATGGTAAATCCGCCAGAGAAATCGCTACAATCAACTCTCATAAGCTGAGAAATGTATACAACAACATGTACCGCACCGAGAGAGAAGACAGTCTCAAACTAAAGACGTTACATGACAGGCCCAAAATAGTAAACCCACGAATTGACAGGAGAATGATAAAAGAAATTGACGGAAGACTCCAAACAGCACCAGAAAATTGCACTTTCTAATTAAAAATGATTTTGGAGTAAGTGGTAAAGTCAGCTACATAATAACAAATCTTCTTCACGAGTGACTAGGTAAAAACCATTGTCCTCCCAACACAATATACATATATACATATAAAAACTATTCAGACTTGTTACAAACAACATTTCACGCCATCTTTAGTAATGGGATGACGTTATATTTTCGGAAAACTGTAAGTATTGGTATGGGGTTGTATATCAAGGATTGACGTTGGTAACTTCCAGATTTTGGAGGAAACAATGGCAAAGGAGGTTTATTTGGATGTTTTAAAAAATTATTTAACCAACAGCGTCAAGAAATTTGGGCCTTCAAACAAGTTGCAATGTACATATGTAGATACTACCAAAACAGCGACCGTAAGCTTATTTATGTAGGACTTGATTATTATACAACTGCACAAAAGTCATTGACACCCCAGTCCATTGGAATATGACATTCCGAAACTTATTTATTAAATTCAGAGACGTTTACAAGCTGTTATTGATGTCCAGTGTGGGCATACGAAATATTTGAACCAACTTTTCGAAAAATAACGTGAAAGACTGAAAAGATGCGAATTTCGCAATTCTTTAGTTGACAGTGGAAATAATGAGTTGTTCTCCTTTTTGTTAATTTTAGGAAAATTTTTAGTGAAAGTTAGCTACTTTTTTATTTTATTTTATTAATAAACATTTGTAAGAATTAAACTGTTAGCAAAAATATTAATAATGATATTTATTTATACCAATAAAATTATTTTTTATTTAAAATTTTGTAATAATTTTGGTTTTGCAATAATTAAGTTGACTAAATGTATGTTTGGGGCAAACAAATTATATGTTTGGGTGCAAACAAATTATCTGTTTGGATGCAAACAAATTATATGTTTGTGAAATAAGAAGAAGAATTGTATTGGCCAACAGATGCTACTATGGTTTAAGTAAGCAATTTAAAAACAAAGCCACATCTCGTCAAACAAAAATAACACTATACAAAACGCTGATACTACCCGTGCTAACGTATGGCTCCGAAGCATGAGTACTTGCGCAAGCAGATATGGCAGTGCTTGGTGTGTTTGAGAGGAAAATTCTTCGAAAGATCTACGGGCCGATTTGCGTTGACGGTGAATATCGACGTCGTATGAACCACTAGCTATATCAGCTATACAAAGACATGAATATAGTTAAACGTATCGAGATGCACCGATTGCGTTGGCTAGGCCATATCATGAGAATGAGCGATGATGAACCCGCTAAAAAGGCGTATGAATACATGCCACATGGTGCACCCAGAATAAACAGGCCTAAGCTTCGATGGAGCATACAAGTGGATGAAGAAATGAAAAGGCGCGGTATTCCAAAAAGCGAAGCGAAAAACAGAGAAGAATGGAGATCTTTTTTTAGTTCGGTCTATGGAACACATGTTCTGTAATGGGCCAGCTAAGTAAGGTAGTAAGTATGTAGACTTTATTCATTGACTGTATATAGCATCCATTCTCGATCAATGTGGGATTTGTGCTTGGGTTCATTAGAT
The DNA here is from genome assembly GCF_047663935.1 of Musca autumnalis. NCBI lineage: Eukaryota > Metazoa > Arthropoda > Insecta > Diptera > Muscidae > Musca > Musca autumnalis. Next base: position 153,021,249 of record NW_027411977.1, read on the forward strand.
TCATAAAATTGGAATGGTGTCCCAGTCCCATTTTTCAGCGCTTCATTTCAAATTATCATTCAGAATTTAAACATTCTGAAACATATAACACATCTTATCCATAATTCCTTCGAAAAAAAGACAAGATTCCCTACACCGGAAGAAATCATACAACCACATACCATAAGTCCCGGTCCACACTAGAGTGAATTTCATTAAAAAATTTCATGAAATTAGGTGTTCTTAGGTTGAATTCCCGACTACAGCAATTTTATGATTTTACTCTTCAATGGAATACGATCTATAGACGCATAATTTCATGTCAAAATGTGTGGCCCGGGACTAACAGACCCTTCTTCGTGCTTTACGGTTGGAATTGTGTGTTTACCATACCTTACTTGGCCCATCCGGCCCAAACAGGTTAAATATGCTTTCATCTGCAAAGATAACAGTCTTCCAAAACTTAAACCCCTTTCTTCGTGTTTCTGAACGAACCCCAATCGAATTTTGCTGTTTTATGATTTATGAATGGCTTTTTCAGTGCAACTCTACCATACATTAGAGTTTTTTGCCGGGTTAACCCACTTCATGAGGATTTATATGACGTTTGCGCTATGGAATTGACATTTGAAACCCAATCCGGTTAACTGCAACCGCAATATTCTCCTAATGGTTTCTGGGTTACACTTTTTGTTAAGAAGTTTCTTCGCGTCTCAGCAAGTATAGGTGAACTGAGCTTCGTGTTTTCGGCCAACTGCCGAAGCTGTTTTTCGACTTTTTGCAGACACTATTCTCAGTTTTATTATGATTTTTTGAACAGCGGATCGAGTAATATTGAGTATTTTTGCTATTTTCCTTTGAGATTTTTCCAATTCAACATGATGAACAACTAATTTTTCTTTCGGCAATCGTTGTAAGGCTTCCCATGGTCTTAATTCGAAAAAAATGATCTCTTCAACTGGCAAACTTTTGCGGAATGTGTAAAAAACTACTGTTGCAATATTGTGTTTGCAATTTCAACACTTAACAGTTATAAAATTGTAAGTACATATTAACAGTTGAATACTTTTCACTGTGAGATAGAAATCGATTTTGTTCAACAATTATTATTTTTTATCTAAATTTAACTGAATTGTACCAATTTTATTTTATTATTTTTAAGACAATTGGTCTGTCTGTACGATTTAACTGAATTGTACCAATTTTATTTTATTATTTTTAAGACAATTGGTCTGTCTGTACGATAACTTTCCCAGCAATAATTACTCAGCAAGTTCCAGGAACTTCTCTCAGTGAATTTTACTGTCTCAAGCAAGAAAATTTGCAGAAAGTTATCGAACAACATTTTGCAAAAACGTGCAAGAAAGTCAGCTGTCGCCTGGCTTCATTTTTGACATTTCGTTTCGACATTCAATTTGATATAAACACGTGTTCAATATGAAAAATAGAATTTGGCTGTAATTTTTATGTTCGGTACTAATTATTTACGAACAATTCATGTGGTATCCGATGGAATTGTAATTTTCGAATTTCGAAAAAAGATGAGTTGTGCTGAATTGTGCTAGGTTTGTGCCCATTTGTGCCGAAAAAATTTTTTCGAAATTCGAAAAAATGGCTGAGATATTCGACAAAACATTTTTTTCGAAAAAATGTTGCCAGAATTGCAATTTTCGAATTTCGAAAAAATTTAAGTTGTGCTGAATTGTGCTCAGTTTGTGCCGCAAAAATTTTTTCGATATCTCGTACCATTTTCGAAAAAACCGATATTTTCGAATACATCACAGAATTGCAATTTTCGAATTTCGAAAAAACAAAAGTTGTGCTGAATTGTGCTCATTTGTGCCGCAAAAATTTTTTCGATATCTCCTACCATTTTCGAAAAAACCGATATTTTCGAAAATACGATAGAATTGCAATTTTCGAATTTCGAAAAAACAAAAGTTGTGCTGAATTCTACTCAATTTGTGCCAACTTGTGCCGTTTAAATTTTTTCAATATCTCTAACCGTTTTCAAGATATGGTAATTTCGAAAAACCAGTATTTTGTATGAAAAATTACTGTAATTTCTGCAATAATGCAAATATCGAGATGATCTTTTTTGTGCTGAGTTCGACTCGCTGAGCACAATTTTTCGTCCATACATTGGAAATTTCCAACTTTACTCGTTACTCGCTCAAAATGAAAAAATCCTATCACAATAGGATTTTTTTAATTCTGTAAATTGTGCTGAATTGTGCTCGTCTAGCACACATTTTTCGCCTTACATTGCAAAACTCCATCTCTACTCGTTACTCGTTAAAATAGCAAATAATGTTTTTCAACGAAAAATCATTGTAATTTTTGCAAAAATGCAAATATCGAGATTAACTTTTTTGTGCTGAGTTGGATTCACCGAGCACAATTTTTCGTCCATACATTGGAAATTTCAAACTTTACTCGTTACTCGCTGAAAATGAAAAAACCTTATCACTTCCGTTTAAATAGGATTTTTTTAATTCTGTAAATTGTGCTGAATTGTGCTCGTCTAGCATACAATTTTCGCCTTACATTGCAAAATTCCATCTCTACTCGTTACTCGTTAAAATAGCAAATAATGTTTTTCAACGAAAAATCATTGTAATTTTTGCAAAAATGCAAATATCGAGATTAACTTTTTTGTGCTGAGTTGAATTCACCGAGCACAATTTTTCGTCCATACATTTGAAATTTCCAACTTTACTCGTTACTCGCTGAAAATGAAAAAACCTTATCAAATGTGTGCTAGGCGAGCACAATTTACAGAATTAAAAAATTCCTATTTAAACGGAAGTGATAAGGTTTTTTCATTTTCAGCGAGTAACGAGTAAAGTTGGAAATTTCTAATGTATGGACGAAAAATTGTGCTCGGTGAATCCAACTCAGCACAAAAAAGTTAATCTCGATATTTGCATTTTTGCAAAAATTACAATGATTTTTCGTTGAAAAACATTATTTGCTATTTTAACGAGTAACGAGTAGAGATGGAATTTTGCAATGTAAGGCGAAAAATGTGTGCTAGACGAGCACAATTCAGCACAATTTACAGAATTAAAAAAATCCTATTTAAACGGAAGTGATAGGATTTTTTCATTTTGAGCGAGTAACGAGTAAAGTTGGAAATTTCCAATGTATGGACGAAAAATTGTGCTCAGCGAGTCGAACTCAGCACAAAAAAGATCATCTCGATATTTGCATTATTGCAGAAATTACAGTAATTTTTCATACAAAATACTGGTTTTTCGAAATTACCATATCTTGAAAACGGTTAGAGATATTGAAAAAATTTAAACGGCACAAGTTGGCTCAAATTGAGTAGAATTCAGCACAACTTTTGTTTTTTCGAAATTCTAAAATTGCAATTCTATCGTATTTTCGAAAATATCGGTTTTTTTCGAAAATGGTAGGAGATATCGAAAAAATTTTTGCGGCACAAATGAGCACAATCTGAGCACAATTCAGCACAACTTTTGTTTTTTCGAAATTCGAAAATTGCAATTCTGTGATGTATTCGAAAATATCGGTTTTTTCGAAAATGGTACGAGATATCGAAAAAATTTTTGCGGCACAAATGGGCACAAACTGAGCACAATTCAGCACAACTTAAATTTTTTCGAAATTCGAAAATTGCAATTCTGGCAACATTTTTTCGAAAAAAATGTTTTGTCGAATATCTCAGCCATTTTTTCGAATTTCGAAAAAATTTTTTCGGCACAAATGGGCACAAACCTAGCACAATTCAGCACAACTCATCTTTTTTCGAAATTCGAAAATTGCAATTCCATCGGATACCACATGAACAATTCATATTAAAAAATTAATTTTATTTGATATATTGAAATAATTATGGTTATAGCGCCCATGAATTTTACGCTTCGATGTGTGATGATACCAAGAAATAAGCGGCCTAGTGAAGACATAAGCTAAGCAGGAAAATTAAGCTAAGAGCCGACTGTGTTCTCACCTTAAGCATTTACAACACACAATTAAAGGTGAAAATTTTGTATACAGAATCAAACTTGATGGAGTGTCTTATACATATATGTATGTTCATCGGGTGCCTGACAGAAGCGGGGTTCAAAGAAATAGTTTGTAAGGGTTCAAGGATACAAGAACAATATCAGATACTCGTATTGACACGAGATTAATGAGCCTAGTGAACTGATATGAGGTCTATACCAAAGAGGGATCTGACATTTGGGCAGGGATATGAAGGCTTCGCCCATATTTATGAATAACATGTTGCTATATTTTACTCCCGTGCATCAAGGATCACTCATTGTAGTCTCTAGACCTCAAATCCATTGAGTGCTTACCGAAAAAATTCGAAAGAAAGTTAAATAAACCCGTATTTTGTGCCAAAATTGCCCGAAAACTGTAATACGGGTCCAATGGGGTATTATCACCGGATTACCCCGAAATACTGGTGGATTTTCTATTTAGACCCTCGAGTAGGATCAAAATAAGTTAAAAAGTTTTTTTTTTTCAAAATAGTCTGGCTTAATCCCATTGTTGTTGTTTTAATATTTTAAAACAACTATTTTATTAGTGGAAAAGATTTAAACAACTATTTTATTAGTGGAAAAGAATTAATTGTTTTCGCAGACACTTTCGTCGGAGTTGTATGAGGTTGCCAAGGAAAAACTTCTCATTGAACTTTTTTCTTTGCTTACCTTTATACTTCGAGCTGACGATTGATGTTTGGGTATAAAAAGTTTCTTGTTGAAGAAGTTATTGAAAAATAACTTCGGTGGAGAATATCCACAAACAAGAAACAAGGGAACTGATGAGATCCAGTGGCGTGGATCGAAACTATAGTATTCCCTGCCTTACCCCTTGACGAACAATGCCAAATCTTTTCCACTAATAAACTAATAAAATTTAAAATATTAAAACAACAACAATGGGATTAAGCCAGACTATTTTGAAAAAAAACAAAATTGCAAACGCTATCCCAATAAAAAAACGCCACAATGCTTCATAAGTTAAAAAGCCTAAGTAAAGGCATGTCAACCTAATGAATTAAAAAACTGTCCTACTTTTGGCAAGAGTGTAAACTTTCTTTTGACTCTTCAAATTTTTGGTTATTTTATCAATCTTCATTTAATTCATAATTAAGCTTATGCAAGGCCTAATATTTTCTAGATTTTAATTCACCACTAAAAACTTAAAACACCTGCATTTATATTTTATATTTATTATATCCCTATACCGGTGTAATTATGCTATTAACAACTTTTTGTAAGGTGTAAACTTTCTTTTGAATACAGTGAGCGAGAAAATAAAGTTTACACCTCTCAAAGTTTTTATACCATACACCACTGTTGGAAGGGTATTATAAGTTGGTTTTGGCCTAAAAGCTTGTTACACATAGAAATAATGGTCGCATTACTTATGGGGCTTCTACGCGGCTTCAAAATAAAACTAATTAATTTAGTTCAGTTCGCCCTAAGTCATTTGGTATAAAAACCAGATATTTGAAAACTTTTTTTTATCTTCCTAAAAGAAATGTTTATCAGGGAAAAGCTTATGCGCACAGGGGTAGTGGTGTAGGGTATCACATAGTCTGCCCCGTCCCGGGTATAGTCTTTGCTCACTTGTTTTGACTGCATTGTTACATCGACATAGAGATATACGTATAAGATATAAAAGTAACTTTTTTAAGTATTTAGTGATGAATTAAAATCCAAAAAAAATATTTGATCCTTCCAACGTTTCATTAGGGAATAAATGAAGATTACCAAAATAACGAAACATTTAGTGTGTCAAAATAAAGTTTACATTTTTGCCAAACGTACGATTTTTTTTATTTCTATAACCAAATGAAGGGATATATGTATTTTTAATTTCTTTTTATTACATTCGAGCCTTCAAATAATAAATCAACGAGTGTTTTGGTGTAATCCGCTGATATTGATGTTGTTTTCATATCCCTGAATCCATAAAAGCCATTTGATGGTATGGTGATATAGCAGTGTCCAGTGATAATTCCCGTCATTACTCTAACTTCAGCTTTACTCAGGTTCAACAGAGAATTCGTTCTTTTGACTGACAGAGTTGGCCAGATGGATCTTGACACAATGCACCTAGGTTCATTATGCCATAATTCACTGTCTCTTTCGTCAGAGATAGTCTCAATACTTTGGAAAAAGTGACAAATAGGTGGTTTGATGGAGTCAGCGATTGCTAGATCTGTAGACTGCGATCCTCGTCTAGCAAATTCGTCTGCTTTTTCATTGACCATAGAATCGCAGTGTCCTGGTACTCAGCATAGTCGATAGCTGTTAGTTAGCGTTCCCAAGGCTGTTCTACACTTAAGAACGACATCAGACTTGATGCTACAGGATTTGATGGCTTTAAGAGCCGCTTGACTATCCACAAAGATAGTCACCGGTTTATCTATTTCGCTGCCTTCCAAATTGCGAAGATTTCAGCCTGGAAAACACTACAGTTGCTATGTGACCTGTAAGTGTACTCAAGACCTAGCCCCAGTACCTTCTTCCATCTTGGAGCCGTCTGTATAAAAAGTCAGACCGTCCAGAAGGGGTTACTGCGGTTCCAGTCGTCTCTACTAGGGATAACGACATCTATATTGTCAAATCTCAGGACTGGTCGCATAGTTCACATTGATAATCAGGATACATCCATGCTCATAGGCACAATCGCGCCAGAGATTCTGTTCATGCAGCCTTAGGGCACTACGAGTTGCCTGACACTTAATGCTGAGGCTCAGAGGCTTTAAGTTCAGCATTGAGTTCAGTCCAGTATTGTACCAAGGTACTTTGCCACGGGCGAGAGCTGAAGCTGCACTCGGAATGGTGGACGGGAACTTACTGGAGATCAATAACACTACGTCGTCCCCATAAGCAACAACTTTGATATCTTGATTATCCAGCTCCGTCAATATATTATTTATAACGAGTAGCCACAGCAATGGTGAGAGCACTCACCCTGCGGGTGCCTCTAGTTACTGTTTTCCTAATTTTTTTCTCCCCGATATTGGAATTTATAATCCTGCTTTTTAGCATATTATTTATCCAACATGTTAGGGTTTTAGGTGTGTTAACTTTTTTAAATGAGAGGTTGATGGATTCAAATTCTACACTGTTGAAAGCTCCTTCTATGTCTAGAAAGGCGGCCAAAGTAAAGTTTGAGTTGTCCATGTTCCTCTCAATATAACCTACCACCACATGCAAAGCAGACTCCACAGATTTGCCTTTGATATAGGAGTGCTGCGAGTTGCTTAGAGTGGCGTTGTCTACATGACTCCTAATCTCCAGATCGATCAATCTTTCGAAAGTCTTAAGGAGAAAGGATGATAGACTTTGGGAATGTAAGTAACTTTTACCTCTTTCCACAGACCCGGTACACACGGGGGAGTCAAACACGCCCTATAGATCTCCTCCGGGATCTGATATAAACGTGACGATGAAATTGAAGCATCGTCGTTGTTATACTGTCCGGTCCAGGTGATTTATATGGCTTGAAAGTGTTGACAGTCCGCTTAATTTTATTTCTTCTAACCACCTTGCCAATGGATCCGAATCTACGGCCTCTCGAATTTGGAAGTCGTCACACTCACTGTTGACGGTGTCCGCATCCTTACAGCCTGGGAAGTGGGTTCCTTCCAAGAGGTCAAGAGTCTCTGTACCAGAGTCCGTCCACGCACCATCTTGATGCTCCCGATGGATTTAGGGTTCTTGGAGAGTAATCTTCGAATCCTAGATGCGTCGTTGACTCCTATTGACTCACAGAAATTTACCCAAGACTTTTTTCTTTGCTCGCGTGATTTCACTCTTGTATTTATTGAAACTCATTTTATAAGAGTCCCAATCAATGTCGAGTTTAGTCTCATGCACCCTGTTGTACAGTCGCTTAGTGGGTTTTCTAAGTTCGCCAAGTTCCTTGTTCCACCACACCGGCTGAGATTTCTTCCCAGGGTAGTGGACAGGATTCCTTATGGAAGGGGAGAAGAACGTCTGTGAGATTATTTGCGGTCCCATTAAGTTCCTCAGCTGTTTTTATGTTAGTATTAAGAGTCAGTTGAGAACTCGTTAGTTCCGTGTATTTATCCCAGTTTGTTCTTCTCGGGTTTCTATGAGGAGCTTGGCGACCTCCGTCAGAAAAGACCCCGAAGAATATCTTCATATGATCCGAGAAGGAGCATTCTTTAGATTCCCTCCAGTTATTGATGACGGAGAAGGTTAGGTCGATGACATCCTTTCTATCCCTAATTTTAAAGGTTGGATCCAAGGCCTATACAAAGTCGGCCAATAAGCCCACCTGATTATGATGTTTGTTGTCAAAAACATTATTGTGATTTAAATTACAAAGAAACTCAAATCACAATAATGTAAAATCTATTATGTTTATTGTCAAAAGTTGTTAACAGAATTCTGAATGGCCGACCTTGTGTAGGCCTTGGTTGGATCGTTACCCCTATTACATATTCGCAGATTATATGATAAAATAAAATCGAATATAGACTCACCCCTTTTGTTGGTGTCCTTCCTGTCCCATTGGAAATGGTGAGCGTTTGCGTCGCAGGTACCCATCATCTCATCGAGCATCCTTCGGGCATCCAGGTTTGGTGGGTACGGGTATACGGATGATAGTATTGTGGCCATCCCCGTACCATGCCCCAGCCTGACCATGTCACCGTTGCTGTAATTAGATAGAAAGATTAGATTTAAGCTCTTTTTACCAACTGTACCAGTCCTCACCTTGTCCCCCTCGGACGCGGCGAAGATGTCGAAATTTGCATTGCTTAGTCCAGAAACCATATTCATATAGATATAAGTCTGCTGGACCAAGGCAATGTCTACTTCAGAGGTCGTGAGGGACAAGAGTAGTTCAGCGGCGGCATCTTAGCAGTGATGCAGATTAATCTGCAAGATGCGCAGACTTTGGCGCTTCCCCACTCTTACTGAGTTTTGTGGGGTGGACTCAGTTGAAACCGAACCCATCCTGAACCAAAGTTCAGTTTCCTTCACATTCTCTAAGATACACCTCCCCAGGGGGGTCGACCGCCACTCTTGCAACAATCCCACCGTCCTCGTTACAAGGTGCTAGACTGATAACAGTACAACCCGATGTAGTGAGGTTGGGGTTCTGTAATATTAACATCAAGAGTTCTTTGTCAGCAAGAGTTCTTTGTCTACAGTAGGTGGGGGAACTCAGGCTGAAAGAATTTTCCTGGACATTTTTATTAAATATAGCTGTAATACGTTCTAACCACAGTTTATACAGTTGGCCATTCAGAGTTCTGTTAACAACATTTGACAACAAACATAATAGATTGTTCATTATTGTGATTTGATTTCCTTTGTATTTTATGTATTTGACAGCAAACTAAATAGTCAGGGCTAACTAGTTTGGGCTGAATGGCCAACTGTATAAACTGTGGTTCTAACTATGGATCATGATTGCGCGATTTATTTGGTACTTTAAAAAATATTTATAAATATCTCTTCGCGAATGAATATTTTAAACATATTAATGTTTATAAAAATCTTTTGGCGGATCAATATTTTAGTTCATTATAATCGTTTTTTGTGTTTTAACCGCGTTCATGGGTTGGAATGAACAAAATAGATAAAATAGGAATATAGGTAGGAACATCACAATTTGTCCGTAATATCCTGCACTCGTTATAAACGTGTTCGTATGTAAAATCCTTATTAAAGCTTACTTTTTAATATTATATATCAAAATACCTGAAACAGTGCTTAAATTCGACGCTATCGGCCTGTGCTTAAAAGCAGGCCTGTAAATCCTAACAAATCGTAAGAAATTCTACTCGCGGGGTTATAATCGTGGTCGTTTTAAGAAGTTTAATGTGTGTACAAAAGGGAGGGGATGAAAGATACCAAGGAACGGTCCTGACCGGCTTTAACATGGCAAAGTCGAGGATTTATCTTGGTGCCTCTTTCATCTCAAGTGGACACCGACCTTCCCGTGGCGTCACCTGGGGTAGCTGCCTTTAACACCCGTTAAAGGTAGTGAGCTAAAATGTGCCGCGTGTTCACCCGTAAGAACGTTAAAAACTTGGGTTTGGCAAGGTTAGTAACCCTCCCCTAGAAAAAGAAGCCTACTATGAAAAAACAAAAGAAAAACAAATCCTTCTAAAGTTGACGACCCCCGCAAACGTTTTAAGGACCATGATCTGCGAATCTGCGCCTGGAATGTTCGCACTATTTATAGAGAAGGTGAAGTTTACGCATTGGCAGATGTACTTGAAAAGTACAAGGCCGACATTACTGCCATACAGGAAATACGATGGAATGCGAAAGGCGTCACAACAACACCTAAAGGTGACGCACTGTATTATAGCTGCCATGACATAAAGCATTAGTTTGGTTGCGGATTTGTATTTGGTCGGAGGTTAAACACCTGGTCTTCAGCTTCACACCAGTGAATGAAAGACTTGCTACAATTCGAATAAAAGCAAAATTCTTCAACATCAGCTTTTTTTGCGCTCATGCTCCCACTGACGACAAGGACGAATTGACCAAAGATATATTTTATGAGCGCTTAGAAGAAACATATGACCGTTGTCCTGCCCATGACATTAAAATTATTCGAGGAGATTTTAATGCCGAAATTGGAAAGGAAAATATCTTTGGCCCAACAGTCGGAAAATTCAGTCTCCACAGTGAAACATCTGACAATGGTATGAGGCTGATAGACTTCGCAGCGGCAAAAAAACATGGTAGTTAGCAGCACCAGATTTCAATATCTCGACATTCATAAGGGCATTTGGCTGTCTCCAGATCAGAAAACAAGAAATCAAATTGATCACGTGGTGATAGATGGAAGGCATTCATCAAGCGTGTTGGATGTGCGTTCGTTCCGAGGAGCAAACATAGACTCGGACCACTACCTTGTTGCAGCAAAGGTACGCACCCGGTTAAACGTAGCAAACAAAGTACGAACAGACACAACACGAAAGTTAGACATACTACCCGTGCTAATTTATGGCTCCGAAGCCTGGGTACTTGCGCAAGCAGTCATGGCAGTGCTTGGTGTGTTTGAGAGAAAAATTCTTCGAAAGATCTACGGACCAATCTGCGTTGACGGTGAATATCGACGTTGTATGAACCACGAGCTGTATCTGCTATACAACGACATCAATATAGTTAAACGTATCGAGATGCAGCGATTGCGTTGGCTAGGTCATATCATGAGAGTGAGCGAACCCGCTAAAAAGGCATATAAATACGAACCGCTTGGCGGTGCATGCAGAATTGGCAGGCCAAGGAATAGAAGGCGTAAACAAGTGGATAAAGAGATGAAAAGACGCGGTATTCCAGAGTGCGAAGCAACATATAGAGAGGAATGGAGATCTTTTCTTAGTTCGGCCTATGGAACAAATGTTCTGTAATGGGCCAGCTAAGTAAGTAAGTAATGTGTGTACAAATATTAAGAAAAATTCTTTGGGAATACAAAACATTGTTCGTTATAAACGTAGTTTCTTATAACCGATGTTCGCTTTATCTGAATTATACTGTGCAATTCCTTGTTTTAGCTTACTTTTGCATATAAAGCATTAAAGATATATAAAAAGCCCATAAGTCCACCGGTATTCATTTTTGCCTCAAAAACAGGCCAAATTACCTATAGTGGGGTGTACGAATGTGAAATTGCATACTGTGTATAGAATCCGATTCAGTGTAAGCATGGTTTTATAGGTCGATCCAATTAAATTAGTTCAATGTCCCCGACCTAATTACGTGGCAATAAATACATTATATGCTAAGGTCACTACAAAAAGTGCATCACAACATTTGAATGAAATGAATGTTAGGAAGTTACCTTAAAATATTCTCAAGTTCAACAAACATAGGGGTTGGTTAAATGGTTGGTGCAATCAATGGTCGCATGCCTGTATTCAAATACATGTCTCATCGTTAAAGGGTATATCTTATTGTGTAAGACTTAAAGTTTGCTTCCTCCTTTACCGCCACCACCCCGTCGTCGTGGTGTAAACAACGAATGAATCATTTATGTGTGTTGACACTGGCTGAACAGAAGACTTCAAGTCAACACTATCCATATTTAATTTCATTTGAATTAGATACCTTTACAAATGTCCAATACGTAGTTGACCTGTTAGGTCCTATGATAGAGCGAATCACAGTTGGTTTGTGACCTTTTGCCCGTGAAGTTTAAATATCGTTAAGAGGAATATGGTGAGCAATTATACTCGCAAAAAGAAAAAGGATGCCGTGTTCCTGAACGTTAAACCATCTATGAATGGCGTAATTGCTGTTCGGAAATATTCCAATGGTATCATGGATCAAATGCACAATGGATTTAGGAAACAAGTGTATGAAAGGGCTAACATTCGTCCGTCTCTGGCGACAATAAGTTCGACGAATCAGCAATTCATTCCCGTATGTTTTTTATTATAAACCAATGGACTGCCCTTTGCCTACTTAAAGTGTCATTTTCTACTGTCATTACTTAACAGAATGTGTTTTATCAGAATGTAGCCCCAATCAAGTGGTTCCTCTCTGTGCTTGGTGTATTACCAATGATACGTTCGGGGCCAGGCACAACCAGATTTGTTGCTCGATCGCTCCCTTTTGTCTACTGCATCGTGATTTTTATCTGTTTGTCGGTAAGAAATATGTTAAAATAATTTTTTGTCTCAAAATTTCGGGTAGGTGAATTAGAATAATGAATACCTGTAATTCGAGAAAGTATAAAGATACGATTTCCGGTTTCACCCACTAGAAACTAGAAAAACAGTCAGTTTGATTGGAAAAAGGAACCAAAAAACATATGGGGAATTTTGAGTGAAATCTGACACTTTTTCAAAAATTGGTATTTGATTTCCTCAGCAAACCATTTCAGTATATTTTCAATTTTTTTGGCTAACGGTTTCAGAGATATCGTGCCTTGAAAAGGTCGAATTCTGTAAAATCTATATGCAAAGAAATACTCATAACTTCTTTAATATTGGTCAAAATAGTTTTTTTTTGTATTGTTTGTTTCGTTATCAGCTATCTAATAAAAAATAGAAACAAATTTTTCACAGTCGGCCTGGGGATTAAAGATCAACTGTCTTTTAGAAGAAATATCGCTAATACTTGTTGGAATCAAAAATGTTCCGATACACTAAAGGGGTCCATCCATCGCTTAGTTTAAATAGCGAATTATGTTGTGATCGCTGGGCCATTGGGTAATTTTTCAGAAAAATTTTACAGCAGCCTGACATCAAAAAATCTTAAGTAGATACCGGAAATGTGACACAGGATTACATGTAAAATGTTTTGTGTCGTATCACATACGGTTGGTCATGTGCGGTTTCTTAGGACGGGTTCAAACCCCGTCAACATCAAAAAATCTTAATTAGATACCGGAAATGTGACACAGGATTACATGTAAAATGTTTTGTATCAGCCCTTGTTTTCGAGATATAGCTAAGGTCTCTATTTTACAATTTTTATCCATATTTTCGTTACCCTTGGTCAACAAAAATATTTTTTTCGGAGTTTTTAAAACATGAATGTGTTAAGACGATGTCGTGTGATCGATCTCAACTGTTTTTGCTATATTATCCATGGAAAAATATAGAAGACTCACATCGAACTTGATAAAAATTGCGTATTTTGAGTACATTAAACCATAATTACGTCATCAAGACAGGCCATGGGTATATCATATTGTACATCAAAATGTGTGGGACGTCCACGGCTTTCCAGTGACAATAGATACATATGTCAAATGGGGCGCATAATCTCAGGTTTTGGCGAGGGTCTTGAACAATTAATCATAAATTCTAGGCCACCGTTTAACAATTTTGCATAACTTACGCTATAAATCGAAGTTACGGGCCATATACAGTGAGTCACAGTAAAAGTATCCACTTGGGTTTTTAATTAAAACTGCGATTGCAAAGAGTTAATTAATGAAAGTGATTTTAATAGTACGGTTACACTAGAGTTTTTTGCCGGGTGAACCCACTTCGAGAGGATTTATTTGACGTTTGCGCTATGGAATTGACATTTGAAATCCAAACCCACTGGGTTAAGTGTAATCGGGGTATAATATTAATAAAATAAAATTGGAAATATTCTGGTAAATTCAGATAAAAAATAATTGGCAAACAACAACATATTTACCTTACAGTGAAAAGTATCCACCTGGCAATACTTACAATTTTATAACGGTTAAGCGTTATTCTTGTGTTAATAGCTGTGTCTTTTTACGTGACAATTTTTAATAATTATTACAAAAAGTTACTTAGTCTGTGTTTAGACACACAAATTTCTCGGGAAAGTAAATTGAGTATTTGGGAGAGAGCGGAGAAGAAAGAGCTCCTCAATACTCTTTCCTACCCCCTATTGCCTAAAAACTGAATTTACTTTCCCGTGTGTCTAAACACGGACTTAATGCTGTCTTTTTACACAAAAGTTCAGATATAATTATTGATTCTTTTATTAATATATTAATAATTATTTTTTATTTATTTTGCTTAAAATTGAAGAAATTTTTCATTGTACTGGAGTTAGTGTTTCTTTCATACATTGGCGCCAATGTCTTTGTTTTGGTAATCAACTGTTACCTTGCTAAAGTTTACTAAATGCTGTCCTTTTACTTTTTTCTCAATTTTCGTATCAAAGAGTAAAATCTCTCTTACTTTCTGAAAAGAAGTTACTGAATAATTATTACTGAAAAAGTAAAAAAGACACAACTAATATTAGGTGTGTTCGTTTACTCAACAATTTGTACAAGTTCAGCAACTTCTTGTAATCGGCTAAGGTCTTTTGCATTCTACTGTAGAGTAAGCGAACAACATCCAGTAACAATTTGTACAAATCTTGAGTAAACGAACACACATATTGCAACAGTTGTTTTTTTACACATTCCGAATAAGTTTGCCAGTTGAGAGATCATTTTTCTTCGAATTACACCATGAGACCCCATATAACGATTACCGAAAGAAAATTAGTGATTCATCATGCTGAACTGGGAAGATGCCAAAGGAAAATATCAGAAATACTCAATATTGCTGAATATGAGAATGGAAACACACCAACTTTACGGGTCGAATGCTATTTCGATTCTAAATTTATTTTAAAATATTTTACTTAAGAGCTACATAAACTAATCTAACCTAGCGTAATCTTAGCCACTCAGTTTAACAGAGCACATGGAGGGTTGTTTGTCCCTACACTTAAATGTGCATCTTGCCTACTGAGTGTATCGATCTCTCCGTGTGTGGACTTTATCTTATTATTTATTATTAGTGCACACACAAATTGATTTTACGACCGCTCATAATCTTCTATATATATAAATGAGCTTGGTGATAAGTGATTGACTGACTGACTGACTCATCATCAACGCCCAGCCAAAACGGCTAAAGCTAGGAGCTTGAAATTTTACCAGTGGGTCACTGTTGATGCAAATGTGCGAGATAAGGCCGGGTTTTAGAAAATTCGTCCTGGAACCACAAAAAATAATAACAACAAAAATCCTTATTTTTCATTACTATTACGTACTTATTCACTTAGTTGGCCCTCCGCAAGACATGTGTAAAATTAACAATGCCATAACTTCTTGATATCGTAAGAGATCACACATAATTTCAAATTTTGTAGTTTACTTCTAGGCGCACTTATTTTATCGTAAACCACTAAATAATAGAAAGACAAGACATTTGTTATCATCTTCCATTGCAACAGATGTCGCAGTTGGTGATAATGGTGTATAAACATCAATTACGCAAATGAACAAATGAGTTGCTGTTGAAGACAACATTAGGGGAATAAATTCAGAAATCGGCCAGAAATAACAACAACTAAAAACTGTATGGACCTGACTTTTTGGTAATAACTAAATGTTTGCAAATCAATGAAAGTGCAATAGAATTGTGCATATTACCACGATTTATTTGCAATTAAGAATTTTATCGTATATGGAGATGTACAGTCATAACTATTCAATTTTCAATTTCAAAATCTGTAATTTGATGAAATCGCTAAATAATTAATGAAATCAATAATAGGCCCCAGGAATATAGGAATATAGGAATTTGGTATGGAAATCAAGGTTGGGAAGTGGTGCTTCTAAAAGGAAATGGTTTGGAAAATTACCAATCATGTGTACGAAAAGTACTAAATTTAGTACAATTTAGATTTGGGTGAACGTAAAGAGCTGGAAACCTGAAATTTGGAATTAAGGTTACTGTTGTAGTGTAGGATTGAGATATGAGGGTAGTTTTGGAAATTCGTGCTTATGTGTACGAAAAGTACTAAATGGTACTAAATTTGATACAATGGGGATTTGGGTGAACGGATAATAGCTGGAATCTCGAAATTTGGAATTGAGATTACTGGTGGGGTGTAGGATTGAGGTAGTTTTGAAAATTCGTACTTATGGGTACGAAAAGTACTAAATGGTGCTAAATTTAGTACAATTTGGATTTGAATGAACGGATAGAGCTGGAAACCTGAAATTTGGAATTAATATTACTGTTGAAGTGTAGGATTGAGATATGAAGGTGGTTTTGGAAATTAGTACTTATGTGTACGGAAAGTACTAAATGGAACTAAATTTTGTATAATGGGGATTTGGGTGAACGGATAGCGCTGGAATCTCTAAATTTGGAACTGAGATTACTGGTGGAGTTTAATATTGTGGAAGTTTTGGAAATTCGTACATAGGGTACGAAAAATACTAAATAGCACTAAATTTGGTACAGTTTCGATTTGGGTGAACGGATAGGGCTTGATTCCTCAAATTTGGACTGAGGATCACTGATGAAGAGTAAGAAAGATGCACCAAAGGGTTTTTGGAAACTTGAGTGTACGAAAAGTAATAATTGGTACTAAATTTAGTACAATTTGGATTTGAGTGAACGGATAGAGCTGGATTCCTGAAATTTGGAATTGATATTACTGTTGGAGTGTAGGACTGGGGAAGTTTTGGAAATTCTTACTTATGTGAATGAAAAGTACTAAATGGTACTAAATTTGGGACAATGGGGATTTGGGTGAACGGATATAGTTGGAATCTCGAAATTTGGAATTGAGATTACTGGTGGGGTGTAGAATTGAGGTAGTTTTGAAAATTCGTACTTATGGGTACGAAAAGTACTAAATGGTACTAAATTTAGTACAATTTGGATTTGGGTGAACATATGTATGTAGCTGGAAACCTGAAATTTGGAATTAAGATTACTGTGAAGTGTAGGACTGAGATATGAGGGTGGTTTTGAAAATTCGTACTTATGTGTTCGAAAAGTACTAAATTTGGTACAATAGGGATTCGAGTGAACGGACAGAGCTGGAATCCTGAAATTGAGATTACTGTTGGATCATAGGATTGGGGAAATTTTGGAAATTCGTATTTATGTGTACGAAAAGTACTAAATGGTACTAAATTTATTACAATTTGGATTTGGGTGAACGGATAGAACTGGAATCCTGAATTTTAAGTATCAAGGTTGGGAAATGGCGTTGAAATAAGGAAATGGTTTTGGAAGTTCGTATTTATGATTACGAGCAGTACTAAATTTGGATTTGGGTGAACGGATAGAGCTGGAATTCTAAAGTTTAGAATTAAGATTACTGTAGGGGTGTAGGATTGAGATAGTTTTAGAAATTCGTACCTTTGAGTACGAAAAGTACTAAATGGTACTAAATTTGGTACAATTTGGATTTGGATGAACGGATAAAGCTGGAATTCTGAAATTTGGAACTAAGATTACTGTCGGACAGTAGAATTGAGGTAGTTTTGGAAATTCGTACTTATGGGTACAGAAAGCACTAAATTCGGTACAATTTGAATTTTAGTAAACGGATAGTGTTGGAATTAGGAATTAAGATTACTGTAGGAGTGTAGTATTGAGGAAATTTTGAAAAGTCGTACGTGTGCGTACGAGAAGTACTAAATGGTACTAAATATGGTACAATGTGGATTTGGGTGAACGGGTAGAGCTGGAATCCTGAAATTTTTGTTTGGGAAAGAAATGGTACTAAATTTGATACAATTTGGATTCGGGTGAATTAATAGAGCTGGAATCCTGAAATTTGGAATTACGATTACAGTCGAAGAGTAGGATTCAGGTTGTTTTGAAAAAGCAAACTTATGGTTACGAAAAGCACTAAATGGTACTAAATTTAGTACAATTTGTATGTAGGTGAACGGATAGCGGTGGAATCCTGCAATTTGAAAGTATGATTATTGTAGCCCTGTTGCGTTGAGGAAGTTTTGAAAATTGGTACGAAAATTCTAAATTGTTCTAAATTTAGTACAATTTTAATTTGGTTTAACGGATAGAGTTTGAATCCTGAAATTTGGAAGTAAGATTACTACTAAAGTGAAGGATTGAGGTAGTTTTGGAAAATCTTTCTTATGGGTACGAAGAGTTCGACGTGATACTAAGTTTGGTACAATTTGGAATTGGACGAACGGATACAGCTGGAATCTTGAGATTTGGAATTACTGTAATTATTATGGAATTTACTGTAATTATTTTGTATTAATGTCCGTGTATGGCTGAGATATGTCGTCGAAATACGTACCATAAGTATACGAAAATTACTTAATGGTACTCAATTTGTTTTTGGGTGTAGGGACAGTGCTGGAATTTTTATTTTTTGGAGTTAGGGTGTGTATTGGTGTGCAACGTTGATCTCGCTGTTAATGTGTAAGGGTGAGATACGGCTGATCTTTTTTAAAAACGAACTTAAGGGGTACGTACAGTACTAAGATAAAAATAAATATTGATTAAAATTGGTATTAGTGCGACCAAATTTTCAGTGTTTGTCATTTCCATATTATATATTGTTTATTTGTTTTTTTTATATCCTTTCCGCATACGAAGTAGCGGGCATTTTGCTAGTTTTCCATACATTACAAATGCATTAAACACTTATCGTCTGTGCTAGCGCGCAATTTGGGTTTTTATGGCACTGGGAAACTTATATTTGGAATATTTATTTTTAATTCTGTGATTTTTCCCAGTGCCCAAAACTGACCCAAAAATATGTACAATTTATTTGTACATTCTCCCGGGCGGCTTATATATAAATATTTGATGTGGACTGTATTACGTGTGCATCGCAGTATTCGCATCGCCGTCTAGGTCACGGCCCCAACGAATGACATCAACCATCTCTCTAACCTATATCTCTTGTCAGTTCCTCCACCTTTGTCCCCTGGCTTCATTCTCCACGTCATCAGCATGTTTTTCTTCGCCCTCTTCCTCCAACGTAGCAGAACTTCCTTCGATCGTGGCAGGTTGGCTTGCTCGTCATATCTTCCCAAGTTCATCATCTTCCAACGCAATCTCTTGTATTGGTTTCCAATGTTCTGTTCCGCTTTTTGTTGTTGGGATCTTCGCTGTCGAAACGAGCTCCCATGTTGCCATTATTCGCGGCACTTTCCTCCAGTCTTTTTATCCTAGTTAGTTCAATTTGGGCCACGTTAGTTTGTCTCTTTTCTTCATTGCCGTCTGCTCTATCGGGCATTTCTTCGCCGCTGTAGTCAGTACTACCTTCTTCATTCTCGGCATGGGTTTCTTCTTCCTCGCCCAGGTCATCTTCTTCGGAAACGTCTTGATTGATTGCATTTGTGCCATGTACAAGGTCATGATCCTCATTTCTTTCTTCATCACCGCTTCCCGTGTCTATTCCAGCATTATCGTTGGGGTGAACATCACCTTTTAACACTTCAGGATTTTCCACGTAATCCTCAACTTCATTAAATTCAGCTTCATCGATATCTACTGCGTCCATTAAATCTTCGTGAAAGGATTCGTTTGCACATATGTCTGGGCTATGTGCTCCAATGAACTGCTGTTGCAACGATTCTTCTTTCATCTGTCGTTTTCCAAAGTAGAAACTGTTGCTGGTCATTTCCTTTCGTAATCGTTGCACTCCAGCTTCCAAATTGGCTATATCCGAAACATGACGTGTACGCTCAATGTCTAGCAAATTCTCCAAATCCCATATACGGGAATTCAGTGTAGTATTTGCAGATCCCAGTTCGGTAATTTGATTATTTAAGCTATCAATACATTTACGAGCAGCAACTAATTCTTCATTGATTTCCTGTGAATGGATTTTATCCTTGGACGTAAGTTCTTCCCGTAGACTCAGCATGTCGTTTTCTAAATTACTACGGGTCAGTATTTCATTTTCCAATTGTTCGCGTAGAATCGCCATTTCTTTTTTCACTTCCTCAAGGCCCTCCATGGCTTTGTTGCGGTCAACGATTGCAGCATTGTATTTGGCCTTTACTTTAGTAATTTCTTCCTCATTCTGAGGACTTGCCGGCGGGAACAGTTTCCATAAATCATATTTCCGGCTGGCCTCGCTAATGCACCTATCGCATTCGCAGTCGTGGAAATAAAATAGCCAATATATTCTGGCCTTCTCGACCATTTCTCCATCACATTCCCTAAACATGTCCTCTCTTTCTGTATTTATGGGACATGTTATGTCTCCTTCCACAACTTTACCACATTTTGTAAAGCGCACAGACTCAGGATCAGTTTTTTGCTCCAATTCGGGGTACCTTGGGAATACAATTTTGGCGCACTCTTCAATTTCTCTCGCTTCCTCCTCCGGGCTCAAAAAAGAGTACGCGTTTACCAGACTCCAATACGATGGTGGTTTTATCAGCTCCTCAATCTCAATTTTTTGATCGCTCTTGCTTTCCCACGCTCGTCTCCTCGTCGCCAATAGCTTATAGGCTACGACGAGACTTTCATCCACTTTCCTAGACAGATTCTCGTTCTCTTCTGGACTGTCTGCATATCGAAATGCTTGCTGGAGAACGTAGTACGTATTTTCCACCAGTGTTTTATACGTATTTACATTCTTGATATTTTTAAAATTGGTTGGTGAAGCCAATTTCGTGCAGAAATAATCTGCCAGTTCCATAATATTTTTTTCGAAACCCATTATTATTTTTTTTTAATTGGGACTTGTATGTGTCCTCTTTTCTCTTAATTTGTATTTTTTTAAGATTTTGCCCCTCTGGCTTTTCTCAATCTTTTTATTTTGCCCCTATGGCTTTTTATAGTTTTTTCTTTTTTCTTTTCATTTTTGCCCCTATGGCTTTTTCTAAAATATTGTTTCTGCCCCTATGACTCTTTACAATATTTATATTTTTGTTTTGATTGCCCCTATGGCTTTTTTTATTCAGCAATTCCCTTCTTTTCTAGAGAAGAGCTGATTTTAATATTTTTATAAGGATTCTACTGAGTCTCTTACCACTGGTGGGGGAAAACTCAGTTCTTGAATCATTTTTATTTAGTGGCTAGTTCGATCACAAACCTACAATACAAAGATCAAAATGAATATGAGAAAAGAAAAGACACCAACCTAACGGTTCGAATGCTATTTCGATTCTAAATTTATTTTAAAATATTTTACTTAAGAGCTACATAAACTAATCTAACCTAGCGTAATCTTAGCCACTCAGTTTAACAGAGCACATGGAGGGTTGTTTGTCCCTACACTTAAATGTGCATCTTGCCTACTGAGTGTATCGATCTCTCCGTGTGTGGACTTTATCTTATTATTTATTATTAGTGCACACACAAATTGATTTTACGACCGCTCATAATTTTCCATACATTACAAATGCATTAAACACTTATCGTCTGTGCTAGCGCGCAATTTGGGTTTTTATGGCACTGGGAAACTTATATTTGGAATATTTATTTTTAATTCTGTGATTTTTCCCAGTGCCCAAAACTGACCCAAAAATATGTACAATTTATTTGTACATTGCAGAAATCTGTTTGGTTCGGATGGACCATACGGCAAATACGGACTTGGACCCTAAACACACAATTTCAACCGTAAAGCAAGGAGGATGGTCCGTTATGGTATGGGGTTTTATACGTGCTTCCGGTGTAGGGAAGTTTTTCAAAGGAGTTATGGATAAGATGTGTTATTTAAACATTCGGAATGATAATTTGAAATGTAGCGCTGAAAAATGGGACTGGGACAACACTCCAATTTTATCAATCTATTGACCCCAAGCACAAATCACACCTTGATCGAGAATGGATGCTACACAACTGTTCAAAGGTGATTCGAAGACCCCCCCAATCCCCGGATTTGAATCATATTATGGAGAATAAGAAGTCATAACATACATACGAGTACATTGACTGTCACTGAAAATGAAATGAAATGGAAAGTCCCGTATTAGCCAGGCTTGCCCTATATTAGACTAGTCTTTAACGGCGTTGCCAGGATAGAGGTAAAAATCAGGTTATAGAAGAAAATTGTTTGCACTTTTCATTGAAAATGGTTTTTAGAAATATTGTTAGCAATGTCTTGACCATGTACCCCCTAAAAAGGTACCTCCCGAATTTTGGTATTTTCAAGGTTTTGGCCTCAATATTCCACCAAAAAGGCTCAAATTTGGTATTTAGTCTTCATTGTGGGTATACAACTTTCCCCTAGAAATTTGTCGGTACAGGTCCACGCCTTCGGGTAGCCCATAGAACGGTACCTCACGATTTTCGGTATTTTGAAGTTTGTGGCCCCAACAACCCACTAAAATGGCTGGGTACACGTTTCGATATAGCCCCCATAAAACGGAATCTCCCGATTTTCGTAATGCGTCAATATGCCACCGAAATGACTGATTTTTTTTTTAGACTTCCATGGGGTTATAACATTTTCCAAAAGAGAATTATCAGTATAGGTCCATGCCTTCCTATTGCTGTATTTAGTCTTCTTCATAAACGAAAGGAAACTATTTGTTCCCGGCCGAACTTAACGCTTTGTTGGTGCTTGCTAGTGTGGCCGTTCATTTTTGTCATTCATCATGCAACCGCAATTTTTTTGTGGTTGCTGGACGGTTGGACAGTTATCGATAATTGCGAAAAATCGACATTCAAAACTGACAATGTGTACTTTAGTCTTATGCCAGACTATGAAAATTTTCATTGAAAACGTTTTGCATTTTCTTCCAAATTTTCATTGACGTCTACACACATACATACATATATGAAATCATATGAAAATTTTGATATTCTGTTTCTATGAAAATATGAACAAAGACATAAATACAACTAAGACTTGACAAAATGCATGCAACAAAAAAATGTTTACGAAACTTTGTATGGAAACATTACCTTTAACAGGTTGCAGTTAATTCAAAATCGCAACCAAGAAGGAACATTTCATGTAATGGTATCAGAAACGAAATTTATGAATTCAAGGATCTATTCAAGAATAATTCTATGTCAATTGGATCGGTAAATTCGGTTAAATACGTAAAAATGTATAAAAGAAAAAAATGTTATATCACCATATCGTGATATAACTTTATGTTAAATTCAAAAGCCATTCACTGAAGAATGATAGCAAAAAAATGTCTTATCTTGTTGTATTTATGTCTTTGATATGAAATGAAAAATTTTACTGCTATGCCTAAATACGACCGTATTCCCAGGGCGTGTGTGGTGAAAAAAGTAGAACACATGTATTCTTATGAGAACTACCGAAATACGTCGAGCGTATACTTTTTGTAAGTTGAACATTTTCAACTTTGACAGAACGTACGATATGTTTTTGTATATATGTATGTGTGTGTTTTGTATTTTGAAAACAAAAGCCCAACAAAACATGAAATACAATTTATTACAAAAGAAAAATGTTTGTTTTACGAAAGAAAACATTTAATAAAGTTTCAGTCGCGGTTTTCGCGTTTTAAATGGGATTTCGGATTCAACGTATTTGGGTAATACGGACGCTCAGAGAGCGTTGTTGTGGTAGGTAGGTGAATATTTTTTGTACGTCACGACTTAAATTAGGTATAGCTGTTATAAAGGAAAAAACTGTCAAATGAAAAAATTATAAAGAAAATATTTTTCATTTCAAATTTTCATAGAACATGAATCCAGCCCCAGGTCTAGAATTTATCATGAAATTTTCAAGACCCTCGCCAAAATCTGAGATGTTACGCACCTTTCGACATCTTTCTTTTCACCTGAAGATAGCCGCGAAAGTCCCACGCATTTTGACGTACAATATGATATGCCTATGGCATGTCTTGATGACGTATACATATATGTATGTATGTAATTATGGTTTAAAGTACTCAAAATACGCAATTTTTACAAAGTCCGACATGGGTCTTCTGCTTCCGGTTTTGAAAATAACTCGACAATTTGACAAAAGTCGTGTTGACCACGGGAAATTTAATTTGTTGTTATAGGTCCACGTTTTGATATAGCCCCAATAGAATGATACCTTCAGTTTTTCCACATTTTTAAGGTTTTTTCATCATTATCACACCGAAATGGCTGAAATTTCGTATTTAGTCTTCGTTAGGAGCGTTAAACTTCCCCCATACATTTTTAGCTATATGCCCACTTTTTGATATAGCCCCCATAGAATTTTGCCTTCCGATTTTCTGTATTTTCAAGGTTTTTAGCTCGTTATCAGACCGAAATGGATGAAATTTCGTATTTATCTACGATGGGAGCGTTGAACGTGGTTGAAATACTCAAGAAATGTAAGCTAGTATTACACTGAGGCAATTTGCCATCGCCGAAAGTTTTGATGTTCTGGTGCTTACCACTGCAAAAGTTTTATTCGAAAAATGATTAAAACAATTCAATATCGTTGTGGAGAGTATAAAAAGTTTGACTCGGGCGAACTTAACTCGTTTTTTTTATTTATTACTATGTAGTCTTTGCGTTGCAATTTAGTTTTGGTTAGAATTTGAAGAAAAGAATTCAAGTCGGCAGTAAAGAATTCATTATAAACTTCTCCATAAAAAATTATGGTCATTGACCCACCTCACCCGATCTCAGGTATTTTCAAGTTATTAGCAGACGGAGTTAGGTTAAATTAGGAATTTGTGGGCATTTATACTTTCATAACAGAAAGAAAACTAATTATCATATTAACTTCGGAACATTTCATTGTGGAGGGTTGTTGTTATCTACCCCTATCTTTACTTATCTTTACAATTTACAGGTCTATGTTGCTTACGTTACAAATCAACGCATAATGATCGTCACTTCGTTAAGTGGACCCTTCGAGGAGGCGGTGATTGCATATCTTTTTCTTGTAAATATTTTGCCTATCTTCATTGTGCCAATCATGTGGTGGGAAACACGCAAAGTTTGTACTCTCTTCAACGACTGGGATGACTTTGAGGTAATTTATGTGTTTTACAATTTTTAACATATGTCTAATGTCTCTTATTATTACAATAATTTTTGAATAACATAGATTCTCTATTATCAAATATCTGGACATAGTGTTCCTTTGAATTTGCGACGGCGAGCTCAGAATATTGCTTTAGTTTTACCAATACTTTCAATACTTTCCGTAATAGTGACACACATTACAATGGCGGATTTTAGTTTTGTTCAGGTATGTTTTATACGAGTATTTAATATGTGTATGTACATTAGGGCTATCGCCAAAAATGGGGGCGACAGTACAATGTGGAGAATATTCTAATATTCTAATGCAAAAAAAAAAAAAAAATATTTTAGGCCGAGAAGTTCCCCCACCAAAATATCGTAAAATATGTTGATCGAAACTTTTTTCACAATTGAGAAATATTTTTATATTTTTTTCATGGCCCCACAAAAGTGATAGCCCTAATGTACATATGTATGTATGTTTGCGAAATTAAGCCGAAAGCACATCCAACTTTTCACTAAAGCTGCGCGTAATTTCTGATAAAAGATTAAAAGAGTGTACAATTTTGAGGGAGCTGGCCTAAGTGGACTGTAACAGAAGTGATGTTTAGCGGTGGCAAGATTTAGATTAAAATTTGTAACGGAAATTCATGTTTATATTTCTTAGAGGTAGTTTACACTATCTATCAATGTCATATGACACGAAATAAAAGCATTGCACATTTACCCACGGAGGTAATGTGGAGACGTAGTTTTTTTGCTGGTGTGGACGCACAGAGTAAATGGGGTAAGGAAAATCTTCAATAAAATTTCATGTCATACGACATTTACATATAGTGTAAACTACCCCTTAAGGGGTGTTTACACTATCTATCAATGTCATATGAGCTGTCACTCCTTTTATCCATTCGACATCCTTTATGTTTGTCAAAGTCCATACCACTTTTAGTTTTTACGTTCACACTAGCATACAATTTCATATGACCACAAAATATAAATCACGCAAATAACACTATTTATATTGCTAAAAACTTTAATCGGACGCACATTTTCCTTTTTTATCTATTTCCTTAATTTTTTGGTAAAATTATTTTCTTCTAACAATTAATTTATCAACTGCATACGAAAATACATGGCCGAATAGAGCACTTCCTAAATGAAAAATGTACATATGAGTTGCAACATCATTTTGATAGATGAAGATTTTCATAGTGGTCACACTATGTGTACAACATTCACAGGTAGCAAATTTGACATCTCATATTACATTCATAGATAGTGTAAACACACCTTTAGATAACTATCTTAAACTAGTTGTTGAATTCAGTCACTTCAACAAAGAGCAAGGGCAACATAGATCGACTTTTTCGTTATTCTTTTATCAGAAATGATGCCAAACTTTACTTAAAAGTTGGATGTGTTTATGGCTTTATTCTTTTATTCTCTTTTCTCTTTAGGTTATTCCCTATTGCATTTTGGATAATTTAACGGCAATGTTGGGCGCTTGGTGGTATCTTATTTGTGAGGCATTAAGTACAACAGCTTACATTTTAGCGGAACGTTTTCAAAAGGTATAGCAAGTTATCGCTTATTTTATTTTATAATTTTTGATCTGTTCCAGAACCCGCACGAATCTAACATTTTTGCAATTTTTTCTTTATAAATTTAAAAGGTTTTCCGTACGGGGACAAGCATTTTGGTTTTTTATACTCTACTTATTCTACACCTTTTTATACCCTCCACCATAATATGGAGGGTATAATTAAATTGGTCATTCCGTTTTTAACACATCGCAATATTCATCGGAGATCCTATAAAGTATATATTCTTGATCAGGGTAAAGTTGTAAGTCGATATAACCATGTCTGTCCGTCCGTCTGTTGAAATCATGATACATCTCGCAATTTTTAAGATAGAACACAGAGGGGAAATGTATGTTAAAAGTTTATTAAAACTCCTAACAAGCTCATTTGTAGTCCAATTGACGTAATATTTGGCACAAATCATATTTTCGGTCTAAAGACTCTACAGAATTGTGAGAATAGTGAGAATTGGTCAAGATTTAGATACAGCGCACATATATATATTGACATCCGAGTTAAGATAAATCATACACAAAAAGCTTTATAAACTTTTGATAGAAGCGGAAAGTTAACGTTCCACAAAAGTCACAATATACTTACCTCAGATCACAAATATATATGATAAAATGTATCCTAATTTTCTGCTAAGTCTGTTTCGGTAGGATTTAGTTCAAATCGGTTCAGATGTAGTTATTGCTTATATATATATATATATATATATATATATATATATATATATATATATATTTATTTTATCCCAATGATTTTTTTCCTGAGGCAAAGTTTGTTCAAACCGTTTTAGTTAAGATATATTACAATATGCATACATATATGATTCATTCCATTTCATAGTTTACTCATCATAATGCTGACAATAATTGGTACATATACGATAAATTTAAAATTAAGG
This sequence comes from Musca autumnalis, assembly GCF_047663935.1. Classification (NCBI taxonomy): domain Eukaryota; kingdom Metazoa; phylum Arthropoda; class Insecta; order Diptera; family Muscidae; genus Musca; species Musca autumnalis. The sequence continues at coordinate 153,048,883 of NW_027411977.1, forward strand.
CAAATTTATTATGATTGTTCTGTAAATACATACATATCAATGACTGACCTGGCCTTGTTGATAATACTGCAGGAGCGTTAATTAATATCTTATGTACAGTCGTGGATATCGGATGCCACGAACAACAGTTTTTCGTAAGAACATTTATTTCCTTAAACACGCCATTATTTTATCTGAGTAAAATTGATTTTTTTTCTGAGTATATGCAAATAGGTATTTACTTTTACATTGGAGCTCAAGTTTACTCTTTCATGTAAAACGTTTCCAAAACATTTTGAAATTCCCACTGGTTTCATTATTCATATTCTTCTTGAGAAAACCATTTTGCTGAATGGCGCAAACATATATTAAAAATGTAGATTTTTATGACGAATACGCCAGAACACAAATAAAAAGTTTTGGTGAACGCTGAAAAAATCTATTTATATTTTGAAAAATACCTTACCTTAAAATTTTTATATTTGGGACCTAATTTGAAAAAAAAAATTGATTTTTGAAGCGCAAAAACATCAGAAAGAACTATGGTCCGGAAACGACGGGGAAATAGACTTTATCAATTTTGAAATTTGAGTTATCTTAAAAATTATCATAAAAAATATGCATGAAAAGGAGATGTACCACCATTATTAAAGAGTAAAGATGCAAAAGCAATTTGAATATTTTAGAAGGTTATCTTGTTCCGAGACTTTATAAAAACAATAAATTTTGAAAAAATACATTTTCGCGAACAAAACATCATTTTAATGTTCACCTAATTTCTTAGTATAAGAACATGTACTTTTTTGCTTTCATTATTCAGGTTACTGATTATTAGACATCGGATTTTGCATATTTACATATTTTTTTAATAATAAAGATACGAAGATTCTGATTGGACCGAAATTCGTTTCAAAGAAATCTAAATTCAATGGCAAGGTCATATTTTGTATTTATTTTGCACATGCACAAATACGCAAAAATATGCAAAATATTCAAAAAATATGCAGAATATGCAAAAAATATGCCAACAGTTTTTGACCGAAAATCTTTATGACGATTGAATTGACAATTAAAGTTGGAAAAAATCATCAAAGTGTCCTTAATTAAAATTGTTGGCCGTTTAACGTCGCTTTTTTAGCAGATTATTATGCTATTTAGACCCCTTAACACAGTGTGGATATAAAAATATGGATATATGTATGTTGTAATACCATTTTTTTATTATTAACCTATTAAAAAATATAAAATTTGTTAAATTGTCAAATATTTTATTTAAAATTCAATTTGTTGCATTAGTCTGGTTTTAACTCAAAGGGAAAACATCGATGTCGGATGTTTTATGCGGCACTCCCCTAAAGTGTTTAGTTTGGTTAGATTTTAAGATTGTTAAAGTTTGAGAACAGTTGGAATATGTTAACACATGCCACTGGGGCCTCATAGTTATGAAAATCTCGATTTTTTGGGTATTTGATGTCTTCAGCTACCAATATTTGCCGTGTTATGCATTAAATTAAATGCCATACAATTCTTAATATTTCTTGCCGAACAACAAAATACGTAAGTAGTACTGAATTCAAGATAATAAAGCCAATGTCCCGAAAACGCCTTAGGGTGAAAATGGAGCCTATTGTGAAAAAGCCCTTTTTACAGACTTTTATTTAACTTGCTTTGGTGTCTGTTTAGTTCAAATCTAGTAACTTATTTTCCACACTGTTGTAGTTGACCAATCGAACTAAAACTTTGCACACTTTTTAGACTTGGATGACAATACATGAATATGAAACCAAAACCAATATGGGTCCATTTTTTCTTAGAGCCCCCATATAGCGGTACCACCCGATTTAAAGTATTTTAAGGATTCTGTTTAAATTTTTAGGCCGAATTGGCTATAACTTGGAATTTGGGGTTCCCAATGGTACAGAAACTTCCTCACTAAAAATGTTGGACTCAGCTCAAGGTTTTGGTATAGCCCCTATATAACGGTACAACACGATTTCAGGTATTTTAAAGTTTTTATCTACATTTTTGGCCAAAATTGGCTATAATTTTGTTATGAGGTTCCCAGTGGTCAAAAAAATTAAATGCGGAAAAGTTAAAAATAAAAAATAGTTAAAAAATAAGTTACAGTGTTTTTTTTATAAATGCACTTAAAACTAGAAAATAATTTTTAATGATTAAATCTCTCAATTAAAACGCTTGCATTTTAATTAAAAATTGTGGCAATATTAAACGGCAAGCGTTTTATTTGAGAGAATCCATCATTAAAAATTATGTTCTAGTATTAAGTGCTTTTATAAATAAAACATTGTAACTTAATTTTTTTAATTATTTTTTATTTCTTCCCATATTATAAATTTTTGGGAATGAAAACAAATGTCTTTTACATTTTGTTCATATTCAAATTTGTTTAAGGGACTGACTGACATAATGTGATTTTGTAGACATCTGGGTAAAGATGACTACTTGGTGATGAACTCGACTCCTTGCTCTGCTATGTCTTTACCAACTTTCAAGTTGTTTAATATCCCTTAACCTTTCCTGGTAATTGACGTTCTGCGGTCAAGTTTCAGGAACTTTTTCACGAAAAAGTGAATTAATGCTTAATCTCTTGAACAACGAGTAAGTATACCCTGTAATTACGCCTGGTAGACCTTTTCTGGAAATTTCGGCAGTTGTTCTTTTGTTAGTTTGGTTTTATCCATCTTCTTTTGCTTGCTTTGTTAAGATTTTTGTCGCATTTGGCTCTTTACGGTGGTTTGATCTATCAGATCAGGCCAACAAGTTCAGGACTAAGATACCACAGATGATTTATCATTTTGTTATTTCCTTTATCTGATATTTGTTTCGTATTTCAATAAATCTTCAATGCGGTTTAGGTCTTTTTTTGGACCTAAAAAATATAAAAAATATTTCTGAATTTCGTTTTCACTATTTGTTGTATTAAACTCAATGTATTGTCTCTAATCCTATTCAACATATTGAGTATTGGATTGGGTTTTTCAATCGCAGACTATTCTTATAGAAATCGCGTGAATATGTTTGGTTGATGTCCGGATGTGCTGCCAAACTTGCAGTCAAAAATCCCTCTCAACAATACTTCTTATAAGTCTGCACGCAGGTACAGAAGCTCTCGACTTAACATCTGCTCAAGCTGGTAAGACCCCCTTATTCTAGGCATTCGTACACTGCTAAGTCTTGTTTCTCCCCTGAGCTACTGTCAGTTTCAGGAACGCCCAGGAGTTGTTCTTTACCCCCATACCAGATGATACCTGAACAGCAACCTGTTCTTTCTGCACTGTTTTGGGAATACCTGGTAATAGTTTTCCATGACAGTGCACACAAATAGCCTTATTTTGGGGTATCTTACTTGAAGTTGTTGCGAGTATTTTTCACTGTTTATTCTCCGGAATAAACGGATAAAGCTTCTAAAGATCTTATATTTGTTGGGGTCCTCTCCGAGAGCTTCTACTGTAGATCAAATGATACGACTACCGTTCCTATAGGACACTTTACAGGGATCCAGCAGCAATGACAATTTCATGGTTAGGAGTTTTTGTTGAAGCCGCGCTTGATTATTTTCGGGACAGATGGTTCTTCAGATTCTACGAAGCGTTTAGCATCAAAAGAAGATAAAACATAGACAGAAAAAGGAAATAAAAAATGATAAATCACCTGTGGTATCTTAGCCCTGAACTTGTTGGATTGGCATTGTTTGATCCGACAGTGTAAAACACCGTATAGAGTAAAATGGCGACAAAAATCTTAACAAAGCGAAGATGGAAACTTCTCCGGAAATATTCGACCCCAACTTACAAAAGAACAACAACGAAATTCATAAAAAAGTCACTTAACTCCGAGTCGAGCTCACCACAGATTACAACCAATTAATTACAAAGGACGAACAACTAAAACAATGCGTTCTCCAAGTAGTCGGCTATACCCAGATAGGCTCCATTTTCGCCCTAAGGCATACGTAGTCACGTTAATCGGGACACTGGCTTTCTATCTCGAATTCAGTAATACTTACGCATTTTGTTTTTGAATATAAAATAAACAGAATGACCTTTAATTTAATGCATAATACGGGCAAATGGCTTTAAACGTTCCACAGATATGGGTCGCCGAGAGAAACGAGATTTTCATAACTTCGAGGCTCCAGTAGCACGTGTTAACTTATTCCATTGGTGCTCAATTGGCAATCTTAATCTTAAATCTATCTAAAATCTAATCTAAGTAAACAGTTTAGGCGGCACCCCTTGCCTAAAAAAATCCGACATCGATTTCTTCCCTTTGAGTTAAAACCAGCCTAAAGCTACAAATTAAGACAAAGAAAATATTGAATTTACATAAAATGATTGATATTTTATCAAATTTCATATTTTTGCATAGTTTAACAATAAAAAATAGTATTACAATACCATATACCCTACACCACACCGTCGTAAGAGGTATCAATAACATAATAATCTGCTAAAAATCGACGTTAAATGGCCAACAGTCTTAATTTAGGACACTTTAAAGTTTTTGTTGATGATTTTTTTCCAACTTTAATTGTAAATTTTACGACTTTTATGATGATTTTCGCCCAAATACTGTTTGCATATTTTGCATATTCTGCATATTTTTTTGGCATATTTAGCATATTTTTTGGCATATTTTTTGCATATTTTTGAAATGACCCCAAATATCGAAAAATTGACCTTAAAACGCCTAGATCCAACTTTTGGCCTATGTTTCCCCTCTGTGTAGAGCTTTATAAATTGGTATAAAAGTTTCTATTACTTCTAGGATGTTTGGTATTACAAATGGGCTACATATAGCCCCCATACAACGGTACCACCCGATTTTCGGTATTTTGAAGGTTTTAGCTTCAATAGCATTGAAATGTGGTACTTAAGGTAAGGTCACATTAGGCAAATATTTGCTTTAAATTTGTTTCCTCATATTTGCCCAAACAAATGTGAATTTCATGCAAATTTTTGTTTGCGTTCACATTAGAGGCAAATATTTGGCCTATTTTGTTTGCTCAAACAGTGACAAATAACGCAACGGGCAAACATGTTTGCCATGTGTTCACATTTGAAAAAATATTTTCACCCAAAAACTGTTTGAGCAAACTGTCGACAAACATAAATTTATTTGGACTAGAAAAATAGAAAGAGAGAAATAAAAAATATGGCGTTTCGTTTATTGTTTGTTGTGGAGAATGGGAATGAAATGAGTGCCTTGTCGGAATGAGTTTATTTGCGTATTGTTGCGAATGTATGTACATACATATGTATGTATATGATGGCACATTGACATTGTGCTTTGGAAAATTATTTTTATTAACAGCTTTTAATTTGTAGTTTGCAATGTAATGTTCTCAAAACCAAAAAAGGATTTTTTGTGTTAATTTATTAAAATTGACAGATAACACGGTGCGCCTGAATCAATTCGGAATGGAAAGTGCTTACACCTGGGAAGTTTTTTCGGATTTTGAAACTACAATGTTCAATGAAATCAAAAAAACAAAAAAATCACCTAAGCGATATTTAAATATGTCGCGGTCAAAGTTCACATTTTTAGGGTCTTTATAGGCGTTTAAGATTTGGCTTGGAAACCGCAAGTTAAAATGTAGCATTGAAAATTCTATACACGATTGACCATTATGACTTTTTACTATTGTTTATAATGTTTGAGATATATGTAGAAGTTCAAATTGGGACAATGCACTGACTCCATCTATTGCTTATAACTGCATGTGACTGCAATGTCACAATTTATATATCTCAAGAAATATTACAATTTAGGAAAAAATTAGAAAAGTTGTAGAGAATATTTACAGCTATAAGATTATCTCTAGTCCAATTTCTTAAGACTTCAAGCAAAAGAGAAGAGAATTTCCATTCAACGTTTTCTTTAGTCCCATTTCGATAGGACTTGCTGTTTCCAAGCAAAATGAAAAACATAAAATACCCCAAAAAATATGAACTTTAAACGGCAACGCGTTTCAGAATCCACGAAACTTCCCAGGTGTAAGCACCTACCATTTAAATTTGGTTGAGGCGCACCGTGATAAAGATGTAGTTTTTTTTTGTAAAAATTGGCCGACTTCTTGAAGACAAAAGACACTAAAAAATAAATCCACGAAGTAGTACAATAATAACCAAAATAATTATTTAATTGTAATGCAAGCATTGAAATCAATGTTCATGGGATTTTTGCAGTCCCACTGACTAAATTTAGAAATATTTTCTCTAATTATGAGGTTTTCCAAAATAGGTTTGGATAGCGGTATTCTACTTCCAAGACATCCATCAACGATAGATTCCACAATAAAATTTCGCGTTTTGCCTCTTCTATTTTCCGTTATAAAAACCTAACAAATCTACACCTAAAATGTTATCAAATTTGGTCCAGAGAATTCGGAAAAATTGATTTTGGGCATCATTCAGTATCAGAGAATACACACACACCTACATACATATGGTAATATTCAAAAAAGTTTTTCAATCGTTGAAGTTGAGGTTCACCATTTAATAAGTCGCGAACTGTTAATATATTTTATAAAATATGAATATATTTATATTAATTGAAGTGTTTTAGCCACGATCTCATAATATGGACCATAACAAATAATTTTCGTGGAAGCTGCGTTGGTGGTAATATAAAAAAATGGGAAAAATGTGTTGAAGTTTACAAGTTTTTTTGTGTTCTTTCTTGATTTCTGGTCAAACCACGGAAAATTCAGACATAAGCTCAAGGAAAGAATTGAAGAATACCCCTTGGGCAACATGGTTCTAATGTATGACTTTTCGATATATACACTGCATCCCCCTAAAATTGATGCTGACATTTTGAAGTTTTGAAAACTGTGTTTTTCGAATTTTTCTTATAATTATAGGGTGCAACTAGATAATAATCCAAACTAGTTTATAGGATTGTAGAACTCGCGATTCCACGTCGCTCAATGTATATCTCATGAGTGTGCTCCGTACAGCCTCCTAGAATAGGAGTCCAAAGGCGAAAATTTGGTGCGTAAATTTTCTGAAAAACCCTATTTTTTGGCTTTAAAATTTACAACTGTCGTACAGGTACCCCTGAACCCCGCGTGATTTTAGTTTTTTTACGTGCCGGATCTTATGAGCTCTAAAGATTCAGGAGTAATATCCCTATTTATCCCAAAATAAAATGCGGTGGCACATCCGCAGTTCTTGACGAATCTGTCTAAAATAATTTATATTGACGTATTTTTAATAGGGGGCCATTGAAATCGGATGCATCTTATAATCATATGCACATTGCGTAATTTTTGCCCACTTGAAGGTTTTTTGAATAGTTAGATGCAACTGATGGCACATTTTGGCCGCTGAATGAAACATGGGAAAATCCACGCATATTGATAGACATGGACTCCCTGTATCCGAAAAGCACATGCACCTCAACCGATTTAAACCAATTCGCGAATTATACGGTTTTTAACTTCTATGTTTTTTCTTTGATTGTAATTTCAATATTACTCTCTACTTCTTATTTCTATTGCTTATCACAGAAAGCAAATATACTTTCACGATGACTGATTACTTTTCTCGTAGAAGTTTTAGCAAAATACTTCAGGATTTGGATCGAAATTTAGCGAAATAATAGAATAACTCCCAACATTTATTTTTCAAATTTTTCGTATTTAACCAAAAATATATTTTTGAAATAATTTTCAACAATAAGTTTCCGTTCTTTGTTGTTGCTGTAATATGCAAGTTATAAACGCGATCTTTATAATTTTGGTCTCACATTTTTCTACGCGTTGTATAGATTCTGTACGTATTTTTAAATTATTTTTTAGAGATTTTTTGGACTCTGATTTAGAATAAATAAAATTTATTCCAAGATTTCTTCAATATTTTTTGATTTTCCGCGAAAATAAAAATAAATTTAGCAACTATTTTAGCATCTACGGATAGATATCAAATGCTGCTAACGATTCATATATACATGTTCTTATTACAACACAATAGGAATTTTTAAATATTTTTTCTTTACAAGAGAGTAAAACCGCATATAACTTTTGAGTGCAGCATCCAATTTTGTGAACGCCAACAGATTTGAAACCACGATTTTTTTCGTAACCCATGTACCAAAAAAGGCAGATGTGCTCGCCAAAAAAGTTTTTAATTTTTTTTCTATGTAATTGTAAAGGAAATTTGAAATTTACCATATATAAATCCCTCACCTTTCAATTGTTTATTTGTTTATTCATTAAATATTCGCTTTGTATAATATATTTACAAGTAATGTTAACTTTTTTATATTCATAATATCTTTTTTTAATAGGTGACAACAATGTGTTTCAGCAGATATTTGCCCTTGTTTGCTCTTACAAAACTTTCGTAAGACCAAATAAATATTTGCACAAAAGAGTGAAAAATATTTTCTCAAGAGTGTTCACATTATGGGCAAACTGGAAAATTTTTTGTTTGCTGGCAAATGGTTTTGTTTCCCCAAAATCAGCTGTTTTCTTGTTTGCCCTTGAAAAATATTTGCTGGTCAGATTGAAGCAAACAAATATTTATCATTTTTCGGCAAATATTTGCCTAATGTGACCCTACCTTTAGTCTTCGTTGAGGGTATTAAACATTTCTCCAGAATTTTGTCGGTATAGGTCCACACCTTCATATAGCCCCCATAGAACGGTACCTCCCATTTGTAATTCGAAACATTTCAATTGTAATATGAAAATTCCATTTGTAATTCGAAATCGTATATTTATAATTCGAATTATTCCATTCGACAACCGGATTATTCCATTTGAAAATCGTATTATACCATTTTAAATCCGAATTATTCCATATGTTTATACTTTGTGTATTTTTATACCAGCCTAATTAAGTCAAGTGTTTATGAAGTAAATAAAACTAATTTATTTCATTTTGTACTCAACGTTTCGTAGGGTCGATTGCAATTTCTTCAGGAGCCTTTATTGAAAACCAAACCTTTTCCAAACCTTATTTTGAGTTTAGTTAAGTTATTACTTACAATTAATTTCTTTTACATATTTCTTGCAAATATTTGCTTATTATAAAACAACTTGATAACAAATGGAATTATTCGAATTTCAAATTGAACAATTCAAATTGGAAAAATTCCATCTGCATTGTAATGAACTAACCCAATTTAAAACATTCAAACAATTTGTAATCGTATTTTTCGTTATTTTTCAACAGGCCTTAAGACATATCGGTCCTGCTGCAATGGTAGCAGATCATAGAGCACTATGGCTACGCCTTAGTAAATTGACGCGAGATACTGGCACTGCTACATGTTATACATTTACCTTTCTCAATCTGTATCTGTTCTTCATTATTACATTGTCCATCTATGGTCTAATGTCTCAGCTATCGGAGGGGTTCGGCATTAAGGATATTGGGCTGGCAATAACAGCACTTTGGAATATTTGTCTTTTGTTCTTCATCTGCGACCAGGCCCACAATGCCTCGCTATACGTTCGAACGAATTTCCAAAAGAAATTGCTGATGGTGGAATTAAACTGGATGAACTCGGATGCTCAGACCGAGATCAATATGTTTTTACGGGCTACCGAAATGAATCCATCGAACATCAATTGTGGTGGATTTTTCGACGTTAATCGTAATCTCTTCAAAGGGGTAAGTCTGTATAAATACAGTCAACCAAAAAAATCTACATACACCCAATAAATCTCGGGTTTTAAGGGCAAGGAAGCATTTTTATGAAAATCCAAGTACATAGTTCTATTTCATATCCCTAATAAACAATATTAAATACAACAAAAATATATTTCATAACACGAATAACGGTAAATTCTACAAAAAATTAAAAAAAATAATAAGTGTACATACACCCCAATGAAATATGGATATTACCGTAAAATTTAGGGAATAAGTAATACAAATGTTACATTTTCTTGCTTTAGCGAATGCCTCTGGTTGCCCATGATATCTTTTAGGCAAAATAGGAACATATTTGTGGATTAATTGCCGTTATTTAAGGTCAGACTTCGCGTATAGCCTGTTAAAGCGGACCCTTGCAGATTTCTTTGAGTTTGTTACTTTATAAAACCCAAGAAAATACAGTGGGACTGATAATTTTGAGATCCTAGAGCGCTTTGAAGTTGTCCTTGTAAACATTATATGCTCCTGAACTTCGCAAAATGTACGACTTTTCTCATAAAGGTTATAGGTTTCACAGCATTCCAAGGGGAAAATTACATGCAGAAGGCTTGGAATAGCCTTCTAATAAGGTCTGGTACAATCCTCGAGCATCCACTGAATCAGCAATGTAAAAGTATCCGACATTTATAGCGCTTTAAGTAACCCTAACGATCATAAAACGAGAGCATAGTAGTTAACAGTGTAAATTTCATACAAATTTCATGCATTCTTTGGTGGTGCTTTTATTTTGATGCTTTGGAGGCTTTAGGAGCGGATTTGTAGAAAAATGTTGTACATTTCTGATTGAGTTAATGTCCAAAAATTATATCAGACCTTATTACAACGTAATTCCAATTTGGCCCTTGGAATGCTGTGAAAACTATACAGTTTATGAAAAACTCAGCAGGGACGTAGCCAGGATTTCATTTCGGGGGGCCCACCTGACCAAAATTTTGAAAGTTCATGTTAGCGAAAATTCCTTATATAGCAATGATGTAAACCTTATTTTATACTTATATTACTGATTAAATAATTTTCATTACTATTTTTTAATTAAAATGACGTAAGACTTCTTGGACAATTTCCCCTTGTTTTCAGAACTTTTTTGACAATATATCAGAGTTAATATATGTTCAAAACAATGGATATATTAATAATCACATATACTTTTGGGTGTATCATTTAGCAAGTATCTCACAACTACAGTGAATGTTATGTAATTCAGTGATATCACTTCGGTAAGACCAAAAGAAAGAGTATACAATCGGACAACCTTAGAAATATCTTAACATTTAATTTTGTTGTTTACATGGAATGTTGAGGACCTTTCCTTTGTTTACTTCTTCACAAAAGTTCAAAATCACAATTTTCCACTCCAATTTTATTGAGTAATTTATGGAAGAGAAATGGAATTAGTAGAGAATTGATTTATGCAGATATATGTCGCCCAATCGTGCATCTGTCAATAGACTATTTTGGCGTCTAATCGTCGGACTTCTCTTATAGAAATTCTGGATTCGAATCGTGGTTTTTCTCGTAAATTGATCAGGAACTAAGAAAACTCTTGTCTTGTCAGTCTTGAATTGGCGCCCAAAATTTTAGCAAAAATCCATAAACACAATTTTCCCCAATCTACATTTTTTATATTCTCATCGAAATAATGGTTTTAGTGCCAAAGTGTGTTTGGAAGAAATCTGTTTCAGGAAATTGGAAGTCGACATAGCTATGTTCGTCCGTCTGGATAGCTGCCGGGAGAACACGATAATTCTCGAAAAGATCAACCGATTTGGTTCAAAATTTGGTCTCCGTGATATTTTGTGCAACTATCGATCCACTCTTTTAATAACCTTCCACAGAGTATTTCAAAAATTTTCTGAGAAGTGCACTTTAGTGTCAGTAGTCATGGCTTCACTTCCTTTATGCTAAGAATTTAGTTATAAGTAAAAATATGAAATAAATAAATTAATAAATAAAAAGACCTCTCTGGAAACGCTTTGCTTTTTTGCAATAATTGTTCTCGGTGCCCCTATTACTACAATACAAATTTTTGTCAGGGAGAAGTCCATACTTCTAGAGAAAATGGCCCGAAAGCTGTGAGGCCATCATGTGTAGTGGCTGGTGCGCACGACAACTTTCGAACCGGATATGGCTTTGGTCCAAACATTGATTATAGCAATATTTCTGCGAGCCTTATATAAAGTTTGTAGATGGTGATTTTCGGTCTACTGGACTTGTTTTTGGTGAGCAAATCCATATTTCCTGAAAAAACTGAAAATTATACTGTGACGCACTGAAATAACTGGTGGGCCCAATATCGTTTAAAAGGAATGACTCTCAAAATAAGATCTACTTCCAAAATGAACTATTTCGGTCCGGTCCATTTCTTCAGGTACCTCTTCCGTAACATTTGTGATCAATGATAAAATCCACATTTTGTTGGTGAGTTCATACAACCAAAATGGCTACACAATTCTGAAAATCTCCTAATATATAGCTTTGGGTTAAAGGATTTTGGTTGTGTAGCCGCTATTCGATCTGTCCATAGATTAAAGTTTGAGTTCACACAGGCTCAGGGTATATTCCTGTCCGGAAAGCGGACTGATACTTGTTGAGATCTTGACGAATCTGAATCTGTTTCCGATCAGTTTGTTTTTTCTTTTTTGATTTCGCTTGTCGTTATATGGTCCTCTGCCAAAGAAGGAAAAAGGAACAATTCTAGAAATGTGCATCCATTGAAAGTACTTCCCAAAAGACAATTCAAAGAGTAATCGACAGAAAAATCTCTGAAGATGAAATTCAATGTAATTTCCAAATATTGGAAATAATATGCAATAAATAAAATATAAACATTGACTTCCATCTCAATAATCTTGATTTTATTAACATTCGAAAGGTCGAACAAAACATAAAAATACGACAGAAAAATCCTTTTTTGTACATAGACATTTACTAATTTGTAGGAAGAGATTAGTTTCAAATAATCTCAACGGACGACACTGCGGTGAAATAGAAATTATATCATAAAAAATGGTTGAGATAGTTTTTTTTTCAAATTTCAAACATAATAAAGAACACTGTGGCACAAAATGGAGGTGAAAATCTGGGACAGAGATAATTCTTTTTGGGGATGAAAGGAGGGACAGATCCGCCGCGAATCGAACTTCCGAGTTATGGCGTGACGAAGTTTCTGCTGAAGACCTTGTAAGACATCTGAAATTAGCGTTATATCTTTATTAACTATAGTTTTAGCTTACTTATGAGATGGCATGTCTTCAGTCAAATCGAATGAGGATTATTTCCGTAGAGCATTTCGACCTTCTAACTCGTTTCCTTCGATGTCCTTCTCGTCCCTTATTGTAAGAACTGCTATAAAAGTATCACAAGATGACGTTTTTCAGCTTCGAAATGTTCTGCTAAAATGTCGCTCAGAAAATGTTAGGTACGATTTTGTCGCGTCTTCATGGTCATTTTTGACATTTACCCGGTTTTGTTCAGAAAAAGACTATATTTTGTTTTCTGTATAATCGTTATTTATTGGTTGTTCGAATATACAGAATATACAAAAACCCAAAACATAGTTTCTGAGCCAAAACAGGGTATATGTCAAAAATGACAATGAAAACGCGACAAAATCGGTTAGTTTGTCAATGAGATTCGCACCTAAAATTTTCTGAGCGAAAATTCGACTCACCGCGGATCTGTCCTTCGGGATTCTTAATATACTCACCAAGGGGGTTCACCCCAAAAGGAATTATCTCAGCCTCAAAATTTCGGTTCGCAATGGAATTTTTAATTGTTATGATGTTCAAAATAGTTTATCACAAAATCGTTTTAGAGACTATATACTTATGCTCTTATCAAAAATGTCAAAAACAAAAGATCGCAAGAATCTTTTTTTCTAGATGTTGTTTATAAGCCAAAGTATTGGAGGCAATATGCCACAAACGTTCAATAAATACAAATAAACGTCTTGTTCTGAACTCAGTAACACTTACAATCAGCCTAAAATTACCATTAAACGCTTAAACAACACTTTAAAACTTACCTGCAAAAATCCTCATTACAAACCTCCTTTCCCACCCATTATTTTAACAAGGGCATGTCGCGCGAAATATCTGGTTATTTTGTAACCACTGAAATAAGTAGTCAGAATCTACTCAGTATCTGCTTATTTCAGTGGTTACTATATACCTATTTCAGTGGTTACAAAATAACAAGATATTTCGAGCGACATGCCCTTGTTAAAATAATGGGTGGGAAAGGAGGTTTGTAATGAGGATTTGCTGGGTAACAACAACTATGCAGAAAATTGCTCAAACAGCCTCTGGCTACGTCGGTGAAACTCAGGAATTCGCACATTTAGCGAAGCTCAGAAGCATATATTTCCATAAGAACAACTTCAAAGCGCTCTAGGATCTCAAAATTATTAGTCCCACTGTATTTTCTGGGGTTTTATAAAGTAACAAACTCATAAACTCAAAGAAATCTGCAAAGGTCTACTTTAATGAGCAATACGCGAAATCTGACCTGAAATAACGGTAATTAACCCACAAATATGTTCCTATTTGGTCAAAAAGATATCATGGACAACCAAAGACGTTCGATAAAGCAATGTAAATGTAAATGTAAAATTTGAATTGCTTATTCCATAAATTTTACGGTAATCTCAATATTTCATTAGAGTGTATGTACACTTTTTCCCTATTAATGTTTTAATTTTTATAGAATTTACCTTTATTCGTGTTATGGAATATATTTTTGTTGTATTTAATATTGTTTATTAGGGATGTGAAATAGAACTATGTACTTGGATTATCATAAAAATGCTTCCTTACCCCTAAAACTCGAGATTTATAGGGTGTATGTAGACTTTTTTGGTTGACTGTATACATATCCTCACCAAAAATGCCCGAAGACGAAACCCACACGCAAATTGAAATTCGTTTTTGTTGGGATCTCATACATAAAGTTAAAATACATGCTCTGGCAAAATTTCAAGCTTCTTCGTTCAAAAACAACGATCCTATTCAAGAAATGGCATTTCGGAAAATGGGGTAATATTGCAGATTTTGTTGTAATGACGGATCCCAAAACCAAGCGTTTCCGCTGTTTTGGTTTCATTTATTACTCCCATTCGTATAGGGTTGATAATATCCCGAATACTCGCCCTCATAAGAATTATATTCCATAAAACAGTTTTTCATTTTATAACGTTTTTTGCTTCTCCTGTAAAGTTTTTATTTTGTGGGTTACGTCTTCGAGCATTTATGGTGACGATATGTACATATATTTTTAATTTCTACATAATTGTATATTTTATCTGATTACAGCTCTTGACAACAATGGTTACATATCTAGTGGTGTTGTTGCAGTTCCAAATCAGTATCCCGAATGTTATTCAGGGCACCAATTCAAATATGACATTAATCGAAGCCATCACAATGATGATAACAGACAGCGATTATAGTGGAGAAAGCAACGAAATTACGACCACAACAACAATGTTGCCAAGAACAACAAAAATATCATCTACTGGGGCAAGGGGTCGTAAAGGATAAAGTCGCAAACGTAGAATAATCTATCTTTGTTACATATGTAAACATTGTTAAACAATTTTAGGCTGTTGTAAAAATTCAATAAAGATTATTGGTCTGTTCCAGTACTGCAAGAATCTACTAATTTTTACTATTTTGTTCGATAAAAGTGTTATTGTAGTAAAAAATTGTAGCTTCGTGCTGGTTTGGAACAGAGCATACATATGTGTGTCTGGTTACTTACAAACGGTTGCAAAAAGAAATTTCGCCTGCAAAAACATGCAAGTTCTCAGTGAAGAACTGTCAAAAAATCATGTTAACAGACAACATTCTGTAAAAATTTGTTCAAATTGTTAAACATTTTTTTGTAACCAGACTTGCCTATTTAGGTGAATATTGCGAAAAGATTTGTTTTTGTGTGCCGACGCATTTATGGTTAAAAATATTGAAAAGGAAAAATTAAATTCTTAGAAACTGAATAAGTAAAACAAAATGTCCTTTAACGAGGCTCGAAAATTAAAATAAAACATTCTACATACATATTTATATGAAAAAAATGGTCACAAGGTGCAAATACTCATTAACGTGGCGTGTCCCCAGTCGTTTTGTGCCCAAAAAACACTGATATTCATTAATATTTCAAAATATATAATATAAATGAAGAACGCCGAGTTATTCCAGAAGAATGAACAAAGTCTATTTTAATTTCATAAATATAATTTTATTTTTTAAATTATGGTTTTGAGACATTTTAGTCGTGTCCCATTTTTTATCATTCCCAATGTGTTTATTAAGAATAAATGTCTTAAACCGGTTTTTTGTTTATATGTAATCTGTCAATGTAACGACAATTCCCGTTAGTTTTAAAGATAATCGACAGAAGTGAAAAATGTAGTCAGTTGTTTGAGAAGGCGTACAGAAATAAGGCCCCATGAAATAACACCCCAAATTGAAAATGAAAGTAGGTCCCAAACAGGTATATGGAAAACAGCAACAAAGCTTTTGGGGCCTATTTTCGTCTTTCTGGGACCTTTTTTCATTCAGCTGTTGGAGCCAATTTGTCTTCACAACAAGTAAATCAAAAAATTAAAATCAATTTGGGGTCTAAATAATACTGGGGTCTTATTGCACTTTTCATTGGGGCCTTTTTACACATGTTTAGGGACCAAATACAATCCAGTGTTTAGCTGAAAAAAAACAAATTGGGGTGAATTTTCGAAAGTTATTATTAAGAAAACGAAGAAAAATTAGGGTGTAATTTTATAAATTTTGTTAAGATCAAACAATAAAAAACTCGTTGGGAGTTTTGTCCGTGAAGTAAAGCGAACATAACTACAAAAAAACGCGGACATAACTCCCAACGATTTTGTTCTTAATTTCGAAGTTATTTTTTTTTTTGCTTTTCGAAATTTTTCATTATGTTTTACTGATCAAAGAACTGTTATAAATTTTAGAGAATAGGGTGGAATATAAACGGAATTGTACATTTGGGAAGGCTTAAGATTTCATAATATTATACAAAAATGAAATTATATCTGAATTTGTCAGTCAGCACTTCGAAGAAATTTTACCAGACTACGGTATTCGGCGAAGACACAGTTGTATATACGAGTATATTAATTATTTAATTTGAAAAAAATTAAATTGGGAAATTTTTAAGTATTTGCTTTTTTTACAAAAACTCTGTATTTTTTCAATAGTAAAAATATTTTTGTAAAAAATCGCGCGATTTTTTTCGAAAATAGTTCGGTTATTTTCGGTTTTATACAAGTATTTGCAATTTGTTAGAAAAATTCTGTATTTTCTAAAATTGTGAAAATATTTTTGTAAAAAATCGCGCGATTTTTTCAAAAACAATTTCGACCACGCCTTTTTTGGTTTTATAAGAGTATTTGCAATTTATTAGAAAAACTATGTAATTCCAAAATTGTAAAAAATATTTTCGTAAAAATCGCGCGATTTTTTCAAAAATATTTTGGCTGCGGCGCTTTTCGGTTTTACAAAAGTATTTGCAATTTGTTAGAAAAACTTTGTATTTTCTAAAATAGTGAAAATATTCTTGTAAAAAATCGCGCGATTTTTTCAAAAATATTTTCGACTGCGGCGCTTTTCGGTTTTACAAAGGAATTTGCAATTGTTTAGAACAACTTTGTATTTTCTAAAACTGTTAAAATATTTTTGTAAAAAATAGCGCGATTTTTTTCCAAAAATATTTTCGCCTGCGGGGCTTTTCGTATTTAAAAAATATTTGCATATTTTTACAAAAACTTTGTACTTCCTTAAATTGTGAAAATATTTTTGAAAAAATTAATTCAAACAGAATTAGAAAAAATGGAAAGTAGAAGTTTCAATATTTTAAAATTATATAAAAGTATAACCATCAATTAGTTACATATGTATTACAACCTATTGAATGAATATCTTTAAAAATCTTTTTTGAAAATACGCTTCATTTACACCCCAAATATAAGTGAATATTTTTTTTATTTTTGGTGTTTGGGGTGATATTGCATTTGCTAAATTAAATGCACCTCAACTTCAAAAATGCATTTTGACCCCAATGACATTTTGGGGCATAAACGTATAATTTTTTGGGGCCAAATTTCTTAGTTTGGGGCCTTTTTGTATTTGGGCCATTTTTCAAATTGAAAAAACGCCCCAAAAATTTGGGTCCATTCACATTTCCGTTTGGAGTGTTATTTCCTGGGGCCTAATTTCTGTACGCCGTTTGAGAACTGCTGAAGTGTTTATTTTTGAAGTGACATTTTGTCATTCCCGTGGTGAGTACTTTTTGACAAAAGGAACACGGGAATGACATTTTCAATATAAATTTGAGATTATTCAATCTATGATAATTATTTAATAAATTAATTTTTTAATTTTTAAAGATGCCACCAAATACAACATGGTAACCTCAAACAAATTGTTAGAAATTCAGAGGAAAACTGTAATTTCCGTGGGACAACTGTCATTTCCGTGGCTTTTAAAAATGCTTAAAATCCATAAATATACACGGCCCACCGCTAATTAATGCTTAAAATAGTCTCATACAACAGTATAAGCCGAAAAATATTTATTTAAACCCATTTTCGCACTTTGCCGTTTTCGACCCCCGACAACAAGTCATTTCACAATATTCATCCATTTATCGATTTCAGTCGTAGGCGGAGCCACTGGAATCAGTTTGTAGTTTAAATCTGCAAATTGTGTGAATTAGAGCTATAAAGAGTTTAATTTTTGCAAATATAATAACAACTAAGAAGGCACTACCATGCGTTGACGATGACTCTCACAATTGAAGAAAATTTGCGAGAAACTACAGGATGTGTCATTTTATTCTGTGGTAGGGAACTACTAAACTCTACTAAATTTATGCTGAATTGTTCTTCGGGTTCTTTTGTGGTAGTTATGTACTCCGCTTATATTCAGTTTGAGGAATGAAAAGTGAATTTTTAATTGACGTGTGTTATTCCGTTGGTTATCTGTAAGGCATGCATTTTTACAGAAAGCTGTCATTATTTAAAGTCCTATTTTAAGCTTAAACAGCAAAACATTGAACATTGCAAACATTTATGCAAGACTAATAAAACTTGTGGAAGGGTACGAGCGGTGCAGAAAAAGCAAAACGTTGATTCATTGAAGGAACTGTCCGATATTACCAATGGCGAATTGATATGCAAAGAGGAAAACAACAACAACTAATTGCAAATTGGAGCAAGGCCGAAATAAGGCAATGGAAGCGACTGTGTTCACGCTTTCAGCTCAGCGATCCGTGATTGATAGTCCTTGGAAGGATTATGCAGTATCAACGAGCGGAAGGAAACATAACCCCACAGTCATTGCAAGTGGCTTTGTAATAAACTCAAAGCTGTATTTCCACAAAACATCAGTGGTGTGTCATCAGCTTTCCGCTAAGGGCACTGAAATCCCAACACCACGCCAGACAGGAATCCACAAGGCTGCAAGGAGGCTGCTCATGATCATGTACTTTGACGGCAAACACCTTCAGAGCTTTGAATATTAGACCATGGTTCTCAAGAATGAATCAATAGTATTAAGTTGGCTGCGTTCAAATTGAAAGATGGGAAAGCTCAAACAAACGCACAAGGACTCCAGAATGTGAGAATTTCCACTCATGCATTAAAAAAACTTCATTATAGAGAAGTATTTGGTAGGGGGAGTTCGCAATATACAAAGATGTAGTAGATAGATAGTTAAAATAATTAAAAATGGTTATGAAAAAGTTGTGTTTTCAATTTTATTCATTATAGAAAAAATTCGTTACAGTGAAGTTCGTTATAAAGCCATACATATATATACCAAAATGAATGTCTCGAAAAGCTGAGCTGATCTGGCTATGTGTGTCCGTCCGTCTGTCCATCTAAACCTTGTAATCACGCTACAGGTCGCAATTTTAATCCGATCGTCACCAAATTTTGGGTGTTGATGAAGGTCCCGGAGAGGATGAAGATTTTGGTGATGGTCGCATAATATTCAGGGGTCGAAATGGGCAAAAAACTTATTTGGAGAAAAAGTCAACGTTTTATTTCAAAGCGAATATCTCCGCTTCTATATGGGGTATATCAAAAGCAAAACCTGCTAATGAAAGTAGAAAATATCACCTTTGCAACAATGTAGGTTGTCGTAGGTGGTCAAACAACGAAGATATCGCAATAGCCGCTAATAGAACTCTACTTTTCATTTTTGCGATTTTAATAATAATGACGAATATTACAGCTTCGGTTGGGGACCTTCCAAAAGCAAAGTCTGACTATGAAAGTAGGTCGTCAAATAACGGAGATATCGCAATAGTCGGTAATACATCCCAGTTTTTAATTTTTTTAATCACGCTACACGTCGCAATTTTTATTCCCACAGAGGAAAAAACCTATTGATTTTTGGTAATGGTCGGATATTATTCAGGGGTCGGAATGTGAAAAAAATATTTGGAGAAAAGGCCAACGTTTTATTTCAAAGCGAATATCTATCTTCTGCAATAGGTATATCGAAAGCAAAGCCTGGCAAGGAAAGTGGAAAATATCACCTTGACAACGATGTGAAGTAGGTTGTCATAGGTGGTCAAACAACAGAGATATCCCAATAGTCGGTAATGCATCCCTTTTTCCATTTTTGTGCAATCAGACTACGGGTCGGAATTTTGATAGCATCCTCACGAAATGTTGTGGGTTGATGGGGGTCTCACAGAGAAAGAAACCTATTAATGGTTGGCGTACATCCCACTTTTCCATTTTTTTTATTTGAGTCGTACTGACGATGCACCTAAATGCGTTTCAACAAAATTGACCTGTATTAATGAAGACATTCAGAGCAAAGGCGCTAAGCTATCCCAATTTTAATATTTTGAATTTTACCAATGGTAGTGGTGTAGGGTATCACATAGTCGGCCCCGACCCGACTATAGCATTGGCTCACTTGTTGATATTATGCTTTTGTGTATTAGGTAACGAGATAGACCCATGTCTACTTTTGATGATCTACATAGCATCACATTCAAAGTCATGCATTAACCTATTGTCCGTCGCCTCGGTGGTTTTGCAGTCCTTCTTCTTATGAATCTACCGAATTTAATTCGTTGATACACATATTTGGTCTTTTGTTTAGTGATAATTTTATGTAGGCATTGCAATGTTGTAAATTTACGTAGACTCAATGCATCACAATGCGAAAAAAGTTCGCTACCACAAAACCAATCCAGGAACCAGAAAGGTTTGGCTACCCAGCAAAAATCCTCATTACAAACCTCCTTTCCCACCCATTATTTTAACAAGGGCATGTGTAAGTAGTCAGAATCTACTCAGTATCTACTTATTTCAGTGGATACCATCTAACTTTTTCAGTAGTTACAAAATAACCAGATATTACGCGCGACATGCCCTTGTTAAAATAATGGGTGGGAAAGGAGGTTTGTAATGAGGATTTTTGCTGGGTATAAGAGTGGTGTATAAGGGTGTGTTAACCAAAGTGCACGCAATTTAGAAAAAGTCTGCCCAACGACCAAATTGACATGATTTTCCCAGCTAAGAGATTTGTTGAAACCCACACCTAAATTTTTTGCACTGGAAACTATTTCTACCCTTTCATTGTTAACATATATATTAATGTTTTGCAAATGGAATTTTTTATTTCTATCTATAATCAAGCATTTGGATTTGCTGGGGTTTAATAACAAAGCGTTTGCCCTGGCCCATTCGCTTACACGCTGTATATCATAGTTAACTTTCTGTATGGACTGATTGATATTATCTAGATGACTACTTAAGTAGATATGCACATCGCACAGTGCAAAATATGGGCACTTTAGTGGAACTTTACTCATAATTTTAATATGAAGAACGGAGGTTACTAAAATTTTCCAAAAATGTTTCTCATAGTTTAGGGTCGTATGTGGATAAATATGGGCTACATAGACCTGTGGTTTCCTATAGCCCCCACATATCGGTGGTGACCGTTTTTAAGTATTAGGTTCATTTTTCAACCGATTTTGCTGCAAATTGTTATATTGGGGTTTCAGTGGAGAACATATGTACAAAATATTGTCTATATCTGTATTGGTATAGCCCCATTGAGCGGTACCGTCCAATATAACATGTTTTAAAGATTCCAAGCACATTTACCAATCTATTTTTTTGCATTTTGGCATTTTATGTTCTCCGTAGGTGCACGCAAAAAACGGCCTCTCTAACATATGTCCCAAAAATATTTTGCAGCCAACATATATACATATATTTGCAACAGTCCCAAACATAATATATGTTTGGGTGCAAACAAAAATATGTTTGGGTGTAAACAAAAATATGTTTGGGTGCAAACATATAATATGTTTGGGTGCAAACAATTTATATGTTTGGGTGCAAACAATTTAAATGTTTGGGTACAAACAAATACAAACCCAAAAGCCACAAAAAAACCCAAGCACCAGTGGGCGATTACTGAGAGCAATGGAGCGTAAATTTCAATGTAAAACACTTTGAAATGTATGCTCTCTTGCTCTCAGTAAGAGCTGACTTGATATCTCTATAATATACACACAAATGTTGTTGTTTTTGTTTATTGAAAAGCACAACAACAACAGACACGTAGGTACATACAAAATTCCAAAGAAATACATAACACACTTTAATAAAAGAAAAACTGATTGAAATAATTTGTAAATGCAGTCGAAATCGCTTATAACGTCGTGGTTTATAACGTCATATCGCTTATAACGACACAGAAATAAATATCGCTTAAAACGTCGTCGCTTATAACGTCATATCGGTTGTAACGTCGGTTTTTTTGTGAACTATTTGAATTTTGCTATCGGTTATAACGTCGAACTACACGAAGAAGAAAATTTTCTCTCAATATTTTGTTGTGTGTATATTTTTTCTAACTCAAACAACAACAAAATACCAAACATATGGCCAACATGTTCGAAAATGGGATTGGACAACTGTATTACGACTCACATGCAGGCAGGCGCTCTCAAGTCAAGTAAGCTTGAATTTTTGTCACATTTGCTAATTGTTTTCATCATGCGCGATTGTCCTTTAAACGATTGTGAAGACATTTATCTTCATTCTCAGTTCCCAGCACGTAGATGATATTGATGAAAAAGTATCTCATATCTCAGTTAAATTTAAAGCTTATTTAGGAATTCAAAAGCCCAAACTAAAAGAACAGACTATTTTAACTAATAGAACTGACTACCATATCCTATATTTACGTAATATATATTCTGAGGAATGTATTTAATACCGTTATTTTTATTATTTTGTTTTTACGTCATTCATACGTATGTATATAGATGAAAAAGTAATAAAACAACGTATTTATATCCAAAAGTTACTATACATAATACAATTTCATCCCTTTTATAAGTATCGTTTATAACGACTATCGCTTATAGCGTCCGATTTTGGTCGGTCCCTTGACCGAAGTCATAAGCGACTTCGACTGTAGTCACACTTTTAAAAAGAAAAATATATAGAAACGTAGTTGAACGCTTCTCCTTAGTTGTGAAATAAAACAAATTTTACTCAAAGTTGACATCATCAGTGGGGAATCGCCATCTGGAATCAAATGATTATGTAATAAATAAATATGGATATACCATATTCCAAATATTCATATGTATGTAATTACCAATATTAAATGCGATTTCTTCCTTGTCCAATAAAATAATTCCATTCAACTTTTCGATTCAATTATAAAATGTATTGGGCATTTAATTTACTAAAAACACAATTTCTTTAAGAAAACACAAAACACTGATTTATTGACGCTACGCTGGTAACTAAAACACTGAAGAAAGAAAAAACAAAATAATTCATACCATTTCTTCTTATCCTCTTCGCCTGCTACGTTGGTTAACAACAACAAAAACAAGAAACACACGAGTTTGACGCATACACGCTATCAAAGCACCAAAGCCCCCTTCTTCGCTTCTTCGCTTCTACGTCTTCTATTATACAATACACACAACTCTTTATTACAAAACAGCATTCCGCAGCCGCGAGAGCACTGTTATTACTCTCATTGACAAACATCCTCTCTCCACCCACGAAAAAGATGTTCTAACATAAAAATATGTTTTACCCAAACATATCAAATTGAGATATGTTACAAAAACGTATTATGTTTGGATCCAAACATATATTTGTTTGCAACCGGTCCCAAACATATATTTGTTTGGATATTTCATATTTCTAACATAAATTTTTCTGCGTGTAGAAAACGGTTTTTCGAAATATTGGCAACGTATTTTCTCGTGTTGGGATTTGGGATATTTACCCCCTGTTTTTGTAAAAGTTTTTATTCTTCTCACACGAACTGTCAAATTTTGTATATCGATTTACTCGCCTCAGCGCAAATGTAGAGCTCTGATTTTTAAAGGATTTCTTAACCATATATGGAACGCGTCTACGAAAAATTAGGTCCGTATGTCATCTGGGGGCTGAGCTATAGATGCCTAAATTATTACGAATATAGACGAACGAACAAAAAATAGTTACAAAAACAGGGGGTTAAATGGTGTTAGGAAATTATTGCCAACCGAGTTTGGTTTACTTTAAAAATTGTCTTCATTGAATAGAAAATATATTAAATAAAAAATAATTTAAAAAAATTAAGTTTCAGTGTTTTATTTAGAAATTCACTTAAAACTAAAAAATAATTTGTCGCTTAGCCTCAATATATATTCTTTCTCATGATAGAATCTCTCAGTCCATTTGAGCAGAAAATGTAGATTAAAATGCTTGAAATTGGGTGGTACAGTTATATGGATGCTATATTAAACCTTGACCTACGTCCACAATTTTTAGTGGGGAAGTTCCTGGACTATTGAGAACTCCAAATGCCAAGTTACAGCAAATTCGGGCTAAAAATGAAGACAAAATCCTCAAAATACCAGAAGTCGGGTGGTACCGTTATATGGAGGCTATAAAAAAAATGGACCCATATTGGTTTTGGTTTAATATTCATGTATTGTCATCTAAATCTGAAAAATGTGCAAAGTGTTAGTTCGATTGCTCAACTGCAACCGTGCTAAAAATCAGTTACCAGATTGTAAAAGGGGGTCAAGTTAGACACCGTAAAAACACTATAAGAATGGACAAATATTAGTTTTGATTTCATATTCATGTATTGTCATCCAAATCTGAAAAGTGTGCAAAGTTTAAGTACGATTGGTCACCTGCAACTGCGTGAAAAACGAGTTACCAGATTTGAAAAGCAAATTAGATAAAACACTGTAAAACAGTGTAAAAATGGACCAATATTGGTTTTGATTTCATATTCGTGTATTGTCATCCAAATCTGAGAAGTGTGCAAAGTTTTAGTTAGATTGGTCAACTGCAACCGTGTTAAAAATGAGTTACCACCCTGTAGGAAATGTCAATAGTGAATCTATACTGAGTTACTACTGACATTGTCAACAGTACTACTGACAAACTGTAGACAACTAATGTAATTTCCTATAGACATTTTGTATGAACGTGTCATTCGAAAGTCAGTACTGACAATGGAACTAGTATGTCAATAGTAAGTCAGTAGTTCATGAAAAACCATGTGTTGACATTGGAGGTAGTGAGTCAGTATAGACATTGGAGGTAGTAAGTCAGTATTGACATTGGAGGTAGTGAGTCAGTATAGACAATGGAGGTAGTATCAGATTTTCAATACTAATTTTTTAGCTTATTTGGAACTTTTCATAGATAAATCAGCTATATAGTACGTTTAATAAGAAGATGAAGCTACACATTTGTTTAAATACTATATTTCATTAAAGAATAAAACAAATAATATTGAAAATGCTAAAAATGTACAAATTGTATTACAGTATTTTTATATTTTTAAATGGCTAAGCCAAAGATTCCACATAAGTAAAAATTAGTAAATAAAGACAATGTTTTCAAGGCTGCTTAAACATTCTAACATATAAATAATAAAAAACGTTTTCGTTTTATTTTCTTGGCCAAGTCGCACCAATGACTTGTCTGCTTAAAATAGTTCTTCTTCTGTTGCACTTAACGTTTTATCAGGCGATTCGCTGAATGTTGATATAACATCTAGGAATTGAAAAGAATAAACATGTATAAACATAAATAAAAAATATGTCCTTAAATTTGCTTGCCTATTACAGCTGTATAACATTGGAAAAATCTCACAATCGATTTCTGCCAAATAATTCTTGAACATTGCATTTTATTATTATGTTTAGTTGCATTCAGCATTTCCAGCGAGACGGGACAATATATACATCAGGCTCCACAATATTCTCTAAAGGTTCCACATAATGTCTAATTGTCGAAATTTCACCACAAATGTTGTTAGTCGCCTCAGAATTAGCTATATAATTGTTTATTTTTCACATGTCTTTTATATTTTCTTTTGCTCATACTTGTTATTGAAATTATATGCTTTAAGTTTTCACGATATTTTATTGATTTTTACAAAAACACATTTTTCACCAACCGCAAAATTTTTTTACGCCAAACAATTAAGAAAATTAAAAAAAGATGCTTCGTTGGACTATCATCTGTCAATATACACAATGCTTCTTCTTATTAAGGTAAAGGTATCAATAGTTGACAACCTGGTGACAAAGTGTTGACTTTGTCATCATATTAGTAGACAAAGTGGCGACATGTCAACACATGACCCCACACTTCCTACAGGGCAGATTTGAACTAAACACACACCAAGGCAAGTTAAATAAAACACTGTAAAAACACTGTAAAAACAAGTCAGAGCATAGATTCTTGCTTTGGGCCCTCCCCCAAGCATACACATACACATAAATGAAAATAAAAAAATAAATGTTTGAGATTTTTTATTTTTAGTAAAGTGTCATTGATATGACACAAATTTTACAAATTGAACGTTTCCACTGAGGATATCGCCCATTTACTCAAAGAATGCCATAACTCAAAAAATGCGTTTTCTGAGTTAGCAATTTCTGTTTTTTCTACGACTTCTACTTTATCTTGTGTCAAACTATCATGCTGATATCTCTAAAACTCGACGAGTTACAGCTCATTTACTACGAGTTTCGCATAAGTCAACACAAAAGTTTTTTGAGTTTATGAAACTCGAAAACACTTCAAATCATGCTTGGTCTTGAAAAGAAATTAACACTGAAATCTGGCTAGCTGTTTGCTAAATATGGTCCAAGTAGTTATTTTAGTTTTTGTGTAATAATCTTTTTAAGTTGGGAAGTCAAATTTCAATAGCCAACATAAAACGCGTTTTTCTCGAAACTTGATTTTTTGAGATGTGTCACTCTTTGAGTAAATGAGCGATATGTTTATCTTATAACACGGTTCTGCAAATGAGTATATCACCTAAAAGCATCTGGTGCAACTATGCTTTGTTTTAGGTATTTAACGATGTCCTGAGAAAACTGCTCAAATTTGACCATTTTTTTCTATAACATGTGAATGAAATTCGCAAGAATAGTCATAAAACTATTAAAAGCAACATTTCTTAGTATTGGTGAACCCATTTTGGGATAAACGAAACCACCATTGACGTATAATGCCGGTTCTTCTATCAAAATTTCAAAAATATAGATATATGAATATTCCAATGACTTTCTGAAAAAGTCGCATATCTCTCAAACCTGCGCGAACCTGCAGCTAATTTTTGGTTTGTCCATAGAAAAATATCCTACATCTCAGAAAATGTGCGATTTATTCTGCAACTCACCACAACACATTAAAAAACCTCCAAAAATTTTCGACAATTATAACAGCGACAAAAAACTATAGTCAACTAAGGTACAATTTGTTTGTGTCACTATATTACTTAAGCAAAGCTAGAAGCAATTTTTTAAGAAAATAAATATTGTAAAACATAAGTGCAACTTTTAAGTGCATTTCGCGGGGTAAATCGCAAAACTGAATATGAGGCATTAGTCATGGGATACTTAGCAATAGAATCCAACAAGAACCTCATTAGTTCTATGTACTTTAATTTTTGAGTAATGTTCCACAAAAAGTTCCCATATTTCGCACTGTGCATCGTCTGCATACATATGGACACGACTGTGAACTAATTGAGTAGGAAGGTCATTCGCATACATCGAAAATAAAAGGGGTTCAATAATAGAACCTTGAGGGACTCCTTTTTCCACTGCTAGAGGTAGGGATTTCGAGATTCCTGTGAATGCGGTTTGTGACCGACCGGTAAGATATGATTAAAAAACGCCGAAGTTTAAAACACAAGTTTTGGTGATCCACAGTATCGAATGCTTTCGAATGGTCAAGAAAAGCTAGAAAGCATACCTTATTATCATCAATTTCTGTCCTAATAGACTCGGAAACATCTATCAAGGCAGTAATACAGCTGTAGCCCGCACGAAAACTAGACTGCACATCCGATAGTATCCCTCATTCCAAACTTCAGGATTCAAGCTCAAATTCAATATGTCCTAAATTTAGTACTTTTCGTAAACTTATGTTTTAAATGTACAAAAACATATTTGTTGCTCTTCATCAGAGACCCTCTTTCCAAATGTCAGGATTCCAGCTCTATCCGTTAACCCAAATCCAAATTGTACTAAATTTAGTACAATTTAGTACTTTTCGACCTTTGGCCCATCTTTGTTACTTTTCATCACTGAGCGCATTCCAAATTTCATGATTCCACCTCTATCCGATCACCCAAATCCAAATTGTACAACATTTAGTACCATTTAGTACTTTCGACTTTTGGTCTATCGTAGTTTCTCTCCATCAGCGGCCCTCATTTAAATTTCTGGACTCCAGCTCTATCCGTTCACCCAAATCCAAATTGTACTAAATTTAGTACCATTTAGTACTTTTCGACCTTTGGTCCATCCTTGTTACTCTTCAGGAGTGACCCTTATTACAAATTTCACGGTTCCAGCTATTCGTTCACCCAAATCCAAATTGTACTAAATTTAGTACCTTTCGTACACTTATAGTTCGAATTTTCAAAAACCCTACGGTAATTCTTTGTTATTCTTCATCAATGACCCTAACTCCAAATTTCAGAATTCCAGCTCTATCCGTTCGCCCAAACCTCCATATTTTAACCCTACACTCCAACAGTAACCTGATCCCAAATTTCAGGGATCCTACTCTATCCTTTCACTCAAATCCAAGTTGTCAAAATTTAGTCCCATTTAGTATTTTTCGTACCCGTAAGTACAATTATCCAAAACTTCCTCTATCCTACAATCCAACAGTAATCTTAATTCCAACTTTCTGCATACAACCTGCCCCGTTCATCCAAATCCAAATTGTACCAAATTTAGTACCATTTCGTACTTTTCGTACCCATAAGTACTAATATCTAAAACTTCCTCAATCCAACAGCAATCTTATTTCCAAATTACTGCATTCCACGTGTCTCCGTTCACCCAAATCCAAATTGTACCAAATTTAGTACTTTTCCTACCCATAAGTACGAATATCCAAAACTTCCTCTATCCTACAATCCAACAGTAATCTTAATTCTAAATTTCTGCATTCCACGTGTCTCCGTTCACCCAATATAAATTGTGCCAAATTTAGTACCATTAATTTGATTGAACTTGAGCTCCAAATCGCTATAATTAATGTTTCTGTAGTCCCTAAACCAGTAGCTTTCTTCAGGCGTACTAAAGTTATATGTGAGAAATATCAAATCGTGTTTCGATAAGCAGGGGCAGAGACCTGATCATATAGGAGGATATTATTATGGTTATTAACAAAAAACAAATCGAGTAGTGTGCTGGCGGAAGAGGAAAAGTGAGTAGGGTGTGTATTATTAGTGGGAAATAAACCAACACGGTGCTCTTGAAGCAACTTTAAATGGAGAAGTTTTTGCGGATTCTGGAACTACAATGTTCATAGATGAGAAAAATCAAAAAACAAAAAAAAAAAAATCGCCATCGCTTGGAAACAGCAAGTCCTTCGTAATGGTACTTAAGAAAATGTTGTAACTATGAAAATTCTCTACATGATTGACCTAAATGATAATTTCGTAGGTTTTACCGTTATTGAGATATAGAAGTTCAAATTGGGACAACGCATTGACTGTATCGCCTCCTTACAAAACAATGTCATGACAACAATTTCACGACTTAACCTTATCTCGAAAATGGTACAACATAGGAAAAAATTACGAAAGTCAATATTGTAGAGAATTTTCACAGATAAAAGATTTTCTCTAGTCCCATTTCGATAAGACTTACCGTTTTCAAGTAAATCGTGAAAACCTAACAGAAAAGCTAAAAATGTGACTTGAACATCTATATATCTCAAAAATGTTAAAACCTATGAACAAATCATATCGGTCCATCCTCTAGAGAATGTTCACATCTACAACATTTTCTTTAGCCCCATTTCGAAGCAAAATCGCGAAAACCTAAAATAAACCTAAAAATGTCAATTTTGACCGCGGTTTATTTAAAAATCCCTTCAGCGATTTTTTCTTGTTTTTGGAT
The DNA here is from genome assembly GCF_047663935.1 of Musca autumnalis. NCBI lineage: Eukaryota > Metazoa > Arthropoda > Insecta > Diptera > Muscidae > Musca > Musca autumnalis. The sequence continues at coordinate 153,079,017 of NW_027411977.1, forward strand.
TTTTCTCATCTATGAACATTGCTGTTTCAAAAGCCGCAATAACTTCCTAGGTGTAAGCGGTTTTCACTTAAAGTTAGTTAAGGCGCACCATGTATGAACTTGTTTTATAAGGTAGCGATACAGTGAATGCATTGTCCCAATTTGAACTTCTATGTATATCTCAATAACGGTAAAACCTACGAAATTATTATAAAGGCCAATTATGGAGAATTTTCGTAGCTACAAAATTCTTGAATCGCGATTTATTAAAAAAGCGCTCCGTCGATTTTTGTTGTTGTTTGATTTTTCTGATCTATAAACATTGTAGTTTCAGAATCCGCAAAAACTTCCCAGGTGTAAGCACCTTCCATTTAAAGTTGCTTCAAGAGCACCGTGCCAAGTGAGAGCATACTGTTAGTTAATAAGGGATCAATGAGAATATTTGAATTAAAATCTCGATGATTAATTACATCGTTATATCCAAGCGATATATGAAATTTCTGAAATTTGACATTTAGTCTTCGTTGGGGGTATAAAATATTCCGACAGCGAATTGTGGGTATAGGTTCACGTTTTCATATAGCCCCCATAGGGCATTACCACTCGATTTTCGTAATTTTAAAGGTTTTAGCCACATTATTCAACTGAAAGAGCTGAAATTTGGCATTTAGTTATTGTAGGGGCTATAAAATATTTCAACAGAGAATTGTCGGTACATGTCCACGTTTTGATATAGAATTGTACCGCGCGATTTTCGGTATTTTTATACCCTCCACCATATGGAGGGTATAATTAAATTTGTCATTCCGTTTGTAACACATCGAAATATTCGTCGGAGACCCTATAAAGTATATATATTATTGATCAGCATAAAATTCTATGTCGATTTGACCATGTCCGTCTGTCCGTCCGTCCGTCCGTCTGTCTGTTGAAATCAAGATACAGCTCGCAATTTTAAAGATAGAGAGTCAAAATTTGGTACAGAAGTTTTTATTACTTGCAGGATGGTTGGTATTGAAAATGGGATATATCGGTCCACGTTTTGATATAGCCCCCATAGAACGGTACCTCCCGATTTTCGGTATTTTTAAGGTTTTAGCTTCATTATCCTACCAAAATGGCTGAAATTTGGTACGTAGTCTTCTTTAGGGGTATAAAACTTTTCCCTAAAATTTTGTCGGTATCGGTCCGCACCTTCATATAGCCCCCATAGAACGGTACCTCCCGATTTTCGGTATTTTTAAGGTTTTAGCTTCATTATCCTACCAAAATGGCTGAAATTTGGTACGTGGTCTTCTTTAGGGGTACAAAATTTCCCCTAGAATTTTGTCGGTATCGGTCCACACCTTCATATAGCACCCATAGAACGGTACCTCCCGATTTTCGGATTTTTAATGTTTTAGCTTCATTATCCTACCAAAATGGCTGAAATTTGGTACGTAGTCTTCTTTAGGGGTACAAAACTTTCCCCCAGAATTTTGTCGGTATCGGTCCACACCTTCATATAGCGCCCATATAACGGTACCTCCCGATTTTCGGTATTTTGAAGGTTTTAGCTTCATTATCCTACCAAAATGGCTGAAATTTGGTATGTAGTCTTCTTTAGGGGTATAAAAATGTCCCCCAGAATTTTGTCGGTATCCGCCCACACCTTCATATAGCCCCCATAGAACGGTACTTCCCGATTTTCGGTATTTTGAAGGTTTTTGCTTCATTATCACACCGAAATGGCTGAAGTTTGGTACTTAGTCTACGTTGGCGGTATAAAACTTTCCCCTAGAACTTTGTCGGTGTCAGTCCATGCCTTCATATAGCCCCCATAGAACGGTACCTCCCGATTTTCGGTATTTTGAACGTTGTGGCCTCAATATTCCACCGAAATGGCTGAAATTTGGTATTTAGACTTCGATGGGGGTACTCAAACTTCCACTTTAAATTTGTCGGTATATGTCCAGGCCTTCATATAGCCCCCATGGAAAAGTACCTCGCGATGTTTCGTATTTTGAAGGTTGTGTCTTCAATATTCCACCAAAATGGCTAACATTTGGTATTTAGTCTTCAATGTGATATAAAACTGTTCGCCAGAAATATGTCTGTACAGGTCCACGCTTTCATATTGCCCCATTTCTGACTAAATTTCGTCGGTATAGGTCCACGTTTCGATATATCCCCCATAGAACGGTACCTCCGGATTTTCGTAATACTGAAGATTGTGACGTCAATATCCAACCGAAATGGCTGAAATTCGTTATTTCGTCTTCCAAGAGTTATAAAATATTCCAGAAGAGTATTATCAGTATAGGTCCACGTCTTCCTATATCCCCATAGAAGCTTACTTCTTGATTTTCGGTATTTTTTAGTTTTAGCCACATTCTCTTACCGAAATATAGGAAATTTGGTATTTACCCCCTGTTTTTTAACTATTTTTTGTTCGTTCGTCTATATTCGTAATAATTTGGGCAACCATAGTTCAGCCCCTAGCTGACATACAGAACTAATTCTTCGTAGACGCGTTCTATATATAGTTAAGAATTCTTCATTCAAAAGTCAGCGTTCCACATTTGCGCTAAGGCGAGTAAATCGGTTTACAAAATTTGACAATTCGTGTGAGAACAATAATTTTTTTTACAAAAACAGGGGGTTAGTCTTCTTTGAGCCTAAAAACTTTCCGTCAGAAATTTGTCGGTATAGATCGACGTTTTGAATAGCCCCCATTGTTTTACCGAAATTGCTGAAATTTAGTATTAAATCTTCTAATAATTCCATTCTAGTTATTCTAATTATTCCATTTTACTTCAATACAACTTGTGGTGGAGGGTATAACAAGTTCGGCCCGGCCGAACTTAACGCCGTTCTTACTTGTTTAGATATTAGCCACATCATCCAACCGAAATGGCTGAAATCTGATTTGAATATAGTTTATGGTAGAGGTTAAAATAAGAGTTCAAAATCACCCCACTCTGCACTTTTTAGTAATAAAAACCTGTATTTGGCAGTTCGTTTGGAAACGCATCACTACATTTATTTTCATACTTTCACCCATTTTGCAGGAAGCGTGGGACGGTCTTTTTCAGTTTGTATTTCTGTATTATTTGCTATGCACATATATCAAACATTTTCCCAAAATCGTGATTTTATTTCATCCAAACTTTAAAAAGCATCCTGCTCCAAATTGACATCCAAATGGCAAAAAATCAAAAATCGCAAAAAGTAGCAGAAATAATTTAAGACGGTATTCTAGACAAGATATATAAATATTAAAAAAAATGAAGCGGAACTCGACGGGTTCCCATATTATGCCCTATTTTAATTGGAGAAATTAAAAATGGACGTTATATATATGTAGCCTGAAACGTCTTAATTAAAATAGCTTATGAATAATAAAACTGTTTCATTGTATTAAATACCATTACTACATATCAAAAATAGAAGATATTCCCCAGCCACAAAAAAGAACGTAATAAAAGCTGCCAATAACTTAACTAATAATGAAGCTGAAAGAAATTGGGAAGAATACAACCATACTTACAAAATCATTAATCCTGAAAAGAATCCATTGACATTACCTTCAACTACAAACATCTACCAAAACAAATGTTACACAAGATTACGACCTACACACTGCAATTTAACACATGCCAGTCCATTTAATACACTAACAACCCCTTCTCAAGACAATGTTATTAATGTTTATAATTTTCTCAAACTCTTGAATTTGCACCATAAAATATAATTTTAAAATATATTCAATAATCGTACACTTATCCAACATCAATTTAACCACCTTTTAGCCGATAGCCTTAGATGGTAGTGCTATTTTTATATAATTTTATTGTAATTTTTTATTATAATAAATATTTGAAATAAATAAAAATAATTAGAAGAGATACCACTATAAAATATTCACAGAACGCATACGTCCCGTGCAATTTTACATCTAAAAAACGACATCGTAAACATTGTAAAAATAACTATTTTAAATGTAACGGTACATTCTGACTAGTTAATTTTAATTATTATATATGTCATTAAGTACAGTCAACAGTCGATTTTCCATTGGAAAGTGTGATGTTTTGCCCGACCTGGGAATCAAACCTCAGATCTCATGAGTGCAAGGCGCACTTACTTACCATTACACTACGGTGACACCCAACCACCTACCTAAATAACATTGAAATGTTCCCTTTTTTCATAGCTGTTCCTCTGTTCCTCTGTTCCTCTGTTAACTAAAAAGGTTCTACAATTGTTCCACTTTTGATCATTTTGCGTTTAATTACGTTTCCTTATACACAATTTATATTTCACCATGTGGTGAACGATATGGAATAGATCCTTGAATTTCAGGTATTTCATTCCAGATATGTTTTACTCCAATTTTCACCCTTTTATAGCGATTTTTTTTGAAACGACAAAATATTCTTAGCGAATCTTGTTTAAACTTCGTTGAAACAATTGCTAAATGTGCTAAAATATATCTTATAGTACGTTTACATTCACGAAATAGAGTGGATTTCAACTGTCAATTCCTTTGCGTGTACGTTAAATGAAATCTCATCTGAAATCCATTGGATTTCATTTGACGTTTAAGCAATGGAAGTGACAGTTTCGCAAATGTAAACCTAGCATTATATTTGTATATGTATTCCCATCTCCATGTAAACTACATATAATTACACAAATTGATATTCCTCTTACTTTTAAGTTTTATAGCGTTATTTGAAAAATTCTAATTCCTGTGTTTTTTCTCATCTCTCATTTCACCGCAAATTATTCCTCATTGGCTATGAGAAATAATTAATAAAAATACACAGTCCACTACTCGTTCGTTGATGTCCCTGTTGGATTATATATTTGGCTCTGACATCAGCTTTATCATACATAGTATATTCTTGATAGAAGCGAAGTATTTGTTGTTTATTTTATGATTAAAAAATATGTTTTGACAGCAAATGAAAACATTATTTGGTATTACTGTATCACCTTCTTTCTTGCACCATATCCTTCACAATAATATAGAGGGTATAATTAAATAATTAAATTATTATTAAATTAATTTGTCATTCCGTTTGTAACCAGTGCTTCGGAGTCGGAGTTGGTGTCGGAGTCTAGCAAATTTTGCTGGAGTCGAAGTCGGAGCCGGAGTCGTGAAAAAAAGCTCGACTCCGACTCCGGGCAACAATCTGTTCTGCATTTATCAAAATTTGTCAAATCAATTTAATTTATTTAAATTATCATAGTTTAAAAAACTCTTAATCTCTATTTTGGCTACAAAATGCATATCGGAAGCATTTTTGGGTCAATTGATTGGAATAATGTTTGCATGCTCCAAATATACTTGGGTAAGATCTTTTAGAAGATTTACAGGTCATTTTAAGGAAGACTCACTGGTCTTCTCTTGTTTTTTATTAGAAGTCATTTATGTCTGCTGTAAAAGAACCTGTTGGACTTCTGTGAAAGACCTTGTAGTACTTTAAGGGAAATCATACGAAAGACTTACCACGGTGCCCCTTAACCAAATTTAAATGGAAGGAGCTTACACTTGAGAAGTTTTCGCGGATTCTGAAACTGCAATAGCCGGAGGGCTTTTAAATAAATCGCGTTCAAACTTCACGCTTATAGGGGTTTTTTTAATTTTCACGATTTTGCTTGAAAACCGCAAGTCCTATGGAAATTATGTAAAGAAAATGTTGTAGCAGTGAAAATTTTCTCTTCACTGACTGTATCGCCTCTTTATAAAACTATGTCATGACTACAATTTACCAACTTAAACTTATATATCTCAAAAATAGTAGAACCTAGGAAATTATTGCAAAAGTCAGTATTGTAGAGAATTTCCACAGCTATATGATTTTCTCCAGTCCCATTTCGATAAGACTTGCTGCTCCCAAGCAAAATGGTGAAAACCTAATAATAAAAACCTAAAAATGTGACCTAAATTTCTATATCTCAAAAATGGTAAAACTTACGAAATTGTGAAGGTCAATCCGCTAGTGAATTTTTGCAGAATAAATATTTTCTTTAGCCCTATTTCGATAGGACTTACCGTTTCAAGCAAAATCGTGAAAACATAAAAAAACCCTAAAAATGTGAACTTCAAGTAACATTAACCACGAAAGTGTATGTTAAGAGGAAATAGGCTATTTTGGTCTTCTATCACGATGCGGTGTTAAAATATCGTTAATTTTCCATAACTCAAAAATTACAAAGAATGTTACCGGACAGTAATTATGATAATTTGATATTTCGAGTCTCATTGGGTACATACGTCAAATTCGGAAAATTGTAAATATACTCGTATGTTGGTGTTTAGGTAGAGAAACCTTGTAACGATACCGTCCGATTGCAGTTGCTTTGAAGGGGTTTACTACATGTTCTGAAGTGTGAAGTATACTGAAGTGCTTGTTACTTTGTATTCTGTATTGTCAACGAAAAAAAAACGAACAACTATGTTTTGGTATCCTCCCAATGTAATGTATCTTGAATGTTCAAACTGAAATAACTGTAATTTGTGAATTTTATTTTATCTATTTTCGGAGTCGACTCCGGAGTTGGAGTCGGAGTCGAGAAAAAAATTGGGCTGGAGTCAGAGTCGGAGTCTGCCAAAAAATGGCTCGACTCCGAAGCCTTGTTTGTAACACATCGAAATATTCGTTGGAGACCTTATAAAGTATATGGTAAACATCAAAAATGTTTTACACTCGATGTATCCGAGTTTCACCCATTTAGAAATCGCGAACTGTTAACATATTCTATATAGTATGACTGAAATTATTTAAAATGAAGTGTTTTAGTAGGGATCCCATAATGTCGACCATTACAATTAATTTTTGTGGAAGCTGTGCTGGCATCAATCTAGAAAAAATGCTTTGAAGCCAACAAGTTTTTTTATGTTCCCTTCCGATTTCTGGCTTAACCTTACAAATAATAGACCTATGCCCAAAAAAGAATACCCCATGGGCAATATGATACTAGTAGTGTATGACTTTCCGATATATCAACTGCATCCACCAAAAATTTATGCTGACTATTTGAAGCCCATTATTGCGTTTAAAATTTACAAGTGTCATTAAATTTCCTTTGAACCCCGCATGAAGTTAGTTTTTTTACACGACGGATCTAATGAGCCCTTCCGCGATCGAAACTATCCACTAAAACCGCGGATATAGATACCTTGGAAATAGGGAAACCAGTAAAATTATATTTTGATAAATAAGATGTAGCATCGTCTGCAGTTTAGCGTGCAAAAACTGTATAACTCTTATAACTGTCACAAAGTGCATGCGCTTTTTATTCACGAAATTGCGAAAGCTTTTTTTGACGAAAATCAATTAAATGTTTAAAATCTTAGTTTTTCGCAGATTATTAAGTTATTGAGACTCTCCAGATATTTCGCCACACCAATAAATCTGGACTAGGAAGACTTAAATCATCCTTCTCTTACAACATTTTGACATTTCTGATTGAGTTTTTGAACTTTTTTTAATTTTTACATTTGTATAGGAAAGCAACTTCCTATACAAATGTAAAATTTAAAAAGTTAAAAAACTCAATCAGAAATGTCAAAATCAACGAGTCCAAATATGGTGATAGTTTCTACTCGGTCAAAATACAAAAATATATGGCCAAACGGACAAACCTAAAGTAACTCAGAAAGTGAATCTATGCAGATCATCAAAAGGAACTATGGGTCTATTTCGTTTCCTTTTGCAAACTCATTCACTAAGACATAATACCCTTATCACAATGTGGTGTGGGGTATTAAAATATGGTTATATGTTTTTAGTAAAATATGAAAGATTTTATGTAAAATTCAATTTGTTCTTAGTTTTAATGTCTAGATCATTTGTTTTTCTGCCAGACAATTTTGGCTGAGCAGAAACTATCAACATATTTGGATACTTTGAGCTTAATTTAGAACACTTTTTGATGATTTTCCAAATTTAATTGGAAGATTTTCGCAGTGTTCGAAAATAAACACTATGGTATCGTACCGTACCAAGGTGGATAGGTACACTACGATAGTGTACCGCTCCGGAACACAAACACTAAAAAATATTTTAGTGATACTGTACCGGAACACAACGATAATCGTAGTGTACCGCATGCCGGAGCACTAAAAATCGTAGAGTTCCGACTGCGGAGCACTAAAATTTTTAGTGCTCCGACTGCGGAGGACTAAAATTTTAGTGTTCCGATTGCCGGATCACTAAAAATCATAATGCACCACGTGTTGGAACACTAAAAAATAATAAAGTTTTCTTAGGAAAATTAAATATTTGGTTAAATTTGATCAAATAAAAATTAAGATAAACTGTTAGATCCATGTATGTTTAAATTAGTTAAACACATTGCGAAATATGGTCAAAATTATGAAAAAACAATATTTAGTTTTTGTGGAATGAAGCAGAAAGATCGTCGTTCCGGAGCACTAAAAATCGTTTATATGGATCACTAAAAATGTTAGTGTTCCGACTGCCGGAACACTACGATTTTTAGTGATCCGGCAGTCTGAACACTACGATTTTTAGTACTCCGCAACCGAACACTACGATTTTTATTGATCCATTATCCAAAAATCAAATCAGGCGTTTTTCACGTGTTCTATTAAATTTTATTTTTTATTTTTGTATCTATTAAAAAAATTATAAAATATTTAATTTTCCTCACAAATCATAATAAACTCATGTATCCACAGTCAGAACACTACAATTTGTAGTGCGCCATTGTACAACAACCGAATCAATGTTTTTCATATTTTCTACTTAAGTTCCCAACGTTATTAATTAATACGAATACATACATGGATTTAAGAGGTGTATCTGAGTTTTTATGTGTTAATTTGTACTTATTTCAAAAATTATAAATATTTAATTTTCCTCGCAAATCATAATAAACTCGTGTGTGGTACATTATCATTACGTTATTTTTTAGTGTTCCGACATGTGGTACACAACGATTTTTTAGTGCTCCGACTGCGGAACACTACGATTTTTAGTGTTCCGACTGCGGAGCACTACGATTTTTAGTGTTCCGACTGCGGAGCACTACGATTTTTAGTGTTCCGACTGCGGTACCCAACGTTTTTAGTGTACCAAAATGTGGAACACTACGTTTATCGTTATGCTCCGGAACAGTATCACTAAAATATTATTTTGTGTTTGTGATCCGGAACTCTAACGCTAAAAATATTTTAGTGATACTGTTCTCGGAGCGGTACACTATGTTAGTGTACTGTTTATTTTCGAACTCTGGATTTTCGTCAAAAAAATACTTGCATATTTTGCACATTTTTTGTTTACTTCACTATGCAAATATACAAAAAAATAAAAAGTGAGCCTGTCATTGCATTCAGTTTTCTTCGAAACGGATTTTGGTCCAATCAGAATTTTCGTATCTTTATTAATAAAAAATATGCAAAATCCGATGTCTAATAACGATGTACTGCTGCCTTTCGATTATCTTATGTTGGTCGCCAGTATATGTGCGTGTTATTGTTGCTCGCTTATGGTTATATTACACCATATGCTTTTTTACATGTATGTTGTCACTTTGGGTATACTAATATACAGACCAGCTGATGTAATACATGTGAAAAAACATATGGTGTAATATAGCCATTAGGCGAGTTGTGGGCCTGTGTGTTTCGAAATGTTGCCAGATGCTCTAGAAACATCCACATCAGGGGATTGGGAAACGGCCAGTTAGTATGTATTCTATCGCGACTTGTAATCATCGATTAGTAAAGAAGTTAAGGAAAGCTATGTTCTACTAGAATTAATCTGTGTGCTTAGTAAATAAAGTCGATTGTGAACTTTAAATTGGAAATTTGTCAGAGATTCGGAAAGGATATGTAAAACACTGTTCAAACTGGATTGTTTCGCATAGATCCTCTCTAAAATTGTAAAAAAAGTAAAATGCGGACAGTTTAGATCTAATATTTCGATTTACTTCAAATATCCATTTGTATTTAATCAATATTTCATTAGAATATAGATTTTTAATAGTATATTTAGATATATGTAAGTAAGTATATTATTTTGATATTTGTTTCGATACATTCGCATATTAATGTAAATAATTGTTGTATTATCAATTGCTGTGGCTACAGATCAACTGGATTATCATCATCATCATTGCAAGGATGGAAGGTTCAAAGGATTTTCGTTTCTAGTTTCAATTGTTATAGTGCGTGTGAGTGTTTTCTTATGTGAGACAACTGTTTTGGAGTTTAAGATACTGTGTCTAAATATAGTAGTATATATTTGTTTACATACATATGTATGTGTGTATCAACTATAACTAACTAAAGATATTGACTTAATTCAAATATCACACCATATTTCAATTTTCCGGATACTATTTGCTATTTGTGAGAAATTGCCTCAGTTGTAAGGCGTTTGACAACATCTATTATACACATACATACAAACACACACTCATTGCGCATTGTTCATTCAATATTGTCAAATCAGGTCTCATAAGGTTGGCAACCCTCTCAAATTAACAAACATTGTGCCCTATATGTTAATTGAAATTAATCTTAGTCATGTCGTATTTTACAGCTTGGGGGTTTTTATGGCACACCTGCACAAATCAATAGTTGCCATCGGGGGCGTCGGAGAGTATGTGCTTGTACCCATTACTTCCTAAATACATGTTTTCACGACGGAAGTGGAACGGAACCTGTAAATGGAAATATTCTAGTTAGACCAACTTTTGGTGGCTGTTGTCACGGAAAATCACTTACCGATCCCGGTGGAGGACATGGGATGGCCACAGTTGCTATCTCTCGTAATTTATTCATTAGGCGTATACTGTGATAATAATTATAGATTATATACCACATGGAGGCATCACTAAGGAGTACCGCAGCGGCCATTAAAACTGTAAATTTAAAGAGGGAAGAGTATTAATTGCTTTTTCAGGACATTCCAAGGATGTGATGTTGTCTTACAGAAACAGGGTTTACCAATGGTGTGTTCGACAAAATCTGAGCCTGCTACCCAAAACGTAAACACACATCCTGCCACAAAGAAGAAGGATTGCAACACCAACCACAACAATACAAATTCCTCACGACTCTTATAGATACCTATCAAAAGGCCGATTGCACTTAACAAATACACTGAGGAACAGCAGACGAGAATGGAGGCTAAAACGCGTGACGTCATTGTGACATCGCTGGCCAAATGGAAACGTAGACGATTCAATATTAAATCAGACAAGCTATAGTATGCATTGTCCCGTTGATCTTCCATGTCTGCAATAGCCCTCGAATTGGCTTCCTCAATGTGGATGTAGGCCAGAATGACAATGAACAGCAGTATAATGGCAATGAACTGAAATTGAGGGTCAACTTACAAAAATCCGCATACAAGTAAATCTCAAGGATCTAAACACTTACAAATTGATTAATACAGATGAGCACAGCGGAAAGACGAATATGTTTCGGCCGTATCGGAGACTTGAGTATGTTCACCAAACGTTCCAAACATCCTGGCTGAGTTTGCTGTGGCAGCAACATTTTATCTTCCTTTTGCGGATATTACTTAACGTCGTTTTAGAACAATACGAACTATTCGCACAGAAGAAAAAATCCTGTTATGAAGGTGTCGTTGTTAAATCAATAAATCGGCGAATTATTCTTTGCTTTGTCTTATCTTCCTGTTTCGTGGACAAAGTGGCCAACTGCACGTGAATAATAGAATGCACACAATCACACATACATGTGTGTGCATATAGCTTTATGAAACTACCACCACCGACACTATGAAAATGATGACAACAAAAAGCTATGGAAGCTTTTTCGCCAATTACTGAAAGCTCTTAAGTATACGCGACAAAGTTTGTGCGTTACGTATACGTTAGTAATAACTATGTATGTACACTACTACATCGCTTTGTGTCATTCGTACAACCTTCAAAAAATGAATAAAAACGTTATTATTTTGAGATTTTGTATGTATGTATGTAAATATTGAACATTAGATGGGAATGATTATATTTAAGAAAGATTTAACAAAAAACTTCTTTTTAATTTATTCCATAATTGAAAGCTAAATTTATTCGCGGATATTTGATGAAATAACGTATATTAATCTTTTTGCAACAATATACATGGCCTAATATGAAAACAAATTATGACAGCCCATGAAATTGCACAGTGCGAAATATGGGCACTCGAAAATTAAAGTATAGAGAACTTATGATATTCTTGTGGAATTCCATTGCTAAGTATCCCACGACAAATACATAAATACTCAGTTTTGCGATTTACCCCTAGAAATACACTTAATACTCGTATAAAACAAAAGGGCAATTATAATATTTATTTTCCTTAAGAATCCAGATTAGTTAAATTTTTGTCGCTTTTGTAATTTTTGACAAATTTTGATGTTTTCGGCGGCAGCAAAATTGTAATATCTAATTTAGTTGTTTTTTGCTACTCGTTCCCCAAAAATGCGCTATTTTAAAAGTGTTCAAAAGTATTTTTTTATAATCTTTGGAGGTTTTAAAAAGTCCTGTCGAAAGCTGGCATAATAAAACGCACGTATTCTGAGAGGTAGAATATTTTTCTTCAGGCAAACCAAAAAATAGCTGCAGGTTCGCGCAGGTTTAAGAGATATGCAACTTTTTCCGAATGTCATTACAGTTAGTCAAATTAATTATTGCAAAGCAGTGTTCGGAAACAAACAGTACCTTATCATAAGGTACCGTACATGTACACAAACACTAAAAAAAATTATAAAGTTTATGTACGCGTACACAAACATTAAAAATCCATTTTAGTGTTTATGTAAGTGTACCCAACGAGATTCGAAAAGTTCGTCAAACACACATGTTTGGTACGCAACCTCCATCGTAATGTAACAACCACGTACCCAACCGAAAAGGTTGCGTACATGAGCGCGTACATTAAAAAACCACGTAGAGTACATCATAATGTACCTTTAAAAAGAAAGTGTTGCTAGGGTACACTTACATTTGTTTGGTTAATAAGGTATTAAAAATATTAAGTTTAATTTTTGTGGAATATATACAAATGAAATACAAGTAAATATAAATGAATATGTATCTTCAACTAATTAGGACTATAAATATCATTATTTAAATGTCATAAATACATATGCAAGAAGTTAGTAATGCCTAAACAAAACGCTGTCATCGAATATCTAAAATCTAGACAATTTACAAAAGGGTTGCTATAGGGCTGTAGGTTATGGAGGTGTTTTTTTATTATTAAAAATCGTATCATTTGTATTGTGAAAACAGGTGGTTCATTTTCAATATTTTAGCAAAGTCAAGAAAGCATCGAAGAACAGTTTCAAGTAAGTTGTTTTCAGTATCAACATCATCTTACAAAAAGAAATGCTACACCAACACAATAAGAATTACTTTTTGTTTTTTTTGTGTTTTTCCAAATTATGAATTGCCGTTGAGGTACCCAAGGACTGGTACCTAGCTGTGAAGGCAACATCCGGTCTTTGGGTCTGCTATATTTTTATAGTTTGTTTACAGGTAGAATTATCTGAGTTGTTGGTTTTGATAAGTTAGAAAGTCAGAACTAGGCGGAAATATTATTCCTCGCACACCAACACCATAAAGTACCTGAGCGACATTTGAAAATTGTGCATCCCGATTTGTATGCGAACTATATTGATCAAAAACGGGAAAACGTAAAAGAAAAAAGAGTCATCAAAATATTATTAAAAAAAGTGTGAATCCAAAAAACATTGAAACAGCATTGGTGGAACTTTTTACAAAAAATGGACGTCCTTTACATATGGCCGAAGATAAAGCCTTCAAAGTTCTTATAGAACCTGTTTTAAGTGTACTCGGGATAACTGTAAATGAACATAACGTAATGGAACGAATTATCGCTTTCTCAAAAAATATTTAAACGGAAATCTCAAACGATCTTAAAGGGATATTATTTTCCCTTAAGATGGATGTCGCAACAAGGACTTAAGTATGCTGGGTATTAATGTTCAGTACATTAAACATGGTAAGATCGTTGTTAAAACGTTGGCTATAAAGGAGCTTAGATCAAGTCACACTTCTGAATATTTAAAAACAGTTATACTGGATGTTCTAAAGGAATATGATGTTGATATACGTAATATTTTAACTATTACAACCGACAACGGATCAAATATGCTCAAAACTGTACGAATCCTGAACTGTGAAATGCAATTGTCGATAAATAATGATGCCGTGGATTTCGAAGAAGATGAAGATGATATCGATTGCCGAATAGCTATTGACACAATTGACACAATTGATTTTAACATCTCATCGAACACAATTACTAGCATTCGTTGTGGTGCTCACACTCTCCAACTGTGTGTAAACGATGTTCTGAAACAGTCGGCAGTAAAAGACAATGTCGAACGATTTTAAATTTTCTAAGAAGTGAACTCTACAAAAAACCTATCATTGATTGTGCAACACGTTGGAATTCAACATATAAAATGATTGAAAGATGCCTGGAAATGAAGGAAATTATAAATACACTAAGCAAGGATTATCCTGATTTATTTCTTGAATCTGAAGAATGGTCTTTCGCAACTGAATTCTTGGGACTATTTAAACCTATTTACAATGCTACCATTAAGTTACAAAGCGAACAGTTGTGCTATAGTGAACTATACATTATTGTTATGGATATAACATTTCAAATTGACGCTTTACCGGATAGCAACATGAAAACCCTTCTCAAAGAGTCCTTGAAGATAAGAAAGGATAAACTTTTAGAAAATGAACTGTTTAACGCAACTGTGTTCTTGGATCCACGAATCAAAGTATGCTTAACCTGCGAACAAAAACAAAGGGCGAAGAACTACATACTATCGTTATATAAACGCATGAACACAACAGAAGGTAAGTTTGCAATGCCTATTTATTTATATCATTCATCTTTTATGTTTCAGAACACAATACAAGTCACCCAATATTAGAGGAAGCTCCATCACCGAGTAGACCAGATGCAGCCAAATCTTTTTCCGATTATCTGCAAATTATAGATCCTACCACAGAAATTCCGAGTTGATCTAATTTACACAATTTAGAAGCTGATTTTGCCAATTATGAGCGGCAATCAAGATTGCCACTAAATGAAAATATAATAGCGTTTTGGAACTCTCAGAAAACCATCATCAGTGAGATTACTAATATTGTACAGGCAATACCGTCAACCCAAGTAAGCGTAACCGCATGTCAGCAACAAATCTTGAACATATATTAATGGTAAAAGTTAATGGGAATTTCAATTATTAAAGTTGAGCTTTCTCCTGTTAAATTCTATTTTCTTTAGTATGTTAATATTTTTTATAGTCGTTAATTTTTTATGAAATAAATAAATGTTTTCATATTTACTGGTTAAATATAAATATAGTTACTTTTGTATTTTATTTATACGATATTCACTCTTATTTTTATGGTTGCATTTTCCTCATGCCATTCATATTTAATATTTCTTTATAAACATCACTCAGGTGTACGCAACCTCTTAATAAACATCACCCAGGTGTACGCAACCTCTATTTATTTTTTAGGGTACATAATGATGTACGCTACGTGGTTTTTTAATGTACACGCAACATTTATAACGTACGTACCCAACCATTTCGGTTGGGTACGTGGTTGTTACTTTACAATGGTGGTTGCGTACCAAACATGTACGCTACGATTTTCGTTGGGTACATGTACACAAACTCTAAAATTTTTTTAAAAGTTTGTGTACATGTACGGTACCTTATCGTAGTGTAACTTTTCATGCTAGGTACGCTACAAAACGTTATTGTACGGTACCTTAGTGTAAGTTTTCGAACGCTGTTGCAAAGCCAAAATTATTACAAAATTTTAAATAAAACTTAATTTTATTGGTATAAATTAATATCATTATTAATATTTTTGTGAACAGTTTAATTCTTAACAAAGCACATAGGTTTCAATCAGGAAATTTTTGGCCAAAACCCTATTTTTGAAGTTTAGAAATTTTAATTTTTTTTTGCACAGAATAATAAAAAATATAAAGTCATCTGAAAGTAATTAGTTTTTGTAAATAACGTTAGTATTCGTTGATTGGCGCAGTACCAAAGTTGACACTTTTTTATGAAAAAATAAAACATACTTTGTGCTGTAAAATATACAATTTTTGTTGTATTGCGTCGCTGCATAAATATACAGAAGTGAGACCAAAGTTATTATGAATCGGGAAGCTGTTAATGAGTACTTTCATAATATTTACAAAAAGAACGATGAAATTTGTAAAATTAGCGTAATAAAATCAATGTTTTTATATATATTAAAAATTATTTTTTACAAATATTTTTTAAATATACTTAAACTTAAAAAAAATGTCCAAATATGTCCACTTCCAAATCGAATTTGAAAGATAGCAAGGGGTCTGTACTAATAAATTCAGAAGTCAAATCGTGCTCAAATTTGCCACAGTTAAAATAAAGTAGATTTTTCTATTTTAAGATGGAAGAATTTTTTGTAAATACCTGTTGTGATTGTACGTAGTATCCAATCGAAATAGAACGGTAATTCCCACATCTATCAACCGATTTTCCTTAAAATTCTTATTTAGGGGTTTCAGAGTGTAGAAAACAAGTACGTATAATTTTTTTTAAAAATAGGTCAAGTTTTTGTCATAGCCCCCACATAAAAGTACCGTCCGGTTTTAGATATTTTGTTGATTTTAGCGACATTTTATGACCGATTCGGCTGAAATTTGGTATTTTGACCTCTTGGAAGATATGAATCCTTCGTACCAAAAATTATTAACATAGGTCAATGTTTTCGTTTAGACCCCACACAACGGGACCACCCTGTTCAACAAATTTTGGCAGTTTTTGGTCGTTTTGGTCTATAAAACGTAAGAATTGTTGTTTGTACACATTTATTATAAATAATAATTAATTTCAATACAAAATGGACGTTGAAATAGTTTTGGCCAGAAAATTTAGATTTGGGACCATTGTGCAAAGTAGCTAAATTTAACTAAAAATTTTCTTAAAATTAACAAAACGGAGAACAACAAATTGCTTGCACTGTCTACTAAAGAATTGCAAAATTCATACCTTTTCAGTCTTTCACGGAATTTTTCGAAAAGGTGGTTTTAATATTTCGTATGCCCACCTTACGCATCAGTAAGAGCTTGTAAACATCTCTGTATTTAATAAATAAGTTTCGAAATGTTATTTTTTCCATTCTTCTTTAATGCATTTTATTTAGTCCTTCCTGTTAGTGGGCGACCTATTCCCGACGTTTTTCTTCAGGTGTACTCATGAATTGTCGATGGTTTTAATATCTAGACTTTGCACTGGGGTGTCAATGACTTTGGTGCAGTTGTATAACGACCAAGTCCTACATAAATAAGATTTATGCCTAGGGTCGTTGACTTGGTAGTACTTATATTGCAATTTGTTTGAATTTGCAGGGTCAACAGGCCCAAATTTCTTGACGCTGTTGGTTAATCACTTTTTAAAACATCTTAATTAACCTCCTTGTCATTGTTTTTACAACCCCATACCATAAATCACAGTTTTCCGAATTTTACGGTATGTACTAAATTATTGTTTTCCGTTGCTGTAAGGGATTTCGCCAAAGAGTGCCCATCGTGATAGTAAAACATAATTATAGTCTCATCAGAAAATATAACGTCATCTCAATACTAAAGATGGTGTGAAAAATTGTCTGTAACAAGTCTGAATAGTTTCTATATATTGTGCTGGGAGGGTAATGGTTTTTACTCAGGCACTCGTGATGAAGGGTTGTTATTATTTAGCACTTTTCTGACTTTTCCATGTGTCTCACTGACTCCAAAATCTTTTTTAATTAGAAAAAAAAAAAAAAAACAATTCTCTGGTGCTGCTTTGGGGTTTTTCGTCAATTTCTTTATTTATTCTTAATTATTCTCCTGTCAATTCGTGCGGTTACTGTTTTGGGGCTTCCATGTAACGTCTTTAGTTTTGAGCCTGTCTTCTCTCTCGGTGTGGTATATAATGTTATATACAGGTCTTATCTTATGAGAGGTGATTATATCAATTTCTCTGGCGGACTACCATTATTATAATTGGAATAGACCAAATGCAGCATATTCTCTTTCTGAATTTACCGTCTATGTTACACTCACAACAATTAAATTATGATCAAAAATTATGGCTTTACATATCCACATACCATAAATGTCATAAAAATCCTTAATTAAAAAATCGCGATGAAAATCCCACGATTTTATTGCACATTTATTCATTTTGCAATTATTTACTTGACACCAAAAACCAGGTACCTATCCTTTCTGCCCGTTGTTTTTGTTATTTCTGGCCGATTTATGTATTTATTGGCGTGTTCTTGAAGTAATTTGTAAAATGTTAATGAAACTATACTAAAAATTAAAATCTCAAAAATATATATTTTTGATTTCCATTTGTTAATGTAAGTGGATGTTTGGGGGAGGGGCAGTTAGGGCGAAAGCAAGGATCTATGTTGTAAATTGTTTTATTAGAACATTTTCTATTCACTGAATACAAATTTTCAAGTAAACCGAATCCGGTGGGCATTAATTAAGCAGGTTTCTACGAATAACATACAATGCCAAAATACATCCAAATAGGTTGGTAAATGACCCTGAAAACTTTAAAATATGTCATATCGGCCGGTACCGCTCAACGCGATCTTATATTGAAAATATTTTGTACTCAATTTTTCTATCCACTGAAATCTCAACATAACAATTTGCAGCAAAATCGTTTGAAAAATTAATCTAAATATAAAAACAGCCGCCACCGTTACATGAGCGCTACGGGAAATCGTGTGTCTATCTGGTCAATATTGAGCCCATGCTACCCACTTATATAAGAAGTGCTCATATTTCGCACTATGTGGCGCTAAATTTCCATGCAAAGTACGTATTTTAAAATTTTATTTATTTTAGAATTTGACTTTGAAAATGAGATTAAAAAAAACTGTTGGAAAACACGAGGAGTGATAAGAGATAAAATCGGATTCTATGCATATATACCACCAAAGGGAAATGTTTGACTAAATCGTAAGATAAAGGTTTTTGCTTTTCAAAACGGCCTAAATTAAACACGTACCCCCATTATTACATGTTTTCTTTTGTTATTGCTTGGATTTTTCGACCGGATCTATAGCCTTCGGCTTCTATTAATGTTAGATGTGATCGTTAAATGAAAGAAGGGCCTCCTCAGCAATTATTTTTAATGTTTATTTCACATTTTAAAATCCATCCAATAGGAAAAGGAAACGTACAAAAAGGGTCAATACTGAGGCATAGGAAAGAAATCGTGAGAATAAACTTGCTCACATGTAAATATCTCATTTTTTAGCAAATTTCCAAATTGATTAAAATGTCGAAATTTTCAATTTCTCCAACTCATGTTTGGTTACCTATAAAATCGGAATAATTGTTATTTCAGTAGTTAATGAAATTTGTCGGTAACATGTTGTCAAGTCCTACCAATAATAACAATGTTGTCAACTTTTTTGATGCTTTCTTTCATAAGTATGTGTTTTAGGTTAACTGATTATTGTCGGTAAACCAAGAATGAATCACAGTTCAAAGTAAAAATGTTATTACGTTATTTTCGACAGGATTAAATTTCGTTGCATATTATTATTTTATTTTTATATGATACCACGTATTTTGTTGAACAGGGATTATTATTTGTTATATATTATTGTTGCACCAATTTTGTTGGAGTTTTTAAGGTTACTCCATAAAGTGATTTTATAATTGTAAACTTAGAGAAAAACGGAGCTTCTTAGATATTTATCTATAAACCGCCATAATTTCTATTTTTGTTTCTGTAGCAAGTCAAATATTATTTGTTAACTAATGGCTAAGTTGTAGTGGTTGAAGTGTGAAAAAACGTATTAAAACAAAAAAGTAAGAACAGCGTTAAGTTTGACCCGGGTGATCTTGTTACGACCTCCACCACCAGTTGTATTGAAGTAAAACTGAAGAATTAGTTTCCTTTTGTTTATGAAAAAGACTAAATACCAAATTCCAGCAGTTTTGGTAAAACAATGTGGCTAAATTTAATAATACCGAAATTCTGGAGGTACCGTTCTATGGGGGCTATATGGAGGCGTGTACCTATACCGACAAATTTCAAAATTAATGTTTTATACCCCCAACGAAGACTTAATACCAAATGTCAGCCATTTAGGCCACAGCCTTCAAAATACACAAATTCGGGAGGAACCGGTCTATGGGGGCTATATGGAGGCGTTGACCTATAACGACACATTTAGAGGGGAAAGTTGACTAAATGCCAAATTTTAGCCATTTCAGAGGAATATTGAGGACACAACCTTCAAAATACCGCAAATCAGGAGGTGTCTTTCCATGGAGACTATATGAAGGCGTGGGCTTATACCGACAAATTTCTGGGGAAAAGTTTTAAACCTCCAACGACTAAGTAACAAATGTCAGCCATTGCGGTGTCATAATGAAGCTAAAGCATTCAAAATACCAAACATCCTAGGAGTAATAGAAACTTCTATACCAAATTACAAAGCTCTATCTTAATTGCAAGCTTTATCTTGATTTCAATAGGCGGACACGGTTTTATCGACTTAGAACTTTACCCTAGTTAAGAATATGTAGACTTTATAGGGTCTCCGATGAATATTTCGATGTATTACAAACGGAATGACAAATTTAATTATACCCTCCATATTATGGTGGAGGGTATAAAAAAATGATTTCCTCGGGTTCTAAGCTGCTTAGAATATACCAAATAATATATCAATGCCTTACATTCTCAACCTCGTATCTTAAAACAAGTAAGCCAAGGTTATAGTCGGACGGGGCCAACCATGTGATACCCTACACCTTTACCACTGGGTATTAGCTTTTCACAAATCAAAATTTCGTTTTTTTAAATAGTCTGGAACAAATAAACTTATTGTAAGAAATATCTTTGTGGATTCTGGTATCGTATCACACCAAGCTTAAATAATAATGATTTTGCCGGGCTGGGGAATCGTTTTGCAAAGAGGTGGCAAAGCGACCCATGCTGCAACGTATGTATAAAAATCCAATTGGACAATTAAAACGTTAATGCACCATGTAATTTGCAATAATGCAAAAACTGGGAATAGGAAAATGTGGTTCTCTACACAAAACACATTTTCTAGCAGACTCGTTATTGCAATTTGCATCAGAAGGAAAGGTCAGTAGTTATTTTCCATATGTAGGCTACTTTGCCGGTATACTCGTATGTCCTCCAGGAAATAACATATAGACCTAAAATATTTTTTTTTTTATTTTTCATACAGAAGTAATGGTTCGTTTCACCCGCTAAATAATATCAGATCATCATCCAAAATTGTAGGCATCTTCTTCCACCTAAACTCTTACCTCGTGCAAAATTTCGTGATTATTTAGCTATAATTGCGAACTCTAGTGTGTTTATGATAACACTACAAACAAATTACTGGGTATATTAGGCTGTAACTCTGTTCTCTTATCATGTACACCAACACAATTGATATCAATAGAAAGGTCAAGCGTTCCTCTTCCAAGTATAGCTTACTTACCCGGAATTTCCCTTCCAGGAAAAAATATATAAGCTGTATATTAAAAATTTTCAAAATTTTCACACAAAAGTTGTGGTCCATTTAATCCTCTAAATCTTTGTCATATCCTCTTACCTTATTTAACATTTCGAGGCGATCGGACTATTATTGCGACCTACAGAGCAGCTACAAAATCGGATAAAAATTATGTTTGTGGTCCATTTCACCCGCTAAATATTTCACGATCATCACCAATTAAAATAGCGA
Source organism: Musca autumnalis (assembly GCF_047663935.1). Lineage (NCBI taxonomy): Eukaryota > Metazoa > Arthropoda > Insecta > Diptera > Muscidae > Musca > Musca autumnalis. The sequence continues at coordinate 153,100,818 of NW_027411977.1, forward strand.
TATATTCTGATGTGAAACCGACCTCCTTACCAAGTTTCGTGACGATCGGTCCATAATTGCGGCCTGGAGTTTGATTACAATTTACAATGGACAGACGGACACACATCTCAAAATCGCTTTACCTCGCCCAGATATGAAGATTGGTATACCACATTGGGGGTCTCCGACGAATATTCCGCGGTGTTACATGAATTTTATCAAAACAAACTTATAATACCCTTTCCACATAGTGGTGTAATGTATAAAAATGAAATATTTCAGGAAAGGTAAAAACCGAATAATTTTTTTATACATCGGTGGTTAGCTAAAAGTTTAAATACAATTATTAGTAAATTGTATACATCAAATTCCCTAATAATTGCATTTAAGCTTTTACCCAAACCCCGATGTATCAAAAAATTAATCGTTTTTATGTCTCCTGAAAAATTTTTTAAGATACGAGGTTGAGAAGTTATGGCTTCGATATGTATTTTCAGTAACGAAAAAAGAAAGAAAAAATAATTTAATCATAGATGAGTTTTGCATTTTTTTGTTTTAAAATATTGATTTTTTTATTTCTTAACATTGGATCCATGGCGCGTATGCTTGTTATTATGTAATTAGAAATATTATAATAACAATCATACGGGCTCTGCCCAAAAAAATCACCCCAAACGTGAAGTTCAAAATTGCCCCAAATGGTATACTGCAAAATTAGAACAAGTGAGCAAAGGCTATAGTCGGAACGGGCCGACTATCTGATACCCTACTCCACTACCCCTGTGTATAAGCTTTTCACTGATAAACATTTCTTTTATGGAGATTACAAAAATAATATTATATATATTTTTATACCCTCCACCATAGTATGGAGGGTATATTAAGTTTGTTTTTCCGTTTGTAACGCATTAAAATACTCATTTGCGACCCTATAAAGTATATATATTCTAGATCAGGGTAAAATTCTGAGTCGATCTGTGCACGTCCGTCCGTCCGTCCGTCTGTGGTAATCACTCTAGCATCCACAAAAATGGAGATAGGACGCTGAAATTTTGGGAAAATGTGTCTTTTGTTTGCAGGCAGGTCAAGTTCGATGATGGGCTATATCGGTCCACGTTTTGGTATAGCCCCCATATAACGGTACCCCCCGATTTACGGTATTTTGACGTTTTTAGCTAAATTTTCAGACCGATTTAGCTATAATTTGACATTTACGGTTCTTTAGTGTCAGTAAACTTATATAACAAAACTTGTGGACATAGGTCCACGTTTTGGTATAGCCCCCATATAACGGTACCCCCCGATTTACGGTATTTTGACGTTTTTAGCTACATTTTCAGACCGATGTAGCTATAATTTGACATTTAGGGTTCCTAAGTGTCAATAAACTTATATAACAAAAGTTGTGGACATAGGTCCACGTTTTGGTATAGCCCCCATATAACGGTACCCCCGATTTACGGTATTTTGACGTTTTTAGCTACATTTTCAGACCGATGTAACTATAATTTGACATTTAGGGTTCCTAAGTATCAATAAACTTATATAACAAAAGTTGTGGACATAGGTCCACGTTTTGGTATAGCCTCCATATAACGGTACACCCCGATTTACGGTATTTTGGCGTTTTTAGCTACATTTTCAGACCGATTTATCTATAATGTGACATTTAGGGTTATTAAGTGTCAATAAACTTATATAACAAAAGTTGTGGACAAAGGTCCACGTTTTGGTATAGCCCCCATATAACGGCACCCCCCGATTTACGGTATGTTGACGCTTTTAGCTACATTTTCAGACCGATGTAGATATAATTTTACATTTAGGGTTGTTAAGTGTCAAAAAAAAAAAGTTGTGGACATAGGACCACGTTTTGATATAGCCCCCATATAACGGTACCGACCGATTTCAGATATTTTGACGTTAAAATTCACATTTCTAGACCGAATTAGCTATAATTTGATATTTAGGGTTCTTAGTGACCAAAAAACTTATATTCGAAATAATTATGAACGTAGGTCCATGTTTTGGTATAGCCTCATATAACGGTACCTCGGTATAACGGATTTCGGTATCCCCATATAACGGATTTTCGGTATTTTGAGAATTTTACCTACATGTTTTAACCGAATTATCTGTAATTTAAGCATTTGACATTTGAAATTCTTAGTGGTCACCACACCTCTCCACCAAAAATTGTCAAGAAAGGTCGATGTATTGATAAAGCTCCCATATAAAAGTACCTCCCGATTTTCAGTAATTTAATGATTTTAACTACAATATTAAACCGAACTAGCAGTAATTTGACATTTGAAGTTCTTAGTGGTCACAACACCTCTCCATAAAAAATTGTCAACATAGGTCCATGTTCGGATATAGCTCCCATATAACGGTACCTCCCAATTTTCAGTAATTGGCAATTTTAGCTAAAATTTTTAACCGAACTAACTGTAATTTGACATTTGAAGGTTGTAGTGGTCACCACACATCTGCATCAACAATTTTCAACATAGCACCAATATAACGACACTTCCCGATTTTCGGTACTTTGAGGATTTTACTTAAAATGTTTAACCGAACGTAGGTCCATGTTTTGGTATAGCCCCAAAACAAACCTCCCGATTTTCCGTACCTTGGTCTTATTTTTTGGGCGAACTTTCCGTAATTTGAAATTTAAAAGCCAACAAAAATTGTTCATTTAAGTTCATATTTTCGTATAGCCCACATACCTCCGATCTAGCTGTTAATGACATTTGAAGTTCCCACGTTATGTACGGATTTTCGGTATTTTGTGGATTCTAGCTACAATTTTTAACCGAATTAGAAGTTATTTGACATTAAAGGCTCCCATCAAAAACTGTCAACATAGGTCCATGTTTTATTATAACCCCATATATAACGGTACCTCCCAATTTCTAGCCCACCAAAAATTCTCAACATACATAGTTAGATATAGGCACCATAAAAAAGGGCCTACCGAATGAAACATTTTATGTACATTATCTGAAATTTTAACGTACCCACTTAAAGTTGGGGACAGGAATGAAAACTAATTATTCCATTTTAGTTCAGAATATTTTATGGTGGAGGGTATGAAAAGTTCGGCCCGGCCGAACTTAACTCTTTTTTACTTGTTAATTATTACTGTGTCTTACTGGTTCCCCGCAATAAGGACGAACGAAGTGTATTGAATTTGAAAGTTACATATACATTTTAAGCAGCACTACAATTATGTATTCTGTTTAATTATTGTCAATTACATTATAGCCTGTGGTACATTATATCATCTTCAGTTTAGTATTTTGATCAAAAATGCTCTGCACCAAAAGTTTGAAGCCTGTTTTGATGAAGGTCAAATCGTAAGTGAATAAATATTTGTACAAGCAATGGAAGCAGGACTATTTGATATGGATTTATAGCCAGGACGGTTGAAGAAATCGGTGCGGGAAAGGAAGAAATTAAGCGATTTTTTCATTACCCCTACCGATTTCTTCAAACATCCTGAAAACCCATACGAATTTTTTATACCCTCAGCCTTTAGGCTAGAAAGGGTATATCACCAATATTTTTGATGCCAAGGTTTACCCTTTTAGAATACGCGACTTGTGGTTCTATATTAAACAAATTAAATATTTTTGGATAAAATGAAATGTTGTTGGACGTGGCAAAAAATATTGGCATTAAAAGATAATTTGTGTGGAAGCTGTGGCTATATTTATGTTAAAAAATGGGTAAAAATGGGTTGAAGCCACCATGTCTTTTTTTGTTTTCTCTCGATTTGTGAGTTAACCACACTTCTCTCGATTTTCCTGTCAAAGTAAAAGTAGAAGCAAATTAAATAAGGATCATCTCACTAATGTATTACTTTTCAAAATTTGAACTGCTTCTACCATTAAATGATGCTGACATTTTGAAGCCAGATTTACAGTGTTTTTTTTGAAATTTTCTTCTAATTTCATCCCGCAAACAGGTTTTTCAAAAAATCATATATAGGATTGTAGTACTTGCGATTCTGAGTTGTTTCATACGACTAATGTGAATGTAGTCTGCACAGCTTCATAGAAATCTTCATCCAAATGCGGAAATTTTGTGCGAATATTTTTGTAAAAAACATATTTTTCGGGCCTAATTTTTACAATTGTCATTCGATTTCCTCGTACTTGATTGCACATTTTAGTTTTTACGTTCCGGATCTAATAAATCATTCCTCGTGAAAATCCATCCACTAAAACGCGAGTTACAAGAAAGTCCAAAGTAGAAAAATCACCTAAAATTGTTTTTGGAAATATCGCGTATTTTATCGCGTTTTCTGCGGTTCGTTTCCACTGCAATGAAACAACTAATACAGCATCTTTGTTTTAGCGGAAACAGAGATTTGAAAACTTCACTGATAAGGGAGCTACATTCATTTTATCCCAAAAACTAGTGTGATGCTACATTCACGGTTCTTAATTGATCGCCTTGAAATAGATATGTATCGATGTAGATTTTCATTGTGGACATTGAAATCGGATGCGGACAAAAATTGTATGCACTTTGCGCAAACTAGCGATATTTTATAGGTATTTTAATGCTAAGATGCAGCTGATGAATAATGAACAAAAAAACAATACACCACGTCATTCCGACAAGAGCTAGTCGATGAAAACCCAGAATGCCACACCCCAGGTCTAGATTATATGACTATTCTAAAATTGGCGCATAACAGTGTACGATTAATAAAAAATTCGTACAGTATGGTTCATTCTTTTTCCAAAATTTACGTAAGCCTTTTATTTACTTCTGTTTGAAAACCAGAGCAATATTTATTATCCGTTGAAGAGTCTTCAATTCATTCTAAAACGACAACCATCTTGTTTTGTTTGTAATTAGTTTTCTTGGATTTTTAAAATCATTTTCCATTCGAAATCCACTTTTCAACAAGTCATTTCTTCATTTGATGATCAACATCTTAATCCGTACAATGGGCGTTCCGGTCTTTAAATGATCTCGCATATCGGATTCGACGCCAAGTGTAGAGAGCAACAGTTAACTGTGGCAGTTTTGCCGACTCGTTTAAAGGCAGGTTGGTCGGCTTCAAACATTGATATATTGATTTCGAATTTAATTAAAAATCTGTCAATTTGAACAAATTTCGAATGTAAAACAAAGATAAATTATGACTATTGGACAATTGTTGTTGCACCATGTCTATAAATGTGCTCAAGTACAGCAGCCCATAATTGCCTATCAGTGCACTATAGGCAATTTTAACAGTTTAATGAAAACTGTTTTATTTAAAGTAAAAAAAAAACTTTGTGATTTTTAAATAATTTATATGTATGTAAATAAATAAATATATTAATGGAAATTAAGCTATATCCAAATAAATGTACATATTCGAATGAATTTTGTTAATGAAGAGAAGGGTATTTTTAGAAACTAAACATTGTCTTATTCAGAGATGGCCTCTCAGAAAGTATGTCGTATATGACATAAATTTCCGATTTGTAATACATACGTCGTATACCTATCCAAAATCAATAGATTTTTAAGGAGAATCAAGTGACAGAAGATTGGGTAATTTCAGATGAAGTGAGGATATTTAAACATTAATCCACGAAAGTGTCCACAAAGGTCTCTAACATGATGCAAACTTATAAAGATGAAGGCATCACGACCGATGCACAGAGGTCCCACATGTATGGGAAGGTACGACAAAAATATTTATAATCGTCGGATCAATCTGATTTTTTTTAGTATACGCTAAAAATAAGTAAAAAATACTTTGGCCAAAAATCATCAATATGGGTCCAGTTTTTCCTATAGCCCCCATGTAGCGGTACAACCCGATTTCAGGTATTTTGAAGCTTTTATCTACATTTTCGGTCCTAATTGGCTCTACTTTGGTATTTGGGGTTCTCAATTATCAAAAACCGTCTGCGCCAAAAATTGTGGTCTTAGCTGCAGGTTTCGGTATAGCCCTCATATTACGGTACCCCCCTATTTCAGTTATTTTGAGGTTTTTATCTACATTTTCGGTTCGAATTGGTTGTAATTTGCTATTTGGAGTTCTTAGTGGTCAAAAAACGTCTCCGATTGGTATCGTGGAGAGGAAAGGAAACAAATTTCAGGTCAGAATATTTCATGGTAGGGAATATAATAAAGTTCGGTGCGAGCATCATACATATCAGGAAAAATGTCTAAAATTGTCTTTTCCATTTCAAAAAAATTTTTTGATTCTACATCAATGATTTTTGGTACATTCCAAATCTGTTTTCGTTACTAACTTTGATCGTTGCGCGCAAAAGATATGACCGTTTTAATTATAATAATTAAAAAAAAAATCTAAAAAAATCGCAGCTTAATATAGTTAGCTGTTATATCCTATTATCGTTAACTGAATTCGTAACCTTTGCGATGATGCAAAAAATAATCGCAAAGTCTCAATGGATTCGCGAAAAATCAAATTTGTTAAATAATTTCACGTATTTACAAACATATTTTTGAAACAATAGCGCTCATACTTACGAAAAATATATAAAAAAATTATAACAGCATCCAGACATTTTGAGGAATAAAATGAAACCTAAGTTGTGAAGGTTGGAGCTATAGTATTCATGTTATTTGCAAAAATATGAGGAAAATATTACGAAAAAAATTAAAATCATATTATTCTAATTTTATTTTTTATGGTTTTATAGGAAAAGTTGGAGAAAAAATGTTTGAGTTCTTCGGCATTTTCGTCAAAATTTCAAGCAATAATGATGATATTCCGTTGTAAAAAAATTTTTCGCTTATAGTTTTCATATTGGATATTATTATTAGAACCTTATATTAAATCACAAGGAATTCCAATTGTGGCATAACGTTAAAATAATGTTATATTGAATATTACAACATTTGAGACGCATATAAACCGCGTAATTATGAAAATGACATGATGCGCATCCGATTTTCCAACACAGCGAATCAATCCCTTTTATTTGATGTACAGTTTGTCAAATTCTATTTGGCGGCCACGATGTAGCATCTGCTGCATATTAGGGTGCAAAATACAGTAAAATGGTCATAATTTCCGCGAAATTCATTTACATTTTATGCGCATCCGATTTCAATAATCACCATTAAAAAATACATCATTCTATGCCGTTTCAATCCGATCCATCAAGAACCGTGGATGTAGCATGGCACTCACTTTTTAGAAAAAATCTATTATATCTCTGGATTTACGAGAGTTTTTAAATATCTGTTTTCGCGCAGTTTAAACACGCGTATCGATTTATGTATTTAAGTAGAACTGAAACATCCAAAACGCGTTTTAATATGCGATATTTTCAACATAATTTTTTGCAAATTTTCGAAATTTGAGGGGTATCATATCCGCCGATCTAGTGGGTGGATTTTTACGCGTCGTGGCTTGTTATATTCAGAACGTAAAAAAACTAAATTTACGCGGGTTTTCACGGAAATCGAATGACGTTTTTTTAAATTTTAAACCAAAAAATAGGTTTTCGAGAAAAATTTACGAACAAAAATTTCGTGTTTGGGCGCAGATTACTGTAATCCTGTGAGGGCTACACCCTCATGTTATACATTAAAAAATGCGAAATCGCGAGTGCTACAATCAAATAATAAGCTTTTAGGAAAATCCAGCTGCGCGTCCTGATTAGAGCAAAAATTCAAAAAACCCCATTTTTCAGGTTTCAAAATGTCAGCATCCGTTTGCGGTAGATACAGTGGATATATTAAAAAATCATACATTAGACACTTTTACTCTGAAGTGTACTCTTTAACTTCTCCTTTGAGCATTAAGCTCTACATTGTGTTGTAAAACCACTAATTGGAAAATAACATAATCAAACTCGTTTGCTTCAACGAATTTTTTCCGATTTTTTTACATTAGTACGACCACAGCTTCCGCTCAAATTATTATTTTAAGAAACCCCTCGGTGAATCGGGCGGTCAAAAGTTATGGTATAGTAAAACTGATCGCGAGTTACAATACCCCATACCTCAGTTTCAACATAAGTTAATTTTCTACAAAAAGCTTGATATGTATTTTTTCATTTGTTTCATTGGAAGTTTTTGCTAATCCTAGCCGCTCGGTATACCGATAATGTTTAATCGATTACGTTTCAGAAAGTTTTGTTGCCATACTGTATATAGCATATGGTCTGTTGTGGTATGGTTGTTATGAGAAGAGTTGTAGAGTTATTTTGTTACGCATTTTCTTTTGCTGGAAGATTTTTTAATTTACCTTAAAAATTGAAAACAATTACCTATAGTGCAATAACGTGGTGGTGCTGCAGTATTGTTATGATAAATTTACAATTTAAAAGTCAATTTAGATGTAACTATAAAAGTCCGCCATAAATTCGGTTGCTGAAAGCCAACACAAATGGGAGTTACCATTGACTGTGTTTGTGCAACAAATTGATTGTTTTATGTTCATTTTTTGTTTTGTTTTCATTTACTTGTTTTGCATCATCATCTTCGTGTTATCTTCGCTAGAACATAGGAAGAGGCTGGCTGTTTCACCTCTGGCGTAAACAATGTTGTCCATCGCTTGAATTCATAGCTAAACAACAGCGGCCACAAAGGAAACTTGTTGCTGGTCTCGTGAAAGAAATCAATGAATCAACCGGGTGATGGTGGTGTTAGCGATGAGTGCCACTCCACAGTTCATGTAAGCCTTGTCGAATAGCAATGAAAATATGATGAAGACCGCAGGGCCAAAATATTCGTTTACGATTGACTTCTTGTTATCATTGGGCGTATTTTATTAACTTTTAAAAGTTATACTTTTGAGTCGGTACGAGCACTAGCGGAATGATAGTTAAGTCATACAATGCCAATTCATTGCCCAATTGTCGGACAACGTCAAGAAGGAATGGGAATGGATGGTAACAGGGTACACTGTGCGGGAATGCACACCAATTGAATTGCTGAATTAACTGGTAGCACTGCATAGCGCCTAAATGGATGATAGCACGCATCGGTATTATGATTGCATCAGCATGGATGGCAAATGGTAAATTGACTAGGCAATAACTTTTTGACTGTGGACTACCTACCGACCGACAAGACAGGTTGTTCGTGTATCTCTTGACGCCGCCGTCAGTACTTGAAGATCTTTATGTGCCACATCACCCTGCGATTAGGGGTGTGATAACTTAGTGTGAAACTATTGAAACAAAATTTTGAAGTAACTAAAAGAACTGTTTCATTCATTGTTTTGGAGCAAATCAAATGACATTAACAAAATCATAAAGCATATAATACATAAGAGAGGACATTAAAGGGAAGTGTAACTGCAAACTAAATTAATATTTCACAAACTTAGCAAAGATTTAAAATGTTAGAAAAAGTTTGGAATCATGCAATTATTTAGAAGATTTGTGATGTTTTTGAAATACGTATTACCATGGTACAATAATCTAGGAGGTAGGGTAGGTAGTGTAGGAAAAATTAGGAAAAAATATGGCGTATTTCATATTCTGTCAGAATTACTACCCAGCAAAATGTTCGATGACAAATCATGAGTTGAATCATGGGTGCAAGTGACATGTCATAGGTGAAAATTTAGACGAATCACCAATGACATTTACAAGGGAGTGACACACACTTTCACCAATTTATTGTCATAGTATTTTGCACCAGGTCATTGTCATAGCATCTTGCACCAGTTCATTATCATACATCTTGCACCAGTTCATTGTCATGGCATTTTGCACCAGTTCATTGTCATAGCATCTTGCACCAGTTCATTGTCATGGCTTCTTGCACCAGTTCATTGTCATGGCTTCTTGCACCAGTGCTTTGGATCCGGATTTTCGCCAATCAGAAATAAAATTTGCAATACAATTATGTTATTTGTTGAACTAATAAGAATACAATGCACAGATTATTTGTATCGCCAGATGTAATTTTTCTTTATTTTGTATGTAATTTTCAAAATTATATATTATATTAATTCGCAATATCATATTTATCTCTTCCGATGGCTGCAAGATATTTTCTTCAACTTGGGGTTCCGTTTTTCCAATATTCAATAAATTATGTGTCAATCTCTGAACCAAGCTCATCATTTGGGAAATTTAGTATAAATTTGAATTCTGTTATGTTATTTAAAAAACTTATACTGTAATAGTTTCCATGTTATAGTCTCTTTTATACTTATTTTACCGATCTTCTACTTTGCTTCTTGCATTGAACATGGTCTTTCCATTTGAGTTTTGTTCTTCCCTCGGCTGGCTTAGCGTCAAATGGCTCATATTAATATACCGGTGGCATCTTTATCTATCCTGTTGCATCTTTATCTATCCTGTTTGCTTCTCTAATTTTGGATGCCATGTTTTCTGATATCATATTCAATTTGGCCTTTCCATTGGAGTTTTGTTCTGCCCTCGGGTCGCATAACGTCAAATGGCTCGTATTCATATGCCGGTGGCATCTTTATCCATCCTATTAACATGGCCCAGCCAACCCAATAATTGCAACTCGATATGTTTTACTATATCGGTGTTGGTAGGCTGGTGGAGCTCGTGGTTTATAGACAGGGTCTTTTTCATACTTCTTTTTAATATCCACAAAACGAAACAGGTTTCCAAACACAAAATATATTTTTCTTTTGTTTTATATCAATTTACATTGTATTTTTAATTAAAATATATAAAATATGCCACTATCGATCACTTTCATCTCACTTTTATTTTCATTTTAACAATTACTTCTGCAAGTACACAATTATTCGGGTACATGAGTATTTGATAATTTATTGTGCGGGTACTTATAAATTTTTTTAAACTCATGACAATATTATAACAAATATCGGATCTTTCATCACTTCAATTTCGCTCATGAAAATTCGATGAAAAGGATCGGATCTTTCACGACTCCTTTCGCACTCATGCAAAAGAACCAGTGAAATCATGATTTCACATGGAATCACTTCCATTTAATTTTACTCGGTATAAATAACTATGCTACAGGTTGTACTGTATACTGTCGCCAATCCACTCCATTTTTTTTTCAATTTTCTGGTTTTAATTGCAATGTCGAATATTCCAGGTTTTGTTAAGAACATTTTAAAAGTGACCAATATTAAAAAAGACCTTAATTTACAATTTGTCGAATCTTATTTCCATGGTGGATATCTGGCTTTAGTTGGACTTATTCCAAGAGAAAAACATTTATTTGTTATGTTCCATCAGTTGTACTGTTTTATCCTTAATACATTTGGTTACAGAATAATGGGTTTATATCATTATCGGGCACCATTACAAGTAAACACTGTTTGAGCCGAACGAAATCATACTATGTTGGTTATAGCGTACGTGTGCTTCTGTTCGTCTTCTCTTTGTAATGAGCATATGGAATGTGTGTCGATTCCCATTGCTGGTTTTTATACCCTACGCCACATTGTGGTCTTTGTTTTTGAACATTTTTATGTAACATGCAAAAGGAAACGAGATAGACTCGTAGTCACTTTCATAAAATCACTTCTGCATGTCCGTCCTTCTCTACATGCGGTGTCTTAGGACACGTCGTTTGTACTCGGCGATAACCAGTAGATCTCTAATCATTGAGCTAGTATGAATCGGGGTGAACTCATTCATATTAGAGAAGCCTCCCTTGTCCCTACTGGGATGTTCGTGGAACATTTATGTATATTATACATTTCTAATAAAAGTTCCAAAATTGGAAAATTGACATTGGTAGCCTCTTCTGATACATCTATAAATTTTCTTTGAATATCAGGTATTTTTTTGGAATACACCTAATAGCTATATTACATTACGTGTATTTCATGTGAATGTTTTGCATTTTTTTACATCTACATGTTGTACACATAGTGTGATCCATATAAAAAATGTGTAACTTTTTCGTTTTAGAGCCCTTCCTACTTTTGTATGTACAATAAATAGAAAACAGCTGATTTGTTTGTTTTGATGAAAGCAGAAATTTGCTGAAAGAAATAATTTCTTAAAGAATCATAAATAAATCGATTTGATAAAGTATTTGTTTACATTTATAGGTTATGTCACACAAAAAAACATATACTGGTGTAATAGCAAAAATTATAAATCATATGTAAAATGTCATTTTTCGCACACACAAAGAATTACACGAGGACAAAAAAAAATCAAAACATACACATGAAATACACGTAATGCAATATAGCTATAATATAAATAAATATATAAGCCGCAGCAAATATACTCAATTACAATGCAATTTGCCATATCTGGCCGTGCAATTTTTGACAGACGGACATTGCTCCAATTTTATTGAACACTGCAAATGCTATATACAAATTTTCAAAGGGAACATTGTGAGTTTATTGAAGATCTATCACCCAAAAAAAAATGCACTTGTACATACATATTGTTTGGAAATGCACGCGATTTTGTGTATTTCGAAAATAGTTCATTGTGGATATACATATATTGTGATATCAAAAATATATTTTAACCGGTAAAAAACAACTAATAATGAGTAGAAATTCAAATAATTTCCATGCAAAAAAATTTATGGCTAGGGTTTCACGTAATTTGCAATAATGCTGGGAATTTATATATCATGGTAGAGACAAATTGTAGCATGGGAAGAAAATGTTGTATTCTACACAAAACCTATTATATATTAGGCAGTATGCCCGTTAATTGCCCAGGTGACACGTTATTGCAATTTGCATCAGAGGAAAGGTCAGTAGTTCATTTTCCATATGTAGGCTACTTTGCTGGTACATGCCCTCCAGGAAGTAAAATATGGACCAAATTTTAATTTTTTTTATTTTTCATGCAAAAGTAATGGCCCATTTAACCCACTAGATAACATGAGATCATCATCCAAAATTGTAGGCATGTTCTTCGACCTAAACTCTTACATCGTGGAAAATCTCGTGACTATTGATCTATAACTGCGACCTCTAGCGTGCTTCTGGTTACACTACAAACTAATAACTGGATATATTAGGCTGTAGCTCTGTTATCTGAGCACGTAAATCAACATAATTGGCATCAATGGAAAGGTCAAAAAATTTTATTTACGTGGGCGGAATGTATCTTCCAGGAATACATATATAAGTTGTATATTAAAAATTTTCACAATATTCACACAAATGTTGTGGTCCATTTAACCCGCTAAATATAATCTGACCACTATCTCAAATTGCAAGCTTCTTCTTTGTCATATACTCTTACCGGTGCCCGGACATAACTCCCACGGACATAACTCCCAAAATGATTTTGGGCGTTATGTCCGCTGCCCTTTGCGGACATAACTCCCAAAATTCGTTGGAAGTTATGTCCGTGAAGCAAAGCGGACATAACACCCAAAAAATTGGCGGACATAACTCCCAACGATTTTTTTCTTAATTTACAAATTATTTCTTTGCTTAATTTTGAAATTTATAGTTATAAATTTTAGAGTAGAAGTTAGAATGTAAGCAGAATTATACATTTGAGAAGGCCTAAGTGCCAACCACTATTGAAGTATCCACAAAATCCTCCTGATTTCATAAAATTATTTAAAAACGAAATTATGCCCGAAATTATGTAAGTAGCAGTTAGGAGAAGTTGTAAATTGTAAAAACATTTGTTAAGAAAATCGCGCTATTTTTTCAAAAATATTTTCGTTTTTCAGAAAGTATTTGAATATTTGTAAAAAATCTCGAGATGTTTGTTTTCAAAAATATTTTCGACTTTTTATCTCCTTTAATTGTGAACATATTTTTGAACACTTTTACAAAAACTTTTTATTTTCTTAAATTGTAAAAATATTTTTGTAAAAAATCGCGAATATTTTTTAAAAAATGTTTATCTCCTTAAATTGTGAAAATATTTTTGTAAAAAAATCGCGCGATTTTTTTCAAAAATATTTTCGCCTGCGGCGCTTTTCGTTTTTAGAAAGTATTTGAATATTTTTACAAAAACTTTTTATTTTCTTAAATTTGAAAATATTTTTGTAAAAAATCGCGAGATTTTTTCAAAAATATTTTCGCCTGCGGCGCTTTTCGTTTTTCACAAAGTATTTGAATATTTTTTATATTTTTTACAAAAACTTTTTATATTCTTAAATTGTGAAAATATTTTTGTAAAAAATCGCGCGATTTTTTCAAAAATATTTTCGACTGCGGCGCTTTTAGTTTTTCAGAATGTATTTGAATATTTTTATAAAAACTTTTTATCTTCTCAAATTGTGAAAATAATTTTTTTAAAAAACGCGCGATTTTTTTAAAAATATTTTCGCCTGCGGCGCTTTTCTTTTTTCAGAAAGTATTTGAATATTTTTACAAAAACTTTTTATTTTCTTAAATTGTGAAAATATTTTTGTAAAAAATCGCGAGATTATTTCAAAAATATTTTCGCCTGCGGCGCTTTTCGTTTTTCACAAAGTATTTGAATATTTTTTACAAAAACTTTTTATATTCTTAAATTGTGAAAATATTTTTGTAAAAAATCGCGCGATTTTTTCAAAAATATTTTCGACTGCGGCGCTTTTAGTTTTTCAGAATGTATTTGAATATTTTTATAAAAACTTTTTATCTTCTCAAATTGTGAAAATACTTTTTTAAAAAAACGCGCGATTTTTTTAAAAATATTTTCGCCTGCGGCGCTTTTCTTTTTTCAGAAAGTATTTGAATATTTTTACAAAAACTTTTTATTTTCTTAAATTGTAAAAGATTTTTGTAAAAAATCGGGATGCTATACGGCAGATTTTGTTTTGTAAATTCTGACTACATTCGAAAAAATTATTGGTAATATAAATAGGTCTTAGTACAACAGAATCTCCAGTATTCACCATTCCCGTAATAAATATTGTTTATATATATTTTGTTCCCTTTCCGCATACGAAGTAGCGGGCATTTGCTAGTTTTATATAATTCCATACTGGATCAAAATCTAGCAAAATCCTTTACTTTATTATTGTTAAAGAAAGAAATGTTCCAAATGAAATTTCATTAAGGGTCTCTGAATAAAAGAAATCTGTAACCATAGCATATAACATTCTTAGCAGCACTTGTTTTTGATATATATGTTTAGGGCCATATTTCCCAATTTTCATACAGATTGTCGTTGTGATTGGATACTGTAAATATCATATTGATGGTTTTTCGTTGTGAATTCATACAGAAGATGTTGTACGTTCCATTCATAATGCTTTTGAAATATTTGTGGTGCATATATATTTGGAATATAAAAAAATACACATTGGACCTGCCCAAATTGCGTATTTTTAGTACTTTCAACTTAAATTCCGTAGTTTGGATAAGCCGTTAGTTGCTTATATTGTAACTGAAAATAAATTAGAGGTCTACGGCTATAGTCAAGTGAAAATATAGGTGTCATATGGGCTCTCACATGCACAATTTTGTGTGGTCCAGAAAACTACAATGATGGGACTAACTTCTACTTTGACCGAATATTTTACCAACATGCTTTATTTGCACATCAAGAGACGAATCTTTGTTAAACTAAATAAAATTAGCGTCAATCGAAATTAAAATTATCTCAAATCAGTGTTATTTAAATGTTTTTAAGATCATATATGAAATAAATAATACAATGAAACTTTTTATATTTTTTTAAATGTAAAACATTAAAAAGGTAGGTATACAATTTTTATTCCAACCATTTCGCATTGCAACAATAAATATTGTTACTTCTGACCAAAACTATTGTGAATTACAAAAATAAATATTGTTACTTCTGACCGAAACTATTGTAAGTTCTAACAATATTTATTGTCCGTTTTGACTAAAACTATTGTGAATTGCAAAAATAAATATTGTTACTTCTGACCGAAACTATTGTAAGTTCTAACAATATTTATTGTCCATTTTGACCAAAACTATTGTGAATTGCAACAAAAAATATTGTTACTTCTGACCAAAAATATTGTAAGTTATAACAATATTTATTGTCTATTTTGACCAAAACTATTGTGAACTGCAACAATAAATATTGTTAATTCTGACCAAAATAATTGTAAGTTCTAACAATATTTATAGTCCATTTGGACCAAAACTATTGTGAATTGCAACAACACAAATTGTTACCTCTAACCAAAACTATCGTGTCAAAGTGACAATACATATTTATATTTAGAACACATAATATAGTCCAGTGTGACAATAACGATTGTTGGATTGACAATACTACATAAGGAATCCAACAATATGTTAACAATATATATTTTGCTCTTGGAATATTGTTGGATCAAACATATTTTTTTCTCTGCGTGTATAAACCGATCGTCACGAAATTTGGTATGGAGGTCGGTTTCACATCAGAATAGATCGCTATTTAATTGGTGATGATCGTGAAATATGTAGCGGGTGAAACATAATTTTTATCCGATTTTGTAGCTGCTCTGTAGGTCGCAAAAATGGTCCGATAGCCTCGAAATTTTAACTAAGGTAAGAGTGGTGCCGTGACATAACTCCCAACGGACATAACTCCCAAAACGATTTTGGGAGTTATGTCCGCAAACCAAGGCGGGAGCTATGTCCGACCCCCCTTAGCGGACATAAGTCCCAATGGGAGTTATGTCCGTTTTTAAAATTTAAGTGATTTTTATTTAAATACAATTTCTATTTCAAATGTATAAGAACAAAATTAAAAATTAACTCTATGTTTATATGCATTTTTCATTTCATAAAAAATGTATAATTGATTTAAAATTTTTAAAAAAATGAAGTACAAAATAAGTAGTAGCCATCTCAAATCGAACTATATTCAAAATTTGCCTTTAAACCTATTTTAAACGAAAAATGCTGCCTACAGGAAAATAAAAAGTTTTTGTTAAAATTCACAAATACTTTCTGGAAAAAATCGCACGATGTTTTACAAAAAATATTTTCACAATTTAAGAAGATAAAAAGTTTTTGTAAAAATATTCAAATACTTTCTGAAAAACGAAAAGAACCCCAGGCGAAAATATTTTTGAAAAAAAATCGCGCGATTTTTTACAAAAATCTTTTACAATTTAAGAAAATAAAAAGTTTTTGTAAAAATATTCAAATACTTTCTGAAAAAAGAAAAGCGCCGCAGGCGAAAATATTTTTAAAAAAATCGCGCGTTTTTTTAAAAAAGTATTTTCACAATTTGAGAAGATAAAAAGTTTTTATAAAAATATTCAAAATCGCGCGATTTTTTCAAAAATATTTTCGACTGCGGCGCTTTTAGTTTTTCAGAATGTATTTGAATATTTTTATAAAAACTTTTTATCTTCTCAAATTGTGAAAATACTTTTTTAAAAAAACGCGCGATTTTTTTAAAAATATTTTCGCCTGCGGCGCTTTTCTTTTTTCAGAAAGTATTTGAATATTTTTACAAAAACTTTTTATTTTCTTAAATTTGAAAATATTTTTGTAAAAAATCGCGAGATTTTTTCAAAAATATTTTCGCCTGCGGCGCTTTTCGTTTTTCACAAAGTATTTGAATATTTTTTATATTTTTTACAAAAACTTTTTATATTCTTAAATTGTGAAAATATTTTTGTAAAAAATCGCGCGATTTTTTCAAAAATATTTTCGACTGCGGCGCTTTTAGTTTTTCAGAATGTATTTGAATATTTTTATAAAAACTTTTTATCTTCTCAAATTGTGAAAATACTTTTTTAAAAAAACGCGCGATTTTTTTAAAAATATTTTCGCCTGCGGCGCTTTTCTTTTTTCAGAAAGTATTTGAATATTTTTACAAAAACTTTTTATTTTCTTAAATTGTAAAAGATTTTTGTAAAAAATCGCGCGATTTTTTTCAAAAATATTTTCGCCTGGGGTTCTTTTCGTTTTTCAGAAAGTATTTGAATATTTTTACAAAAACTTTTTATCTTCTTAAATTGTGAAAATATTTTTTGTAAAACATCGTGCGATTTTTTCCAGAAAGTATTTGTGAATTTTAACAAAAACTTTTTATTTTCCTGTAGGCAGCATTTTTCGTTTAAAATAGGTTTAAAGGCAAATTTTGAATATAGTTCGATTTGAGATGGCTACTACTTATTTTGTACTTCATTTTCTTAAAAATTTTAAATCAATTATACATTTTTTATGAAATGAAAAATGCATATAAACATAGAGTTAATTTTTAATTTTGTTCTTATACATTTGAAATAGAAATTGTATTTAAATAAAAATCACTTAAATTTTAAAAACGGACATAACTCCCATTGGGACTTATGTCCGCTAAGGGGGGTCGGACATAGCTCCCGCCTTGGTTTGCGGACATAACTCCCAAAATCGTTTTGGGAGTTATGTCCGTTGGGAGTTATGTCACGGCACCACTCTTACCTTAGTTAAAATTTCGAGACTATCGGACCATTTTTGCGACCTACAGAGCAGCTACAAAATCGGATAAAAATTATGTTTCACCCGCTACATATTTCACGATCATCACCAATTAAATAGCGATCTATTCTGATGTGAAACCGACCTCCATACCAAATTTCGTGACGATCGGTTTATACACGCAGAGAAAAAAATATGTTTGATCCAACAATATTCCAAGAGCAAAATATATATTGTTAACATATTGTTGGATTCCTTATGTAGTATTGTCAATCCAACAATCGTTATTGTCACACTGGACTATATTATGTGTTCTAAATATAAATATGTATTGTCACTTTGACACGATAGTTACGATAGTTTTGGTTAGAGGTAACAATTTATGTTGTTGCAATTCACAATAGTTTTGGTCCAAATGGACTATAAATATTGTTAGAACTTACAATTATTTTGGTCAGAATTAACAATATTTATTGTTGCAGTTCACAATAGTTTTGGTCAAAATAGACAATAAATATTGTTATAACTTACAATATTTTTGGTCAGAAGTAACAATATTTTTTGTTGCAATTCACAATAGTTTTGGTCAAAATGGACAATAAATATTGTTAGAACTTACAATAGTTTCGGTCAGAAGTAACAATATTTATTTTTGCAATTCACAATAGTTTTAGTCAAAACGGACAATAAATATTGTTAGAACTTACAATAGTTTCGGTCAGAAGTAACAATATTTATTTTTGTAATTCACAATAGTTTTGGTCAGAAGTAACAATATTTATTGTTGCAATGCGAAATGGTTGGAATAAAAATTGTATACCTACCTTTTTAATGTTTTACATTTAAAAAAATATAAAAAGTTTCATTGTATTATTTATTTCATATATGATCTTAAAAACATTTAAATAACACTGATTTGAGATAATTTTAATTTCGATTGACGCTAATTTTATTTAGTTTAACAAAGATTCGTCTCTTGATGTGCAAATAAAGCATGTTGGTAAAATATTTCTTGTGATTTATTCGGTCAGGAAAATTGTGAATCCCAGTCGTTAGTAGAATTTGAAGCTAAATTAAAAAAGAAAAAATGTTAGAAATAACGCTTAGTAAAAGTACAAGCCGTTGGTTGCTTATATTATAACTGAAAATAAATTAGAGGTCTACGGCTATGGTCAAATGAAAATATAGGTGTCATATGGGCTCTCACATGCACAATTTGGTGTGGTCCAAAAAATTACAATGATGGGACCATGGTGTAAGAAAGAATGTGATACAATAATAGCAACCTATGTCTTCATTTGCTGTCAAAACATATTTTTAATCAAAAATAAATAACAAATATTTCGCTTCTATAAAAAATATCTGTGTACAACATCTTTGTTTAAGCTTCGCGAATAATATTTTAACGTTTTCTTCTAACTTTTGTGGATATTTTGCGCAAACAAAATTTGACAGCAAATGAAGACTACAACATAACGTCAACTATTGGATCACCTTGTTAAATTCGCCTTGGATGGGACTAACTCCTACTTTGGTGGCATTTACGGAATTAACACTAGCATTTGACATAAACAGCTGTATCATGAATGACCATAAAGAACCCAGTTACGATATAGTCATTTATGTCAATTTCTAAGGTTTATTCCGTAAAAGCCACCAAAGTAGAAGTTAGTCCCATCATTGTAGTTTTCTGGACCACACAAAATTGTGCATGTGAGAGCCCATATGACACCTATATTTTCACTTGACTATAGCCGTAGACCTCTAATTTATTTTCAGTTACAATATAAGCAACTAACGGCTTATCCAAACTACGGAATTTAAGTTGAAAGTACTAAAAATACGCAATTTGGGCAGGTCCAATGTGTATTTTTTTATATTCCAAATATATATGCACCACAAATATTTCAAAAGCATTATGAATGGAACGTACAACATCTTCTGTATGAATTCACAACGAAAAACCATCAATATGATATTTACAGTATCCAATCACAACGACAATCTGTATGAAAATTGGGAAATATGGCCCTAAACATATATATCAAAAACAAGTGCTGCTAAGAATGTTATATGCTATGGTTACAGATTTCTTTTATTCAGAGACCCATAATGAAATTTCATTTGGAACATTTCTTTCTTTAACAATAATAAAGTAAAGGATTTTGCTAGATTTTGATCCAGTATGGAATTATATAAAACTAGCAAATGCCCGCTACTTCGTATGCGGAAAGGGAACAAAATATATATAAACAATATTTATTACGGGAATGGTGAATACTGGAGATTCTGTTGTACTAAGACCTATTTATATTACCAATAATTTTTTCGAATGTAGTCAGAATTTACAAAACAAAATCTGCCGTATAGCATCCCTACACAACTACCATATTTTTATTTCGAATTTCCAAAACTACGTATCATATTGCAGATTTCAGATTTGACTCCTGGTATTAACCCTTCACTAACACAGCATTCCCTTCCAGTACGAATTTCCAAACACATAGCTTTATCTCACCCCTTCACAACAACAATCACGCACATATACAATGCAAGGTTCTAGCTTTAGGGGTTTCGCCCAGAACCCGAATAGGTCCGTTAAATTTTCGGCATTCAAAATGGCCATAAAAATCCACGTTTTCGTATATCCCCATATAACGGTACCCCTCGACTTAGTGTATTTTAAAAGAAGAACAAATCTATATTGTCCAATTTTCTTTAAATTTGGACCTTGTATACTCAGAGGATATAAAAGTTTAATTTGAAAAATGTCCATCTCAATCCACGTTTATTAGAAGAGATATTTTGAACATTTACAGAATTTTGAAGATCTTCTGCACATCTTCCAACCGAAATTCGGAATTTGTGGCATGAAAAGTTAGAAAAACTTTTTTACAAAAAATTGTATCAGGGGAGAAATAACTTCTAGTTAACAAAATTGTCGCTTTGGACCAAGTTTTCAAATTAACATACCAAAGCGGTCAGAACAAAAAACAGTTTTTGAAAAGATACTTCACGTTTGACTACTTAATTTCAGTACATTATTTAGAAACGCTTGGCGTTAACATCAAATCAATGGAACAATATTCAGTACAATTTTTCAAACTCAGAAATTTGTCTCAAATTTTAGAGTGATTTTCATAACAAAAAATTTTCCATTTCGCATTTTTTGTACAAATAGGGTATTAAATTATATAATCCTAGCATTGTTCCTACACAATACCAAAATGGGTTTGGTACCAACATGTTACCCAACTTTTCGTATACGTAGATAAACGTTTCAAAAATTACTTCCTTATATTCAACAATATCCTAACCCCAATTCACTTTTTCAGCTTTACCTGTTCTCCTGAAACCCATTATAGTACCATTTAGTACTTTACTTTACTTTACGAATTTTCAAAACCTCCTCCCTACCTCCACTCTAAACACCAATTGCTAATCTAATACTGAAAAGGTACCAAATTTTGTACCATTTAGCACTTTTCGTACACGATTTTCCAAAATGTACTTTCATATCTCAGCTCTATCCGTTCACCTAAATCCAATTTATAGCCAATGTAGTTCCATTTATCATTTTTCCATATGTACGAATTTCCAATACTACCTCAATCATACACTCCAACAGTAATCTGTTCACGCAAATACAAATTATAGCGAACTCCGTACCATGCAGTACTGCTTTGTGTACATTAGTATGCTTTTCCAAAACTTCCTCCATATCTCAATTCTATATTCCAACAGTAATCTTAATTAGAAATTTCAGGATTCCAGCTCTTCAAATCCAAATCATACTAAACTCACTACCACATAGGACTTTTCGACCTTTGGTACATCTTTATTACTCTTCATCAGTGACCCCCATTCCAAATTTCAGGATTCCGGCCCTATTCGTAGACCCATATCCAAATTGTACTATATTTAGAACTATTTAGTACTTTTCGTATACTTTTAATTCGAAATTCCAAAAATCTCTCTTTTTTACTCTCCATCAGTGATCTTCATTCCAAATTTCAGGATTCTAGCTCTATTCGTTCACCCAAACCCAAATTGTACTAAATTAAGTACCATTTATTACTTTTCGTACATTTATAGTTCGAATTCCAAAAACCTTTGATTTTTACTCTTCATCAGTGATTCTCATTCCAACTTTCAGGATTCCAGCTCTATCCGTTCACCCAAATCCAAATTGTACTAAACATAGTACCATTTAGTACTTTTCGTGCACTTATAGTTCGAATTTCAAAAACCTTTCTTTGTTACTCTCCACCAGTGACCCTAATTTCAAATTTCAGGATTCCAGCTCTATCCGTTCACCAAAATCCAAATTGTACTAAATTTGGTACCATTTAGTACCCTTATACATAGTTCGAATTTACAAAAACCTTTCAGTGTTGCTCTTCATCAGTTACCCTCATTCCAAATGTCTGTATTCCAGCTCAATCTGTTCACCCAACTCAAAATTGTACTAAATTTAGTACCATTTAGTACTTTTCGTACCCTTATAGTTCGAATTTCCAAAAACCTTTCATTGTTACTCTTCATCAGTGACCCTCATTCCAAATGTTTGTATTCCAGCTCTATCCGTTCACCCAAATCCAAATTGTACTATATTTAGTACTTTTCGTATACTTTAAATTCGAATTTCCAAAAACCTTTCATTTTTACTCTTCATCAGTGATCGTCATTCCAAATTTCAGGATTCCAGCTCTATGCGTTCACCCAATTCCAAATTGTACTAAATTTAGTAGCATTTTGTACTTTTCGTACCTCTATAGTTCGAATTTCCAAAAACCTTTCTTTGTTACTCTCCAAAATTGACGCTAATTTCAAATTTCAGGATTCCACCTCAATCCGTTCACCCAAATCAAAATTGTACTAAATTTAGTACCATTTAGTACTTTTCGTACCCTGATAGTTCGAATTTCCAAAAACTTTTCATTGTTAGTCTTCATCAGTGACCCTCATTCCAAACGTTTGTTTTCCAGCTCTATCCGTTCACCAAAATACAAATTGTACTATTTTTAGTATTTTTCCTATACTTTTAATTCGAATTTCCAAAAACCTTTCTTTTTTACTCTCCATCAGTGACCTTAATTCCAAATTGCGGGATTCCTATTCGTTCACCCAAAGCCAAATTGTACTAAATTTAGTACCATTTATTACTTTTCGTACACTAATAGTTCTAATTTCAAAAACCTCCCATTTTTATTCTTCATCAGTGATCGTCATTCCAAATTTCAGGATTTCAACTCTATCCGTTCACCCAAATCAAAATTGTACTAAATTTAGTACCATTTAGAACTTTTCGTGCACTTATAGTTCGAATTTCCAAAAACCTTTCTTTGTACTCTCCACCAGTGACCCTAATATCAAATTTCAGGATTCCAGCTCTATCCGTTCACCCAAATCCAAATTGTACAAAATTTAGTACCATTTCGTACCCATATAGTTCGAATTTACAAAAACCTTTCATTGTTACTCTTCATCAGTGACCCTCATTCCAAATGTCTGTATTCCAGCTCAATCCGTTCACCCAAATCAAAATTGTACGAAATTTAGTACTTTTCGTACCTCTATAGTTCGAATTTCTAAAAACCTTTCTTTGTTACTCTCCAAAATTCACTCTAATTTCAAATTTCAGGATTCCAGCTCTATCCGTTCACACAAATCCAAATTGTACTAAATTTAGTACCATTTAGTACTTTTCGTACCCTTGTAGTTCGAATTTCCAAAAACCCTTTGGTACATCTTTCTAACTTTCTATCAGTGACCCTCGTTCCAAATTTTAGAATTCTTGCTCTTCCCGTTTGCCTAATACGAAGGGTACCATATTTAGTACCTTTTAGTACTTTTCGTACACTACTAGGTCGAATTTTAAAAAACCCAGCCTTATCTCACCCCTACACACCAACAGCAACCTACACCCAAAATTTCAACTTTCTAGCTTCAGCGGTTTCGTTTGGGCTTTGATGAATCAGTCAGTCAGTCAGTGAATACCTCACCTCACTGCTCTTTTATATATATAGATTAACAATCCAAAATTAAAACATGTAATTTCATCCTAATATATATAAATTTGTAATCTAATTTTTTAAGGAAATAGTATACATAGATATATAGTTTATTTTGAAACTCATAGTGAAATTTTGTGAAGAATTTTTCATCCTTTGACACTTTTCACCTATAACCAAGTTTCATATTGCTTCCATGTACCAACTCGAAAAAAGAAGGAAAAATTTTTCATCAAAAAAATTGGGAAATATTGTTTTTTCAGCAAAATTGATACTGATATTTTCATGCTATAAAATGTAAATAGAAATTTTATTTCTTTGGTGACCCATAGTGAAATTTGACGAAGAATATTTTTGTCTCTGACATCATCTCTCTAAAATTATGTTTTGTGGGACAATTTTGAATAAACTCAGATGAAGTCCGACTTTAACCCTAAAACGTGTTTTTCATTTTTAGAGATTCCTGGCGATTAGACAAGAGTTACAGATTTGGTGTATTCTGAGACCTATAGTAAAATTTTATGGCGAACAATTTTGTAGAATATTTGGATTTGATACAATCACATTTTTAAGGAGTTTTTGAAGGTTTTTTGAAAAAAGGACAAAAAAGACCCCTTTGATGAACCGCATGAGGGTTAAAATTTTTAACAAAAATATTGCCCACATACTCGTCTGTAAAGTTGCCAAAGACACTATATACCTAAAATGGAAGGATTCAAAGATATCTTAACTCGAATATTTCGAAAAAATTAAAAATGGGCGGAACTTGCCCCGCCTATTTTAGTTACTTTCCGACGTAAACTTTTAAAACGCCGATACACGTGTCTCATATTTTTAGCTCTACTTTCATAATCTACTCGATTTTTCCCATCATTTTGAAAAAAATTGAATTTTGTTGCACAGTGTTATTTATTCTGTTAAAAGACAATATTTCGATATTATTTGACTGACATATAAAAATATTCAACAAATTATTGCAATTTACCCCAAAACATTGGCCAATTAGTAGTTGACTGCGTAGTTTCCGTAAGGGCGACCTTTAAAAAAGAAGCACACTACAATTTCTCAGTCTATACATTCATTAGTCTATGATAAATGTCTTTTATAGGAACTAGAGATGGGCGCGTGCCTAAAAAAATTAGGCACGAACATGCACGAACACGGACCAAAATTTTTATGCACATTCACGCACAAACACGGCGTTTTTCGAGAAGGCACGAACACGCACACTCACGCACGAAATTACAAAAAAAAAGAGAAATCGATATACAGTGGGACAGCTAATTAGGGACAATAAATTCAGTTTAATAGATACTCGATTCCATTTAAAAATGTGTAGATTTTGATGAAATAAATTTTGCATATAAAGGTATTGCTAGAAGCACTATCGAGTGATGTCAAAACGTACTGAAATTAACCAGATATGGGGGAAGTATAACCTACTTTTCTAAATATGGTCCATATTAGACTGGCCAGCTAATTAGGGACATTAGTAGTAAAATTCACTTTAAGGTTAATTGGTGTACATTTTATACAAGTATAGCTCGTATTGGTTAGTTTATAGTGTATTCCACTGATTTCATGATTTACCCCCGCCGAAAGTCCTTTAGGGGCCGAAGTATTACTATAATCCCTAATAATGTGCTTTAAGCCTTATTTTCCGCTAAGCCTTATTTTCCGTTATAATGACATTTTATAACAAAAACTATGATTTTAGTAACCCCAAACATCATTCCGAACCATACACTACAATTACCGCCCCATACTGGGTGTACAATTATCCTTGAATTACCTTTTTTAAGGGGTCATTGTTAAAATTTGATTTTAAAGATGAAATTGGACCAATATTAAAGAAGTTATGAGTATTTCTTTGCATATAGTTTTCATAGAATTCGACCTTTTCAATTCGCGAAAACCCAGGAGCCGTTGGTCGAAAAAAGTCAGAAAATAAACTGAAATGTTTTGTTGATGATCAGAATCACCACAGCAAAAAATAAAGAAAATAAAAAACCTCTTATTGAAAAATTGTCCAATTTCACTCAGAAATCCCCATATGTACTTCTAATTTTTCTAATCTTATTTAATTTCTATTCTTATTTAAAAACATTATTTTGTCCAAGTTAGAACTCAAAAGTCTAGTACGTCTTTCATTGTGAATATTTCCATATGTGGAAAAATCTCCCGCTCGTTGCTGACCTGACGGGTATAGCCAAAAATTTCCTGGCTAATTGTTTTAAATATTTTAGATTAGACTCTTTCCAAAAGAGTAAAACATCAGTCTGGCTTGATACGGCACTCGATAATATGTACAAATTTCTGTATCAATTGGAGACTTTTTCATTTTTCGTCTTTTTGCCATTTTGATACAAAAACTCTGAAAATTATTGTAAATGTAGCATTGTAATTTCCTGCTCATCATTAGAAAACTATATATTCTCATTTTGTATATCAAGTAACATTGCTTTTACGTTAGCTAATAAAAAATTCATCACCTTAGACGGCGGAAATAAAAATGTCCCTATAAGATGTGCCATTTTTGGTACAAATCGTTTAAGAAATGATTGTTTAGTTTTAGCTTTAAAATCTTTCATGAATTGAGTCAATGGTATCAATTGAGCAGACTTTCAAAAGTTTTTTTTACCAAAGGGCAAAGATGTGCATAGTAGGGTACTTTTCCGAGCTTAATTTTTCGTTACACTCTTTCAATATTTTATGAAAACCCAATAGAGGTCCTAGCAACCTTAAAGCAGATATACGATCCAACTCATTCTTTTGTAGGAAAATACTCTTAATCTCATTATGGACTTGGTATATGCTCTCAAGCAACGTGTTTAGCTCCGAGTGTTTAAAATATCTTACAAGGTTTTTTGGGCAGTCAATCAGTTTTCCCAATTCGGGAAGAAGATGTTTTTCAATAACATCATCCATAACAGATAATACAGTCAGATAAACATCCGATTTGCAATGAGAGTATATTGCGTTAACCCTCTGGGTAGTTTTTGTGTTTGCTTCTCTCATGAACAAAACAAATTGCATACAAACACAATCTGTTTTACTCATACTCTGCCTCTCCATAACAAAACGGCGATAAGTACCACACTACAAAAACGAAGCAAATAATTTTAGGCATTTTTTGGTCGGTTTTATATTCTTGTTCGATTTTCGTGTTTTATATCTCTTGCACGACTTCTAAAGGGAGACCAAAAATTTAGCACGATCGTGTCACATAGTGCAGGTCGTGTTTAGTCGTGTCGTGCAAAATCGTGTCGAACAAAAAAACACGATCACGCACGGCCAAAAATTTATTCCGGCACGAAACGCACAAACACGGCGTTTTTCGAGAAGGCACGAACACGCACTACTCACGGCACGACACGCGTCCGCCTCTAATAGGAACAGAACTGGGATACATTGGTGTTCTAAATATATCTAAAATTATACTTTATTATACAGCTAATTTTAAAGACGATTATTTTTCCATATTTAGATAAAGCACCATTAAAACGTAACTTCAAAATTCCCGGACCGGGAAGAAATAAATTTTGCCGGAAATCCTAAAAACATTTGCCGATGATATTAAGTTATTCTCAAAGATATCTAATCTGCGAGATGTTGAACTTTTGCAGGCTGATACAAAAAATTTAATTTCCTGGTGTGAAATTAAATAAACTGAATTTCAATTGTTCCAAATGTGTTCTTCTTCCCTTCTGAAGAATAACAAAATTTATTGACAGTCGTTATTACTTTGGTACTCAAATGCTTTTAAAAGTAAGCACTAAAGTTGATTTAGGTGTAGTTTTGATACCGAGCTTTCTTTTAAATTTTATATTGATTACATTTTACCTAGTGCGTACAAAGCTCTAGCTTTTATTAAACGTAATTGTAAGGAATTCACGGATCCCTATACTCGCAAACTATTGTATACAACATTTGTTAGATCACAACTGGATTACGCATCTATTATATGGAATCCTTATTATTAATATTCCATAAATTTTTCTAATCCTTTGCCTTCATATGAAGGAAGGTGTAATTTAATTCATTTAGATTCATTAAGTGTTCGTAGGTCCAAAACATCTATTATCTTTCTCTATAAACTAGTTTGTGGGATTATTGATTGCCCTGATTTACTTAGCTTAATTGGATTCAGAGCACCAACAAGATCTCTTATATATATTGTATATTTTAATATTTCAAGCCATAGAACCAATTATGGATTTAACGAACCAATTGTCAGAGGATTAAGAAATTTAATACTGTAAATATACATGTTAATATTGCTTTTACATACCCCATTGATAAATTTAAAGAAGTATTGGATTTATATTTTTCTAATAATATAAGCTAGTCTGTAAGGATTGTAATTTCCATAAACTGAAATAAATAAATAAAAAATTGTTATTCATGTACACTTCATTGATTTCGCCATTATGTAACGGGCACCCCTAAAGTAATTTTGGTGTAATGACGTGCATTCTGTAATAAGTTTCATTCTATAACGAGATTGGTATGACAAATTGGAATTGACACAAAAATAAGTACAACGAGTAAAAAAATGTCGTGTCGAATGTCAAAATTTTTTTGAAGAAAAGTTTTCTGACGACTATAACCATAAAACTTCAAATACCTGGTACCGTTATATTGGTGCTATTCAAAAACGTTTTTGCTGGATAAGTTGTTTGATCACTTTTGACCCTAAATGCCAAGTTACATCCAATTTGGTCTAAAAATATCGATTATATGGCGGCTATACCAAAATGTGGGACGATATAGGAAATGTTCGAATTCGAAATGCCTGCAAACAAAAGGAGCATCTGTGCACTTTGTTCCAGCTTTTTTAATTGAAAATATAATTTAGAAATCCATAAACATCCCAAAAGGGACAAGGAAGACGGCACTCATATCCCCGATCCATAATAGCCTTGTTCCTTTACGTGAAAAATCTTCAAGTTTTACCACCTTTGACTTGAAAAGTGTTCCTTTACTTCATGTAAGCATATTGATATTAGAGCAGTTCATAATTTTACTACTTTTTTCAGTTTTACCATTTTTTAAAGTAAAGGAACAGGTCAAGTACCTGAATGTTGGCGACAGTGTAATGTTGGAGACAATTCCTGAGTAATTTACCCATGTAACATTTCTCAAAACTTTTTATACACTCAGCATTTATGCTAACGATATATACACTTTCATACGGACAAAATATGCCTCATCGAAATAATGGTATGTTTGGACGAAATCCGTTTCAGACAATTTGGAGTTGATTTAGCGATGTCCGTTCGTGTGTCTGTCTGGATGGAGCGCACGATAACTCTCGAACGGGTCAACCAATTCGGTCCAAAATTTGGTTTTCGTAATATATTATCCACATCGTGAAATATCTGCCAGACTTAAATGAGGTTCCAATACTAACTCAATCGGTCCACTCCTTCGGGTACCTCCCACACAAAATTTCGGAATAGTTCAGTTTAGGACCTTCTCTCTAATCGCTTTGATTTTTGTTGCAGCAACTTGTATTCACTGCCCCCCATACGACAGTACAAATTTCATCAGAGCCAAGTCCATACTTTCTGAGAAAATAGCATGAAAGTTGCAAAAAAAACCCTTAGGACACCGTGTGTAGTGATTGGAGCGCAAGATAACTCTCGAACGGATCTGCTGATTCGGTCCAAAATTTGACCTTCTTAATATTTTGTCCAAACTTAGTTTAAGTCCGAAAATAAGCCATATCGATCCACTCCTTCAGGTACCTCCCACACAAAAGTTCAAAAATATTCGGAAAAATTGTGCGCACGATAACTCTTGAAGGCAGTGACCGATTTGGTCCATACTTTAGACACCCTAATATATCTGCCAGATATAGATCAGATTTGAATTTTGACTATATTTGTCCTCCTTCGGGTACCTCCCACACAACATTTCGGATAAGTTCATTTTAAGACCTGCTCTCGAATCATTTGATTTTTGTTGAAGCAACGCATTCGCTGCCTTCATTGCGACGGTAAAAGTTTTTTTCATCGGCAAGTCCATACTTCTTGAGTAAATAGCCCGAAATTTGTAAAAAACCCTATGGCACCATATGCTGGAGAGCACAATAACTCTCGAACTGATCAACCGATTCGGTCAAAAATTTGGCCTATGTCATATTTTGTCTAAACTTAATTTTAGTTCGAAAATGGGCAATACCGGTCCACACCTTCCGGTACTTTCCCCCGTATTTAAAAAATGTCACTAAAATGGTATGTACGATATCTCTTAAACGGGCAACAAATTGTGTCCGAACTTTGGATCTCCTAATATTTTGTCCGAATTTATTTTAACTTCTAAAATAGCCCATATCGGTCCTCTCCTTAGGGTACCTCCCCCCATAAGTTCAACATTTGTGTCTAAGTGCAGTTTAGGGTCTGTTCGAAGATCTTTTGGAAATGTATACCGATGCTGTTCGTTGTGGTCCTGTTTAGGGCGATATTATGTTTCCCGTGGACAAGTCCATGCTTCCTGGCATACTGATGACCCACTGTAATGACTAGTGGGCGCGATATCTATCGAAAAGTTATGACTCCGAAAATAAGATCCACTTTCATAATGGACTATGTCGTTCCATTTCTTCAATTGCCTCCTCCGCAATAATTTTGAACTTTAATCCTTATGCAAATTTTTGTCGGCAAGTTCAAAAGGTTCACAAAATTCTGAAAAGATCCTAAATACATTCAATTTGTCCGTAGATGAAAGTTTCAATTCACATAGGCTGAGGGTATGTCTCTGTCGGTAAATCCGATTGATACTTTTTTACTTGTTAGTTTTTGTTTTGCTATTTTTCATCAAAATATGAGTGTTTTGGATTTTTATATCTTTCTTTATATTAAAATTGATCATTTTTAATATACAGAAAGATATAAACCCCAATAAATAAACTATAAAAATACAAAATTGTAAACAAAATTAAAATTTAAACTTTTTTAAAATTTGATGTTGCATTATGGTTATGACTTTTTGACCTTTTTCTCAAACCATAGTAATGGGGGCTGCAAATACAAGTGGTTACAACAAAAATCAAAGCGATTCGAGAGCAGGTCTTAAACTGAACTTATCCGAAATTTTATGTGGGAGGTACCCGAAGGAGTGGACCAATAAAGTACATATTTGAACCTCATCTATGACTGGTAGAAATTTCACAATGTGTAAAGTATGGACCAAATCGGTTACTTCCTTCAAGAGTTACCGTGCGCACAATTTTTCCGAACATTTTTGAACTTTTGTGGGGGGAGGTACTTGAAGAAGTGGACCGATATGGTTCATCTTCGAACTTAAACTAAGTTTGGACTATTACCAAGGCCAATTTTGGACCAAATCGGTTCATCCGTTCAAGAGTTATCGTGCGCCAGCCAGACAGACAGACGGACGGACATTACTAAATGGACTCCAAATTGTCTGAAACGGTCTAAAACCATTATTTCGATGAGGCACATTTTGTTATGAAAGTGTGTATACCCTCGTTAGGATAAATGCTTAGGGTAAATTAGTTAGAAACAAACGTTTATGTCATTTTCGTCGTTTGCCCCTATGTCCATAATCTCAGGTGGCATGAACTTACTTCAGAAAAAAATGTGCAATACTTCGAACCTGATCTATGCCTGTTAGAAATATTACGATGTGCAAGCACCCGTTTTGTGAAAATTTTTGAACTTTGTTAGGGTACTTGAAGATAAGGAATGTGTAAAATATTACGAGACACTAAATTTTGGTCAATCGGTTGATCCGTTTGAGCAAGCCGGACAGACAGATGGACGGACAGGGTTACATCGACTCCAAATTGTCGGAAATTATACCCTTCACCATGACATATTTTGAACTAATATGGAATTATTAGTTTCCTTTAAAGTCCACAATTTAAGGTGGAGAAGTTTGTTGAACACTGGGAACCCCTAATGCCAAGTTATAGCTACTTCGGAGAATTTTTAGACCGATGGGAACCCAAAGAGCGAAGCCGATCGGCTCCATACAAAAACATAGGCTAAAAGGTGCTCGACTATTTTGTCATTAAGGTTGAATAAGTTATGACTTAACCACAACGCCATAAGGCCATATCAATCAACTGATAGAACCAGACCTATGGAAATCAATGTATTCGATTAGTAGTGACAAAACATAATGCCATTACCATAAGAACCAAATGGTTTTTGGTTTTCTATGATTATGCCGTCATAGACTAATGAATCGTATAGACAGACATAGATTTGCTCTCAGCATTTATCTTCGAATTTTCGAAAATTTGTAGATGGCGTTAGTAGTTTTATTTATAGTTACTATAGATTTTAAACTATTTATTCTGATAAAAGACAACATGTGAATAATCTTTGGACAGATCTACATCCTCATATAAACAAATTCAACAAAATATTGCAATTTACCCCAAAACATTGTGCAATTGAGTGAAAAGATTAAGCAGTTTACGTAAGGGTGACACCTACAAAAAAGAAGCACACTACAATCTCTTTGTCTATACTATTCATTAGTTTATGATGGCGTTATGGGCTGTGTCATGACTAATTCTACCTTTAGTCTCTCTGAGAGAGTCTTTGCTAAACAACGGCAGACGAGAAAACAGAGAGCGTATGTTCTTGTTGTACAACCAATAGTGTATATGTGCGAGCATAGCTGATTTAGAGGAAGAAGTGTAAATTTGTTTACCGCTGTGCGAATACTATCAGCTTCAAGTCGGCGCGCAACCATCGCCGATTTGTTTGGACAGATCTACGCCGCAGCAGCTTTCAACGGCTACATCGACTTAGTCATAATTTTAAGATATTGTTACGAATGTAACTGACAGGTTTAAGTTAGTTTAGTTGAATAATAAATCGATTATTTTTAAACTGACTATAAACTGGTTGAAAAGTCATCTAGAGATCAACCACTTTGAACAGAAAAAATGTCGACAATTGTCCATTTCTGCACTACTTTTCAACTAACTTTAAACTGGTTGAAAAGTCATCTAGAGATCAACCACTTTGAAAACAACCCTGTCGGACTTTTATCAACCAGTTGATAAAATGTTTGATAATAAATCGATTATTTTTAAACTGAAATAAACTGGTTAAAAAGTCATCCAGAGATCAACAGAAAAAAATTTCGACAATTGTCCATTTCTGCACTACTTTTCAACTAACTTTAAACTGGTTGAAAATTCAACCAGAGATCAACCACTTTGAAAAAAAGATCATGTACCTTCTACAAAGTATTTGTGCATGCCGAAAATATAAGGCGAAAATGTTTAAATAATTCACATTTGCTTTTTCTTAATAACTTTTATATAAATGCAGCATCCAATAATAGAAGCCAGTGTTGATGGACATATTCGTACATATTATTCATATTGTTCTGATATAAAAAAGGAACACGGAGGAATTATACAAATTTGCCCTCTTCTTCTCTCTAACAAAACATAACAGAGAGAGAAAGAGGGAGAGAATATAAAAAGTCAAAGTCATAAAAACACACAAAAACAAAAATTATTTTTTCAAATTTTCATTTAAACTGACTACAAATAGACTAAAAAACGTTAGTTTATAATCACTTGAAAAGTCATCTAGCGATGGATAATAATGACACTTAGGCGCTCATCGCCTTGTAAAAGTAGTCAGGCATAAGGGAAAATAATCGATAAAAAGACTGTTATGTTTACTTTATTGTAAGCTAGCTAGCTTTATTGCTAGTTTTAAGTTAACGTTAAATCAGTTTCAGTCCCTACTGGGTAGTGCAAGTGTGCATATGTGTATTTGTTGCACAGTTGGTTTGAATACCGCGTCTTCTAGTCTATAGACTTCAATTCCATTGAGTACTTGCCGAAAAAAATCGGCAGAAAGTTAAATAGAGGCATATTCTATGCCAAAATTACACGAAGGCGGTACCACGGGTCCTATGGGGGAAATATCACCGGATTACACCAAACTTTATTTTGACGCGTCAACTTTTGCGTTATATTGGTAATCTTCATTTATTCCCTAATGAAACGTTGAAAGGGTCCAATATTTTCTGGATTTTAATTCACCACTAAATACTTAAAAAAGTTACATTTATATGTTATACGTATAATATCTCTATATGTCGGTGTAATAATGCAATCCAGAAAATGTTCAGAGGTGGAAACTTTATTTTGACGCTCACTGTACATCGGCTTTGCTCTCTGTGGAACCCCAAATGCCATGTTACAACCAATTTGGGCCGACCAAAACATGGAGCTATGTTAGCAAATCTTTTATTAACAAATTTAGTTAAAATCCTTACAATGACTAAAATTGGGATGTACCGTGATATAGGGGCTATACCAAAACGTGGATCGATATAGCCTATCTTCAAACTTTACCTGCCTATGGAAAAATTACAATAAAGTGCAAAAGTATAGAGTTCTATCTCAGTTATTGTTGACACTAGAGTGTTTATAACAGACGAAGATGGGTTATATTGGCCCACGTTTTGATATATCCCCATAAAACGGTATCTCCCGATTTCAGAAATTTTGAAATGTAAAGCTACATTTTAAGACTAAATTAACTCTTAATTGACACTTAATGTACCTAGTGGTCAAGAATCTTATGAACCAAAAATTTTGAATATAGGTATAACTTAAACTTAAATATACAAACACTAGCAAATGCCCGCTACTTCGTATGCGGACAGGGAATAAAATATATATGAACAATATTTAATATGGAAGAGGTGAACACTGGCGATCCTGTTGTACTAAAACCTATTTTTAATATCAACATTTAATTGATTTAA
Organism: Musca autumnalis; assembly: GCF_047663935.1. Taxonomy (NCBI): domain Eukaryota; kingdom Metazoa; phylum Arthropoda; class Insecta; order Diptera; family Muscidae; genus Musca; species Musca autumnalis. The sequence goes on from NW_027411977.1 coordinate 153,135,864, forward strand.
TTCCTTTTAATACTGTATACTGTAGTTAGAATTTCCAAAAAAAAAAATATCTGCCGTATCGCACCCCTACTATATTTTTTATTTCGAATTATTCAGACTTGACTTCTGGTTTTACCCCTTCACTAACACAGCATTCCCTCCCAGTACGAGTTTCCAAACACTAAACTTTATCTCACCCCTTCACAACAACAATCACCGAATAGGTCCGTTAAATTTTCGGCATTCAAAATGGTCATAAAAATCCAAAATGACCATAAAAATCCACGTTTTCGTATATCCCCATATAACGGTACCTCTCAACTTAGTGTATTTTAAAATATTACTTCCTTATATTCAACATATATCCTAACACCAATTCAGCTTTATCTGTTCTCCTGAAACCCATTATAGTACTATTTAGTACTTTTTGTATAAATAAGTACGAATTTTCAAAACCTCATCCCTACCTCCACTCTAAACACCAATTGCTAATCTAGTACCGAATTCAAAATTCCAGTTCTACCCTTTACAAAGTCACTAATTGTACAAAATACTCTACTATATAGCAAATACAAAAGGTTCCAAATTTTGTACCATTTAGCACTTTTCGTACACGATTTTCCAAAATGTACTTTCATACCTCAGCTCTATCCGTTCACCTAAACCCAAATTATAGCCAATGTAGTTCCATTTAGCACTTTTCCATAAGTACGAATTTCCAAAACTACCTCAATCCTACACTCCAACAATAATCTGTTCACGCAAATACAAATTATAGCGAATTTCGTACCATTTAGTACTACTTCGTGCACATTAGTACGATTTTCCAAAGCTACCTCCATATCTCAATTCTAATTCTAACAGCTATCTTAATTCCAAGTTTCACTCACTACCATTTAGGACTTTTCGACCTTTGGTACACCTTTCTTACTATTTATCAGTGACCGTTATTCCGAATTTCAGCACTATTCGTTAACTCAAATCCAAATTGTACTATATTTAGCACTTTTCGTATACTTTTAGTTCGAATTTCCAAAAACCTGTCTTTGTTACTCTCCATCAGTCACCCTTATTCAAAATTCCATGATTCCTGTCCTATCCGTTCACCCAAATCCAAATTGTACTAAATTTAGTACCATTTAGTACTTTTCGTACCCTAATAGGTAGACTTTACAAAAACCTTTGATTGTTACTTTTCATCAGTGACCTTCATTCCAAATTTAAGTATTCCAGCTCTATCCGTTCACCCAAATCCAAATTGTACTAAATTTAGTACCATTTAGTACTTTTCGTACCCTTATAGTTCGAATTTCCAAAAACCTTTCAACGTTATTCTTCATCATCGACTCTCATTTCAAATTTCAGGATTCCATCTCTATCCGTTTACCGAAATCCAATTTGTACTAAATTTAGTACTATTTAGTACTTTTCGTACCCTTATAGTTCGAATTCCCAAAAACCTTTCATCGTTATTCTTCATCAGCGACACTCATTTCAAATTTCAGGATTCCACCTCTATCCATTCACCCAAATCCAAATTGTACTAAATTTAGTACTTTTCGTGCACATACAGTTCGAATTTCCAAAAACTTTTCTTTGTTGCTCTCCACCAGTGATCCTCATTCAAAACTTCAGGATTCCAGCTCAATCCGTTCACCGAAATCCTAATTGTACTAAATTTAGTACCATTTAGTCATTTTCGTACCCTTAAAGTTCTCACCCTTTCACAACAATTCAAGGTTCTAGCTTCAGCGGTTTCGCCAAGAACCCGAAAATTGTACGAATGCCGAAAATTCTACGAACCTAATTTTCGGAATTCAAAATGGCCACAAAAATTCGTATATCACCATATAACGGTACCCCTTGACTTATTGTATTTTAAAAATAGAACAAATCTATATTGCCAAATTTTCTTTAAATTTGGACCTTGTATACTCAGAGGATACAAAAGTTTCATTTAAAAAATGTCTACTTCAATCCACTTTTATTAGAAGAGATATTTTGAAGACTTAGAGTATTTTGAAGATTTTATGCACATTTTCCGACCGAAATTCGAAATTTGTGGCATGAAAGGATAGAAAAAAAACTATTTTACAAAAAATTTTACTTAATGTGCACGTGTATGTTAAACGTATATAACGGTACATTTTTTGATGCATTTCAATTTAAGCCTTTTTATTATCAGGGGATAATAACCTTCTAGTTAACAAAATTGTCGCATTGAACCACGTTTTCAAATTAACATAAAAAAACAAAAAAAAATTTAAAAGATACTTCACGTTTAACTACATACTTCCAGTACATTATATAGAAACACCTTCGCGTTAGCATAAAATCAATACAACAATATTCAGTACAATTTTTCAAACTCCGAACTTTATCTCAAATATCAGAATGATCTTCTTAACAAATATTTTTCCATTTCGTAGTTTTTTGTCCAAATTATATAATGCAAGCTTTGTTCCTAATTACTTCCAATATTCAACATAAATACCAACCGCAATTCACTTTTCCAGCTTTATCTGTTCCTCTGAAACCAATTATAATACTATTTAGTACTTTTTGTATAAATAAGTAAGCATTTTCAAAACCTCCTTTCTACCTCCTCTCTAAACACCAATTTCTAATCTAATACCGAATTTCAAAATTCCAGTTCTACCCCTTTACAAAATCACAAATTGAACAAAATTCTGTACCATACAGTAAATACCAAATGTACAAAATTTTTTACCATTTAGCACTTTTCGTACACGACTTTCCAATAACTACTTTCATATATCTGCAATGCTGTTCAATTTAGCACTTGTCCATAAGTACGCAGTCCCAAAACTACCTCAATCCTACACTCCAACAGTAATCTGTTCACGCAAATACAAATTGTATAGAATTTAGTACCATTTAGCACTGCTTCGTGCACATTAGTACGATTTTCCAAAGCTACCTCCATATCTCAATTCTAGATTCCAACAGTAATCTTAATTCCAAATTTTAGGATTCCAGCTCTATCCGTTCACCCAAATCCAAAGTGTACTAAATTTAGTACGTTTCGTGTACTTATAGTTAGAATTTCCAAAAACTTTTCTTTGTTACTTTCCATTTGTAACCCTCATTCCAAATTTCAGGATTCCAACTCAATCCGTCCACCCAATTTCAAACTGTACTAAATTTAGTACCATTTCGTACTTTTCGTACCCTTATAGTTCGAATTTCCAAAAACCTTTCATTGTTACTTTTCATCAGTAATCCTCATTCCAAATTTCGGGATTCCAGCTCTATCTGTTCACCCAAATCCAAATTGTACTAAATTAAGTATCATTTATTATTTTTCGTGCACTTATAGTTCGAATTTCCAAAAACTTTTCTTTGTTACTTTCCATTAGTGAACATCATTCCAAATTTCAGGATTCCAACTCAATCCGTTCACCCAAATTAAAATTGTACTAACTACTTTTTGTACCCTTATAGTTCGAATTTCCAAAAACCTTTCATTGTTACTCTTCATCAGTGGCCCTCATTCAAAATTTCAGGATTCCAGCTCTATCCGTTCACCCAAATCCAAATTGTACTAAAATTTGTACCATTTAGTACTTTTCGTGCACTTATACACTAGCGGTCATCTGAATAGGTTTGATTTTTTTTCTTTTTATATCTTAAGGTATCTTCTGATGTGTTCGTATTGCAGATCCATATTATTTACTTTTTAAGAGTCCTATACTATGCCAACATTCCCAAGAAAAAACTTGACGGTGTTGCCATATTTTCGGAAAATATCCCAATTATAATAAAAAATGTACAAAAAAGTGTCCAATTTTTGCGATCATCAGAATAGGTTTGAATCAAATAAAATTGAAAAATTGTACTACGCATGCAAATATTGCGCAGTTTTTTGGTATAGTTTAGTAAAATGGAACATTTTGATAAATCTTATAACAAAGTTGACCCGCTTTATTAGGAACGTGGGTTCAATTCTCAACCTGGAAAAATTACCAAGAACTTTCAGATAAAATCATGAAATATTCAAACAAAAACGTTTTATAAACTTGCTTTAAATGATTTTTTGATTTTGTTAGATCTCTTCTGAGCTTCGAAAATTGTCTGAAAGCAAATAGGAAGTGTAGCCATATTATTATGATCGATAAATTAGAAAGGTCATTGAAAATAGTTGGTATTTTAGTTCAAGTTTCATTTTTTAACTATCCTTGCAGTACAAATTTAAGTATTATCATGCTCACAAATCCACCATAGTTGACCACATGTATCATAAATGTTCGAAAATTGGTCTGGAAGAATGTTTCTTCGACGACAATAAAGTAGAAAATTGTAAATCAAACTTAAGTCAAAGGGGCATGATATCGCCGACTTTTATAGCGCTGTAATACCTATATAGTCAGGTCAAAAAGCTTTTTTCTGTTAACAAGTCATAAAACAAACACGAAAAAGTCCAAAAGAATGGACTACTGAGGTTATACAGCACTATAAAAATCGGCGATATCATGCCCCTTTGACTAAATTTGATTTACAATTTGCTACTATTTTTGTCGTCGAAGAAACATTCTTCCAGACCAATTTTCGAAAATTTATGATACATGTGGTCAACTATGGTGGATTTGTGAGCATGATAATACTTAAATTTGTACTGCAAGGATAGTTAAAAAATGAAACTTGAACTAAAATACCAACTATTTTCAATGACCTTTCCAATTTATCGATCATAATAATATGGCAACACTTCGTATTTGCTTTCAGACAATTTTCGAAGCTCAGAAGAGATCTAACGAAATCAAAAAGTCATTTAAAGCAGGTTTATAAAACGTTTTTGTTGGAATATTTCTTGATTTTATCTGAAAGTTCTTGGTAATTTTTCCAGGTTGAGAATTGAACCCACGTTCCTAATAAAGCGGGTCAACTTTGTTATAAGATTTATCAAAATGTTCCATTTTACTAAACTATACCAAAAAACTGCGCAATATTTGCATGCGTAGTACAATTTTTCAATTTTATTTGATTCAAACCTATTCTGATGATCGCAAAAATTGGACACTTTTTTGTACATTTTTTATTATAATTGGGATATTTTCCGAAAATATGGCAACACCGTCAAGTTTTTTCTTGGGAATGTTGGCATAGTATAGGACTCTCAAAAAGTAAATAGTATGGGTCTGTAATACCAACACATCAGAAGATACCTTAACATATAAAAAGAAAAAAAATCAAACCTATTCAGATGACCGCTAGTGTAGTTCGAATTTCCAAAAACCTTTCATTGTTACTTTTCATCAGTAACCCTCATTCCAAATTTCGGGATACCAGCTCTATCTGTTCACCCAAATCCAATTTGTACTAAATTTAGTACCATTTATTATTTTTCGTGCACATATATTTCGAATTTCCAAAAACCTTTCATAGTTACTCTTCATCAGTGACCCTCATTCCAAAATTTCGGGATTCCAGCTCACCCAAATCCAATTTGTACTAAATTTAGTACCATTTATTACTTTTTCGTGCACTTGTAGTTCGAATTTGCAAAAACTTTTCTTTGTTACTTTCCATCAGTGACCCTCATTCCAAATTTCAGGATTCCAACTCAATCCGTTCACCCAATTTCTAATTGTACTAAATTTAGTACCATTTCGTACTTTTCGTACCCTAATAGTTCGAATTTCCAAAAACCTTTCATAGTTGCTCTTCATCAGTGGCCCTCATTCCAAATTTCAGAATTCCAGCTCTATCCGTTCACCCAAATCCAAGTTGTACTTAATTTAGTACCATTCAGTACTTTTCGTACACATTAGTACGATTTTCCAAAACCATTTAATTACATCAACACCACTTCCCAACCTTGATTTCCATACCAAATGCCATGGTTCTAGCTATATCCGTTCAAAATATACAATTGGTGCTACATTTTGTAAATTTTAGTACTTTTCGTACACTTATAGTTCGAATTTCCAAAAACCCTTTGGTACATCTTTCTAGCTCTCCATCAGTTACCCTCATTCCAAATTTCAGAATTCTAGCTCTTCCCGTTTGCCTAATACAAAGGGTACCATATTTAGTACCTTTTAGTACTTTTCGTACACTTCTAGCTCGAATTTCCAAAAACCCAGCCTTATCTCACCCCTACACACCAACAGCAACATACACCCAAAATTTCAACTTTCTAGCTTCAGCGGTTTCGTCTGGGCGTTGATGAATCAGTCAGTCAGTCAGTCAGTCAGTGAATACCTCACCTCACTGTTCTTTTATATATATAGAAGATTAATCTGTAACATTTTTGTTTCTAAGAAAAATGAATTACGATAGTGTTTTAACCACCATTTTGTCTTATATGGACATGAATATTGCTGTCCACTGTATACATTTACTATTGATTGAACTATTAATTGCTACCGGTATCTTCGAAATCTAACGTTTATACCGAAACAATTTAGAACAGCATTTCTATAAGATTGTTGTATCGAGTGAATGGCAGAAAGCTTAAAAGCTGATAAGGTTCATAATAAACAATACGACGACAATAAATTGCAAACCGCACTGGCATCTTCTTTTTTATGAGTTTTGCGGATATGTATTTTCATATTGTGATCAGTATTTTACAATACTACATACAGGTTGTCTGTATAACCAAATCGGTTTTATCGTTTTTGCAATTTTGTTTTCAAAATTTATTGTCGATCGATTGCAAAACTTGCAACTTGAAATTGAAATGTCTTTATGATGCATCAGCTCTTTTGGTTTCCATAGTGAACAGCTTTTGGGAATTCACCCTCCTCGACCTTTCTACTCAATGTGCATCATTGTTTAACACAATACAGACAACAGAATGGTGTGCCAAGGTAGGTTATGAGCAGAAGGACGTATGCCGCAAAGGGATTGCAATTTAATGGATAATGTGTACGCAGCTTTGTTTCCTCCTTGCATAAAATGAAATGACCATGGCTTAAACGCTTCACGATCCTCAAAAAAAAAAAAACATTGTTACACTGCATGAACTTTTATAGGCACACGTTGCATGTTCGTTGATAGATGCATCCATTGCAATGTTAGTTCGGGCGAGTAAGCACATTTTTTTTTTTAAATTGGCAAACAGAAGCAACATTATTAATGTATGGCGTTATTGCTAAAAGGTGTTGCGTTTCATTGATTGAATTTTCTTAGTTACCGACAATTCGCGATTAATATGAATATTCGGGTTTTTGGAAAATATGATTTTTTCGAATGCGAACTTTTAGCATTGACTTCTGGTACAAATTGTTAATCTTTAAATAAACTGCGCTGTCGAAAAGCGTGCAAATCCGTACACCAAGAGTTGTATTGAAATAAAGTGGAACAATTAGTTTTCTTTTGTTATCGAAAGTACTAAGCTCTTCCGCCACGCTAACTTAAGAATATAATAAGAATGTTAACACGCAGAGAAGAGATATTGCTCTTACATATTCCAAGAACAAAATAGTGTATTTTAAAATTCTGAAAATATGTATTGTATTTTATAGGATTCGTTTTTTTAGCCACACCATTGAACTGGTAAAGTTTTTTCATCAATTAGGGCATAATTGCGGACTTTAGAGATTTTTCGTGAAAATGTACCCTCGGCCCCATACAAATTACTTTGGAAACAAAGATCGCTCGGGTGGCACGGGTTAACGTTAACCGATCGCCACGATAAATGCATGAAATGACATGTCAATTGAACAAAATGTACTGTATATCAAGGGTTTTCGGTAGAGTATATCTCGAAAACCAATTAGAATTTTGTTTTACTGCCTTAATCAAAATTTTGTATTCCTATTTTTTGATAAATTTGTTACTAAATAGAAGGATACAGTAATGGAGAAAATAGTATTGTTGTGCGTCATAAAGTGCTAATACCTGCTATACATAAGTAGCATACTCACCTGAATTGTTTTCTATCATAAATAGTTGTAGCTGAAAACACCCGCAAACGAAATTAATGCTCAAACGTAAAAATCTGCTGTATTTGTATTGCATATTGTACTCTCAGCCTTTAGGCTAACGATAAAAATGTACCTAACAGAAATAATAGTCTTTATCTTCTCATATGTTTTGACGAAATCTTCTTCAAACAATTTGGAGACGATTTAGCCTAGTTCGTCCTTCCGTCTGGCTCGAGCGCATGATAACTCTTGAACGGATCAACCGATTTTGTCCAAATTTTGGATCTCGCAATAATTTGTCCAAACTTTAAGTCATATCAGCCCATGCTTCGGGCATTTTCCCCACAAGTCTTCAAAATGTTTCACTAAAATAGTGCGCACAATAGAAGTCCAAATCGACTTCTTCGGTTCACTCCTTCAGGTACCACCCACACAAAATTTCAAATATCCGATTTAACTAAAACTTTTAACATACTAAAATTACTTCCGGACGTACAGATACCAAGTACCAAGAGGGTCTTTATGGGACAATATCTTCGGATACTTTCCTCACAAAAGTTCAACGTAATTGCAGTTTAAGGGCTGTTCGAGGATCCATTGGACATTTGGACCAAGATGACCAAAATGAAAGACTTGACACTCTACCCAGCAAAAATTCGGATCCGGTAGTCATTACGTAACCCATTACAAAGTAATGTAAACAAGCTTCTTTTCCCATTACAGGTAATCTGAAAAGTAATGGGATACTTCTTAAAAAAATTACAAGGCAAACCTACTTACTTTGCTCCTCACTAAGTAATGAGGACGGTGGCACAGTGAGTGTGTGTCCGACTATAAATCCTAGGGTTGTGTGTTCAACGCTCACTGTCGGCACGCGAGTTTTTTTTTAATTAAAAAATAACAGTTCGTGGTACACATGTGCACTGCACATTTAAGTTTTTAAGCAACCCTTAATGTTCATGTGCGTGGCATAGTATGTAGTGTCTTTGGCTAGAAATCAGAGGGTTCGTGTGTTCAACTCGCACAGCAAGCGAAATAAAATAAAGTAAAATAAAAGTAAGAAGTGTGATGAAATTAAAAAAATCTCTACATTAACTGTTCTAAAAATAGAATTTTTTTCAACTTACTTTTCAACTTCTAATGGCCACAGAGTAACTAGTTATTCTAGTGGTCATAAAATAACTACAAACTGAGTGCAACATGCCCTTGTAAAAATAATGGGGAAGAAAGGGGGTTTGCGAGTAGTTACAGCTGCCAAAAATCCCTTAAAGAACCCATGATTTTCGGAAGGACTATTTTTGCTGGGTAACTATCAAAAGAAATGACTTCCAAAGTTAGGTCCACTTCCGAAAAGGATTATATCGGTTCATTCTTTCAGGTATCTTCTCCACAGAAGTGCAAAACTTTCGCGCTTTTATCGAAGTCAAATTAATGAGTAAAACATAAGCATTTATGTTTTATAATTATGTATCTATAATTATGACATAAGCTTGTAACAAATTTCTCAAGTTTTTTATAAGCCTAAGGCTTATTATAATATATGTAATTCTCAAGCTTTTTTGGTATGTTGGGCACTAAGCTCTTTTATATGTATACATAGTCCCAATTTACATTGGGCGAGTTTACTTGCGGCAATTGTCATTTTGTAGGAGAGAGAGGTGAGGCATATGGTAACCCTTTGCCTCTCAGCACCCTCTCTCACCTACAAACTCACAATTGCCGCAAGTAAACTCGCCTAATGTAAATTGGGACATAAATTCTCTGCAGGAATGTTGTATATTCCCAACGAAGACAATATACAGAATATTACCCATTTCTGTAGGATAATGTGGCTAAAACTTAGAAAATGCCGTTCTATGGGGTTATCAAAACGTGGACCTATTTCACAAATTTCTGAGGGAAGGTTTTGTAGCCACAAATAATACAAAAAACCCATGGTTTTCCAAAATATTCAATCAAATGTGGAAAAATATTAGTATTTTTAAATTCCAATAATTTATAGACATTTCCTTATTTGGTTTACATTTACACTAGCATTCCAAACAAAAACAAATTTCTATGTGGTTGTTGAGTTGTATTTGTTGTAGAATTTACTTTACCTGGTTTGTTCTACCATGACAAAAACCCAATTGCCAGTTCAGTGTAATAATGGGGCGAAAACATTAAAAATACCGAAAATCGGGAGATACTGTTCTGGAGGAAAGTGTTGTAATGTTGTCTAGCAAACTAAAGACGGTGAGAAAATGTGGATATAGCTTTCAAATTACTGAAAATAGAGAGGTACCGCTTTATGAGGGTTATATCAAAACGAGGACCTTTTAGTAATATAAACTTTTTACGTCGATGACGTCTGACAATTGTATTTATTTGTGGTGTGCTACCATTACTACGCTAGAGTGGTGGTACCTTTACATAGTACGATTTGATACCCTAACTGTGCATGGTCCTCCCCGTCCGACTATAGCCCTTTCTAAGTTGTTTTAGTATAAAATATGACACATTATGAAGAAAACCATACAACGATAAAGTGACCTACATGGGTATATCCAATTCATCCGACATCTTGGTATGTCAGGTGCTTTGCGATTGCATTTTGTTGCACAGTGTTGTACAATTTGAAATGTGTTCCTTAGTTTCTGATAAAAAGCTTGAATTAATATAAGTAAAACCGGTAACTTTTAATTACTTGAATATGAAATCGTAAATAACAAAACTATAGTTATTTTACATATCCGATTCTTAATATTGTTTATCCATATGTAATGTTGGTTATTAATTTCTCAGAGCAACTACGACCAAATGTGTTTCTTGTTAACAAGCTTTTCAACCAAAGACATTTCAGTACACACCTCCGAGGCAACAATTGCAATTCAAACTGACACTTTGATCGCTTTGTTTGGATTAGGTAGCAGCCTGGCTGCACGTCGTTCAAGTTATTACAAAATTATGCTATGTATGTATGTGAGTACTATAATACTCGAGGTGCTCCTTTAGATCATCTTCTGTAATAACACCACAATATTTATGTACTTTATTGAGGACTCAATAGTTGTATCCACTGAAAAGTCATTGGGGCCATTTATTTATCACAATTTTGACATTTCATTTAAAATTGTTTATTGGATGGGTGTATGTGAGAGTTTCGTTTTTAAATGTGCCTATGGCCTGTATGTGTGGATGTGCAAAGGAATGTCAAATGGATGTTTTCCATAAAAATGTAAAATACTATTGCACCCTGACACTGGCGTAAATGGCCAATAGGAAAAACGTAAGTCACCTGTTTTGTGCAAAATGTGCACAATTAAGTCCTACGATATAAATTTTCTGAAAAGTCCATAGTTTTTATTTGTGCATTGCGGATATATTCTTTAATAACAGTGAAAAATAGAAAGTGATTTCAATTATTGAAGTGCATTGCCAAATTTATTTCAGTTATAAAATACATTAACGTGAAGTTGAAAAAAACATCTCACTTAACATTACATCGGTGGACAATTTTCATATTTCACAATGTTTCTTCAAAACTGCAATCATGGTAGAACAAATAAGGTAAAGTAAATACTACAATAGATACAACTTAACCAACACCTACATAGAAATTTGTGTTTGTTTGTAATGTTAGTGTCACTGGTATATGTAAACAAAATAAGGAAGTGTCTATAAATTATTGGAATTTATAAAACTAAGATTTTTTCACATTTGATTGAATATTTTGAAAAATATGAATGAAAACTCGTTAGATTTTCAATTTGAATGTTTCCATATCATTCCACTAAATGCACGATTTGTGGCAGAAAGTAAAAAAAGGAGAAACTACTTCAATCTTTTGTTTTTGAAATCAAAAAATTCACATGTTTATTAGGGCTTCATTTTTTCAAACTTAACAGAATACCACACATGTTAACAAATGTTGTACCTCCTCTACAAGCGGTGTTTTAGTGTGCAGCACGTCGCACATTGGGGCAAGATTCCAAAAAAAACGGAGATTAATTCAGGGAAGCATTTGATTGATCTAATGTTAATATTTTTCGAATGTTAGCACTTCAATCAATATAACGGATTACAGTTTTGGTGCAAATTGAGGGATTGGAGAGGTATACTCGAAGCCCTCATAAATGGGTACCATAAAAACTATGAAGTGTTTTTACGGTTTTGCCTACATTTCTTATTTGATGAATCTAAAATCTTCTAATATGATAAATTATTGGTTAAGCTAATCTTTGGCAAAAAATTATTAAGTTAGTGTAGCTCCCATACAAGGGTATCTCCCGATTTTATATATTTCGAGGGTCTTGACCACATTTTTTAGTACATTTATCTGTAAATTAGGATTTATAGTTCTGAAAGACTATGAATTCATAATGTGAAAATTTGTGAATATAGTTCAATGTTTTGGTATAGCCCCGATATAGAGGTAAGTCAAATTTGGGGGTTTTCGAATATTTTATGCATATATTGCAACTAAACTGGCTCCAATTGTGAATTATGAATTTTGAAGGGATTGAAAATATTTCTATCAAACATCATCTCTATATATTCTCGTTTTGGAATAACCTCCATATAAAATATTCTTACTACTTGTATGTAAGTCAAGCTTAATCTCATATTTGTTGTTTTCAAATTTAAAAACAACAAGTTTAAAGTGGGATGTAGTTAAAATTGATTACATTAGGGGATGGCAGAGAAGACTAGTTTCGTCCAACGCCAACTGGACTCATCAGTTCTCTTAGTTCTTTGTATTGAAACAAAGAACCCTTCCCCAATTTTATGACGACTCGAGCTCAAGAATATGTGTGACTGATGAATTCGTTTAAGTGCGAATTCAACCGAAACACCTAAAAACCAAAATAAAACCAATAAAACCAAACCAAATTAACTACTCCCACTGTCAAGTGTCTCCACATTGCAGGGAATGCACATAACTATTTTGATAGTTGTTGAAAAATAACAATAACCAATCGTCCACGATGCTTTGTGTCTATTTTTAGATTCACTTTGGCAGTTTTGTTGAGATGTGTGTTTTACTTACTATTTGTATTTAAGTCAAGCTTACCCCATTATTATAAGTATTCTTTTGTTATAGTTTGGATTTACCGAACAGATTTATAGCGTTCCGGTTAACTTAAAGTTAAAAGTGATGATTGAATTTCAAGGAGGAGTTTCTTGGAAGTAACTTTCAATGTAAAAATTATATTTTTAATGCCACCAAATTGGTTTATTTTGCGTTTTCAAATCCATCAGATAGTAAAAGAACACATGAATTATGGCCCTTAATCTCATATTTGTCGTTTTCAAATTTAAAAACAACAAGTTTAAAGTGGGGTGTAGTTAAAATTGATTACATTAGGGGATGGCAGAGAAGACTAGTTTCGTCAACGCCACTTGGACTCATCAGTTTCTCTTCTCTGCCATCCCCTAATGTAATCAATTTTAACTACATCCCACTTTAAAGTTGTTGTTTTTAAATTTGAAAACAAATATGAGATTAAGCTTGACATACATACAAATAGTAAGTAAAACACACATCTCAACAAAACTGCCAAAGTGAATCTAAATACTTTTCAATAATAGGGAAAAATGGATACATTTTAAATTAATTTTTAATATGTTTCTAAATTTCTTTTGCCATAAATATATTTTTCTAATTAGAAACATTGTGGCGTTTTTATTGGGATAGCGTTTGCAATTTTGTTTTTTCAAAATAGTCTGGCTTAATCCCATTGTTGTTGTTTTAATATTTTAAATTTTATTAGTTTATTAGTGGAAAAGATTTGGCATTGTTCGCCAAGGGGTAAGGCAGGGAATACTATAGTTTCGATTCTCGGCACAGAATCTCATCAGTTCCCTTGTTTTTGTTTGTGTATATTCTCCACCGAAGTTATTTTTCAATAACGTCTTCAACAAAAAACTTGTTATACCCAAACATCAATCGTCAGCTCGAAGTATAAAGGTAAGCAAATAAAAAAGTTCAATGAGAAGATTTTCCTTGGCAACCTCACACAACTCCGACGAAAGTGTTTGCGAAAACAATTCAAACCTTTTCCACTAGTATGTGTCGTCGAATTTCAACGAATGCACACACCAAAATTTGGTTGGTCTGCTTTACAGCAAAAACAATACACGTCGCACTGTGTTGCCGCTTCCATACAAAAGTGGACAAAAATAGAAGGAGTTGACCTAGGTTGATGAATTTTTGCACAAGTACTTGTAAGGGCATTGGAATGAAAACTTTCGACTTTGGTCCATATCGGTTCAGATTTGCATATAGCCCCTATAAATATCTTTCCCCGAGTTTGCTATAACTCGGTCAATTTTGATCGAATAGCCTTCAAATTTAATATGTAATATTTTCTTAGGCCATGTGTTAAATCCAGGAGCGTTTTCCTGGACTAGCATAAATTTGAAATAGATTGAACTATCAACTTATATGCTGAGGGTTCTTCCCAGTGTAAAACACAAAACCACCAAAAAATGCCAAAGTCCGAAAAACGAAGACCAAATAAAATGCGCACAGCTTCAACTATTTTTTCAAGTGATTTATTGTTACAAAAAAGGGCAGTTACAATGTAAAATCTTAATAAGCTAAAGGAGGAGACAAAAATTACAAATAACAACAAACATACAGATCGATGTCTCTCATCGAGTGTTTTCTCTAATATGTAGGATTGAGTGGAATGCATATGCTGCTTGCATTTCTAACTCACATTAGAAAGAACAGCAAATCAAACTAATGCAAATATTCCCTTTCGATTGATTTACAATGCTTGTGTGGGCGCAAGCAGAGAAACAAAGTTAGGGCAGCGACAATAGAAACGAGAATAAGAAACAGAGAGACAGCGATCAAAGGGACAAACAGGCATAATGACGAAAATGAATAACAATAATGATGATTTTAAAAATAGCAACAACAATGAGATATAAATTACATGCAAAATATAACTAATGAAATATATCGAAACATGCAAAAATAAATAAAAAGATAAACAGATGCGTTGACCTAACATACCGGCCCCATTGAAAGGGCACTTTCAATTTAAAAGCAAAGCTAGTTTGTGAATAGGTCTACGTATAACTCCTTTAATGGTTTTGACGTCGGCAACACGTATTCTTCCATCTCTTCCATTTATTGTTTGAACAATCCTACCCATTAGCCACTTCTGCGGGGGGATGTTATCTTCGTGGACAAGAACCAAAGCGTTTACAGCAACATTTGGATTTGAAGTTGCCCATTTATTTCTTACTTGTAGCTCGTTGATGTACTCATGGGACCATTTCTTCCAAAAGCGTTGTTTGATGTTGGTGATTTGGGCCCAGTGATCAAGATTGGTTAGGTTTTTTGAGGAATGATCTTTCTCTGGAAGCGACCGCAATGCACTGCCAATAATGAAGTGGCCGGGGGTGAGGGCTTCAAAATCGCTTGGATCCGATGACATTGGTGAGATAGGCCTCGAGTTTAAAATGGCCTCAATTTCAACTAAGGCTGTCACAAGTTCCTCGTAGGTTAGGCGGCTGTTGGCAAGTGTCCGAGTTAGATGACCCTTGGCCAACTTAACAGCGGCCTCCCAAAGGCCACCAAAGTGGGGTGCTCTAGGTGGAATAAAATTGAAATTAATAAATTCGTTGGAACAAAAATTGACAATATGGTTTTTGTTTCCCTCATCGAACAGAAACATTTTCAAATCTTGAAGTTTTGAGTTCGCGCCCACAAAATTGGTGCCATTGTCACAGAAAATATCAGTCGGCAACCCTCTTCTGCCTATCATCCTTTTGAGAGCAGCAATAAAGGCATCGGTCGATAGGTCAGATACTACTTCGATATGAACAGCTTTTGTTGCCAGACACACAAAAACGGCAACATAAGTTTTGTATGGCACTTTTCCTCTAATTCTTAAAAACGTGTTGATGGGTCCACAGAAATCGACAGCACATCTAGCAAAGACTCGAGAGGGGTTGAGACGGTCAGCTGGCAAATTCGACATCATTTGTTGTAGTAGTTTTGGACGATAGCGTATGCAGTGCGGACAGCGATTGACAATTGTGCGACAGAGACTTCTCAAATTAATAATCCAGAAACGCATTCTGGCAAGCGAGACTAATGCCTTTGGCCCTGCATGATAATTTTTTATATGAAGATGTTGAATATAGCATTTAACAAAGTTGCTTTCCTTCGGCATTATAATGGGATGTTTTTGAGCTTCAGGGATGTCAGCAAGTTCAAGACGACCACCAACCTTTAAAATTGCGATGCCACTAGAACTATCAATAAATGGATTAAGGCCCTTAAGTGGGCCCAGTGGATCTCTTTTCTTGGATGCGCGCTGTATATCATCTTTGAAGTATTGTTGTTGTATGTGCCAAACTACAGCTAACAGAGCGTATTCCAACTCTTGTGGTTGAAGACAATCAGAATTACAAAAGTCAGATTTCGGCGAAGATATGGCATGCCAAAAACGAAAAATCCATGCAACAACTCTAATTATTTTTATGTATGAACTGCAGTCATCAATAAATTTACAAATTCTATTAGATTCTACCTCCATATGAAGTGTAGTTTTTCGCTTTTCTCTATTGACTTCTTCATGGTCAATTTCATCACACTTATTGAGTGGCCATTTATCTTCATGCTGGGAAAGAAAGGATGGACCGGAAAACCAAATCGACGACCTTAATTCCGAAACAGTTGATCCTCTGGAGACGATATCGGCGGGATTTAAATTTGACGGTACATATCTCCAATTGCAACCGTTGGTAAAATCTTGAATCTCTGAAATTCTGTTGCCAACAAAAACCGAAAGTGTGGAAGAGTGTTGTTTAAGCCAGTGCAAAACTATTTGTGAGTCAGTCCACAGGAAAACAGAACTCTTTGGAATACTTTGCAGATGATTAATTTTGGTGTATAATTTGGATAATAAGTGAGCTCCACACAGTTCTAAAGATGGTAACGATTTTCGCTTTGTTGGGGCAACCTTCGACTTGGCGGTAAATAGTTGTGTAGAAACGATACCAGATCTGGATTGCACTCTGATGTAAATGCAACAACCATATGCACGAATCGAGGAATCGCAAAAACCATGCAATTGGATTGACTCTGGATTAGGTGACAAACAATAACGAGGGATGTTTAGTAGCGATAAGTGTTGAAGATCTTCGAGGAAACGTTGCCAAGCAGTATGAATCTCTTGTGGAACGGATTCGTCCCATCCAACTTTTAGTATCCAAAGCTCTTGAAGAATAATTTTTGCTTTTATGATTAGAGGTGAAACAAGTCCAAGAGGATCAAAAAGAGCTGATGACAACGACAGTATTGAACGTTTGGAGACGATATCAGTTGAATTTTTTGGGGAATATGAAAACAAAAATGTATCATGTTGTTGATCCCATGAAATTCCCAAGGCATTGGTGACAATTGAATAATCTAAGTTTAAATCTTTTACAGTTTAATCATGGCGAAACTTTTCATGGTTCGAATGCCATTTGTCAAGCTCGAAACATCCCATTTTAAGCAGTTCTGTTACTTGATTTTTAAGCTCGGTTAACTCTTCAATGGTTTCAGCTCCACCTAGAAAATCGTCAACATAGAATGAAGTTTTGAGTGCATTTGCACCAATCTCAAAACGTTCAGAATATTCATCGGCAAGATAATGAAGAGCACGAACAGCCAAAAAAGGTGCTGCTGAAGTACCATATGTTACGGTATTCAAACGATATGTTTTGATTTCTTCTTTGTCCGAATAACGCCACAAAATATATTGAAACTTCCGATCTTCTGGGCTGACCAAAACCTGCCTATACATTTTTACAATGTCAGCAGTTAACGCAAAGCGGTGAAGTCGAAAACGCAATAGTAA
Source organism: Musca autumnalis (assembly GCF_047663935.1). Taxonomy (NCBI): domain Eukaryota; kingdom Metazoa; phylum Arthropoda; class Insecta; order Diptera; family Muscidae; genus Musca; species Musca autumnalis. The sequence goes on from NW_027411977.1 coordinate 153,153,586, forward strand.
CAGAAAAAGTTCCTCTTGTATTGTGGGTCCAACCATTAAGATGTCGTTGAGAGAAGTATCAGACGATGTTGCACAAGAGGCGTCAAAGACAACCCGAAGTTTTGTTGAAGTACTGTTGGGTTTGAGCACACAGTGGTGGGGAATATAATAATGCGGTTCATGCAAATTGAGATTTTTGACCAAACTCATGTGTCCAAAGCTCTCATAATCTCTCATGAAAGCAACATACTCTGTTTTTAACTCGGGATTATTAGCCAATCGTCGTTCTTGAGCAGTGAAACGTCGAAGAGCAGTGTTATGTGATTGGCCTAGCGATGAAGGAGATTCTTTGAAAGGTAATTTCACTACAATTCTACCTGAAGTTTCGCGCGCCACATTGGTTTTAAAAAATTGCTCACATTCCCTTTGTTCGGGCATAATTTCTTTAGCATTTTTGTCGATTTCTTCTATTTTCCAAAGACGTTCCAAATTAAAATTTATTTCTTCGTCAGTTGAAAGAAGGTATGACCCGTTGATGTTGTTTGGTCTGGATGTGTTGTATCTTCCCGTAACTATCCATCCCAGTAAAGTCTTTTGTAACTTGGGGAGATTTGGACCAAGTTTGATTTGACCAACAGAGAGTATGTCAAAGAAGGTTTCTGTACCAACAAGCAAGTCAATTTTGTTGGATTTGTAAAAGCTTTCATCAGCAAGCTGAACATTGGAAGGAAAGTTCCAAGAGGAAACATCAAGTTCTGAATCGGGTTGATACGAAATATGTGGCGTGATACAAAACGAAAGCTCGACTTCAAAATCTGTCACATTAGATTTTATATTGGTTGAACAGTTTTGTTTTATTTTTGTGCAAGCATTGCCAATGCCAGAAACTTCAACATGTTTTTTGTGTCTTCGAAGATTAAGACGCTGAGCAAAGTCGTCGGTAATGAAATTTATTTGAGAGCAAGAATCTAACAGAGCCCTTCCCAATTTGTAGGACCCAAAACTGTCACGAACGAGAACCATAGATGTAGCAAGAAGTACTTGATGCGATGAACTATCCATATGTGTATGCACTGTAGCAGCTGCATCATTACCCGCAGCAGCAGAAGTAGATGGTGCAGTCGACAAATGCATTGGAGGTGGTTGAGAACGATGAAGCATCGTATGATGAGAGCGAGAACAATTTTTGCATTTGAATGTTGATGGACAATTTGTGACTTGGTGGCCCTTAGCGAGGCAATTAATGCAAAGACCAAGTTTCTTCACATTATCAAAACGAAGACCAACATCTAAATCTTTGAATTGCACACATTGCGTGATGGAGTGGTCAGTTTTCGAACAAAAAGAACAAACACGTTTGGTGCAAGAAAACGAATGTCCATGTTTGGATGATTTTTGAAATGATTTTGCAGGAATGTGGTCCTGGCGACGAGAAATTGTTGTGTCTAAAGACTCTAAATACTGACATCTTCTTTCCAGAATTTTTGAACAATCGTCCCATGTAGGAAGTCGACTGAAGTCCAAAGAGTCTTTCCACTTTCTTTGAGTGTCCACATCAACCTTTTGCATTACAATATGAATTAACATTGCATTAACGATGTCATTTTGTGAGCCAAGAGACTGGAGAGAACTGTAAATGGCAGAAATATTATCCACAAGGCTTCTTAATTGACCAGAATTTGATTTTGACACATCTGGCAAATCGAAAAGAGATGTAATATTTTCCATAAATATAAGCGTACTGTTATCATAACGAGCTTTGAGCCTTTCTAAAGCCTTGGGATAATTCTCGTTCGTAACTTGAAACGCCTTCACAGTTTCTAACGCATGACCTTGTAGACAATTCAATAAATGATTGAACTTCTCAATGTTTGAGAGGCCATGTTCCCGATCGATAATTTGCTTGAAAGATGTGATAAAGTTTTTATAATCACTATATTTACCATTAAAGCTTGGAAGTTTTAGCCGAGGAAGTTTGTTTGTGGGAACAGAAACAGCAAACGATGAGTCGGTAAATGTTGCATTATGTCCATCTTCAGCAAGTTGTTGTTGAATTTGTGCATTGATGTAGCAGTAAGAGTCTTCAATATCTGCACGGCCATTGTCTTCTGGATCTATGTTTTCAATTTTACTTTGAATCGATAGCACTTGCTTGAAATATGAGTCCAGAATTCCGAGACGACATTTTAAATCTGCAGACGAAAGTGGTTTTTCTCCCTTGCCACTGGCATCAATCACTGTTCTGATGCGAGAAATATTCTTCTTGATTATTGTGCGCTGTTGCTTAAGTTCTTCCAAAGTCATGGTGGTTGCAGACGAAAATGACAATGCGACGAAAAAAACAATATGATTTTGAAAAACTTGGCAAAGTTTGTGATTTTAGCGAGGTTCAACGATAAATTTACACTGTCCTGTCACGGTCGCCAATGTTAAATCCAGGAGCGTTTTCCTGGACTAGCATAAATTTGAAATAGATTGAACTATCAACTTATATGCTGAGGGTTCTTCCCAGTGTAAAACACAAAACCACCAAAAAATGCCAAAGTCCGAAAAACGAAGACCAAATAAAATGCGCACAGCTTCAACTATTTTTTCAAGTGATTTATTGTTACAAAAAAGGGCAGTTACAATGTAAAATCTTAATAAGCTAAAGGAGGAGACAAAAATTACAAATAACAACAAACATACAGATCGATGTCTCTCATCGAGTGTTTTCTCTAATATGTAGGATTGAGTGGAATGCATATGCTGCTTGCATTTCTAACTCACATTAGAAAGAACAGCAAATCAAACTAATGCAAATATTCCCTTTCGATTGATTTACAATGCTTGTGTGGGCGCAAGCAGAGAAACAAAGTTAGGGCAGCGACAATAGAAACGAGAATAAGAAACAGAGAGACAGCGATCAAAGGGACAAACAGGCATAATGACGAAAATGAATAACAATAATGATGATTTTAAAAATAGCAACAACAATGAGATATAAATTACATGCAAAATATAACTAATGAAATATATCGAAACATGCAAAAATAAATAAAAAGATAAACAGATGCGTTGACCTAACACCATGAGTAGCTCTACCGATTTTCAAAAAATCGGTTCAGATTTGGATATAGCTCCCATATATATCTGTCCCCGATTTTGCTATAAATCGCTCAATTTTTGATGAATAGCCTTCAAATTTAACATGGGTTGTTTCATCAGTCCACTGTTCAGTTTTACCGATTTTGATTTGATTTCGCAAAAATTGGTAAAGATTTGGATATAGCCTCCATATATAGCCTTCAAATTTAACATGGGATGTTTTCTTAAGTCTTTTTAAGTTTCACCGATTTTGAAAAAAATCGGGTTAGATTTGGATATAGCTCTTATATATATTTTCGCCCGATTTTATGTATTCGATGCACTAAACACGAAATGTATGTGAGATATAGATTAAATTAAGAAAATATGACGTAATTACGAGTATACGTAATTGAGTGACATCGGGCGAAATTATATATGGAAGCCATATTCAAACCTGAACCGATATGGAACAAAGTTGATATTTTTCATTCCTGTGCCCTCATAAATACTTGTGCAAACATTCATCAACCTATGTAGGTCAAAAGTAAAACTGAACAGGGGCCTGAGGAACCTCCCATGTTAAATTTGAAAGATATTCATCAAAAATTGAGCGATTTATAGCAAAATCACGGAATGATATATATGAGGGCTATATCCAAATCTGAACCGAATTTTCTGAAAATCGGTGTAGCTATTTAGGGGCCTAAGAAAATAACACATATTTAATTTCAAGGCTATTCGATCAAAATTTAACAAGCTGTAGCAAAATCGGGAAAAGATATGTATATATGGGGGCTATATAAAATCTGAACCGATATATCTCAGAAGGTTGCAGGGATGGGCAGAATGTTTTTACACATTTCGCTTCGGAAGAGATGTCCAATTGACGGAAATCAAGAGCCAAGGTGGCAATAGGTGGCAATCAAAAGATATACTCTACGAAATATTAAGAATTTATACTTTTTTATCAAATTTAAATTTTTAGTTCTTGATAATGGTACTATAATTTTTTATTTATAGCCCACCCAACAAATCCCCATCCAAAAATTTTAATATTATCAACAAACTTTTCAGAAAATGTTATTTTAAATGTCGTCTAATTTTCATATGATTATCGCTTTAGATTATCTGGGAAATATTTTTCATATTTAAAGAACTATAACTTCATTATGGATGCACATAACGACAAAATTCTTTCAGATTCGTTGTGTGGGATGTTTTTACTGTACGAAAAAATCATAAAGATATGTAAAAGTTAACATCACATTTTTTGATTTTTGTCCACACGGCAACACTGTGCGTCGTGCCAGTGTCTTCAATTAGAAACATTGTGGCGTTTTTATTGGGATAGCGTTTGCAATTTTGTTTTTTCAAAATAGTCTGGCTTAATCCCATTGTTGTTGTTTTAATATTTTAAAACTACTAGTTTGAATTGTTTTCGCAAACACTTTCGTCGGAGTTGTGTGAGGTTGCCAAGGAAAAACTTCTCATTGAACTTTTTTATTTGCTTACCTTTTTACTTCGAGCTGACGATTGATGTTTGGATATAACAAGTTTTTTGTTGAAGACGTTATTGAAAAATAACTTCGGTGGAGAATATCCACAAACAAAAAACAAGGGAATTGATGAGATTCTGTGGAGAGAATCGAAACTATAGTATTCCCTGCCTTACCCCTTGGCGAACAATGCCAAATCTTTTCCACTAATAAACTAATAAAATTTAAAATATTAAAACAACAACAATGGGATTAAGCCAGACTATTTTGAAAAAACAAAATTGCAAACGCTATCCCAATAAAAACGCCACAATGTTTCTAATTGAAGACACTGGCACGACGTGTGTTGTTTTTGCTGTAAAGCAGACCAACCAAATTTTGTGTGTGCGCATTCGTTGAAATTCGACGACACATACTAGTGTAAAAGGTTTGAATTGTTTTCGCAAACACTTTCGCCGGCGTTGTGTGAGGTTGCCAGGGAAAAACTTCTCATTGAACTTTGTTATTTGCTTACCTTTATACTTCGAGCTGACAAGTTTTTTGTTGAAGACGTTATTGAAAAATAACTTCGGTGGAGAATATCCACAAACAAAAAACAAGGGAACTGATGAGATTATGTGGCGAGAATCGAAACTATAGTATTCCCTGCCTTACCCCTTAGCGTACAATGCCAAATCTTTTCCACTAATAAACTAGTTATGGGATAATAACAATGGGATTAAGCCAGACTATTTTGAAAAAACATTATATTTTTCTAAGATTTAGAAAAAAAATTAATTTTTTATGGTGCTCTTCAAATTATTAAAAATTCTTTAGCTTTATCACAGTGTAACTGTAAAAGTAAACAATATATGATCTTGACATTTTGGTTAAAGACTTAGAATTTTTTTACTATATTACCATGTAACGACAGTTATACCAAAAACGGAATTAATTTCTTTTAATTATTCTCCATTTTTTGCGATTTAAGCCCTTGTGCATCGCCAACATTTCATATAAATCATTATATATAGTTACTATAACATAATGGTGGACCTGCACATATTGTCTTAAACCAAAACACGGCATACTGTACAATGCAATAACAGGGAAAATGAAGACAAAAACCCCAAAATGCAAAAATTTGACCCAAGGCTATTTCCACCATTTTTCACATAACTCAAAATGCGCAAGCAAGACGCAAGTTTTGTTTGCGCAGTATCAAAGACAACAATCAAGAGAAAAATACAAAAAAAATCTTACGAAAAATCTCATTTTTTTCCTAAAATATTAAGAATTACCTCTGTTTAAAATATCCGTTTTGAAAATGCCAAGTTTATGTAGCAAAAACTACGTTATGGCGATTTAAAAGCAACAAAATTTAATACTTTTCACATGTTTCTCAAATTTTAAAAATATGTTCAACTTTAACACTGTGCTACACGAAAAGTAAACAACATACGTGCTCTGTTCCAGAACGTGCAAGAAGCTACTATTTTTTACTACGATATCATTTTTGTCCTTTATGTTATCGGAAAAAATAGTAAAAATTAGTAGATTCTTGCAGTTCTGGAACAGACCAACGATTTTGCTATTTTGGCTAGTGAGGTAGAATTTTGTACTCGTTAACCCTGTCAAGTCAGATTATCAAAAATTTGTGTTTAAATTTTTCAATTAAGACCCGTTTTTTCAATCTTGCCCCAACGTGCGTCGTTCGGACTTGGAGGAGGTTACATGTCATTTATATGAAGAAGTCTTAATGGGAAATAGTCTTTTTTCTGATGAATATATTTTTACTTAAAAAAATATATATACCTAATATACATACATCGAACATAGAAATAAATATATAAAATGTCTTTTGGAATTTGACATTAAAATTACAGCCAGGTTCAATCAGCTGGGTATTGCTGTTACCTTTTATTGTTTTACCATGAGGCTAAATTCTGTTTCTATAAAAATGTGAAATGAAAACAAAAGCAAAATACACGTATTTCATTTTGAAATATATGGATTTTGTTTTTGTATTTTTGAACGCACACGCAATACGCAGAGTTATAGGTTTTGCCCTTGTAAAGGAAATAAATGTCAAATGCGAAAAAAATATAAAGAAAATATTTTTAATTTTTTGATACGGATAAATCCATACTGCTTGTTGTGGCGATGTAGTTAAACTCTGGCCAACACCACTTTAAATTCGCAAAAAAAAAAAAAAAAATTCATAGAACAAGAATCCAGCCACAGCAGTAAATGCGCTGAAGGATAACACTGTGCAAAATTTTTAAGGTGATCCTGTGCAAACAATTCGAACTGAGCATTTTTTGAAAGTACAGACCCAAACGACAAGAAACCCTAGTTGGGTTTTGTTGTGTCAGATCCAGCTCGGATTTTATGGCCCCATCTAAACATGGTTAAATATTGAGTTTTTAAAGAAATTCGGGGCTATATCTCTGAAACCAATGCGAATCTTCTTCTGACCTCTGAAGCAAATTTGTAGATAAGGACAAAAATAAAATATTTGGAGAAATAATGAACTCGAAAAATAAAATTTATTGCTCAAATTTAAAAATATATGCAAAAATTACACAATTTTTATACATTTCGCACCGTATCTCCAAAACCGTTAATTTTTTCTGAATATTTTCTTCTAAAGAAATATTCCCTGGAATGTAATACACAACTCTTCAGAACATGTTATTGTTGTAAAATGCCTGTATGTCATTGTTTTCAGTACATTTTTCACCGACGATTTAATAAAAATGGCAATAATGTAGTGAAATCCGAAATGCGAGAATAAACTGTTGGTGTGAACTGTGTTTGAAATACGTGTTGTAAAAGATATTATTCAAAATACAGCTGAAACAACATGAAGTAAGCATTTTAGAGTTTCAGAATGTTCTAAAGAATTGTTGAGAACTTTATTTGGAAGATTTTTGCAAAAGGTCACTCCCTATAGTTTAGCCGATACTGACCAGAATTTCAGCAATTATGCAAAAATTTCTATATTTTATAGATTTTGATGCCCTAAATGGAGTTTTTCTTATGTGGTTTTTTCAAAAGATAACTTCTGCTAGTTTAGGGCTACAATATTGCTAAAGACAGCAAGGCCAAATTCCTATTCGTTTCTGAGATAAAGGCCTGATAAATGCAAAAAAGTGTAGATTTAGCCCAATTTAGATGAGGCCATAAAATCCGAACTGGATCTGACAGGACAAAACCCTACTAAAGTTTTTGTAGTCTAAATATGTACTTTCAAAAAATGCATACTAGAAGTTGTTTGCATTTTCAGTGTTGCATAGTGTAATAAGGCAATACGAACCAATAAATACCGGTGGCGACATACTGATAACTTGTATGCATCAGATTTAGCGCAATTCTACTGGAAACACATACTCAACGATGGGAACTTATTTCCGCTGCCCAAGAAAGGAGACAAGACAGTCTGTGCCAATTACAGAAGCAGAAATTTCCTACTCATTCCATATAAAGTGCTTTCAAACGTATTGTGTGGGCGTCTAAAATCTATGGGGCATATCTGCTCTGCAAGAAGCTACTAATTTTTACTACGATAACATTTTTCCTTTATGTTATCGAAAAAAATAGTAAAAATTAGTAGATTCTTGCAGTACTGGAACAGACCAATCATATCCCCCATACACCAGGTCGTAACTTAACGGAAAATTCTAGAAGAGCTCAGTAAAAACTAATGTACATAAGGGTTATAATAAAACAAATAAGAACGGCGTTAAGTTCGAGCCGAACTTGTTATACCCTCCACCACGAGTTGTATTGAAGTAAAATGGAATAATTAGTTTCCTTTCGTTTATTAAGAAGACTAAATACCAAATTTCAGCAATTTCAAAATACCGACGGGAGGTATGGGGGCGATATCAATATACCGACAAGTTTCTGGCGGATTTTTTTAGACTTTTACCGATATTTCGGTAAGATAATGTGGCTAAAACCTTCAAAATACCGAAAATCAAGAGGTACGCTTCTATGGTGGATATAGGAAGACGTGGACCTATACTGATAATTCTCTTCTGGAATAATTTATAACCCCATGGAAGACAAAATAACAAATTTCAGTCCTTTCGGTGGGATATTGATGTCACAGCCCACAGAATTACGAAAATCGGAAGGTACCGTTCTATGGGGGCTATATCGAAACGTGAACCTATAACGACGAATTTCAGTCGGAGAGGTTTTTCTCTCCAACGGAAACTAAATACCAAATTTCATCGATTTCAGTGTCTGATTTTCGTATTTTGAAGGTTGTGGCCACAAACCTTCAAAATACCGAAATCCGGAGGTGGCGTTATATAAGGACAATATTAAGTAGTGGACATATACCTAAAAATTTGAAGTGGAATGTTTTGTACCCCCACGATGACTAAATACCAAATTTCAGCCATTTCGGTGGAATATTGAGGCCACAACCTTGAATTTATCGAAAATTGGATGTTCCATTTTATGGGGCTATATGAAGACGTGGACCTATACCAGTGTCGCCCATAATATTTCCATCAATACTACAGCATATGTGTATGCATGGGTGAAAAAAACAACAACCACATGATATTCATCGTTTGTTTATTTACACGTACACTGTACGTGAGAGAGAGAAGCAAATGCAAAAACAACTCAGTGGGCGCCCTCACTATACTTCTTTGCAAAGACAGCGCGACCCTGACCTATACCGACAAATTTAGAGGGGAAAGCTGAATACCTCAACGAAGACTAAATACCTAATTTCAGCCATTTCTATGGATTAATGTGGTCACCACCTTCAAAATACCGAAAATTGGGAGGTACCGTTCGATGGGGGCCGTATTAAGGCGTGAACCGGTACCGAAAATTTTCTGGGGGAAAGTTGTATACCTCCAACGACGGCGTGGACCTATACCGAAAAAGTTCATATGGAAAGTTTTGTGCCATCAATGAAGACTAAATACCAAATTTCAACAATTTCGGTGCAATGTTGATGGCACAAACTTCAAAATACTGGAAATCCGGAGGTACCGTTCTATGGGGCTATATGAAGACGTGGACCTATGCCGACAAATTTCATATTCAAAGTTGTATACCCCCAACGAAGACAAAATACCAAATTTAGCCATTTCGGTGGATTATTGTGGCCACAACCTTCAAAATACCGAAAATCGGGAGCTATTGTTCTATGGGGACTATATGAAGACGTGGACCTTTACAGACAAATTTCATATGGAAAGTTTTATACTCCAAATGAAGACTAAATACCAAATTTCAACAATTTCGGTGGAATGTTGGTGTCAAAAGCTTCAAAATACCGGAAATTCGGAGGTATTCTTCTATGGGGGCTATATGAAGGAGTGGACCTATACGGTATAGGTCCACGCCTTCATGTAGGCTATACCGACAAATTTCATATGGAAAGTTTTATACCCCAAATGAAGACTAAATATTACATTTCAGCCATTTCAGTGGATTATTGTGGCCACTACCTTCAAAAACGTGGACCGATATAGCCCATTTGGAATACCAAACATCCTAGAAGTAATAGAAACTTCTATACCAATTTACAAAGCTCTATCTTAAAAATTGCGAGCTGTATCTTGATTTCAACAGACGCACGGACGGAAGGACCGACGGACATGGTTATATCGACTTAGAATTTTACCCTGATCAAGAATATACATAGTTTATAGGGTCTGCGATGAATATTTCGATGTGTTACAAACGGAATTACCAATTTAATTATACCCTCCATGTTATGGTGGAGGGTATAATAAGTAAGAAAGGCGTTAAGTTCGTGCGGCCCGAATTTTTTATACCCTCCACCACGAGTTCTATTCAAGTAAAATGGAATAATTATTTTCCCTTTCTTAATGAAAGTTCTACGCTCTTCCGCCACGTTAACTGAAGAATATCACTTTCTTTCAAACAAAGTTTAATCCCAAGAAAACATCGATGTTTTCTACCTATAAAGAATCCGAAATACCAAGTTACAGCCACTAACGTACAAAAGTACTTTAAAAGACTTCACATCGAGCGGTATCGTATTACCCGCAATACAACATCTATTATATGTAGACATGTTTTATAACCATATCGAATACTAAATACCAACTTTCAGTCATTTTGGTAGAATATTGTGGCTAAAACCTTAAAAATACAGAAAATCGGGAGGTACATTTCTATACTATATTAAAACGTGAACCTATACCGACAATTCTCTTCAGGAATTTTTTATATTCCCAACGAAAACTTTATTTCGAATTTTACCCAAATCGGGCGGTAACGTTTTATGGGGGCAATATCAAAACGTGGACCCTATACTGACAAATTTCTGAAAGAAAGTTTTGTAGGCTCAAAGAAGACTAAATACCAAATTTTAGACATTTCCATAAGATAATGTGGCTAAAACCTTCAAAATACCGAAAGTGGGGAGGTACCGTTCTATGGAGGACACAGACCGACAAATATCTGAGGGAACTTTTTGACCCCAAAGAAGACTAAATGTTAATTTTTTGCCATTTCGGTGAGCTTATGTGGCTTAAACCTTTAAAATATCGAAAATCGGGGGCTATATCAAAACGTGGACATATTCTGGACATATTTCTGATGGAAAGTACCTTTCTATTGGAGCTAAAACAACATACTGGCAAATTTCTGGGTGAACGACTAAATACAAAATTTAAGCCATTTCGTGTCAGCCATGTGGCTAGAACAGTGTCAGTGTCGCCCATAATATTTCCAACAATACTAAAGCATGTGTGTATGCATGGGTGAAAAAAAACAACAACCACATGGCGTTCATCGTTTGTTTATGTCGGCATTCGGCAGCCCTTTACTCGCGAGCAAGCAAAGATGACTTCTCTCTCTATTAACGCATTGAAAAACCATGCAATCACACAATGTTTGCTCAATTGCTGGTTTATGTACACTTATACTGCAAAAACAACTCAGTGGGCGCTCTCACCATACTGTCATGCAAAGAAGCGCGTCCCTGGGCTAGAACATTCAAATAACCGAAAATTGGGAAGATGCCGTTCTATGGGGGATATATGAAAACGTTGACCTATACTAAAAATTTTCTGTGGGAAAATTTTGTAGCCCCAGAGAAGACTTAATGCCAAATTTTATACATTTCGGTCAGAGAATGTGGCTAACTTCCAAAATAGAGAAAATATGGAGGTATCGTTCTATGGGTGCTATATCAAACCGTAGGCCTATACTGACACAATTTCTGGTGGAAAATTTTGTAACTACAAAGAAGACTAAATGCCAAATTTCAGCCAATTCGCTGGATAAAACCTATAAAAGCGGGAGGAACCGTTTTATGGGGGAAAGTGGTGTAGTCAGTGTTAACGAATTTGAAGATTTGACGATTTTGAGGACCAAAAATGAAAAATGGCGATTTAACGATTTTATGACCTAAAAAAATACGATTTTTCATTTATGGCAAAATTACATCAAATAAAACATTAAAACTGCATTTTCTTCATTTTTCAAAAATGCTTTTTGACTGTGCAGAACAAAAATTGTCAATTTGAATCAGAATAGTCTAAATTTATAACTAACGTCCTTAAAAAGTTTAAATCTAATATATGGTAATTCAAAAGATATAGCCCTAATTAAATTTGTATTCAAAAACACTGAGATAAAATTATCTAGTACTATTTTTATAACTTTGTGCAAGAAAAGCGTTCCCGGACTTATCTTTAAACAAAAATTTGCATTTGACCATTTTTACAAATTCATCGTATATCTGTCTCGTTGCCTTCGTTGTATTACTCTAAACTCTAAAAAAATATATTTTTACTCATACAAAGTTTTCTACACTTTTTTACGACCAAAAATGTGCCTCATCGAAATAACGGTTTTAGACCCCAAGTATGTTTGGGCGAAATTCGTTTAGACAATTTGGAGTCGATTTGGCCATGTCCGTACGTCTGTCTGGCTGGTGCGCACGATAATTTTCGAACGGATCAATCGATTTGAACCAAATTGTGGTTATCGTAATATTTTGTCCAAACATAACTTAAATTTAAAGATGGGTCATATCGGTTTACTACTTCTGGTACCTCCCCCACAAAAGTTCAAAATTTTTCTGTAAAATGGTGTGAACCATAACTGTCGAAGGCAGCAATCGATTTGGCCCAAACTTTGCTCATCGTATTATTCCTTCCAGATATAGATCGGGTTCGAATATGAACTATATCGGTCCACTCCTTCGGGTACCTCCCACACAAAATTTGGATAAAGTGAAGTTTAAGAGCTCCTCTCGGATCGTTTTGGAATTTTTTCAGCAGGTTGTCCTTGCGGCTCTCTTTTAAAACTGTACAATTTTTTTCTTGTGCAAGTCCATACTTGATATTGGCCTAAAAGCTCCAAGAAACCCTGATGGCACCAATCCAAATGGCCAATCCAAAAGAAAATTATCTCAGGGAGTTTCAGATTGGTGCAGACTTTGCACATCGTATTATTTCATCCAGTCATGTATCAGGTTAAATTATGGACTGAGAGTATATCTCCGTCAGCACAGCTGACTGATACTTTCTTACTTGTTTTATTAATATTTATATTTTGTATATTTAAGTCTGATTAGACCAAATTTATTGCTATGTAGATTCTAAATGAAAAAAAATTTCTGCTAAACAGTCGATCTTAAACGACAATCTTTGTAAGGAACATTTTGACGATTTTCAAAATTTAATTGACGATGTCGGCTAAAAACTTTCGGCAACTTTGGTTGTAGTTCCTAAAGAAGACTAAATACCAAATTTCAGACATTTCGATGCTAATGGCGAAAATCGGTAGGTATCGTTTTATGGGAGCTATATCAAAACGTGGATATAGAAAACATCCTAGGAGTAATATAAACATATGTACCAAATTATAAAGTTCTATCTTAAATATTGCGAGCTATATATTAAGACCTGGGAACATAAGCTAACTCGCCTGCTTGCCTTGCTTTCCTGCTTCATTTCTGACAAAACAAAAATAAAAGAATAAGAAAGGCCGAGCCCGTTTCTAACTAGTTCTTATGCCAGACTATGAAAATTTTCATTAGAAAATTCTTAGTTATTCTCTTTTAAAATTTCATTGCGTCTACACACATATATGAAAATTTTGATATTTTCATTGGTTTGAGAGTTAGTCCCAATTTACATTAGGCGAGTTTACTTGCGGCAATTGTCAGTTTGTAGGTGAGAGAGGGGGCTGAGAGGCAAAGGGTTACCATATGCCTCACCTCTCTCTCCATCAAACTGACAATTGCCGCAAGTAAACTCGCCTAATGTAAACTGGGACTTACGAATTTAAGCAGAAAAAATAATTTCAGATTACAGAACCTTGTGTACAGAGTTTCACCCCCTTTACACCCCTTACCTTTAAACTCATTTTCATGATAATGACAATTTTCATAGTCTGGCATAAGACTAGGTTACCCTTTTCTTTTTTATTCTTTTACCAGAAGCAAGCAGGCGAGGCAGCTTATGTACCCAGGCCTTTAGAATTTATGCTGATCAAGACTACATATATACTTTATGGGGTCTCCGACGAATATATCGAGATGTTATAAACGGAATGACAAATTTAATTATACCCTCCATATCAAGGCATATTTATATAAGGTATATGCATGAATTACAACAACTAACAAATTTACAAAAACTACATTGTTGTTATTGAAAATTTAATGTCAAAGAAAATATTGAATAATATTGTCGTTCTTAAAATTTTCTCAAGAAAAGCATAAACAGATTTTGAAAATCCTCTAAAATAGAACAAATTTGAATCAAAATGTAAATATAAAGCATTCAGAACTGTCGTAGGTCATTGTTATTACACGTTTAGGATGAAAAGAAGTATTTTATGGTAGCAAATTTCGAAGTTCCAAATTTCATGAGTAGACCCTATTACATTTTGAAAACCATATTCCCAAAAAATGTAAAAATACAGCTGATTGTCACTTCTACTTTATATAAATCAAATTTTCCAGCAAGAATTGTCCAGCAAGAACTTTCTCAGAGAGTAAGGAGTTTTTATTTTCTTTTGCTAGAAAATTATAAAAAGTAAACAGACACCTTACCAGCAAAAACCAGCAAGCAATCAGCTGACTTGCCAAAACAGAACAATTTGTCGGCCAATGAAGGAACCAATGGAAGCAAAAATGTGTATTTTATTAAAAATAAAAAAAGAAAATGACCCAAAAATGGATTTTTCAACCTCGCAACTTTGTTCTACAAAAAAATAATACAATTGGACTTGCTATTTCCGCAATAAAATTGTTTTTTATTTTCACAAACATAAATCAACGAAAAATTAAAAACAGATGATTGATTGTTTTCAGGAAGAAGAAGACTTGCAAATGTTTGCTAGAAGAAATTTGTCCAGCAAGAATTGGCAAACTCTCAGTGAAAGAACTGTCAAAATGTCTCTCTCGAATTGCTTTATTTTGCTGGTTTTTTTGTGTTAACAGACGACTTCCAGCAACAATTGGTACAAATTGTTACAAATTTTAGGATAACCAGACAGAGCTATTTTCAGACCATTTCCCGCTTAGTTTGCATTTGAAATTATCGTCTTTCTCAATTCTGTTAAACTCCCCTAGATGCTACACATCATATAAAAAAACGTTTTGGGATAATTTCAGAAATGATGTAAATGAGGCTTTGCTTGTTAATTTTTCCAGATTCAAACAGGAATCTTTCTAACGCAGAGATTGATTATTTTTTAGATAATTTCACAGATGTTATAAATAATACTCAGACAACGCATCATGTAGGAAGAAAAATCGTGGTTTCAGATTCGATAAGAAATCTTTATAAATTGTTACTGGATGTTGTTCGTTTACTCAACAGTACAATGCAAAAGACATTAGCCGATTACAAGAAGTTACTGGACTTGTACAAATTTGTACAAATTGTTGAGTAAACGAACACACCTAATATTTACCAACAAGTGCCAGTAATTCAAAACAGCCACGAAGTAACGGGTATTTTTTTACAGGTTTGTTTTTCGAATAGAGATAAAACTGGCATTTTGTGGTCAAATCTGGCAACTCTAATGTCATTTATGTTCAGTTTGGTTTGCCATTTCATCATGAACAGGTTGACAAAAGAACAACGCTTGCAAATCGTGCAAATTTATTTCGAAAATAATGGTTCAGTTCGCGAAGTTTACCGCAAGCTCCGTCCATTTTATGGTCGACATAATCGCAGAGTTCGAAAATAAACAGTACACTAACATATTGTACCGCTCCGAGAACAGTATCACTAAAATATTTTTAGCGTTAGTGTTCCGGAACACAAACACTAAAAAATATTTTAGTGATACTGTTCCGGAGCACAACAATAAACGTAGTGTTCCACATTTTGGTACACTAAAAACGTTGGGTACCGCAGTCGGAACAATAAAAATCGTAGTGCTCCGCAGTCGGAACACTAAAAATCGTAGTGTTCCGCAGTCGGAGCACTAAAAATCGTAGTGCTCCGCAGTCGGAACACTAAAAATCGTAGTGTTCCGCAGTCGGAGCACTAAAAAATCGTTGTGTACCACATGTCGGAACACTAAAAAATAACGTAATGATAATGTACCACACACGAGTATATTATGATTTGCGGGGAAAATTAAATATTTATAATTTTTTAGATAAGTACAAATTAAGACATAAAAACTCATATACACCTCTTAAATCCATGTATGTATACATATTAATTAATAACGTTGGGAACTTAAGTAGAAAATATGAAAAACATTGATTCGGTTGTTGTACAATGGCGCACTACAAATTGTAGTGTTCTGACTGTGGATACATGAGTTTATTATGATTTGTGAGGAAAATTAAATATTTTATCATTTTTTTTAATAAATACAAATTAAAAAATAAAATTTAATAGAACACGTGTAAAACACCTGATTTGATTTTTGGACAATGGATCAATAAAAATCGTAGTGTTCGGTTGCGGAGCACTAAAAATCGTAGTGTTCAGACTGCCGGATCACTAAAAATCGTAGTGTTCCGACTGCCGGATCACTAAAAATCGTAGTGTTCCAACTGCCGGATCACCAAAAATTGTAGTGTTCCGACTGCCGGATCTCTAAAAATCGAAACGCTGTTAATTATAATTTCTTAGGAAAATTAAATATTTTATGGGTTGTGGGACGAGTAAAAATTAATAAATAAAATGCATGTGTTTTAAATTAGTTACAAACGTTGAGAGCTTTAGTAGAATATTAGAAAAAAAATCATCATCATTAATTGATGAATATTGTTTCTTGTACAAATGGCAACAGGTACAATTTCCTCAAAATAATAAGTGTGTGGTAGTATTTATCCCGAAATCATAATGTTGACTTTAAATGTACAATCCTGCTTGCGGAAAATCAGCACATTCTCATTGAGTGATATTGTTTGTTGTACAAATATCAACAGGTAAAATTTCCCCAAAATAATAAGTGCCTTCAAACGTACAAGTCTACTTGGGAAAATCCACATATTTTCTTCAAATGAATTTAATGAGGAATTTTGTTTTTGATACAAAAAGTTACAGGTACAATTTCCAAATATTTCATTTTCCTAAGAAAACATAATTCCTTTGTTATTTTTTAGTGTTCCAACACGTGGTGCACTACGATTTTTAGTGATCCGGCAGTAGGAACACTACGATGTTTTACACATTTTCTTCTAATTTTTATTTATTAAATAATAATTTTATAAGTAATTTATTAAATAATAAATAAATACGTATTTATTTATTCTAAAAACATAAAATATTTAATAAACACATAATAAACAGACGATTATATTAACATTATAATTAGCGTTTCGGCTCGTGGTACGCTACGATTTTTAGTGTTCCGACAGTCGGAACACTACGATTTTTAGTGCTCCATTGTCCAAAAACCAAATCAGATGTTTTTCATTTTTATTATTTTTTTTTTTAATTTTTATTTATTAAAAATATATATATATAATATTTAATTTTTTTTCAGAAATCATAATAAATTAATGTATGGTTCATTACCTTATAGTTTCAAAACGTGGTATAAAAGGATTTTTAGTGCTCCGGCACGACGATCTTTCTGCTTCATTCCACAAAAACTAAATATTGTTTTTTCATAATTTTGACCATATTTCGCAATGTGTTTAACTAATTTAAACATACATGGATGTAACAGTTTATCTTAATTTTTATTTGATCAAATTTAACCAAATATTTAATTTTCCTAAGAAAACATAATACCATTATTATTTTTTAGTGTTCCAACACGTGGTGCACTATGATTTTTAGTGATCCGGCAGTCGGAACACTAAAATGTTTAGTCCTCCGTAGTCGGAGCACTAAAATTTTTAGTACTCCGCAGTCGGAGCACTATGATTTTTAGTGCTCCGGCAGTCGGAACACTAAAATTTTTAGTGCTCCGCAGTCGGAACACTACGATTTTTAGTCCTCCGCAGTCGGAGCACTACGATTTTTAGTGCTCCGGCATGCGGTATACTACGATTATCGTTGTGTTCCGGTACAGTATCACTAAAATATTTTTTAGTGTTTGTGTTCCGGAGCGGTACACTATCGTAGTGTACCTATCCACCTTGGTACGGTACAGAACGGTACGGTACGATACAATAGTGTTTATTTTCGAACACTGCATAATCGTCCATCGGAGCAATTAATTCGGTTAACCATGGATCGTTTTCGTTTCGTTTGTGCAAGAGTTAAAGCCGCGAGACCATGCAATGCGTCGTGATTTTGGTGTATGGGCCGAAAATGAGATTGATCTCGATGCTGATTTTCATCGCAAAATGTTGTTCAGTGATGAGGCTCATTTATTGAAGGAAACATTCGATGAGCGCATAATTTCGCGGAATGGACCTGTCAATTGGCCACCAAGATCGTGTGATTTGACACCATTGGATTATGTTCTTTGGGGATATGTGAAGTCGCTCGTCTACGCCAACAAACCAGAAACGTTAGGGGAATTGGAAGCCAACATTCGTGGGGTTATTGCCGACATACGGCCCCATATGCTCGAAAAAGTGGTTGAAAATTGGACCTCTAGAATTGGCTTTATTCGAGCCAGCCGCTGCGGCCACATGCCCGAAATCATATTTAAACATTAATGGCATAATATCATCCTTCCAATAAAGCCAAAATGATGGACATTAAAACGATTTTCTTGTGTTTTATTTCAATTCGAAGTTCTATACCACTAAAAAAACACCCGTTAGCAAATCTTGTTGATAGTGTCATAACAATAGAATTATTTGTTTGTTAATTTTTAATAGTACTAACACTTCTATTAATCCGATGGGAAATTCTAGGCTAACGACAATTATTAAAATTTGTAACACAATTAACAATAACAAATCTTTTGGGGTGGATAGGATATCTAACTTTATTATTAAAAAGGGTTTGGAATATTTATCGATAATATATAATAATTGTTTAAATAAATTGTACCTACAATTGTTTAAATAAAATCCAAACAAACCAAAAGGTTTATTTCTTTGCTATCGAACTTAGGTAAACTGTATGAAAAAATCATTCGAATCAGGATGTATTATCGGTTGACAACATCGTATATTCCAGACCTTCAGTTTGGATTCAAAAGCGGACCCTCAACTATTGATGCTCTTCTTAAAGTCCATAATAATATTGTTAGCAAATTACGAGAACAAAAGTGCACTATTGCGCTTTCACTTGACGTTGAAAAAGCATTTTACCATGCTTCTCATATAGGAACTTTATATAAAATGGTTAGGCTTGGCTTTGATTCGCGTGTCATAAGAATTTTTCACAGTTTTTCTCAAATAGGAAGTTTTGTGTTGAATTTCATGGCGTTTTATCTGATCCAGGAAACGTTTATTGTGGTGTCCCACAAAGATCAATTTTGTCACTCATATTGAACTTAATTCTAGCTGTCTTCCATATGCAGATGATTCATTACTTTTCGCTTATGACGAGTCCCCTCAAAATGTGTTTCGTAAAGTAAAATATCATTTAGAAAATGTTACACAATTCTACAATAACTGGGGTATTAAAATTAATGCTTAAAAAACCGAAGCAATTTGTACAAGGTTCGCATCAGGGAAATGCAAAAAAAATTGTGGTTCCTGTATGTAAAAATCTGAAGTTAACATTCAATGGAGTTGAAATTCCAGTAGAAAATTCACTTAAATATTTAGGAATTACGTTTTACGGCAATTGTAAAGGAAATGTTTTACGGCATTGTATTGTTAAATACTATGAATTAAGTTGTAAGCGTTTTTCAAATGGGGTAATTTATGGCGAGTCCAAAATTACTCCTATTGGCTTATATGTCTGTGACTTGATTTCAAAATTTGATGAGCGAGTTAAAAATCATCAAAACAGTTATGTATCATCAATTTATGACAACTAAGAACCATTTGGTTGGACGAACATAAATTATTTATCTCCAATCGGTTACATAAATGAGATTCCACCGAATTTTCACATCAATGCCAATTTGCGATATGAATTTGATACAAAAGCTAGTATATCTGGTAGGGTAAGTGCACCTAATGTCGGCATGTACCAGTAGTCGGCACCTTTTGAATTTGAACTCAAATAACTAAAAGTTAAGAAAACAAAATAGGAAAATAATCTTAGAAATTCTTCAACAATATTCAGAAAAAGAAATTTTTAAAAAATATTTATAATTGTGCAATTTTTGCTGATGCCGACTTTAGGGACAAAAAAATATAAAATTTGCCTGAAGTCGGCATGGGGTTATAAACATTGATTTTTATCGATTACTTTTAGCTAAAAATTATAAAGAAATACTTTAAAGGCTAATTAATAAAAAAATAGTTTCAATTTGAAAGGAACTTTAGCGATTTTAAGCAATATTAGCCATGATTTGAAGTACGTACGTTGTGGGGTGCCGACAACTGGGTAATAGATGCCGACTACTGGTACGAACTAATTTATTTAAACAATATGTTTAAATTCCCTTATTTTTTGAAGTAAAATCAATAGAAATGTATCCAAATAAACTAGAAATGTATAAATAACTAATGCTTAAGCTATAGTTCTTTCAAATATTTAAGAAAAAATGTAAAGTATGCATTTTTTCTTTATTTAAATATAACATGCCGACTACTGGATCATATCATGCCGACTATTTGGGAATGGTGCCGACTACTGGTGAAAAAGCAGTATTTCACTAAAATTGTATTTTTTGCATGTTGAACAGAAATAATCAAAAAATTGTTTATATAATCTAAAACTACACTAAATAACGAATCATAACAAATTAAATTTAATTTGTTTTTTTTTTTATTTTTGCCTTATTAAGGCGAAGGCCATTTATAGTGATATTTAATTAATTCTCTTTCGAGTTGAGCTGTTAGGCCTTTAGAGATACATTGAAAAATTAGGAGTCTACCGAAGTCCCACGCATCCAACCATTACACTACGTTTCACGGGTGGTAAATCCGATCTTCAGGTGTATTAGGATGTTGTTTTTGTGGCAGACGAAGGCAAAGCTTGGTAACTGGTATATATATCGAACTTCATTAGATAAATGTATATGCGAAATTATGTCAGTTAATTGAAACCCCAAACTTTTCCTATAGTCCTGCTTTGGTAATCCCATTTTTCAATGTTCACAAATACTATGGTAAGTTTTATTCCTACATCATTAGCAATTGCTCTTCTATATCAGAAGATTTTATTTTTTGATCATCAATTATTGTCTACTAAAGTTTTGACAAGTTGATGGTGGCTTAGAACGCTAAGACGCCGGCAACCTTGACACTCAGTTGTCGGAGACCCAGGTTCGAATCCCAGCCTGGCTCATGCTGAAATTATTTTTTATTTTTGCCTTATTAAGGCGAAGGCCATTTATAGTGATATTTAATTAATTCTCTTTCGAGTTGAGCTGTTAGGCCTTTAGAGATACATTGAAAAATTAGGAGTCTTCCGAAGTCCCACGCATCCAACCATTACACTACGTTTCACGGGTGGTAAATCCGATCTTCAGGTGTATTAGGATGTTGTTTTTGTGGCAGACGAAGGCAAAGCTTGGTAACTGGTATATATATCGAACTTCATTAGATAAATGTATATGCGAAATTATGTCAGTTAATTGAAACCCCAAACTTTTCCTATAGTCCTGCTTTGGTAATCCCATTTTTCAATGTTCACAAATACTATGGTAAGTTTTATTCCTACATCATTAGTAGACATCGGATTTTGCATATTTGCATATTTTTTATTAATAAAGATACGAAAATTCTGATTGGACCAAAATTCGTTTTGAAGAAAACTGAATGCAATGACAGGCTCATATTTTTTATTTTTTTGCATATTTGCATATTTTGCATATGCACCAAATATGCAAAAAATATGCAAAATATGCAAAAAATATGCACAATATGCAAAAAATATGCAAAATATGCAAGTAATTTTTTTGACAAAAATCATCAAATTAAATTTGGAAAGTCATCAGAAAGTGTTCTGAATTAAGTTTATTGCCGTAAAACGTCGATTTCTTAGCAGATTATCATGTTATTAATTATTATTCCGCCACATCAATAAATCTAGACTAAAAGACTTAGAAAATTTCCTATAACCCCGCCTTCTTATTACAACATAAGTTGCTTTCTAATACAAATTTGTTCAAAAACTCAATCAGAAATGTCAAAATGTACGCATCCAAATATGTTGATAGTTTCTGCTCGGCCAAAATTGTCTGACAGAATAACAAATGAGCTAGAAATTAAGTCAAAGAAAATGTTGAATATTACATAAAATCTTTCGTATTTTACTAAAAACATATAACATATAATAAATATATACGGTGCCATCATCAATATTTTCCTTTGAATTTTCCACATGGAAAATAATTTTAAAAAGTGAAATTCTTTTAAAATAATTTTTTGTTAAAAATTGAAAACTACTTGATTCGCTTCATTAGTCCCAATTTACATTGGGCGAGTTTACTTGCGGCAATTGTCATTTTGTAGGAGAGAGAGGTGAGGCATATGGTAACCCTTTGCCTCTCAGCACCCTCTCTCACCTACAAACTGACAATTGCCGCAAGTAAACTTAAGGCGTATTCTAGTCGAATCGACAAAAATATTTTTTGGCCCTAGAGCGATCCCTATTTTGGTAAGAATCGATTCAGATTTTGATATTGCCCCATATATACAGTACATTCGCGATAATCCCTACACCACAGGTTTCGGCGGTGTCCGAATTATCAAATTGTTCGGATTAACGAATTGTAAGGAAAATAAATTATTTTATATGATTAAATTACTCGTGGAAGTTATATAATAATACTTTTTTAAATTGTAATTGCTAATACCGAACACTTAAATGAAAGTGGTGTACGTGTAAAAAATAGTGCGATTTTTCTACTCCACAATCTGGACATTTTTATTGGCATTGCCCGTATTTGTTCTAGAAAAAAGCCAATCAGATTGTGAAAGTAGTGCAAGAAATATGACGTTTTTAAAGTTTACATCAGGATGTAAGTAAACCAAGAGACAGATGTGGAATTTCATCGTTTTGTAAATTAATATTCCTTGAAATCTTTGCCTTTTAGGTGTATAGTGCATTTGGCAACTTTAATGACAATATTGCGGCGAATATTTTTCTTAAAGGGGAGTACACACCATCAGTCAAAACTGACAGTCAACGAACTTTTGCTACAATTTTCTGGCAAATAAAAACTTTTGTTTAGGTAATAATGCTTGATATACAATATGTAAATGTAAAGTATTATTTAGAGATTAGGAAAGTAATTATTCAGCTAGACTTTGACATTAACAAAATAGACCTCGATGACTGTCAGTTTTGTTGGCCGGTGTGTACTATGCTTAATATATTTATTTATATCCTATACAACAAGACTAACGTGTCATGAAAGGTTTTTCCTTGTTCTCGATAATTTTTACTAAATGTTGCTGAAAGAATTTTTGCACCAACTTCTCCATTAAACAACTGTCAAAATTCGAAGCATTGGTAATAATTAGTACAAATTATCGAGTACACGGATAGGTATAAATTAAACAATTGCGTATACAAAAGGGTTATGACTTTTTGACTATGTTATCAACATTCCAAATACTTTTCTAGCAGAAAAATATGAGTGTTTTTGCCATTTTAAAGACAATTCCAAGGTTTTTGACTTATTTTACCACTACTACTCTATAGTGTGGTTTTTCTAAGTGATGTCATTTTGCATTAATCATTGGGTGTTCTTCATTTTGCTTATTATTAATCGTGGATGGGTATAACAATAATGCATTATTTTCGCCGAGGAGTGAACATTTTCCAATTCTGCATTAAGCGGTTGTATGCGTACAATATTGATATTTTAAATTATGTATTTTTAGTGCATTAAACTAAAACCATGTCATCACTATTAAAGCGGCAGTTAGAGAATTTTTCCAAAGAAGCTTTTTGACCACAAAGAACAAAAATTGCCAACTTATGTCTGTATATACTGAATAAAGGACTAAACACTATAAAATATATTCAAATCTAATATGTGGTAATTCACAACCTATACTTCTAAATGGTAAATGGTACTTTAATACCAAAAAAATTGCGCTTTTATCTGAACAAAAATAGCGATGACTAACTCTAGCTCCTTTGTTTTTCTGCTAGACAATTTTGGCCGATTAGAAATTATCACCACGTTTAACACGTTGATTTTGACATTTCTGATTGAGGTTTTGACATTTTTCCATTGTCTATCTACTGGTCTGTTCCTTTACTTTTGAAAATGGTAAAACCGACAAAAGTAGTAAAAGTTGTAAAATGCTCCCATATGAATTGTATGGTGTCTAAAGTAAAGGAACGCTTTTCGAGTAAAAATTGGTAAAACTTTAAGATTCTTGCACGTAAAGGAACAGAGCTTACATTTGTATAGGAAGCAACTTATGTTGTAATAGGAATGCTGGGTTATTTGACATTTTCTCACCTTGTGAAAACTGATTTAAGTCTTGTTAGTCCAGATTTATTGCTGTGGATGAATATCTGGAGAGTCTCAATAACATAATAATCCGCCAAAAACTATGTTAAACGGCAAAAAACTTAATTTAGAACGCTTTTTTGATGATTTTCCAAATTTACAGCGTGTTTTTGTAAAAATGCTTCCCTGTCACACGAACCGTTCGTACTAAAACGTATACGTTCAAAATTTGGTTCTTGTAAAATTTTACGAACCATTCGTTTTTATCTAAAAGCTTTCGTCTATTTCATAAAAGCTTTTATATTTCAGTGTTTCCATGATACTTATTTTGTGAATTTTGCATAGGCTTATGTACGTAAAATTTGCTACTTGATGGCAACCCCAATAAACAGATGACAAACAAAAAATAAGAAAAAAATGTAATCAAATTTGTCCAAAAATAATTGTGATAATATGAAGAAACGGATGTACATATACGCGTGTGCTTCTATGAAAATAAATAAAATTGAATTCCCTTCCAGTTTTGGTGTGTTTTGTGCCATTTATTACTCAAATTATTTAATTTTCATTGAAAACGATGGGTCTTTTCCATTCGTTTATTTTTGACATATTCGTTCGTCTGATTTTGTTACGAAAACCAAAAAAATTACGAAAATAAAAAGCTTTCATTTGTTTGTCACACTAATACAAACGTCAACCGCTATGAAAACCAAATTGTGTCTTCGTTCATGAAATCGACGAACGAATGGGCAAAAACATTTTACAAAAACACGCTGTTAATCGGCGATTTTCGTCAAAAAATCACTTGCATATTTAGCATATTTTTTGCATATTTTGCATATTTTTTGCATATATTTTGCATATTTTTTGCATATATTTTGCATATATTTTGCATATTTTTGATATGACCCCAAATATCGAAAAATTGACCCTCAAAACGCCTAGATCCAAAATTTGAGTCCAATCGGATAAGAAATAAAAAATATGCTAAAATCCGATGTCTAATCATTAGTAATTGCTCTTCTATATCAGAAGATTTTATTTTTTGATCATCAATTATTGTCTACTAAAGTTTTGACAAGTTGATGGTGGCTTAGAACGCTAAGACGCCGGCAACCTTGACACTCAGTTGTCGGAGACCCAGGTTCGAATCCCAGCCTGGCTCATGCTGAAATTATTTTTTATTTTTGCCTTATTAAGGCGAAGGCCTGGGTCTCCGACAACTGAGTGTCAAGGTTGCCGGCGTCTTAGCGTTCTAAGCCACCATCAACTTGTCAAAACTTTAGTAGACAATAATTGATGATCAAAAAATAAAATCTTCTGATATAGAAGAGCAATTACTAATGATGTAGGAATAAAACTTACCATAGTATTTGTGAACATTGAAAAATGGGATTACCAAAGCAGGACTATAGGAAAAGTTTGGGGTTTCAATTAACTGACATAATTTCGCATATACATTTATCTAATGAAGTTCGATATATATACCAGTTACCAAGCTTTGCCTTCGTCTGCCACAAAAACAACATCCTAATACACCTGAAGATCGGATTTACCACCCGTGAAACGTAGTGTAATGGTTGGATGCGTGGGACTTCGGTAGACTCCTAATTTTTCAATGTATCTCTAAAGGCCTAACAGCTCAACTCGAAAGAGAATTAATTAAATATCACTATAAATGGCCTTCGCCTTAATAAGGCAAAAATAAAAAATAATTTCAGCATGAGCCAGGCTGGGATTCGAACCTGGGTCTCCGACAACTGAGTGTCAAGGTTGCCGGCGTCTTAGCGTTCTAAGCCACCATCAACTTGTCAAAACTTTAGTAGACAATAATTGATGATCAAAAAATAAAATCTTCTGATATAGAAGAGCAATTACTAATGATGTAGGAATAAAACTTACCATAGTATTTGTGAACATTGAAAAATGAGATTACCAAAGCAGGACTATAGGAAAAGTTTGGGGTTTCAATTAACTGACATAATTTCGCATATACATTTATCTAATGAAGTTCGATATATATACCAGTTACCAAGCTTTGCCTTCGTCTGCCACAAAAACAACATCCTAATACACCTGAAGATCGGATTTACCACCCGTGAAACGTAGTGTAATGGTTGGATGCGTGGGACTTCGGTAGACTCCTAATTTTTCAATGTATCTCTAAAGGCCTAACAGCTCAACTCGAAAGAGAATTAATTAAATATCACTATAAATGGCCTTCGCCTTAATAAGGCAAAAATAAAAAATAATTTCAGCATGAGCCAGGCTGGGATTCGAACCTGGGTCTCCGACAACTGAGTGTCAAGGTTGCCGGCGTCTTAGCGTTCTAAGCCACCATCAACTTGTCAAAACTTTAGTAGACAATAATTGATGATCAAAAAATAAAATCTTCTGATATAGAAGAGCAATTACTAATGATGTAGGAATAAAACTTACCATAGTATTTGTGAACATTGAAAAATGGGATTACCAAAGCAGGACTATAGGAAAAGTTTGGGGTTTCAATTAACTGACATAATTTCGCATATACATTTATCTAATGAAGTTCGATATATATACCAGTTACCAAGCTTTGCCTTCGTCTGCCACAAAAACAACATCCTAATACACCTGAAGATCGGATTTACCACCCGTGAAACGTAGTGTAATGGTTGGATGCGTGGGACATCGGTAGACTCCTAATTTTTCAATGTATCTCTAAAGGCCTAACAGCTCAACTCGAAAGAGAATTAATTAAAATTTAATTTGATTGGATATTTAGACTCGGAATGACATACGGCTGAAGATTCGAGAATCCTTAAAGTGCCGACTACTGGTGCACTTACCCTACACACAGGGGTTAACGTGGATGTTGTGTTTTATTATTTAAAAATCCTTTTGTTTTCTTTTTTGTTTTATTTTAGTTTGTAAGATAACTGAGATTTTAACACTCGAAAACATTGTATTCTCGGGAGCAAGGAATTCATAACATTATCTTCAATTAATTATTGCTATTTTCTTGTTCATATAAAAGCATGATGCTGTACACACTCCACACCCAATGTAATGGATGTATATTAGGGTGACCCTAAAAAAGGAAAATTTGTTTTTTAATTTCGACCGGTTAACGTTATCTTACGAAAAAGTCAACGTTTTATTCTTATGCGAATATTTCCGCAATCCCGTATTCCAAAAGTAAACCCTGCCAATGGAAGAAGAAAATATCAGATTTACAATGATGCAAAGTAGATTGGCATAGGTGGTCAAACAACAAATACCCTAGACAGACGGCAGCGTTAATTTGCATTAATAACTGTATTTAATTTTGGCCTGACAGACGACAGTTTCTGCATTTACGAAACAGCTGATTGCTGTTTTGTTGTTGTTTGCAATGTATTTTTTGTTTTCCTTGTGTCTCAGAGCATGAATATGCTCTCTCCTCCATATGAATATGGGCTCTCTTCTACGGCATTGCCATATTGAAATACCTAAATGCCTTTTAAATGCAGCTCGATTTTGTGCATTAAGAATGTGGATAATGCACGAATTAATTTGAATTAAGGCAGTTAATGCAAATTAACGCTGCCGTCTGTCTAGGGTATAAGATGTTGCAATGTTTTCATTTTTTTATTTGAATTGTAATGGCGAATTCGCAACTTTCGTTGAGCGCATTTCAACAAATGTGACCAACATTAAAAAAGACATTATGAGTTTTAAATTTTTTCAAATTCTTTGCAATCTATTAAAAATATTAAGCAAATTGCTTCATATTCTACATAACTTAGATAAACAGATGCCCCCATACTTTCTTTAGAATAGGAGCTTATGAGCTTTATATTGGGGGTTACCAAAGTGGTCAAATACTAAAGATATAGAAAAAGAGGCTCAGATATCCCAATTTCCAATTTGCGGAATTTTATTTCCATGTCGGATATCTCCGCTTCTGTTAGACATATTCCAAAGGGAGATAATGAAAGTAGACCGTCTAAACTTTAAATCAATAGGTACCAAAAGTTTGGGTGATGATGGTCATATATGAGAGTTATTGCAATAGGTGATAAACAGGGTTTAAAAGCCAGCATCTAAAACCATTAGCATTAGCGGTACACTTCAACTGCTACACAATATTGACACACATGGCTAAATAAGCAACCGAACGCATATTTATTTTTGTGAATTTTTGCTTATTTCGTTTTCGACGCCTAATCTTTTTTTCGTTAGGCATAATCGACAACCACGCTACATATTTAGCAGTCGGCTGACCATACGTCATTGATGCTCAAATTATTTTGTTCATTTGTTTCTCTGAGAGTGTCTTTCCTTTGCTAAACCACGGCAGATGAGAAAAAAAGAGAACGTGTGTTGTTTTTGTAGTCACGTTAACGTTTATGGATGATCTTGGCTGCCATACGTCGAAGGAAAATAGCAACAGAGTGTGTTTTTCTGATTAGAGTTGCCAACGCAGTAATAAAAATGTAGCATTTAATGTCAAAATGTCTCCATCATATGGTAGAACCTAAAGTGGGGTTCAGACGATCAGTTTTGACTGACAGCTTTTGGTCAAATATCGATTGCTTCAGCTTTGTTGTGCTGTTCGTAGCGGCCAAACAGTCATTCAAGTTGGATGACAAACCAACAGTCAAGTTGAAAAATTACTGTGTTCACATAGCTATAAAATCATATAAAGAACAACTTTTATTAATAAATATGGATGACAAAAAGATTGGATGTGCATTTTTGATCATTTCGCTTTTAGAGGAAGAAAATAAAGTGACAAGAAGAAGGAAATGGGTAAAAAAATGGATAGCCTCCCGAAAACAATATTCACATGTGAACATTTCAAAAGAAATTCGAGATTCTGAGCCAAACGCTGTCCACTCCAGCTCCAGAAGATTCAGATAGCTTTATTTTTTTCAATTCCCTTCTGTACGATGAGCGGATTACGTTTATTTTCTTCTTGACGTCGTCAATAGAACAACCCTTCTTGTATTTCTTCATAACATTTAGTAGTTCTCCATATGCTTTTGTTTTAATGTCGCGCATCATATATTCTGGACTGGTTATGTCCCAGAGGCATCTTTGCATTTCGTAGCAACATAAAAATTCCTTTAAAATTTCATTTTCGTTGTCCATGTTTGTCGTTTTGTTTGCAATTTTTTGCTTGGCCGATATTAAAATGAAGGAAAAGATTTTTGTCTGCTATTTTTATCTCTTATTTGCAATAATAATCAATCAAATTAATAAAAACACACGACTTTTTTTAACTTTTATTTGATATTTACTCTGCTAATTTATTCCTTGACTGACGTTGTTTCGTTCACACGGTCAAACAAACAAACAACCAACAGCTGACTGTCCAACATCCACAAAAAATTTTGTGGTTGCCTGATGACTGACAAAAATGAACGACCACACTGGCAAGCAACCGATTATTTGAGCAAAGCTGTCAGTCAAAACTGATCGTCTGAACCCCACTTAAAGAATACTAATAATTATTGTTTAAAAATTTAAAAAAATATATATATATTAAACGGCTTCACCAAAAATTCACACGAGCTTTGAACAAAAAATTGGAAATAATTATATCGTGATTTTTAATGCATTACACTGGTAACCCTGATCAAAAACAATTGTTTGCTGAAAACCTGTCTAAAGCTGGGTACACATTGTCAGTTTTGAATGACAGCTTTGTTGTTGCTTGCTAGTGTGGCCGTTCATTTTTGTCATTCATCATGCAACCACAAAATGTTTCGTGGTTGCTGGACGGTTTGACAGTTATCGATAATTGCGAAATCTCGACATTCAAAACTGACAATGTGTACCCAGCTTAAGCCGTTGAAACTTTGTTGCTTATTGTCTTTTCTGATATGTGTTGATCATGTGTGCTGCAAAATATGAGTATGCGTGTATGATACTATTTTATGACAGCGACGATATCAAATAGCATCAGCATCGCTAGCAATATTTTTGTGAAATTTGTTGCTACATGTTGCCGTTGTTCATTGTTGCTAAACATATTTCGAAGAAATTTTAGCAGGCAAAGCTGCAAAAATTCGGTGCTTTTGCTAATATGGCGTTAGCATTTTAAACCCTGGATAGTTTGAAACTTTCATTTTAATGACAAATGTCTCTGCTTCTATTTGGTGTATTCCATGGTAGAAATACCAGGTAGCCGCATCGGCGATGTCAAATTTTATAAACAAGAAAACCATGAATAAGCAAGGTTCATTTAGTAAGGTTATCCAAAAGGCGAATTCAGGCCTTAGTCTTCATTTGCTCTGAACAGTTTTTGTGCGAAGAATCCACCAAAGAAAGAAGGAAACGATAAAATATTCTAAAGCTTAAATAAAGCTGTTATACATATACATCAAGGCGAATATAAGAAGGTGATACAAATAGCGAACTTAGTCTTCATTTGCTGTCAAAAATTCTTGTGCGAATAATATGCAAAAGACAGTAGAAAACGATGATATATTCTTCGCAAAGTTCAAATAAAGATGTTGTACACAGATATTCCTTACAGAAGCGAAATATTTGTTATTTATGTTTGATTAAAAATATGATTTGACAGCAAATGAAAACATCAGTTCGTATTATTTTATCACCTTCTTTCTTGCACCATGCACATACGTACATTCTTGACAGAACTGAAAAATTTGTAATTTATTTTTAGTTAAAAAAATGTTTTTACAGCAAATGAAGACCTGAATTCGCCTTTTGGGACACCTGGTAATTGCATCATGTGAATTAGTTTTATATTTGGAAATTGTTGACATGTTTTATTATATTGATTTCGTTTGTTTTTTATCTTTTATCGGGGATATGTGAAACATATTGCTAAGAATGTAACTGGTAGACTTAAGTAAATTTAGATGAATTTCTGTTAAATTAAGAATTTTAATTGTAACGTAAATTTTTATTAAGCATTTACTTTATTCTTATCAGTTTTGCAACAACAACTATTACTGCAATCATGAAATTGTTGCTTAGTCTTAATTTACACTCTTAGCTAAATTGTTTTTGTACTCTAGCTCTCTCATTCATTTTAACTATTCAATTATGCTTCTAGAACAGGCAAGACCAAAAAGAGAACGGAGAAAATGTGAATGTATTCAAAATATTGGCAACTTATAACAGTGTGTTAGTAAGTTTGTATTCACGCAAGCTATAAAACAATAACAAATCAAAACATTTGTTCTCTTTTGTACGCTCTTTCTGTGCATTCGGATCGAGTGCGTGTAAATTGCCGAAAATCATCGGCACGGCGGTGACAAATGTGACCATGCTTGTTCTAGAATCTAGATTGTGATGTCATTGTAACCCCTCGTACTCCCTCGTATTTATTACCGCTGGCGCATTGATGCATTGTTTACATTCATTCGTCTGTCTGTATACGAGTATGTGTGTATGTACATCTGGATCTCGTTTGAACATTGGGGAACCTCCCAGATGAAGGGTGCTGGAACAGTCTATGCATACGCAAGCAGGTATAAATACGGGTGCGTACCGGGTGGGATGTTTAGTTGTAAATATTTTCGCGAACTAAGTCGTCAGTGTAAAGAAGTAACCTGAATAGAGTAAAGCTGTGTGCTTCTAGTTACTAGAGATAAGCTGCGGGAATAACGTCAATAAAGCACAATAAAATCGAAATCCAAAACGAACCCTCTTTTTATTTGGTACAAATAGTATCGAGGAACCCTAGTTCAGTAACATTATATATACAGTGGCGGCCACCCAATTAGGGACAATAAATTCAGTTTAATAGATTACTCGATTTCAATGAAAAATGTAAAGATTTCGATTAAATAAATTGTCTATGTAAGGTATTGCTAAAAGCACTATCGAGTGATGTCAAAACGTACTGAGATTTCCCCATAAAAAGCCCACTTTTCTTACAAAGGATGAAAAACACTCAACATTGATGGAAGCCCTAGGGATCCTTGTGTTAGCTTTTGTATGGAACAAAGTACATTTTCACATTGAAACCAATCGATACTACTCAGTTTGAAGGAAACGATGTTTATATTGCTGGAAAAATTAGCCGGTGCCTATAAACAAAAAGTTAGTTTAATTTTATAGTTTTAAAATAGCACACACACATTTTTCTCCATGTCGAAAAACTCCAGTTGTTAAAATAAGTACAAAATATTTTTAACATATTATATCAGCATGCTAATGATCAGATTACCATACTTTTTTGATTTAAAAAAACCTCATATCTCATCCTTAAAATAGGATTTTCACCCAGTAACTCATCCAAACTGGTTAATAAATAATTTAAGGATAAATGTACACCCAGTATGGAGCGGTAATTGCGGTGTATGGTTCGGAATGATGTCTGGTGTTACTTGAAATATTATTTTTGTTCAAAGAGCCAAATAAATCTGCATATTCGTGGTGTATTAATGGAAAATAAGACCAAAAGCATATTATTATAGATTATAATAATATTTCGGTCCTTGCTGGTGCAATTGCGAGTTGAAATTTGGCGACGATATAACATCCATCTGCTAAAGAGGCCTTAAGATACACTGAGGAATCTGTCCATGAATTATTATAATTTTAACTAATGACGATTTCTTTGCAGCATCGACTGTTAGAGCTTCTCAAGCGGATAAAATTACGGATCGCCCCTTTTTTAATCTGTTCAGTCTACAAGAACACTAACAATACTAATGCTTTCTTTAATATTTCCAAGAATCGAAAGGAGAAGTCCATTCCTCCTGAAATATGGACCTTCAAAGTTCCGTAAGAAACCATGATTTCTCCTCACATTTTTTCGACCGACAAAGGTAATAAGGGTATTAAGGTAATCCTGCCCTTTAAAATTAAAAGTTGTTGACCTAAGGGCAGGATCCAATACAAGCTACACGGCTAAATCTCCTTTAAAAGGTTAAATACCTTCAGAGCTCGGCAACGATGGCAACATTGTCTTAGTCAGCTTTAAAAATATGAGACAAATCATGGGAACTTTGAATACCAATATATCGGGAAGTTTGGACTTCCATAAGAAAATATTTTCAATCGTTATACTCAGGGCCCTGTGTAAAAGT
Organism: Musca autumnalis; assembly: GCF_047663935.1. Taxonomy (NCBI): domain Eukaryota; kingdom Metazoa; phylum Arthropoda; class Insecta; order Diptera; family Muscidae; genus Musca; species Musca autumnalis. The sequence goes on from NW_027411977.1 coordinate 153,187,082, forward strand.
ATTAACTTGATCCGGAATAAATAAACATCGTGAACCTAATCGTTCTCCCTAGCTAAAATATTAATCTTGTTTTTTCAAAATAGTCTGGCTTAATCCCATTGTTGTTGTTTTAATATTTTAAAACAACTATTTTATTAGTGGAAAAGATTTGGCATTGTTCGTCAAGGGGTAAGGCAGGGAATACTATAGTTTCGATCCACGCCACTGGATCTCATCAGTTCCCTTGTTTCTTGTTTGTGGATATTCTCCACCGAAGTTATTTTTCAATAACTTCTTCAACAAGAAACTTTTTATACCCAAACATCAATCGTCAGCTCGAAGTGTAAAGGTAAGCAAAGAAAAAAGTTCAATGAGAAGTTTTTCCTTGGCAACCTCATACAACTCCGACGAAAGTGTCTGCGAAAACAATTCAATTGCAAACGCTATCCCAATAAAAAACGCCACAATGCTTCTAATTGAAGACACTGCCACGACGTGTGTTGTTTTTGCTGTAAAGCAGACCAACCAAATTTTTGGTGTGTGCATTCGTTGAAATTCGACGTCACATACTAGTGGAAGAGGTTTGAATTGTTTTCGCAGACACTTTCGTCGGAGTTGTATGAGGTTGCCAAGGAAAAACTTCTCATTGAACTTTTTTCTTTGATTACCTTTATACTTCGAGCTGACGATTAATGTTTGGGTATAAAAGTTTCTTGTTGAAGAAGTTATTGAAAAATAACTTCGGTGGAGAATATCCACAAACAAGAAACAAGAGAACTGATGAGATCCAGTGGCGTGGATCGAAACTATAGTATTCCCTGCCTTACCCCTTGGCGAACAATGCCAAATCTTTTCCACTAATAAAATAGTTGTTTTAAAATATTAAAACAACAACAATGGGATTAAGCCAGACTATTTTGAAAAAACAAAATTGCAAACGCTATCCCAATAAAAAAACGCCCCAATGCTTCTAAAATATTAATCTTTATTTATTTTGTAAATTTAACTTATAAGAAGGTACCACAAAGGAATAAAATGTGAAAATATTATATCATTTGTATTGGGAGACAAGGTGGACCGACGACCTATAATCCCGAAACTTGGCATAAAACATGTTTATGTGCTAATTGAGATAAGCAGGAATTATTGTGCAAAGTACCAAAAATAGTATCTTATCATGAGGCAGGTACCGGAAGAAGTTGCCAGTATAGTCCATCTTGGAATTTAATGTAAGTTTGAGAGAAATATTAGGAGGTTCAAAAGTTGACAAGGTGGACCGACCTATAATTCCGAAACTTGGCATAAAACATGTTTATGTGCTAATTGAGATAAGCAGGAATTATTGTGCAAAGTACCAAAATAGTATCTTGTCATGAGGCAGGTACCGGAAGAAGTTGCCAGTATAGTCCATCTTGGAATTTAATGTAAGTTTGAGAGAAATATTAGGAGGTTCAAAAGTTGGACCAATGTTAATCTATCCATTCGGTAGTTATTGCGCCGCCTGCAATCTTTGTTGGTCACCGTAGACTTTAGAGATTTTGGACCACTATGTCAGAAATCCTGTACTTGCCCACTTAAAATATAATATCGCTATAAACAGGCCCCGAGGGATAACTTTGGTAAAAATGTCCAAACTATCCTCCAGCAGGCGAAAATGTCGAACTTTTGTTATGTTAGTACCCGAAGATGTTGTTCGATATACATAGATCGTCTTGGAAATTGATGTACACTTGAAAGAAATGTGAGAAGTATGGGCACGAGGGTTTTTTTTAACGTCTTCTTAAATGTAACGAAGTTTTGCCTAGAGTCGAAACCGGCCGTTCAATGTGCAATACGGATGTGCATTCCATTGCACCACGACTTATCGAGGATAAATTTGAAAATTTTACATAATGTAATCTTTGTGGCCCTGCTTACAGTGATGTAATGTTTTCCTTGGGTAAGTCCATGCCTCTTGCTGTAATAGCTCAAAAGCTTAATGGCACCATAAATATTGAAAGGATTAACAGACATTGGTCCCGCTTATGTACATTGTAATATTTCTCTCAAACTTAAATCAAGTTCGTGGATGGATTAGGTATATTTAACATCTCCTTCCGGCACTTCCCTCACAAAAGTTCAAAAATTTCTTTTAAGACCAGTTTAAGGTCTGTTTGCTGATTTATTGAAATTTTCAGGGAAATAAATGCTTCCAAAGTTACATTATGTTACCATAAGTGTATGTATTCGAAAAATGTAACATGCTAATCAAGCAGACTAGCAAAACTTAAAATTAGTACCAAGTAGATTGTCTACAGTGGTCAACTATAGCAAAAGGCGTCAAGTTATTACAGTATTCAATTTTTGAACTTTTATTGTAATCGACTTTTTATTCGCAATATTTAAGGATTGGACGTTGTTCATTGCAGGGTCTATAATATACATAATAGAATTGCATTTGATAAAGTCGAAGAACTAGACTTTCAAATTTGTGAAACTTTTTAGTGATATTTCAGAGGAATTTCTTCTTTAAGTAAATATAGATGTTATTGAGCCAGTTCTTCTGTATACTCGATGTATACAGTTAGCCCTAAGTCAACGGTTATAAAACCAGGGTGGATGATAACTTTAATATCTCAATAAAATAATTGTTTACCAGGAATAAGCTTTCCCCCAGGGGTAGTGGTGTATGGTATCGCGTAGCCGGCCCGTCCTGACTATAATTTTATGTCTGGGGAAAATATAGAATTTTCAGATTCCTAATTGCAATAAGTTGAACAAATTGAAGTTGTAACAAAAAATAAACATAAATATATTTTTGGCGAGTGATGCGGTTCATAAACTTATTTTAGAGGTGTGATGGATGAAACATATTCTAAGTTGGACATAACGTTGCCTTTTAATATTGCGAATTAGGTTGTTGGGGTCAAAAGCAGACAATATTGTGGTAGCCTTGTTAGAAAATTTCCTGTCAATCAAACACAGCACCCTCGCCTTATTAACATTTGAATGCAAATCGTTGTTATAGCCATCGGCAGTCAACACACGATTGCACCAAAAAAAAAAACAACCCTTAAATCCACAGAAGGAATATTAGCATTTAGATGCCTGCTACCACTTGTCCTCTCCCTCATTACAAATAACAACTGTTGTAATAGTTGTAAAGCAGTTTTGTTCAATTAACACAATGGCATGAAACATCATTATGGATAATAATTACCGTCAGCGTCATATTACAATGAAGCCTTCCATGGATATTTAACTTTTTGATCGAGGGTTTGAGTTCGGTTAAATGTCAGAGATAACATTTGTAAATAATTCTCACGGGTAATTGCCCCTCTGAGAGATTCAATTGTGAATATTGTTTATGCAAATTACAGCTGTGTTGGTACATCACATTTTTTGTATAGAAACATGTTAGAGAATGAACTTGTTTCAAAATTAACAATTTATTGTTTTATTTTAGATTTTAGATTGATTGCCTGCAATATTAGTCAATATGTCACCGATGTTCTGTAAGGAGTGATTATTCCAAAAATGGACCAAAAAGAACCCTTTAATGACCCGCATGAGGATTACGTTTTGCCTTATCTTTTTCAGTAAAACTGCCAAATTTGGCTTTTCGTCATTTTGACGATTGCCTAAAATGACGATTTGTCACTTAAGACAAAATTGCATTAAATAGAAAAATCCCTTCAGTAGTTTTGTAGATATAACATATTTAAAAAGTGTACGTGGTCTGGTATTTACTCCCTAACAAGTACGTAAGGTAGGAGACTCGACCACCATAGTCCCGTAAATTTATTTTCAAACCAATTCATTCGAAATTTTTGCAAATATAGCGCTTTTAAGAAATAGCTCCCATATGCCCTATTTCTTAAAAGCGCGGGACAATGGTGGTTGTGTCTCCTACCTTACGTACTTGTTAGGGAGTAAATACCAGACCACGTACACTTTTTTTATACCCTCCACCATAGGATGGGGGGTATATTAAGTTTGTCACTACGTTTGTAACTACTCGAAATAATCATTGCAGACCCCACAAAGTATATATATTTTTGATCAGCGTGCAATTCTACATCGATATAGCCATGTCCGTCCGTCTGTCTGTCTGTCCGTCTGTCCGTCTGTGGAAATCACTCTAGCGTCCGAACGGATTGACGTAGGTTGATAAAATTTTGGGAAAATATATTATATGTACGTAGGACTTTTGGTATTGAAAGCGGGCTATGTAGGTCCACGCTTTCGTATAGCCCCCATACAAAATGACGCGTGACGCGTCGTCGTTTTAAGGAATTTTTAAGATATTTGTCCCATTTTACCACCGATTTGGTTGTAATTTGGTACTTTGTTTCTCCAGAGGCCAAAAAACATTCCTACCAAAGTTGGGTTATATAGGTCCACGATTTGGTATAGCCCCCATATAAGGCCCCATATAAAGTACGCGTCATTTTAATATACTTTGAATGTATTAGACCCATTTGACCACAGAATTGGTTGTAATTTGTATTTTGTGTCTCCAGAGGCCAGAAAACATTCCTACCAAAGTTGGGTTATATAGGTCCACGTTTTGGTATAGCCCCCACATAAGGCCCCTTATAAAGTACGCGTCATTTTAATATATTTTGAATGTATTAGACCCATTTCACCAAAGAATTGGTTGTAACTTCGTATTTTGTGTTTCCAGAGGCAAAGAAACAAACATAGGTCCACGTGTTGATATAGCCCCTATAATACGATATCTGCCGATTTTCGATATTTTGAAGGTTTTAGCCTCATTATCACACCGAGATGACTGAAATTTGGTATTTAGTCTTCTTTAGGAGTGTACAACTTTCCCCCAGAAATTTGTAGGTATAGGTCCACGCCATCATATAGCCTCCATAGAACGGTACCTACCGAATTTCGGTATTTTGAAGGTTGTGGCCACATTAATCCACCGAAATAGCTGAAATTTGTGGTGGAGGGTATAAAAAGTTCGGCCCGACCGAACTTAATGCTTTTCTTACTTGTTAAATATGTTATATCTACAAAACTGCTGAAGGAATTTTCATGAAATTTGCAGACAATGTTCAAAGTTGTCACATTGTGAAAATACATTTTAAATAATTGCAGATTCGGATATAGCTCACATATGTATATTTTTCGGCTGATTTCATTTGGTGCATCGAACACTCCACTTATGTCCAATTTCAATGAAATTGGGAATGTGTGAAATTGGTTCTCATTTGGATATACATTTGCCCGATTTCATGTCTTCGGCGCTCCAAACACAAAATTGGACAGACATTTATATGAAATTTGACGGAATTTGGACTAGAAAGAAATTTTCCAAATTATATTGGAACAGTTTTTAAAACGCTAAAATATTTCCAAATATTTTGGACGTATCGCCTTGAAGAATAATTTGCGAAAAAGTAACGGTTGATATCAGAATACATGTAGGTACTTCTTTTTTTGGAAGAGGTGGGGTACTTTCCCCACGTCTTTTTTTAAACGCTATATATGCACAACATTTGACCACATCGATTTGAAAACTGATCACCACGTCCACTTTTTATACCCTCAGCATTTATGCTAACGAGGGTATATACACTTTCATACAGGCAAAATGTGCCTCATCGAAATAATGGTTTTAGACCCCAAGTATGTTTGGAAGAAATGAGTTTCAGAAAATTTTGAGTCGATTTAGCAATGTCCGTCCGTACCTCTGTCTGTCTGGCTGGCTGTTGCGCACGATAACTCTCGAACGGATCAACCGTTTCTGTCCAAATTTTGGGTATCGCAATATTTTGTCCAAACTTAGTTTAAGTTCGAAGATGGGTTATATCGGTGCACTCCTTCCCCACAAAAGTTCGAAAATGTTTGGAAAATTTGTGCGCATAATAACTCTTGAAGGGAGTAACCGATTTGATCCATACTTTGCACATCGTGAAATTTCTACCTAACTTAGATGAGGCTCCAATATGGATTCAATCGGTCAACGCCTTCGTTTGCACACAAAATTTCGGAAAAGTTCCGTCTATGACCAGATCTCGAATCATTTCGATTTTTCTTGTAACAACTTGTATTTACTGCCCCCCATAAGTTTCATCTGGGGCAAAACCATACTTCTTGAGAAAATAGCCTGAAAGGTTCAACAAAACCCTATGACACCGTGTGTAGTGGTTGGAGCGCAAGATAACTCTATAACGGATCTGCCGATTCGATCCAAAATTTGGCCTTCACAATATTTTGTCAAAACTTAGTTTAAGTTCGAAGATAAGCCATATCGGTTCACTCCTTCAGGTACCTCCCCACAAAAGTTCAAAAATGTTCGGAAAAATTGTGCGCACGATAACTATTGAAGGGTCATATATGTCATTTTCGTTGACAAGTCGATAACCCAATGAAATGACTACTGGGCGCGATATCTATCGAAAAGATATGACTCTCAAAATAAGATCCACTTCCGTAATGCTCAATGTCGGTCCATTCCCTCTACCGCAAAACTTTTGAAATTTAATCCTAATTCACATTTTTGTCGGCAAGTTCAAATGTCCAAAAAGTGCCACAAAATTCTGAAAATACCCTAAATACATTCGATCTGTCCATAGATGAAAGTACCAATTCACATAGGCTGAGGGTATATCTCTGTCGGCAAAGCCGACTGATACTTTTTTACATGTTCCAATACATTATACTTCCAAAACTACCGCATTTCATTAAATTTTCAGAAAATATTCAGGAATGTCCCTTCGTGAAAAAAGGCTGTATATTTGTTCATAAAATTCGAAGGGTCTATTTTTTGTTTTAATCACTATATTTGCTAATCTTATAAACGCATCGGCTTGCAAATTACTTTGCGAGACAACGGTTGTTTCGCCACCGATAAAATGTTGTTAGTTGGGGGCCGAAGTCCCGAACATGGCCACTTCTTCAATATCTTATACATATCTCGAAAACTAACGCATCGATGTTCATGAAATTTCTGGAATGTGCCGCGGTAGAAGTGGGGATGAATTTCGGAGGTGACAGGTACCTCCCCTATTTAGGAAAATTATATATTTATAAATTGTCTTATATGGTGAGATTCAACGGTACAAAAAGCGTAAATCTGTCCATCAGCAATGAAAAACTAAAAACATATACGTCTCTATAAGCGGAAGAATTCGACTTTAAAAGTTTTTTTTTTTTAAATTTATAAGTAAATTGTGTTAGAATAAAGATAAAGGCCTATTATCAATCTTAAACAGCACCATTGAGTGAACAATTTTAAAAAAGTCCATTATAGAATGTAAAGATTACAGATAAAATCTGTCCGAAGAAATGAGGTAGAAAATGAGATTTGTAACGAAAGTGTAAACAAAAAGACGGGCCAGTGACGAAGACCCTGGTTTAAATCTAATTTCAACACGTATACTTATGATTATAGTTATATTTCGGAACCTGCAAAATGATATTATGTAATAAATATCTTCTGCGAAGAGTCTCAATAGCAAAATAATCTGCTAAAAAAAAACAGGTTTAAAAAAATATATCTATATGTATATAAAAATTAAATGACATTCGTACGTGTATCAAAAACTCGGTCAATTGTTTTTTGGTGGGGCCCTTCGGCCTATTATTTATTGTTATGCAGAACAGACAATAATCTTTCTTCCAAATGTGTATAGGAAAAGATAAAGAAAGAGACTCTTAGGTCATGTTTATATTATAGCCTTTTGCAGGGTTAACCTTCTTTATGAGGATATGTTTGACGTATATGTAATGGAACTGATATTTAAAACCCAGTGGGTTTGTTAAATCCGGTTATATATAAACGTACTATTAGCTATTCTAAATTCTGGTTTATGAAATTTGTATTTTAATGGCGGATGTCTCTGTTTCAATTGAAGGTATAAAAGTAGATCGGCTTAACATTAAAACAATAACAAATAGTATATTGATGTTAATGGCGCCAAGCTATTGAACTTTCATTATTTGGCAATCTGCAAGGACTAGTGTCTCTATGACTATTAGGAGTACTCAAATGATGCAACCTACTAATCAGAAAAGATCAACATAACTTTAAACCAGTACCAAGTAGATTGTCGACTGTTACCAAATATAAAAAATACGGGAGAACGTGTCATTTTATTTATATGGTCTTCAGCAGAAACTTAATCACGCCATAACTCGGAACTTCGACTCACGACGGATCTGGCCTTCGGGATTCATAATATACTCACCAAGGGCTTTCATCCCAAAAAAGAATTATCTCTGCCCCAGATTTTCACCTCCATTTTGTGCCTCAGTGTTATTAGGAATTTTTTAAACGTAAATTCTCTCTTTAGGATTATGTCGCTATAACTTTAATTGATGCCCAAAAATTATGAAATTTTTATGTTCAAGGAAGCAAAACATGCAGCGAGTTACACTTTTATGTCTTTACTGAAGATTAGAATTTATTTTAGAATTTCGTTGAAAATCCATATAATTTTTTATTTCTTTATCTTTTCAAAATATTCTGGCTTTTTTCTTTCAATAAAAATAAAGGTTTCATTCAATTTGGAAAAGGTTGCATTTGATTTGGAAAAGGTTTCATTTGATTTGGAAAAGGTTTCATTTGATTTGGAAAAGGTTTCGTTTAATTTGGAAAAGGTTTCATTCAATTTGGAAATGTTTCATTCAATTTGGAAAAGTTTCATTCAATTTGGAAAAGTTTCATTCAATTTGGAAAAGGTTTCATTTAATTTGGAAATGCTATATATATATATATATATATATATATATATATATATATATAGGATGGAGTCTAATTGGAGTCTAAAAGCCAATATTTGATGCGTGAATTTTTTAAAAAACCTATTTTTCGCGTTTAAAATTTGCAAGTGCCATTCAATTTCCTTTGTACCCCACGTGAATTTAGTTTTTTTCGCGACGGATCCTCCTATCCGCGATCGAACCCCTCCACTAAAACCGCGGATGTAGATACCCTAAAAATAGGAAAATCAGCAAAAAATTATTTTCACAAATCCGCGTACTAAACCGCGATTTTCTTTAATTTTTTACGTAAATGGAATCCTTTATACGCGAGTATAATATTTGCGAAAACGCGTGTCATAAATTACAGAGATTCGCGAGTAATATGGGAGGCACATCCGCGGTTCTTAAAGAATCTGTTTGAAATATGTGTAAATAGACGTATTTTTGATGGGTGCTACTGAAACCGGATGCGCATCAAAATCGTATGTAAATTGCGCGATTTTTACCCACTTTAAGGTTTTTTGCATTGTGTGATGCAACTGGCGGCACACTTTGACCGCTGAGTGAAACATCGAAATATGCATAGATATTGAAAGAGATTGATTCGCTGTATCCAAAAACGGATGCGCACCAACTGATTTTAACTAATTCGCGAATAATAGGCTTTTTAATTTCCACATTTTTTGAACGATTGTAATTTCAATATTAATCTTAATTTCCTATCCTTATAAGTTATCACAGTAAGCAAATAAGCTTTCACGATGGTAAACCATATTTCTTGATGAAGTTTTAGCAGTACACATTAATTACTGTATGGGATTTTAGCGAAATAGTTTGAGAACTCCCATATACACTCCGGTTCATTTGAATAGAACCAGCCAATATTTGTCTACAAATACTGTTATATCTGACGAAAGGAGAGGAATTGTAAATTATAATTTTGTGGACATGTAGAGTATGTAGTAGCCGATATTTTCAACACCTAACATGTTTCACATATGCGTCATAACGGTACTTTTTACTCGGTTTATGAAAAAATGTCAAAATATTAGCATTTTTTAATGGTTCACCAGGATAGAACCACCCTAAGAATTTACACAAATCCTTTGTTAGATGTGGTAAACTTTAACAAAAAACTATTTATAATTATAAATAAATGCAGTGAGTGTTAATTGCTATCAAATATTGTGCAAAAATTTGTATTAGGGTCTTGAAATTTGATGAAAATCGATGCAAAGAGCTCCAAAAAATATTTTTATGAAGAAATCGGTAGAAACAATTTATAAAGAAAAAATTTTATACTGAATTATGTTCAAAATTTTCCATACTACAATGAAATTACAAAAAAGTCACATTTGATAGGTTTAAGAGTCCTAAACAGAGGAAATATGGTAAAGATAACTCAAATTTCTACATTTCCAATCCAAAATTTGATATTTTATCTCAGGAAAGTGAATGCAAATCGATGGTGTCCACCCAGTTTCGTTGGCTGTGGACATCTACAGGTCCAAAAAATAAAGAAACTTCCACCGCCGAACGCTCCATGTCACCATCAAGTCCTTGGAATTTCAAAAGGTTCTAAGACATTTGATGTGAAGAAACAGCTTAGCGATAGGAGAAGGCAGACGTTATTTTTTTCGAAAGGAAAGGGTTTAATTTTGATGGTTATGATGTTCACACATCTTTTCCTCATAGTATAAGTACCGAAAAAATATTTCTGATCCGTTATTATACAAAAAAGAGCGCCTATGTTTCTGTGCTTTCCATGTCATGCGATATCTTCTAAATCAAAGCCCTTGATGTTAACATGGAGCGTTCGGCGGTGACATTTTCTTTATTTTTTGGACCTGTAGATGTCCACAGCCAACGCAACTGGGTGGAACCCATCGATTTGCATTCACTTTCCAGAGATAAAATATCAAATTTTGGATTGGAAAGGTAGAAATTTGAGTTATCTTTACCATATTTCCTCTGTTTCGGATTCTTAAACCTATCAAATGTGACTTTTTTGTAATTTCATTGTAGTATAGAAAATGTTGAACATAATTCAGTATAAAATTTTGTCTTTATAAATTGTTTCTACCGATTTCTTCATGGTAGAACAAATATAATGCGGGGCATACACTATGGGCATGCACGACAGCATTTGTAATAGTATTAGTAAATTTTGAAGTTTTTGTCAATGTATTTGGGAGTAGTTTTGGCAGGATTGAAATCAAAATAGTTTTGATTTTGTAAATGAACCCCTTTCAATCCGATGAATTTTGTTTATTTTCCAAGTAACCAACAAATAATTTTTGAAAACAACAAATATTATTTGTGAGGAAATTAAAAAATTTGGAAAACTTCAACCCAAAATCGAGTTCTGGAGGAAAATTCATCATTTTTGGAATATGGATTGAAGGAATGCCACACACTATTCAATCACACACGTACACAAGGGTTCATTTGGCAGTGCAGTTTGGCAGTATAGTGTATGCCCCGCATAAGGTAATGTTAATACTACAACAAATACAACTCGAACAACAACCACAAAGGAATTTGTTTTTGTTTGTAACGTTACTGCCAGTTGTATTTGTAAACAAAACAAGGAAATGTCTATAAATTATTGGAATTTAAAAAACTAATAATTTTTCACATTTGGTTCAATATTTTGGAAAACATGAATGAAAATTCGTTACATTTTCAATTTTTATGTTTCCACATCATTCCACTAAATGCATAAATTCTCGCAGAGAGTAGAATTCTTGCAGAAAAGATTGGGTTCGCTGGAAATTCTTAGAAAAAGGAGAGCTGTTTCAATGTTTTGTTTTAGAAATCAAAGAAGCACGTGTTTATTAGGGCTTTATTTTTTTAAATTTTAACAAAATACCTCACATATTAACAAACGTTGTATCGCCTCTACAAGCGGGGATTTACTGCGCGGCTTGTCGTTCGAACTTGGAGGAGGTTTCATATCATTGATATGAAGAAGTCTTTCTGGGAATGTTTTTTTTCCGAATGATTTTTTTCTCAAAAAATGTATGTCCCTAATGTACATCGAAATAGAAATAAATGTATAAAATGTCATATGAAATTTGACACTAACGTTACAACCCAGTTCAGTCAGCTGTGTATTGCTGCTACCTTTTCTTATTCTACCATGCGATTTCTTCATAAAAATATTTTTTGGTGCTCTATGCATCGATTTTCATCAAATTTCAAGACCCTTATACAACTTTTTGCACAATATTTGATAGCAATTAACACTCACGGCATTTATTTATAATTATAAATAGTTTTTTGTTAAAGTTTACCACATCTAACAAAGGATTTGTGTAAATTCTTAGGGTGGTTCTATCCTGGTGAACCATTAAAAAATGCTAATATTTTGACATTTTTTAATAAATCGTGTAAAAAGTACCGTTATGACGCATATGTGAAACATGTTAGGTATTGAAAATATCGGCTACTATATACTCTACATGTCCACAAAATTATAATTTACAATTCCTCTCCTTTCGTCTGATATAACGGTATCTGTAGACAAATATTGGTTGGTTCTATTCAGATGAACCGGAGTGTATTTTTTTCTAATTTTTGGAATCAAACCAAAAAATATATTTGCAACAATATTTTCCAACAATAAGTTTTTCTCTTTTGTTGTTGCTATAGTATGCAGTTTATGTACCCAATCTCTATATCTCTTTTTGGTATCATATTTTTCGCATTGTCTACACCCAGAGAAAAAATGACAACATCCGTGTATGAAATGAACACATCCGTGTATGATAGTGTATCAACCACGTTTGGTGTCAAAATGAGCACGCCGTTGTCATTTTGACACCGAGATTTTGGCAACGGTTTCAACAACAAACGTGCATGAAATGAGCACATACGTGGTCATTTCGAGCACGCCCCGTTGTCAGATTGTCAACGCTTCGTTGTCAGATCGTCAACGCTTCGTTGTCAGATTGTCAACGCTCCGTTGTCAGATTGTCAACGCCCCGTTTTCAGATTGAAACCAATGGTGGTCATTTTTTTGATATCCGTTCCTTTCCTATTTTATACCCTTAGTAGAAGAAATGAAACTTTTTGAAAAGTATTTTATTAAACGTAACCAATTACATAAATTCAATATAAATACATATTTGATTTGACAAAACAATTCGAATTAACTCTGAAATAAACTTTTCCATTATTCATAAGATATAAGTGAAATGGGTAAGTAATAAAATCTAAAATTGGTATTTAAAAAGTTGTATCCCCCTTAAGAGAACCAACTTCATACGAAGCTCTTGCATCGGACAACTTCGGCCATTCTAGACGAAATGTATGGCTACTTAAATTTTTTATATCTCATACACGTCCGGTGTCAAATTGACAACGACCGTGTATGAATCATGCACCACCGTTGTCATTTTTTACTCGTGTGTAATCGGCTGCAATTACCAATATTAAAAACGCAACGTTGTCATTTTGAGCACATCGGTGGACAAATTAAGCACGGCCGTTGTTGGTACCGAAAGTTGACCACGTCTCGGTGTCAATTTGAGCACGTTCGTGTAAAATTCACCAACAGCCGTTGTTGAAAAAAATAACAACGGGTCGTTGCGAAAATGACAACATACGTGCTTGATTTCGCAACGGGTGTTTTCCCTCAGTGTAGATTCCCCATATATTTTTTAATTTATTTTTTGAGGGTTTGTACGGACTCTGGGACAGTATAAATTGCATTTTCTTCAAAATTTTTTATTATTTGTTGATTTTCCGCGAAAATAATAATACATTTAATAACTTTTTGAACATCTACGAATAAATATGGAATGCTGTTAACGATTTATGCATACATTTTCTCATAACAACAAATAATATATTATATCGACCTAAGAGTCTTCCAGGGGCGGCCTCAAGCTCCACCAGTGTGCTGGCCCCTATGCAGATTGAAACGTCGTCGATGGCCAGATTATCGATATCGATAAATAAGCCGCCATCATTAATCATTATTTTGCGATCTCTACACACAGAGAAGAGATATTGTTGGAACAATCATATTCTAAGAACAAAATAGTGTATTTTAAAAATCTGAAAATATATATTGTTGTTTCAACCATATATTTTTTATTAGGAAACATGATGACACAAAATATATTGTTGGGCAAATAATACATATTTTAAGAATTTTAAAATACACTATTTTGCTCTTCGAATATGATTGTTCCAACAATATTTTTTCTCTGCGTGTACCTACCTTTTTTACTTACTTACGAACCAGTGTCGTGAAGTGTAAGATCGTCTTGATCAATTTTTTATAAACCCCCAAAAAACCAAAACCCCCATAATCCTGTCGACTTGGCAGTAATTTTGAATTAAAAATAGTTTTTTTTTTATTGTGCCCTAAAAACAACATCAGAGTGAGTATAAAAACGTATACGTCTGGTTTTCGTCTTTTTGTATTTGCTGTGTTGTTTTTTGAGTTGTTGCATTTACCGCCAACAACAATTCTCTAGACCTTAAATTACGCCTGTAATTTAAAGTCGAAATTGCAGATCCTTCGTCCTTTGGAGGAAATCTGTACATTTTTCCTTTATATGAGAATAAAATCCGCTATAACTTTTGCGCGCATCGTCAAATTTTGTGAACGCGAACAGATTTGAAACCAGAATTTTTTTTAACCTCTATACCAAAAATTGTAGATGTGCTCGCAAAAAATTTTTAAATTTTTTTCAAATGGAATTGCAAAGGATTTTTGGTTTTCGATATATATGTATATATATATATATATATATATATATATATATACACTCCGGTTCATCTGAATAGAACCAACCAATATTTGTATACAGATACCGTTATATCAGACGAAAGGAGAGGAATTTTAAATTATAATTTTGTGGACATGTAGAGTATATAGTAGCCGATATTTTCAATACCTAACATGTTTCACATAAACGTCATAACGGTACTTTTTACTCGCTTTATGAAAAAATGTTAAAATATTAGCATTTTTTAATGGTTCACCAGGATAGAACCACCCTAAGAATTTACACAAATCATTTGTTAGATGTGGTAAACTTTAACAAAAAACTATTTATAATTATAAATAAATGCCGTGAGTGTTAATTGCTATCAAATATTGTGAAAAATTTTGTATTAGGGTCTTGAAATTTGATGAAAATCGATGCTTAGAGCTCCAAAAAATATGTTTATGAAGAAATCGGTAGAAACAATTTATAAAGACAAAATTTTACACTTAATTATGTTCAAAATTGTCTATACTACAATAAAATTACAAAAAAGTCACATCTAATATGTTTATGAGTCCGAAACAGAGGAAATATGGTAAAGATAACTCAAATTTCTACCTTTCCAATCCAAAATTTGATATTTTATCTCAGGAAAGTGAATGCAAATCGATGGGTTCCATCCAGTTGCGTTGGCTGTGGACATCTACAGGTCCAAAAAATAAAGAAGATTCCACCGCCGAACGCTCCATGTCAACATCAAGGGCTTTGATTTAGAAGATATCGCATGACATGGAAAGCACAGAAACATAGGCGCTCTTTTTTGTATAATAACGGATCAGAAATATTTTTTCGGTACTTATACTATGAGGAAAAGATGTGTGAACATCATAACCATCAAAATTAAACCCTTTTCTTTCGAAAAAATTAACGTCTGCCTTCCCCTATCGCTAAGCTGTTTCTTCACATCAAATGTCTTAGAACCTTTTGAAATTCCAAGGACTTGATGGTGACATGGAGCGTTCGGCGGTGGAATTTTCTTTATTTGTTGCATTCACTTTCCTGAGATAAAATATCAAATTTTGGATTGGAAAGGTAGAAATTTGAGTTATCTTTACCATATTTCCTCTGTTTCAGACTCATAAAACTTTTAAATGTGACTTTTTTGTAATTTTATTGTAGTATAGAAAATTTTGAACATAATTCAGTGTAAAATTTTGTCTTTATAAATTGTTTCTACCGATTTCTTCATAAAAATATTTTTTGGAGCTCTAAGCATCGATTTTTATCAAATTTCAAGACCCTAATACAAAATTTTTCACAATATTTGATAGCAATTAACACTCACGGCATTTATTTATAATTATAAATAGTTTTTTGTTAAAGTTTACCACATCTAACAAATGATTTGTGTAAATTCTTAGGGTGGTTCTATCCTGGTGAACCATTAAAAAATGCTAATATTTTAACATTTTTTCATAAAGCGAGTAAAAAGTACCGTTATGACGTTTATGTGATACATGTTAGGTATTGAAAATATCGGCTACTACACAAAATTATAATTTACAATTCCTCTCCTTTCGTCAGATATAACGGTATTTGTAGACAAATATTGGCTGGTTCTATTCAGATGAACCGGAGTGTATATATATATATATATATATATATATTACATCAGCAATTTACACAAATAAGATTAATATGTCATGATGTGGCCTTTGGAATGGTGGTAGTTGAACTTGTTTGAGCTTTCGCGGTAATTTTTCTGATTTTCAGACTAATGACTATTAAATATTTCCTAATGATGTCAGTGGGGATGTCTTCCCAATCATTATTACGTCCATGAACCCGATTTCGCATACTAATTTGCATGGTAAAGAATATAGTACCCAAATATTCAGTATTCCAGCTTCTCCAGTAGGTACTTAAATTCCTTATTTAATGGGTTTTATGGGATTTGGCTCACTTTTTGGGAGTTATTATGATAGCAGAGGTGTAAAAATGAAGTTATTGCAATGCTATTGAGAGAGGAAATAGAGCTCTGTTGTAGGTCGTTTCAATTTTTTATTGAATCCTTGATTTTTTATCAACTGGCTACAATTTGTTTTCTGTGTATGCATTTTTAAGACTTTTGCGGCTAATAATGGACTAACAGTATTGAATGTGATAAAGTTCAGTGATAAAAAAGCCGTCATGGAGGGTCTTCCGACAGGTAAAAAACGCATGAGACCATATAAATACACAGAAAAAAAATTTAGCCATTTGATAAAAAATTCAAGGATTCAAAAATTTTCCGGCGATAAAAAAATTGTCATGTTGACAAAATTCGATAAAATTATTGGATCGGATGCTCTTGAGTGCAGAACATGCGACAAACGTTGGAAATCATTTAAAAAAATTATTAACAACCATAAACAAATTTCAATAAATTATTTGTTTGAAATCGTTTATCGATGGCTTTCTGGTAACATTTTCATTTTTGATAAACATTTTCCCAATATATCCGTAATATTTTATCGCCATTCGACAAAAATATGGTGATAAAGCTTTTAATCAAAATTTCCGGGTGGCTTTTTTCTGTGTAAAGGCCTGGGTACATAAGCTGCTTTGCCTGGTTGGCTTGCTTTCCTGCTTCATTTTTGACATAATAAAAATAAAAGAATAAAGGAGGCCGAGCAAATTTCGAACTGGGTTGCCCTTTTCTTTTTTATTCTTTTATCAGAAGCAAGCAAGGCAACCAGGCGAGGCAGCTTATGTACGCAGGCCTTAATGAAAACAAAAATTTTCAAAAATGATTAGTTCTATAGTACTGCTTTTCCCGTTGCATTACATTTATTGGCACCTCTAAGTAGCAGGTAATTGTTATTTTAGTCCGCATTTGTTATAAATTGCAAATAAACTTTGTACAGTTAGACAGCATTGTAAAAAATTTCATATTAATTGTTCGTTTAAGGCAACAAATTATGTAACAAATATACGTTTTTTTTGTGTAAATCTCGATTACATTGGTCCATTATCCGACAATACATATTGAGTCAAATATTCATTTTTTGCATACCTGTCTGTTGCCGATTCGTCATTACTTACTTACTTAGCTGGCCCATTACAGAACATTTGTTCTATAGGCCGAACTAAGAAAAGATATCAAATTCTCTCTATTTGTTGCTTCGCTTTCTGGAATACCGCGCCTTTTCATCTCATCATCCACTTGTTTGCGCCATCTATTCCTTGGCCTGCCAATTCTGCGTGCACCGCCAAGCGGTCCGTGTTTATACACCTTTTTAGCGGGGTCATCATCGCTCATTCTTATGATATGGCCTAGCCAACGCAATCGCTGCATCTCGATACGTTTAACAATATTGATGTCGTTGTACAGCAGATACAGCTCGTGGTTCATGCGACGTCGATATTCACCGTCAACGCAGATTGGTCCGTAGATCTTTCGAAGAATTTTTCTCTCAAACACACCAAGCACTGCCATGTCTGCTTGCGCAAGTACCCAGGCTTCGGAGCCATACATCCGCACGGGTAGTATCAGTGTTTTGTAGAGCGTTATTTTTGTTTGACGAGATGTGGCTTTGTTTTTAAACAGCTTACTTAAACCAAAGTAGCATCTGTTGGCCAATACAATTCTTCTTTTTATTTCATAACTGATGTCGTTTGTTGTGTTTACGGAGGTGCCAAGGTAGACGAAGTCTTTTACTACCTCAATATTATAGGAACCAACTTCCACAGTCGGCCCGAGCTCAATGGACGCATTGCGCGTCGACACCATCAACTTGGTCTTCTCAACGTTTACCGCCAGACCCACTTTAGCAGATTCTCCTTCGACCTTCATAAAGGTATCAGTTACTTCTTTTACTGATCGGCCTATGATGTCTATATCATCAGCATAAGCAAGTAACATGTGACTATTGGTGTAGATTGTGCCACTTCTTTTGACGTTTGCCTCTCGTATAACCTTTTCCAGCAGGATGTTAAAGAGATCACACGAAAGGCTGTCTCCTTGTCTGAAACCTCTTTTGGTACCAAACTCTTCGGAGAGGTTCTTTCCTATTTTAACTGAGGACCTCGTGACAGTCAAAGTCATTTTGCAAAGACGGATGAGCTTTGCGGGGATACCAAATTCAGACATGGCTTGGAATACCTTTGAACGCAGCGGGCTGTCGAAGGCTGCTTTATAATCGACAAAAAGGTGGTAAGTGTCGATCTGCATCTCTTGGGTCTTCTCCAGGATTTGCCGCAGGGTAAATATCTGGTCAATGGTGGACTTGCCAGGTCTAAAGCCGCATTGGTATGGTCCAATTATCTCGTTGACCATAGGCTTTAGTCGTTCCCACATTATCCCTGACACGATCTTGTAGGCAATAGGGAGTAGACTTATGCCCCTGTAGTTAGAACATACAGTCTTATCTCCCGTCTTGTGGACGGGGCATAGGATACTCAGGTTCCAATCGTCGGGTACTCGTTCTTCCTGCCAGATGGTGCTAACTAGCTGATGAATACACCTTATCAGCGTGTCGCCTCCGGTTTTGAACAGCTCGGCTGGTAAGCCATCGGCCCCTGCTGCCTTATTATTCTTCAGCCGATTTATTGCTGTCTTTACCTCATCTTGGCTGGGCGGTATACATTCTATACCATCTTCTGGGATTGGGACTGTGGTATCTTCGTCGTCTTCGCTGCTATTGGATACCAACAGTTTTGAAAAATGTTCTTTCCATATCCTGAGTACACTATCTGTATCAGTTACCAAATTACCTTGCTGGTCTCTACAGGAGGATGTGCCTGTACCAAAGCCATCAGTTTGATGCTTGACTCTTTGGTAGAATTTTCGGACTTCATTCTGGCTCCTGTACATCTCGATTTTTTCACACTCCCGCTTTTCCATCTCTCTCTTTTTCCTGCGGAAAAGACGTTTCTCCTCTCTCCTTTTCTCCCTGTATCTCTCTCGTGCGCTACGCGTTGCTACGGATTGTAAAGTAGCCCTATATGCCGCATTTTTCTCTTCGGTGGCAGCACGACACTCCTGATCATACCATGGATTCCTTGGTGGAGGCCTCTGGTATCCAAGTACTGATTTTGCGGCTGTTTGCATGGAGTGGGAAATGCTTTGCCATTGCGCTGATATGTTATCGGGATGTGGAGTGCTTTGATTAAGCAATTGGGCTAGTTGAGCGGAATATGCTGTGGCTATCTGTTGTGATTGCAGCTTACCGATGTCTAACTTTCGTGTTGTGTCTGTTCGTACTTTGTTTGCTACGTTTAAGCGGGTGCGTACCTTTGCTGCAACAAGGTGGTGGTCCGAATCAATGTTTGCGCCTCGGAACGATCGTACATCCAACACGCTCGATGAATGTCTTGCATCTATCACAACAAGATCAATTTGATTTCTTGTTTTCTGATCTGGAGACAGCCAGGTGCCCTTATGAATATCGAGATGATTAAATCTGGTACTGCTAACTACCATGTTTTTTGCAGCTGCAAAGTCTATCAGCCTCATACCATTGTCAGATGTTTCACTGTGGAGGCTGAATTTCCCGACTGTTGGGCCAAAGATATTCTCCTTTCCAATTTTGGCATTAAAATCGCCTAAAATGATTTTAATGTCATGGGCAGGGCAACTGTCATATGTTTCTTCTAAGCGCTCGTAAAATATATCTTTGGTCTGTTCGTAATTTTCTTCAGTGGGAGCATGAGCGCAAATAAAGCTGATTCGTCATTGATTATATTAATATGGTCTCAAGCGTTATTTACCTATATGATGGCCCTCTATGACGGTCACTGAGCTTTATTACATTTAATATTGCTAGTTCATTATTACCCGCAAAAGTTATAAAATGGCATAATGACTACAAAAATTGGCAAAAATTATGAGTTTTATACCCAGCCATAGAGGCAGTTAAATGATATGTACAAGTGATCTGGAAGTGCATCAAATTATGCATTTTCACTCATGATTTTTACAAGAGCGTGACTACTGAAAGAGGCACTCCATTGCACTGCATTTTAACTGACCCTTTGGCACTGCATTTTAACTGACCCTTTGGCACTGCATTTTAACTGACCCTTTGGCATTGCATTTTAAGTAACCCTTTGGGGTTAAATAGGAGGCAGTCCAAAGCACATGTTTTGATACAGGCATTCTGCGGAAATTGTGCAAGCCATTACAAAATATCCCAGAACAAATAAAATGCAATTATTATTTGTGTAAAACAAAAATATTAAGAACTTTATCACATTAACACAAATTATGAAAATTCTCCATTGAATTCAATCGCAAACATGCGTGTTTCCTCCGCTCTCCATTTAATCCAAGCTGAACTGTTTTTGCTTCATCTGCTAAATGGGTTGTCTTTCCATCACCAGTTAAGATTTCGACATGTACTCCAACAGCACTCCATTCGGAAATTTTCTTCTCGTGAGTTACCGGAAACATTTTCAAAAATTAAATATTATTTAGTTTGTATTAACAAATGTTTGGAAATGTTAACACGCTTATCTCTTATAGGAAAATGTATGCCGCTGCCTGTAGAGATGTACAAACTGATTTATGTACATGTAGGGATCTCTAACAACTGCTAATAAAATGTAGCGAACGGAGTGCCTTTTTCACGACTCCGTTTGGATGCTGTTAAATGGTGAGGAATTGGAGTGCCTTTTTCCGAACTACGCTGAGCTGCATCCGGATGTTGTTAAAATGTGACAAGTGGATGTGATTCTTTGGATTGCATCCAAATACGGTTAAAATATGAGGACTGGAGTGCCTTTTTCACGACTCCGTTTGAACTGCATCAAAACATGCCGTGACAGAACTAGTCCACATTGCACTACTTCCAATTTATTTTACTGGGTAGTAGTGCTTTTCCCTATGCAATACAATTATTGCCACCTAAAAGTAGTAGGTAATTATTATTTTTGTCCGTATTTGTTATAAATTGCAAATAAATTTGGTATATTTTGAAGAAATATTGTTTTGAGGACCAATAGCAAGAGATTTACACAAAAAACCGTATAGTTTTTAGATAATTTGTTGCCATAAACGAACAATTATTATGATTTTTTTTTTACAATTTTGCTCATTGCAATATATTTGCTGTCTAACTGTATATTTTGATGGAATATTGTATTGAGAACCAATAGCAAAAGATTTGCACAGAAAACCGTATAGTTTTTACACAATTTGTTGCCATAAACGAACAATTAATATGAAATTTTTTAAAATTTTGGTCTTTGCAATACATTTGTTGTCTAACTGTATATCTATGTGTCAATGCGACTTGCCGAATTTATATCATACTAGCTGAACCCGGTGCGCTTCGCTACCCCTTTAGATTGATATGCATTTGAAATTTTACGGATTTTTGAAATCAGAAAGAAATCAAATTCAAAAATTTAAAGTAAAGTATTTATTGTAATGCTTTAGGATATACAATGTTTTTTGTTTTTCCTTCAGGAGCGTAAACAAACAAATCGGCCGGTCTACCAACACGTGAACATGCAACGTAGGGATGACCATGAGAAAATCAAGAACATGCTAAATTTAGGCCGCATACACGAAGAGTCTGTCCTTGGGATTTATTTATAGTCATTGCAAATGCCAAACGTACAGGAAACTGCAATCTTTTAAAATTGAAGTGCGTTTCTGTTGCTATAAGAGGGATTCGAGGTAGAAGTACATCTGAACCTATATACTTCCCAGTAATAATCGTTGCCTCAATTAAATAGCTATGTAGTTTTTTTTACTCTTAACCTTGTACCATTGCAAAGGCGAGGTGGGTCTATGCTTCTTAATAAAATAATAGGAACACCAACTTTTAGCACTAAATTATGTGGTGGAAAGCCTGAAGATCCAACGAACTTAGGAATTCAACTGGATAGTTAACCGCGTCGTCTTCAGTTGCCACAGTATCAATGGATTTGTACGTTGGTACATTTCCTGAAATTCTATTGACTGAAATTCTTTCAATATAATTTACCAATTTGTTTTGTAGACCAATTCCCGAATCGGTCGAAAATATATATGGGAGCTATATGTAAATCTGAACCGATTTCAATATAATATGACAAATTTTTTTGTAGATCAATTTTCGCCACATATTTCAAATTTCATTGAAATTGGACAAACATAAAGTATTTATTGCATAAAATACATGAAATCGGCCAAAAATATATATTGGAGGTATATCCAAATCTGATCCGATTTCAATATAATTTGGCAAACTAATTTCTAGGATCAATTCCGTTAAAGATTCCAAATTTCGTCAAAATTGAACATACATGGCGTGTTTGGTGTAGAAAATACATGAAATCGGCCGAAAATATATATGGGAGCTATATCCCAATCTGAACCGATTTCAAAATAGTTTGGAACATTTATTTCTGCAATAAATTCCGTCACACATTCCAAATTTCATTGGAATTGGGCATACAAAACGTGTTTTATGCATCAAATGCATTAAATCGGCCGAAAATATATATCCAAATCTGAGCCGATTTCAAATTACTTTGGCAAATTTATTTTTAGACCAAATTCCGTCACACATACCAAATTTGAAGACTGTATCGATAATCGTTCATTAGATATCAGCATACAAAGTCTACAGTTTTTGGAGGTACTTCCGATCCTGAGGCTATATCTCCAGATCGGGGCGGAATTTTTAAGATTTATATAGCCTGTGACACTTTCAGACCATGTGGTAATATACTCTGAAAGTTTCAGGAAGATCGGTTAAGCGGTTTTTGAGTCCATAAACCTTAAAACAAACAAACGTACAAACAATTTCCTCCGTTATAGATATACTCGTAGATACCGCACAAATTTCATTGAAATAAATATGGGAGCTATAGCCAAATCAACACCGATTTCAATACTTATTTCTACACCAAATTTAGTTACACATCGGACATACATAGCGTGTTTGGGGCATCAAATACATGAAATCGGTCGAAAATATATATAGGAGCTATATCCAAATCTGAACCGATTTCAATATAATTTTGCATACTCATTTCTAAAACAAATTTAGTTACAAAACTAAACATTGTCCCACAACATCCCATACGGGACAAATTTCATTGAAGTTGGACATACATAGTGGGTTGGGTGCATCAAATACATGAAATCGGCCGAAAATATATATAGGAGCTATATCCAAATCTGAACCGATTTCAATATAATTCGGCATACTCATTTCTACAACAAATTTAGTCACACATTCCAAATTTCATTGAAATTGGACATACATAGTGGGTTGGGAGCATCAAATACATGAAATCGGCCTAAAATATGTCACGCATTCCAAATTTCATGGAAATCGGACATATATAGCGTGTTTGGTACATCAAATACATGAAATCGGACGAAAATATATATGGAAGCTATATCCAAATCTGGACCGATTTCGATATATTTTGGCACATTTATTTTTAGGCTAAAATCCATCACACATTTAAAATTTGGAGTCTGTATCTGTAACCGTTCTATAGATATTTGCATACAAAGTTTACATTTTTTGGAGGTACCTCCGATTCTGATGCTATATCTCCGGATCAGAGCGGAATTTCGAAACTTTTTATAGCCTATGTTACTTTCAGGCGATGTAGTAATATACCCTGAAAATTTCAGCAAGATCGGTTCAGCGGTTTTTGAGTCTATAAATTTCAAACAAACAAACAAACATACAAACATTTTTCTAATTTATATATGGGCAATATTATTGAAAATTTAACATCGTTGAAGCCAAGGTTTACCCCTTTATAACTGCGAATAGTGGTTGTATATTGTACAATTTAAATGCTTTTGGATAAAATGAAATGTTTTTAGACTTGGCAAAGAATATTGGCCTTCAAAGTTGATTTGCGTGGAAGCTGTGGCTATATTTATGATATAAAATGGGTTGAAGCCAACGTGACTTTTTTGTTTTCTCTCGATTTGTGATTAAACCACATTTTTCCCGATTTTCCTGTCAAAGTGAAAGTAGAAGCCAACTAAATAAGGATCATCCCACCAATGTATAAATTTTCAAAATTTGATCTGCGTCTACTATTAAATGATGCTGACATTTTGAAGCCAGATTTTAAGTGTTTTTTGAAATTTTCTTCTAATTTCGTTCCGCAAACAGGTTTTCCAAAAAATCATATATAGGAATGAAGAACTCACGATTCTGATTTATTTGATATATGTGTCGTGAATGTAGCCTACACAGCTTCAGAGAAATCTGTATCCAAATACGAAAATTTTGTGCGAACAAATTTCTAAAAATCATATATTTCGGGTCTAATTTGTACAGTTGGCATTCGATTTACTCCAGCATGATTGCAAATTTTGGATTTTTACGTTGCGGATCTAATAAATCATTACTCGTTACAACCCATCTACTAAAACGCGAGATAGGAGAAATTCCAAGATAGGAAAATCACCTAATATTGTTTTTGAAAATATCGCGCATTTTATCGCGTATTCTGTCGGCCACTTGCACTGCTATGCAGCATCTTCCTTTTTGCGGAAACAGAGATTTAAAAACTTCACTGATAAGGGAACTACATTCATTTTATCCCAAAAATAGTGTGTGATGCTACATCCACGGTTCTTGACTGATTGCCTTGAAATAGATATATATCGATGCAGATTTTCATGGTTCCGGATGCGGAACGAAATTGTATGAACTTTGCGCAAATTAGCGATGTTTTATAGGTTTTTTAATGCTAAGATGCAGCCGATGCTACATCTTAGCGTTCAAATTATATTTCGAAAAATATATACAAATTGAAAGATATAGTCTTGCTGTACATGAAAATCACATGCGGACAAAACGATTTTGATAATTACGCGATTTACACATATTTTAATAATGCATATAAGTTAAAGCGGTTTATTTGAACTCTATTTCCGTTTAAGAAGTCTAATGATTTATTTCAACAACCCGATAGCTTTCCTCAATGGGAAACCTTCTATGTGAATGTAGATAAAGCAAAATCCGCCCATTTTCTTGTGGGTTTCAAGAAAAATAAAAGAAGTACTCCTATAGAATTTTCCAATAGTTTCAACTCTATAATGCATGTGAAAACTATTATTCCAAACCAAAATTTGTTTTTTGTAACACAAATATTATGCAATCTACTAAAGGACGTCACTCGTGATAACTTTTTAGTGACAATTGTGCTCAATAAAATAATTAGCGTTTTTATAATAATTTTTTCTTAAAAGCAGAAGTAAAACCGCGATAACATTTGTCCGCAACAACTAAAAATTTGCTCGCGAGCGGATTTGTACTGGGGATTTTTTTCTTAACCTATGTACCAAAAATCGTTGATGTAGCGCGAAAAGAAAAAAATCAAAATAATTGGCAACATATCCCATAAATAGAAGTGACATTTCTGTCATAATTTCTGTGATATAAGTATGTACACAAAGTATCGTAGTGTATAAGCTTGTGATAAGTAGATCTCAGCTCACAGTTAACATAATGAAACAGATTCCTATATACTAAATACACACATTCATTTGTACGTTCATATGTAAGACAAGATATTTGTATGGAAGATGCATGCATAACATCCAACGTCGATATGCCGATCACGTATATTTATTGTTTCTATAATATGGGTGAAGAACACGGCGAACATCCAAACTGACTCATGCAACAATTCCTGCCCCCATCCTTTTCATGAAATCCTATTCAAACATACAAACACATGCATATATTTCACAGGCACGCTTCAGATTGAAGTAGAATCTGTGCTGGTGGTATTGGCAGTCTCGTCTTCTTTTCTCGTATTTACGTCTATGTGTGTGTATGTGTTTCCACCCAACCAAAGCATGAAGAAGGATTTCTGATTGTAACAAAAGTCTTTGTGTTGACGTAGCTGTTGGTGGTGTTTTGTTTTCATTGTTTCCTTTTTATGTTTTAATCCCCCCAGCGATGACTGGGGGTATATCCTTTCGGATATGTTTTTGTTGTTGACTTTCCAGTTCATTGTTATGCCGTTTTGTTACAAATGACTTGGACGATGACGATGGGTACGATGTTGAGATGTCGACAACGACGATGAGAACGACAAGGACATCAATGAATTCTCACTTGAAATGGGATTTGTTGAAACTTGACAAAAATTCAATGTATAAAATACAAATAATAAAACGGAATTGTACCATCCTCAAAAGATGAGGCAGTGCAGGGGTGGGGACTGTTGGATAAGAGGCAGTCAGGCTTATACTCAATGGCGGACGTCATATGAATGGCAAAAACAGCCAACACAAAGAAACTTGTACTGATGATGGTGATGGAATTTCAACGGAAGGAAAGAATGAAGTATGGACGTGTTTTTCAGCTTCACTAAACTTTGTGAAAGTAAATAAAAACTTATAGAAGAGAAAATAAACTTTAGTGAAATCCCAGTACACGTACCCATACCTTAGGAGCACTGTGTGTTTAATTGTGTGCGCAAAGGATAAGACCAATGGCCATGGCTGATTTTAGTTTAGCTAAATAAATAATTGGCGGAGGATAAATATTTTGTATGCCATTCTCATACAAAAAAATAAAAATAAATTTCCCAAGCTTGACTAACTGAATATTAAAAACAATGTACTTCTAATTCTTTTTAGTTGAAATTTCTTTAAAAAAGTCATCTATGCATATATAGAAGGAAATGGAAATATTTTGAAGAAAATAACTTTTTCCACACATTTCTTTCGACCTTTTGATGATTTACTATGTCTTTGCACTTTTTGTTAGTTTTTAGCTAAACCTGTATATGCACAAACTGTAAGTGACATTTTAAATTTCAATTTTGTCAATATTTGAATATTCGAAAATAATTTTTTTATTTATTACAATAAATTTGATTTGAGTTATAATTTTTTAAAGAAACTATTATTAGCTTTGTAAACTATTATTAGCTTTGTGGTGTCCAATAAATTTTTGGAGGATTATTAGAGAAACTAGCTACATTTCAGTGTGAATAACTTACTTTAAAACTATAAGTATCGACAAAAATGCTTTTTATATATGTAGATGTGATATGTTTTTACATATTCCAGCGCCGCGAGGAAATTCGAATAAACTCTATAAACAGTATATAGAATTTGCAGAGCGAAGTGTTGAAATGGCCAGACTTCGTGCATTATAATATAATAATAATAATAATAATAATAATAATAATAATAATAATAATAATAATAATAATAATAATAATAATAATAACAATAATAATAATAATAATAATAACAATAATAATAATAATAATAATAATAATAATAATAATAATAATAATAATAATAATAATAATAATAATAATAATAATAATAATAATAATAATAATAATAATAATAATAATAATAATAATAATAATAATAATAATAATAATAATAATAATCATTGTCTCGCTGTAGCCTTCAAAGAGATCGTACGCATCGTCGCATACACGCATAACAAACAGTTTTTTTACCAACAGAAACTGAAACGCAAATATTTCAAAATTTTCTTACAAATAACACATTTGCAACTATCAAATCTATTGTGAAATACGCGGTAAAAAAAATCCAAATAAAATGTCGGGAATCGAAGAACAAAGTAAAATTACTTGTGGACAATGTTCATTAGAAATAAAATCAATTCTATTCGTTCGTTGTTATTATTGCAATAGCAATTATCACTTTTCCCCGTGTTGCTCACTCTCTGAGAACACATATAAAGGCATGGGTCAGACCAAAAGAGTTGTGTGGAGATGCAAAAAATGCACCATAAAATCTCCCAACGTAGCTAGTTTGGTGCTACCAACTGAAGATGAACAACAACAATCCATGAACAATCAGCAAGGCAAACAACAAAGAGATGACAGTGATGAGGCTAGCAATAGCAAAAGATTCAAAAACACAAACACACCAACAACGTCGATATGCAAAAGTTCGTCTCAAAGCAAAGACATAGAAGATGTAAAGACAAGCTTGTGTAGTTTAGAAAACTGCATTAAACAACTCACCATGAGCATCACAACAATGAGTGCAAAATTGGATAAAACAACAGAAGAAATTAACACCAACGTCGCAACACTAACAACACAAATTCAAGACCTATATGAGAGAGATAGAGAGAAGAGTGCACAAATTAAAGACCTCAATGAGAAAGATCGAGAAAAGAGTGCCCACATTGAGAAATTAAACCAAAGAATAGAGAAGTTAGAGCAAAACGCAATTAGCAAAAACATTGAAATAAGCAATATCCAAAACACTGATGGGCAGAAATGCTCTGCTTCACACACAAAAGTGTAAAAAATACATGAGTCTCTCGCAATTTGCCCACCATTGATCCAAAATATGAATATCGAGGTTAATGAACTGATATCCAAAATAACTGAGAAAACAGGTGATCAAATTACCAACAATGACATCGAGAGAATTATCAAAATAGAAAAAAAGAAAAAAGTTGTGGTTGAGTTCGTATCAATAAACAAAAAAAGAGAATTAATGAGAAGAATAATGAGACATAGACTTCAAATATCTGATGGAAGTAGCGAACCAGAAGAAAATGCCAATTTTGTATTTCTAAATGATGAACTTACACCTTATTACAGACGTTTGCTTTGGGCGACTAAAACCAAAGCAAAGGAATGTAAGTGGAAATATGTGTGGGTACGAAATGGAAGTATCTATGCCCGTAGAAATGAGAACACTAGATTTATAATAATAAACAATGCATCAGATTTGGAAATGATAACCGAAACAAATTAAACAAGTCACAGTTTGCCAATTAAATGTTATCAAACCAAATATTCTCACACCAAGAAATAAGAAAAAAAAGCATAAAAGCGATAGTAGAAATCATCCCAAATTACCTCGTTGTAAAATAATATTGAAATAAAGACTCTTTCTTGAATTAAAATAAAAAAAAAAAAATAATAATAAAAACATTTTGTTTTAAATTAATCAAATTGGATACATATTAAACATGAATTATACAAATGATAATATCTACAACTTCAATGAATTAGAAGCAAAATATAAATTTTTTCCAGTGTCAATGATACACATAAACATTCGGTCTCTGAGGAAAAATTTTTTGACATTCTTAACAAATATTTCTAACATAATAAAAAACGTTCAATTAATAGTACTCTGTGAAACAAATATAACAGACGATGAGAATTCCTTTTACAAAATTGATGGCTTTAATTCCATATTTATAAACAGAGATGGCAAAGGAGGAGGAATAGCATTATACATAAAGAACACACTGCAATTTGTAAATGTAAATATAAATATGACGTCGGCAGAAATTGGAAGAATTGATATCACATATGAAAAGGATAAAAATGTGACAGTCTTGGCTATATACAGACCACCAAGCAAAAGCAGCACATTATTTTTGCACGAGTTAGAAAGAATCTTAACTAATACGGGGAGCAAGAATAAACTAATATTATTAGGTGATCTAAATATAGATATTATAAAACAAAATACAATATCCATAAAATACCTCAGTATTATGTCAACAAGTGGATTACAATGCATGATCTCCAGTCCAACGAGAGAAGACGAAAATCGCAACACAAATACTTGCATAGATCATATCTTTATAAGATGGAACAAAAAGATAAGGGAGGCTTATTCGGCAGTGGTAAAAACTGTAATCTCAGATCACCATGCTTTATTTGCTTGCATAAATGAAGAAACGACGAAAACAACGAAAAACTCCCAAAAAATCACTAAATATAAAATCAATACCAATAACGTAAACCGGCAGATTAGAAGCATTAATTGGGAAGAAATTGTTAATAAATCTATCAATTCAAATGAACTTTATAATAACATCTACAATACATTCACTAAAATTTATCAAACTTCAACTGTTGAGCAATCAAAAAAGAAGAATCGTAATGGTTTTCCGTGGATGAATGAATATATACTGAAATCTTGCAGTATACGAGACAAATTATATAAAAAGTGGTCAAAAAATAAAGCAAATAAAACCAACGAAACTATATACAAAAATTTCAATAACAAACTAAATAAACTAATTATTAAAACCAAAAATGATCATATATACAATGAATTCATTAAAAATAAACATAATATTCGTGGAACCTGGCAAGTAATAAACTGTGTAATTGGAAAGAAAACAAACAGTATTGATGATCATATTAAGAACAGCTTCACAAACAAAAATATAAAAGAAATAACGAACAACTTCGCTACAAATTTTAACCAAAATGTATTGAACATAGTTCACCAATGTGACATAATCACATTAAATACAAATACCCAAAGAATAGTTTCCAACTCAATGTTCCTTGAGCATGCAACAGAAATGGAGGTAAACGGAATATTAAAAACTTTAAACGCAAGTAAGTCTGCAGGGATAGATAACATAAGAGCCATTGATATAAAAAATAATGCTACTGTACTCACACCTATAATAACAAAATTAATAAACCAAAGCATATGCGAATCTCTAATACCTCAGATGTTGAAACAGTCAGTAATCCGACCTATACACAAAGGAGGCAGTAAAGTTGATTATGCAAATTACAGACCTATCTCAATACTCCCAATATTAGAAAAAGTTTTGGAAGAGGTTATAGTGAGAAGACTGTCAAGCTTTTTAACAAAATATAAAATAATTAACAGGAACCAATATGGTTTCCAAAACAACAAAAACATCAACCAACTGCTGGGTCACTTCTCAAACCTAGTAAACAAGAACCTAAGTCAACAAAAGAGTTGCATCGCTGTCTTTATAGACTTCAGCAAGGCCTTCGACACACTATGTCACAAAAAGATAGTGAACGTACTTGAGAAGACAGGGATAAGAGGAAATTGCCTAAAATGGTTCCAAGACTACCTCAAATGCAGATCTTTTAGCGTGAAAATTGATTCAACAAACAGTCTACAATTACCCACAACATACGGAGTCCCGCAGGGATCAAAATTGGGTCCAATATTGTACTTAATTTATACCAACGAAATAACATTAAACCTACATAACAGCACGTCATTTACTTATGCTGATGATACTGCGATAGTAGTATCACATAAAGATGTAAACGAAGCAACTTTAACTATGCAGCAGGAGTTTAACATCATAACTAAATGGTGCCACGATTATGGCCTCATAATAAATCCAAACAAAACTAAAATAATGCACATCAGGCCAAGAAACGTTCCAAAGCACAATATTCAAATTGTCTTTCATGACAATGACTGTCTTCACGGATGCTCTTCAGAAACACATCAAGAAAAATGTACAACAAATCTGGAAATAGTCGAAGAATTTAAATACCTAGGTATACATTTGGACCATAACTTTAAATGGAAAAAACACGTTGAAAATTTACAAAGCAAATTACGAAAATCGGCCTTCGCACTTTACCATCTCGGCAACTGTTCACCTTATTATGTATTGAAACAAGCGTACTACTCATTAGTAGAATCTAACTTGCGACATGGCATTACAGCTTTGGGAAATGCACGATGTTGCAAAACACTACAAGAAACTCAGGATAGAATTGTTATGTATCTATACAAAAAAGCTTATCAATCAAACACTTACTCAACTAGAGCAGTGCATAGCAACGGAAGAAATCACATATACAAAAACCTAGAAATATTAACTATAAAAGAAATATTCTCAATAACAATTGCTGGCGAATTCGCTAACGATACCAACCTTGCAAAAAAATTACAACGTCAACAAAACACGAGAAGAAGAATTGAAGGACGTTATGTAGTACCACAATTTAAAAATGAATATGGAAAACTTGCACTAGATGTCGCTCTCCCAACCATTCTTAATGAACTTCCAATGGAGATATTGGAAATTAGAAATAAAACCTCAAGAATAAAGAATATTAAAAAGTATTTTATTAAGAAGTAAAAAATGATATTTTAAAATAAATACTTATAAAAATGAAGTCTACAGTATTGTATATAAAATATTGTACAAATTTATACGATTTATATTTTACAGACAAGCCCTTGCTGGCTTCGTAGAATAATTGAAATTGTAATATATTTGAATCAATAAAGAACGTCCTTAGGGACAAAATTAAAAAAAAAAAAAAATAATAATAATAATAATAATTTTTTTTTTTGCGGCTCAGATGGGAAAATGCTTTTGCGCATTCACGGCGAGTCGTCACTCATCGTGGTATGTCGGGCTCGATCTTTATACCGACTAAAAACCCACCTGATCACCTCTGGGAGCTGCGTCCACCCCGGCACCACTTTCGTATTACTTCGAGGTGGCTCCCAGGCCCTTGTGGCCTTCTTCTCCTTGTTTGCTTGCGTCCAAGCACCGCTGTTTGCTTACTCTAAGCGTTATCTAGGTCTACCTTTTTCTTTCTTAACAGCTCTTCGCAGTATCGTGCGATTGCATTCCACTGCTCTCGATCTGTTACCATTTTCTCCACTATATTTTCGACAGATATATCGCCAATTTCTGCTCGGAGTTCGAGCCATCGATTGCACGAAAAGAACGTGTGCTCCGCATCGTCTATTGTTTCTTCTTCCTCGTATAGGCAAAATGGGGAACTACACTTTCCTCGTTTAAACAAATATTTTCGGAAATATCCATGACCGGAGAGCATCTGTGTGATGTAATAGTTCACATATCCGTGTCTTCTATTCACCCATCTTCTTATGTTCGGAATTAGCTTCGCAGTCCATCGTCCATAGGTTTCTTCATCCCAGCGCCTTTGCCATTTTGCATATGTCTCTTCTCGCACTTGTTCTGCGTTCGCATATGCATTATGTGAGAGTTTTGCCTCAAACAGTTTCGACCGTTCTTCTGCTACCAGGTCGATGGGTATCATGCCCGCTATTATTTGAACGGCTGGTCCTGATACCGTGCGATATGCAGAAGCAACTCGCAATGCAGCTGTTCTTTGTACTGCTAGTAATTTCTTGGCTTTTTGTGCAGTTAACAGACTCCGGGCCCATATTTCGCATCCATATAGGAGAATGCTGTTGCACGCCTCCATCAGTAGCTTCCTTTTATTGGGTAGAGGTCCTCCGACATTTGCCATCAATTTGCTGAGTTGGGCTGTGATATGCGTAGCTTTTTCAGTTGCATATTTCATCTGCGCAGAGAATGACATTTTTGTGTCCAGTCGTATTCCCAAGTATGTGACAGCTTCCTGTGTGCGAATGACTATGTCATTTACATTCATGTCGACCACTGCTGGAATATGCCTCCCTGACAGGAGTACCAGCTCGGTTTTGTGCATGGCCAGCTCCAGTCCGTGTGATTCCAGCCACGCTCTGGTTCGTATCATTACTTTGCTGAGTTTGCGTCTAGCTTCATCTGTGCTTCTGGCCTGGATAACTGCGGCTATATCATCTGCGTACCCTACTAGGAATGTGTTCTCAGGCATGTCTATTTTAAGAATCGCATCATAACTGATGTTCCAAAGATCAGGGCCTAAGATAGAACCCTGTGCGGCGCCAGATGTTATTTGTACATTCCGTGTACCTTCGCTTGTTTTGTACATTAGTACTCTTTCGCTTAAATAGCTCCTGATTATTTTCATGAGGTATGCTGGGACATCAAAATTTGCCTCCATGGCGTGTATAACGTCTCTCCATCTAAGACTGTTAAATGCATTTTTAACATCAAGGGTGGCTAATAAAACCACAGGCCTACTATAGTTGT
The DNA here is from genome assembly GCF_047663935.1 of Musca autumnalis. Taxonomy (NCBI): domain Eukaryota; kingdom Metazoa; phylum Arthropoda; class Insecta; order Diptera; family Muscidae; genus Musca; species Musca autumnalis. The sequence goes on from NW_027411977.1 coordinate 153,221,139, forward strand.
TTCGCTGCTGGGCGGCGGCGAACACATCAACCACTTCCTTTATTGCCCCAATGGTGGATTTTCCAGGTCTGAAACTATGTTGCCTGGCTGAAAGCCCGCCTTTCATGTTAAGCTGAAGGATCTTCATAATGTTTGTTGTGTGTTTGACGGACATCTTTTTGAGCCTGGCAAATGATATACATTGCTTCTCCCTTCCTCGGCGCATATGCAGCATTTCATCTTATTTGTACACTCTTTCCGTTTGTGTCCTTTTTCTCCGCATTGGATGCATAGTCCCATGCCCTATCTGTCAGGTCCTTTGCAGTCATATTGCTTATGACAACAACAACGGCACGCTGACAACATTGCTACGAATATGGAAAACGATCCGGATACATTACGACACGACTGCTTCGGGCCGGCAGGCACGGCATTCTGTTACCTCAGTAAGTGAGAGTGACATCTCACCGAAATGGCTTTCAGGCTAATGTCGTGTCTGTCTTCCGTCCCAATAAAACCTTGGCTAGGACTCAGAGAACGCTCCTTATCTTCGTCGTCATTAAATTGGCCTTGCAGGTTCAGTTGATTTAATCCCGATTAGTGTCCGACCTGGCTCTGAACACAAGTGCTCATAAGGCCTTGTGTCAACCCTCGCGAGGACCTCACTGCTCGCAAAGGCACCCTCGGGGTCAAAGAAGGACAACTGCATAACGAGTAAGGATAACGGCTCTGAGTTGGGACCCACCAACCTAATGATGAATCTAGAAACCCCCAAAACCGCAGAAGAAGTAGAACTTGCGTTCCGCAAGAGTTCTAGAACCAGGCGTACACCAGTGAGCTCGCATGCAGTAGCAGTAGAAGCAGTGGAATGTTCACAGAGTCGCGAACAAACCCCGCAGCAAAACACAGCAGTACCACCAACAGCAGCAACCTATAACTCACCTAAACAGGAGTTCATCCTTCAGATGAGAGCATCAGAGGAAGAAGCCCTCGCAAAATGCCATATTGTGCTCCGGAAAATGAGAGAGGCAATTGGCAAACAACGGAACATCAGCAGAGACGTCCAAAATGGAGTATCGGAACTAGACGAGCTCCTAGATGTAATCTCCAATTATCGACGAAATTGGAAAACAGCTGAAACAGAGCGACAATCGAGCAAGCCCAAAACAGCAGACGACGTGTGTTTAATTACACCAACACCTCAAACGTCACAACACAAAAGAAGCGCGTCTAGCCCAGCTGAGACTAACCCGGGGAAGAAACATAAAAAGAAGGCAGCAGAAGCCCGCCAGGAAGTGGCACCGGTTATACCACAAACAGCAGAAAAGTCAAAATGGCAGACTGTAGTCAAAAAGAAGAAGAGACCAAAGAACCGCCCAGATGCTGTAATTATCAAACCTAGTGAAGGACACAACTATTCTGATGTTCTAAAAAATATCAGACAAAACGTGAAACCCGAGGAAGCTGACGTAGCAATACGATCCATCAGCAAAACCAAAACGGAGTCAATTCTTTTGGTGATGGAGAAAGGAGGAGAAAGAGAAAAGTTCTGTGAGGCTATAAAAGAATCTCTGAAGGAAGCAGCCACTGTAGAAGAAAGAACACCGAAGGCAATGATCGAGGTACAAAACGTTGATACCGTGACCACTATTGAAGAGGTACAACTTGCCGTACACAAAGCCACACAAGTAGCTGTATCAGACATTGGAGTACATCTAACTCGCCCAAACTACCGAGAACAAAGACGCGCTTTCGTAACGATACCCGTGTATGAAGTCAACAAAATTCTGCAGAAAAAACGCCTAAAAATTGGCCTGACAGACTGCATTATAAAGTATAAGGAAGAGACACATCGGTGCTATAGATGCTTTGGATCCGGTCATAAGCAATAATAATAATAATAATAATAATAATAATAATAATAATAATAATAATAATAATAATAATAATAAAAATAATAATAATAATAATAATAATAATAATAATAATAATAATAATAATAATAATAATAATAATAATAATAATAATAATAATAATAATAATAACAATAATAATAATAATAATAATAATAATAATAATAATAATAATAATAATAATAATAATAATAATAATAATAATAATAATAATAATAATTGTTCCACAAACATCCCAGATGGGACAAGGGAGACTTCTCTCATATCAATGAGTGCACCCCGATTCATATTAGCTCAATGATATGGGACCTTCAGTTTATAGCCAAGTCCGAACGGCGTGTCTTACTACACCACTTGTAGAGATGTTTTACATGGCTGAAATACTCAGAAAATGTCGCCAACATTACTGAGGGGTATTTTGCCACCGTTGGAAATTGTTGATATTGCCTGGCCCGGGAATCGAACCCACGACCTTTAGCGTGCAAGGCGGGTGTGCATACCATTGCACCACGGTGGACTTCATACATTAAAATGTTGGGGGTTTGTGAAAATGACATGCCAAAGCATTGGTGAAAATAACATATCAAAGCATTAGTGTAAATGACATGCTTTGGGTCCAAAAATGAATAGCATCTTTTGTGGTCCACACTCATATGAAATTCATCGATGAAGATGCTAAAAAGATGACATTCCAGATCACTTGCACCCATGATTGAATGACATCTTTGGCATCGAACATTTTACTGGGTATGCTCTATTTCTGATGTTATTGCAGTTTTTTGTATTATGACATTTTATCAGAATATCTCTTTTTCAATCATTTGGCTTTTGTTATCGGTCAAGTAAAAAGGTTCGATTACGTATTCCAAAAAGATATTATTTAAATCTTTCGCTCAAAATATCCCAGCAAAATTTGAAGGAAGGATTCCATGCGATGACGTGATTTTATGGCATCTTTTGCATTGGTTGAAACGAAGTCGTGAAAGATCCGATCTTTTCATTAGCATTTGAACCAATGCAAAGAAAGTCGTGAAAGATCTGATCTTTTCATCAGCATTTGAACCCATTCCATCGATCTAATAGAGATGAATTTTGTGTTTTTATTTATACAATTTGTTCTAAATATATAAGATTAATTATTTACAATAGGCTTGATGTTGTCGGCGACCCGATATCACAACCAACGTTGTCTGAATAATAATGTCATTGCAAAGGGTTGGTGAAAATGACTTGCCAAAGCATTGGTGAAAATGGCATGCCAAAGCATTTGTGAAAATGACATGTCAAAGCATTGGTGTAAATGACATGCTTTGGATCCAAAAATGAATAGAATCTTTTGGGGTCCACGCTCATATAAAATTCATCGATGAAGATGCTAAAAAGATGACATGCCAGCTCACTTGCACCCATGATTGAATGGCATCTTTGGCATCGAACATTTCGCTGAGATTTGATGCCGTACCACTTTTTGTGCTAGTAGATGTGGTAACCGATTATCATCATATTCAAACAAGTTTCGAATCACATAATTTAAATGACTTTTCAAGGCGAAAATATGGCTATGTTCGGTGAAAGTCTCGAGTTTAATATATGACGGCGTGCAATTGGGTAATCTTAATACCCTTTTCCAAAAATAAAGCTCCAATTTATGAACTTCGTCGAAATTAGTATATCCCTATATCTGGTTTCCACATTGTTGTATATATCTACATTAGGGATATAACTTTTTGCACTTTTTTGCAAATATCAAAAATACCACCACATAGCCGTGTAGAGCATGAAAAACTATTATGAAATACGGTGTCAATTTTTCTCTACCGCGAAAAAAGTTTCCGCACCAAATGCATTGAAGTTCTGTAATGCATTTTTTAATTTTATCTGTCATAACAACATATTTGCTTTTCATTAAAATTTTTATTTTTTTGTAATCTAATTTAAAATCGTTATGAAAGCGTTCTGGACCAATTTGTTCTAAAATCGCGCCATTTCGGCCCATATTAGGATTTTTTGACACTATTCCAATTTTTGGTTTTTCTTTATAAACTCGTGAATTCTATGTTTATATTTTGTTAACCTATCGGACAAGAGAATATGGCGTCATTTGCAACTAATTCGCGTTACAGGCTGTTTTTGTTGACTTTGCCTGTGAGAATTGTATTTTTTTCTATAAATATTTATACAAACAAAGCAAATTTAAAATTTTAAGTAGAAAAAGCATCAAAAGGGTTTTAGTAATCAAAGTTGGTACGGAGACTTTTTTCACCGAATCGATCTTAGAAACGCGTTTTCATTATTAGGACAAAATTCCCCACATCGTACTGGTGTTGTATTTTTGTAGAAAACAAATACGATTCTCACAAGCAAAGTCAACAAAAACAGCCTGTAACTTTCGCGAATTCGTTGCAAATGACCCCATATTATCTTGTCCGATAGGTTAAAAAATATAAACATAAAATTCACGAGTTTATAAAGAAAAACAAAAAATTGCAATAGTGTCAAAAAATCCTAATATGGTCCGAAATGGCGCGATGATTTTAAATTAGATTACAAAAAAATAAAAATTTTAATGAAAAGCAAATATGTTGTTATGACAGATAAAATTAAAAAATGCATTACAGAACTTCAATGCATTTGGTGCGGAAACTTTTTTCGCGATAGAGAAAAATTGACACCGTGTTTCACAATAGTTTTCCATGCTCTACACGGCTATGTGGTGGTATTTTTTTGGTTATAGCCCTAATCTACATACGGCGAGGAAAAGTTTGTGAGGGATATATTTGCTTTATTTAAGAAAGAGTCCCATGTACAATTTATGCTGTTTTTTGCTGTATTGTTTCGAATTTGGATGTGTTTCTTGAATGCCTTGTTTTACTCCCGCAGAGGTGGAGAACTCCTCCGAGAGTTTATTTTCATTCCACACACTGTATCTTGTGTCTTCATACACGCTTTCTATAAACTTTACCATTTCTGTAGACACACTAATTGAGCTTAGTTTATAGATCATAGATCTTCTAGAAACATTATCGAACGCGGCTCTGAAATCAACGAAAAATGCGTTTTTTTAAGCAAAATACATGGAGAATTGAACGTAAATTGAATACGTTATCGAATGTGGAGTAGTTTTTCCTGAAACCAGATTGATACTCATTTAGTTTTTTGTGTTTCTCTACCCATATGGACAATCTTTCTGTCATTATACCCATCATAATTTTTGGTAAGCTATTCATAAACGATATTTCCCGGTAATTCCGGGTCTGTGTGGCATCTCCTTTTTTGAATATTGGGTAAATGATACTTGTTTTAAGTGAGGCATCTACTTCTCCAATGCTGTACAATCTGTTGCAGGACATAACGTTTTTATGTAGTAGTTGTTCTGGGGCATATTTATAAAACTTGTATGGTGTACGGTCTTCTCCAGGAGCTTTATTGTGTTTTGCCTTTCTTAGAACACTATTTAAATCCCTCAGTTCAATTGGCTTATCGAGGTCGCTGTCAACCTGTAAGTTGGCCGCATATTGGATATCTGGGGAGTTTGAGGGTGGGTTAAGTAATTTTTCAAAATGGTTTTTAAGTTCTTCTGCAGAAACAAGTGTACTAGTCCCGCGTGGTTCATTACGTATTTCCTTTGCCACCTTCCACCAATCTTTGCTATCCTTAACATTATCCACTTTCATTTCTAGTGTGAACTTATATTGTTGTTTTGCATTTCTGCAGATATTTTTATAGTGAAGATTTTTTTCAATATACATATATTCTCATCTCATCTGTGGGATTTCTGCTGAAGTTATTTAGCAATTTAAGGGAATTTTTTGGCATTGTAGCAGCGTATATTAAACCATATTTCGAATTTCAAACGTCTACTGCAGCGTTACTAGCATCCTTGATCATATTTGTTGTTTCCGGGATGTATAAACTTTCTTGTTCGCTTCTGGATTCCACCGATTCTCTTATTTTTGTTTGGTATTTTGTTTTCTTACTTATTTCCCATTTCAACTGTGGAAGCAGTACATTTGTGTTTTCGTCTTTACTTTTCTGTCACGATATGTTGAAATTAGGAAAGTATTTTTTAAACATGTTTGTTTTGTCCATACATATATGTGTTTCGAGCAAGGCTATGATATCAAAATCGTTTATATATTTAAAGAAATCGGAGTACAACATTTTATTTTCAAGGTCATGGATATTATAAAACAGAATTTGTTAAAAAAGACTTTCTTCACCGCTGTTGCTTTTACATATAATGCCAGATATTAGTTTTTGTTAATAATACATATGGTAAAAACCAAATTCCATTTACAATTCCATTTGAAAAAAATTATTTTTTTTGCGTAAGAGGTTAAGGAAAAAATTCTGGGTTCAAATCTGTTCGCGTTTACACTCGTAAAATCACGAGTTCTATAATGCTATTATTAGTTTGAAACATTATCTTGTTGCGCGTTCGGCTTCAAAATTTCAGCATCAATTTTAGGTGAATGCAGTGGATATATTGAAAAATCAGACAGTAGTATCATTTTGGCCATGGAGTATTCTGTGATTCTTTCTTTGGGCGTAGGTCTACAAAATGTGTGATTGAGCCAGAAATCGGAAGGGAACATAAAAAATTTGTTGGCTTCGACCCATTTTTACATATTTTTCTACATTGATGCCAACACAGCATCCACGAAAATTAATTTTAATGGTCGACGTTATGGGATCCCTCCTAAAACACTTAGTTCTAAAGAAATACAGTCATATTATATAGGATATATTAAAAGTTTGCGAATTCTGAATGGGTGAAACTCGGATTCATTGATTGTAAAACATTTTTGGTTTTTTCCATATATTCAATATGAACATTATCTAATTTGTTGCCATATAATTCCTTTAAAACACGTTCAGCTTCATCTCATCCGGAAATCAGTTCCTTGCTTTTTGAAAAATACATCCATTTCGTGCCTATTTTAATGGAATAATTTCTTACGAATATTCGATGGGTTTTATCGACTTGAAGAATAGTATTTTTCAATTGTATAGTAGTACCTTGTTGTTTGTTGTTTGTCTTGTTGTTTTTCTTCACTGAGATCTCGTTCTATTTCAATGTTAGTACCAGCTAGACTTTTTGCAACTTTAAATATCGTCGACGCCCTTTCTTCATTCTGCATCTCGGCCACAGCTTCTATTTTGTCGTTATCCGTATATATTACTCTTGCCATTGTGATATTAAATCAACCAGTTTCATAATTTTTCTGCAGATATCTTCCACTGACTTTTTCGGTGAACCATGGTTTTTGATACCTTTAAAACAATATTTTTTCTTTTGTTTAATCAGATTTCTCAGTTTCATTCTATATCGAAAGGTACAAGAAAGGTTTGTACCTCTACCGAATACCATGTACCACATTATATCCGTTTCTACTGTATAACGAGGTTACAACCAAAATACTAAAACTGGCGGTAAGTTCTGCCATTATCCAACTACATAAAGAATTGTACCCATTTGTGTAGATTGATGCAGGTAAAATCTTGAAAATACCGAAAGCGTTCTATAGGGGTTATCTGGCGTCTATATCAAAAAGTGACCTGTGCAGAAAATTTTCTGAAGGAACGTTTTTTAACACCAACGAAGAGGTTCAAACCTTCAAAATATCGAAAATCGAGAGGTACCGTTCTATGGGGGCAATATCAAAACGTGGACCTGCAACAACACGCTTCTGGGGAAAGGTTTCGTAGCCTCAACGAAGATTGAATAACAAATTCCAGCCATTTGCATGGGATAATAAGGCTAATACCTTCAAAATACCGAAAATCGGCCGGTATCGTTATCAAAACGTGAACCAATGTTTGTGGAACAATTATATATATATATATATATATATATATATATATATTTGCGTTACTGAAAAAATCGATAATGCTTATAATTTCGGTAAGTAACGATAGTTTTCAGTAAGATGGCGACCAAAAATTAATCGTTAAGTTCTGCCCATTGCAATAGTGGTGTCAACTTTTGTTTAAACTTTTCATTCATAATTTTTAATGTTAACGATTTTTGTCAGTAACTCAAAAGATTAGTTAGAGAATCTAAAAATTTAAATCTAAAAACTAAGCTATTAATCCTAACGCTTTAAATGTTTTAAACATTTCTAGTTAAAATATCCTTGGATTTTTAAGAGAACTAGGGTACCAAACACTAGGTTTAAAATATTGTTGCTTATCATAGTCATCCATCAATGATTGAACAGTAGAAAAATCATTCAACAGATTCAGATAGTTAATCCCATATTGAAAACCCTAAGTTTTCTTATTTGTACACCAATTGTTATTGCTAAGAACGAAAACGTCAATGAAATAAATAAGAATAAAATGCTCAAGATAGGAAAAAATACTGATGTCCGGATTATCGAGGTACGAAAAATAGGAGATGTCCGGATTATATAGTCTTCAATGTAAAAAATTCTAGTGTCCGGAATACCGCGTTGTCCGGATTAACGAGTGTCCGGATTATCGAGACTATACTGTATATACATATACATTTTTATATCGAGATGGAAGAAGAGTAAATATACTTCATATGGAATTCGACTAATATTTCAATGTGTTACAAACGGAATGACAATGTTAATTATACCCTCCTCCTTATTGTGTGTCGTTTAAAAATACCAAAAATAGCACGGTACCGTTCTTTTGGGCGTACTAAAAGTGTTTACCTATTCTGAAAAATTTTGCAAGAAAGTTATATATCCCATAGCAAAGACCAAATTAGCCATTTCGAAGATATCTTTATATGGGGGCTATATTAAAAGGTAAGCCATTCCAAATATCCCGGGAGTTCTTTACGAGATCTATATTAAATGGTGGTGTTATGTTGTTAAGTAAAAAGCATTTCGTTTGACACAATAAATGTATAAATTTCGTTCCCTATTTCTTTTTAATAATTTCAACCTATCAAAGATGTTCCGAAAATAATTACTTTTCATAATAGCTATGATTCTTAGGACCCAATTACACTTTGAAACTTTCATACGGAACTTTTTTGATTTGATGGGTAAGAAGAAAGAAAGAGAGCTTCTTTACATCCGTTCCCTCCCACAAGCTGTGAAAGTTTCATGTGAAAGTAGGATTACTATAAATGCACAGTTTACTCCAAATATCTCTTAGTTTATATTCTACATCGTCTTAAATATTATAATGCATATCAGCGATACGAAGTTCGCCTGGTCCACTAGTTTGAAAATAAACAGAAATGGTTTTACTTGCCCTTTTAAACTTTTTTACTTTCATAAATAAAGTATGGCGTTATACTCGTATGGTTTCAATAACTCACCCATTACTTAAAAAAGTTTGTTCCATAGTTGCAGTTTAATCACCAGTGCAAGTAGTTGCTCCTTTTTGTATGTCACGTTTATTTAGGTTCATGCGATGGTTGACGGAAGAACCTTATGAGATTTCCCGAATAGTAGTACTACCGGCTACAAATCATATCAGCCGATATAAAAATTTATTACAAACTACGATATAAACACAATTTAATTAATAAGTAAAATTAATATTTATTTATATTGAATACTGAATACTACTGGTTCCGCTGAGAGAGTTGTAGTTTGCGTTAAACAGAGCTGCATTTTTGAGACACTCATCATTAAAACGAACAATGCTGATAGGCATACATTAAAAATAGTTACTGCTCGTTAGCTGTGTTCTACTGTTCCGCAAAGGGAATTGTAGATATACGAGTACATATGCCGAGCTGAAGGGTTATAAACAGGCTCAAGTAGCTTACAAAACAATAGATTCTAAACTTAGTTACTAAAAATTTAAAGATTACATTAAAGAGAATTTGCAACCTGCTTCTTTTTACATTATGAATGCAATAATTTGCAGAATCGAAATGGTATATAATCGGAGTGCCTTTGATGATATATCGTCTGCTCCGTCGGAAAACGTCGTCAGTCCCTCTCAATAAATTTTTCAGGAGGAGGTAAAAACATTCCAGCAATTTCTGTATTAAAGATTTTATTATGGTGGTAAAAGCAGTATTCTTTGTTCATTTATTCCGCTTCAATACCTGGGAGATAATTGGATGTCTTTGGACTTACGACCTTTTCCTTGTACAGTTTTGTATTTTTGTAGGGATTTACGACATTTTCCTACAATTTACGGACATTTTTAAAATAAAATATTTATACTTTACAAAACAATGTGGAAAGGGTATTATACGTTTGTTTTGTCCAATATTCGTGTAACATCTCGAAGTATTCGTCGTAGACCCCCTCCCCTTGCTATTTTTTCATATCTTGACGAGATAAAGCGATTTAGCTATGTGTGTCCGTCCATCCATTAACAATTTTAATAAAGCTCCAGGCCTCAATTCTGTACCGATCGTCACGAAATTTTGTGGAGAGGTCGGGTTCCGACCAGAAGTGACCCCATTAGATGTTGGTTATGATTAAAAGGTGTGAAATGGACCAAATCCACAATTTTTTCCCGACTTTGTAGCTGTCCTGTAGATCGCAGTAATATTCCGATCGGCGCGAAATTTTAAGAATGAATTGAATTTAAGACAAAGAAGAAGCTTGCAATTTAACATGGTGATGTACCCTTAATCCGGGGTACATATAAGACCCGGCCACTCCCACTTTCTTAAATATGCTACAAATCAATGGAAATACCAGATGTTATGCATAACAAAGCTGTGGTCTTATTGGAATGCAAGTGATAAGATTAGAAGGGAACATATCGACAGCTATAGTTTCATCAGGTATATAAGATACATTATATAAAGCTGGACACAGTCGGCATGAGTCTAGTCGTCAGTTATTTGGCGGTATGTTAAAATTGCATATCGACACCAACATATCTGAAGATTTTTATATACTCCACCATAATATGGAGGGTATAATTAAATTTGTCATTCAGTTTGTAACATATCGATATATTCAGCGGAGACCCTATAAATTATATATATTTTTGATCAGAGTAAAATTCTAAGTCGGTATAACCATGACCGTCTGTCCGTCTTTTGAAATTAAGATACAACTCCCAATATTAAAAGGGTGTATATCGGTCCACGTTTTGATATAGTATTTAGCTTCATTATTCCATCAAAATGGCTGAAATTTGGTATTCAGTCTTCGTTGGGGTATACATCTTTCTTCTAGAATGTTGTCTGTATAGGTCCATGCCTTCATATAGCTCCATAGAACGGTGCCTACCAAATTTCGGTATTTTGAAGGTTAGCCACATTGTTTTATAGAAATCGCTGAAATTTGGTATTTAATCTATTTCATAAACGAAAGGAAACTAATTGAAGTAAAATTCAATACAATTCATGATGGAGGGTATAACAAGTTTGGCCTGGCCGATTTTAACTACGTTCTTACTTGTTATTGATAGTCACTGTATATCCCAACTAATTTGTTATGCAAAAAATATAATTGACATAAGAAAAGGTAACATAAACTGTTCAAGGGCCAGCAACGTGGACCGGTTCGGATAATATTTAGTGTGTTTAGTGTACGTGGTTTCCCAAATAGTGTCCTTTTTTGTCTTCCCAAGTATTTCTGCCCCAATTCCCTGCGTCTTTTGTTTTTGTCTGCAAACCATGTAGAATCTTCAGCATGTAATGTCTTCCGGGGCTTAGGAAGTTTATCATCAGAATCACTGTGAAAACCATAGGGAACTATACCCATGACACCATCGTCTAATTCCATTCCAAATTCATACTGCTCTTTGTTAGCAAAAACTATGATGTCTTCTTAGTTTAATAACATTTCAATCAATTATTGTTTTAGAATCATTTAATAATATAAACATTGCACTTACCCTTCCGTTAGAAGGTATTACTTTATTGAATTCAGAATACAAAATAATCTCGATATGTGAATAAATGTCCCTAGAGAAACCACAAATTACCAGTTGATAAAGTTAAATTAGATACACGACAGTAAAAACAGTAAAAATTGTGATTTTTTTACAAATTTTTCAATATTTGAACACATACAGCATCCAAATTGTATCAATGAAAAGGCCAGAAGTCCATATTTCAAAATCAGTTCGCTTATAAGGGAAAATAGATTTCAAATGTAAATTATCGTTGCAATTTACAAATTATCACATTTTTGTTCAACAGTTTGGTCCACAGGCTCCGCCAAATGTCATCCGATTATCATCCAAAGGTGTAGGCTAGTTCTTTACACTGTACCCCAACCATGGATGACGTTAAACATTATATCTAAACTACATTAGCTGTAGTATTCTTTTAAAGTATACATTTTCCTGTGGACTTACGACATTTTCGTACTCAAATTTGTACGTTTTGTGGACTTACGACCTTTTCCGACAGGGGCAAAACATATAGAAAAACGCGACATACTACCATTTTCTTTGAATCATACGACGTGTTTTGACTTGTACTATCATCCTGTAACAAAAACGCGATTTCAACAAAAAGTGGACTTACGACCTCTTCCGACGGAACAGACGATATATAGTTTTGCTTGGCAAACGCTCCTTATTTGAATAACCGATTTCATTGGTTTTTCCCATTTGGGAAAGCTAACTAAATTTCCTTCTTGATAAAAGTGAATAACTACGCAGTTTGGTATCTTCTACGCAGCCTAGAGCACGAGGAAAAGCATTTTCCTGTTATTTAATGCGTTTTTGTCACAATTAAATCACTATAACTTAACCATTTGTTACCCGATTTCTAAAAATGATGGCTTGTTCGAAAGACATTATTTTTACCTTTTAAATATAATAGACAATAAAACAAGCTGTAAAAGTCCGTTGTGGAAAAAAGAAGTTGTGTCCGTTTTAAGTTGAAAATCCAAGAAACCCCGTTTTTCACTACATTTACCGCTATAAAATCAAAAAACGAAGTGACGCAAAGAAACCGAAGGTATTTTTGTCTTCCATGGACTCCCACAATACCGAATTTATGCATCAGAACCACTGCAAATTTTCACTATAGCACAGTGTAATTGGAGAAAAACGGAGGTGATCTAAATAGGGACGATTTTTTACACTTTTTGAGATTCAAAGTCATCCCATTTAAGTAACACCAAGAGAGTGCAGATCATATTGTAGATATATTGAATTACTTAATGAATTCAATTGAAAAAAGAGCTTTACATCGTCAGCATACATTGTGGCAATTAGCCCGAAAGCCATTTCTGTAAGGTTCCACCTCGACGTACTCAGGATTCAGAAAACTACGACCGTCAGCCCAGCGTTTATCAATTCCAAATCGTAGTCTAGTAATGTCATCCATCTTAATGCCAATAAGAGCGAAAAGTGCGTATTGCTCAGTGGAGTCAGACGCAGACCAACATGCCGACCACTATGAGCCAGACGAAGATGATATTTTTACAGAATATCCTTCTGAAAAATACGATTTTTACTATGGCATGGGTATTTGAGCGAGTAGACGGGACGTGCCGTTAAGAAGTTTACATGTTTCTCGCCTTGACGGCAGACACCATGGTGCACCATTGCTAGGGAGAAAAGAGATCATGCCTCGACCAGCGCCCCTTTGGGAGTACCTAGAGAGTGGTTTCCCTCACAGAGCTTTCAGGTATACCTCGCAGGCAGCAATTTGAAGATCCACTGTATGGGATTAAATTCCCTCTTGGTGGGGTGAGGTCTATCTTTCATTAGAAAGAAAGTCTCCGGTCCGACTTCGTAGTTGACACTACTACCAGTTTTAATTCCATACAATCGAGACTGTTCGCCCAGTGCGTGATAAGTTAGGCAAGATCAGTGAATAGGGAGATTGTGACACATGTGTTAAAATGATGTAGCAGTCTAATTATATTCACTTCTTCGGCTTTGGAGCTGGCAAACGTCCACCTGTTTTGTGTGAAAGTGTCCCCGACATGAACGTAAAAGAACTTTGATGGTGTGGAGAGTTGATTACCCCATTCTCCACGCCAAGGGAGCCCTGTAGTTACCGGCAAATATCGGTAAAATTAAAATTCTTATAATTGCCGTAATGAACGATTTATTTCGGTAAGTTAGTGACGAATAAAAAGTAGTCGTAAAGTTCTACCGATATCAAGAGTGACGTCAACTTTTATTTCAACTTTTCATTTATAAGTTTGCGTTTTAATTTTACCGATTTTTGTCGGTAACTCAAAACTGATTTAGAGAATCGCACTACTGCACAATGGTCCCAAATCCAGATTTTCTGGCCAAAACTATTTCGTCCATTTTGTATTGAAATTAATTATTATTAATAATAAATGTGTACAAACAGCAATTCTTACGTTTTATCGACCAAAAACTGTCAAAATTTGTGGAACAGGGTGGTCCCGATGTGTGGGGTCTAAACCAAAACATTGACCTATGTTAATAATTTTTGGTACGAAGGATTCATATCTTCCAAGAGGTCAAAATACCAAATTTCAGCCGAATCGGTCATAAAGTGTCGCTAAAATCCACAAAATATCTAAAATTGGACGGTACTTTTATGTAGGGGCTATGACAAAAAATGGACCTATTTTCAAAAAAAATTATACATACTTGTTTTCTACATTCTAAAACCCCTAAATATGAATTTTAAGGAAAATCGGTTGATAGATGTGGGTATTACCGTTCAATTTCAATTGGATACTACGTACAGTCACAAAAGGTATTTACAAAAAATTATCCCATCTTAAAATAGAAAAATCCACATTATTTTAACTTTGGCAAATTTGAGTAAGATTTGATTTCTGAATGTATTAGTACAGACCCCCTGCTAGCTTCCAAATTCGATTTTGACATATTTGGACATTTTTTAAAAGTTTAAATATATTTAAAAAATATTTGTAAAAAATAATTTTCAATATATATAAAAACATTGATTTTATTACGCTAATTTTACAAATTTCTTCGTTCTTTTTGTAAATATTATGAAAGTACTCACTAATAGCTTCCTGATTCATAATAACTTTGGTCTCACTTCTGTATATTTATGCAGCGACGCAATACAACAAAAATTGTATATTTTACAGCACAAAGTCTGTTTTATTTTTACATAAAAAAGTGTCTACTGTGGTACTGCGCCAATCAGCGAACACTAACGTTATTTACAAAAACTAATTACTTTCAGATGACTTGATGTGTTTTTTATTATTCTGTACAAAAAAAATAAAATTTCGAAACTTGAAATATTAGGTTTTGGCCAAAAATTTCCTGATTGAAACCTATGTGTACTGGTTGGATCTTGTAACCGAGTTACTTCCAGTTTCGGGCAAATAAGACCGAAACTCCATGTAAGACTGTGGTCAGCGAGGTCGTTTAGTCCGTTATTCCTTTTTAGGGAATACTCCTGCGGCTAATACCCCTGCGCAAGCTTTCAACAAAGTCGTTAAGTACAACCTGATGGTTGCTGTGGTTAACGAAAAAATGGGAAAACTGATGGACGTCCGAGCTCTCAAACTTACGTAAACAGTCAAGAAAAGATCCTGGCAGCCATACAAGAATAAGAGCAAACTAATAATAAATTAAAATTATTGAAGTCACACGGGCTTTTAACAGCATCTCTACCTACAAATCTATGGGGCCAGATGGTATAATGGTAACATGGGGCGCCTTCGCCACTGGGGCGGCTACGCCAGTGCCGATTTTCTCGCAAAATACAAGTGCTAGAAAAAATCCGTTAAAGGCAAAATTTTGAGTTTAATGAAGATCTATCATCTCCCAAAAGTTGGCATTTGTGTCATAGGTATGATAGCAGACGCACGCGGTTTTGTGTTTTCAGGGTATTGGGACAAATAATTACGGTAGGTATTTTTTTTGATATCTTCTTTACCTTTTGTGAAATCAAAAACACATTTTGTACCGTTAGAAGACATCTACCGAAGACTATAAATCCCAATAATTCGCATGAAAAAAGCAATTGCTAATGACAATATATTAATATTATGAAATATGTAAGGGGTGGGGCGCCTACGCCACTATAGGGGCGTGGTGGCTTAATGCTTGAAATTGGTCATGTTTAACTTAAATTCTTTATACCATAGATATACCACACTATAATGTGAAGTTAAAATCATATATTATCCTAAACGTATCTTGTTTTATTTATATTATGATTTTTGTACCTAAATTACAACAGTTGAATGAAGAAAATGTGCATACATTGTGGAACAAGGTGAAAGATGTTATAAACACGACTGCAAAGAACATTCTGGGAAAGAGAACACCGTCAAGAACAGAAGAATGGATTACCGACGAGATTCGAGAACTATGGAATGAACGAAGCAAGTACAAAAATAAAAATTATGAAAAATACTGGGAGATAAACAGGGAAATACGATCCGCGACCCGATCAGCCAAAAATGCTCTATTGAATGCCAAATGCCAGGAAATTGAATTCTTACAAAGTATACATGATGATTTCAACCTCCACAAGAAACTAAAGGAATCCGTCGGTGTATATAGAAAGAAAATATCTAATCCAGTTTTAATTAACGAAAACAATGAAGCTGTCTTTGACTTGGATGGAAAGAAGCAGATATGGGAGGAATACATTACCAATCTTTTTACTGATAACGAACGATCACCTTATGGAGAGGTTTTGCAAATTTCAAGAAGGGGAACACCTATAACACGGAACGAAGTTGAATGCGCCTTGAAAGATAAAAAGGCTACAGGACCGGACGAAATCCCATCAGAATTGCTAAAGCTTATTGATTCCAATAACGTAAAACTATTAATCAACCTTTTTAACCACATATATAACACTGGAAACTATCCAGAAGAATGGCTCAAATCCACCTTCATCGCAATTCCCAAGATAAATAATGCAAAGAAATGCAGTGACTTCAGACTCATTAGCTTAATGAGTCATGCTTTGAAGATATTTCTAAAAATAATTCATAGCAGAATATATACTACATGTGAAGCACACATGGGAAATACCCAATTTGGGTTTAAAGAAGGAATGGGCACAAGAGAAGCGTTATACTGCATTCAAGTTGTAACACAGAAATGTAGAGATGCCCAGAAGGATGTGTTCATGTGTTTTATTGACTATGAAAAGGCATTCGACACCGTCAAACATGACAAATTAATAGAAATCTTGAATACTATTGGAATACCAGAAAACGAACTCCAGTGCATTAAAAGTCTTTATTGGAATCAGTCGGCACGAATTGACGTAAGTGGAGAACCCACAAAAGAAATTGCCATATTAAGGGGTGTTAGACAGGGATGCCTTTTATCTCCCCTGTTATTCAACGTGTATTCAGAGAAAATATTCCAAGAAACACTCGAAGGAGAAAACATCGGAATCAGAATTCATGGGAAACTAATCAACAATATAAGGTATGCGGACGATGCTACGTTACTGGCAGGGAGCATATCCGGCCTACAAAAACTAGTAGAGAAACTGGCACGTGTAAGTGAGAAATATGGTCTTAAAATCAACATGAAGAAGACGAAGTACATGATCATTAGCAGAAAAATCCCCATGCTGAGGTGAACTTAAAAGTACAAGGTACACAAATAGAAAGAGTGAGAACCTTTAAATATCTTGGGATGTTAATAAACGACAAATGGGATCCCTCGAAAGAAATAAAAAGTCGAATAGAGATGGCGCGAGATGCTTTCTGTAAATATAGTAAAACCCTGAAAAGTCATGACATAAATATAACAACAAAAATACGTTTTATAATAAGTTATGTTTGGTCGGTGCTGTTATATGGAACAGAAGTTTGGACGCTCAAATCCTCTGATGAAAGAAAATTGGAATCCTTTGAAATATGGATTTACCGGCGAGTACTGAAAATACCATGGACTGCGAAAATTTCTAATGACGAAGTACTAAGAAGGATGAATATAAGCCGGCAATTAATAACAACTATAAAAAGGCGCAAAATAGCGTATCTGGGACATGTATTAAGGAACAACAAATACATAATTTTACAAGCAATTCTGAAGGGAAAAATTGAAGGAAGGCCAGCTAGAGGAAGGAAAGAAACATCCTGGCTCAAAAATATCATGGACTGGACAGGTTATACCAACGAAACCGATCTGCTGAATGCTGCAAAACACAGAGAGCTGACATCCATTATACAATAAGATAATAATTAAAATGCGATAAATATTAAAAAAAGATGAATTGTACGATCACTTATATCCGGATAACGGATGAGTAAATAAAGAAGAGAAGTACCTAAATTCAAGGAACCTATTTAAATTAACCGCTAGAATCGGTTACTTTTTGTGAATTTTAAAATCATTTTTGATTATCCAATAAAAAACATGTTCCCTTTTTGCATAATGTTGATATTTAAGGAAGAAGTATGGTAAATTTCAGTTTTAGAGTCCGTTGGAGAATGTTCAATTTCGATGGCGAAGCTGCCCCATGGGTGGGGAGGCTTCGCCACTTTTTATACATTTTGTAAAATTTCAAAATTATATTTTAAAAACAAAATTATGACTATTTATATATCAAAACTTATAGTCAAGATACGCTAATATTTGTACCAAAAATAATATTTGAAAAAACTTTAACGGTGTCGGTATGAGAACATTTTGAACAAAAACGTGGCGAAGGCGCCCCATGTTACCATATACTAAAAATGCTGCAAAGCACTGAGAGCTAGTGCCTATCTACAGTAGATGTCTATCCCTTAACTACGTAACAATGAGTTGGAGGTAAAGATGGTGTCCATACTTAAAGGAGGGAAACGTAGTCACGAAAATGCTAAAGATTTTAGTCCCCTGAGTCTTTCATCATTTCTTCTGAAAACGTTCGACGTGCATATTCGAGTCAACACGCCTTCCTTAAGTTGCGCCTGATAGGCACAGCCCTGCACGAAATTGATAGTACTTCTAAGAAGTCCTTACAGCACAAACAATAACTTTTGGCAGATTTCCTGGATATAGAATGTGCCTTCAACAAAGTCAGGGTTTGGAAACAATCAATACCTTAACATAAGGTACCGTACATGTTTCACAAACACTAAAAATCCATTTTAGCGTTTATGTACGTGTATCCAACGAGAATCGAAAAGTTCATCAAACACAAATATTTAGTACGTAACCATCATCGTAATGTAACAACCACGTACCCAACCGGAATGGTTGCGTACATAAGCGAGTATGTAATGTACACAATTAGGTGCCTTTAGAAAAAAGTGTTGGTAGTGTACACTCTCATTTGTTTGGTTAATAAAGTATGAGAAAGTATTATGTTTATTTTTTATGGACTATAATGACATTTAAATGTCATAAATACACATGCAAGAATTGAGTAATGCCTTAACAAAACGCTCCTATCTAATATCTTGACAATTTGTAAACGGGTTGCTATCGGTGATAGAGTTATATGTTTTGAAGATTTGAACTTCAAAGATACGAAGAGTATTAAAAATTGTTCCATTTGTATTGTGAAAACAAGTGGAGCAATAATTACAAAATATTCCTCTACACTTTGTCCGACGTTTTACATGTATCTCAATGGGTAATTCGAGTTATTTGTAATATTTATTTTAGCAACGTCAAAAAGAACAGTTGGAAGTAATTGTTTTGAGTATCAACTACATCTTACACAATAAAATATCTTGTCGTTTTGATGATTTCAGAATAAAAATAAATTCTAAATCACAATAAGAATTACTTTTTTGTGTTTTTCCAAATTATGAATTGCAGTTGAGGTACTCAAGGACTGATACCTAGCGGTGAATTCAACATTCGTTCTTCGAGTCTGCTCTATTTTTAGATTTTATTGTACAGATAGAATTAACATTTTTTTTTATTTTGAAAAGTCAGAAAATCGTCGAAAAGAGGGTGGAAGTATTTGTATAAGTAACAATTCCCACTAAAACCATAAAGTGCCTGATCTTTTTATATGAAATCGTAAAAGGAACCCCAATCACCAAGCAGACAACATGCAACCAAATCCTTTTCTGATTATCTGCAAATTATAGATCGTACCACAGAAACTCCGAGTTCATCCAATTTACACTATTTATAAGCTGATTTTGCCAATTATGAAAAACAATCAAGATTGATTTTGCCAATTATGAAAGGCAATAATAGCATTTTAGGAACTCTCGGAAAACCAATGTCAGCGAGATTGCTAATATTGCGCAGGCAACACCATCCACCCAAGTAAGCGTGGAACGTTTATTTT
This sequence comes from Musca autumnalis, assembly GCF_047663935.1. Taxonomy (NCBI): domain Eukaryota; kingdom Metazoa; phylum Arthropoda; class Insecta; order Diptera; family Muscidae; genus Musca; species Musca autumnalis. Next base: position 153,241,134 of record NW_027411977.1, read on the forward strand.
TTGCTATGAAGTACATTTTATCTGATCAGCGCAACTGCATGTCAGAAAAAAATTTTGAACATATATTAATGGTAAAAGTCAATGGGGATTTCAATTATGAAAGTTGAGTTTTGTCCTGTCAAATTTTAATTTCTTTAGAATTTTATATAATATGTTACATATGCTTCCACATGTTAATATATTCGTTAATTATACCCTACACCACACAGTGGTAAGGGGTATTATGTCTTTGTGCATTTGTATGTAACATACCAAAGGAAACGAAATAGACCCATAGTTTCTTTTGGGGATATACATATAATATATAGCTCCCATATATATTTTCGGCCGATTTGACGTATTTGCTGCACCAAACACGCTATATACGTTCGATTTTGATAAAACTTTGAATGTTTGACTGAATTCGGTCTAGAAATAATTGTGCAAATTATATCGAAATCGGTTCAGATTTGTATATAGCTCCCATATATATTTTCGCCCGATTTCACGTATTTGCTGAACCAAACATGCTATATACGTCCGATTTTGATGAAATTTGGAATGTTTGACTGAATTCGGTCTAAAAATAAGTGTGCCAAATTATATCGAAATCGGTTCAGATTTGGATATGGCTCCCATATATATTTTCGCCCGATTTCACGTATTTGTTGAACCAAATATGCTATATACGTCCGATTTTGATGAAATTTGGAATGTGTGATTGAATTCGGCCTAACAATAAATGTGCCAAATTATATCGAAATCGATTCAGATTTGAATATAGCTCCCATATATATTTTAGACCGATTTCACGTATTTTCTGTACCAAACACGCTATATATGTTGGATTTGGAATGTGTGACTGTATTCGGTCTAGAAATAAATGTGCCAAATTATATCGAAATCGGTTAAGATTGGGATATATGTAGCTCCCATATATATATTTTACATATTCACAGTGGTGTAGGGTATCGTATAGTCGGCCTAGAACTAGAACGATCGAAAAGAAGAAAATGTAAACAATCGTCTGTAAACAATCATTCTCGATTTTTTTAAAATCCCGCTTTTCCATTTCTTTCTTTTTCCTGCGGAAAAGACTTTACCCTCTCTGCTTTTCTTCTAATTGCGTTACACGTTACTCTTGATTGTAAAGTAGCCCTGTATACCGTCTTTTTCTCTTCGGTAGCAGCATGACACTCCTGGTCATACCAAAGGTTCCTTGGTGGAGCTCTCTGGTATCCAAGTATAGATTTTGCCGCTGTTTGCATGGAGTTTGGTAATACTTTGCCACTGTGCTGATATGTTATCGGGACGAAGAGTGCTTTGATTAGTTTTTAATAGTTTTAATAATAAATTTTTTTTTTTTTTAATAAATAAAATCTAAAAGAATGGTATATTCACGGAGGGTAGAAACTCTTCTTAGACAATGTTCTCGTATTAGGTATATGTTTCGGTAGATCTCATTCAATTCCGATTTCAATATTTTGTACGTTTTAGCTAAATTTTCACCTAGCCAATTTCCACAGTTTAAGCAGAATGGACCCTTTAGAATTTTTAAGGCAAGAGTTATCGAAGCGACGTGTGACATTTCCATGGATGGAAATTTGTATTTGCTTCGTCTCTATATTAATGAAATGCATTATGTCCGATTATGCACATTCTTTTATTACTTTGTGCTATCCAATTTTTTCTAAAGCAAACATATACAAAAGTCCAAAATTTTTCTTTGACAATTTTAAAATGTATGTTTGTTATTCTTAAGAAAAAGAAAGATTTCTTTAGCAATGTTGGTTATTTATTAAGTCAATTCAGTTTATATTCGCATAAAAAGGTTTTCATGTAATAAACTTACTGGTCGTGGAATATCAGATTCGCAGGTACTATTACAAACAATTGTACATACCTTAACTTTAAGTAAACCAAATAAAACATACGAAACTACCACAGACGACGTGGACACCAACATCACGTCGAAAGTTTAATAAAGTTCCTTTGAATCTTTGTCAGTGTGAGACAGAGAGGTTTTCGTTGTTTGCAAATTGAATTATCTAATAGAATTGTGTTTCTTTCTATCTGCAACTCGAATACACTTTTTGAATTCTGCCTGTGTCGGATATTCGTCGTAGCAAATGCTGCAGCATTGCTACCAACGAAACATAAAGGACACAGCAGCGTGTTGGGGCGTTTTTGTTCATTTTTATATTTGAGGCACTTGCTGACGTCCTAGATTTTGTTCTTTTACCATTGTCCTTTATATGCTATGGTGGCACTGCAAAGTGGGACAAAAAATTAAAAATCAGCAGTTCTATAAAAGTAATAAGATAATAGGTGTGTGCTGCCTAAAAGAAAAAGCAATAAATTAGAGGATGTTTTTACAATTCAATGAAAGATTGATGAAAAGAGTTTATGTATATCAGACAGCATTTCTGGATTGAAATATACTTGTACCAATATTTAATATACTCAAAGAGCATTGCACCTCCAATGTGGGTGGCTGTAGACAAGTTAGAACTGTATTTTCCTTCCAAATTTGTATGAATAAACACACATTAAAACAGTTTTATCGCCTCTTTTACATTATTGACCTACTGTGAACGTCAACGATGTGTATTCATTCAACTGTGGCGCTTTCTCATTGTTGCCGGAACTGCACCCTGGGAATCTTTTGTGTATATTTGGCAACGAATACTCGTCGTCGTACTGATTGAATTGTTTCCACTTCAATAAATGATATCAAGGATATTTGCAATGGAAATCTCTTCTATTTTTATTTTTCTGCTGAATAATAATTTTCTGTGTTTTTTTGTATTCGGCATAAATTGTACGTTTCTCAAGAGACCATAAGAAATTCAACGAAATGCGATGTGAAAGAAAAACAAAAAGATTAAATGCTTGAAAAATAACTTAAAGATGTGCAAAGGGGAGATGTAGTCTGTATACGCAATTGAGCATGGGTGTTTTGCAATAATTAATACCAAACGCAGAAAACAATAGTTGCACAACACTTTAGATGATTTTACGGTTACTTTAATGATATACAGTCAACCAAAAAAGTCTACATACACCCTATAAATCTCGGGTTTTATGGGTAAGGGATCATTTTTATGAAAATCCAAGTACATAGTTTTATCTCATATCCCTAATAAACAATATTACATACAACAAAAATATATTCCATAATACGAATAACGGTAAATTCTATAAATACAAAAAAATTAATAGGGAAAAAGTGTACATACACCCAATGAAATATTAAGATTACCGTAAAATTTATGGAATAAGCAATACAAATTTTACATTTTAATGTTTTATCGAATGTCTCGGGTTGTCTATGATATATTTTAGACAAAATAGGAACATATTTGTGGATTAATTGCCGTTATTTAATGCCAGACTTCGCGTATAGCTCGTTAAGGCGGACCCTTGCAGATTTCTTTGAGTTTTTCAGACTGGTAGTTTATGAAACCCTAGGAAATACAGTGGGACTAATTATTTTGAGACCCTAAAGCGCTTTGAAGTTGTTCTTATGGATAATATATGCTCCTGAGCTTCGATAAATATGTGAATTTCTGAGTTTTTTATAAATTTTAAAAATTTCCCAACATTCCAAGGAGCAAATTACATGCAGAAGCCTTCGAATTACCTTGTAATAAGGTCTGGTACAATCCTCGAGCATGCCTTAAATCAGCAATGTAAAAGTATCCGACATTTGTTGCGCTTCAAGTGACCCTAACGGTCATAATACGAGGGCATACTAGTTAACAGTGTAAATTTCATACAAATTGCATGCATTCTTTGGTGGTGCTTTTATTTTGATGCTTTGGTAACTTTAGGAGCGGGTTTGGAGAATAATGTTGTACATTTCTGATTGAGTTAAGGTCCAAAAATGTATTACAAAGTAATTCCAAAGTTCTTGCTTGTAATTTGACCCTTGGAATGCTGTGAAAACTATAAAATTTATAAAAAAACTCGGGGATTCGCATATTTAGCGAAGCTCAGGAGCATAAATTATCCAAAAGAACAACTTCAAAGTGCTCTAGGATCTCAAAATAATTAGTCCCACTGTATTTCCTGGGGTTTCATAAACTATCAGACTGAAAAACTCAAAGAAATCTGCAAGGGTCCGCCTTAACGAGCTATACGCGAAGTCTGACCTTAAATAACGTCAATTAAAGCACAAATATGTTCCTATTTTGTCAAAAATATATCATAGACAACCAGAGACATTCGATAAAGCAATAAAATGTAAAATTTGTATTGCTTATTCCATAAATTTTACGGTAATCTTAATATTTCATTGGGTGTATGTACACTTTTTCTCTATTGATTTTTTAATGTTTATAGAATTTACCGTTATTTGTATTATGGAATATATTTTTGTTGTATGTAATATTGTTCATTAGGGATATGAAATAGATCTATGTACTTGGATTTTCATAAAAATGTTTCCTTACCCTTAAAACTCGAGATTTATAGGGTGTATGTAGACTTTTTTGGTTGACTGTATATCGTACATCACACTGTAGTAAACGGAATTTTGTATTTGTGCATTTGTTGTCTAATTGAATAAAGTTTGGAGATGCTTCACAAGGACAAACCCGCTTCAGTTTTAGATATAGTTTCTATATAAACTTTAAGCCGATCTTATTTACATGGTTCACAAAACACGCTACGCACGGTGTGCCTGAACCAACTTTAAATGGAAAGTGCTTACACCTGAGAAGTTTTTGCGGATTCTGAAACTACAATGTTCACATGTGAAAATAAAAAACAAAAAATCGACGAAAGGATTTTTAAATGAATAAATCGCTGCCCTATCGAAATGGGACTAAAGAAATGTTATAGAGAACTTTCACTTCTACAATATTTTCTTTAGTCCCATAAGACTTGCCGTTTCCAAGCAAACTTGTGGAAACCTAAAAAAAAAAAAATAAAAATGTGACCGCGATTTATTAATCACTCCAGCGATTTTTTCTTGTTTTTGTATTTCTCTCATCTATGAACATTGCTGTTCCAGAATCTGTAAAAATTTCCAAGGTGTAAGCGGTTTTCATTTAAAGTTATTTAAGGCGCACCGTGCATGACATTGTTTTATAAGGAGGCGATACAGTCAGTGCATTGTTCCAATTCAACTTCTATATCTAAAAAATGGTAAAACCAACGAAAATATCATAAATGTCAATCCTTTCTAAGCAAAATCGTGAAAACCTGAAAAACTCTTAAAAATGTGAACTTTGATCGGGATTTATTAAAAAGCCATACGGCGATTTTTTTATTTTTCTTATGTGGCCGCGATTTATTTAAAAATCCCTCCAGCGATTTTTTCTTGTTTTTGGATTTCTCTCATCTATGAACATTGCTGTTCTAGAATCTGTAAAAATTTCCAAGGTGTAAGCGGGCATGACATTGTTTTATAAGGAGGCGATACCGTCAGTGCATTGTACCAATTTTAACTTCTATGTCTCAAAAATGGTAAAATCTAGGAAAATATCATAAAGGTCAATCCTTTCTTAGCAAATCGTGAAAACCTGAAAAACTCTTAAAAATGTGAACTTTGATCGGGATTTATTTAAAAAGCACTACGGCGAATTTTTTTATTTTTCTTATCAATTTTCATACATTGTAGTTTCAGAATCCTAAAAAAAAACTTCTCTGGTGTAAGCAACTTCCATTTAAAGTTAGTTCAATCGCACTGTGTATGTCCATATATTTAATATGAAATTTGGCAATTCGGTCTAGACAAATTTTTATAAAATGTATTTCAATCTGATTATATTTCAATATATCTCCAACATATATAATCGGGGCCAACTATTTGATACCCTACACCATATATTTCTTTATCATTTTTCGAATTTTTAGACCTAAATCCGACACATTTTCCGAATTTCATCAAAATGTCTGTCTTATTTTGTGTTTGGTGCGGTAAAATCGTATCGGAAAATAAAACAACGTCTACACAAGGTTAAGTTAAATATATTGCCGTAATAATACCACTTTTTTGTGTAGTGTTCTTATATAACACTATGCAAAACTGCACACAGCTTCTAGTGTGCATGTTTTGAAAGTACATATTGAGACTACAAAAACCTTAATTGGGGTTTGTTCTGTCAGATCAAGTTCGGATTTTATGGTCTCATCTAAGCCGGGCTAAAACTACATTTTTGCAATTATCGGGCTTTTATCTCAGAAACGAGTAGGAATTTCACCATGCTCCCTTTGACAATATTGTGGCCCTAAGCTAGTAAAACTTATATGGTAAACATATGTACCTTATAAGAAAAATCTAAGGCATAAAATCCGATAAAATACAGAAAATTTTACATAATTTCTGGAATTCTGGTCAGTATCAGCTAAACTCTTGAGAGGTGAACTAAGCAACATTCTGCACAAAATTTCCAAAAAATATTCTCAGCAGTTCCTCAGAACATTCTGAAACTCTAATATGCTTATTTCATGTTGTTTCAGCGGTATTTTGTCTCATATCTTTTACAACACGCATTTCAAACACTGTTCACTCGAGCAGCTTATTCTCGCATTTGGGATTTCCCCACATTATTGACATATTTAAATTGACAAATTAAATTGTCGTTGAAAAAATATACTAAAAACAATGTGATAGAAGCATTTTACATTTTACAACATTTTACAAAAACAATGTGATAGAAGCATTTTACATTTTACAACAATAGCTTGTTCCGAAGCAAGGCAAATTCAACAGGTAGTGGTTACCTGTAGTGGTTACAGTTACACCTGCTGTTCAAATATGAAGTGTCAAATCCCTTTATAACAAAACTAGCAGATCCGGTCCGCGTTGCTGGCCCTTGAAACACTTTTATGTTTCCTTTTCTTAAGTGAATTATATCTTTTTGCATCGCTAATTAGTGGGGATCTGCAAGTGACTATAAAAAAAAAATTTCAGAAATATTGGTGTCGATATGCAATTTTAACATACCGCTAAAGAACTGATGACTTGCGGCATGAATTTATTTTATCTGCTGGAATAGTATAACTGTAAGTGTTTGTCTGAAATCTAAACGTGAATTGCTTCTTAAATCCTTCAATAATCGATCTAAAGCTTCTAGAGAATTTTAATGTGTCATCGTACATTCGTTCCATATGATAACTTCCATTTAATATTGCATGCGTGTCCTTCAAATGAATGTACAGTGGTGGCCAATATATTTGCAACAAAATTGCACGTTTTAACAATTTTTTATTAAAATATTTTTTTGAAAAAATTAGGTATTTTTTGCAATTATTTATAGTTCATTGCTTAAAATATAAGAAAATAAAAAGTTTTGACAGGTTATACAACAAAAGATTTGAAAAATATGAAAATACATAACATGCCTTAAAATTTAATGGTCAAATGAACCAATTCCGATGCAAAAATCTTCAATATTTTGTAAAATATACTTTTTTTTGATTTTTTTGATGATTTAAATCATTTGTATTTGTTTTGGGAAGATTAAAAGTGAATAAACTTTTGAGATTTCCATTGATTTGTTACATATTTAATAAAGTGGGAGTGGTCGGATTTTATGGCTAAATATATACCCAGGGTAGAGGAAACGCACACGTTCGTAAGTTTTACATATATAGCGCATTTAAAAAATAGGGCACAGGGGATATCCCGCTCCTCCGAAATTCAACAAAATATATAGGCTTTTTCCACCAGGAACCATCCCTGAAATTTTGGAGATATAACATATTTAAAAATGTGGGTGTGGCCGGGACTTAAGACCACAAAACAGTGCCTAGTTTTCAAACCCCGCTCCGCAGAAATTCAACAAAATATATAGCTTATTTTCACCAGGGGACATCCCTGTACATCATCCCTGTACATCATCGGTTCAGAAGTTTTTGAGATATAACATATTTAAAGCAGTAAGAAAAGGATCAAAGTCGGGCGAGGCCGACTATATGATAGCCTACACCACTGCGAATATGTAAGATATATCTGAACCGATTTCGATATAATTCGGCACACTTATTTATAGATCAAATTCCGTCACAAGTTCCAAATTACATCAGAATTGGACAGATATAGGGTGTTTGGTGCAAAAAATACCTCAAATCGGCCGAAATTATATATGGGAGCCATATGTACATCTGTATCGATTTCGATATAATTTGGCGTACTCGTAATTATGTATAAACCTAATTCCGTCACACATTCAAATTTCACCAAAATCGGGCAGATATGGCGTGTTTGTTGCATCAAATTCCTCAAATCGGCCGAAAATATATATGGGAGCTATATCCAAATCTGAACCGATTTCGATATTATTTGGCACATTTATCTATAGACCGAATTCCGTCACGCATTCTAAATATCATCAAAATCGGGCTGATAAGGCGTGTTTGGTGCATCAAATACCTCAAATCGGCCGAAAATATATATGTGAGTTATATCCAAATTTGAACCGATTTTCACCAAAAGCAATAGCGTTCTTCCGACGGCTAAAAAATGATTTTGACAAATTTTCAGTCAAATCGGACAACAACTGCGACCTGTACGTTGCGAACGGACGGACAGACATGCATAAATCGACTCTGAAAGTGATTCTATGCATATCCCTAGAAAGAACTATGGGTATCTCTTTTCCTTATGCATGTTACATACAAATGCACAAACACATAATACCCCTTTCCCAGGGACGTACTTCTTTATGCCATGTCAGTGTTTGGAATTCTGTAATGAACATAAAGGTCTTGAAGCTTTAAACTCATTCTGTATTCAAAAAGGGTACAAGTTCAGTATTGTGCGGATTAGAAGTACATAAAATTAAATGTCTATTGGACAAAATGTTCGACATATCAAGGTTTTTGCGTGGAGTATCTCTCGAAAACCAATTAGAAAATTGTTCTACAGCCTTAATCAAAATTTTGTATACCTATTATATATCAACTTGTTGCTATATAGTACTAGAAAATAATGGAGAAAAATTTATTGTTGTGTATCATAAAGTGATAAAATCTGCTAAAAATAGCATACCCATCTGAATTTTTTGTTATCAGTAACAAATTTGTAGCTAAAAACATCCGAAAGCGATATTAATGCTCAAACATTGGTTATATGGTATTAAAATTTTCTCTAATTTGTGTTGTATATTGTAACCTCTGCCGTTAGGCTAACGATAAAAATGGACCTCACCGAAATAATGGTCTTAGACAATCATATGTTTGGACGAAATCAGCTTCAAACATTTTGGTGTCGATTTAGACCAGTTCGTCCGTCTGTCTGGCTCGAGCACATTATAACTCTCGAACAGATCAACATATTTGGTCCAAATTTTGGATCTCGCAATATTTTGTCCAAACTTTAAGTCATATCGGTCCACTCCTTTGTGCACTTCCCCCACAAGACATCAAAATGTTTCCCAAAATCATGCGCACAATAACTCTCGAAAGCCCAATCGACTTCTTCGAGGCACATATTAGGTTCGAATATGGATTATATCGATTCACTCCTTCAGGTACTTCCAACACAAAATTTCAACATCTTCGGATAGATCCCTCATAAAAGTTCAACGTAATTGTAGTTTAAGGGCTATTAGAGGAGCCATTGCACATTTTGACCAATGGTACTCCTTGCGGTCTTGTTTACAGCGATTTTCTATTTTTCATGGGTAAGTCCATGGTTTTGTCAGGAATGATCCAAAAGCTCTAAATCGTACGGTGATCAACTAAAATTACTGTTTGACACCATAACTATATAAATAAATGCTTCCAAAATGGACTATATCGGTCGCTTCTTTCAGGTATCTTCTATACAAAAGTGCAAAACTTTTGCGCTTTTATCGAAGTCAAAATTATGAGCACAACATAAGCATTTATTCGCAACGCCCACAATCGTGAAGTTGTCGGAAAGTATATACGTCAAAAAATGACAACGACGTTCTGAAACTCCCTGACTACACAATTTTTAGCAAAAAGACTTTGTTGAATTATTGTTGACCTTTGGACTATATTTACTTCTTGATTCGTTTGGCTTTAGGTCAGAAAATAAAAACAATAGGATTTTGTTTTTTTATTTTAGTTTTAGTTTTCCAATATTTCGACCCTTTCCGAAGGTCGTCATCAGGGAAATTGACTTAAAAAGAACTATTAACAATTATTATATAAATATTAAACAAAAATATGTTTAGCTATAATTACATTTTCTTATTCTTTTCTTAACGACTTTAAATATGCAACTAATGTTTCTTTATTGCATTTCTGTTTTAGTTATGTGCCCAGTATTGGATCTCTCTACAGACTCACACAGGCTGAGGGTACATCTCCGTCGATAAAACTCGGCTGATACTTTTTTTACTTGTTTTCCAAAAGCAAAAGCGATTGGTTTTTGGGAATAGTCCTTGAAAAATTTTAATGCCATCGAGTAAATAAATACAATTAAGATAGAAATAAGCGGGAACACAACAACCATTGAGGTATCAAATGGAGTTTTTTCGACTTAACCTATTTTTTTAGGACTCAGCTAAAATGTTGTCGAGCTTTTTTAGCGATATTTTTCGACCATATTATTACGTAGTCTCAAACAGAACTACGAGTTCGATTTGGAGTCTATGAGTCGTAGTTTGTATCGCACGATTTTCATCACCTTTTGCATGGAGGTTCTCCCACCAAAAGATTTCCCAAATCCATATTTTCGCGAATTATAGAAAATCTTTCGAAATCAATTCTCTGCGGGATTTAGAACACAAAATGCCAAATAAGAGCTAATGTGGTTCTAGGATATACCAAAACGTAAACCTATATGGCTAATATTCATATGAAAGATTTTTTAGTTATTGTTTCAATTCTGTTCGAGAATTTGGTTAACAACTTTTGTATGGGGACTATATCGAAAGTGGTCTGATATGGTTCATTTTCAATTCCAAACATCCAACTCTGTTCCAAATTTCAATCTTGTATCAATATTGCATATTCATAAAACCAACTAAAAACCTTCAAAATAGCTTTACGTAACGTGTGGTGTAGGGTATAAAAAGGCATGCTCGTGCCTTTAGGTACCAAATAAAGACCTAGGGTGGGGGATACAACCACCATGGCAAATTCATTTTCAAACCGATACGTTCGCAAGATTTACAAAAATGGCGTTTTTTTAAAATAGGGCGTAGTGGAGGTTCCCCGGCCCCTCCGAAATTCAACAAAATATATTGCTTATTTTTACCAGGGCCATCCCAGTACATTCAGAAGTTTCAGAGATATAACATATTTAAAAAATGGGCGTGATCGGGTGGCCCCAAATAATTACGTAGGGTCTGAGATTCAAACACCGTTGCCTCGCAAATTTATTTTCTGACGGCTACGTTCGTAAGTTTTACAAAGAAATGGTTTCTAAAAAATAGGGACTGGGGGCGTTCCCCGCACCCATCCGAAATTCAACCAAATATTTAACCTATTTTCACCACTGGTCATCCCTATACATTCTGCCAAATTTTCAAGAAAATCGTTGTAGCGCTAAAATGGCGTTTTTAAGAAAATAGGGCATAGGAGAGGTTCTCCGCCCCTCCGAAGTTCATCAAAATATATAGCAAGGGTCCTCCCTGTACATTCTCTAAAATTTTCAGGAAAATCCGTTCAGTAGTTTTGGATATAACGTGGGCGTGCTAAAATATCGTTTAAAAAAAAAAAATAGGACATAGGCCGCCCCCTTCCGACGGGTGTTCCCTGTACATTCTCTGGAATTTTCAAGAAAATCATTTCAGCCGTTTTTGATTTTATACGTAACACTAGCTGAACCCGGTGCGCTTTGCTGCCCCGACTACGATAAAATATAATGGAATGTCATAATTATTTTAACGTTTTTAATATTTTAACGAATAAATATAGGAGATATGAAGGCGTTATATACCTATTCAGGGTTGTTATGGAGCTACTATGGTATTTTTGTATGTTTCAGGAGGTAAAACTCCTCCGAAAGCCTTTCCGCCTATAAGTATTCCTAATATATATCATAATAAAACATAAATCCTAAGAAGTCTCTCAAAGACATGATATTTAATAGCTGTAGCCTTGGTCAATTCCATCCCAACTATAAGTACTTCTGTAAATAATGATGACTTTTACTGACTGCTAAGTCTTCAAAATTTCATTGAAATTGAACATACGTAACAAAAACATTAAATCGACCAAAAAATTTGTCCCATTTATTTCCAGAACGAATTGCGTCACGCTTTCCAAATTTCAGTGAAATTGGACATATGTAGTGTGTCCAAATCTGAACCGGTCTCGATAGAATTTGGTACATTTATATTCAGAACAAATTCCGTCAGACATCCCAAATTTCAGCGACATTGGACACATATAGCGTGTTTAGAGCATCAAATACAGAAAATCGGCCTAAAATATAGATAGGAGCAATATCCAAATCTGAACCGATTTCGATATGATTTGGCACATTCATGTCTAGACCAAATCCCGTTACGCATTCCAAATTTCACAGAAATTGGACATTAATAGCGAGTTTGGTTCATAAAATACAGGATATCGGCCGAAAATATATACAGGAGCTATATCCAAATCTGAACCGATTTCGATATAATTTGGCACATTTATTTCTAGACCAAGTTCTGTAACACATTCCAAATTTCAGCGAAATTAAACATATATAGCGTGCTTGGTGCATAAACTACAAAAAATCGGCCGAAAATATATATGGGAGCTATATTCAAATCTGAACCGATCTCTATATAAGTTAGCAAATTTATTTCTGGAACAAATTCCGTCAGACCCTCCAAATTTCAGCGAAATCGAACATATACTGCATGTTTGGTGCATAAAATGTGAAAAATCGGCCGAAAATATATATTGGAGCTATATCCAAATCTGAACCGTTTTCGATATAATTCGGCGCATTTATGCCTAGACCAAATTCCGTTACACATTCCAAATTTCAGCGAAATTGGACGTATATAGCGTGTTTGGTGCATCAAATGCGGAAAATCGGCCGAAAATATATATGGGAGCCATATCCAAATCTGAACCGATTTCGATAAAATTCGGCACATTTGTGTCTAGACCAAATTCCGTTACACATTTCAAATTTTTGCGAAATTGGACATATATAGCGTGCTTGGTGCATAAAATACAGGAAATCGGCGAAAATATATATGGGAGCTATATCCAAATCTGAACCGATATCTATATAATTTAGCACGTTTATTTCTAGAACAAATTCCGTCAGACCCTCTAAATTTCAGCGAAATTGGACATATATAGCGTGTTTGGTGCATAAAATAAGGAAATCGGCCGAAAATATATGTGTATGGGAGCTATATCCAAATCTGAATCAATCTCACTATAATCTGGCACATTTATTTCTAGAACAAATTCCGTGAGAAATTCAAAATTTCAGCGTAATTGGACATATATAGCGTGTTTGGTGCATAAAATAAGGAAGTCGGCCGAAAATATATGTGTATGGGACCTATATCCAAATCTGAACCGATTTTGATATAAATTGGCACGTTTATTTCCAGACCAAGTTCCGTCATACATTCCAAATTTCATCGAAATTGGACATAAATAGCATGTTTGGTACATAAAATAAGGAAATCGGCCGAAAATATATGTATGTGGGAGCTATATCCAAATCTGAACCGATTTGAATATAATTTGGTAAATTTATTTCTACATCAAAGTCCGTCACGCATACAGAATTTGGAGATTGTATCTGTAACAGTTCTAAAGATATTTTCATACAAAATCTAATTTTTTTGGAGGTACCTCCGGTTTTGATGCTATATCTCCAGATCAACGCGAAATTTCAAAAAATGATATAGCCTATTTTCATTCCAGGCCATGTAGCAATGTACCCTAAACATTTCAGTAAGATCTGTTCAGCGGTTTTCGAGTCCATAAGGCACAAACAAACAAACAGACTAACAAATTTCAATTTTATATACATATATAGATAAACATAAAGACAATTTTGTCATAACATATTCAATATTTGTCGATTCCACTTCCTGTTCAATTTGCCTTGTTCCGAAAAGAAAATATCAAGAAAAATTTAACAATTTTGGAGATATGTGCGAAATGTGTACAAATTATGGATTTTTTAGATATATTATAAAATTTGAGGCAATAAATTAAGTTTTTCGAGTTCATTATTGCTCTAAATATTTTATTTTTGCCCTTGTCTACAAATTTGCTTCTGAGGTCAGAAGAAGATTCGCATTGATTTCAGAGATATAACCCTGAGCATGTTTACATGGAACCATTAAATCAAAACTGGATCTGACACAACAAAACCTAACTAGGGGTTTTGGCGTTTGGGGCTGTACTTTCAATTTAAATTGTTTGCACAAGATTACCTTAAAAATGTTACAACTGTTGCAGTATTTTTAACTTGATTGAGTAGAATGTGTTTTTAAGAATTACTACTATATATACGCTTCCAATCCCAAATTCCTCCTACCATGTATAGACAAAATATAATAGGTAGAGTTCAAAACTTCAATATGGATATTTATATGAGTTAGAAACGTGTACCCCGTTTCCTGCCATTACCAGTCTATGCTCTTGCCTACAGTGATTATTAAGGCTATAACCAATATAATACCACGCCAATACCATGTCGATTCGATGAAAATGTTTTTGCACCTAAAGCTATTTCTAAAGATCCTTGGATAATTTGAGCAATATGTGTACATACTCGTACACATTTCATTTAAATTAAAGTAAACGCTCAAAATATCGCGATTTAGCGATAATTCTGTATTATACTAATGTCAAATGGTCTGATATTGAATGTCGTATTCAATTCCAATAGGAAAATATCTTATTTACGAACGATTTTCTTTCGCAATGAAAAAATTGAAGGAAAAAAATGCAATGGAAAACTTACATGCTATCAGCGCGGAAACTTTTGGACCATAGGGAAAAAGTGATAATGCATTTCTTAATATTTTTACCATATTTGCAAAAAAGTTATTACCCTAATCTACATAAATACATATTTGTACAAACACTGTTACAGGTATTTAAGATGTGCACTATTTTAATTAGCATTTATTATTGTAAGTCAATGTATTCGAAAATACTTCCTCTAAAAACACTGATATAAAAAATAGAATCTTAAATCAAATAAATGTTTATTTTTTCATATATTGTTTACAGGAAAATCACCCATACAACACAATGTGTATTCAGAGTAGAACATTGGACATAAATTGTTACAATTAGAGCAGGCCATAGTCATTTGAAAGTTTTGACATTTCGCCTCAATGTGTTGATGGTACGCATCAGACAAACGAACATACATATGTTTCTATAATCGTGGCACGTGCACGAAATATCTAATGATAGGGTAAGGATCGAGCCACCCGCCTTTGTTTCTGCTTCTTTTGTGTAACGATGTTGCCAATGTAACACTCATCTCGCACACAATGACAAAAGATAACCTCTTTAAGCAACAACAATTTTAGCTAATTCGGCATATTTGAATGCGTGAGCAAATGTGGTTTAGTCATTTTCAGGAGCGATGCAAACAAAAGTTCGCAGCAAAAAGGACTGTGTTGGTCGATTCGCCTGACAGCATTTGTAGCAATGTTGACAATTTGATTAGTCGAAATAATTAAATTTTGAAGATACAATAAACAAAGCATTGTTGATACAGAAGAATAGCAATAATTCACACCCCTTTAAATTGAAAACTTTACAAATACGAAAAAAGCTGTCGGTGGTTTCCTTTGCAGTTTAATCCCGATAAATCTAAAATCTTGGTAATTCGTTAAAAATAGGTTTCCTAGAAATAAGAATAAGAATTACCGGGATTCTATTTTTTATATGGTGGAATCCCAAAAATTCATAAAGGAAAGGCAAGGATTTTGTTCATGAAATAATTTTGAATGAATTAAGGATTTTTTATCTTATTCATATTCATAAGTTGACAGCGAAATCCTATGCAAATGCACACATATATGGTTAGGATGGTCGTAGAGAAAATCTGATTAAACAGAAACTCGTTTTATTACAAAATAAAACGAATTAGGCCCAGAAATTTTTGCATATCGTGCATATTTTTACATATCTGCATAAAATTATCATATGCAAAACCATATGCAAAAATATATTAAAGGATTTGTGGTCTAAATATCCCACCGAAATGGCTGAAATTTGGTATTAAGTCTTCGTTAGGGGTATGCAACTTTACAACTGATATCTGTCTGCATAGGTCCATGTCTTCATATAGCCCCCATAGAACGGTACCTACCGATATTCGGTATTTTGAAAGTTGTAGCCTCAATTTCCCACCGAAATGACTGAAAATTTGGTATTTAATCTTCCTTGGGGGCAGAGATGGGCGCGTGCGTAAAAAAATTAGGCACAAACATGCACGAACACGGACCAAAATTTTTATGCACATTCACGCAGAAACACGGCGTTTTTCGAGAAGGCACGAACACGCACACTCACGCACGAAATTACAAAACCAGTAAGGAAAGGATCAAAGTCGGGCGGGACCGACTATATAATACCCTACACCACTGTGAATATGTAAAATATGTATGGGAGCTAAATTCAAATCAGAACAGATTTCGATATAATTTTTCACATTTATTTGTAGACCAAATTCCGTCACATAGTCCAAATTTCATCAAAATCAAACAAATTTAGCGTGTTTCGTGCATCAAATACCTAAAATCTGCATAAATAATATATGAGAGCTATATTCAAATCTGAACCGATTTCGATATAATTTGGCACACTTGACACACTAGGCCAAATCCCGGCAAACATTCCAAATTTTATTGAAATCGGACATATATAGCGCGTTTGGTGCATCAAATGACTTAAATCTGGCGAAGATATATATGGTGGCTACATTCAAATCTGAACCGATTTTTACCAAAATAAATAGCGTTCGTCCTTTTGCCAAAAAACTATCTTCCCCAATTTTCATGCGAATCGGACAATAAATGCGACCTGTACTTTGTTTACAAAAATACATGGACAGACGGACATGCGTAAACCGACTCAGAAAGTGATTCTATGTATATCCCTAAAAGGAACTATGGGTCGATCTCGTTTCCTTTTGCATGTTACAAACTAATGCACAAAGACATAATACCCCTTACCACAAGGTGGTGTAGGGTATAAAAATGAGAAATCGATATAGCTGTACATTTGTTTTTAAAAAATATTCATATGTACTTCTAATTTTTCTACTCTTATTAAAAAACCATTATTTTGTCCAAGTTAGAACTCAAAAGTTTAGTACGCCTTTCGTTGAGAATATTTCCAGATGTGGAAAAAAACTCTTCCAGATGTGGAAAAAAAACTCTCTCGTTGCTGAGCTGACGGGTATAGCCAAAAATTTCCTGGATTATTGTTCTAAATATTTTAGATTAGGCTGTTTCCAAAAGTTTAAAACATCAGTCGGGCTAGATACGGCACTCGATAATATGTATCAATTTCTGTATCAACTTTTTCATTTTTCGTCTTTTTGCCATTTTGATGCAAAAACTCTGATAATTAGTGTAAATGTGGCACTGTAATTTCCTGTTCATCATATGTTCTCACTTTGTGTATCAAGTAACATTGCTTTTACATTAGCTAATAAAAAATCATCTTCTTATAGGTCATTTAGATATTACTTCTTTAGCCGGATTTAGTGCATTATTAGGTTTTATTTGCTAAGTCCGGTCAAAATCTACCAGATTTCCCACACGATCCTCGTATTGGGTGGATTTATTTTAAATCCGACATAAATCCTCGTATACAACTCTGTTTTTTGCAACATGTTGGTAGAAAATACAAAAAGTTGCAAGCTGGGACAAGAAACAAGGTAGATTCATCGGTGAATTGCTATTACAAAAATAATTTAAAAGGTCAAAATTTGTAAACGATACGAAAAAAAAACAAGTGAGCAAAGGCTATAGTCGGGACGGGGCCGACAATGTGTTACCTTACACCACTACCGATGTGCATAAGATTTTTACTGGTAAACATTTCTATTTTGTTTTTCAAAATAGTCAGGCTTAATCCCATAGTCGTTGTTTTAATATTTTATTAAAACAACTTTAATTTATTAGTGGGAAAAAATTGGCGATGTTTACCAAGGGGTAAGGCGGGGAATACTATAGTTTCAGATCTCGCCACAGATCTTCATCAGTTCCCTTATTTCTTGTTTTTCAACAAGAAACTTTTTACACCCAAGTGTCAATTGCTAGCTCAAATAGATACGTGCGCAAAGAAAAACTCTGATCGAGAATTTCTTTGGCACTACCTAAACTCTAGCAACTTCACTTGCAAACAAATCCAAATTTTTCCCACTGCTATGCGTTCGTCGATTCTCGACGAAAAAGCACATAACTAATTTGTTGGTATTGCATACTACAGCAATAAACAACATTTTGACGGTGCCCGGTCTCACAATTAGGAGGGTTGGCGTTTTTTGTTTGGGATGACGACTTCTATTTTGTTTTTCAAAATAGTCAGGCTTAATCCCATAGTCGTTGTTTTAATATTTTATTAAAACAACTTTAATTTATTAGTGGGAAAAAATTGGCGATGTTTACCAAGGGGTAAGGCGGGGAATACTATAGTTTCAGATCTCGCCACAGATCTTCATCAGTTCCCTTATTTCTTGTTTTTCAACAAGAAACTTTTTATACCCAAGTGTCAATTGCTAGCTCAAATAGATACGTGCGCAAAGAAAAACTCTGATCGAGAATTTCTTTGGCACTACCTAAACTCTAGCAACTTCACTTGCAAACAAATCCAAATTTTTCCCACTGCTATGCGTTCGTCGATGAAGATAATAATACGAACGCGGAAGGACAGTTACGCCGTAGGTCAAACTTCTGAGTTATGGCGCGATTAAGTTTCGCTTGTTTTTTGTCATGTAGGTATGTATAGTTTGTCAAGAAAGAATTCATTTCGCCATAACTCAGAAGTTTGACCTACGGCGTAACTGTCCTTCCGCGTTCGTATTATTATCTTCATCGACGAACGCATAGCAGTGGGAAAAATTTGGATTTGTTTGCAAGTGAAGTTGCTAGAGTTTAGGTAGTGCCAAAGAAATTCTCGATCAGAGTTTTTCTTTGCGCACGTATCTATTTGAGCTAGCAATTGACACTTGGGTATAAAAAGTTTCTTGTTGAAAAACAAGAAATAAGGGAACTGATGAAGATCTGTGGCGAGATCTGAAACTATAGTATTCCCCGCCTTACCCCTTGGTAAACATCGCCAATTTTTTCCCACTAATAAATTAAAGTTGTTTTAATAAAATATTAAAACAACGACTATGGGATTAAGCCATATTTGCGCGTTTTGATATTTTTCCTTAAAAACGGTTTAAGAAATCGGTTTTTTTGTTCTAGAACTGCAACTAACAAAGTTTTCAGAAACGAATTAATTTAATTTGATTGACAACTCTATAAGCTTTTTAACGGTATACATATAAGTTTAATCGGTTACTTAAAACCGGTTCAAAAATCCGTTTTAATGTCGGAATATCCGGATCAAAAATTGAGATAACCGGATCTATCCTCCAAGAAAATTTGTTATTAACGTGTTCACCATTACAAGAGCTATTTGTGGTAAATATTTCAGAAGCACCCTAGATGTCTACATAAGCAATAACCAACTGTTATGTCTACATACCAATAAATAACCAATGCCGAATATACAGAAAAACAAAACATAGTTTATTTCTGAACCAAAACCGATTAAATGTCAAAAAGGACAATGAAAATGTGACAGAATCGATTAGCTGTCAAAGAGAACCGTAGCTAAAATCTTCTGATCAACATTTTTGTAGAATATTTGGATGCTGAAAAATCTCATCTTGTGGTACTTTCACTACGGTTCAAGAAATAGAGGACGAAAAGGACATGAAAGGCATTGAGTTAGAAGAATGAAATGTTCTACAAAAAGATTCGCCAATCGATTTGACTGAAGACATGTCACCTCAAAATGAAGCTACAACAACGCCAAATAGAGATATGGAGCTATTTTACCAAGTATTATAG
The DNA here is from genome assembly GCF_047663935.1 of Musca autumnalis. NCBI lineage: Eukaryota > Metazoa > Arthropoda > Insecta > Diptera > Muscidae > Musca > Musca autumnalis. The sequence continues at coordinate 153,261,107 of NW_027411977.1, forward strand.
GGAAAAAATCAAAAAATTCATCGCGCGATATCTCAGAAACTTGACCTATGGCGAAAATTTCCTTTTGGGTTCTTAGTACACTCATCAAGTACTTTCATATTCAAATGAAATTTTCCACCCCCCAGACTTTGAGTTCCATTTTGTGTCACAGTGTTATTATATAATTACTATTATATTATGTTGAGTTTTACTAAAGTTGTGAGCATTTGTGAGTCTCGAAATTTTTTTAGAATGCAGGGGAAAGTCTCTAGTTTACGATTAAAAAAAGTCCAGCTGCTCCCATCTGCCACCCGGTAAGTTATTCGTCTTACACCACGCCCGTAAAATCGTCAAAATTTCGAAAATCGGGAGGTACGTTTATATGGGAGCTATACCTAAACTTGGACCTATACTGAACATTTTTGGCAAGGAAGTATTTTGCTCACTCAGAACTCAAAATTCAAAAATTACGGCCAAATCGGTTAGAAAATGTGGGTAAAATCGTCAAAATTTCGAAAATCGTGAGGTACGTTTATATGGGGGCTATACATAAACGTAAATTGATATATACCATTTTTTGCATGGAGATATTTGGTTCACTCAGAACTCAAAATGACAAATTACAGCCAAATCAGTTGAAAAATTTCGCTAAAATTGTCAAAATACCGAAAATCTGAGGGTACATTTATAAGACGGCTATACCTAAACGTGGACCTATATTGAATATATTTTGCAAGGAGGTAGTTTATTCGCTCAGAACTCAAAATGCAAAATAACATCAAAATCGGTTGGTTAAGTTGGCCAAAAATCGTCAAAATACCACAAATCGGGCGGTACCTTTCTATGGGAGCTATTCCCAAATATGGGCCTACATCCACTAAAAATGGGTTTCTATCTTTTTGGCTTGTTATAAACCTACGTATAAAATTTGGAGGCGGTAGCTCGATTAGAACTATTTTTGGCACTCTCTTCCATACAAGTGGGACCACTGTGAAATGGAAGAATTGGATGCATTGTGGTATCTCCCTTGTTCGGCCACCTTCGCCAACCTACGTACATCAATTTATAGGTAATATTTTCTTCTTCTATTGACAGGCTTTGCCGTTGGAATACCCCTACTAGAAGCCGATATATTCACAAAGAATAAAACTTTGAATTTGTCTCCACATGAGTTTTTCCCCATTCCGACCTAAATGTTATCCGACTATCACCACAATCAATAGGTTTCTTCCTCTGTGGGGCCCGCATCTACCCCCAAAATCTCGTGACTATCCGATCAAAATTCCAACCGTTAGTGTGATTACAAAAAATGAAAAAATTGGATATATTACTGACTTTTGCGATATCTCGGTTGTTTGCCCACTTACGCCAACATATTTTGCGTCAATATAAAGGAGATCTTTTCTTCTACCATTGGCGGGCTTTCTTTTTGGAATACTTCTACCAGAAGCGGAGACATTCGCATAAGAAAAAACGTTGACTTTTCTCCACATAAGCTTTTTGCTTATTCCGACTCCTGAATATTATCCGACCATCACGAAAATGGGATGCATTACCGACTATTGCGATATCTCTGTTGTTTGACCACCTACGACAGCCTATATTTGTCTACATCGTTGTAAAGGTGATATTTTCTATTTTCCTCGCCAGGTTTTGCTTTTGATATACCTCTTAAAGAAACAGAGCTATTGGCTTTGAAATAATACGTTGACCTTTTCTCCAAATAAGTTTTTGCCCATTCCGACCCCTGAATATTATCCGACCATCATCAAAATCTATAGGCTTCTTCCTCTGTGGGACCCCCATTAACTCCCAAAATTTCGATCGAAATTGCGACCTATAGCGCGATTTTGAAAAAAACTTGAAAAATGGGATGTATTACCGACTATTGCTATATCTCCGTTATTTGCCCACCTACGCCAACCTGCTTTGAATCATTGTAAAGGTGGGATATTCATCTTTCATAGTCAGGCTTTGCTTTTGGAAGATCCCCAACCAAAGCTATGATATTCGTAATTTTAACTCAAATCGCAAAAATAAAAAGTTGGGTTGTATTAGCGACTATTGCGATTTCTTCGTTCTTCATTGCTTTTGATATACCTATTATAGATGCGGAGATATTAGCTTTGAAATAAAACGTTGACCTTTCCCCCAAATAAGTTTTTTTTGCCCATTCCGACCCCTAAATATTATCTGACCATTCTTCCCCTCCGGGACCCTCATCAACACCCAAAATTTGGTGACGATCCGATCAAAATTGCGACCTGTAGCGTGATTACAAGGTTTAGATGGACAGACGGACGGACGGACGGACACACATAGCCAGATCGACACCTCCCCACATAGTCGTGTAGGGTATAATAAATTTGATTTGATATACAAATTTGATTTGATACCAAGACAAATATTTGCAAAGTTTAAACGATAAAATAATTCTTTATTTGCTCATTAGTTAGCATTAGTATCATAATAAGCTAACATTTTCAATATTAAACAATAAATTTGTAATTTCCGTATGTTTTTTGAGACGAGTTCAATTTACAACAACTTCTTCTGACGTTTCAAATTCGATCGGACGGGCTGATGCATCTACCTTGGTAATTGTGCTATGAACAAAAATCAGCTGATTGAAATTTAAATTCTCGAAAAGGTATTTCTAAATGCAATGAGATTTGTACTGGATTTATTAAATCCAGATGAGGATTTATGGCTAGTCTAAATGAGCTGTTAAACGGCGGAAATAAAAACGCCCCTATAAGATGTGTCATTGTTGGTACAAAGCATTTAAGCAATGATTGTTTAGTTTTAGCTTTCAAATCTTTCAATTAAGCAGACTTTCAAAAGTTTTTTAGACCAAAGGGCAAAAATGTGCATAGTAGGGTACTTTTCCGAGAATATTTTATGAAAACCCAATAGAAGTTCTAGCAATGAAAACTTTAAGTCAGATATACGATCCAACTCATGCTTTTGTAGCAAAATACTCCTTCAGCCAGTTTCTGTATGTCGAAAGAAGAGTATGTGCGAATGAAACACGTCCAAACTCTTGTGTGTTTTTCATTTTTTTTGTTTTGAAGCAAAAGGAAAGGTAAAATTATTTCGAAAACTAAAGTTTGGGCGTGTTTCATTCGCACACATTCTTCTTTCGACATAGAGAAACAGGCTGTTAATCTGACACTGGACTTGGTAGATGCTCTCAAGTATATATGTTGAATTCCAACGTGTTCTTATATCTTGTTTTAACATTTTCGACAATTTGTTGTTTAGCTCCGAGTGTTTAAAATATTTCACAACGTTTTTTGGGCAGTCAATCAGTTTTCTCAATTCGGGAAGAGGATGTTTTCCAATAACATCATCCATAACAAATAATACAGTCAGGTCAACATCTGATTTGCAAAGAGAGTATATTGCGTTAACCCTCATAGTAGTTTTTGTATTTGCTTCTCTCATGAACAAAACAAATGGCAAACAAACATCATTTTTTTCAAACCGTGCAAAACCGTGTCGAACAAAAAAACACGATCACGCACGGCCAAAAATTCATTCCGTCACGACACGCACAAACACTGCGTTTTTCTAGAAGGCACGAACACGCACTACTCAGGCACGACACGCGCCCACCTCTAGTTGGGGGTATAAAACATTCCACCTGAAATTTGTCGGCATAGGTCCACGTCTTCATATAGCCCCGATAGAATGGTACCTTCCGATATTCTGTATTTTGAATGTTGTGGCCTCAATATTCCACCGAAATGACTGAAATTTGGCATTTTGTCTTCGTTGTGGGTATAAAACTTTCTACCTGAAATTTGTCGGTATAGGTCCACGTCTTCATAGAGCCCCCATAGAACGGTATCTCCGGATTTCTGGTATATTGAAGGTTGTGCCCTCAATATCCCTCCGAAATGGCTGAAATTTGGCATTAAGTCTTCGTTGAGGGTATAAAACTTTCCACCTGAAATTTGTTGGTATAGGTCCACGTCTTCATATAGCCCCCATAGAACCTCCGGATTTCTGGTATTTTGAAGATTGTGCCCTCAGTATCCCTCCGAAATAGCTGAAATTTGGTATTAGGTCTTCCTTATGGTTAAAAAACTGTTCACCTAAAATTTGTCGGTTTAGGTTCAGGCCTTCATATAGCCCCCATAGAACGATACTTCCCGATTTTCGGTATTTTGAAGGTTGTGGCTGTGCTTATACATTTCTCTATTTAATTGACTTGTCTGAAGAGAATTTTTAACAGAAAAATTGTACACACAAACATTTTTGTACCTATTATTGAAATATTTGTTGCATAATTTTGCATATGTCATATCGTCGGTGTCATGCTTAAGTGTTCCATACGCCATTTTTGACTTTTTGAGATACAGGTGGTTTCTAGGGTTTTCCGGTATGCTCTTTCTGAATTTCTAGTCGGCTTTCTCCTATCTGCTCTAGTTTCCGAGATATACACGGCTCGACGGGAAAGCATAAACCTTTTTCAGTTATGAAATTAATATTTTAAAAACTTACAAGTTTAAAAACACATTTCAAAAATCAGAATTTTAATTTTCGATTTACACTTCCGTTACACATGCCAGTAAATTGGTGCCAATTGAGCACATGTATTATACTCGAAAATGCCGAAAAAGTGTTCGACTGGCATGCAGTTTTCTTGTGTGTTTACACATGGCAGTGCAAGTTCAATTCCAAAATTATTTTAAAGCCGCATATACCACACAAAATTGCATTATATTTCAGATTTAAAACACAATTCACAACATATTTTACTATTTTTATTTTATTTCGTTTTAAAAAGATTATTTTCAGTCATAAACATAATGAATCTGGTATTGCCGCCTTTTCAATATTGTATAATCCCAGAGGGGAAATTATTTATCAACCTATATTTGCATGAAAAACATCAAAATTATGTCTTTATTAACCACTAATATATGGCAGCTACCGAGATGTATTATTTGTATTTCATAACCTTTTTGAAAATATGCATTAAATCTTTGCATTCTTAAAAGAAACAAAAATGTACATGGATTAAAAAATAGTCTCGGCAACTCTATTTTCATTTTCGACATATCATTGGCAGCCAGATCAAAATTTTGCTGGCATGAAAAATCTAGTGCCAGTGGAGTCGACAATTCAAAAAATGTAATTGTGATAGTAAAATATTGTGTATGTATTAAATTTTTCGAACTGTCACAGGCATGTGTAAAGGTTGGGTTAGAAGTATTTAATTTATTGAGGCAAAGATGGAAAATTTTTTTGTCACTTTGTTCCATGTGATTTACAATATTTCACATTTGTGTCATAAGTGCGGATATGGAACAAATCGACAAAAATTCTTTTTTAAAAAAATCTCTAAAACTTTTATATTCCAATACATATTCCTCTAAATTTTTGCAAATATGTTCTATATACTATTATTAATATTTCAAGTCAAAAATATAAATATTTGCTCTAGCCAGCTCCACACAGTTGTGACGCAAATGGTGTATGGAACACTTAAGCATGACACCGACGATATGTTTCGATTGCAATGTAATCAGAAGCCATAAATATGCCCAGTCCCAAAATTTGACATGAATCGGACCAAAAATAGGGGTTGCATAAAATTCCGCTGTCTATTCATAAGCGACTTAAAACAGATCAGAAAAGTCCACTAAACTGAATTCTTGTCAAATTAAATGTCAAAGTGTCGCCTGAAACCGAGCAACTTTAGAATATATTACATTGAATCCAGTGCAATTTGCCAACACTGTGCAACAAGGTTTTTGAGTGGTGGAAAATTCCTTTTGAGGATGAAAGCCCCTGATGAGTATATTTAAAACCCAAAGGAACTTTTTCGCTTTTTGTTTGGTGATAGTGTAGCTATTAAAATCACATGTCTTAAGTCAAATCGAATGCCGAATCCTTTTCTAGAACGTTTCAATTCCTTCCATTTCTTTTTCGTCCTTTCTTTTTTATACCCTACATCACTATGTGGGGAGGGTATTATAAGTTGGTTTTGGCCAAAAAGTTTGTAACGCATCAAAATAATGGTCGTAGACCCATACTTATATATACCAAAATGAATGTCTCAACGAGCTGAGTCGATCTGGCTATGTGTGTCCGTCCGTCAGTCCGTCCGTCCGTCCGTCTGTCCGTCTGTCCATCTAAACCTTGTTATCACGCTACAGGTCGCAATTTTGATCGGATCGTCACGAAATTTTGGATGTTGATGGGGGTCTCGGAGGGGAAGAAGCCTATTGATTTTGGTGATGGTCGGATAATATTTAGGGGTCGGAATGGGCAAAAAACTTATGTGGATAAAAAGACAACTTTTTTTTCCAAAGCGAATATCTCAGCTTCTATACGGTTTATATCAAAAGCACCATTCCATGGGGGCTATTTCAAAACGTCGATCAATACCGACAAATTTCTGACGGAAAGTTTTTAGGCTCAAAGAAGACTAAGTACCAAATTTCCTATATTACGGTAAGAGAATGTGGCTAAAACTTAAAAAATACCGAAAATCAAGAAGTTAGCTTCTATGCGGATATAGGAAGACGTGGACCTATACTGATAATACTCTTCTGGAATATTTTATAACTCTTGGAAGACGAAATAACGAATTTCAGCCATTTCGGTTGGATATTGACGTCACAATCTTCAGTATTACGAAAATCGGGAGGTACCGTTCTATGGGGGCTATATCGAAACGTGGACCTATACCGACGAATTTTAGTCAGAAATGGGGCAATATGAAAGCGTGGACCTGTACAGACATATTTCTGGCGAACAGTTTTATATCACATTGAAGACTAAATACCAAATTTCAGCCATTTCGGTGGAATATTGAGGCCACAACGTTCAAAATACCGAAAATCGGGAGGTACCGTTCTATGGGGGCTATATGAAGGCATGGACCGATACCGACAAAGTTCTGGGAGAAAGTTTTATACCACCAACGTTGACTAAGTACCAAATTTCAGCCATTTCGGTGTGATAATGAAGCTAAAACCTTCAAAATACCGAAAATCGGGAGGTACCGTTCTATGGGGGCTATATGAAGGTGTGGACCGATACCGACAAAATTCTGGGGGAAAGTTTTATACCCCCAAAGAAGACTACGTACCAAATTTCAGCCATTTTGGTAGGATAATGAAGCTAAAACCTTCAAAATACCAAAAATCGGGAGGTACCGTTCTATGGGGGCTATATGAAGGTGTGGACCGATAACGACGAAATTCGAGGGAAAAGTTTTATACCCCTAAAGAAGACTACGTACCGAATTGCAGCCATTTTGGTAGGATAATGAAGCTAAAACCTTAAAAATACCGAAAATCGGGAGGTACCATTCTATGGGGGCTATTTCAAAACGTCGATCAATACCGACAAATTTCTGACGGAAAGTTTTTAGGCTCAAAGAAGACTAAGTACCAAATTTCCTATATTACGGTAAGAGAATGTGGCTAAAACTTAAAAAATACCGAAAATCAAGAAGTTAGCTTCTATGCGGATATAGGAAGACGTGGACCTATACTGATAATACTCTTCTGGAATATTTTATAACTCTTGGAAGACGAAATAACGAATTTCAGCCATTTCGGTTGGATATTGACGTCACAATCTTCAGTATTACGAAAATCGGGAGGTACCGTTCTATGGGGGCTATATCGAAACGTGGACCTATACCGACGAATTTTAGTCAGAAATGGGGCAATATGAAAGCGTGGACCTGTACAGACATATTTCTGGCGAACAGTTTTATATCACATTGAAGACTAAATACCAAATTTCAGCCATTTCGGTGGAATATTGAGGCCACAACGTTCAAAATACCGAAAATCGGGAGGTACCGTTCTATGGGGGCTATATGAAGGCATGGACCGATACCGACAAAGTTCTGGGAGAAAGTTTTATACCACCAACGTTGACTAAGTACCAAATTTCAGCCATTTCGGTGTGATAATGAAGCTAAAACCTTCAAAATACCGAAAATCGGGAGGTACCGTTCTATGGGGGCTATATGAAGGTGTGGACCGATACCGACAAAATTCTGGGGGAAAGTTTTATACCCCCAAAGAAGACTACGTACCAAATTTCAGCCATTTTGGTAGGATAATGAAGCTAAAACCTTCAAAATACCAAAAATCGGGAGGTACCGTTCTATGGGGGCTATATGAAGGTGTGGACCGATAACGACGAAATTCGAGGGAAAAGTTTTATACCCCTAAAGAAGACTACGTACCGAATTGCAGCCATTTTGGTAGGATAATGAAGCTAAAACCTTAAAAATACCGAAAATCGGGAGGTACCGTTCTATGGGGGCTATATGAAGGTGTGGACCGATACCGACAAAATTCTGGGGGAAAGTTTTATACCCCTAAAGAAGACTACGTACCAAATTTCAGCCATTTTGGTGGGATAATGAAGCTAAAACCTTAAAAATACCGAAAATCGGGAGGTACCGTTCTATGGGGGCTATATCAAAACGTGGACCGATATATCCCATTTTCAATACCAACCATCCTGCAAGTAATAAAAACTTCTGTACCAAATTTGGACTTTCTATCTTTAAAAATGCGAGCTGTATCTTGATTTCAACAGACAGAGAGACGGACGGACGGACGGACGGACAGACGGACATGGTCAAATCGACATAGAATTTTATGCTGATCAATAATATATATACTTTATAGGGTCTCCGACGAATATTTCGATGTGTTACAAACGGAATGACAAATTTAATTATACCCTCCATATGGTGGAGGGTAGAAATCACATCATTACAATGATGTAAAGCAGGTTGGCGTAGGTATCCAAATAACGGAGATATCGCAATAGTCGGTAATACATCCCATTTTTCCACTTTTTTGGAAATCGCGCTACAGGTCGCAATTTTAATTGGATCGTCACAAAATTTTGTGTGTTATTGGGGGTCCCACAGAGGAAAAAACCTCTTGATTCTTGATAATGGTCGGATATTATTCAGGGGGTCGGAATGTGACAAAAAAAATATATATATTTGGAAAAAAGACCAACGTTTTATTTCAAAGTTAATATCTCCCTTCTGTAGGATGTATATCGAAAGCAAAACCTGGCAAGGAAAGTAGAAAATATCACCTTTACAACGATGTGAATTAGGTTGTCATAGGTGGTCAATCAACAGAGATATCGCAATAGTCGGTAATGCATCCCTTTTTCATTTTTGTGCAATCACACTACGAAATTTTGATCGGATCCTCACGAAATTTTGGGGGTTGATGGGGGTCTAACAGAGAAAGAAGCCTAGTGATGGTTGGCATACATCCCACTTTTCCATTTTTTATTTGAGTTGTACTGTCGATGCACTTAAATGCGTTTCAAACAAATTGACCTGTGTTAATGAAGACATTCAGAGCAAAGACGCTAAGCTATCCCAATTCTAATATTTTGAATTTTATTAGTCAAAAGCTTATGAACAGGGGTAGTGGTGTACGGTATCACATAGTCGGCCCCGACCCGACTATAGCCTTGGCTCACTTGTCCCAGATAGCATTTAGAAGACTGTTTTTTCAAAAATCACATTGAGGAGTCTTTTTAGAGTCCTTTTGGTGATCAAAAATTGATTAAGTCGCTTGTGTGATCAGAAAGAGACTCGAAAGTGACTCCCTGTAATGATTAAAAAAAGTTCAATTTAAAATACAACAACAAATGTGTAGCAATCACAAATAAATCATTGAGGTGTTTAAAATCTGACAATTTTTTGTTATTTATTGTCACATTTTGATCATCTGGAAGATTGAAAAATGCTTAATCAAAAAAGGGTCATACAGGTGTTTGAAAAGTGATTATAATTATGTATACTCTGATCATATTTTGAACAGTTAGGTGATTAAAAACTGATTGCTTTGTATTATTTTTATTTGGTTGTAAATAAAAAAATAAAATTCTCATATACACTTTCTATATAATTTTGATATAAATGTAACGTATAATATTAAAGGTACAGACAAACACAACACAACAGGTTTTGCCAAGTGAAATGAAGAAGCAGTATACTAACCACCAAGCAGCATAAAGGATAAATAAAAGACATAACAAAGCAGAAAAGACTATAAAACGAAGGAAAGAAACAAAGAAGAATAAAAAGAAAATTTTTTTAATTTATTTCGTCTAACAAAAAGACTCATAAATGACTCCCTAAAGACTCATAAATGATTATAAACATGACTCTAAAAAGACTCGAAAAAGGGTCCGAAATTAATCAACAAAACACCAATAAATGATTGAAATACGACTCGAAAAAGACGCATTTGTGATTTGTTTAGAAGAGTCGCCTGAGGTTATGTTTTCCTACCGACAAAGGAGTCATTTATGATCAGAAAATGAGCTCATATTCTAGCTTTTTAATCGTGCAGTCGGATCAAAAAAGACTCGAATTTGATTAAAATTTTCAAAAAATGCTGACTGGGGTTAACCCATATTAAAACTACTACAATATGAGATTTTTCAACATGATACAAAATTCTAATTTTTTACTTTTACCCTGTTTTGTTTTAGTGTTTTGCTTTTTTTCATATTCGGTATGGGTTATGCGATTAAAATTTTTATAAACTTTGTAATGGTTAACTAACTTTTTTGGTATACTAAAAACCACGGTTAATTATGTCGGTTATCCGAGTTGTCATCAAGGCCAACTAATAGGGCAACCAGTATGGCCTGCTGATACCTGGTCGCCCATCACAAAAAACAAAAAAAAAAATAAATAAAAGTATTTTTTTAGTAAATAAATAAGAACACAATTTAAATTATTTTCAAATGTTGCAGATGCTTTGCACGTACTTGCAATTAACTGTTGCAATGTCAATAGAGTTGTGAAAATGTCCTTTAGTCGCAATGCAAACAAACATTACACGCAGACGTGCGTATAATGTCTCCGTACAATAGTCAGGTGTATAAAAATTGCAATGTGAGGTGTATAAAATTTGTTTCTATAAACAGACACATTTACTGCTACGACATTGTAATGAACTTTTAATAATAATTTAAGAATTTAGTTGGCCATTCACATTCAATATTAAACTTTTGGATATTAATATTTATCTTGTTATTAATTAAACATAGGCAGATGAAAAATATCTTTTAGTATTGAAAATAGTCCCAAAATCAGACAAATATGGGGATTTTAGAAAAAATAGTAATTATTTGAATCCCACTACCAACTAGGACTAAACGTTTTTTAATTAACCCTAGTTTAGTACAAAAAATCCAAGAAAATCTAAGAGTACGATCATTGATAAAAATTGATTTTAAATTTTAAATCGCGACAATTGCATTCAAGTCCACTTTGCAATTTTTTTCAATTTTTAATTAAATAGCCGATAAAACAACAAAAAATACAAAAAAGATTTTTTAAAATTGGACCAATAGTAGAGAAGTTATGAGTATTTCTTTGCATATAGTTTTTACAGAATTTGACTTTTTCAAGGCGCAATACCTCTGAAACGGTCAGTCAAAAAATCTTAAAATATACTAAAACGTTTTGCTGATGAGCAGCATGACCACAGCAAAAAATAAAGGAAATCAAAAACCTCATCATGAAAAAGTGTCCGATTTCTCTCAGAAATCCCCGTATTTATTTTATTATATTTTTTGATTTTAATCTTTACAACGGAAAACTGCAAATACAACAGAATATTACACTCATCTTACCAATATACTGTCCTGATAACATACTAGCACAATGTCAACTATATATACTTTATAGGGACGCAAATGATTACTTCAATGCGCTACAAAACGACAAACACATTTAATGTGCCATCCATATTATGGTAGAGGGTACAAAAATGGATTAACAGGGTACTGTGTATTATGAAGTTCCTATTCCCTTTTGACGTATTACTAAAAATAATATATGTGTTTCCAAAGATCAATTGAATGATAAAACATTTCAGGTCAAGGGTAATTAATCTCCTTCCCTTTACGCGACAAAACATAAATAAAAACCAGTAAGAAAAGGAATAAAATCAGGCGACGCCACTACGATTTCACTATAATTTGGCAAAATTTTCTCTAGACAAAGTTCTGTCGCTTTTTCCAAACTTCATCAAAATGTCTGTCTGTTCAATTTGGAATATGGAACTACTATATCCAAATTTGAACCGTTTTCAAAATAATTTGGCGAACTTATTTCTATACCAAATTCGGTTACGTTTCAGTAGACCGACATGGTGTGTCAAATACCTCAAATGGGCCGAAAATATATATCACCAATATTTTTAAAAATTAAACATAGCGGAAGCCGAGGTTTACCCTTTCAGAATACGCGACTTGTGATTGTATATTATACAAACTAAATATTTTTGGATAAAAAGAAAAGTTTTTGGACGTGGCACACAATATTGGCCTTAAAAAATAATTTGTGTGAACGCTGTGGCTATATTTATGTTAAACAAGTAAAAAAGTGTCAGCCAATGTGAAGTGAAACCTTCATCTACGGACAGATCGAATGTATTTAGGGTCTCTTCAGAATTTTGTGGCTCCTTTTTGAACATTTGAACTAGCCGACAAAAATGTGGATTAGGAATTAACTGCACTAAGACACAAATGTTGAACTTTTGTGGGGGAGGTATCCTTAGGGAGGACCGATATGGGCCATTTTTGAAGTTAAACAAAATTTTAACAAAATATTAGGAAATCCAAAGTTTGGACCAAATTGGATGCCCCATTCAAGTGATATCGTCCTAGCATTTTAGTGACATTTTTTAAACATTGGGGAGAAGTAACGGAAGTTGTGCACCGGTATTGCCCCATGAAACTAAGTTTGGATAAAATATGACGAAGACCAAATGTTGGACCAAATCGGTTGAATAGTTCGAGAGTTATCGTGGCCGCCACATATGGTGACATGGGGGTTTTTACACCTTTCGGGCTGTTTTCCAAGGAAATATGGACTTGCCCCTGAAAAAACTTTTACCGTCGTAATGGAGGCAGCGAATGCAAATTGCTTCAACAAAAAACAAACTTATTCGAGAGCAGGTCTTAAAGTGAACTTATCCGAAATTTTGTGTGGGAGGTACCAGAAGGAGTAGAAAAAATATGTGCAGAGTATGGATTACATCGGTCTCTCCCTTCAAGAGTTATAGTGCGCACAATTTGTCCGAACATTTTTGAACTTTTGTGAGGGAGGTACCTGAAGGAGTGGGCCGATATGGTTTATCTTCGAACTTAAATTATGTTTACGAAGGCCAAATTTTGGACCGAATTGGCAGATCCGTTCGAGATTTATATTGCGCTCCAACCACTACACACGGTGTCATAGGTTTTGTTTCACCTTTCAGGCTATTTTCTCAGGATGTATGGACTTGCCCCTGATGAAACTTGTACCGTCGTTTGGGGACAGTGAATGCATATTGTTACAACAAAAATCAAAGCGATTCTAGACCAGTAGTGCGATTCTCTAACTCATTTTTTGAGTTACCGACCAAAATCGGTAACATTAAAACGCAAAATTATGAATGAAAATTTCAAATAAAAGTTGACAACACTGTTGATATCGGTAGAACTTTTCGACTACTTTTTATTGGTCGCTAACTTACCGGATAATATCATTAATTATCGAAATTGTAAGAATTTTAATTTTACCGACATTTGTCGGTAACTCAAAAAATTAGTTAGAGAATCGCACTACAGGTCCTAAACTGAACTTTTCCGAAATTTTGTGTGGGAGGTACCCGAAGGAATAGATGGATTGAGTCTATATTAGGACCTCATCTAAGTTTGGTAGAAACTTCACGACGTACAAAGTATGGGCCAAAACTGTTACTCCCTTCAAGAGTTATCGTGCGCACAAAGGCTCTGCGAACGGTGGCCCCAAAACAAAATCACCCCAAACTTAAAATGCAAAATGGCCCCAAATTTGGGGTCTGAGTGCATTGCGAAGTTTGGCCCCATTATGTGTCCAGCATTTTGGCCCCAAAAAAAGACAAAATTACCCCAAAACCAAATTTACCCCATTTTTCACCCCAAAATAAAAAATACAAATTTACCCCAAAAAAAAAATTCACTTTTTTTTATTAAATAAAAACTACAATACTGTCTTTAACTGACTCCCTGCAGTATGGACAAAGGAAGTGTGCTGAATTTGATAATGTTGTAGTGCATGAGGAACAGCACTTCAAATGTCTACTAGGGAGAAGTACTACATTTGCTAAATTATCCTTGCAAACAACACATTCTCTTTCGTTGTTTTCATCCTCAGTATTCGCCGTTGTTATTTCTTCTTCACCGTATAGACATTCCTCATCTGGATCTTCTTCAAATATATTTTCAGGTGGAATAAGTTGATTCATATTATTGTTGTAAATTACTCTTGTTAAAAATGTTGCAACAGTAATTTTTCCACCGTTTAATAAATTGGTTGCTTCCTCAATTATGGCATCCCTAGCTACATAATTTTTTTGTGGTATTTTTTGAGTGTACCGCCACTTTCGGCAAGCATTTCAAACTCACGGCTTTTAAAAAATTCTTCTCGGCGTAAATATTTTACAAATTTGAAAAAGTTGCCATTGGCAGGAATGCATTTTTTCAAAATACCGTTATAGGCTTCAACAGCGGAAGTTGTGCGGGTATTTTGGCTGGAAACGCTCAAATTTTCGCATCCGATCTGAAGAAAATTATGAATTAGAAAAAATGTATTATAAAGAGATTTTACTTACTTTCTTTATCCATTGATTTTCAAAATATTTGAGGAACTTTGAGAATTTCCTTTCACTGTCCATTAAATTAATTTCCGTCCGAACTTGACGAAATCCATCTTTTATTAACGCTGAAGGAAGCAGGGGGAGTGCCAAAAGTTTATAGTAAGCTTTTGAAGCTGGCTTTGATTGTCTCAGATAGTTAATGAAGTCTTTACATTTGATCGAATTTCTTCTGACAGCTTGACAAAAGTGAAACCTAAAGTTTAATGTATATTTATATAAGAAGGAAAATCGTAAAATTTGCACGAACTATTTGAAACTGCGCGATTTTTTTATTTCCCCTTCCGACATCCTTCACCCTCCGGACGCAAAAATCAATATCAATCAATATTTTTCAATTGGATTCTGCAACTATTAGCAAATATATCATGTATACATTTGTAAAAAGATATTGATAAGGATGTGTTGTGTCAGAATGGTAAAGGCTGCAGTAAGGGAGAAAATAGCGCGCGCGATTTTTTCCCTTACGGCAGCCTTTACCATTCTGACACAACACATCCTTATCAATATCTTTTTACAAATGTATACATGATATATTTTGTCACATTTGAATTTTTTGGAAAAAAATGATTGTATACGGTATAAAATCTTACCAACATCCAATACACTTTACATTTGGGAACACAGTCTTCAAAGCCTTCCTCAATCCTTGTTCATAATCTGTTATTACCACAGCCGGATTTATGTCGAAAACATTTTCCTTTATATATTTGAAAAGGTTCTCATACATCTGAGAAGACTTTTTGTCAGATAGCACAAAAAATATTGGAAATATCTGAAAAAAATCATATATTAAAAACATATTTAAAAAAATAGAACGAATGATGTTTTACTTACGTGGTCACAGTACTCGATGTATATTACCAACAGCTGGGTAAAACATCCACTAGGAACAATACTAAATGTTCCATCGATAAGCCATTTTCGTTGATTATCAGTGACATTATCAACAATTAAATTGAGCGATTTTTGAGATGTAAAAATACAATATGTAAACTCGTCCTCGACAATGCAGGCGGTATAAAAAGGTCTAGGATTTTCCATATCTTGGGATTTTCCATAAGCCTCCCACACTGCCTCCATTGTAAATGCGTCAATGATCTCCTTTCCATTTTTTGGAGATGTAATGAAATTCTTATACGCAATGAACTGTAGCCCCCGCCTTAATTTCTGGAATTCCAAGTCCTTTGTTTCATTTTGTAACCTCGAATTAAGAGTTTTTTAATTATAAACACTTCATCATTCATAGTTCACTTAATACTTACCTTTCAGAGACATTTCTAAAAGCAGTTCTGGCACTGCTAATAGCGTTGGGCTGAGCCCCAAGAGTTTTTGAAATGTTTGCGCTTTCCTCCTTAATTTCGTTGAGGGCACAAAGTTTTTTAAATTCTACTTCCTCTTGGGGATGGTTATGGCTTACAAACTTTTTTGGATATTCACACGTTCCGTCAGGTAAATAATTAAGTCGGGACTTACACCCATCTCTCCAACACTCGTACTTAACTACGTCTTTATACACTGATTTTTTTTTGTAAATCATCTTATCTTCTTTTAAAAAAAGAAGATTTGAATTGATTTTTTACCCGCAAAAAATACGCACTCCATAATCTTATTATTATTTTGTTTATTCAAATTGGCACTTCTTCACAGCTTTGCAGAACTTTTAAGAATGATGAAATTGAAAGTTCTTACAACAAACCATTCATATTTTTTTAGAAACTACAGTTGTCGCGTTATTTTAGTCAGAATGTAAACTGAATTACAAATTTTAACAAAGTGCAAAATGACCCCAAAAATTACAAGGCATTTTTTGGGGCATTTTTGCATTTTCCGAAAAATTTACATTTACAAAATAACTATGAAACGCAAATGGCCCCAAACAATAAACAACGTAGAATTTTGGGGTTTTCTTGCATTTTAATAATTTGGGGCAATTTTTCATTTTCATTTAAATGGAATTTTGCCCCAAAAAATATATGCAAAAATACCCCAAAAAAGATGAAAAATAGCCCCAAATGTCGTGTTGTTGTAGCCCATATATTTTTTTGGGGTCATTTTGCACTTTGAATTTGGGGTAATTTTGTTTTGGGGCCACTGTTCGCAGAGCCGCGCACAAATTGTTCGACCCTTTTCGAACTTTTGTGGGGGAGGTACCGGAAGGAGTGGACCGGCATAACCCATCTTCGAACTTAAACTAAGTTTGGGCAAAATATTACGAAAGCCAAATTTTGGACCGAATCGGTTGATCCGTTCGAGAGTTATCGTGCGCTCGAGGCAGCCAGACAGACGGACGGACATAGCTAAAGCGTTAAAAAAATACTACTTATGTTTTTCATCTTATTTTTTCTACTTCCAGTGTCCATAAAATAACTAGTTATTCTAGTGGTCGTAGAATAACTAGTCATTCAGTGCGACATGCCCTTGTTAAAATAATGGGTTAACAGGTGGTTTTGTAAGTAGTTACGACTACCAATGAGTACTATAAAAACCCATTATTTAGTAAAGGAATTCCTTTTTGTTGGGTTCGTAAAGCCAACTTCATTGGTCAAACAAAACAAAGGGATTACTCGTAAAGAGGAATAAATAAAAAAAGAAATTTGTTTTAAGCACCCCAGAAAAGATAAATACAAAAAGCGCTAAAATGTATTTTCTATCATCTGGAAATTTTCTAAAAATTGACATACACCACTACCCCCGTTCATAAGCTTTTGATTAATAAAATTCAAAATATTAAAATTGGGATAGCTTAGCGCCTTTGCTCTGAATGTCTTCATTAACACAGGTAAATTTTCTTGAAACGCATTTAAGTGCATCGGCAGTACAACCCAAATAAAAAATGGAAAAGTGGGATGTATGCCAACCATCAATAGGCTTCTTTCTCTGTTAGACCCCCATCAACCCCCAAAATTTCGTGAGGATCCGATCAAAATTTCGTAGTGTTATTGCACAAAAATGGAAAAAGGGATGCATTACCGACTATTGCGATATCTCTGTTGTTTGACCACCTATGACAACCTACTTCACATCGATGTAAAGGTGATATTTTCTACTTTCCTTGCCACGTATTGCTTTCGATATACCTCGTACAGAAGGGAGATACTAACTTTGAAATAAAACGTTGGTCTTTTTTCCAAATATTTTTTTCACATTCCGACCCCTGAATAATATCCGCCCATTATCAAAAATCAAAGGGTTTTTTCCTCTGTGGGACCACCAATAACACCCAAAATTTCGTGACGATCCAATTAAAATTGCGACCTGTAGCGTGATTTCCAAAAAAAGTGGAAAAATGGATGTATTACCGACTATTGCGATATCTCCGTTATTTGGATACCTACGCCAACCAGCTTTACATCATTGTAATGATGGGATTTTTTACTTCCATTGTCAGACTTTGCTTTTGGAAGGTCCCGAACCAAAGCTGTGATATTCGTCATTATTATTAAAATCGCAAAAATGAAAATTTGTGTTCTATTAGCGGCTATTGCGATATCTTCGTTGTTTGACCACCTACGAGAACCTACTTTACATCATTAGAAAGGCGATATTTTCTACTTTCATGGCCAGGTTCTGCTTTTGGTATATCCCATATTGACGCTGAGATATTCGCTTAGGAAAAAACGTTGTCTTTTTCTCCAAATAAGTTTTTTGTCCATTACCACCCCTAAATATTATCCGACCATCACCAAAATCAATAGGCTTCTTCATCTGTGTGACCCCCATTAACCCTCAAAATTTCGTGACGATCCGATCAAAATTGCGACCTGTAGCGTGATTTCCAAAAAAGTGGAAAAATGGGATGTATTACCGACTATTGCGAAATCTCCGTTATTTGGTCACATACGCCGACCTAGTTTACATCGTTGTAAAGATGGGATCTTCTACTTTCATAGCCAGGCTTTGCTTTTGGAAAGTCCCCAACCAAAGCTGTGATAATCGTCATTATAATTAAAATCGCAAAAATGAAAAGTTGGGTTTTATTTGCGACTATTGTGATATCTTCGTTGTTTGATCACCTACGAGCACCTACTTTACATCATTAGAAAGGTGATATTTTCTACTTTTATTGTCAGGTTTTGCTTTTGGTATACCCCGTATAGAAGCTGAGATATTCGCTTTGGAAAAAAACGTTGTCTTTTTATCCACATAAGTTTTTTGCCCATTCCGACCCCTAAATATTATCCTAACATCACCAAAATCAATAGGCTTCTTCCCCTCCGGGACCCCCACCAACATCCAAAATTTCGTGACGATCCGATCAAAATTGCGACCTGTAGCGTGATTACAAGGTTTAGATGGACAGACGGACAGACGGACAGACGGACAGACGGACGGACTGACGGACGGACACACATAGCCAGATCGACTCAGCTCGTCGAGACATTAATTTTGGTATATATAAGTATGGGTCTACGACCATTATTTCAATACGTTACAAACTTTTTGGCCAAAACCAACTTATAATACCCTCCCCACATAGTGGTGTAGGGTATAATGATTGAATGTGGTGCTTAACAGCTAAGAGCATAAACTAAACCAGAAAGAAAGAATCCCCCGACTTTATGATACCCTACACCAATGTGAATAAGTTAAATGTATATTTCAATATAATTTGGGACATTTATTTCTCGATCAAATTCCGTCACACATTCCAAATTTCATCAAAATCTGACACAACTTCCGTGTTTGGTGCATCAAATACCTAAATACCAATACCAAAATCTGAACCGATTTCAATATACATAATTTCGCAAACTTTTTTCTAGACCAAATTTCGTCACACATTTCAAATTTCATCAAAATTAAAAATAATAGCGAAAATGTATATGTAACAATTAGTGTTATGACTTTTTGACATTTTTCTCAAAAATGATTTTCTGTAGTGAGAATATAATATAAAATAACATTCATTCCACTTTATTATAAAAAAAGGTTCCCACAAACCACTTTGAATTTTATTTTTTTTTTTTTGAAAAAATTCTATGAAATGAAAATTTTTTTCTCAAAAAATTATTTCCTTTTGCAGGAATTGATGGTCTTTCACCTATTAATAACTAAAATAACATTTATTCCACTTAAATTTTAAAAAAGATACCGCACAAACCACTTTTAATTTTTATGATATATGAAATAAAGTTATATATAATATAAAATGATATATATGGTACATACGATGGTAAAATTAGTGAGAAAAAACGGTTATGTCATTTTAGTTATGTTGTGTGTCCCTATACCTCGTTTTCAGTTAAATATCTGGTTACAGTGACTTCAAAAATTTTTTAAAAGTTCTGAAATATAAAAACTTTAAATGCTTTTTGTGTGGAAGCCTTTTTTATCGAACCACTTTATAATTAAGATTTTATGTAATCTTAGGTAAAAACTCATCAAAATATCATACAAGAATATCAGGTTGTAAAAAAGTCATAACCCTAGTGACTATATCCCAATTTGGTCAGATTTTTACCAAAATAAATAAATAATTTTTTGTTTGAATTGGACAATAAATGCGGCCTGTGCTTTAAAAATACATAGACAGACGGGCAGACGGACGGACATGCATAGATCGACTCAGAAAGCTATTCTATGTATATCACTAATCATGGCACAATTACCAAGGTAGTGTTATCACACCAGCTGTTCGAATATGAAATGTCAAATCCCTTTATAAAAAAGTTATTTTTGTTGTAATTTCCCCAACAACATATAGAAAATTTTGACATAACATATTCATTCCTTTTGTGTGTTTATCCCAGTCAAAATAGGCAAAAGTTCCCACAAAGCTAAATTTTGGTGGAGAGATAGGGTTTGCAATAGAAGCAACGTCCTAAGAGTCCCCATCGATCCCATGAGTGTAAAAGAATTTATTCGGGACCAACCTAAAACGATTGGTCTAATCAAAAAGTGACTAGAGTAAATATTGTAGATAGAAAAATTATCTACAAGTTTTGCCTTTATAATTTTTTCCTAGAAGGAACCATTCTTGCGATATAGCTGTTCTAAAAACACATAATTTTTATGCAAATTAGAGTGGTTTTAAAAAATCTATGTTGGATTTTTTTTATGCGGCACCCCCGTAAAGTGTTTAGTTTTCTTAGATTTTAAGATTGTCAAAGTTTGAGCAAAATTAGAATATGTGAACACGTGCCACTGGGGCCTCAAACTTTCCATAGTAATGTGTATGGGGCCAAAGGGCATTTTCACCAAATTGCTCTAAAGGCCACATTTATTGTCCAATCTACGAAAAAACTTTGCGAGTTCATTGTTGTGGCTAAAAAAGAATTCTACAAAAATGTATGATGATCGGGTAACGAAACTCGTGTACTCTGTATGAAGGCCTATAATTGGCCAAATATGCATAGTGGATCAATATCAAAATCCTAATGCACATATAAAGGAAATATGCACATATTCAGGCGAACCGGCTAAAATAAACGAGGTAACCGGATCTGCCCGCCCTAAATATATATGTTCCCTTGAAGAGCGCAATTAAACCTATATTAAAAAATCAAATAAAGTCTGATAGTCTTTGGTTGAGGTATTCTATGTTAGATTCATTTTATGCAAAATTAGACCATGTGTAATCATAAGCCCAACGGGAACGACTCCAACCAAGATGATAAGTTTTTTAAAATCATATTGTAGACAATTGTTAAATCTACAAGTTTTACTTTAGCCGGATTTTGCTAAGTCTTACCGTTTTTTAGAAAAAAAAAAAAAAAACTGAATAATGCCTTCAAAATGAATAATTTTTTGTACAAATGGGATTGATGTGGACTTTTAGGACATTGCGTTTAATGGTAAACTCTAGCTCTCCGCCAAAAATTCAGCTTTGTGGGAATTTTTGCTATTTCCCCCTTGTACGCATGTCTATTTTGACGGGGCTAGTTACATACAAATTCACAAAGAAATAATGCACCTTATGTGTGGAGTATAATAAGGAATGCAAAGGTTCATATCATAAAATACTTCAATACTATTCAAACTGATACTGACTTTCTTCTTTTGACTGGGATCGTTTAGAATTGAGGAAAGTAACCCTTTTAATGACCTCCAATTTGAACACAATTCTTTTAACAAATGTTGATTAATAGTTAATACTTCATTGCGACAGTCTTTACGCTTTCGGCATAGATAATTATAGACTCGACACTTGATTGCGCTTTCATTGGATGGTTGACTTGTGCGGCTGCGTAATGATGTGTAGCAACGACTTGCTGTCCTTTGTATGTTGGACCTTCTTAGGGAGAATGTTAATTACAAGAAATGACTTCCGAAGTAAATTAAATTGTCGTTACCCACATGTTTGTTTAGCGCTACAAAGGGTGTACGTTACATACATTTGATGTTTTAATTAAAAAATATTTTGTCAACATTCGCCGGCTAATTAAATGCAGATGAAGACTTTACATAGAACATACAGACATGTGGAACAATAGTAATAAAGTAATTATGTATGAATGTACGAATTGTAATTATTCAATGGAACAATTGTGAATTGTGTCACTTTTTTGAAAAAATGGTTTTAAGAAAATAGAAATCATTGATTATTTGAATACAATAAACGACAAAAGGTATTGGTCGTCACCATCAGGACAATATTTCATTGCGAATTTTGTCTTGTGTAAATTAATTTGCTCCATTAGACCTTTCATAATTCGTAAATTACTTAACTGTAGCACATCAGAAATAATTGAAAGGAACCAGCAGCGTAATTTTGTGACAAGTTAACGACAATTGTTGAACCATTTAGCTTTATATTTAATAAAACATTTATAATTAACCTATATTGAAGCTATGCTGATAACCTGTATTTTTTAACTTTTTTATATTTTTATTAAAAAGATGTTCACATAAACAGAAAATTATTTTTTCCGCCTTGGAAGAGTAAAAAACCTTTCGTCCCACATACTTAAATAAGCTGTAAATGGCATTTCAGTAAATAGTGCTGTAAAATTTCAAAGTAATATCTTCTTGTCCTCATATGTTTAAGAATCGTGATCTATCACTCAAATGTTTAGGAATCGCTCAAATAATCAAATAATTTCTTGCAGAAAATGTTCGTTTCGATATTAGGGTTATGACTTGTTGACATTTTTTTTCAAAAATGATTTCCTGTTGCGAGAGTGAATGAACTTTTACCTCCAAAAATGTAGATTATTTATGCTGATATCCAACAAACGGTTAGAGATACATTCTCCAAATTTGGAATGTGTGATAGAATTTGGTCTAGAAATATATTTTCAGCCGATTTCATGTATTTTATGCACCAACCACGCTATGTACATATGTATGTCCGATTTCAATGAAATTTGGACTGTCTGGCGGAATTTGGTATAAGAGTGCAAAAATATATTGAAATCGGTTCAGATTCGGATATAGCTCCCATATAGCTCGGCCGATTTCATTTATTTTATGTACTAAACACGCTGTGTATGTCCAATTTCAATGAACTGTGTCACGGACTGTGTCACGGAATTTAATATAGAAATAAGTGGGAGTTATCCTATGAGTAATTTAAGGTGTCAGAATAGCATGATTACAACTATCCTCCATCCTGTGGTACTCAAACTTAGTGTTATTCCTAAATTAATCTTCTTTTAACGGGAGAGTATGCTTAAAAAGATCTACATCCAATCTGTTGACATAAAGAGAACTTAAGAGGGTATTCATATATGAAGTTTGTAAATGTAACCGACATATGTACGTAGGTGTACTTATAGCCAGAAAGGATTTAGGAGGAGTGTTATCGCCTGCACCATACAGAAATAACATATCATAAGCTCAATACACAGAACTGAACGCGTAGAGAACGTCTTCATATTACTTACATATAACTTACATATATAATATTTAAAAATGGTAACATTTAAAGTTAAAAGTCGGGGTAGCGGAACGCACCTGGTTCAGCTAGTATGATATAAAATGATGTATTTATAAGTAATGATATTATGATAAAATTAGTGAGAAATAATTATCGAAATAATGGTTTTAGACCCGAAGTACGTTTAGACGAAATCCGTTTCGGACTGGCTGTTTGAATCAACCGATTTGGTCGAAAATTTGGTCCTCATAATATTTTGTCCCAACTTCAAATAGCCCATATCGGTCCACTCTTTCGGGTACCTCCCACACAAATTTTAAACATTTTTGGGAAAATGGTGTGCACGTTAACTCTCGAAGAGAGTAACTTTGCACTTTGTATAATTTTTTCTAAATATGTATATGTACTCGTAACTTCGAATATGACTATATCTGTCCATTCCTTCCAGTATCTCCCGCACAAATTTTTAACATTTTTGGACAAGTGCAGATCCTATCGGATTAAAAGGATTTTATTGCAGCAGATTGTGCTCGCGTTCTCTTTCACGAGGGTACATTTTTTCGAGGGCAAGCCCATACTTTCTGAGTAAATGTCCAACTCAAATGACTGATGGCCACGAAAACTTACGAATTGAATATACGATTTGAAGCTACATGAAAGATTTTTGGTACATGGATTGAGAAAAAATTAACACTTTCAGATCTGTTCAAGATACTTGAGGTCATGCCACAATTACGCCAGGAACATCATTCTTTCTGTCGGAATTAATGATAAAACTACTGAAAACGATAGGGAACCAATTATTTCACCATTCTGATTACTAAAATGACATAGAAAGCGAAAAATTTGGAAATTATTAATCGATCGCTGTGGTGCATCATTTTCAATGCTCAATTTAAAAATTGCCATTTTTGTTTTCCGGTAAAATTGTAGTATAACGGTACTGTAAACGGTATATTTTTGTATGCCATCTTAAAGACAACTTTTCTGATTACAAAATTGTTTTTTGTTGTGTTAAAAAATCTTAAATTGTCTCCAAGTTATCAATTTACATTTTTTATTTTACTGTCACTGAAAATGGTGACAGTCACAGTAAATTGGAAAAGATCGTCGAGTACCTTCTACCAAAAGTTCAATAATTTTAATTAAGTACTGTTTAAGGGCTGTTCGAGAATAGTTTACAATTTTTTCCCGAAGTACTTCATGTGATCCTGTTTAGCGATATATTGTTCTTCGTGGTAAGCCTCCTTCCTTACGTAATGTTTCAAAAGCTCTAAAAAATCCACGGTGATCAACTAAAATGCATTATGGACACACAAACTATCATAGGAGTAATTGGAATTGGGCCGCCCAATATTTGCGCATCGAAACATTTATTTCACACTTAAATCATGTTCCATCATGATCATGAATTTTCATTTATCCGTGTACTTTTTTTCTCACACTTACATTCAACGACTGGCCCGCATTTTAAGAATCTAGCTTCAGTGATTTCATCTAGGCGTTGATGAATAAGTAACTCAATAATCTGTTTGTTCAGACCAAAAAGGATCCACACAATGTTCTAGGTCTTACCAATCCACTATGGTCGCAAATCTTTCTGATTTTCTGATTACTTTACATTCACATACTGTAATTGAAACACACACACAATAGTAATAGTTTTAAGTTATTATTTTTATACAACATCTTACTATTTTTTTAAAAAACTATAAAAATGAAATTGAAAATTGAATTGATACTATATACAGTCACAACATGTATTTATAAAAAAAAAAACAAGTAAAAAAGTATCACTCCACTATGCCTACAGATATATACCCTCAGCCTGTTTGAATTGAAACTTTCAATCATCAATCTAATACGGGCTACGCACATTTTGTGGGAATTTTTTGTTTTGAAACTCAAAAGTCTTGTTGTTGTTTTGGAGGATGTACTTGAAGGAATGTATAGACATAGTCTATTTTGGAAGCGGATCTTATTTTGGTACAGTCATTTGGTAGTCTGCTGTATCTAGATATTGTGCCCACCAATCCTTTTAGTTATTTGGTGTATAACTTAAAGCGGACCACTATGTAAAAAGCATGGACTTTCCCATGAAAAAGATATTATCTCTTAAACAGGGCCACAAAGAGTAGCATCGGCAGATTTTCCGAAGGACCTTCGAACAGATCCTAAAGTGCACTTAAACAGAAATGTTAAACTTTTGTGTGGAGGTACCCTAAGGAGAAGACCGATATGGACCATTTCTGAAGTAAAACTACATTTGGACTAATATAATAAGTTTGGACAAAATATTACGAAGGCCAAATTTTGGACCGAATCGACTGATCCGTTCCAGAGTTATCATGCGTTTCAGCCACTAAACATAGTGCCAAAGGGGATTTTCACACCTTTCGGACCATTTTCTTTGGAGGCATGGACTTGCCCCTGATAAAACTTGTTCCGTTGCAATGGGGGCAGCAAATACAAGTGTTTACAACAAAAATCAAAGCGATTAATAAGCAGGTCCGAAACTGAACATTTCCGAAATTTTGGATAGTAGGTACCCGAAGGAGTGGACCGATAGAGCCCATATTGGCACCTCGCCTACGTCTGGTACAAATGTCACGATGTGCAATGTATGGACCAAACTGGTTACTCCTGTAAAGAGTTATCATGTGGACAATTTCCTTGAACATTTGTGAACTTTTGTGGGGGAGGTACCTGAAGGAGTGGACCGATATGGCTCATCTTCGAACTTAAACTAAGTTTGCACAAAATATTACGAAGGCCAAAGTTCGGACCGAATCGGCTGATCCGCCCTAGAGTTATCGTGCGTTCTAGCCATTTTCTGAGGAAGTATGTACTTCGTAGTCGAGCCATTTTTTCTTCGAATCCGGCTCCGGAGTCGACTCCGAGGGTTATTACCTATACCACTTGAAATTAATAAAACATACATGTTCCAAGTTGATTCTGCTGTATCTTACAGAAACAAGTTTGAATGTTTAAGTCGGTTTTGCCGAAGTATATGTAAGGGTATATACGCTCTTTTTAAAATTTGTTTGGATAAAAATTCTGTGTCAAATTTGAATAACCTAATTTGAATCTCTATAATGATTTCACATACAAAGGGACATGACATAGAAATTAATATATCATCTTTGTCAACGTGGAAGGCAATGCCGACACTTTAACCTGCTAGGAGAGATCACCATGATGTCCAAGCATGTCTCTGCATACATATTATATCAAAATTTTAACACTTGTTTAAGAGGTTCTAAAGTAAGCAAACTTTGGTCGGGAATAAGAGATATGAGAACAAAACCTTAATGCATATGACAAAACTTGTAAATTTATGCAAGTGTAATCCGGATCATATGTACTACATGGGGTAAGCAATTCAATTCAATCCAAAAGTTAGTAGTACTTAACATAAGTCCACACATTTTGTACTTTTGTGGAATTTTACCCGAATGAGTGAAATGAAAAATGTTATCAAAATATTCTAGATTTATCGTCAACACCAGCCAGCACATAGGCAGGTACGTAGGTTTTTTCATAGAAATTTTCTGACCTCTACATTGAAGTCTAGTATGTTTCTTCATAAAAGATCTAGAGAACATGCTTTATATTTCTTAGGTAGGTCGGCGTGGACTACACTTTGATCCCAATATATTGTCCACATAATGTCATTGTTAATAGAAGATATGTAAGAAAGATATATAATAGTAATAATTAAGGACACACAGTCAAAATGCACCACTTTAATAATACCTCAAATTTGGTATTATTAATCATTAGACAGGAATACTTTTGGTTAGAAAGTTTATTATATTCATCGATTCTAAGAGATCTGTTACAGATTAGAGGCGATTGCATTCCATCCCAGCAAAATAAATTGGAAGTAGTGCAATGTGGACTAGTTCTTTCACGGCATGTTTTGATGCAATTCAAACGGAGTCGTGAAAAAGGCACTCCATTCCTCACATTTTAACCGCATTTGGATACAATCCAAAGAATCACATCCACTTGTCACGTTTTAACAACATCCGACTCCAATTGCTCATAATCTAACAGCATCCGGATGCAGTTCAACGGA
This sequence comes from Musca autumnalis, assembly GCF_047663935.1. NCBI lineage: Eukaryota > Metazoa > Arthropoda > Insecta > Diptera > Muscidae > Musca > Musca autumnalis. The sequence goes on from NW_027411977.1 coordinate 153,288,708, forward strand.
ATCGTGAAAAAGGCACTCCAATTCCCCACAATTTAACAGCATCCAGATGCAGTCCAAACGGAGTCCTGGGAAAGGCACTCCGTTCGCTACATTTTATTAGCAGTTGTTAGAGATCCCTACAAGTACATAAATCAGTTTGTACATCTCTACAGGCAGCGGCAAACATTTTCCAAAAAGAGATAAGCGTGTTTACATTTCCAAAATTATGTTAATATAAAATAAAAAATATTTAATTTGTGAACGTTTTTCCGGTAACTCACGAGAAGATTTCCCAATGGAGTGCTTTGGAGTACATGTCGAAATCTTAACTGGTGATGGGAAGACAATATCAGACCCATTTAGCAGATGAAGCAAAAAATAGTTCAGCTTGGGTTAAATGGAGAGAGGAGGAAACACGCATGGTCGCGATTGAATTCAATGGAGAATTTTCATAATTTGTGTTAATGTAATCAAGTTCTTAATATTTTTGTTTTACACAAATAATAAATGCATTTTATTTGTTTTGGGATATTCAAAAACGTGCTTTGGACTGCATCCAATTATACCCCAAAGGATCAGTTAAAATGCAGTGCAAGAGGGTCAGTTAAAATGCAGTGCCAAAGGGTCAGTTAAAATGCAGTGCAATGGAGTGCCTCTTTCAGTAGTCACGCTCTTGTAAAAATCATGAGTGAAAATGCATAATTTGATGCACTTCCAGATCACGTGTACATATGATTTAACTGCCTCTTGGGAGGCAATCTTTTTTCTGGGATACTATACATGCTACAGATCCTTATTCAAACAAAAATATATTTTCGGCTTAATATGTATTTGGAACTGCAATAAGGTGCCTGAAAACTTTACATAATATTTTAGGCACATGCCCCAGCATTGCTGACAGGCAAAATCAACTATTTACGAAGGATTGGCTGGTAATCTTTTACATTACGTTGCGATCCATATTCTGTCGGCAGAAAAATCTGTAATTTTCGTTTCATATGAAAAGATGTTTTTCCTGTTAAAGACCATAAATATAATATATATACGTTATTCCAAGAGCGGAGTACAAATTTGCCGCGATATAATAAAGCTTTGGTCAATATGTGTTAAATTCACAGTTAAAACTCACATACAACATATACATTTTAGAAGGTTTTTGATTTTTATACCATCTATATCCTTATCCTATATCCTTAGGCCACATATAATAACTGAAGTATATATTACGTTAATGACTGGATCGTCATCTACGAACCATTTGCAGCATTTCCTACTGTCAGCACATGTATATGTAAAAAAATACTACCAAATCCCTCTTATATACTTGACATTATCTATCAGGAATTATCAGCCATGTGGCTAAAAATTTTGATCGATCAAACTTTGAAATATTAATATTTTGGTAATGAAAGTAGTTCAGTTTCATTGTGAGTTACTGTATGTGTTTGTATTCTTATCGGAACCCGACCTCCATCAAAATTTCGTGACGATCGGTCTTTAATGTTGCCCGGAGTTCGTGTAGAATATTAATGTACTGACCGACGGGCTGACACACATAGCATGATCGTTTCATTTTGTCGATATATGAAGATTGGTATACCAAAAGGAGGGTGATGTAGGGGATGAAAGATACCAAGGAACGTCCCTGACCGGGTTCAACATGGTAAAGTCCAGGTTTACCCGTGGTGTCACGTGGGGAACTGCCTAAGGGTGACACACTGTATTATAGCTGCCATGACACAAAGCATGAATTTTGTTGCGTTTTTGTAGTTGGTCGGAGGTTAAAACATCTGTTCTATAGCTTCACCCCAGTGAATGAAAGACTTGCAACACTACGGATAAAAGCAAAATTCTTCAACATTAGATTTATCTGCGCTCATGCTCCAACCGAAGACAGTGACGAACAGACCAAGGATATATTCTACGAGCGCCTAGAAGAAACATATGACCGTTGTCCTGTTCATGACATTAAAATAATTCTAGGCGATTTTAATGCCAAAATTGGAAAGGAGAATATCTTTGGGAAATTAAGTCTACACAGTGAAACATCTGACAATGGAATGAGGCTGATAGACTTCGCAGCCGCAAAAAACATGGTAGTTAGTAGTACCAGATTTAAGCATCTCGATATCCATAAGAGCATCTGGATGTCTCCAGATCAAAGAACAATAAATCAAATTGATCACTTTGTGATAGATGGAAAACATTCGTCGAGCGTGTTGGATGTACGATCGTTCCGAGAAGCAAACATAGACTCGGACCACTACCTTGTTGCAGCAAAGGTACGTACTCATCTAAACTTTGCAAATAAAGCACGAATAGAAACAACACGGAATTTGGACATCGGTAAGCTGCAAACACATGAGATAGCCACAGCATATTCCACTCAACTGGTCCAATTGCTTAAGGAAAGTACTCCTCGTCCCGATAACATATCAGCGCAATGGCAAAATATTGCCCTTTCCATGCAAACAGTCGCAAAATCCATACTTGGATACCAGAGAACTCCATGACCAGGAGTGTCGTGCTGCTAACGAAGAGACAAATGCGGCATATAGGGTGAGTAAGGAGAAAAGGAGAAACGTCTTTTCCGCAGGAAAAGCGGGAGTGTGAAAAAATCGAGATGTACAGGAGTCAGAATGAAGTCAGAACATTCTACCAAAAAGTGAAACATCAAACTAATGGCTTTGGTACAGGCACATCCTCCTGTAGAGACAGCAAGGTAATTTGGTAAGTGATACAGATAGTGTGCTCAGGGTATGGAAAGAACATTTTTCCAAACTGTGGGTATCCGATAGCAGCGAAGACTGCGAAGATACCACAGATCCAATCCCAGAAGTTGGTATTGAATGTATACCGCCCGGCCAAGATGAGGTAAAGACAGCAACAAACCGTATGAGGAATAATAAGGCAGCAGGAGCCGATGGCCTACCAGGCGAGCTGTTCAAATCCGGAGGCGACACGCTGATAAGGTGTATGCATCAGCTAGTTAGCACCATCTGGCAGGAAGAACGCGTACCCGACGATTGGAACGCGAGCATCCTATGTCCAGTCCACAAGAAGGGAGATAAGATTGTGTGCTCCAATTACAGGGGCATAAGTCTGCTCCATATGCATATAAGATAGTATCTGGCATATTGTGTGAGCACTTAACTTTAGTGACTAAAGCCATGCGGCTTTAGACCGGGCAAATCCACCCTTGACCAGATATTTACCTTGAGACAAATCCAAAAAGACCCAGGAAATGCAGATCGACACCTTCCATCTTTTTGTCGATTATAAAGCAGACTTCGACAGCCCCAAACGTACAAAGGTGTTCCAAGCCATGTCTGATTTTGGTATTCTCGCATAGTTCATTCGGCTTTGTAGAATGACATCAACTGATACTCGGTCCTCAGTTAAAATAGGAAAGAACTTCTCCGACCAAAAGAGGTTTCAGGCAAGGCCTGCCGTGTGATCTCTTCAATACCCTGCTGAAAAAGGTCATACGAGACGCGAAGGTGAAAAGAAGTGGAACAATATACACAAACAGCCTTATGTGACTTGCTTATGCCGACGACATTGACATCATGGGTCGATCGGTAAAGGAAGTAAATGACACCTTTGCAAAAGTCTAAAGTGAATCTGCTGAAGTCGGTCTGGCAGTAAACGGCGATAAAACCAAGTTGATGGTATCGACGCGTAATACGTCCACAGATCTCGCACCATCTGTGAATGTTGGTGCCTATAATTTTGAGGTAGTAAAGGACTTCGTCTACCTCGGCACCTCCATAAACACAGCAAACAGCATCAGTTGTGAAATACGAAGAATAATAGTGTTGGCCAACAGAATCTACTTTGGGCTAAGTAAGCAGTTTATGAATAAAGCCACATCTCATCAAACAAACGTAGCACTTTACAAAACACTAATACTGCCCGTGCAAATGTATTGTTCCGAATCATGGGTACTTGCGCAAGCAGATAAGGCAGTGCTTGGTGTGTTCGGGAGAAAAATTCTTAAAAAATCTACGTCGAATATCGACGTCGTATGAACAACGAGCTGTATCAACTATACAACGACATCAATATAGTTGAACGAATCGAGATACAACGATTGCGGTGGCTAGGCCATGTCAGAAGAATGAGTGATGATGAACCTGCTAAAAAGGCGTATAAATACGCATAGAGGTTCACGCAGATCTGGAAGGCCAAAGCTTCGTTGGAGCGAACAAGTGAAACGAAACATCAGAAAGTTACATATCCCAGATTGGAAAAATGCAGCAGCAAACAGAGAAGATTGGAGATCTCTTCTTAGTTCGGCTTACGGAACAAATGTTCTGTAAAAAGCCAGCTAAGTAAGTACCAAAAGGGAGTCTAGCAGAGTTACACGAATTTTGGTCAAAATTAATTTGTAATACACTTTTCACATTATAGTGTAGGGTGTGTAAATAAGTTTTGCCATAAATGTGATTGTATTTAAAAAATCTATTCAGCTTCAACACTCACGCAAAAGGTGCAATTATAATTATATTGACCTGGAATTTTACATTTGTTTGCAAAAATTACGTGAATCAATTGGACCAATTCTTTTGATAAATTAAAAAAAAAGAGTTTTGCCCAGAGTGGATGTCGAGCTTTTTTTCACGACTCCAGCAAAATTTGCTAGACTCCGACCCTAAAACCCTGTTCAAAACACTAAGAAAGTAAGAGAATTCGTTCTAGAATATATTGATCGTACTATTAGAGTACGAAGTTTAACAAACCCTGGCTTTTCGCACCAAATGTGACTCCCATGGAAATTTTTAGAAATTCATACGTACAAAATGTGCTTCATCGAAATAATGGTTTTAGACCCTAAGTATGTTTGGACGAAATCCGTTTCAGACAATTTGGAGTCGATTTAGCAATGTCCGTCCGTCTGTCTTGCTGGCTGGTGCGCACGATAACTCTCGAACGGATCAACTTAGTTTAAGATCGAAGATGGGCCATATCGGTCCACTCCTTCGGGTAACTCCCCCACAAAAGTTCGAATATGTTCGGAAAATTTGTGCGCACGATAACTCTTGATGGGAGTAACCGATTTAGTCCAAACTTGCACGTCGTGAAATTTCGACTAAACGATTAATCGACGTTTAGTTTTAAAATGTCTGAAAATCATAGTCGATTATTAATAGCGCGAATAACCGCAAAATGGGTTATTTTATAATCGACTTTCGACTTTAACCAAGTATTTTCTTTGATCATTTGCGGGTTGAACAAGATTTGAAGTACAAAGAGAACAACACTACAATAAAAGTGAAAGAGAACAAAACAGAAAACATAACGGTTAAAATCAGTAATTTTTTAATGTGTGATTTTTGCTTCAGTATAGTTTTACTTTGGTGTGAAAAGATTTTCTTAATGTTCTTGAGTAATCTTTGTGTATGTACAGAAAATTTTGGACATGTGAAGGAATAATTTTACGTCGCTACATAAGTCAAGGAAAGGATACAAGCTGGGAAGCGGGATCCAATTTCATATTCAACCTGCTGCCAAAGTTTTTGTTTTACCACATTATATAACCACCAATGCAATCGCTACAGGACTCATAAAATATTACAACAGGAGCAATTAATATCTCTCTGGTCAAAGTTGTTGGACTGAATATCAAAATTCGGCGGTAATCAACTCTGGATATCTACTTGCGATCGGTGAGTTTAATTATTTATCCTCAGCCTTTGGGCTAATGAGTGTGGAATTAAGAATTATAAACTTTAGTGATTAAATAGATAATGCCGAGTGCAATTTGGCAGTATTTTCAAAAAATTGAAAAGGACACAAAGGTTGTGTGCAACATTTGCAGAAAAATCTTAAAGTACAATAGAAGTACGTCGACTTGTCAAAGCCATTTAAGGTCACAACATCAAATCGACCTTACGCAAAATAAAAGTGGTTCCACAGAAGCTTCCACAGAAGCTTCAGAAAAGGAAGCAGAGGTGTTTCGTGGACCACTGGACAAAAGCTTCAGATTTTTGAATGCATTTTCAGGTAATTAGTTATTGAAATTGTTTACGATCTTATTGTCATCTTAGATTTAGACTCTTTATGAAAGATGCAGCTTTCATTGACATTAACTCAAAGATTTTAATTATGCTTTTCGTTTATATGTTTTAAATCTTCTATTTATTTAAAATAGAAACTGGGCATAAACATAAGACATTGCTAAATGCACTTACGTACATGATAGTAAAGGACAATATGCCTTTACAAACACCACAAAAGGAGAGCTTTAAGCATCTTTGCAAAAAATTACAGCCACTGTACAAACCTCCCAGTGTTAGCACCTTAGTGAGCAATTTAAAGACTATGTACGAAGAGTTGTCTTCAAAAGTCAAAAAAAGAAATTGCTGATTCAGAAACAATATGCCTAACCACAGACTTATGGACACATAAGTTTACAATGAAAACTTATCTGGGATTAACAACACATTATGTAAAAGGTACTTTTTATTTATCTTATATTTAAGAACTTGAAAATAAATATTATGTCTGTTCCAGAACCTGGAAGAATCTACATATTTTTACTACGATAACGGAAGAAATAGTAAAAGTAGATTCTTACATTTCTGGAACAGACCAATTATAATAGAAAATAAATCATGAACACTTTAATAGGCGTTAACATGAAATCGGTGGAGCTTGGTGCATATCCAATGGAAGACAAAAAAAACCATTGACAATTTACGAACTATGCTGAGAGAACTATGCACTACTTGGGGAATCGAGGTCGACAGGATTGCAGGCACAGTTGCAGATGGAGGAGCCAACATTAAAGGAGTCATTAAACAAGAGTTCGGAGAGCACAAATATATATCGTGCTTTGGACATATGCTCAATAATATTGGGCAAAAAGTTCTTGAATGCGGTGCTTCTGAAAGTGTTCCTACACAAAATGAGGGTGCTTGTGCAATGCCCCTGATTTCTGATTCGCCAAGTGATGAAGAGGATTTGAATGACTCAATAGAAGAAGACCAAAATGTTTCTTCATTGCGTAACTTGCTAAGAAAAGTCAAAAATATTGTCAGGTTTTTCAAAAAAAGCGAAGTGGCAACTACTGCATTATCAAAATTGCAAGCTGAAGCAGATTGTAATAATCTCAAGCTCGTACAAGAGGAATTCGTTGGAATTCGTGTTATGAAATGCTGGACCGCTTCATTCAACTTTCAGATCATGTGGGGAGGGTTCTAATGCAAATGCATATTGACAGAAGCAGTCGATCTAAACCCCCCAATATGATACTTGGTGAAGAATTGGACGCATATCACGACGTTCGAAACATTTTGAAACCACTTTTTCTTATCACCAAGGAAATAAGTGGAGAAAAAACTGTAACTATCAGTAAATGTATTCCACTTATATCTGGATTGAAAAAGGTATGTTTGATTGTTTGCAGTTTTACCTAAAATGATTTTTTATTTTTTTTTTTTAGAAAATATCTGCGTTGAAGCCTTGTACAGAAATTGGAAAGCTTGCCAATGAAATATTGAGAAAAGAAATCGATGCCAAGTTCCGCTCAATTGAAATGATCAAACCGTATTTTTTATCAACTCTACTAGATCCCAGGTTCAAAAAACTAGGGTTTTCAAATATCCAATGTGCTTCAAAGGCTTTGGTTACATTAGGTAATTAATAACAAATATATTATCACACAAACCTAAAGTTAAAATATTTCCCAGGAGGTATTGTCCAACAAGATATCGTCAAATCTCGTGAAGCAGTCCAAATTGACCAGGATGTGAGTGACGACCCGCAATTCTTACAAAGCGATCCGGAGGATATATGGTATTTTGTTGACAGTGCAGTTGGTAGGATGCGGCAGTCAGTTCCAGATGAATTTGGAATTCCTTCCTAAGTACGGGAATATATTTGCGCACCAACTGTTAAGAGAAAAACCAACCCAATCCATTGGCAACTTGGAAAGCGATTGAAAACCAATACCCCTTTGTAGCCAAAATCGCAAGGAGATACCTATCAATGGTAGCAACTGTGCCTTCGGAGCTTTTATTTTCCCATGCTGGGGTAATCGCAAATCAAATCAGGTCGCGATTGCCCCCAGAGCATTTAAATATGCTAGTCTTTTTACGATCTTTAGAAGAAGACATGTGGACTTTAAGTTAATTTATTGGTATGTATAATACTTTTCTTACATATTAATACTATATGATTACTATATGTTCTGGATCAGACCATATATATACATATATTTGTTTAACTTTGATGCTAAAGTGTTTATTTTTCTTTGCTTTTTGCTTTCAGATTCCTGATTTTGTCTCCATGATAACTCCATAACAGACCCACAAAGCTTTGCTGGCTCAAGCTTTTATGATAAATATTTTCCTGTTTTCTTTTTCTTTAAATAATTTGCATTGAAAACTTTAGGTTTGTGCTCCATAAAAACAATATACAAACAGTACAAATAAAAATATATAAACAGTACAAATAAAAATATATAAACAGAATAAATAACTTTGAAGCATTGTGGCGTTTTTTTATTGGGATAGCGTTTGCAATTTTGTTTTTTTTTTTTTTTTTTTTTCAAAATAGTCTGGCTTAATCCCATTGTTGTTGTTTTAATATTTTAAAACAACTATTTTATTAGTGGAAAAGATTTGGCATTGTTCGCCAAGGGGTAAGGCAGGGAATACTATAGTTTCGATCCACGCCACTGGATCTCATCAGTTCCCTTGTTTCTTGTTTGTGGATATTCTCCACCGAAGTTATTTTTCAATAACTTCTTCAACAAGAAACTTTTTATACCCAAACATCAATCGTCAGCTCGAAGTATAAAGGTAAGCAAAGAAAAAAGTTCAATGAGAAGTTTTTCCTTGGCAACCTCAAAATATTAAAACAACAACAATGGGATTAAGCCAGACTATTTTGGAAAAAAAAAACAGAATAAATAACAATATATAAACAGAAATAAAATATAAAATAAGAATTGAAATATTTGTAAAAATTATTAAATAAGTATTTTCAACATGTAAAGAATACTATCTCTTCTTTTCAGTCCCTTTGTAAAAATTATAAAATAAATATTTTTTTGAAGAAATCATATGTATATAAACATGAATGAAATAAAATGGAAAAGAACATTGGTTTTGTTTATCTTTGACAGGACCAAATGGGGTCCTTTTATGAAATAGCAAAAGGATAGTGTGCTTCGATATGCACAGAAGAAATTTAAAACGGTTGGAAGAAGCAACAAAAGGAACTTTATAGATGTTTTATACGTTATAAAATACTAAGGACTAGTTTCACGAAGTCGATCCGTATTAATACCAAAGTAATGTTGTTTTTCTTTTTTGTTCAAAAATATGACGCACATCTTGTTGTGTTGACGCGTCTCGTATTCCGACGACGACGAAGAGTCAAACCACGAAGTTGAAGACACACTGGGCAATCTTCACAAGACGATCCGATCAAATTTGAGACCTGTAGCGTGATTACAAGGTTTAGATGGACAGACGGACGGACACACATAGCCAGGTCGACTCAGCTCGTCGAGACATTTATTTTGGAATATATATGTATGGGTCTACGATCATTATTTCGATGCGTTACAAACTTTTTGGGCAAAACCAACTTATAATACCCTCCCCACATAGTGGTGTAGGGTATAATGAATTGTTCATCTCATATCGCTCCCGTATATGCTGATTTTTATAATGCTTCCATAACATTAAGTGAAATCGTATTTTCAAATCGACATAATGACAGTGAAACCTTTACGTGTACCGGCCACATAAATGTCCATATCACCTAAATATTCTTCAATGCCCAAAATATGGTCTAGTATACGACAAACATTTGAAAACGAAGCTAATGAAAACAACATCAGCTGATAATAATGGCACCTAATATGAAACCACCACACTCAGTTGTCATACAACTGGAACCATTCGATTAGAGTACTTCCAATATCACTCTTTCGGTTGAGGAAAAATCATTGTCTACGTTGGTTGACATTTTTTATGGGAGATACCCAAAGGCCTGGGGCCTGGGCCGTGCAGTCCATCTTCGGATTTTTGCCTGGAAAATTATTAAAGTTTCGATCAATCTTCCACTGTTAAAGCCTGGATGTGAGCTTCCTTTCCTGAGGATTTCAATGAAGAAGTTTTTTCCATCCCTTGATGTTGGGATGTCGTTGGAAATTCATAACCCAGCATTTTCACCTTTTTTGCAATGAACAGAACTTGAGAATTAGTTAATTCCTGTAAACTCAAGTGCAAACGTAGTATATTAATAGTTTATTATGACCAAGTGCTTCTAAACCTACCTTAGGAACAGTCAAATCTGCCTTAAGTCCTCGTAAGCCACAATTTTTAGTTTGTAAGTTGTTTGTTTTATTTTGTTTTCAGCTCTTCTGACGTCTACAAAATCATCTGTTCGAAGGTATAAAAGAAAACTCGAAAAAGTCGACGAATAATCGACCTTAATCGATTTTTTGCGGTTATGAAAAAGTCGAAAGTCGAGTTTTAGAACAATTGAAATAATCGCAAAACCGAAAAATCTAATTATTTGTTTTAAAGCAAAATCGAAAAGTCGAAAAATCGATTATTACTTCCCATTGTGTATCCCTAATATCTACCAGGTAAAAATCAGGTTCCGATATGGACTATATTTGTCCACCCCTTCGAGTACCTCCCACACAAAATTTCGGAAAGTTCACTTTAAGACCTGCTCTCGAAACTTAATTTCAGTTCGAAGATACTGACAATACCAACATTTAAAAAATGTCACTAAGATGGTATGCACGATACACTTTCTTGAACAAGGTATCCAATTTGGTCCAAACTAGGAATCTTCTAATATTTTGCTCAAATTTAGTTTAACTTCTAAAATGGCCCATATTGGTCCTCTCCTTAAGGGTAGCTCCCCAGCCCGTATATGAAAGATTCAATTCACATTGGATGAGGGTATATCTTTGTCGGCAATGCCGACTTATACTTTTTTACTTGTTACTCTGTACATATAGTGGAGACTATTGGTCCCAAAGACAAGTTTAATTTATTTAGGACGCGATAAAAAGTGTTCTACGAGTATAATGGGGCGATGCATGATTGCTGCAGTTGTCTTATTTTGAAAAAAAAAAAAAAATACATGAATATCAGAACCCTGTTCGTTAGAACTGAAACCTACCAAAGAAAGTGCAAGTTTGTTTTAAATTTTGTAATAATGATTTTCAATGATAAATTTATTTCAAAACTGTTTGTAGGCATATGAATCTTAACACATTTTCATCAACAACGTTAAAAGGCAGCCATGACCTGATGCGTACCCAATTCTCGCGTGTATGACTCCGAAGTGTGAGATTAACATTTGCGGTAAAATATGTAGTAAGAGGTTTCGGTACACATATTCGTCCACAAGTGAATTCTCCTCATCTCCATTTAGACATAGCATTTTGACTTTTGACGGATGTGTAAGGCCGTAAGTCAATTAATCTTTTGAAACAACCGCAGACCTAAGACCACGAACTGATCAAACAAAACTTTGAAAATACAACAGAAACTAACCAAAACACCTCTGATGGTCTATAAGGTGGCCAAAAGTGAATATGTCAAAACAGTTACTGCGCCAGTTTGCGTGCGTGTGTTTTAGTGTTTAATTCGGTACACTGTTTGAGGCTGTAAAGCAAATAAATTTACCACAAAGCGTATTATGCCTTTGTTAACTGTTGATGAATATGTGTTCATCACTCGTATCTACACTCGTCGGACAAAGTCGAAGGTACTTGTAGATGGATCAGCCTCCTATCACCTACCAATGTTAGCACTAAGCAGTTAAGCGATAAGCCTTACAATCAAGAATATGGTCGTCTCTAGTTGACCGTGTTCCGCCAACCACTAGGGCCACTTAGGCAAAATGATTGATGTACTGCAATTTTTCTTATCAAAATGAATTTTTCATGAGACAAAAACCGTAAAGGAGATGTGATGTGTTTTCTGTGGTAGTGAGTGGTCAGCTTGGGGTTTTGATGGTGATTGTGTGTGCACACGCATATCGTTTTAAAGGTGTTTCGCTTATTATTCATTTGATATTAATCTCACCAAGCGTTGTTCTCATGCTGTTAGCAAATCACCGCTTTGATGAATATTCGGAGTTGCCATGCAACATTTTTGTAACAAGAAATCATCGTGACTTTGTCTACTTTGAAGCGTAAGATAATCTAATAACTACATAGGGGAATTCTATGCACATTTTATGAATGCTTTTAATTTCATAAATCGGCCGCATGGGATTTTTAACTTGAAAATGAAAATATTTTTTGCATAAGAAAATTTATTTTGCATATGCAAAAAAAAAATGCTTTAAATTACATATAAATAAAAATATCTCTGTTTCTCAAATGTGAGCGCAATAAGATTATATAGATACAGCATAACCTTTTTTTTTTTGCAAATTTGCATAATTCAGGCTTATGTAACTAGTAACGTGTATGTTTTTACATATGGGAAATTAATTAATTTACATGCAAAATCGAAGCAAATTTTCTACATATTCAGAACTCATGGTCTCCAGCTAAGCATATTGTCCAATTTGTATTTCGGTTTTTGTTTGAAATGGCAACTCTACCACTATACCAACCAACCAACAATCATCATACATACTATATACGGTTAAAGTTAGAAAAAATATACAAAAACAGCATGTTTCACCTAGAGTGTTGGCTGTTTGATGTATTTCGGTTTTTGTTTGAAATGGCAACTCTACCACTATCCCAACCAACAATGATCATACATACTATATACTGTTAAGGTTAGAAAAAATATACAAAAACAGTATGTTTCAGCTAGAGTGTTGGCTGTTTATAGTGGCCAAATTTCACAGGTCCGTCATTTGGATGAGTAGAAGGAGCTCGTTTCCCTATGACTTGATTAAGTTGTAACCTACGAGTCGACATAGATAAATATGTAATTATGTTTGGACATTTGGTTTCAGTTACATTCTCAGGCACAACAATAAATACACACGTACACATGGACATACATAAATATGTACCTTAGACAGGGAGTGAGTAGGAACCATACCTACCCGTCATCAATGCCGCTGATATTGGACGGACACAATCATGCGGTCAGTTGGTGTTGTTTGTTTGACGCAGTCACATTGCGTGTAATTTTCACTTTGTAAACATTATTAAGAAATATTAATTTCCATTTATCATTTTGATTGAGTGATCACATCAAATGGATGTTTCAGTTGATTTGGGGTTTACTTTTGAAGTGTTTTGTAATATTTCTTTAGATGTACATATGTGTGAATGTTTGTTGTATGTAAATGTTCGTTTTCATTGTTCTCTTATTTGATTTATGCGATGGTTAGTTGGATTAGTGTGAAATGGTCATTCATTGATAGGAGTACAATGGGGCTGATATGGCGAGAAATTCCTGCCCACTACTTTGCATACGATTCTCACTGTAATTCTTAGCAGATGAAATGAAAATATTTTCCTTCCGTGGGGGGCAGAAGAGGGTCATGTGAACTTTTTCCCCATAACTCTCTAAAGCAATAATATCGAAATATTGTTTAATATGAGTAATGATGTTCGCCTTATAAATTAGCTAAAGAAAATAAAAAAATAAAATGTTAACGGAATGAAAGTTTTGCGGCCCGGATTTTGGAAACCGAATTTTCATAAACACATAAAAAATTTTGATATTTTGAGTAAAAATAACATTTCCTCTTTTTAAAATTTACGTTTTATATTGTAGTCAGTTGTTACCATCACGATCTCCTTCTGAGGAACTTTCGGCATAGAGATTGAAAATTGAACTTACTTACATTCAGCATTTGCTCCTGAGAGGAATTTGTGCTTTCTTCGATAGTAGTTTACGATACAGTTCAGGTATTGGAGTGAGATGTTTTATGTCTTTTCAGAAGTGGCATTCTTTCGAAGTTTACAGTACTATAAATTAGCTAAAGATTATAAAAAATACTATGTTAGCGGGAAGAAAGTTTTGCGGGCCGGATTTTGAAAACCGATTTTTCGTAAACACATCAAACAATAAAAAAACATTTCCGGTTTTACAGTGTTTTATTTAACTTGCTTTGGTGTCCGTTTAGTTCAAATCTAGTAACTCATTTTCCGCACAGTTGCAGTTAATCAATCGAACTAAAACCTTGCACACTTTTCAGATTCCGATCTATTAACTAATTTTTAACACAGTTGCAGTTGGCCAATCGAACTGAAACTTTGCACACTTTTCAGATTTGGATGACAATACATGAGTATGAAAACAAAACCAATATTGGTCCATTTTTTCGTATAGCCCCCATATAGCGGTACCACCCGATTTAGTTCAAATCTAGTAACTCATTTTTAACACAGTTGCAGTTGAAACTTTGCACACTTTTCAGATTCGGATGACAATACATGAATATGAAACCAAAACCAATATGGGGTCCATTTTTTCCTATAGCCCCCATATAGTGGTAGCACCCGATTTCAGGTGTTTTGATGACTTTGTCTTCATTTTTAGTTCGAATTGGCTGTAACTTGGTATATGGAGTTCCCATGGACATGGGTCAGATTTTGGTGTAGCCCCCACTCGATTTCTGGCAATTTAAAGTTTTTATGTACATTTTAGGCCTAAATTGACTGTAATTTGGTTATGGACTTCTCAGTGGTCAAAAAATGTATTTACTAAAAAGTTAAAAATAAAAAATAATTAAAACAAGTTTCAGTGTTTTTTATAAATGCACTTAAAACTAGAAAATAATTTTTCGCTTAGTCTCAATAAGTATATTCTTCCTCATGATGGAATCTCTCAAATAAAACGATTGCATTTAAATTAAAAATGGTGGCAAAATTAAATGGCAAGCGTATTATTTGAGAGATTCCATCATGAGGAAGAATATACTTATTGAGGCTAACCGACAGATTATTCTAGTTTTAAGTGCATTTATAAAAAAAAAAACACTGAATATTTTTAATTATTTTTTTATTTAAACTTACGTTTTATATTGCAGTCAGTTGTTGCCATCACGATCTCCTTCCGAAGAACTTTCGGCATAAAGATTGAAAAAATATGGTGGTTGAACTTGCATTCGGCATCATGGTACAATAATGTACAGGTGTCAAATTCGAAAAGGCATTTTGTATTCTTGTTTCTATTTTCTGTGTATATTAGGGATATATATTTTTTGAGAGCAAAATATCATACAATACATACATACACAATAATATACCTAGTATCGATCTTCACACTGCGATCTTGCATATTATGAACATATTTGTGTAATTTTTTGTTATATGCACAACTAAAGAGAATATGTTTTTGCGTAGATATGGTATTTACCGGGTATTTACCCGGTAAATACCCACACGGTGGGTAAATACCCATTTGTGGGTATTTACTATATTGAATCGCCAATACAACATCTTACACCCTATTTCTGGGTTTAGGTTGTGAAATCGTTTCAAAATGGATAGTTTAACAATACTTTAAACAAGTGGGTAAATACTTGGGTAAATACCCTAGTATTTACCCAAATATAGGGTAAAAACTCTTTATCTGCCGAACCACTTGACGTAGGCTGACGAAATTTAGATCCATGTTTTGATATAGCCCCCATTTAGCTGTACCTCCCGATTTAAGGTATTTTTCACCTATTAGCCACATTATACAACCAAATTGACTGTAATTTGGCACAGTGAGTCCTCAATGAGTATAAAATATCCTTGCAAACAATTGTCGACGTAAGTCCAGGTTTTCTAGTAGCCCCTATATGGGTTTCTGAAATCGGGAGGTACGGTTATATGGCGGCTATATCAAAACGTGGACTTAACGATCCCATTTTCAGTACCAGAAGTTATTTGATAAAACAAAAATTTCAGTCCAATTTTTGCAACCCTACGTCAATTGGTTCGGAAGATAAATAAGTTTTACACAACTTTTGAGGGTACCCTTAAATGGGGGCTATTTGAAAACGTAGACCTATGTAGACAAATTTTTGCAAGGATATTTTTTACATATTGAGAACTCACTGTGCCAAATTTTGTCAGCCTTCGTCAAGTGGTTCGGCAGATAAAGAGTTTTTACCCTATATTTGGGTAAATAGTCGAAATCGGAGTACCCTTATATGGGGGCTATGAGAAAGCGTGGACCTACATTGACAAATTTGTGCAAGGATATATGTATTATACTCCTTGAGGACTCACTGTGCCAAATTACAGTCAATTTGTTTGTAAAATGTGTCTAATAGATAAAAAAATACCTTAAATCTGGAGGTACGGCTATATGGGGGCTATACCAAAACATAGATCCAAGGACTCCATTTTCAATATCTTTAATACTATTGACATAAGATAGTTTAGAGCCAAATTTTGTCAGCCTACGTCAAGTGATTCGGCAGATAAAGAGTTTTTACCCTATATTTGGGTAAATACTCGAAATCGGGGTACCGTTATATGGGGGCTATAAGAAATGTGGACCTACACTGACAAAATTTTGCAAAGATATTTTGCACTGTGACAAATTACAGCCAATTTGGTTGTAAAATGTGCCTAATAGGTGAAAAATACCTTAAATCGGGAGGTACGGTTATATGGGGGCTATAAGAAAATATGGACCCAGAGGCCCCATTTTCAATACCAGATGTTCTCTTGATATAAATAAGATTTGACCCAAATTTCGTCAGGCTACGTCAGAGTTTTTACCAAAGGTTTGGGTAAATACTCGGGTATTCACCCAAGTATTTTCCTACTTGTTTAAAGTATTATAAAACTATCCATTTTGAAACGATTTCACAACCTAAACCCAGAAATAGGGTGTAAGATGTTGTATTGGCGATTCAATATAGTAAATACCCAAATAAGTACCCACAAATTTGTATTTACCCAATTTACCGGGTATTTACCCATTGGGTATTTACACAGTGTCCATCTCTATTTTTGCGGAACAGGACTTCTCTTGTTTACAAATACTTGTGACACTAGTATTACTTACAAAAACAAATTTCTATGTGGTTGTTGTTACGTTTGTTGTACAACAACACTTGCCTCTACCTATAAAATAATTGTACCATGATTCAGCATTTCCTACTGAGAGAAACTTGTGTTTTCTTCTATAGTAGTTTCGAACACAATCTAAGTATGGTTTGAATGAGATGTTTTGTGTCTTTTCAGAAGTGGCATTCTTCCGAAAGTTTACAGTAAATACTACTCTTTCCAATGGACGCCTATAAGCAGTGCCGACAGTTTGTGGTCAAAAATTAAATCGTCGATTAAATTTGAATAATCTTCAAAATGTTCTAAACGTCTGCCACAAAAACAACATCCTAATACGCCTGAAGATCGGCTTAACCACCCGTGAAACTTTGGGTAATGGTTGGATGCGTGAGACTTCGGTAGTCTCTTAATTTTTCAATGTATCTCTTAGGTCATGAAAGCTCAACTCGAAAGAGAATTAATTAAATAAAAAATTCACTGTAAATGACCTTCGCCTTAATAAGGCAAAAATAAAATAATTTCAGCATGAGCCAGGTTGGGATTCGAACCTGGGTCTCCGACAACTGAGTGTCAAGGTTGCCGGCGTCTTAGCGTTCTGAGCCACCATCAACTTGTCAAAACTCTAGTAGACAATAATTGATGATCAAAAATCTTCTGATATAGAAGAGCAATTACTAATGACATAGGAATAAAACTTACCATAGTATTTGTGAACATTGAAAAATGGGATTACCAAGCAGGACTATAGGAAAAGTTTGGAGTTTCAATTAACTGACATAATTTCGCATATGCATTTATCTAATGAAGTGCGATATATATACTCGTTACCAAGCTTTGCCTTCGTCTGCCACAAAAACAACATCCTAATACGCCTGAAGATCGGCTTAACCACCCGTGAAATGTAGCGGTTGGATGCGTGGGACTTCGGTAGACCCCTAATTTTTCAATGTATCTCTTAGGTCATGAAAGCTCAACTCGAAAGAGAATTAATTAATTAAATAAAAAAATCACTATAAATGACCTTCGCCTCAATAAGGCAAAAATAATGTGGTTGGCCGTTTCACGCCGATTTGTGGCCAGATTGTTTTTTTAGTTAAGATTCTTCACAGCAGATATTCCGCCACAGCAACTAATCTGGCCTTACCAGACAAAAATTCTGATGTAAAAATATCAGTTCTTACAAGGTTATAGCCTGTTTATATTACATCTTTTTGTCGGCGATTCCAGCCATTGGCCAAAATTAAAAAACTGGATGTAAAATTTTTGGTACAACATCTAGCAACTCTAACACCCATGACAAGCAACTTTTTAAAAATATCACACCTTTTCAACAAAAGAGTACTAATTCAAAATTTTGAAATTTTGACTTTTTATTAACCATGTCTTCAGAGTTACTACTTAAATATCAACAGAATTTTTTCTATAAATTTTGAGTTACTAGCCTTTTGTTGAACAGGTGCGATATATTAGTTTTTATTAATTTTTCTCGTTGGAGTTGAGCTAACTGATCGAAGATTTTTTGCAAGTGTAACCGAAACCGGTCACACTCTCAGACATCTTTCTGCGAATACCAAACCTTATTCCATGTTGATTTCTAAAAGTGTAAACGCTACGGTAATTTTAAAACGCTTTTAAAGGGCAACAATCATACTTAATAAAAAAAACAATAAACACAATATCTATTATAGTTTCCGAGAAATAGGCATTTCTTTCTCCAGAAATTTGCAAAAATTACGTATTTTCCAAAATAGGGAAAAAAGTAAGACTTTAGTACGCCACGCCCACACCTTGCAATATTTGACCTATTTTTTTGGTTTCCTTAGTTTCAATATGATTACTATCGAATTCCATATAGAGACAAACAATCGGTGATGACAAAATATTGGGGTTTTGGCCAGGAAAATCGATTTTTGAACCACTGCATTTGAGAAATCAAAGTTTGATGACAGAAAAACCCCTCCCACAGCCGATATGTCTGATTAGGTGCTAACTAACAGCGAAATCATTCGCATAATTTGGTGGTTGTGTGGGTTCGAATCTTCGTCTTTCCTTTTTCACTTGCAAAAACTCTTCGATCAATTAGCTCAACTCCAGCGGGAAAAATTAATAAAAATTATCATTAAAATTATCTTCGCCCTAACAGGCGAAATTTCAAATATTAGTTTTGTTTCATTCAAACGCGTTCTTCTTAAGAATAGCACCAAATGTTTTTTGTAGTGAGTACAACGCACAGTGTTGCCGCTTCCATACAATTATGGAAAAAGTAAAATGAGAAGCCAACCTACTGGAGGACCAATGATTGAGGTCATCCAGATAAAAAACAAGGTTTCTGGACTTAACCGTATAAATTATCAACTTTTTTACGCAAATACGGGATCCCGACCGAGGACCTGCATTATATGCCACAAAAACTTATGCTTTCTTTTTTCTCCAGAGTTGTCATCGTCGGACGTCACAGTATTGAAGCAGGGGAATGGTAACATATACCTAGCATCATTATACCTGCCGTTCGACTCCCCGACATTGCCACCTTCGTCGGAATTGCAGCAACTAGTGAGAAGGATAAAGCAAACAGGTAACGAAGTACTAGTAGGTAGCGATGCTAACTCTCACCACATCTCGTGGGGTAGTACTAACATTAACAAGATTAATAGATTACTTAAATACTAACGACCTGATTACACTTAACACCGGGAATACGCCAACCTTTGTTAATAGAATTAGGGCGGAAGTACTAGATATAACGATATGTTCAGAAAATTTAATAAACGAGGTACACGAGTGGAGGGTCCTGGAGGAACACTCCTTCTCAGACCATAAGTATATTAGATTCAAAATAGCTAGGCCATCGCCTAACCCGATAACCTTCCGAAACAAATCCAAAACAAATTGGACAAAGTTCGGAAAACGAGTAAAAGAAAGACTTGGGCAACCTGATGAGGAATGCCTAAGTAAGGAGGACATAGAGAGATGTCCTAAAGTTAACTGAGGCACTAGTAAAGTCTTTCGAGGAAAGTTGTCCCCTTCGAGAGAGGAAATCCGCCTACGAAAAACCCTGGATGACAGGGGAAATTCGAAATAAAGGCAAGGAGGTCCGCAGACTTTATAAAAGGCCAAACTTAAAAAAGCAGCTGTATTCTGGGACAACTATCAGGCAAAATTAAAGGAATACAACAAAATAACAAGAAACGCCAAACGAAACTCCTGGAAGCTTTTCTGCGAACAGGTGGATAGTGTAAATGACGTTTCAAAGATTAAAAAGTTTCTATCTAAAACCCATACACAGACCGAGCAATTGGTCGATGGAAATGGAAAAAAGGATTGAAACAACAGAAGAAACTCTAGGCCTTCTGATGAAAACGCACTTCCCGCAGAATACCATGGTTTATACTGAGGCATCGACGGAATGTATTAACTCATCGGAAGAGGCACCAAAGATCGACAGCTTAATGGTCCAAAAAGCCATTTTAAGCTTTTCACCATATAAAGCAGCTGGACCAGATCAGATCTTCCCGGATTTACTACAGAGGGAAGTGGACTTTATTGCGTCCAAACTGGTCGGGATCTTCAATGCATGCTTAAAATTTGCATACACTCCTATAGCCTGGCAGGAGGCAAGGGTAGTATTTATACCCAAACCTGGCAAGGCAAGTTATGCAACACCAAAATCTTATCGACCGATAAGTTTAACTTCATTCTTACTCAAAACAATGGAACGGACAGTCGACACCATGGTAAAGAGTAAGATCCCCAACGATATGCTTAAATTCAAACAACATGCATACGTTAAAGGCAGATCAGTGGAAACCGCATTGCATGAGGTAGTACACCACATAGAAAGAACCTTCGAAATGAAAATGTACACACTTGCTGTATGCATCGACATCGAAGGCGCTTTCAATAACGTAAGCACCGAGACACTTATCCACTCCTTAGACGAGTTTCAGGTAGACAGGGCCTTAAGGAACTGGATAAACCACATGCTAAGGAATAGATGGATAAGCTGCGGGCTATACGACGTGAAAATAAGAGACAAAGTTGGCAAGGAACACCACAGGGAGGGATACTTTCACCTCTCTTGAGGACCCTAACCGAAGAAGGATTTGACCCAGTCTGCTACGCAGACGACGTTATAATACTTCTGAGGGGAAAGAATCCGAATCAACTCTGTCGAAGAGCAGAAACGGCTCTAAAAATTGTTTTTAACTGGGCCAGGCCGAGAGGTCTGAACGTCAACCCGGAAAAAACAGAATTATGTAAATTCACTAGAAAAACGAAAATGGGACACTACGAGGAACCAGTTTTTCTAGATAAGACAATAAATATCTCCTGTACAGTTAAATATCTAGGAGTAATTCTGGATAGGAAACTTAAATGGAAAGACCATATACAAGAAAGGGCTAACAAGGCCCAAATATGTTGGTCAACCTGCAGAAGGGCGATAGGCTCAAAATGGGGGTTCAATCATAGGATGATACACTGGCTATACAGAAGCGTAATTAGACCAATTCTAACGTACGCGTCTGTGGTATGGTGGACAGCCATGGACAAAAAATGCAATGTGGAAATATTGCAAAAGGTCAAAAGAACATGCTGCTTAAGCATTAGCGGAGCAATGAGGACAACACCGACTAGGGCTCTAGAAACAATTTTGTTTGTACACCCAATAGATATTCAGGTAAGGTATGAGGCAGCCATCAGCTGGAAGGCTAAAGTCGATGAGCGAGTGGATCGAAAAGAGCCACCAAACATACCACCAAAACATATTAAAGGTCACAACGGGTGAATCTATAAACCAGGTAGTATCGGACCGTATACCTAAAACTAGTGAAGTAGCCTTGTGTGAAGTGTCAATACCTGACAGAGACATGTGGATCGGGGGAGCTCTAGCACAGATTCCCGCTGGAAGCTGTGGGTTTACGGATGGGGCTGTGCTAGGGGGAGAACCGGACTGGGTCTTTATATAATGGAACCGGAAATCTCCCTCCGTCTGCCGGATCATTTGATACTCACACAAGGCCTACCACTGTAAATATCCTTACGGATAGCAAAGCAGCCATTAGAGCTATATCAACCAAGACAGTGAAATCTACAACTGTCTTGGAATGTATTAAATCTATAAATAATTACTCCCAACACGGTAAGGTAAACTTTATATGGGTACCAGGGCATACCGGGATTAGGGGTAATGAAATAGCAAACTCCTTGGCAAAACAAGCCAAGGAGCAACCCACGGTAAGTCTAGAAAACGCTAAGCCGTTTAAAGCTACGCGACTAGAACTAAAGACATGGGCAAAAAATGCACATGTATCCCTCTGGAGTAGTGAAGAGAAGGGAAAAAACACAAAAATCCTATGGGGAAACCCAGACGAGGACAAAACAAAAGAATTACTTTTACTAAGTAAAAAAGATATTAGTAGACTAACAGGAATCCTTACAGGTCACCTAGGTCTAAAAGCGCATCTGCACAAAATAGGTTGAGCAGAAAACAGTGAATGCAGAGCATGCGGAGAGGACGACGAAACGTTGGAACATTACCTCTGCCATTGTCAAGCCTTCACAAATCTGAGAACCCAGTTACTAGGGAATGACATTATGCCAGGACTCGACCAAATTAGGACAATCGAGTTCAAAAAGATCAGAGACTATGTAAATAGGACAGAGATCCTAGACTAAGTCAAAAAAAGATAATCCTCCATAACCCAAAAAATTAGAGCGCACAACAGGCCTACTTATGGCTTAAGTGTATGTCCACATGGGCATGTGGTGATCTAGGATCACCCCTCTTATCAACCTAACCTAACCTAAAAGGAGTTGACCTAGATTGCAAAATCGGGGAAATATATATATTGGGGCTATTCAAATCTGAACCGATATGGACCAAAGTTGAAATTTTTCATTCCTATGCCATCATAAGTACTTGTACAAAAATTCGTCAACCCAGGTCAACTCCTTCTATTTGAAAAGGAAGCGGGAACATTGTCATAAAGTAAGAGAAAAGCTATAGTTTTTTATTAATATAAAATGGTCTATTCATTAAAATATTGATGTAGCTCAGATATTTCACGCATTCAAATCCCCATCCAAAACTTTTAATATTATAAACAAAATGTTCGGAAATAGTTATTTTAAAGGCCTAATAATTTTCATATGATTATCGTTTTAGATTACATGAGAAGTATTTTTCATATTTAAAGAGCTATAACTTTATTATGGATGCACATATCAACAAAATTCTTTCAGTTTCATCTTATCTCATGTGTTTACTGTAAAAAAAGAAACGTAAACATATATAAAAGTTAACACCACATTTTTCGATTTTTGTCCACTGTGGCAACACTGTGCAACGTACAATGTACATGCAAGTAAATACATATCAAGCTTTTTGTAGAAAATTAACTTATGTTGAAACTGAGGTATGGGGTATTGTAACTCGCGATCAGTTTTACTATACCATAACTTTTGACCGCATTTCGGCAAAATAAACTGTTTTAGCCCGATTCACCGAGGGGTTTCTTAAAACAATAATTTGAGCGGAAGCTGTGGTCGTACTAATGTAAAAAAATCAGAAAAAATCGTTGAAATAAACGAGTTTAATTATGTTATTTTCCAATTAGTGGTTTTACAACACAATGTAGAGCTTAATGCTCAAAGGAGAAGTTAAAGAGCACACTTCAGAGTTGAAGTTACTAATGTATGATTTTTTAATATATCCACTGTATCTACCTCAAAGGGATGCTGACATTTTGAAACCTGAAAAATGGGGTTTTTTGAATTTTTGCTCTAATCGGGACGCGCAGCTGGATTTCCCTAAGATCTTATTACTTGATTGTAGTACTCGCGATTTCGCATTTTTTAATGTATAACATGAGGGTGTAGCCCTCACAGGATCACAGTAATCTGCGTCTAAACACGAAATTTTTGTGCGTAAATTTTTCTCAAAAACCTATTTTTTTGGTTTAAAATTTACAAACGTCATTCGATTTCCGTGGAAACCCGCGTAAATTTAGTTTTTTTACGTTCTGAAACTATCAAGCCACGACGCGTAAAAATCCACCCACTAGATCGGCGGATATGATACCCCTCAAATTTCGAAAATTTGCAAAAAATTATTTTGAAAATATCGCAGATTAAAACGCGTTTTGGATGTGTCAGTTCTACTTAAATAAATAGATCGATACGCGTGTTTAAACTGCGCGAAAACAGATATTTCAAAACTATCGCTAATCCAGAGATATAATAGATTTTTTCTAAAAATTAAGTGCGATGCTACATCCACGGTTCTTGATGGATCGCATTGAAACGGCATAGAAGGATGTATTTTTTAATGGTGATTATTGAAATCGGATGCGCATAAAATGTAAATGAATTTCGCGGAAATTATGACCATTTTACTGTATTTTTCACCCTTAAATGCAGCCGATGCTACATCGTGGCCGCCAAATAGAATTTCACAAACTGTACATCAAATAAAAGGGATTGATTCGCTGTATTGGAAAATCGGATGCGCATCATGTCATTTTCATAATTACGCGGTTTATATGCGTCTCAAATGTTGTAATATTCAATATAACATTATTTTAACGTTATGCCACAATTGGAATTCCTTGTGATTTAATATAAGGTTCGTGTTGCGTGAAATTTTGACGAAAATTCCGAAGAACTCAAACATTTTTTCTCCAACTTTTCCTATAAAACCATAAAAAAATAAAATTAGAATAATATGATTTTAATTTTTTCGTAATATTTTCTTCGTATTTTTGCAAATAACATGAATACTATAGCTCCAACTTTCACAACTTAGGTTTCATTTTATTTCTCAAAATGTCTGGATGCTGTTATAATTTTTTTATATATTTTTCGTAACTATGAGCGCTATTGTTTCAAAAATATGTTTGTAAATACGAGAAATTATTTAACAAATTTGATTTTTCGCGAATTCATTGAGACTTTGCGAATATTTTTTGCATCATCGCAAAGGGTACGAATTCAGTTAACGATAATAGGATATAACAGCTAACTATATTAAGCCGCGATTTTTTTAGAATTTTTTCTAATTATCATAATTAAAACGGTCATATCTTTTGCGCGCAACGATCAAAATTAGTAACGAAAACAGATTTGAAATGCTGATTTTTTTCTTAATCTATGTACCAAAAATCATTGATGTAGTATCAACATTTCTTTTTGATTTTTTTGAAATGGAAAAGACAATTTTAGAAATTTTTCTTGATATATGGTAAAAACCAAATCTCCATTTGAAAAAAAAAATAAATTGTTTTTTGTATCACATCTACGATTTTTGGTATGGACGTTAAGGAACAAATTCTGGTTTCAAATCTGTTCGCGTTTACGATGCGCGCAAAAGTTATAACGGTTTTTATTCTCTTATAAAGAAAAAATATTTTAAATTTTCTTATTTGTTGTACTGAGTAAATGTATGCATATATCAGTAACAGCGTTTGATATCCATCCGTAGATGCACCATAATTTCTCAAATTTGTTTTTAATTTCGCGGAAAATTAAAAAAAATCTGGGAGCAAATCAAAATATACTACCTCAGAGTCCTAAATTTCTAAACAAGTAGGAAAAGCGTTAAGTTCGGTTGGGTCGAACTTTTTATAACATCCACCACAAATTTCAGCCATTTCGGTGGATTAATGTGGCCACAACCTTCAAAATACCGAAAATCGAAAGGTACCGTTCTATGGGGGCTATATGATGGCGTGGACCTATACCTACAAATTTCTGGGGGAAAGTTCTATACCCCCAACGAAGACTAAATACCAAATTTCAGCCATCTCGGTGGCTCGGTGGTGAGGCCAAAACCTTCAAAATACCGAAAATCGGGAGATATGGTCCTATAGGGGCTACATCAAAACGTGGACCTATATAAACATTTTATGGTAGAAATATTTCTTAGCCTCTGGAAACACAAAATACAAAGTTACAACCGATTCTGTTGTCAAATGGGACTAATACATTCAAAATATAGTAAAATGACGGGTACTTTATATGGGGCGTTATATGGGGGCTATACCAAAACGTGGACCTATATTAACCAACTTTAGTAGGAATGTTTGTTGACCTCTGGAGACACAAAATACCAAATTACAACCAATTCGGTGGTAAAATAGGAGAAATATTTTAAAAAATTCCTTAAAACGACCAAGCGCACGCGTCACTTTGTATGGGGGCTATACGAAAGCGTGGACCTACATAGCCCGCTTTCAATACCAAAAGTCCTACGTACAAATAATAGATTTTCCCAAAATTTCATCCACGTACGTCAATCCGTTCGGACGCTATAGTGGTTGGTTTCCACAGACGGACAGACGGACGGACATGGCTATATCGATGTAGAATTGCACACTGATCAATAATGTATATAGTTTGTGGGGTCTACAATGATTATTTCGAGTAGTTACAAACGGAATAACAAACTTAATATACCCCCATCCTGTGGTGGAGGGTATAAAAAGACTTACCATTTTCGAGATATCGCGATCTATAGGTCAAATAAAAAATTAGCGGCGTAAGTACATTATGTGGCGAGCCGGTTAAAGTAAGGACACTATGTGTTAAAAATCATGTGTTTTTTAGAACAGCTATATCTCAAGAATGGTTCCTTCTAGGAAAAAAAATGTTGTCACGGCGTGTTAGCGTTCAAAGCCAAAACTCATAACTTCAAAGGCAGCGCAAAAAAAAGCGTTTGTCGTGAAGAAAATACATTTCTGTGGCCAAGTATCCGCGTAAATGTATAAAACACATTTGCATTTGAAAAACGATAAGTTCTAGGACAGAGAAGCCATTACATACTCGATACGTCCGAAGATTTGCTTTACCACCAATGAAACCAGGTAAAGATCAAACTTGTAGATAATTTTTCTGTCTACAATATTTACTTTATAGTACGTTTATATATAACCGGATTTAACAAACCCACTGGGTTTCAAATTTCAATTCCATTGCTTATATTTCAAATAAATCCTCATAATGAAGGTTAACCCTGCAAAAGGTTATAATATAAACATGGCCTTAGTCTCTTTTTGATTAGATCAACCGTTTTCAAAAAATAAATCCGAAAACCTAAAAACCGTTAAAATTTGACCTTCGACCCCGAATAACGTTTTTTGCACACATGGGATCGATGGAACTTTTAGAATATTGCTTCTAATGGCAAATCCTAGCTCTCCACCAAAATTCAGCTCTGTGGGAATTTTTGCTATTTCAATGTCTATTTTGACTGGGCTAATAATGTTGAAAAAATTTCGCCCGGAGTCGGAGTCTAGATAATTTTTTCGACTCAGACTCCGACTCCAGAAAAATCGCTCGACTCTGACTCGTGGACTCCGACTCCGAAACCCTGGTTTCGACAAAATATTACGAAAGTCAAATTTTGGACCAAATCGATTAATCCATTCGAGAGTTATTGTGCGCTCCAGCCAGCCATACAGGCAGACGGACATTTCTAACTCAACTCCAAATTGTCTCAAACGGATTTCGTCAAATACCATTATTTCGATGAGGCACATTTTGCCCGTATGAAAGTGTATAACCCTCGTAAGCATAAATGCTGAGGGTATAATTACCAATTTTCACCCAAAAGTTTTGGTTCACGAAGGCCGCTAATTATTATCTGATCATCATATTAAATTGCAAGCTTTTTCTTTGTCGTAAGCTTAAGCGCCGATCAGACCATCATTGCGACCTTCAGAGATACAAATTTTGCGTTTAGTCCATTTCTTCTGGTCGGAACTTGACCTCCCCAAAAAAATTTCGTGGCGATCGGTCCATAATTGAGGCCTTGAGTTTTTTAACAATTTTTAATCACGGACGAGATATGTACAAAAAAGTTCTGCCCGGTATTTTGAAGCTTTTAACCAAATTCTCTAAGAGAATTGGCGATATGTTTGCGCCAATGCTTGGCGCCGGCCGGCGATTTTGTAACTAAAATACAATACATAAATATAAATGTTTTTCAATTTAATTCATTTTCTTCCCTATTCATTATATTTTTTTTCAAAAAACATGTTGGTAACACTATATGTTACATATGCCCGACAAGACCCAACCAAAAATGGTATAGTAGGCATTCGGCAACCCTGGCGTCGCTTGCATCCGATGAGTTACGACCTTGGCATAAACTTCCGGCCCGGGTAACAAGGCCACCCGACCAGACCTATTAAAATCGGGATCTGCCAATGGAAGACCTATAAATGAGTCTTTAATGCGCTCTGGGATTGCCGCTGTAGGCGGTCATAGATCGAACTAACGGTCAGCCGACATATTTGGCTACCTTCGATCGTCAAAGTAGGAAGTCGAAGACTATGCACCAGAGAGGAACATATCTGACTCTGCCTACTGCAGTGGTCAAAAATCGCTCTCACAAATGGGAGGTCAGTCGTACGACACAATCTTGACTATCAAAGTCGGGGATAGGCAGATACTTGTCTGGAGGGACAACAAGCCGACCAGTCCTATCTGCGAGGGGGGATCGTTATCAGACGTACGACTATACGGACTGTTACGATATCTATAATCGGTCTGTGGACTACGCTGACGACTATTTGTGGGTTTACAAACGGTCTTCGCATCTTCATGAAGGAGCGTGTGGTGTTCTTCATTGCATACGGCTCATTTTCTTTTACTTCGGCAGTCCCTAGCTTGGTGGGATTTAGACAAATGCGACGTCGCATGTCAACATTCATAACCCAGAAGTCACTACATGTATTCAGCGGGTGCATGCGATCACAAAGGCGACATTTTTGTGAAGCCGCAGATGAAACCTTATGGGTTTCGGACCTTAAACTTTTGGCAGACACCTTCGAATGAGGTGTGGCAACCGGAGCCGCAGATGGACCCAAAGATCCGGACTTGGTTCGTGATTTATCAATTTGGGGGATTTGGACAGGGACCGGAGCCGCAGATGAACCCACAGAGATGGATTCGGACTCGGTTTGCATTGCAACAGTAACCGGGCGAGGGCCACAGATGAATCCGCTTTATTCGATTCGGACCCTGCCACTGATATTATTTAGCCGCGATCGGCTCAACAAGGGCTGTTTCCACTGCAGCCGACGACATTCCAGTTTGGGAATCGGTGGGGCGAGATTTACCGTCATCAACATTCAAAAGTTCGTCTTCCGAATAGATTTTCACCTACATACTGGTTGTTTTTATAACCTCCACCACGAACTGTATTGAAGTGAATAGGAAGAATTAGTTTAATTTCGTTTCATTACAGGAGTAGTACAAATATCTCAACTGATAATACTCCCTTCAAAACACGGACCAATATTTACAATTTTCCGAATTGAGCGAAATACATAAAATTAAGCAATACCGACTGGACCTAAACCTGGATATTCTGAATTTGGATAGTTAACAACATCGGGAGCACCGTTCTATGGAGGTTGTGTAAAACGTTGACCTCTACCTACAAATTTCTGGAGGAAAGTTTCGTAACACCAGCGAAGACTAAATACCAAAATTCAGTTATTCCCGTTGAATAATGTGGCTAAAACTTCCAAAATACCAAAAATTGGAAGGGACCTTTCTATGGGGGCTATATAAAACATGTAACAATACCGAAAAATTTCAGGTGGGAAGTTTTATACCACCAACGGAGACTAAATATTAAATATCATAAGTTTCGATGGGATATTGATGACACAACCTTCAAAATTCCGAAATTCGGGAAGTACGCTTATATGGGCGCTATTTAAGGACATCGACCTATACCGGCACATTTCGGGTGGAATGTTTCATACCCCTAGCAAAAACTTAATACCAAATATCAGCTATTTCGGTGGGGAACGAAGACTAACTACCAAATGTCAGTCATTTCGATGGGATATTAAGCAGCAACCTTCAAAATACCGAAAATCGGGAGGAACCGTTCTATGGGGGCTATATGAAGACATGGACCGATACCGACAAATTTCAGGTGGAAAGTTTAAAAGTTTTTACGAAGACTAAGTACCAAATTGCAGCCATTTCGGTGTTATAGTGAGGCTAAAACCTTCAATCTACCGAAAATTCGGATATACCGTTTTATTTCAAAACGGTGACGTATACCGACAAATTTCTGAGGCAAATTTTTGTAGCCCTGAAAAAGACTAGGTACCAAATTTCAGCCACTTTGGTGGAATAATGAGGCTAAAATCTTCAAAATACCTAAAATGGGGCGGTATCGTTTTATGGGAACTATATGAAAACGTTGACCTATACCGACCAATTTCAGGTGGAAAGTTTTATACTTTTGTACCAAATTTTAGTCATGTCGGTGTTATAATGAGGCTAAATCCTTCAAAATACCGAAAATTGGGATGTACAGTTCCATGGGTGTACATCAAAACGTGGACCGATACCGATAAATTTCTGGGAGATAGTTTTGCCAAAGGAGGACGAAATATCAAATTTTAGCCATTTTGTTAGGATAATATAGCTAAAACCTTCAAAAATACCGAAAATTGGGAGATATCTTCTTATGGGGGCTATATGAGGGCGTGGATCTATACCGACAAATTTCAGCTGGAAAGTTGTATACCCCCAACGAAGACTAACTACCAAATTTCAGTCAATTTCAAAATCTGGGGGTACCGTTCTATGGGGGCTATATGAAGACGTCGACCTATACCGACACATTTTATATGCGTTTAATACCCCAAATGAAGACCAAATACCAAATTTCAGCCATTTTGTTTGAATATTGAGGCCACAACATTCAAAATACCGAAAATAGGGAATTACCGTTCTATGGGGGCTATACTAAGGCGTGGACCTGTACCGACTAGTATCTGGGGGAAAGTTTTATACTCCCAAACGGAGACTAAATACCAAATATCAACTATTTCTGAGGAATATTGAGGCCTCAACCTTCAAAACACCGAAAATTGGGAAGTAAGTTCTTTGGGGCTATATAAAGGCGTGGACCTGTACCAACAAATTTCATATGGAACGTTTAGTACCCCAAATGAAGACCAAATACCAAATTTCAGCCATTTCGGTGAATTAATGTGGCCACAACCTTCCAAATACCGAAAATCGGGAGGAACCGTTCTATGTAGGCTATATGAAGGCGTGGACTTATACCTACAAATTTCTGGGGAAAGTTTTATAATCCCAACGAAGACTAAATACCAAATTTCAGCCATTTACCAAAACATAAATTGTCATTCAAAATTGTTATAAATGCTAAGTTTTCTTTTATTAGTATGTATGTACGTTAGTCTGTAAAGATAT
This sequence comes from Musca autumnalis, assembly GCF_047663935.1. Taxonomy (NCBI): domain Eukaryota; kingdom Metazoa; phylum Arthropoda; class Insecta; order Diptera; family Muscidae; genus Musca; species Musca autumnalis. The sequence goes on from NW_027411977.1 coordinate 153,319,906, forward strand.
ATTTCCATAGACTCAATAAATAAATAAATAAAACGTGGACTTATATACACAAATTTTGGCAGAAATGTTTTTTAGCCTCTGGAGACCCAAAATACCAAATTACAACCAATTTGGTGGTAAAATGTGACAAATATCTTAAAAATTCCTTAAAACGATGAAGCGCACGCGTCACTTTGTATAGGGGCTATACGAAAACGTGGACCTACATAGCCCTTTTTCGATACCAAAAGTCCCACGTACATATAAAAGATTTTACCAAAATCTCTTCCGCCTACTTCAATCCGTTTGGACGCTAGAGTGATTTCCACAGACGGAAGGACATGGCTATACCGATGTAGGTTGCACCCTGATCAAAATGTTGGAGGGTATACAAAGAAAACATTTTTATCAGGAGTCGGGCGATATAAATTACGACTCATAGACTCCGAATCCTATTCGCAGTAATGTTTGTGTATTTGGGCTTTACAAAAACATGATAGAAAAAATATCGCTGAAAAAAGCTCGGCAAAATGGATAAAATGACAAATTGACAGAAATAAGTTGGGACAAGAAAAATTGGGGTATCAGCTGAAGATTTTTGCACTTAACCTATTAAGTGCAAAAATCTTCAGCTGATACCCCTATTTTTCTTGTCCCAACTTATTTCTATTTTAATCGTGCGAGTAGATGTTTATGGACTCGATGACATTAAAAACTTTCCAAGGACTATGCCCAAAGATTAAACACTTCTGTCGGCACAGCGGAGGCAAACTTATGAAAATTCATAACTATTGTTTTCTGGTAAACAAGTAAAAAAGTATCAGTCGGGTTTGCCGACAGAGTTGAGACTTTTTTCTATAGACAGATCGAATAACGTCTACATAACCAAAATTTGTTTCCTAAAAATTGTATAGTCAGCGAGTTTCAGATTCCGTGTCCTTTTTTGGATGAATAAACTTTCCGACAAGAATATCGAAACACTTGGGGTACATAACTTCACGATTGTGGGCATTGTGAATAAATGCTTATGTTGTGCCCATAAATTTGACTTCAATAAAAGTTCAAAAATGTTGCACTTTTGTGGAGAAGATACCAGAAAGAATGGACCGATATAGTCCATTTTGGAAGTGGGCGTAATTTTGGAAGTCATTCCTTTTGATAGATTTCCTGTCAAGCGGCCATTTTAGTTGGTCATCATCATATTTTTAGCTTTTGGGACATTATGTCAGAAAGCATGGACTTACCGACGAAAATAGAATGTCGCTGTAAACAACTCCACAAGGAGTACCATTGTTCAAAATGACCAGGGGATCCTCGAACAGCCGGTCAACTGCACTTATGTATGTTTAACTTTTGAATCCATATTCGAACCTAATCTATGTGTCGAAGAAATCGATTTGAGCTTTCGATTTTTATTGTGCGCATTATTTTAGGGAAACATTGTGAAGTCTTGCGAAATAACTCAAAGTTTGGACAAAATATTCTGAGATCCAAATTTGGACCAAATCGGTAGATCCGTTCGAGAGTTATAATGCGCTCGAGCCAGACAGACGGACCAACTGGGATCTCGTTCAAACATATGAGAAGTGTAAGAACATTATTTCGATGAGGTACATTTTTATCGTTAACCTAAAGGCTGAGGTTACAACATACAATAAAAATTACAGCAGATTTAAGTACCATATAACCAATGTTTGCGCATTAATTTCGTTTACGTTTGTTTTCAGCTACAACTTTGTTGATGATAGGAAAAAATCAGGGTATGCTAATACTTATAGCATATATTAGCACTTTATGACACAAAGCAATAAATTTTTCTCCATTATTTTTTACTACTATTTAGCAAAAAATGTAAATAAAGTATGAATACAAAATAATTATTAAGGCAGTAAAACAATTTTCTAATTGTTTTTCGAGACATGTCATTTCATGCACTTCTAATCCACACAATACTTAGCTCGTAATTTTTTTTAATACAGAATGGGTCTATTCAAGACTTTAATATTCGCTAAAGAATTCTGCGACACTTTATTATTTGATAATGAAATGGCATGGCATTAAGAAGTAGTTCGGATTTTACAGGAAGTTTCTCTAAAAAAGAGTATTCAAACAATTTTTTTTTTAAATATTGCTTAGACAACTTGTTAATTAAGTTCTGTACTGAAACAGAACCTTCAGAACAATATAAGTATTCATTTGAAATTTCCAAAAACAAAAATTATTTTAGAGAAAAACGTAGTTATTTGTTAAAATATCTAAAAAATTTTATCGAACCAAACCATTTTGTGGTGGGGACTTTAGTCATAGTTTTCAGAAAACTTTAATCTCGAAATTATTACTGATTGTGCCCATGTTGTTGGCCCAAATTCTTCGAGGTTTCTATAGGAAATGGCTATGAAGGAAACCATGTTCATTTATGAAAATACTTCGGTTTCGATTTTGGTTCAGTTAGCATTAAGTCAACTGATATTAAAATTAAAAGTCAGCGTTGGAAAAGAAATGTTAATGCGTTAAAAGCTCATGTACAAAGATAGTGGTGTAGTCGGTCCGTCGCGACTACAGCCTTTGCTTACTTGTTTGATAAATAAAAATGTTTTATTATGAATGAAATATGTAGCATTTGTCTATTCTCATGATTGGAGGTTAAACTTCACATGTGTGTGTGCATTCTACCTTTAGGCTGTATTCGAAATTCCCGAACACTTGATTGTCGTACCCAGGAGGACTGCACAAAAGGCATATAATTTAATTACACAATCAAACAAGCGTTAAAAATTTCATTTTTCTGCTTTTGTTGTGACTTTTTCCTTTGTTGTTATGAAGTTGCGAAGCCAAAACATACAAATCCACTAACACACCTACCCACCCATCCAACGCAAGCATCCCTTACCGTGTGTAGCAGCCAGGCCAGCCACCCTCGATGCTTTAATTTAATTCATTGGTGCGCGCGTCTTTTATAAGCTTCCCGGTGTTAAAACACAGACAACCCACTTGCGAAAGATGCATAAAGGTTAGTTGTATTGCTGGCGGTACATGTGCCTCAAGTGCGTTCAAGCATTTTTTGAGGTATTGTTCTTGCCACTCGTAATTATGATCCGTTTGCTATTTTCTTTCATCTATTCACTCTATAATCAGATTAGGAAATGGTAAAAGGAGGTTTTCGTAGTTGCCGCCGGATGCCACAATTCCACCAGTGTACACCCCTTGGTAGTTGTGTAACATTTTATTTCACCAAATTTAAAACTATACACGGAAACATATAACTATGGCACAGTAGACGAAATGAAAGGGAGAAGAAATGGGATCAATGAAAAAAATAAATATATTTGTCAAACAGACGAAGAAATAGTCGGTCACACCGACATTGCTTGTTATACCTGGACCGCTTTCAAAATGAGACCAATCATAGGAAATGTAATGTAGTGTATATGGCAAAAAACAAAAATCCTATGCAATTCCATGTGAAAAAAATTAAAAAAAATTTTTGCGAGCACATTTACAATTTTTGGCATAGAGGTTAAGAAAAAAAATTTGGTTTCAAATCTGTTCGCGTTCACAAAATTGGACGATGCGCGCAAAAGTTATAGCGGTTTTTATTCTCATATAAAGAAAAAATATTTAGAAATATCTTATATGTTGTTATGAGAAAATGTATGCATAAATCGTTAACAGCATTCCATATCTATTCGTAGATGTTTAAATAGTTATTACATTTATTATCATTTTCGCGGAAAATCAACAAATAATAAAAAAAATTTTGAAGTAAATCCAAATTATCCTGTCCCAGAGTCCGGACAAACCCTCAAAAAATAAATTAAAAAATATATGTGGAATCTAGACAATGCGTAGAAAAATATGATACCAAATTTATAGAGATTGGGTACATAAATTGCATATTATAGCAACAACAAAAGAGAAAAATTGATTGTTGGAAAATATTGTTGCAAATATATTTTTTGGTTTGATTCGAAAAATTAGAAAAAATATTTGGGAGTGCTCCAACTATTTCGCTAAAATCCCATACAATAATTAATGTGTACTGCTAAAACTTCATCAAGAAATATGGATTACCATCGTGAAAGCTAATTTGCTTACTGTGATAACTTATAAGGATAGGAAATTAAGAGTAATATTGAAATTACAATCATTCAAAAACTGTGGAAAATAAAAAGCCTATTATTCGCGAATTAGTTAAAATCAGTTTATGCGCATCCGTTTTTGGATACAGTGAATCAATCTCTTTCAATATTTATGCATATTTCGATGTTTCACTCAGCGGTCAAAGTGTGCCGCCAGTTGCATCACACAATGCAAAAAACATTAAAGTGGGTAAAAGTCGCGCAATGTGCATACGATTTTGATGCACATCCGGTTCCATTAGCGCCCATCAAAAATAGGTCAATATACACATATTTCAAATAGATTCTTCAAGAACCGCGGATGTGCCTCCACATTCTATTTTCGGTAAAAAACCAATATTACTCGCGAATCTCTGTAATTTATGACACCCGTTTTCGCACATATTATAATCGCATATTAAGGATTCCATTTATGTAAAAAATGTTAAAGAAAATCGCGGTTTAATACGCCGATTTGTCAAAATACATTTTTGCCAATTTTCGTATTTCCAAGGTATCTATATCCGCGGTTTTAGTGGATGGATTCGATCGCGGAAGGTCTCATTAGATCCGTCGCGTAAAAAAACTAAATTCACGCGGGGTACAAAGGAAATTAAATGGCACTTGTACATTTTCCTCCAATTACTAGGATGCTGTAAGGATAACACTCATGAGATATGCATTAAACGACGTAAAATCACGAGTTCTATAATCCTATTATGAGTTTATATTATCTTGTTGCGCGTCCGAATTATTAAAAAAATTCAAAAAAACCCCGAAATTCCGGCTTCAAAATGTCAGCATAAATTTTAGGTAGATGCAGTAGATATATTAAAAAATTATGCACTAGTATCATATTGCCCATGAAGTATTCTTTGAGTCTTTCTTTGGGCATATGTCTATAAAATGTAAGGTTAAGCCAGAAATCGGTAGGGGAAAAACTTGCTGGCTTCAACCCATTTTTACCCATTTTTCTACATTGATGCCAACACAGCTTCCACGTAAATTAATTTTAATGGTCGATCTTATGGGATTCCTCCTAAAACACTTTATTTTAAAGAATTTCAACCATACTATATACAATATGTTAACAGTTCGCGAATTCTGAATGGGTGAAACTCGGATTCATCGATTGTAAAACATTTTCGGTTTTCGCCATATGTAGTAGAGTTGTACAATATAGTTCATTTGAAAGATCTAGTTCAATAGTTAAGCTCTTTAAATTGAACTAGTTCACTATCCAGTTCAATCATTCGGATCATAATCGTTCACCGGCACTTAATCGTTCGCTTGATGAAAACGCATGCTGAACTAGATTGTTAATCGTTCGTTCGTTGATCGTATGGTCACCGACTGATTCTAGTTCAGTGCTGAGCACGGTTGTGTGCTAGCACAAAAGCCACCTGAAGAAATTTCTCTTTGTTTTTGAACCATCAACAACGTTTCAACTTTGATGCATTTTCTATTTTTATTTTTTAATAATTAGTTTCATGAATTATTTTAGACAATATTTATGATATAAGTAATGGAATATTAAGAAAAAGTGTAATACTAATTCTCCCTTAAATACTCTCTTTTATTATTTTGCTCAGCATTGTTCTAGTTCAGTGAATTATTGAACTATAATGAACTGTATCGACTGATCTTGTTCATACGCTCTTTTCAATGAATCGTTCAATTGAACTAGTTCGTTCGTGAACTATAAAACTCTTTTATTATTTTGTTCAGCATTATTCTAGTTCAGTGAATTATTGAACTGTAATGACTGATCTAATTCATACGCTCTTTTCAATAAATCGTTCAATTTAACTAGTTCGTTCATAAACTATAAAACTCTAATCTGTAGACGAGATCTAGTAGTTCTAGGCTATATATGAGGGACTCATACCAAATATGTATCAATGTGTGGTCGAATATTGCAAAATAAAAAATAAATAAATACATTTGGTATTTGGCGATAGGTCTTCATTCGCCCAATGTGCAACCTATACACAAACTATAATTTAAGAATTTTATGATATCGCTGGAGTATTTAAATGGTAAATGTATCGATTTGAATTGCATTGAAGAGAATTTGTGTTGGATGGTGTTGGGTTGCATTTGTATGTATGTACATGAATACTGGCTGAAACCTGACCGCAAACTGTAACCGCACACTGCCGCGCACACATTCAATGACAGTTTGTCGGTCTGCACAAATTAATATTGGATGTTATTGTGGTCGAACATGACGACGTCGGCAGAGGCAATGTTTCCATGGTAAAACGCCAACGCGAATATATGTACATACGTATATACAAAGCTTGAGCTGAGATTTCTGCTCAGATACTGAATGGAGGATACATTTGTTGTTGCTATTGTTATTTTTGTGCAGCCTATAATTTTAGTTGACATGTTTGCCAACATTTCAATTGGTTTCATTGTTCCAAGAGAACGAATTAAACACAATGTCCCACAGAAAGAACCACACAAACCAAGAAGTATTTCCCAACTGAAAATGTGACGGAACGAGTGTGTGTGCGCGTTTGAATCTTTTTTGATATGTACATGAACATGTTCATTTTCCTCGTTGTAAAAGGTTATCGTACCGCCAAACCATAACCCTTATTTATAACCACGCGATTGCACTGAAAATCATTTCCTTATTACTGCCAAATCAGTGCAAAATATTATTTTCAGACCTTTCGATTATGAAGGCTGTTGCACATGCACAAGAAGCACTATATAGTCTTTGTTATTTTAAGCAAATAAATACATAAGTAAGTAGAATTGGATTTGCCATTTTCCTTGGGTATTTCGAAACAGATTCCTATAATTTTTCGTTTTTTACGCATATATTCTGAAAGTTGTTGGCAAACCAATATAAAACTGAATTTTCCAAAAGAAGATAAAAGAACTAAAATTGAACACCATTATTAGGTGTTATTGTTATTAGGACTAGGGTTTTGGATTTTCCCGGATTCCCGGGAATGGCGATTTTGCGATTCCCGGGAATCCGGGATTTTTTAAATACTTGGGTGGGTCAATTTTTCTTTGATTTTTCCAACAACGGTTCCATCTAGTACCATTCTCTAGAGACCCAGAGTTATATTTTCAGTAACATCCATTCCGAAAAATTGCTGCCTCGATTTCGCTCTATTGAACAAAAACGAAAATCATTATGGAATATGCATGGGTAGGGTCACGAATTGGCGCCTAACACCATGATCTCCGGATTTAGCAAACAGTGACCATGTCCATTATTCAAAGCTGAATGAATCGCTCGGTGGAAAGATATTGGGCTCAAACAATGAAATTATTTATCAAAAATTCATATTTTATGGACCGCGAAAATTCTATAATTTGGAATTGAACTTAATGACGGACCTCCCTGAAAATTTGACTGGGATGAATTATATTTCATATGACTGCGCAGGAAGTTACAAAAATAATGGAATTTTTGATGCATCCTCGTATTTTCATAAATAAAAACGTTAATAAAATTAAAAGCGTCTTTCTTGTGTTTTGTGTCGAAATGCAAAAAATGTTCTTATGTTTTAAATTGATTATGAAATGGAACTTAAAAATAGAAAATATTCTTTCGCGTTGTTATAGTCCAAGTTTTTGGTGGGGCTCTTATTAACTTTTTCCTGAAAAAAAAACTTTGTGAATTTAACTTATTTCTGAAGCTTTTTGTTTCCTGATTATGTGAAATCATAATCGGATTCAGATTCCAAAGCAGATATGTTTTGCACACTATTCAGATTTGGATGGCAATACATGAATATGAAACCAAAACCAATATGGGTCCATTTTTCCCTATAGCCCCCATATAGCGGTACCACCCGATTTCAGGTGTTTTGATGATTTTGTCTTAATTTTTTGTCCGAATTGACTGTAACTTGGCATTTGGAGTTACCAATTTTACAGAAAATCTCCCAACAAAAATTGTGGACATGGGTCAGATTTTGGTGTAGCCCCCATATAACAGTACCACTCGATTTCAGGCAATTTAAAGTTTTTATCTACATTTAAGGCCTAAATTGACTGTAATTTGGTTATGGACTACTCAGTGGTCAAAAAACGTATTTACTAAAAAGTTAAAAAATAAAAAAATAAAAAAAAAAAAAAACTAAAAAAAATAAGTTTCTGTTTGGCTTTAAACTAGAAAATAATTTGTCGTTAAGCCTCAATAAGTATGTTCTTCCTCATGATGGAATCTCTCATGCATTTAAATTAAAAATGGTGGCAAAATTAAATGGCAAGCGTTTTATTTGAGAGATTCCATCATGAGGAAGAATATATTTAGTTTTAAGCGCATTTATAAATAAAACACTGAAACTCAATTTTTTAATTATCTTTTATTTTTATAATGTCTGTCAAAAATTTTAATACAATCTTTATATATAAAACTCAATTGTCGTTTGTTGGTAATTGAATCAGTTGAAAACGGGTAGAGCGATTTGGATAATTTTTTGTGGAAATGTTAGTCATAGTCCAGTTTAGGTTTTTATGCAAAGAAAAATTGGCCACGCCCACTTTTCCGCCCACTTTAATAAATATGTTATATCTACGGAACTACTCAATAGATTTTCCTGAAATTTGCAGGGAACGTAGAGTGACGGTCTTATTTTTGTAAAAATGCAATATTAATTTCCGAGTCAATGGCGATTGTGTCTCCGACCTTACGTGCTTCTTTGGGGCATTAAGACTGGACAACGCCAACTTTTTTAAATATGTTATATCTACGAAACTACTAAATCGATTTTCCTGAAACTTTCAGCGAATGTACAGGGTTGGTCCCCGATAAAAATAGGCTACATATTTTTTGACTTTCGGATCGGGCGGTTACCTCTCCTATGCCCTATTTTTGTAAAAATGCAATATTTGCAACAAATACGAATGTATCGGTTTGGGAATTTATTTGCGAGTCAATGGCGATTGTGTCTCCAACCTTACGTACTTATTTTGTGACTTCAGATCCAACCACGCTCACTTTCTAATTAGGTTATATCTACAGGGGATTTTCAAGAAAATCGCGATTTGTCTAAACTTTTAAATCTTTATAAATAAAAATCAAATATCGTTCGTTGGTAATGGCATCAGTTGAGAACGGCTCGACCGATTTTCGACCTGGATTTTTATGCAAAGAAAATTTGACCATGCCCACTTTTACGCCCAATTTTTTCAATTTTCTATTTTTATTATTTCTACAAAAACTACTGAACCGATTTTCCTGAAATTGCCAGGGAATGTACAGAGATGGTCCCCGCTTAAAATAGGCTACAAATTAAGTTGAATTTCGGAAAGGGCGGGGATCTTCCCTTATACCCTACTTTTTTAAAAATGTTATATTTACAATAATTACGAATGTATCTATTTGGAAGTTAATTTGCGAGACAATTGTGGTTGTGTCTCCGACCTTACCTATTTTTTTAGGAACCGCAGACTTGGCCATACCCACTTTTTAAAATATGTTACATCTACAAAACTACTGAACCGATATTCGTGAAAATGTCAGGGAATGTACAGGCATATTTTCTTGAATTTTGAAGAGGGCATATTTAAAAAAAGCCTTACCTTTATGAATAAAAATCAAATGCTGTCATAACCCAACTTAGGTTTTTTGGAAAGAAAAGTTTACCACGCCCCCGAAAACAGGTTACATATTTTATTGAATTCCAGAGGGGGCGGGGTACCTCCCCTATGCGATATTTTTTTAAAAAAACGTTATATTTGCAAAAATTATGTATGTATCGGAATAAAAATTTACGGATTAATCTACAATCTAGGTACTTCTTTGGGGCCTATAGGCCCGACCAAGCCTGTTTTTTTAGTATGTCATAACTATAATACTACTGAAGGGATTTCTATAAAATTTGCAGCAAAAGCTCAATGTTTGCCGTTGTTATGTGGGGTACCTTCCCCATGCCTTTCTGTTAAACGCTAAATGTATAAGCCAAACTTATGATTATATCGGTTTCAGCACACATTTTGGTAAGCAATGAAGTTGTGTGCACCCTAGGACCGGACCAGGCCCACTTTTTTAATATGTTATATCTTGAAAACTGATGACCACGCCCACTCTTTTCAAAACATTATTTTTCCAAAACTACTGAACCTAATTTTCAGAAAATATTCAGGAATGTCCCGTGGTTCAAAATGCTATATATTTGTAGACGAATTTCGGGGCCTATTATTTTATAATCGGTGTATTTGTTAAACTTATGAGTGCATCAGGTTGCAAATTAGTTTTCGAGACAACGGTGGTTGTCCCCCGATCAAGAAAAACTATATATTTACAAATGTACTTAAATGGTGAGGTTCAACGGTCCATCAGCCATGAAAAGCTAAAACATATAGGTCTAAATAAGCGGGAGAATTCGATTTAATCATTTTTTTAACTTTTATTATTAGATCGCTTTAGGATAAATACAGTGACATGGACGATAATAAATCCTAAAAGGCACAAATTGGCGAAAAATCCGACAAAGTCCGTAAGAGAAATGAAAGGTTACAGACAAAATCTGTTGATAAATTTGAAATCCTTCTCGGTTTGACAATGGACCGAAGAAGTAAGGTAGAAAATAGCTACTTTTGAATTAAAACTCATTACGACGGGCCAGCAACGCGGACCGGGGTCTGCTAGTTAGTAAATAAGTATCAGTCGATTGCCGACAGCCTGTGTGAATTAAAACGTTCATCTACAGACAAATCGAATACCGGCTACACAACCAAAATCATTTTGCCCAACAATTATATATTTAGGGGTTCTCAGAATTTTGTTACCCTTTTTGGACGTATTAACTTGCCGACCAAAATATGGATTTGGATTAAAGATTAAAAGTGATGCGGATGAGGTACCTGAAGGAAAGGACCGACATGGGCCATTTTGGAAGTGCACCTTATTTTGGGAGCTATTCCTTTCGATTTTGTGAGACAGATATGGAGTGGACAAAATATTTCACGATCCAAAGTTTGGACCATATCGGTTACCCCATTCAAGAGATTTCGCCCGTACCTATTTAGCGAAAAAGTTCAAACTTTTATAAGACAGGTACCGGTAGGAGTGGACCGGTAAGCACCATCTTCGAACTTCAACTGCGTTGCAGTTTGAAGCAACGCAGCATCCGGTTTGAAAGTTGTCGTGGGCACCAGCCAATACACGTGATGACAGTATGGGGTTTTTACAGCTTTCGGGCAATTTTCTCAGGAAGTATGGACTTGTCCCTGAAAAAGCTTGTACCGTAGTAATAGACGTTGCAAAAAATCAAAACGATACGTGAACAGATTTAAAACTACATTTTCCCTAAATTTTGCGCGGGAAGTACCGGAAGGAGTGGACAGATATAGCTCATATTCAAATCTGATTTACGTCTGGTAGAAATATATGTATATTGGTGTGCAAAGTATAGACCAACTCGGTTACTCCCTTTGAGAGTTATCGTACGCAAGTGGACCGATATGGTGCATCTTCGAACTTGGCCTAAGTTTGGACAAAATATTACGAGCGGCAAATTTTGGACTGAATCGGTTGATCCATTCGAGAGTTATCGTGCGCTCCAGCCTGACAGACCCAGACCCATTTTTTTTTACAAGGACATGTCGCGTGTAAAAATTAACTATTTCGCGCGACATGCTCTTGTTAAAATAATGGGTTAGTAGTGGGTTTATAATAAGGAACGGACGACATGGCTAAATCGAGTCCAAATTGTCCAAACATATTTGGGGTCTAAAACCATTAATTCGATGAGGTCCAGCCTAAAAGCTGGAAAAAAATATAGTGAACCTTATATTAAATTCCAGAATTTAAGTTCTATTATTTCTTCCACCAAAACACACCCCGTTCACTCTTTTCGTTCATTTAATTTAATACCAGGGTTTCGGAGTCGAGCTACTTTGCCTTCGACTCCTTGCACTGTTTTTAACTTTTTCCTATACTTGGACCATATACATATATGTATGTGCATATATTTTGTTTTCCCTAAAGTATTTTGTAATGCATGTTCCATATTGCTGTATCTTACATCGAAAAGTAGCAAGAGAAACAAGTTAGAAAGTTTTAGTCGGTTTTGCCGAAATATATTTAAGGGTATATACGCTCAGATTATCATTTCTAAAAGAAGATTGGATAAAAATTCTGTTCCATATTTTAATAACCTACCCTAAAGCTCTAAATTGATTTCAAAGACAGAGGGACATGTTGGCAGCGAATGAAGGCAATGCCGATAAATTAACATGCAAGGAGAGATCATTTCTCTGCATACATATTTCATCAAAATTGTAGTGCTTGTATAAGAGGTTCTGAAGTAGGCAGGCTTTGTTCGGGAACAAAATCTTCTTTCGATTGTTTAAGAATAATAACAACGGATACAACGATACTACCAATTCGCTTTAAAACACGGACACGAATTGGAACATGGAATGTTAAGACGCTAGTTAAAACATCTCGCCTAGTACAAGTCTGCAAAGAGATGGCGAATTATCTGTTGGATATTTTGGGACTTTGGGTAGTCCACTGGAAAGAGCATGGCGAAATGTTTACAGATTCTGGCGAATATTTTGTCTTCAGTGGTGCCAACACCTGCCACAGGAACGGTGTCAGTCTCCTCATGACTCCACGGATTAAAAAAGCACTTATTGAATGCAATCCTATATCAGAGAGACTTAATAGCCCGTTTTAAAACTATATATAGGAACTTAACCCTCTTACAGTGCTACGCAACTACTAAATTGGATGAAGAAGAGCTAAAAAACGAATTTTATGAACAACTAAACATAGGATTGACAAAAGCGAATAAAAGCGATATCAAGATAGTCATGAGCGACATGAATGCGAATGTTGGCATAGACAACACCAATCTGCGTTTCGTACATTGGAGGTACGAGATTTCCCCACCGAGATATACACAAGTATACATGGCAGTCTCCAAATGGTGTAACACGTAACCAGATTGACCACTTTGTAATAAGCAAACAATTTTTTGGATGTCTAATGGGCGTTAAAACTATTAGAGGAGCTGATGTTTTTAGTGACCACCAACTCCTAGTTGGAATTCTCAAAATGCGCCCCAAAGCATTTTACCACTTGCCTTCCTAATATTGACGACTGTATCTCTGAACTGGATGATGATATTGGTCGCATAAGTGAATGGTCTCAGTGTAATAGATTAACTTTAAATATTGCTAAAACCAAGTTTGTTGTTTTTAATGGTTCACGACATCGTGATGCCGTTCATAACATAGTTGTTCAAGGTAGTGTCATTAATTCCAATAAGCAAATTACATCCCTTGGATTCACGATTGATAATAGCCTCCAGTTCACTTCTCACATTGCTCATGTTTGCTCCAAGGTAAACCTGATCCTGAAAAAGTTGTATTGCCTCAATGTAATTTTGCCAACTGAAGTAATGTATATGTTGGCACAGTCCCTGCTAGTGCCTCACTTGCTGTACGAGATAGAGGTGTTTGCATATACTACCGAAAATAATATGCAGAAACTTACGTCCTGTTTTCATAAAATATTAAGGTTCGTCTACGGTAAGCATTGTCGAAGTAATTATTCGCGTTTTACTCTCCTATTTTTAGGTACTTCATTTGAGAATTTTCTTAACATGAGTTGCCTTTGTTTTTTCTTCAGCTTGCTGAAACGTGGAGAACCCTCATATCTTCTCCCTTATTTCCAGTTTTTGTCTACATCAAGGAATACTCAAATACGTATTGCGTCTTTTTTGTCCAGTACTTTTAATAATTCTTTCAAAATGCGAGTCGCAAGATTATGGAACTCCTTACCCTCGAGTGTCAAATCATTCTCTGTCTCTCTAAAGACTTTTAAAAGCAATTTGATTAATTACTTCAACAGCCGCCGATGTTATCTTGCCAATTTTTATAATCGACATTGACAATATTCACCTTTTCACTTTCTTCATTAAATTGTATATTTATCATTATTCAAAAAATGTGCGTTGGGTTGTGGGCTGGGTTGTTGAAATCAATAAATAAATGGGAAAATCCCCATTGTTGTTGTAAAAAACAAAAACAAAATGCATTTGAAAGAAGAAAAGTTCGAGGACAACCAAGCCGCTCCACATCCGATATGTCTGAGGAGCCTTTACCAAAGGCGAAACATCCCAGCAAACCAATCGTACCGATATCGTAACGAAATCGGAACAAAATTCGGACGTTACGTCCGATATCTGATCCGAAATCGTAACGATATCTTAACGAAAGTTGTATGAAGTGGTTGACATAATTTCGGAACGAAATGTCGGAGCGAAATCGGATCGATTTCGGTCAGAATTCGCAACGAAATCGGAAGAAAATCCTTGGGAAATTCGGAATGCGAATTTTTTCCTCCGAATTTTCGTACAGATTTCTGAACGATTTCGGAATAATTTCGTATGAAAATCTGAGGTACCTTCCGAACTTTCGTAAAGATTTCTGAACGATTTTGGAATAATTTCGTATGATTATCGAAAGAAAAAATTTTTCTCTGATGCCTCTTTTTTATTGATAAATTTTTTTTTTTGGAAGACTATAATTTCAAAGATATCTAATGATTTTCACTGTTGTTATCATTTTGTAGTTATAGTAGAACAATGTAAACATTGTGCACGAATATGCTGAGTCTATCAGCACTAGCTTGAATTATTATATGTTGCATTTATATTTAAAATATTTAAAAAATGTACATGCGAATTTTATAAACAACCATTTTGTTTTTCGACAACAAACTAAAATGTTGCTTGTTAGATATATACAAAAGGTGGTTGTTGTGCGAAGGGAAATTTGTTTCCGACATATCGATCCGAATTCGTAACGAAATCGGAAGAAAAACATTAGCATATTCGAAGGGAAATATACTTCCGACATTTTCTCCGAAATCGGAACGAAATCTGAACGAATTATCCTACGAATAATCGTATAGAAATCTATACGAAATCTGAACGATTTTGCTTCCGAAATTGTTCCGATATGTCGGACATCCGACATTTGGTTTGCTGGGATGTCATGTCACATAGTGGTGGGTGTGTGGGTTCGAATCGTCGGCTTTCCTTTTTCACATGCATTATTGATTGATCATCAAGCTGGATTCCAACGAGAAATTAATTGAAAATTTCAATATTGTCAAAGGTGCATTAAATGCTCTGAAATATCGCGATTTTATAACTAATTGGTCCAGAATGGTTCGACATTGATTTTAAATTAGATTAAAACTATTAATAAGTTAATACGAAAAGCGTATGCCATTATAACAAATAAAATTAAGCAATGCATTACTGAACTTCAATGCATTTGGTGCCGAAACTTTTTTCGCGATAAAAAAAATTACTCCGCATTTCACAGTAGTTTTTCATGCTCTACACGGCTATGCGGTGGTATTTTTGATATTTGCAAAAATTTCTGGTTACTGGTCCTTATTGAAAGAAAAATATATTTTCGCTTAATTTTTGGAACTTCAATAATATTTTAATCACATGCCCTAGCATTGCTGACAGGTAAAGTCAACCTTTTACAATGGATTGGGTCGCAATTTTTTACACAACGTTGCGATCCATATCCTGTCGGCCGAAAAATCTGTCATTTTCCTTTCATATGAAAATATTTTTTTCTGTTAAAGATCATAATTATAAAGTTTATACGTCATTCCAGGAGCGCAGTACAAATACAAATAGAAGACGATATTACTAAAGCGGTATTTCTTATTGGACCTGAGACCTTAAGACTGGATCACTGAGTTTTTATATGAGTTAAATTCGCAATTAAAAACCACATACAACATAAACATTTTAAAAGGTTTTTGATTTTTATACCATCTACATTAGGCCGGAGCGATTTGTATGGAAGGAAAAAAGTGATAGTGGGCGCCTTGAGTTTCTGATTATTGGGATTGTACTGAGCAAAAAAGTCCACTAGAGCATATGTCTACGATGAAAATCGAGCCACCGGATTTTGACTTAAAATTTTTTTCAAGGATATTTTGGCCAAACCATATCTCAGAAACTTGACCTATCCTCAAAATTTCCTTTTGCGTTCTTAGTACACTCACCAAGGGCTTTCATTTCCAAAAGGAAATTTCCACCCACTGACTTTGAGTCAAATGTTGTACCACAGTGTAATTTATCGATATTTTCCGGAAAATGTGCACATTCTCGGGACCATAACTGCCTGAAGGAGCGTTCCAATGCTTTTGCTGTGTACTAGAGAGTTCTTAATTATTGTCTTGGCTAAAATTTTTGTCTTTGTGTTCGATCGAAAATCTCAGTGGGTTGGCTGTTACATATATGCCAAAGTTTAAAAAACCCTTGAAAAAAACTTCAAGTCAAAATCCGGGGGCTCGATTTTCACCTTAGACATATGGTCTAGTGGACTTTTTTGCTCAGTACAATCCCAATAATCAGAAAATCCAGGCGCCCGTAGTGGTGTTCAAATCGCCCCACCCTAATCTACATACATACATATATCCTCCAAACGCCTCCATAGGCTACATATAATAAGTGAAATACATATTACGGCAATTACTGGATCGTCATCTATGAAACACTTGCAGCAGTCAGAATATGTATATGTAAACAATTAATACTAAATCCCTCTTATATAGTTGACTTTATCTATCAGGAATTCTCAATCATGTGGCTAAAAATTTGGAACGATCAAACTTTGAAATGTCAAGCATTTAAAATACCTATATTCTTTAAAATATTTTAAATGCAAAACATTTTTGGTAAAGACGGTGATTTAGTGATTCAGTTTCATTGTGCGTTACTGTATGTGTTTGTATTCTTATCGGAACCCGACCTCTATAAACAAGTTCGTGGCGATCGGTCTTTAATATTGCTCGGAGTTCTATTAAAATATTAATGTACGGACGGACGAGCTGGCACACATAGCTTGATCGTTTCATTTTGTCGATATAAATGTACAAATTTATAATACACTTTCCACATTATAGTGTAGGGTGTAAATAAGTGTGATCTAAAACCAGTGTTACAAATGTGATGGTATACGAAAAAATCGTTTTAGCTTGAACACTCACGCAAAAGGTGCAATTATAATTATATTGTCATAGAACTTTACATTTGTTTGCAAAAATTAAGTGAATAAATTGGACCAAAAAATAATTATTATAAAGCCTTTGCTTTCATGTTTTCTCATAGTTTTCTTGTTTAAAAATAAAATAAAAATTCTTTTGATAAATTTAGAAAAAATAATTTTGCCCGGAGTCGACTCCGACTCCGGAACCCTGTTTAATACTATATATTTAACAAGTAAGAAAAAACTATAGTCGGACGGGGCCGGCCATGTGATACTCTACTCCACTACTTTTGCATTATCTTTTGGTGGATAAGAATCAATTTTGTAAACAGAGATACTCTTTCAAGAGACGTGAAAGTATACTGGAAAACTGTAGATCCTCACGCAGGTTAAGATATCAGACAACATATAAATAATTTTAGTTCCAAGTTGCGTGTACTTTAGCAAAAAATAATTATTATAAAGCCTTTGCTTTCATGTTTTCTCATAGTTTTCTTGTTTAAAAATAAAATAAAAATTCTTTTGATAAATTTAGAAAAAATAATTTTGCCCGGAGTCGACTCCGACTCCGGAACCCTGTTTAATACTATATATTTAACAAGTAAGAAAAAACTATAGTCGGACGGGGCCGGCCATGTGATACTCTACTCCACTACTTTTGCATTATCTTTTGGTGGATAAGAATCAATTTTGTAAACAGAGATACTCTTTCAAGAGACGTGAAAGTATACTGGAAAACTGTAGATCCTCACGCAGGTTAAGATATCAGACAACATATAAATAATTTTAGTTCCAAGTTGCGTGTACTTTAGCTTAAAGTTCAGGAGGTGTTTTATATATGAATTTTTTGAATTATTATTTCCAATACGAACAAACATGATAACAAAAACATATGAAGCTAAACATTTCAGTAGAAGCACTTACATGTATCTATAAAATGAAATTTTAAATTATATTTCAAAACTAGCTGACCCCGGTCCGCGTTGCTGACCCGTCGTGATGAGTTTTAATGACAACTTTTATGGGCTTTATGCTTGACAATTCAAAAATAGGTATTTCCTATTTCACAAACCGAGGAGGATTTTAAAACAGATTTTATGTGTAACCTTTCTTTTCTCTTGCGGACTTTGTAGGATTTTTTCGCCCATTGATGCTGTCATGTCCTCTGTTTGAATCCTAAAGCGATCTAATTATAAAAGTTTAAAGGATGGTAAAGTCGAATTCACCCGCTTATTGAGACTTATATGTATTAGTTTTGCATAAGCTTAGCAAATATAACAATTAAAATACAATAGGCCCCGAAATTCTTCTACAAATATATAGCATTTTCATTAAATTAAGTTCAGTAGTTTTGGAAAAATAATGCATTTAAAAGATAAAACATATTTAAAAAAGTGGGCGTGGTTCGGTATTTTGGCTCCAAATATGTACCCTATTGCCTCCCAAAATTTATGCTGAAACTGATATAATCATAAGTTTGGCTTAAAAATTCAAGAAAATATACATCCTATTTTCACCCGGGGCCATTCTTGTACATTCCATACATTTCAGGAAAATCGGTTCGTTAGTTTTGTAGACGTAACATATTTTAAAAAGTGGGCGTGGTCAAATCTTTAGGTCCAAAAAAGGAGATAAGGTCGGAGACACAACCAAACCAATACATTCGAAATTGTTGTAAATATAGCATTTTTCAAAGAAATAGGGTATAGGGGAAGTATCCCTCGCCCTCCGAAATTTAACAAAATTTGTAGGCTATTTTAACTGGGACCATCCCTGTACAATCCATGACAATTTCAGAAAAATCGGTTCAGTAGTTTTTGTAGAAAAGGTAAACATTTAAAATTGAAAAAAGTTGGCGTAAAAATGGGCGTGTTCAAATTTTCTTTGCATAAAAACCAAAGTCGAACATTTCACAAAAAGAATTATCTATATCGGCCCTGCCGCTTTCAACTGATGCCATTACCAACGAACGACATTTGATTTTTATTTATTAAGATTTAGATTCTTCATATATTTTGATGTTCTGAACAGCTGCCATGCTCAATCGGTTTCTCTGTACCTTTTTGTGTAAAGATTGCTGATATTTCTAATATTACCAGTATTGTTTAGCAATTTGAACATGTACATTAATAGTAGCATTTTAATAGTCTCAATATAGGCAATATGTTCGATATTCCATATTTGTTTAATATTCTAGCGTCTACTTTATTTTGTTTGAAAACTTCCCTATACGTCCATCCTATCAATTTAGGGCTTCATTGCTTTCATATCAAATTCAATCGAGTCCTTACGGAGGAGTCAGACTCAATAGGCACAGAAATGTATACAGATGAAACTTGTTTACAATTTAAAATGTCGTTTTTACAAAATCGTGTAAAACTTTAATAAATTAAAGCACATACATATTTTATGTGTGAAGGCTCTTTTAAACAGGAAATGGTTGGTATGTATTATTATGTTATGCTTTAATGTGTGCGTGTGAATGTGTGTGAAGATCAAACGAAAGCATACGTTAACATGTTTGCAATACATCCATATGTATTATTTTTATACAAATCTAGGAACAGACAGACAGATGTGTGATATTTATATAATTTTGCATACCGAAATAAGCTCGAATAACCAAAGCGAAAAATCGACGAACACAAGACTCCTGACTCAACATTTTATGAATATTTTCACATTCGACAACTCACTCCCACCGAAGTATGGGTAAATAAATATGTTCCTATGTAGATACATATGTATCTGAGTAAGAAAATACCATCATCCATATGTGGAGCATTCCATGATGCGTGGGGCGGGTCAATTTCACCTAGAAATTTCACTACGGTTAATTTCATAAAACTAGATAAGGAATACACAGTCGATTTTTTGATGGTGTCGAATTATTTATTCAATTTGATTGTAAATCCCTTTAAACTTCCAAAAATCCCTACCACCGATTTTCAACAACACACAACGAAAGAATTCAAGTAAATGTTTGCTTTCAGACAGAGACTCACACACCCACAGAAAGAAATACAAACAAATGTGTAAAATATGAATTTTTATTTGTACAAAAAAGAGACGAACTTTATTCACTTTTATTCGTTGTGTGTTTTGTGAATTGAATTTGCATAAAATGCAAATGATTCAGCCACTGTAAATAAAGACGGGGCGAAGGGAAATTTCAGCAAAAAGTTGGGTTAAGGAGGTTAGAGAATAAAAGTGCCACCACTCAGGTTGGCATCGCAATAAACACTGAAACGCTACCACCCACCCACATCCTCATTTTAACCACCGAACTAATAATCCATCTCTATCGCTCTGTATAACTGAATAATTTACTCTCGCATACGCACACATAGTTCATACATACAAACTCGCAATGAGGGAATCCGGCTTTAGTGTTGTTTTTTCGTTTTGCTGGGATATCCGTATTTATTGAAAGGATTATTGCTGTTTCACAGTCCCTATATCCTGTTAGTTGTTTGATTGTTGGTGTTATTTTATGTTGTTTTTATTGTCTTTGTATTTGTTTTAAATCGTGTTTCCTTTTATTTTATTCATTGTATGAACATACATATCTAGGAATTTAGGGATGAGTTGCGGCTGTATGTTTAATTAAACGATGGTTATTGCTTTAAGCGCTTATGTAGCATGTTGTCCGGACCAAATTACTCTTTAAACTGACTCGGGCAGAATTGTAATAACAAGGGTTTCGGACTCGGAGTCTAGCAAATTTGTTGGAGTCGGAGTCGTGAAAAAAAAGCTCGACTCCGACTCCAAGCAAAATTCTTTTTTTTTTTAATTTATCAAAAGAATTTTTATTTTATTTTTATATGGTAGCAAGATCAGCATTATTAAATTTTGGGAATCATTTATTAATTTTATAAGAAAACTATGAGAAAACGTGTAGCAAAGGCTTTATTATAATCATTTTTGGTCCAATTGAACCACTTAATTTTTGCAAAAAATGTAAAGTTCCATGAAAAATTAACCTGAACCGATTTCTTAACATACCATCAGATTTATGGCAAAACTTATATACACTTTAAAACACTGGTTATAGATCCCACATATTTACAACTTCACTATAATGTGGAAAGTGTATTACAAAATTGTTTTGACCAAAATCTATGTAACACTGCGAAATAGTGGCACTTTTCATTTATTTTTATTTTAATCAAACTTAAGGCAAAACTAAAGGCCGATCGTCACGAAATTTTGTATGGAGGTTGGATTCCGATATGAATACAAACACATACAGTAACTCGCACTGAAACTGAACCATCTTCAATACCAAACATGTTTTTCATTTAAAATATATTAAAAAAGATATTTTAAATACTTAATATTTTTAAGTTTGATCGATAAGAACTACACTTCGATCCAAATATATTACCCACATCATATCATTGTTATATGGGAAGATATATAACGAAAACTAATAAAGGACGCATTTCACAGAGGTTACAGTCGAAGTGAACCAATTTAATGAAACCTCAATTTTGTTACTATTGAACATTCCATATTATGACTTTTGGTTAGAAAACTTGAGTATTATTCATTTAAAATCGATTTTAAGAGATAAGTTCCATATTAGAAGTGACAGGGTACCAATGTTCCTGCTATAGTTGTTAAAGACTTTTATTGAAAGAAGAAAACATTTACAGGCCTAATTCTTGGATCTTTACTGAAGTAGGTGCGAGAAAACTTTACATACTATTTTAGCCACATGATTCAGAATTCCTTATAAATAAAATCAACTACATATATAAGACGGATTTTTTTTTAGTTTTGTTAGATTTTAAGATTGCCTTAATTTGAGTACAATCGTGCCTAAAGTTTCCATGGGCCCTATACATATATAGCTAAAATTAAAATCCGACCCGATTTTCAAAATTTTTTATAGGATTACTTGTTTAGCCACAGAAATGAACTGGTAAAATTGTTTCAGCGATTGGACATTAATTGTGATCTGTAGAGCGATTTCCTGAAAATTCGCCTTTGGCTCCATACAAATTACTATGGAAACTTTGAGGCCCCAGTGGTACGTGTTAACATATTCCGATAGTGCCCAACCTTTGGCAATCTCAAAATTTAACAAAACTAAACACTTTAGATGGGTGCCTCATAAAAAAATCAGACATCGATTTTTTTCCTTTTAATTAAAACCAGTCTAATATACATATACTGACTGCAGGAAATGCTACAAATGGTTCGTAGATGACGATTGGAATTCCTTTTCGAGATAAAAGCCCTTCGTGGGTATGTCAAGAATCTAAAAGCAAATTTTCGCCATAGGTCAAGTTTCTAAGATATCGCTTGATGAATTTTTTCCCCCTATAATGCCTGAGAAAATAGCTTTTTATCTCTGTTTGGCGTTATTGTATCGCTGTTATGAGAATATATGTCTTTTTGTAGAATATTTCATCCTTGTAACTCAATTCAAAAGGACATGAATTTTTGGCCCTTTATATTTTCAGCCGTAGTGTGGTCTGTAGAGTGGTTTTGTGGTCCCATACAAATTTGCATAGGGCCAAAGGCGAATTTTAAAGAAATCGCTTTACAGACCACATTTAATGATGAAAACAGTTGATGAAAACAGTCTACCACTTCTTTGTAGTGGCTAAACAAGTAATCCTACAAAACATTTTGAAAATCGGGTCAGATTTTAATATTAGCTATATAAAGGGCCCGTGGAAACGTTGTGGCCCAGTGACACGTGCTAACATATTCCCATTGAGCTCAAACTTTGGCAATCTTAATTTTTAACAAACCTAAACATTGATTTTTTCCTTTGAGTTAAACCCAGTCTAATGTACAATTTTTGCCAAAACCTGTTCAAAAGAAGTACAACGACATATAGCAAACATAACAGCTCAAAACAAACAAATCGATGGCTATCAATATTATCGTAAATAAAATGGCGGAAATGTCACTGCTATTGTTGACATTTTGCACAAATAATTCACAGAAATATAAAGAAGGAAAAACAATTGCTTTTATTTAATAAAAATACACAAAAATACAATTTATGTTTCCGAAAAAATTTGTGCGTGGGACCACGGACTTACTTTCTCACATCCACAAGATCGAAAATCCGCATAATTTCTATCCATTTCATTTGATTTTAGGTTAGGGGTTTTTAATCCGATAATATCGATAGACAAAAGTAACTATTCATATTCATATTGAATTTAAAAAAAACGATACTATCGATAGTGACATCGATCTTTTACCAGAAATAGTGTTACACTTTTAGGAAGAAAAACAAATAAAAACTATTGATTATAAAATATAAAAAAATCGTTGAACGCTTCTCGTTATTTCTAAAATAAAACACATTCTCCTCAAAATTGAAATCATCAACGGGAAATCGGCATCTGACAAAATGATAAAATAACCCACAATTTTAAGAGTCAAAAGAAAGTTAGGGTCTAGGGTCTTAAAAATCTTGTCAATATGAGTGAAAGATATTGTTAATGCAATGAAACTTTTTCATTAATGCAATGAAACTCCTTCATTGATCCAATGAAACTTTTTCATTAATGCAATGAAATACTTTCATTGTTGTAATGACACTTCTTCATTTATGCAATGAATGACAAATTTCATTGATACAACGTAGGATTTCATCCATGTTATGAAGTCATTTCATACTCACGTAATGAACAAAAATTATGTCAATGCTAAATATGTTTATCTCATTTTATTGCAATTAGTTTTGACCATTAATATTTAATACCTCAGGTATTAAGCACATTAATGATAGTATTGGGCGTTGTAATCTGTAAGTAAAATTAAAACAATTAACAAATTGCTAACAAATTGACTGGTTTTCTAAACAATAACTTACCTCCATATATATTATATATATTATATTTTTTTATCTCCATTGCAACTATAAATTAAAATTAAAAAAAAAGTAAATAAACGAACACATTAAAAATACAAAAAATAATTTAACCAATATTTGAATTTTCATTTCACATTATTAAACACTTCATATTTACTTTCAGCGAAGTTAATTATACTTTTGAGTGTTGTCATCTGTAAGCAAAATTGAAACCATAAAACAATTTTTAGTAATTTATCTGGTTTTCTTTCTAAACATTAACTTACCTTTAACTTTCGCCGTTGGACAGAAAACTATACAACATTTTCTTTTTCTAAGTGAGTGATGCTTCGTTGGCCAATGGTAACAGTTTCTCCGCCATTCCACTCATCTTTAGATTTTCTATTGAATGCTTCCATTACAAGAAAAATATAAATGAAAATTCATTTAAAAGTACAACTGAACACCTAAAAAATAATATTTACATTTTCTTCTCATGTTAAACACATCACAGTTTTTAAAGTTGAAAACACCAGACCACACTTGACTGCGGTTTAGTGCAAACTAAAACAATGTTCTTGTAGCTAAGAAAGCGGTGGTTGTTTTGCCAACACGTGCTTTTTTCTGCTGTTCAATGAACGACAATACAAACAATAACAAAGAACTGTGAAGAGCATTCTTTTTAATGTGCATAAATATTTATGTACACCAACGCCAATCGGCGACAGTAGTGAATTTTTGTACAGTTTATGACGTTTCTGCTAGTTTTGGCAAATATTCATGCATACATATTTATGTATGTGTTTCTATACATACATATGTATGTAACCAATATACACTCCGGTTCATCTGAATAGAACCAGCCAATATTTGTCTACAAATACCGTTATATCTGACGCAAGGAGAGGAATTGTAAATTATAATTTTGTGGACATGTAGAGTATATAGTAGCCGATATTTTCAATACCTAACATGTTTCACATATGCATTGTAACGGTACTTTTTACTCGCTTTATAAAAAATGACAAAATATTAGCATTTTTAATGGTTCACCAGGATAGAACCTCCCTAAGAATTTACACAAATCCTTTGTTAGATGTGGTAAACTTTAACAAAAAACTATTTATAATTATAAATAAATACCGTTAGTGTTGATTGACAACAAATATTGTGCAAAAATTTGTATTAGGGTCTTGAAATTTGATGAAAATCGAGGCTTAGAGCTCCAAAAAATATTTTTATGAAGAAATCGGTAGAAACAATTTATAAAGACAAAATTCTGTACTGAATTATGTTCAGAATTTTCTATACTACAATAAAATTACAAAAAAGTCACATTTGATATGTTTATGAGTCCGAAACAGAGGAAATATTGTACAGATTCATTCAAAATGTTGACATGAAGCGTTCGGCGGTGGAATTTTCTTTATTTTTTGGGCCTGTAGATGTCCACAGCCAACGAAACTGGGTGGAACCCATCGATTTGCATTCACTTTCCTGTGATAAAATATCAAATTTTGGATTGGAAAGGGAGAATTTTGAATTATCTGTACCATATTTCCTCTGTTTCGGACTCATAAACATATCAAATGTGACTTTTTTGTAATTTTATTGTAGTATAGAAAATTTTGAACATAATTCAGTACAGAATTTTGTCTTTATAAATTGTTTCTACCGATTTCTTCATAAACATATTTTTTGGAGCTCTAAGCCTCGATTTTCATAAAATTTCAAGACCCTAATACAAATTTTTGCACAATATTTGTTGGCCATCAACACTAACGGCATTTATTTATAATTATAAATAGTTTTTTGTTAAAGTTTACAACAAAGGATTTGTGTAAATTCTTAGGGTGGTTCTATCCTGGTGAACCATTAAAAATGCTAATATTTTGACATTTTTTCATAAAGCGAGTAAAAAGTACCGTTAAAACGCTTATGTGAAACATGTTAGGTATTGAAAATATCAGCTACTATATACTCTACATGTCCACAAAATTATAATTTACAATTCCTCTTCTTTCGTCAGATATAACAGTATTTGTAGACAAATATTGGTTGGTTCTATTCAGATGAACCGGAGTGTATATATATATATATATATATATATATATATATATATATATATATGTGTGTGTGTGTGTTCCTCTTATGATTGTCAAAAATGTAATTGTTTTAATATAGACAAAATAATTAGAAGACAAATTTTATATCTTAACTGATTTACAAAAAATGCAAAACGCAAAAAGGAATTTCAAAAATGTTTCATTTATTTAATGAAACTCTTTCATTTATCTAATAAAACTCTTTCATTTATTTAATGAAACTGTTTCATTCATTTTTAAAGCAAATCAAACACATCGAATATATACATTTTTAGACATTTTTTTTAAAAAGATGTTTGCGTACTAGTGTTTTTTGCCCATTCTATTTAGTTTGAATTCAAAACATACATATTTTTCTTAAATTTATAGAAAATAAAAGTTTAATTGCATCAATGAAATCCGTTTCGTTTATACAATGAAACCAAAAATTATTGAATTTTAAATAACGTAAAGTTGCATTGCATGAATGAAACATTTCATTATATTAATGGAACGTTTCATAGCATCAATGAAAAATAATCAATGAAACCCGTTCATTGATCCGACGAAGCATTTTTCTTTCAGTGTACGCAGATTTCAATAATTTTCTCAACATTAGGGGAATGGAAGATGGTGTAGTGAGACCGCAAGATAATATTTTTCCCGGAGCTCAAAACGATTAAATTTAAAGTGATTGCTCCCGAAATCATTTATCTTGAATGGTATATGCCTATTTTCACACATTCTAAGCATTTTCAGAAAACGTTAATATCCTTTATGGATAGAATGAATTTCTACTGTTAACTGTACCCATATATTACGTGTTCATCTAGTGCTTTGTTGGCATTTATGTAACGATAGGTCTTGGTCTTGCACAGACGTATAATTTTGAATTACAAATGGTGTTCTAAATTGATTCTACTTCAAGGAGACACGTGTATTTTTACAGTGTTTTATTTAACTTGCCTTGGTGTGTGTTTAGTTCAAATCTGGTAACTCATTTTTAACACGGTTGCAGTAGACCAATCTTAGTAAAACTTTGCACACTTCTCAGATTTGGATGACAATACATGAATATGAAATCAAAACCAATATTGGTCCATTTTTACACTGTTTTACAGTGTTTTATATAATTTGCTTTTCAAATCTGGTAACTAATTTTTCACACAGTTGCTGTTGACCAATCGAACTTAAAATTTGCACACATTTCAGATTTGGATGACAATACATGAATATGAAATCAAAACCAATATTGGTCCATTCTTACAGTGTTTTTACGGTGTCTAACTTAACCCCCTTTTCAACTCTGGTAACTAATTTTTAACGCGGTTTCAATTGACCAATCGATATAAAACTTTGCACACTTTTCAGATTTAGATGACAATACGTGAATATGAAACCAAAATCAATATGGGTCCATTTTTTCCTATAGCCCCCATGTAACGGTACCACCCGATTTCCGGTATTTTGCTTTTCAAATCTGGTAACTCATTTTTCACACAGTTTCAGTTGACCAATCGGACTAAAACTTTGCAAACTTTTTAGATTTGGATGACAATGCATGAATATGAAATCAAAACCAATATTGGTCCATTTTTACAGTGGTATACAGTGTTCAATTTTACATGCTTTTCAAATCTGGTAACTCATTTTCAACACAGGTGTAACTGAGCAGCGAACTTAAACTTTGCACACTTTTCAGGTTTGGATGACAATACATGAATATGAAATCAAAACCAATATTGGCCCATTTTTACACTGTTTTACAAATTTTTATCTAATTTGCTTTTCAAATCTGGTAACTCATTTTCAACACAGATGTAATTGACTAAGCGAACTAAAACTTTGCAAGCTTTTCAGATTTGGATGACAATACATGAATATGAAACCAAAACCAATATGGGTCCATTTTTCCTGTAGCTCCCATCCAGCGGTACCACTCGATGTAAGGTATTTTATCGTCATTTTAAGCCCGTATTGGCTGTTTTTCGACAACTAGGGTTTCCAATGGTACAGAAACGTGCCCATTAACAATTATGGACATAGGTCCAGGTGTTGGTGTAGCCCCCATATTACGGCTCCACCCGATTTCAAGTGTTTTTACAGTGGTTTATTTAACTTGCTTTGGTCGTTTAGTTAAAATCTGGTAACTCATTTTTAACACAGTTGCAGTTGACCAGTCGGACTAAAACGTTGAACACTTTTCAGAGTTGGATGACAACACATAAATATGTAATTAAAACAAAGATTGGTCCATTTCACAGTGTTTTAACGTGTACTATTTGAATTGCATTTCAAATCTGGTAACTCATTTTCCACACAGTTGCAGTTGACCAATCGAACTAAAACTTTGCACACTTTTCAGATTTGGATGACAATACATGAATATGGGCCCAATTTTTCCTACAGCCTCCATATAGCGGCCCTACCTAATTTCAGGTACTTTGAGTATTTTATCTTAAGTTTTGTCCGAATTAGCTTTCATTTGGCATTTCCAAAGATACAGACATTTACCCACCAAAAATTGTGGGCGTTACGAAATAAGTCCCCAATGAAATAAGTCCCCAAAAATGTAAATGAAATAACTCCCCAACGAAGTGAAATAACTCCCCAAAATAAAATGAAAAAACTCCCCAAATTTGGGGACTTGTTTCATAGTCCCCAATTTTAAAAATGAAATAATTCCCCAAAAAATTTCATCGATTGTTATGTTTTTTTGTTCGTATGCAGCAAAAATAGTAATTGATAACATATACAGTTATACAACATCAATTTAGATACAAATTTTCTAGGCAACAAGGCCACTTGAAGGCGTTATTTTGTTCTGCAATTGAGTTATTTTTCAAAGATTTTATTTTCATCTGAAAAGCAAACTTTTCGAATTTCCTCTTGGAAAATATTTACTTTTGGTACCACATTTGTACACATGCCGTTTCTCTCATATATTATCC
The DNA here is from genome assembly GCF_047663935.1 of Musca autumnalis. Lineage (NCBI taxonomy): Eukaryota > Metazoa > Arthropoda > Insecta > Diptera > Muscidae > Musca > Musca autumnalis. Next base: position 153,348,875 of record NW_027411977.1, read on the forward strand.
AAGTTAAAAAGATTTTCACCGTTATCTTACCGTTTTCCAATAACTCTGTTGACTTATCTATTTCACTGTCTTTCATAGGAATATTTTTTTTAATAAAGATAAATGTTCAATGCGTTGAAATATTAAGAATTTGAATGTAAATTGTTTTGTTGTGAAAATAGGTTGATATTTTGGTATGAAACAAAAATTCGCGCGAATTTTGGTTTCATACCAAAATATCAACCTATTTTCACAACAAAACAATTTACGATCAAATGCGATGAATGGTAGTACGAGTAGTTGTTTGTGGGAAAAAGGACGTGTCTTGGTTTCAAGTTAAAAATTCGCGCGAATTTTTAACGTGATACCAAATCGAAAACGATTTAATACATATTCAATGCTTTCAAATATTAAGAATTTTAATGTAAATTATTTTGTTGTGAAAATAGGGTGATATTTTGGTATGAAACAAAAATTCGCGCGAATTTTGGTTTCATACCAAAATATCAACCTATTTTCACAACAAAATAATTTACGATCAAATACGATGAATGGTAGTACGAGTAGTTGTTTGTGGGAAAAAGGACGTGTCTTGGTTTCAAGTTAAAAAGTAGCGCAAATTTTGAACTTGATACCAAGACACGTCCTTTTTCCCACAAACAACTACTCGTACTACAATTCATCGAAACCGATTTACTTTCACAATCATATTTCCCTATGCTTTTAGTTATATATACTCCTTCTTCATTCTAATGATTAAGCTCCATATTTTATTGTTAAACAAACTTTCCATCTTCCACATTCATTCTTGATTTGCAACCTTTTATGCTGCAAATGCAGGTGTTGTGTGTAAATCATTTTTGGAATATATAATACCTTCGAACTTTTTTCTCAGCGGCAATAATTTCGACTTCCATACTAATCAGTAGACGCTCTTCAAAAAACTACTTGATAAGCAATAACTACATGAGAAAGCACAACGACTGCGTGGTAAGTCCAGTGGGATATAATTTGCAATTTTAGAAAAATGAAATAAGTCCCCAAATTAATTTTTGGGGATTTATTTCATTTCTAAATTTGGGGAGTTATTTCATAATGAAATAAGTCCCCAAAATTTTGTATGAAATAAATCCCCAGAAAAATGAAATAAATCCCCAAAAATTTAAATTATAGTTGTTGTTGTTTTGTGTATAAAATTTTGGGAACTTATTTCATTTTCAGTTTGGGGAGTTATTTCATTGGGGACTTATTTCGTAACGCCAAATTGTGAACATAGGTCCAGGTTTTGGTACGGCCTAATATTAAGAGTTTTAAGGATTTTATCTTAATTTTTATGTGAATTGGCTGTAACGTGGCATTTGGAATCCACAATGGTACAGAAACTTCCCCAACAAAAATTATGGACATAAGTCCAGGTTTTGGTATAGCCTTTATATAACGCAACTACACGAAAAAATTTATTTACTCAAAAGTTAAAGTGTATTTACTAAAAAGTTAAAAATAAAATATAATTTAAAAAAATTAAGTTTCAGTGTTTTATTTAGAAATGCACTTAAAACTAGAAAATAATTTGTCACTTAGCCTCGATAAATATATTCTTTCTCATGATGGAATCTCTCAAATAAAACGCTTGCATTTAAATTATAAATGGTGGCAAAATTAAACGGCAAGCGTTTTATTTGAGAGATTCCATCATGAGAAGGAATGTATTTATTGAGGCTAAGCGACAAATTATTTTCTAGTTTTAAGTGCATTTCTAAATAAAACACTGAAACTTAATTTTTTTAAATTATATTTTATTTAAATTTAATTTAAAAATATTTTTGAATGTTTTTGGAAAATTTTATACATAGATATTTCATTGTTATATAATGTAAATAGATAGTTATTTTCTTATAGTAAAATTTAACGGAGAATATTTTTGTTTTTGACGTCATCCATTTAGAATGATGTTTTATGGTATAAACATACATAAACTACAACTTTAACCCTAAAACGTGTTTTTTATTTTTACAGATTCTGGGCGTTCAGGTAGGTAAGCCTATAGTGAAATTTTATGGCGAACACTTTTGTAGAATATTTGAATCCGATTCGGTCACATTTTAAAGGAATTTAAAAAGGACCAAAAAGACCCCTTTAATCACTCGCTTGAGAGTTAAATTTTGCAACTAAAAGACTCCTCGCACTGTTGGAAGTAATATTGCCAAAGACCCTATATGCCTAAAACGCAAGGATTCCAAGGAATCCAAACTCGATTTTTTTCCAAATATGTATATGATCTTTGATATCTGAAAACGATGTTCCCCGTAAACCCACGCATGTTATTTTTTGCAGGAGATAGGGTAAGTGCTCCTATCTCCGGCATGTACCAGTAGTCGGCATCTTTCGTATTTTTAGTTTAAATAACTCAAAATTTCTGTAACAAAATATGAAAATAATATCAAAAAGGCTTTAACAATACTCTCAGCTAACTATGTGTAAAATTTCATTGAGCTAAGACCATTTATTATATCGAAATTTAGCTTTTTGTTAGTGAGCGTTTTTCACCACAACCGAAAATGCATGTCTCTTAAGAAAAAATTAGTGGATACGTCAACATAATAATGTCTGTAATTATATTAAAATTTAAAAAACTTTTACAAAATTGTTGTTGTTTTCGTAAAGAATAGTCAAAAGAACACTTTAGAAAAATAAATTATTAAAAAATTATTTTAATTCTGGCCTTTTTGCCGATGCCGACTTTAGGGACAACAAAATGTAAAGTTTGCCAGAAGTCGGCATGGGGTGAAAAACACCCGATTTGTCCGTTATTTTTAGCTCAAAATTGTACAAAAATGTTAAATAAGTACTTTAAAGTCTAATTAATAAAAATAGTTTGATTAAAACAATGATTTTTTAGTGATTTAGGCATGGTTTGAAGTGCGTACATTTGTGTCATGCCGGCAATTGGGTAATAGTTGCCGACTATAGCACCAAATAATTTATTTAAGCAATATATTTACAATTGTTTTACTTGTATGATGTAAAATTATTTTAAATATGAACTAATACTGTAGATACTACTGACCTTTCAAGTAATTTCGTTTATGTTAAAAACAAATATAAAACTAACAATTTTAAATGAATTCCAAATGTTAACAAAATCTTTATTTTATTTATTTTTTAAAAGCAATATCGGTTGAAATATGTATTATTTGTGTAAAAGTATGCTTTTTGTTATTTAAAATAATAAAAAAGAACATTTATATACAAAAATGCAAGGTGCCGACTATTGGAACATGTGATGCCGACTATTGGAAAATGGTGCCGACTACTAGCAAAAAAGCACTATTCTAATAAATTCGCAAATTTCACAAGTTTTAAAAGAAATAATTCAAAATTTCTTTATGTCATCGGAAAGTAAACTAAATTTCGAAGCAAATAAGCTTTATTTCATTGCAATTGGCCAAATTGTGTAGGAATGGCGAAGGATTGAAGTTAGGCAAACTCTTAAAGTGCCGACTATTGGTGCACTTACCCTATGTATTCCTTTCTCATTTATAGCCTGTTTATATTATAGCTTTTTGCGGAGTTAAAATTCCTTACGAAGATTTATTTGAGGTATTAAATCCGATTATACGTAAACGTTCTGTTAATTATCTACTAAAACTAATTTGAAAATACCTTAATGTATTCCTATTGGGAATGATATGTTTAGGTATGTTACGTAAATACTTATTCCAACCATATATTTGTGTATTTGGATATCCAATAAGAATTTTATGTTTCGTCATGTTTGGTGGTACACATTCCCGAAATCAAGCGCGTTTTTGTTGATGTACCTTCAAAATGAGGTTTTGAGGTTTGCTTGAAGTGAATCCAAATCTTAATGGTACTTATGGTACTTTTAAAGTCATTTGTTTTTGAAATAAGTCGTCGCTCCCCGTGTCAAAATTCATCACACTCTCATTTAACGAAAACACACAAGAGATTCAAGTATTTCCACTTGACTGTATCACTCAACAGGCGCCATTGTAAACAATGTCACATTTTCGCTTCATTATACGCATGCTTTTGGCTCAAGCATTTCGCCTTATCACAATTCACTCAAATGGAAACTGGGCGGAGTTTAAATAAAAACTCTTGTTGAGTGTATACTCATTACTCTCCCTCATATCTCGTTCTCACTCTCACTTCAATCGAATCAGAAGAAAAATACCACCATACATACATATTTTCAGTTTAAGATGGGTCGGCAGTACAAACTCAATCGGTCAGATTCACATCCGAAAATTGAATTGAAGTTAAAAAAATCCAGCTGTTTTGCCAAAACAACGAACGAAATAAGTGAAAATATTTTGTCTGTCTGTCGTTTGTTTTGTCCGTCCGCCCATACTTAAAATTGAAGAATTGGGAATTGTCGTGTGACACTTTTACAAAACTGTTGTTGATGTTGAACAGCTGTTTTTTGTGGTGTGCCAGCATTTTGCAGTTGGTTTCTGTTTTGTGGTTGATGTTTAAATGGCGCGCTTAACGTTTTAATACCTTTAAATAAGTAGATTTTTTAAAGTTACAAAAACTGAAATAAAACGGCTGCGGTTGCTGTTTCATAGAATCGGGCAGTTTATCGAACCTCTAGTAGGTAGGAACTAAATAAGTGAATATGAATGTAGCATATGTAGCATCAAATAAACCATTGGACAGTGACGTTCGAGTCTTGAATTTAGAAATGATAAACGAATGGTACAAAATTAAATAACACTGTGCGACACGAAAAAAATTAACCACATTCTGACACCGCAGCGTAATGGAAGACGAAAAATAAGAAGACACGTGTCTCGTCGTTTTTCCCTGTTACTTCGAATTTCGCGGTTATGGACCCTAAGAAAACTGAGGCCTTGATGTCAAAAAGGACCATTTTGTCAGGCTTATATCTTCTAAACCGCTAAGAATTTTGGTTAACTCGTGGAGGCAAAGTTATAGCTCTCATCTTAAAGAATAATAATTGTGGATACATAAAATCCATTCAACCTTATCTTTAAGGTCAAAATCGTTAAGGTCATGTTTCCGTTATAATTTTTTCTCAGATTTTGGCCTACAGATATCAAACCGATCACAATTGAATCAAACAACCAACCACAAAAACGTACCTAGAACATACGAACCCTGTAGAAATGGTTCTTAAAGGTCAAAATAGCAAAACAAATGCAATTTTTATTTTCTTTTTTCAGTTTCTGCTCCATAGAAATTAAACCATTGAAAATTCAAGAAAACATTCAACCACAATAATGTAGCGAATATATCAGTATACAACTTTGTGGAACATCAGAGCCCACTACGAACTGTTATTAAAGGTCAAAATAGAAAAAAAACTTTAGAAAATATTCGATTTTTATACTTTTCTGGTCCATAGATACCGAACCGTTCAAAATTCAAGAATACAAGCAACAACAAAAATGTACCTAAGATCTCAGTTAACAACTTCCTAGAACATATGAACATTCTAGGAACGGTCCTTCATGTTCAAAATTTACTAACACTAATATTATGGTTAATGCTCAGGTCTGGAAATAACAAACTGTTCAATACTCATGAAAATTTGAAAGGTTTGTTATTTACGGACCTGACCAGGAAAGAATGAGTAAAACTAATGAAATTTTGAGCTTAAAGAGCCGCTCTTAGAATGTTCATATGTTCTAGAAAGTTGTTAACTGAGATCTTAGGTACATTTTTGTAGTTGGTTGTTTGATTCAATTGTGATCGTTTTGATATCTGTAGGCCAAAATCTGAGAAAAAATTATAACGGAAACTTGACCTTAACGATTTTTACCTTGAAGATAAGGTTGAATGGATTTTATGTCTTCACAATTATTATTCGTTAAGATGAGAGCTACAACTTTGTCTCCACGAGTAAACCAAAATTGTTAGCTCTTTAGGAGATATAAGCCTGACAAAATGGTCCTTTTTGACATCAAGGCCTCAGGTTTCTTAGGGTCCATAACCGCGAAATTCGAAGTAACAGGGAAAAACGACGAGACACGTGTCTTCTTATTTTTCGTCTTCCATTACGCTGCGGTGTCAGAATATGGTTAATTTTCCATGACACAAAAAATTACACACAGTGTAATTAAATAACTAAAATTACTGTAACAAAATAGGTATAAAACAAGTAAAAAAAATTAGGCAGTTGTGCTGAAAATCAAACCAAACACAATAATTATGCCGTATATAAAATACCTATATTGATTTTGTATCACGAGTTTGCTTTAAAATCTGTACGTACCGTAATGTGGGGCTATACTCAATCATTGACATATACCAAACATTTTTAGTAACCAAACTTCTTCATAAAGGACTCGAAATATTAAATTACGTTGAACTAAGCTTGGAAGAAATTTATTTTATTATATTTATATTTATTTTAGAGTTATCTTGCACAATAGCAATTTAAGTATGTGCCGGCAAGCTTTTGGAGCTTTTGGGCCATTATCTCAGGAAGTATTGACTTACTCCGGAAAAAATTGTACCATTGTACCTACTGAAACAAGAATCAAAACGATGCGAAAGGAGCTCTTTAACTTCACTTTTTCCGAATTTTGTGTGGGAGTACCCGAAGTAGTGGACCGATATAGTCCATATTCCAACCTGATAAATGTCTGGAAGGAATAATACTATGTGCACAGTTTGGACCATATCGATTGCTCCCTTCAAGAGTTATCGTTCACACCATTTTACAGGAGAATTTTGAACTTTTGTGGGGGAGGTACCCGTAGGATAGGACCGATATGGCCCATCTTCGAACTTAAGTTTGCACAAAATATTACGATACCCAAAATTTGGTTCGAATCGGTTGACCCGTTCGAGAGTTATCGTGCGCACCAGCCAGACAGACAGACGGACGGACAGTGCTAAATCGAATTTCGTCAAACATACTTGGAGTCTAAAGACACCACCTACGGGGCTTTATCAAAGTGTGGACCTACCTTTACAATTTTTGGTGGAAAAGTTTTATAACTGCAGGGGAGCTCAATATCCAAGACATGGACCTATGTTGACGATTTTTGGTGGAGAAGTCTCGTGATCACTGAGAATCTCAAATGTCAAATTACAGCTAGTTCGGTTAGAAATTGTAGATAAAATCCTCAAAATACCGAAAATCGGGTGGTACCGTTATATGGGGGTTATATTTAAACATGGACCTATGTTGACGATTTTTGGTAAGGAAATTTCGTGGCCTTAAAGAATCTCAAATGTCAAATTACATCTAGTTCGGTTAAAAACTGTAGCTAAAATCCTCAAAATACCGAAAATTGGGAGGTACCGTTATATGGGGGCTATACCAAAACATGGACCTATGTTCATAATTTTTGGAAAATAAGTTTGATGATCACTAGGAACCCTAAATGTCAAATTATAGCTAATTCGGTTTGAAAATGTGACTAAAAACGTCGAAACGTCATCTTAGAACTTGACCTGCCTGCAAACAAAAACAAACTTAATATACCCTCCATACTATGGTGGAGGGTATAAAAAATAAATTAGACATATCTATAGAATCTAGACAATGCATAAAAAATATGAAACCAAATTTATAGAGATTGGGTATATAAATTGCATATATGGCAACAATAAAAGAGAAAAAAGTTGTTGTTCGAATATTGTTCCAAATATATTTTTTGGTTTGATTAGAAAAATTAGAACAAATAATTTTGGGACTTCTCCAACTATTTCGCTAAAATCCCATATCGTAATTATTGTATACTGCTAAAACTTCATGAAGAAATATAGTTTACAATCACGAAAGCTTAGTTGCTTACTGTGATAACTTATAAGGATAGGAAATTAAGAGTAATATTGAAATTACAATCATTTAAAATACATGAAAATTAAAAAGCCTGTCATTTGCGAATTAGTTGAAATCAGTTGATGCGCATCTGATTTTGGATACATTCATTCTATTTTGCGTAAAAGACCCATATTACTCGCGTATCTCTGTAATTTATGACACACGTTTACGCAAATATTATAATCGCGCTTAAAGAATTCCATATATGTAAAAGTGTTCAAAAAAATGGCTGCTTAGTACGTGGATTTATCGAAATATATTTTTGCAGATTTTTCTATATCCACCGTTTTAGTGGATGGATTCGAATGCGGAAGGGCTCATTAGATCCGTCGCGTAAAATAACTAAATTCTCGCGGGGTTGAAAGGAAATTGAATGACACTTGTAAATTTAAAAAAATTCAGGCATCAAATGTTGGCCTTTAGACTCTAATTACTAGGATGCTGTACGGAGCACACTCAGATATATACATTAAACGACGTAAAATCACGAGTTCTATAATCCTATTATGAGTTTTGAATATTATCTTGTGGCGCGTCCGGAAATTCCAGCTGCAAAATGTCACTATCAATTTTAGATGGATACTGTGGATATATCGAAAAATCATACACTAGTGACATGTTGCACATGGAGTATTCTTTGAGTCTTAGTCCATATTTATATTAGTCAATTTTCCTTGCGGTAATTGTCAGTTTGATGGAGAGAGAGGTGAGGCATATGGTAACCCTTTGCCTCTCAACACCCTCTCTCACCTACAAACTGACAATTGCCGCAAGAGAAATTGCCTATTGTAAATATGGAATTTCTTTGGGCATAGGTCTATAAAATGTAAGGTGAAGGCAGAAATCGGAAAGGAACATAAAAAGCCTTGTTGGATTCAACCCATTTTTACCTATTTTTCTAAATTGATGCCAACACAGCTTCAACGTAAATTAATTTGAGTGGTCGACATAATGGGATCCCTCCTAAAACACTTCATTTTAAAGAATGAAACTCGGATTCATCGATTGTAAAACATTTTGGTTTTTACCATACATAGATACAATTTCGCCCGCTTAATACTATACTATCATTATCATTTTCTACTATGTCTCTATCTGAGAAAATGGGGGAAATTCAGAAACGTTTCCATCTGTGACCGTTTCATCATCCTCCGAATCTAAATTAAAACAATCAACAATAACATTGCCTTCAATCGCAGCAACTTAAATATAATTTTCTTGTATGTAAATATTGAGATAATACTTATTTCATGGTAATACTATTTTCTTTAATTTCAGTTATTCCTATAGTTGTACTAAGAAAACCAGCCTTTATAAAGCAATGGTCTGTTGTTGATGTTTAATTTCCGAGTAACAAGACCTTGTAGTCATTGAATGTGTTTTGTTTCTCATTTACGGTGTAAACTTCAACCAAAGTGGACAAAATTTTTTTGCAGGTGTTCTGATGTATATATTCAGTTTTGTGGGAGTCCATGGAAGACGAAAATACCGTTGGTTTCTTTAGGTCACTTCGTTTTTTGATTTTAGAACGGTAAATGTTGTGAAAAACTGAGTTTCTTGGATTTTCAATTTACAGCATATTTTTTTATTTAAAAGGTGAAAATCATATCTTTCGAACAAACCATAATTTTTAAAAATGGGGTAACAAATGGTTAAGTTATAGTGATTTAATTGTGACAAAAACGCATTAAAAACAGGAAAATGCTTTTCCTCGTGCTCTATTTTGCGTAGAAGACACCAAACTGCGTAATTACTTACTTCTATCAAGAAGGAAATTTAGTTAGCTTTACAAAATGGGGAAACCCAAAGAAATCGGTTGAAAAATATATGAGTTATAGAATTTTTTGTGTTTTAACCTTTTGGTTTTTCCTTTATAAAAGTTGGTACCTTAGTGCGTATGATTGTATTTTGAATTTGTCTATTTAATAATTACGCACAATGTATCAACCTTTTATAAAGGAAAGACCAAAAAGTTAAAACACTAAAGATGACATAACTCACGCATTTTTCAACCGATTTCATTGGTTTTCCCCATTTTGTAAAGCTAACTAAATTTTTTGATAGAAGTAAATAATTATGCAGTTTGGTGTATTCTACGCAGCCTAGAGCACGAGGAAAAACATTTTCCTGTTTTTTTATGCGTTTTTGTCACACTTAAATCACTACAACTTATCCATTTGTTACCCGATTTTTAAAAATTATGGCTTGTTCGAAATATATGATTTCGCCTTTTAAATAAAAAATAAGCTGTAAAAATCCGTTGTGGAAAAAAGAAGTTATTTCCGTTTTAAGTTGAAAATCCAAGAAACTCCGTTTTTCACTACATTTGCCGTTATAAAATCAAAAAACGAAGTGACACAAACAAACCGAAGGTATTTTCGTCTTCCATGGACTTCCACAATACCGAATTTATGCATCAGAACCCCTGCAAATTTTCACTGTAGCACAGTGTTATTATCTCACTTATTTTTACGAAAATGTTAAAAATTTGTTAACCCTAATGTCTGTGAAAAAATGATGGACAGCTGAGTCAGGCGGCAAATGTATGTATGTGTTAAGGCCAGAACAGAATCAATCGTCGCTTGCTTTGCTTGGTTCCCCAAATGTCAAATTATAAAGGAATGTCAGAGCCTCTTTGCAAATCCGCCTGCGTTCCTCTTTAGGAGGCTCTGGCATTCCTTTATAATTTGACATTTGGGAAGCAAGCAAAGCAAGCGACGATTGATTCTGTTCTGGCCTTTAGTACATCACAGTTGTATTTGAAGACAAATTGTCTGGTGTAAACGCCTAGTAAGAATTATTAAAACTGTTTCTCTAATGTTTGTACTGAAGTACCGAAGTTTTAAAATTGATTTTACAACGATATTTCAATATACATAATACGAAAAGCAAACAAGACACGTTTGTCGGCCATTTCGGATTCTAAATAAATAGGGGTGGCAAATCCACGATAGTATCGATTTTATCGATATTATGAAACGGAAATATCGAAAAAATCGAATGGGGCCGATATCGATAGTTTGTCAGCTCTATGAACAGGGTCCTAGGTCTTAATCTAGGAATATCTAAAGAACTTAAATTTTTGTTAGGAGTTTTTCAGTTTACGAGGATGGACTGTCATAGATTATAATAACAATTAAGTGCAGTATAACTCGATAACTACCATTTGCCAGGTCGAATAAAAAGTACCAGGTCATATTAAACATAAACAAGAAAACCTAGGTAACAGATAAAGCGACCGACATTTTTTTAATTCAAAGTCAATTAAGAGATAAGGACATTTCATGAAACAATTCGAAATACACTATTAGGAGACTAATTTTCCTTAGTATTTATGGGGTACAAATTTCGAAAATGTTGAGAAATGTCTTCAACTAGTTAATGGACACATTTCGCGTACTCTGAAGCAAAGTTTCATTATTACTATGGAAACCAAAAAACCAATAAAAAAAAAATGTGTAAACAGGCGATATCTTTGTTGTTGATTAACAAATTTCATAAAATGTAATAATTTTCATAAAATATAATGGTTGTTAATAAACACTCTTTAAAAAATATTTAAATGTTTTAGGAATCATGTGAGCTAAATACGTGATTTTATCCTTTGAAGTCGTTGTGAGCATTTTGCAAATAGTAAGATTTTGAGACATAAATATATAGCGTATATATGGTAAGATTGTAACTTAATGGACGCCCCATAAGTTCTTGGTTCTCATATCTATCTCGATTTTGTTTATCCAATACATCTCCTTCTCATACATATTCATATCTATAGTTAATTTCGTCGTTGCATCCATTTAAAATCATCATTTAGAATCAAAACAGTTTTGAATATGTCTCTCTCTAGCATTGGTGCAGTGCACATACTTGTAAAATATTTCATGAAAACGAGCAATGTGGTTTATGTTTTAATAAGACTTTTCTACATTGTCTAATTTCTCTGACCATTTTGATACCAGTATTATTTAAAACAAACAAGTCAAAACTGTAAAAAAAAAACAATTCGATAAACGCTTCCTTAAATACCTTATATCAAGGATAATATGGTTGACCACGCTAATTATATGTAACTAACCTTTGGCCATTTAAATTTTGCGTCTTAAGAAGCTTAAATTGTTACAGTACACATATTCTACATACATTGATATACTAGAGGACTGTCATGAACACATGTTTGTGTTTGCATTAACATATTTTCATACGTATCCTGATTGAATTTGTGTGGATAGAAACAATAACGACAAACACAATCCTATAAATAACTATAATAATGGCAAAGCATAACCAAGCGATGAAACGAACTTATATGCTAGTAAAGGCAAACAAAGACATATGTTGTTACAAAAACCCAGCAAACACTTTTAGAAATTTGAGAAAATGTATTTGATCAGAATTTATTCTGTGATTCTTTTAACAACTCCGTTTACACATTTTTAAAGAAAGCGATGCATAGTTAACGAGCATATCGCAAATTTTCTTACTCACGTTCCTGATATGCTTATATGTATAGACTAGTGCTACATATAACTAAAACAAGTAAGAAAAGTCTATAGTCGGACGGAGCCGACCATGGGATACCCTATACCACTATCCCTGGACAATCGCTCTCCACGGAACTTCTTTTCAATGATTGTGAAAATTTAATTATCAAATATCAGAGATGTAATGTATAATACTTATGACCAAAACCAAAAAGTTATCTAGCATGACAAAGACATTTTTGTAGCAGGAAAGGAAAATTTAGTTCACACAAACTAAAATGTAATGAAAGCCACTTATATAGTACTACTACTTCCGTTGTTTAACCGCTACGTTATTGAAATTTTTACCAATTTCACACAAAAGTTTCAGTCCATTTAACCCGCTAAGTATTATCTGATCTTCACGTTGGTTTGTACGCTTCTTCTTCATCATAAACTCAAACTTTGCCGCTACAAATTTGGTTAAAATGTTGTTTTTAGTCAATTTCATCCCCTGAACATTTCACGATCATCACCAAAAACTAATCATTTCTATTCTGGCCCGAACCCAACCTCCTTAAAAAATTCGTTACAATCGGTCCATAATTGCGGCCTTAAGCTTGTTTACAATTTTTAATGGACGGATACACATCGCTAAATCGCTTTATCTCGTCGAGATATGAATTTTGGCATACCAAATAAGGGACGAATATTTCGTGGTGGTACATAAAGTTTTGAAGAGACAATATGTAGTGCATGGGATAAAGATGTGGTTCTCTACACAGAACCCATTATATATTAGGCAGTAGGCCCGTTATCTAGCAAACACTTTATTGCAATTTACATCAGAGGAAAGGTCAGTAGTTTTTTTTTTTTCATATGTAGGCTACTTTGCGGAATATATATGTCTTCAAGGAATTAAAATATCGAATAAATTTTTATATTTTTCACACAAAAGTAATGATCCATTTCACCCGCTACAGAATATCAGATCATCATTCAAAATTGTAGGCATCTTTTTCGACCTATGCTCTTACCCGGTGCAAAACTTCGTGTCTATTGATGTATAATTGCGACTTCTAGCGAGTTTATTATTACACTACAAACAAATAACGGGATATATTAGGCTGTAACTCTGTTATCTGATCATAATTGGCATCAATTGAAAGGTCAAGCGTTCCACTTTCAAGTATATCTCACTTGTCCGGAATGTCACTTCCAGGAATTAAGATATAAGCTGTATATTAAAAATTTTCACAATTTTCACACAAAAGTTTTGGTCCATTTAACCCTCTAAATATTATCCGATCGCCATCTCAAATTGCAAGCTTCTCCTTTGTGATATACTCTTACCTTATTTAAAATTACGCGTTGATCGGACTATTATTGAGACCTACAGAGCCGCTAGAAAATTGGATAAATATTATGTTTTTGGTCCATTTCACCCGCTAAATATTTCACGATAATCACCAATAAGAATAGGGATCTATTCTGATTTGAACCCGACCTCCATACAAAATTTCGTGAAGATCGGTGCATAATTGCGGCCTGGAGCGTGTTTACAATTTATAATGGACAGACGGACGGACGGACTGACACACATCTCAAAATCGCTTTATCTCGTCGAGATATGAAGATTGGTATACCACATTGGGGGTCTCCGACGAATATTTCGCGGTGTTACATGAATTTTTACCAAAACAAACTTATAATACCCTTTTCCACATTGTGGTATAGGGTATAAATACCAAAATTCGTTTGTTTGGTTGATTCGGCAAAATATTTCCTTGCCGAAATCGCCCAGCAAAAATGTTTGCAGCCGAATTATCCATTAAAAAATAATGTAATGCTTCCTTCTGCCTACCTTTTGTAAGGTAACAAATAATGGGCTATTTACTTATTTTACTCATTACTAAGTAATGAGTACGGTGGTACTAAGTGTGTGTGCTCGCATGCATGTACATTAGCTAGTCTTCATATGTTTGTATCAAAAAACTCGTTTGTCGATAGTGAGTGCTGAACTCACAACTCTAGGTTTTGTAGTCGGCAATACACACTCTGTGCCACCTTGTAAAATTGAATATATCCTTTCTAAGGTTAAAGACTCGTGATTGTTCTACCAAAAAAAAAATCTTTAGGCTGTTCTTAAGCTCGATTCGGCGAAAAAAGTTCCCGCACCGAAAGTAATTACTAAAGGCCTTTTGATAACTTTTATAAATAAAAACATTGATTTTAGTTTTCTGAACAAACATTCATAGGATTTTCTGACGTAATGAAAAAAATATGCAATGGAAAACTTGCATGTAATCGGTGTGGGGTTTTCTTAGGGAAAAAGTGACAATGCATTTCTCAACATTTTACCATGCTGTACACGTTTAAGCCCTATTGTATAGTATGAAGGATATGTTAAGTTTGTTTTTCTGTTTATAACGTATTGAAATAATAATTGGTGACTCTATAAAGTATATGAGTGAAAGACAAAAAAAATAGTTTCCATGAAGCCAAGTTTTGCACTATAATAATACGCGAACTATTGCAGTTTACCAGTAACTATGACTATTACTGGATCAAATTAAGTGTTTTTGAAGAAAGCTCAAAAATATGGCAAAAAAAATAATTTGCGTGGTAGTTATGAGCGCAGAAATGCATAAAAATAGGTAAAAACACGTTGAAGCTAACGAGGTGCTTTACGTTGCTATTCGATTGCTGGTAAAACCGTTCAAATAACGGACATCTATCCAAAGTAAAAGTAGAAGGATACAAAATGAAGATTACACTTCTAATGTATCACCTATCAAAATGTCCACCGCATCCACCTTTTATGGATGCTGACATTTTGAAGCCGGATTTTAGTTGTTTTTTGTATTTTATATTTAAGCGAGTCGCGCATTCGGGTATTTCAAAAAACCAATAATAGGATTAAAGTAATCGCGATTGCGCACAATTTGATATGTATATTGACTATGTAGCCCACACAGCATCACAGTAATCTACTGCCAAAGGCCAACATTTAGTTCGATATTTTTTCTAATAAACATATTTTTTGTACAGTACTTAAATATCCTTTTGAGTGTGCTGGTACCCCGCGATATTTTAGTTTTTCGACGGTCCGGATCATATAAATCATAAATCGTAAAAATCCATCCACTAGAACAGCCGAAAGGGCTACTGCAAAAATTCAAAAATTTGCGCAAAATATTTTTGAAAATATCGGGGATAAATTCGCGTTTTTTGCGGAAACAGAGGTTTAAAAAGTTTAGCGGTTTGGAAGCTGTATCCGATTTATCCCAAAAATTGATTGTGAATGTACATCCACGGTACTTGATAGATTTTATTGAAATAGGTTTAGATCGATGTATTTTTTCACGGTTGATAGTTAAATGGGATGCGCATTGACAGTGTGTGCACTTTGTGCAAATTATAAGCGTTATACAGGTTTTTTGCTACATTGCAGCCGCAAAAGTAAATCTTGGTAAATGTATACGAACGAAAAGAAAAATTCGTTGTATCGGGAAACCGCATGCGCATCAAGTAATTTTGAGGATTTCGCAATTGACACGCATTTCAAAATGTATATTACTTGATACAGTTTTCCTTTAATATTATTTCCAATTTAAAGGAACCCAAAATGTATTTGAAAGTCTTCTATATCTTCCGCAAGATGTTAGCGTGTATTCGGAAGTGATTACAATAATGAATGAGCGTTTTCGAATGAATTTTACCTAAAATAGATGAATAAATCCGATCTATTTTTCTGACATTTTCTTCAACTAACTAAATAAATTTGAAAAAAATGTGTTTTCAGACAAACATTTTTTTTAATTTGCTCGATATATTTTGTTTTTGCTATAATATGCGAACCGCTAAGCAGATTTATAAAGTTTTGGTTTCATTTGAATCGTTTTTATGATTTTCTTCTTATTATCAGAATTGAAATAACTTTTGCGCGCTATAACCGAAATTAGTATCTCGAACAGATTTGAGAATAGGAATTTTTTCTCAATCCATGTTCCAAAAAATCTTTCATGTAGCTTACTTTTTTTAATTTTTTTCGATGAAAAACTAAAAAAATTGTCTTTTCCTCATATATGTTTTTGATCTGTGGTAATTACTCTAGTGTCAAGAAAAATTAAGGGGTCGGCTATGGATAGCCACGCTACTGTAGTTGCGTTGCCAGAAACGAAAATCATACAATTTAAAATATGTGAAACGACAGAAATGTTTTTCAAATGCATTCAGTATCGGTGCTTTGAATCTGCAGCTATTAATTTAAATGTAAAAGAGTACAAATTTCAATGCGGAAATGGAAATTTCTACTATTAAATTTGCTGTGGGCAGCGCAGCTGAGCTGGGTTGCTATCTATAATCGACCCCTAAGAAAGGACGCGCCTTTTGCTTGCAGGCAGGTCATGTTCGAAGATGGGGTCTAAAAGCCCACGATTTTGTATAACCTCATATAACGATAAAGCCCGATTTTAGATATTTTTCACATTTTCAAATCAAATTAGCTATACTTTGATATTTAGGGTTCGAAGTATACAAAAAACTTCCCGACTAAAAATTGTTGACGTAAGTTCACGTTTTGTAATATCCCCCATATAAAGGTACCAGGTATTTTGGTCAGAAATCTTTTCCATTAAAAATTGTGGAGATAGACCCGCCACACCTTTACAGGCCCAAATCTATACCTGCCCAGCATATATAATGAAATCTAAACCGAGTTCAACCATGTTTGGTATATATAAAAATTTCAAAAAAAAGTTTTATTGGGACATCCTAATATAAACACATAAATATGTATATATGTATGTAACTACAATTACTACCTTGAAAATGACAGCATCATCGATATTTTCATCGTTATAATATACAAATGCAAAATATACATACGTGGATAGCATCCCTGTAGGAAGTCTGACTTTGTGAACATTTTGTCAGCAATCTTCACTTTTACTTTCTTTAATAACATTTACAACTTAAACAAAAGTGTTGTTTTTGAACTAAGTTCATTATTTTATAGTACATTTCGATTAACGAAATCCACTGAATTTCTAAATGTACTATTATGCATCTAGCTTTTAAATCTTCAGAAAAGTTTGAAATATATCAACAAATCTAATAGTGAAACTCTGATACCAACGTCTGTTAACAATGTCAGTAGTAAGTCAGTATAGATTCACTATTGACATTTCCTACAGGGATGCGATTCATGTACACAAGCACACATTCCTAGTAGTTCGAGTAACTGGTGCCGAACTAGCAATACATACGTGTACATTTATTCAAAAAGGACAATTTACTGTTATATACTTATGGATATATTCCCAGCAAAATTTGACGGAAGGAGTTCTTTGCGATGACGTGATTTCATGTCATCTTTTGCATTGGTTCAAAGGAAGTCGTGGAAGATCCGATCTTTTCATTAGGATTTGAACCAATGCAAAGGAAGTCGTGAAAGATCCGATCTTTTCATCAGCATTTGTACCCATCCCATCCATCTAATAGAGATGATGTTTGTGTTTTTATTTACACACCTGTTTATTTTCATTTTGGTATGTTCCAGTACTGCAAAAATCTACTAATTTTTACTATTTTTCCGATAACATAAAGGAAAAATTGTTATCGTAGTAAAAATAAGTAGATTCTTGCAGTTTCTGGAACAGACCAAAGTTGTTAGAACTGTCGTCGTGATGTTGTCTTACATTTCCTGCATATCAAACAACTAAAACTTCTAAACAATTGGTATTATATGTGCTAAAAATAGAATCGGACTGCACACATTGCTATTCTAAAAGTTCCCTTGTCTGTTCTAAATCTGACATAGAATGAAATCAATCAAATCTCGCTTCTTGGAATTTGAAAAAAAGTCCGAAACGAAAAGGAACAAGAATCTGAAAATAAAGAAGAAACTACTTTTGGAAATAAACAATTAAAAATAAATTAATTTAGCATAAATGGTATTTTCCATAAAAAGTCTCTCCTCCCCGTTCGTTACATTTTGTTCTTAGAGATCCCTAAAGCAAGCCGGGTTGTAGATCCTTACATATTTCCGTCACTAAACAAAAGAGTATAAATTACCAAAATGTTGTTATAAAATAACAAAATTATAAAATAAAAGTAATTTACGAAATAAAAATACTTAAAGGAGTGCATTTGGAGTCCATGTCGAAATCTGAACTGGTGATGGGAAGATAATTGAAAAAATCTTTTGTAAGATGAAAGAATATCAGTTGCGGAGAAAGGAGGAAGTAATCTTTTGCGTTGCAGCGGTGGTGATTACATTGCAATTTTGGATGTAAACTTTTGAAAAACTAAAGTGATAAATTAATTGTAGATATTTCATGAATTCGTTTGAATTAATAAAGAGTTTTGTTTTTCATGAAAACCATATTTCAATACAGCATTTCCATTTTCCAAACAATATGAAAATTTCATGCCAAGGGGTTGGTGAAAATGACATGCCAAAGCATTGGTTAAAATGACATGTCAAAGCATGGGTGAAAATGAAGTGTTAAAGCATTGGTGAAAATGACATGTCAAATCATTGGTGGAAATGACATGCAAAAGCATTGGTGGAAATGACATGTCAACGCATTGGTTAAAATGACATGCTTAGGATCCAGAAAAGAACGTCATCTTTTGGGGTCCACGCTCATATAAAATTCATCGATGAAGATGCTAAAAAGATGACATGCTAGATCACTTGCACCCATGATTGAATGTCATCTTTGGTATCGAACATTTTGCTGGGTTATTATATTATTATATTATAAGTACATCTTTAGATTCCTTGATACTGTGTGCGATTTCTTGATACTGGAACATTGTTGCTCGCATTTGGTCCTTGGAATGTTTATCTCATATATCCTTCAAACAGTTCCGAAGTTCCTGAAATAAAACGTATAAACCTTTGATGAGATAATGAACAATATATTGTGGGAAATTATGTCAATACTTACAACAGATACATATTGAATGTACTTCAGAAAATATTCATACTTTTGGTAAATTTCGTTTTACGTGCATTTTTACTTAATAATTAAATTCTGCACAACAAAATTCTGCATCAAAATACGTTTGATTTTTAAATCTGAAAAAATTAGGGCTAGAAAAGTGACAAAATCGACTTAGAAAGTGATTCTATGTATATGCCTAGAAGGAACTATGGGTATATCTCGTTTCCTTTTGTATGTTACATACAAAAGTACAAAGACATAATACCGCTTATCACAGTGTGGTGTA
The DNA here is from genome assembly GCF_047663935.1 of Musca autumnalis. Taxonomy (NCBI): domain Eukaryota; kingdom Metazoa; phylum Arthropoda; class Insecta; order Diptera; family Muscidae; genus Musca; species Musca autumnalis. The sequence continues at coordinate 153,368,381 of NW_027411977.1, forward strand.
GGGTATAAACACCTTCCGCACAAAATAATTTTAAAATGTTTATTTATCAACAGTTTGGATAATTTTTTGAAGTCACTGTGAGCAGGTAGATATACACATAACTGAAAACAAGCTTTAAACCAGGGAAGCAATATCGTTCAGAACTCCTTCCGATTTCTATTAGATTTTTCGTAGGGGAATTCGTTCAGATTTCGGAGAGAATGTCGGAAAACAAAATGGTTGGTTATAAAATTCGCATATAGAATTTTTAAATATTTTAAATATAAATGCAACGAATAATTATTCAAGCTAGTGCTGATAGACTCAACATATTCGTACAAAAAGTTTACATTGTTCTACTATAACTACAAAATGATAACAACAGTGAAAATCATTTCAGAAACGTTTGAAGTTACAATCTTCCAATAAAAACAAACAAGGATCAATTAATAAAAAAAGAGGTGTCAGAGAAAAAATTTTTCCTTCGATATTCATACGACATTATTCGAAAATCGTTCGGAAATCTTTACGAAGATTCGGAAGCACCTCCGATTTTCATACGTCATTATTCCGAAATCGTTCAGAAATTTGTACGAAAATTCGGAAAAAAATTCGCATTCCGAATTTCCCAAGGATTTTCTTCCGACTTCGTTCCGAAATTATGTCAACCACTTCATACAACTTTTGTTAAGATATCCTTACGATTTCGGATCCGACATCGCTACGTCCGAACTTTGTTCCGCTATCGGTACGATTGCTTTGCTTTTTTCACTCATACATTCACACATGATTTTGTTTTGATTGTATTTTGTTGGTCTCCACTGCTTTAAACCCTCACGACAAAACCAAAATGATATAACTTTTTTACTTTAATATGTTTGTCATTTCATATATGGGGGCTATACCTAAACATGGACCTACACGCAGAAAAATTTATGTTAGAAATATGTTTGGATCCAAACATAATATGATTGGGTCCAAACAAATATATGTTTGCAACATTTTGTAACATACATATCTCAATTTGATATGTTTGGGTAAAACATATTTTTATGTTAGAACATCTTTTTCATGGGTGGAGAGAGGATGTTTGTCAACGAGAGTAATAACAGTGCTCTCGCGGCTGCGGAATGCTGTTTTATAATAAAGAGTTGTGTGTATTGTATAATAGAAGACGTACATAGAAGCGAAGAAATGGGCTTTGTTGGCGTGTATGCGTCAAACTCGTGTGTTTCTTGTTTTGTTGTTAACCAACGAAGCAGGCGAAGAGGATAAGAAGAAATGATATGAATTATTTTGTTTTTTCTTTCTTCAGTGTTTTAGTTGCCAGCGTAGCGTCAAGACGGTAAAGTGAGTGAATAAATCTGTGTTTTGTGTTTTCTTAAAGATATTGTGTTTTTAGTAAATTAAATGCCCAATACATTTTATAATTGAATCGAAAAGTTGAATGGAATTATTTTATTGGACAAGGAAGAAATCGCATTTAATATTGGTAATTACATACATATGTATGTATATTTGAAATATGGTATATCCATATTTATTACATAATCATTTGATTCCAGATGCCGATTCCCGCTGATGATGTCAACTTTGAGTAAAATTTGTTTTATTTCACAACTAAGGAGAAGCGTTCAACTACGTTTCTATATATTTTTCTTTTTAAAAGTGTGACTATTTACAAATTATTTCTATCAGTTTTTCTTTTATTAAAGTGTGTTATGTATTTCTTTGGAATTTTGTATGTACCTATGTGTCTGTTGTTGTTGTGCTTTCAATAAACAAAAACACCAACATTTGTGTGTATATTACAGTGTTCACCAGCTAGCCCGTACTGAGAGCAACTGAGCATACATTACCGTGTGTTTTAGATTGAAAGTTACGATAATTTGCTCTCAGTAGCAGCTCGCTGGTGAACACTGGTATATTATAGCAGAGTGAGGCAGAGAAGTTTTTGGATCTCCCTTGTGCTCTCAATGAGCGTAAATTTGTTGTTGCTCACAACGTGTTAGCATCTACACAGGCTGTGAGCGATGACCAATTTGCGCTCACTTAGAGCACATGGGCTCTCTTGTGAGTCACAATGCCTTCCATTGTATTATAGAGATATCATGTGAGCTCTTACTGAGAGCAAGAGAGCATACATTTCAATGTGTTTTACATTGAAATTTACGCTCCCTTGCTCTCAGTAATCGCCCACTGGTGCATGTGTTTGTTTTTTGTTGTGGCTTTTGGGTTTGTATTTGTTTGCACCCAAACATATAAATTGTTTGCACCCAAACATAAATCTGTTGGCACCCAAACATATATTTGTTTGCACCCAAACATATTTTTGTTTGCACCCAAACATATTTTTGTTTGCACCCAAACATAAAATTGTTTCCACCCAAACATATTTTTGTTTGCACCCAAACATATATATCTTTGCACCCAAACATATATATCTTTGCACCCAAACATATATATCTTTGCACCCAAACATATATTTGTTTCCACCCAAACATCTATTTGTTTGCAGACCCAAACATATATTATGTTTGGGACTGTTGCAAACATATATATGTTTGCTGCAAAATATGTTTGGGACATATGTTAGAGAGGCCGTTTTTTTTTGCGTGTATTTTGACGATTTTTGGTAAGGAAATTTCGTGGCCTTAAAGAATCTCAAATGTCAATTACAAAACATTGACCAATGTTAATAATTTTGAGTGGAGAAAGTCGGTTAAAAAATGTTAGCTTAGGTCCTCAAAATACCGAAAATCAGGAGATACTGTATGGGGACTATACCTAAACATAGACCTATGTTGACAATTTTTGGTGAATAAGTGTTGTGACCCCTAAGAACCTTAAGTGTCAAATTATAGCTGGTTAGGTTAAAAATTGTAGCTAAAATCCTCAAAATACCGAAAAGCGAGAGGTACCGTTATATGGGAGCTACACCCAACATGGGCCTATATAGCACATCTTCGAACTTGACCTGCCTATGGCAAAAATATACTTGTGTGTAGTGTTTTAGCTCAATTTTTGCGGACGCTTGAGTTATTACAACAGACGAACATGGGTAGATCGACTCAGAATTTTATCCTGATCAAAAATATATACAATTTATAGCGTCGAAAATGATCAATGCGTTACAAACGGAAAAACAAATTTAATATACCCTGCATACTATGGTGGAGGGTATAAAAGTTATTTTAGTAACTTATGTTGACAGAATATAATTTAAAAAAAAATATTTTCATTGCATTTTTTCACAAAAAAATATATTTTTTTTAATTGGCCCCGCACAATGCCTTTTATACAGTGGTTTATTTTACTTGCTTTGTTTCCTGTCTGTTTAGTTCAAAAACTTGGCCAAAAATCATGAAAACTTAAAATGTTGTGTAGCGTTACGTAAAGCTATTTTAAAGGTTTTGTTAGTTGATTTTATATGAAGTATTGACACAAAGTATATAAATTCAGTAGAAAAAGCTCATAGTTTTTTATTATGATATAATTTTAACAATTTACACAGTATAAAATTTAAGTCCTTGGGTATTTAGAATTGAAAATAAAATATATCGCTATAATCGCCATATAAATGTTCCGCCGCGTTTTCAGTATTTTGAAGTTTTTAATCATATATGTAGGTCTACGTTATGCAATAGCCCAGAATTTTAAAAGCACAGAGAATTATCATTGTTTCTGCTATTGCAAGATTTTCACTATTTCGAAGATCTTAACGTAATTTTTAGAATATCAGCTGTAATACAGATTTTGAGATTCCTTTTGGTTTGAGAACCTCCATGCAGAAAGTGGTTAAAATATATCCACGTTTTAATGCAATCCCTACATAACTCTATTCGCGAGTATGACGAATTGATTTATACAAGAGTTTAATATGTTGGATGAAATAATACGAAACAAAAATATCGCCTTATTTTCTTTTTTAAATTTCAAATCGAGATACCTAAACGACTTCTATGAATAAATACCTTTAAAAACATCACGAATCCGCGAGTGCAGGTTGGACTTCTAATTTGTGTATATTCGCTGGAATGTAATACACAACTCTTCAGAACATATCATTGTTGTATATTTCTAGTATATTTTTCAACGACAATTTGATAAATATGTATATCAACAATACATTGAAATCTCAAATATGAGAATAAAGCGTCTGTGTGAACGTTGTTTGAAATATGTTTTTTAGAAAGTATGACATGAAATACCGCCAAAACACCATGAAATAAGTGTTTACGGTTTCAGGATGTTCTGAAGAATTGCTGAGAACATTATTTGGAAAATTAGTTTGGCTGTTACTGACCATAATTCCAGAAATTATATAAACTTTCCCATATTTTATCAATTTTGACGCGCAAGGTGCGGTTTTTCTTAGTTCGTATATGTCACACCTTAATTCTACTACTTTAAGACTACAATATTGCTGAAGATCGCAAGGCAAAATTCTTATTAGTTTCTGAGATAAAGCTCGGATCAATGGAAAAAGGGTCATTTTAGCCCAGTATGGATGAGCCCATAAAATCCAAACCTGATCTAAAAGTACGAAACCCAACTAGGAGTTTTGAAGTCTCAATATGTACTTTCAGAAAATGACCACTAGAAGTTATTTGCATTTTCAATGTTGCACAGTGTAATTCAACCTTATAAGTTCATGATGTTGTTCCGCCTGTATTCTCTAGTTTTGGTATAATGTTAAAGAAGATGCTATATTAACTTTTTAATTGCACGAGTAGAAATTTTTGGACTCAGGTCTTGCAACTTATTGGAACTAGAATTTAAACATTTTTTAAATTAAATTTATTGCTTCTAATGTTACATCGTTTTGACAAATAACAATCCACCCTTAAAAACCCTACATAATTCTTCGCTAATAATAAGCAAATTAATCAAAAAGGGCTTTACCCTTGTCTATTGACCACTTGTGCCCAAAAGCGTTTTATATTTGTCATAACTTGCACAAGTTTGGAAACGAACAAAAAAAGGTGAATTTTGAATTAAAAAAAATCAGAAAGTATCTATCGCCCTTGCACACAGACATGTGCCCTCAGCCTGTGAGAATTTGTGACGATTAAGAACCGACATATTTTTCCCCAAAATTATGTATTCATTGAGTTTTTAGAATGGACTAACAAAATTGGCAATAAAAACATCGAAACGTTTGGGATATTTATCTTAACGATTGTGGACCCTCCGAATATGCATACGTTTTGCTAATATATTTAATGTAGATTAAAGCGCAGAAGTGTTAGACTTTTGAGGAGACGGTAACTGTAGAAATGGAGCGACATAGACCATTTTGGAAATGGGTTTTATTTTGAAAGCCACTCCTTTCAATAGTTACCTCGCCCACAAGCCATTTTAGTTGGTCACCGCAGTATTTAGAGCTTTGTCAAGAAGCTAGGACCTGCCCACGAAAAATTGGATATCGCAATAAACAAGACTACAAATGTCCAAAAAAAGTCCAAAGGATCCTTAAACAGTCTCAAAACTGTTCTTATGATGAATTTTGTGAGGGAAGAAATATTCTGTGCAATGTTTAGATCGAATCGATTACTCCCTTTGAGAGACATCGCATGTACCATTTTAGCGAACACTTTTGAACTTTTATGGCCGAAGTAAATATAGTTTGGACGAAATATTAGGAGATCCAAAACTTGGACCAAATCGGTTGATCCGTTCGAGGATTATCAAGGGCTCCAGCTTGCCAGACAAACAGAGATAGAGACGGACGGACTGTACTAAGTAATTGCAGCTGGTCTGAAACAAATTTCGTCTAAACATATGTGGAGTCTAAAATCGTTATTTCGATGGGGCACATTTGTGTCGTATCTTGCAGCCCTAATGCCTGAGAGTATAATTATACTTTTTTGATGTTAGGGACAAAATTAAATTCATATTGACGTTTTTGACGCACAAAAATTAATTTTTCTTCATAATTTTCTTCTATTACTAAACAAATAACACAATTTTTGTGAAGGCTGTGAAACAAATTTCTAATTGCCTTTCAATATATAGTCCACGGAGAACCCTTTATACATTTTGCCCAATAGACATTTTTCATGCACTTACGTTCCCTAATACTGAATTCGTATTTTTTTTTGATACGGGATGATTGTAAAGCCTCGAGACCTCTATATAGCTTGACTATGAAATAATAAACATGGAGTATATTCATTACGGAATTCGTATTTAATAGTGGTATGATGGGACATGAAGAAGAAATTCAGATTTCATTGGAAGTTTCTCTCAAAAAGAGTATATAATCAAAAGTAGCTTAACAAATTTTGTTCGACCAAGCCATTTCGCCCCCCCCCACCTGCGTCCGACCCTGGCCCCCATATAATGGTAGCACCCGATTTCAGGTATTTTGAGGATTTTATCTTCATTCCCGAATTGGCTGTAACTTGGCATTTGGAGTTCACAATGCTACAGACCCTCCTCCAACAAAAATTGTGTTGGTATGGCCCCAATAACGGTACCACACGATTTCAGCCGTTTTAAAGTTTTTATCAACATTTCGGTCAACATTGGCTGTAATTTGGTTATGAGGTTCTCGGTGATCAAAAAAAATGTATTTGCTAAAAAGTTAAAAAAAAAATTTAAAAAAATAAGCTACAGTTAAAGCTAGAAAATAATTTTTCGCTTAGCATCAAGCATTATATTTTTCTTGATGATGGAATTTGCCAAATAAAACGCCTGCATTTAAATTAAAAATGGTGACAAAATTAAACGGCAAGCGTTTTATTTGACAGATTTCATCATGAAGAAGAATATACTTAGTAAGGCTAAGCGACGAAATATTTTCTAGTCTTAGCGCATTTACAAATAAAACACTGTAATTTAATTTAATTATTGTTGATTTTATACTTAAATGGAGTAAACGTTATTTTAGTCATTAGCTGAGAAAAGTTCATTCATTCCTGCTACAGGAAAAGCAAAAATTGCATATTTTGTGTTTCATTTTTTTTTTTTTTTTTTTTTGGTTTAAAGTAACTAGACCGTTAAATAACTAGCTACATAACAATGTAAAAGTAGATAATTGATATTTATTGAACAACTGGGTAGGCATTTATCGATTCAATTCTACATACATATGTATGTATGGTTACATGTTTATACATAAATATCTTTGCACTGGGGGAAATATTTGCCCACATAACTCGTGTGCTATTATTTGTGTGTGTTCGAGAGTTATTTGTATATGATGATGTCTATGTGTTAAGTACGATGTATCACTATTCAATAATTCTGTTTGTCTGTAATCCATTCTGTCATAGTGATATTCAATCGTTTATAATAAGGCATTTGATCCGATAAGTAATGCTATACGCGCCTATCTATGAAAGGCAACATACACGCATTCTACATTTCGTATGTAAATAAGAGTGTATAAATGTATAGGAGCACTGCATTCCCATAAATAATAATAAGCCTATTCAATAGTTTAAACATCATATTGTGGACTCTTCTTGTATGCATCCTTTACCCACACATACACAACATAACACAAAGACAACACGAAAAGTACACAAAAACCATAGTATTTGTGTTTGGTTTACATTTCCAGTAATGGTAAAGTGCAAGGATATCGCTGTTGGAATGAACGCATGCAAATGTGTATTATAAATTTTGAGTTGTAATTTGTAGGTATGTACATATGTATATGTACATACATATATACATGTACATTTGTTATAGACATTTTCGTTACTACACGCAGAAAAATTTATGTTAGAAATATGTTTGAATCCAAACATATATTTGTTTGCAACCGGTCCCAAACAAATATATGTTTGCAACATTTTGTAACATATCTCAATTTGATATGTTTGGGTAAAACATATTTTTTATGTTAGAACATCTTTTTCATGGGCGGAGAGAGGATGTTTGTCAACGGGAGTAATAAAATAACAGTGCTCTCGCGGCTGCGGAATCCTGTTTTATAATAAAAAGTTGTGTGTATTGTTGTTGTTAACCAACGAAGCAGGCGAAGAGGATAAGAAGAAATGATATGAATTATTTTGTTTTTTCTTTCTTCAGTGTTTTAGTTGCCAGCGTAGCACAAGACGGTAAAGTGAGTGAATAAATCAGTGTTTTGTGTTTTCTTAAAGAAATTGTGTTTTTAGTAAATTAAATGCTCAATATATTTTATAATTGAATCGAAAAGTTGAATGGAATTATTTTATTGGATAAGGAAGAAATCGCATTTAATATTGGTAATAAAATATATTTGAAATATGGTATATCCATATTTATTTATTACATATTCATTTGATTCCAGATGCCGATTCCCCACTGATGATGTCAACATTGAGTAAAATTTGTTTTATTTCACAAGTAAGGAGAAGCGTTCAACTACGTTTCTATATATTTTTCTTTTTAAAAGTGTGACTATTTACAAATTATTCCAATCCTTGGACATCAATTGAATCAGAAATGTGAATTATTCTGTTAAAAATCTGCTCCCAAAGCATCAAAATATAATCACTACCAAAAAGCATGAAATTTACACTGTGAACAACGTAGTTTTCGTATTATGACTATTACCGTCAATATAGGGTCGGAAAGTATCGGATAATTGTACACTTCTGACTCAATTGTGTATAAGACCATATTAAAACACAATTCAAGGTCTTCTGTATGTAATTTGAGCCAAGAATTCCGAGGAATCTATTAACTTCCTGAGATATCCCGGGAAAATGTGAATTTGTCGACACCCAGGAAGGTGTGTTATGCACAAGGTCAACTAAAAAGCTTTCTAGGATCTCAAAATCTATAACCTGACACTAATATTGTGTCAAATACCTAAAACGGAAAGAAATCAGCAAGGGTCCACTTTAACGAGCTATACAAGAAGTTTGGCATTAAATAACGACATTTAACACCAAAAAATTATTTTTTTTCTCTAAAATATATCTCGGACACCCTGACACATTCGCCAAAATAATAAAATGTATAAATTTTGCTGCTAATTCCATAAATTGTACGATAATACTCATATTTCCTTGGGGCGCACAGTGGTGCCGCTTCCTTGTAAGCGTGGTCAAAAATAGAAGGGGTTGACCTAGGATGATGAACTTATGAGGGCATAGGAATGATGATGTTATTACTCGGTCAATTTTAAGAGAATAGCCTTCAAATTGAATATCTGATATTTTCTTAGGACCCTTATCAGTTTCACCGATTTTGACAAAAATCGGTTCAGATTTGGATATAGCCCCCATATATATCTTTTCCCGATTTTCCAATAAATCGGTCAATTTTAATTGAATATCCTTCAATATTATTAAGCGATGTTTTCATAGGCCGTTGATCAGTTTTATCGATTTTGACAAAAATCGGTTCAGATTTGGATATAGCCCCCATACATAATTCTCCGATTTTGCTATAACTCAGTCAATTTTAATTTAGTAGTCTTCGAATTTAATATGCGATTTTTTGCTTCAATTTTACCGATTTAAACAAAATTTTTTTTTCAGATTTGGATGAAGTCCCTGTATATAATGGTACTTTTGTTTTTAGTATTCCCTCTTTAGCAATCTGCCTGGAGTTGCCACATAGTTGGTTTAAATTTGAAATAAAATTAATTGAAACTATAGTCATGTTTATACGAACGGTTTTCTATCTCGATTTATTTGACGTAAAATGTCCGAAAACACATGCCAACTAAATCAGGATAGATCCATTATCATAACAATGTAAACTTTTTTAAGGCCAACGGCCACTCTTTATTTCCCAACTCAAAAGTTGTAATATACTCTAGGTCTAAAATTAGAACGTTTGTAGTTTGAATTTATCATAAATATAACAACAATATCCCACTCGTATCAAAATAGTGGCATTAACTATCGGCAAAATTATTTCAGATTAGAGCTTTTTTAAGGGTTTTCGACAACGTATTAACAAAAATAACAGGACTCAGTCAAATAAAGAGAATTGGTAAATTGAGGCAAAATCAGGAAACTTGTATTATTCGACACACTGTTGATGAAAATGTGGTTGTGTCTCAAAGAATCGGATTTTGTTGGATGTAAATTTTGCATAATTTTATTCGAAATGGATGTGTGTTTCATGTACCAAATGCCCGAAGCTGCAATTTTTAGATACACTCCATGAACGAAGCGAAATTCGTGAGTAATGTATAACATGCTATTGCTTCAATCAACATAACAGTACTTTATGTATAAACATTTTATGTAAACTTTTTTGTTCACAAAAAGGAAGGTCATTGGCCACTCTTTAATTCCCAATTCAAAAGTTTTAATATTTCTATTAACTTGTTTAAATACAGTTCCATGAACGTGTGGTCCTTTTTTGTATAAATTTCAGTTTGAGGAGCTATATCTTAATAGTAACACCATATATCGACAAAATTCTTTCACCATTGTCCTATTTAAAGTGTTCCCTATAAACCAAAACCATATAATTATAAAAAAGTCGACAACACATTTTTCGATTTTTGTCCACTGAGGCACCATTGTGGGGCGTACGTATACTTTTGTAAGTGTAATTTTTTGGTTTTTGTAAAATTTAGCGTTATTTATATTATGGAATATACTTTTGTTATATTAAATATTGTTTAATAGTGAGACGAAATAAACCTGTGTACTTGGAATTTTATAAATATCATTACTTTTTCTAAAACCCGAGATTTATGGGGCGTACGCATACTTATGTAAGACTGTGTAGCTCCCACGGAGACTAACTAATTTGGGTAAAATCTTGAAATACCGAAAATCGGGAAGTACCTTTCTATGGGGGTATATCAACACGTGAACCTATGTCGCCCATTCTCTGCGGGAATCTTTTAATTCCCCAACAAAGACTTTATACCAAATTTCAGCTATTTCGGTTGAATGTGGCTATGGCCTTACAAATTCCCAAAGCCGGAGGTTCCAACAAATTCTGTAGAAAAGGATTGTAGCCCAACCGAAGACTATGAGCAATTTCGGTGGGATAATGTTATATACGGTTAAAATCTTAAAAATTCTAAAATCGAATAATTCCGGTCTATGGGCGCTATATCAAAACGTAGACCTGCTCCGCCAAATTTCTGGAGAACAGTTTTGTAGCCCAAGTGAAGGCTAAATACTAACTTTCAGCTATTTCGATGGGTTATTGAGGCTAAAACTTAAAGAATACCGAAAATCGGATGGTACGGTTATATGTTGGCTATATCCAAACCTGGACTTACATATATAGACAGTTTTCTGTGAAAATGTTTTCTTACCTCTGGAAACAAATGAGACTAATACCTTCAAAATTCCTTTAAAGCGTCGACGCGTCACACGCAGCGTGGCCGACAATTTTTGACAGAAAATCATCAAAAAATCTTTAAATCGTTAATTATTTTGGAAAATCGTCAAAATAATCTAAACGAAGATTTTTGACCGTTTTTAACAGATTGTCATTTCATTGAGGTGCTTGATAGCAGATATATGCCTAATGGCCTAATCAGAATTAAATACAGATAAAAACAAAATCACTTTTCACGGGGTTAGACTATTTCCTAGGAGTAAAAATTTATTTTTATAAAGTTTGGAGCAATACTACGAAGCTAACAAGATAGATACATACATATATTTACATTATCGGCTAAAACTTAATCACCCCCTCAGTAAATTTTGTATACCCTACACCACTATGTGGTTTTGGCCAAAAAGTTTGTAACGCATCGAAATAATGGTCGTAAACCCATACTTATGTATACCAAAATGAATGTTGTACGTCCGTCCGTCTGCCCATCTAAACCTTGTAGAAGTAGAAAATAATACCATTACAACGATGTAAAGTAGGCTGTCGTAGGTGGTCAAACAACAGAGTTATCGCAATAGTCGGTAATGCATCCCATTTTCCGATTTTTTGTAATCACGCTACAGGTCGCAATTTTGATCGGATTGGGAGTTGATGCGGGTCCCTCCGAGGAAGAAGCCTATAAAGTTTGGTTATAGTCGGATAATATTCAGGAGACAGAATAAGCAAAAAGCTTCTGTGGAGAAAAGTTAACGTTTTTTCTTATGCGAATATCTCCGCTTCTGGTAGGAGTATTCCAAAAGCCCGTCAATGGAAGAAGAAAATATCTCCTTTATATTGATGCAAAGTATGTTGGCGTATGTGAGCAAACAACCCAGATATCGCAAAAGTCAGTAATATATCCAATTTTTCCATTTTTTGTAATTACGCTTCAGGTTGAAATTTTGATCGGATAGTCACGAAATTTTGGGGGTAGATGGGTGCCCCACACAGGAAGAAGCCTTTTGATTTTAATGATAGTCGGATAATATTTAGGGGTCGGAATGGGGAAAAACTCATGTGGAAGCAAATTCAAAGTTTTATTCTTTGTGAATATATCGGCTTCTAGTAGGGGTATTCCAACGGTAAAGCCTGTCAATGGAAGACGAAAATATTACCTTTACATTGGTGTAAAGTAGGTTGGCGAAGGTGGTCAAACAAGGGAGATACCTCAATAGTCGGTAATGCATCCAATTCTTCCATTTTTGCAATCAGTTTACAGGTCGTAATTTTGATCGGATGGTCACGAAATTTTGGTTGCTTATGGGGGCCTTAGAGAGAAAGAGGCATATTATGTTTGGTGGTAATCGGATTATATTCCCTAAAAGAAATGTTTACCAGTGAAAAGCTTGTGCACAAGGGTAGTGGTGTAGGGTATCACATGGTCGGCCCCGTCCCGACTATAGCCTTTGCTCACTTGTTTAAAAATTATATTTTTTAAGAAAATAAAGTTACAAATTATATACATATGGTAAAATTCAAATTTCCTTTACAATTCCATCGAGAAAAAAATTAAAAAAATGTTGACAAGCACATTCACGATTTTTGTTACATGGGTTAAGAAAAAAATCGTGGTTTCAAATATGTTCGCGTTCACAAAATTGGATGCTGCGCCCAAAAGTTATGGGGGGTTTTATTCCCTTATAAAGAAAAAATATTTAAAAATTCCCTTTGTGTTGCAATACCAAAATTTATATATAAATCGGTAACAACATTTAATATCTATCCGTAGACGCCTAAATATTAGCTAAATTTATTTTCATTTTCGCGGAAAATCAAAAAATAATGAAGGAATCTTGGAGTAAATTTTATTTATTCTTTCTCAGAGTCCATAAAAATCTCTAAAAAATAAATTAAATATACGTACAGAATCTTGACAATGTCCAGAAAAATGTGAGACCAAAATTTTATTGATTAGGATTTTAAATTGCATATTGCAGCTACAACAAAAGACAAAAGTTTATTGTTGGAACATTATTTCAAGAATATATTTTTTGGTTTAATACGAAAAATTTGAGAAAATTTTTTGGAGTTATTCTACTATTTCGCTAAATTTCCTAACAAAACCTGAATTATTTTGCTAAAACCTCTTCAAGGAAAATAGTTTATCATCGTAAAAGTATATTTGCATAGTGTGATAAGCAATAGAATTAGGAAATAAAGAGTGATATTGATATTACAATCAAAGAAAAACATAAAAGTTAAAAACCGTATAACGCTCGAAATAGTTAAAATCAGTTGAGGCGCATGTGCTTTTCGCATAGAGCGAGTGCATGTCTGTCAATATGTTTGCATTTTTCCATGTTTCATTTAACCGCAAAAGTGTGCCATCAGTTGCATCTTACTACACCAAAATGCTTCATGTGGGTAAAAATAACGCGATGTTCATATGATTATAAGGCGCATCCGATTTCAGTGACCGCCTGTTAAAAATACGTCAATAAGACACATTTTATACAGATTCGTCAAGAACCGCGGATGTGCTACCTGATTCTATTTTTGGTTAAATACGAATACTACTCCCGAATCTCTGAAATTCATGACACCCTTTTTTGACAAATATTATAATCGTGCATAAAGGATTCCATTTATGTAAAAAAATTTAAGGGCAATCGCGGTTAAGTATGCGGATTAGTCAAAATAAAATTTTGCTTATTTTCCTATTTTCAGGGTATCTATATCAGCGGTTTTAGTGGATGGATTCGATCGCGGTAGGGCTCATTGAATCCGGCGCGGAAAAAAACTAAAATCACGCGGGGTTCAAGGGTACCTGAGTCATAGTTGTAAATTTTGAAGCCAAAAAATAGGTTTTTAAAGAAAAATTACGCACCAAAAATTCGACTTTGGACTCCTATTACTAGGGAGCTGTGGGGAGCACACTCATGAGATATACATCAAACGACGTGGAATCACGGGTTCTACAATCCAATAAATAGATTAGGTCATTATCTGGTTGCGCCCTCCAATTATAAGAAAAATTCAAAAAACCCCGATTTCAAAACTTCAAAATGTCAGCATCGATTTAAGAGGGATGCACTGTATATATCGAGAAGTCACACATTAGCATCATGTTGCCCAAGGGGTATTCTTCAATCCTTTCTTTGAGCTCAGGTCTGAATTTTCCCTCGTTTGACCAGAAATCAAGAAAAAACACAAAAAAGCTTGCTAACTTCAACACATTTTTACCCATTTTTTTATATTACCACCAACGCAGCTTCCACGAAAATTATTTGTTATGGTCCATATTATAAGATCGTGGCTAAAACACTTCAGTTCATGTAAACATATTCATATTTTATAAAATATATTAACAGTTCGCGACTTATTAAATGGTGAACCTCAACTTCAACGATTGTAAAACATTTTTGAATATTACCATATTTATTATTAAAAAATGACACAGACACATCTTGTATACATAGAGAATATTAAGTGATTAACTATTTCAGTCGATATTGCCATGTTTTACAGGATTTAGCCGTTGCCCATTTGGCCCACGCCTTATGTCATATGAATCCTTTAAATTAAATTTAAATTCATCAGGAAACAACACAGTCCTTCATTCATTGGTCTTGGCGAATTCAAGAATGGCTTTTTCATGTTTTGTCGGTTTTTTTCTGGTCGTCGACTGAATAAGCCGGCCTCTACCGCTCTTCTGTGAACCTTTTTTTGCTACCTTTTAAATCTAAGCAATTTTGTATTTGCCCAGAAGATGCTGTAGAAGCAATTTGGATGAATATGAACAATTTCGACTAATGTTTTGGTAAAGGGCCCTTATAGCGGTACCACCCAATTTTTGGTATTTTGAGGATTTAAGCCACATTTTCTTACTAAATTGGCTGTAATTTGGTACTTAGGGTTCCTAGTGGTCACAAAATTTTCCACCAAAAATTGTGCACCTGGGTCCACATTTAAATTTTTATTTAAGCTACATTTAATGAAAATTTATTATTTCGCCTGAAATAATTAATAATTTAATATTCTCTATGCCTACAAGATGTGAGTGTGTCATCCAAAATAAAGGATACTCAACGAAATATTGACTTCAAAAGTTTTTTTGTTCCTTAAATTGGAGTTGCTTTAGTCTTGTCCACTTACATTTGAATTTTAACTGTTTTTTATAAAATTCTGAATTCCTCAGTTTTGTTCCTTCAATAATAATGATATCTATATTAATAAAAGAGTAAAGTGATTGACTGACTGACTGACTGATTGATTCATCAACGCCCAGACGAAACGGCTGATGCTAGAATCCTGAAATTTTGGGTGTGGATCACTCTTGGTCCGAAGGGGTCAGATAAGGCTGGGTTTTTGGAAATTCGAACTGGAAGGGTACGAAAAGTACTAAAAGGTACTAAATATGGTACCGTTTGTATTTGGCGAACCGGTAGAGCTAGAACTTTGAAATTTGGAATGATGGCCACTGATGGAGTGTAGGAAAGATGTGCTAAAGGGTTTTTAGAAATTCGAACTATAAGTGTACGAAAAGTACTAAAGTGTACTAAATTTGGTACCAATTCGTATTTGTGAACGGATAAAGGTTAAAGGTTGAAATTTGGTGTGAGAATCAAGGTTAAAAGGTATGGTTGACATAAGGAGGTGGTTTAGGAAAAGTGTACACATGTGTACGAAAAGTACTAAATGGTACTAAATTTGGTACAATTTTGATTTGGGCGAACGGATAGAGCTGGAATCCTGAAATTTGGAACTAAGTCTGCCTTTGGAGAGTAAAATGGAAGTAGTTTTGAAAATGCGTACTTATGGGTACGAAAAGTACTAAAAAGTACTAAATTTGGTACAATTATGATTTGGGCGAACGGATAGAGCTGGAATCCTGATATTTTGAACTAAGGCTACTGTTAGAGAGTAAAATGCATGTAGTTTTAAAAATCTATATTAATAAAAGAGTAAAAAAAAGAGTACTAAATGGTACTAAATTTGGTACAATTACGATTTGGGCAAACGGATAGAGCTGGAATCCTGAAATTTGAATTAAGGCTGCTGTTTAAGAGTAGAATGGAAGTAGTTTTGAAAATTCGTACTTATGGGTATGAAAAGTACTAAATGGTACTAAATTTGGTACAATTATGATTTGGGCAAACGGATAGAGCTGGAATCCTGAAATTTGGAACTAAGTCTGCCTTTGGAGAGTAAAATGGAAGTAGTTTTGAAAATGCGTACTTATGGGTACGAAAAGTACTAAAAAGTACTAAATTTGGTACAATTATGATTTGGGCGAACGGATAGAGCTGGAATCCTGAAATTTTGAACTAAGGCTACTGTTAGAGAGTAAAATGCATGTAGTTTTAAAAATCTATATTAATAAAAGAGTAAAAAAAAGAGTACTAAATGGTACTAAATTTGGTACAATTACGATTTGGGCAAACGGATAGAGCTGGAATTCTGAAATTTGAATTAAGGCTGCTGTTTAAGAGTAGAATGGAAGTAGTTTTGAAAATTCGTACTTATGGGTATGAAAAGT
The DNA here is from genome assembly GCF_047663935.1 of Musca autumnalis. NCBI lineage: Eukaryota > Metazoa > Arthropoda > Insecta > Diptera > Muscidae > Musca > Musca autumnalis. The sequence goes on from NW_027411977.1 coordinate 153,385,137, forward strand.
ACTAAATGGTACTAAATTTGGTACAATTATGATTTGGGCAAACGGATAGAGCTGGAATCCTGAAATTTGGAACTAAGTCTGCCTTTGGAGAGTAAAATGGAAGTAGTTTTGAAAATGCGTACTTATGGGTACGAAAAGTACTAAAAAGTACTAAATTTGGTACAATTATGATTTGGGCGAACGGATAGAGCTGGAATCCTGAAATTTTGAACTAAGGCTACTGTTAGAGAGTAAAATGCATGTAGTTTTAAAAATCTATATTAATAAAAGAGTAAAAAAAAGAGTACTAAATGGTACTAAATTTGGTACAATTACGATTTGGGCAAACGGATAGAGCTGGAATCCTGAAATTTGAATTAAGGCTGCTGTTTAAGAGTAGAATGGAAGTAGTTTTGAAAATTCGTACTTATGGGTATGAAAAGTACTAAATGGTACTAAATTTGGTACAATTATGATTTGGGCAAACGGATAGAGCTGGAATCCTGTAATTTGGAACTAAGTCTGCCTTTGGAGAGTAAAATGGAAGTAGTTTTGAAAATGCGTACTTATGGGTACGAAAAGTACTAAAAAGTACTAAATTTGGTACAATTATGATTTGGGCGAACGGATAGAGCTGGAATCCTGAAATTTTGAACTAAGGCTACTGTTAGAGAGTAAAATGCATGTAGTTTTAAAAATCTATATTAATAAAAGAGTAAAAAAAAGAGTACTAAATGGTACTAAATTTGGTACAATTACGATTTGGGCAAACGGATAGAGCTGGAATCCTGAAATTTGAATTAAGGCTGCTGTTTAAGAGTAGAATGGAAGTAGTTTTGAAAATTCGTACTTATGGGTATGAAAAGTACTAAATGGTACTAAATTTGGTACAATTATGATTTGGGCAAACGGATAGAGCTGGAATCCTGAAATTTGGAACTAAGTCTGCCTTTGGAGAGTAAAATGGAAGTAGTTTTGAAAATGCGTACTTATGGGTACGAAAAGTACTAAAAAGTACTAAATTTGGTACAATTATGATTTGGGCGAACGGATAGAGCTGGAATCCTGAAATTTTGAACTAAGGCTACTGTTAGAGAGTAAAATGCATGTAGTTTTAAAAATCTATATTAATAAAAGAGTAAAAAAAAGAGTACTAAATGGTACTAAATTTGGTACAATTACGATTTGGGCAAACGGATAGAGCTGGAATCCTGAAATTTGAATTAAGGCTGCTGTTTAAGAGTAGAATGGAAGTAGTTTTGAAAATTCGTACTTTGGGTACGAAAAGTACTAAATGGTACTAAATTTTGTACAATTATGATTCGGCCGAACGGATAGAGCTGCAACCCTGAAATTTTGAACTAAGTCTACGGTTGGAGAGTAAAATGGAAGTAGTTTAGAAAATTCGTACTTATGGGTACGAAAAGTACTAAATGGTACTAAATTTGGTACAGTTATGATTTGGGCGAACGGATAGAGCTGGAATCCTGAAATTTGTATTAAGGCTGATGTTAGAGAGTAGAATGGAAGTAGTTTTGAAAATTCGTACTTATGGGTACGAAAAGTACTAAATGGTACTAAATTTGGTACAATTACGATTTGGGCGAACGAATAGAGGTGGAATCCTGAAATTTTGAGCTGAGGCTACTGTTGGGGAGTAGAATGGAAGTAGTTTTGAAAATTCGTACTTATGGGTACGAAATGTGCTAAATGATACTAAATTTTATACAATTTGGATTTAGGTTGAACAGATAGAGCTGGAATCCTGAAAGTTTGAATTAAGATTGATGTTGTAGTATGGAGATAATTTGGAAATTCGTTCTTACGGTTACGGTTACGGTTACGAAAAGTAATAAATGTTGTACAATTAAGTTTTGGGTCATCGGATAGAGCTGAATTTCTTAAACTTGGAATAAAAATTGCTGCTGGAGTATAAGATTGGCTACTGTTGGATTGTAGAATGGAAGTTGTTTTGAAAATTCGTACTTAAGGTTACGAAAAGTGCTAAGTGGTACTAAATTTTGATTTAGGGTGAACGGATAGAGCTGTAGCCCTGAAATTTCGAATTAACATTGATGTTAGAGTATGGGGTTGAGATAATTTGAAAATTCGTACTTCGTAGGCTATATTTGGGGGTGTAAAATGGAAGTAGTTTTGAATATTCGTACTTATGGGTACAAAAAGTACCAAATTTGGATTTGGATGAACGAATAGAAATTTAAAATTAAGCATGCTGTTGGGGTGTAAGATGGAGTTAGTTTTGCAAAGTCTTACTTACGAATAAGAAAAATACATTGGTCCAGTTTGGATTTGGTTGAACGAATAGAGCTGGAAACCTTACATTCGTAATTGAGATAAATGTTGAAGTGTAGGATTGAGGTAGTTTTGGAAATTCGTACTTAGGGATTCGAGAAGCACTAAATTTTGTATAATTAGGATTTGGGTGAACGGATAGACCTAGAATCCTAAAATGTGGAATTGAGATTTTTGTTGGAATGTAGGATTGTATTGTGAGTATTGGTGTGCAATGTTGGTCTCGCTGTTAATTTTCAGTGTTCGCCATTTCCATATTATATATTGTTTATTTGTGTTTTATATCCTTTCCGCATACGAAGTAGCGGGCGCTTTGCTAGTAAATAAATAAAAAGTAAAATAAAAAAAATAAATTAATAATTTTGTTTCTTATCTTCTATATATATAAAAGAGCTTAGTGAGTGAGTGACTGACATATCATCGCAGACGAAACCGCTGAAGCTAGAAAGCTGAAATTTTGACCGTGGGTTGCTGTGGGTGTGTAGGGATGAGATAAGGCTGGGTTCTTGGAAATTCAGATTAGAAGGGTACGAAAAGTACTAAATATGGTACCCTTTGTATTAGGCAAACGGGAAGAGTTAGAATTCTGGATTTGGAACGAGGGCAACTGATGGAGAGTTAGGAAGATGTACCAAAGGGTTTTTGGAAATTAGACCTATACGTGTACGAAAAGTTACTAAATTTGGTACCAATTGTATATTTTGAGCGGATATAGCTACAATCTTCATGTTTGGTATCGGAATCAAGGTTGGGAAGTGGTGTTGATATAAGGAAATGTTTTTTGAAGTTCGTACTTATGTGTACGAGAAGTACTAAATGGTACTAAATTTGGTACAATTTGGGTGAACGGATAGAGCTGAAAACCTGAAATTTGAAATTTAGATTACCGTTGAAGTGTACGATTGAGATATGGGGGTAGTTTTAGAAATTCATACTTATGTGTACGTAAAGTACTAAATGGCACCACATTTGGTACAATTTGTATTTAGATAGACATGGAAACCTGAAATTTGGAATTAAGATTACTGATGGAGTGAAGGACTGAGGTAGTTTTGGAAATTCTTACTTATAGGTACGAAAAGTAGTAAACGGTACTAAATTTGGTACAAATTGGATTTGGGTGAACGGATAGAACTGCAATCCTGAAATTTGGAATTTAATTACTTTTGGAGTGTAGGATTGAGTTAGTTATGGAAATTCGTACTTATGGGTACGGAAAGTACTAAATGGTACTAAATTTGGTACAATTTAAATTTAGTTGAACGGATAGAGTTGGAATCCTGAAATTTCGAATTAAGGTTACTGATGGCGTGTAGTATTGAGGTAGTTTTGGAAATTCATACTTATGGGTACGGAAAGTGCTAAATGTACTAAATTTGCTACCATTTATATTTGGGTGAACGGATAGAGTTGGAATCCCAAAACTTCGAATTAAGGTTACTGTTGGAGTGTAGGATTGAGGAAGTTTTGGGTACGAAAAGTACTAAATTTGGTGCAATTTGGATTTGGGGGAACGAAGATTACTGTTGGACTGTAGGATTGATTTAGTTTTCGCAATTCGAACTTATGGGTACGGAAAGTACTAAATGGTACTAAGTTTGGTACATTTTGGATTTGAATGAACATATAGAGCTGGAATCCTGAAATTTATAATTAAGATTACTTATGGAGTGTAGAATTGAGGTAGTTTTGGAAATTCGTACTTATGGCTACGGAAAGTACTAAATGGTACTAAATTTGGTGCAATTTATATTTGGGTGAACGAATAGAGCTGGAATCCTGAAATTTCGAGTTAAGGTCACTGTTGGAGTGTGGGATTGAGGAAGTTTTGGAAATACGTACTTATGGGTACGAAGAGTAATAAATGGTACTATATAGATTTGGGTGGACGGATAGAGGTGGAATCCTGAAATTCGCAATTACTGTTGGAGATAGTTATTGAAATTCGTACTTTCATACGAAAAGTATTAATGGTATTATGAATACAGGTGGAATTCGGAAATTTGGTATTATAGCCGCTGTTGGTGTATAGGGTTGAGATATGGATGTGGTTGTGGATATACGTACAATAAGTGTACGAAAATGACTAAATGGCACAGAATTTGGTTCAAATTGTTATTGTGTAAAGGGGCAGAGCCGAAATTGTGAAATTCGGTATTAGTATAGCAGTTGACGTTTAGAGTGGAGATAGAGAGGAAGTTTTGGAAATTCGTACTTATGTACTTAGTTTTTTGGATAAAAGGAAGTAATTTTTGAAACTTATACATACTATAAGTACTAAGTTTGGTACCAGTTTGGTGTTGCATGATGGGATATAGGTGGAATTTCGAATTGTTGAATGACGGATTGTGTTGGTGTTTAGATACGGATTTTTTGAAATGCATACAAATTCTAAAATTAGGCTGAGGGCTGGATGATTTATTGAGAAATACGAAATGTAATAAATGCTATTAAATTTGACGTTGGGTGTAGCAATGATGATGGAATTATATCATTAGTGCGTGAAAAGTATAAAATTGCAATAAATTTGGTATTGGGCTAAGGAATAGAAGTGAAATTCTGATATATTATTGATTTGTCAGATTCATTGTTAGAGATGGTCGTACAATAAGTGTACTAGAAGTATTAAATAATACTAAATATTGAAGCACTGGTATTGGGTGAATCGATAAATGAAATTTGTTATGAGGATAGGATAACTGTTGAGAATGGATCAGAATGTTTATGTATTTAAATCCGCCTTTAAATGTATGAAAGGTTTCTACATGTAATACCATTGACATTGGGTGAACAAGTAGAGCTAAAACTGTAACATATGAGCTATGGTCCTGGAGTTTAAAAATTGTACTGAATAATGTACTATTGTTTCTAGGTTAAAACTAATTCGGTTTCTAAATAATCTACTGAAATCAAAATGTCAAACGTACCTTTTCAACAAAATTGTCAATATTTTTGTTGCCTATTCTAAACGTTATAGTAAGTTCATTTGAAAAGGTAGATCTATGCGGCTCATGTTTTACAAGAAGGTTTTTACATCCTGAGAAAAAAAGGCCTAAAATAAAATGTCTCAAAAATTAACTTTTATATAGGGTAACATCTTCTGAATAATGGTTTTCTACAAAAAAAAAAAAAAAATTCGGTTGGAAAATGTGGATACAATTTTCAAAACACCCATACCGTTCTAATAAAACATGGACTGGAATTTAAAATGTAGGCCTCTGTTTAAGTTTAGAGTTTTTTTTTTTTTTTGAAATTCGAACAATACGAGCAGTACTTGAAAGAAATTAAATATCAATTCAAATAGTGTTCTACATATTAAATATTGTTTATTTGTATGTTATTCCTTTTCCGCTTACCAAGTAGCGGGTATTTTGCTAGTAAAATATATTTTCAAAAAAAATTTATAGAGGTGTTGCTTAAGTTATGCCCGATACTGTACGTCACGTTTACATCCTTTATATATAAATGTACTGTCAGTTTTCATTTCGTGAGTAAATTCAAAAATATATTTGCTGCGTTTTTTTTTTGTGGTTCCATAAAATGATATCGTTATATTTTATGTACATTTGTATTTAATTTTAATTTTGTATTTAATTTTACCGACAAGTGTCGGTAACTCAAAGAATGAGTTAGAGAATCGCACTACAGATGACAGCCAAACAGGAAAAGAGAGCGAAAATGCAGCGGCATTTTTGGTCAAAGAGAAGTGCACGTATTGCTGGATTCTGTATTATTTGGCACCTCGGCGCCGCCATAAACACAACAATCAACATCTTCGAAAGATATACGGGCCAATCTGCGTTGACGGTGAATATCGACATCGTATGAACAACGAACTGTATCAACTTTACAACGACATCTGTTCCTTGGCTTGGCCATCTCATAATAAGTGATGATGAACCCGCTAAAAAAGGCTTATAAATACGGGCAGCATGGCGGCACACGCGGATATGAAAGCCCACGGCTTTGATGGAGCGAACAAGTGAATACGACATCAGAAAACCCCATATCCCAGATTGGGAAAATGCAGCAACAAACAAAGAGAAATGGAGATCTTTTCTTAGTTCGGCTTATGGAACAAATTCTGTAAAAGTAAGTATTATACCGCATAAAGTATTCGCATATAAGTCAGTTGCGAATGTATCAATTTTTGATATATTGACAACATGGTCTCGGTACTAAATATCCCGAGAGCACATGTAGCTGATGCCACTTTAGACTTTAAATGTTCGATATGGTAACTACGCACTTGCTATTGCCGATATTCACAAAGTGGTACCGACTTTAAAAAATAAGGTCTCATTGTTAAACCCAATGTATTTCAGCTTCTTCAGCACAATTTTATGATTCGCAAGATCAAATGCCTTAATACAATTGAAAAATACTTTGGATACTCATCTACATCCTGTGTCAATTCCATTGCAAACATGTTCAACAATATTAAATTAGTGTTCAGTGCTGTCAGTGAATTATTTACATGAGACAGTGAACTAAAGTTTTTATCCGAATTGTCAGCAGACATTACACGCTACTCACGCAAAAATATCGCCGGAGGTCTTTTTAAATTATATAGAAATGGGACAACAAAAATTTTTTGTAGCAGTGAAAATTCTCCACAAGATTGACCTTAATGATATTTTCGTAGGTTTTACCGTTTTTGAGATGTAGAAGTTCATAAACATACATATATAAAACAATCCCAGCAAAATGTTCGATGCCAAAGATGCCATTCAATCATGGGTGAAAGTGATCTGGCATGTCATCTTTTTAGCATCTTCATCGATGAATTTTATATGAGTGTGGACCCCAAAAGATGCTATTCAATTTTGGATCCAAAGCATGTCATTTTCACCAATGCTTTGCAATGTCATTTCCACCAATGCTTTGGCATATCATTTTCACCAACCCTTTGCAATGACATTATCATTACGACGAGAGTTTTAACAACGTTGGTTGTGATTTCGAGTCTCCGACAACATCAAGTCTATTGTAAATAATTAATCTTATATATTTAGAAAAAATTGTATAAATAAAAACACAAAATTCATCTCTATTGGATCGAGGAAATGGGATCAAATGCTGATGAAAAGATCGGATCTTTCACGTCTTCCTTTGCATTGGTTCAAATGCTAATGAAAAGATCGGATCTTTCACGACTTCGTTTGAACCAAGGCAAAAGATGCCATGAAATCAAGTCATCGCATGGAACCCCTTCCTTCAAATTTCGCTGGGATGTAATGCACGGTGTGCCTTACATAAATGTATATATAGTAATATAATTGTTCCACAAACATCGCAGATGGGACAAGGGAGACTTCTCTCATATCAGTGAGTGCACCCCGATTCAGATTAGCTCAATCTCCGAGTCCGAACGGCGTGTCTTATGACACCACTTGTGGAAAAGTTTTACATAGCTTAAAAATCTCAGAAAATGTCGCCAACATTACTGAGGATTATTTTGCCACCGTTGAATATTTTTGATGTTGACTGGCCGGGGAATCGAACCAACGATCTTCAGCGTGCAAGGCGGGTGTGCATACCATTGCACCACGGTGGCACCCACGGTGTGCCTTAACTAACAGTAAATGAAAACCGCTTACACCTGGCAAGTTTTTGCGGATTCCGAAACAGCAATGTTCATAGATATGGAATATCCAAATGTCTAGCGGCGCGAAATTAGTAACTTGCAACTGAATTAAGATATGTTTCTGAAATTTTGCACACACTCAGTCTGTGACCGTGCGTAATAATGGATTAAATATTAACAACATCGGCTAATATTTTTTATAGACCCCATATAACGGTACCTCCGGATTTCGGTATTTTGAGGATTTAAGCCACATTTTCAGACCAAATAGGGGTAATTTGGTATTTGGGGTTCCCAGTAGTCACAAACATTCTCTAGCAAAAATTGTTGGCTTAAGTCTACGTTTTGATATAGTCCCCATATAACTGTACCGCCCGATTTTGGGTATATTGAGGATTTAAGCTATATTTTCAAACCATTTATAAGCAAGTTGCGGCTAGTTGCAGCCAAAATTTGGTTATTCGGAATATAGGAAGTCAAATTTAATTTTTCAAAAAAAAAAAAATGGACTGAATATTACAGTACATTTGTAGTTAAGCTCCATTCAACAAAAGTAGATTACACTTAAAAAACACAATAATAATATTTTTTTTTTTTAATTTATTGCACAGTCTTTAGTCTCCGGCCAAACGAAGTTTCTAAGAATAGCCGGAGGTAAAAACAACCAAAAACCTAAGTTTATACGAAGTCGGTAAATTAAACAACACAATCAATGAAATGAATCGACTTAAAATTGATATACCTACTAGGTGTCAGTAAAACTTTGTGGCGATTTTGAATCTCAAAATGTTGTAGTATACCATTCTGAAAATATGGAAGGAATACACAGACGAGGAGTATACATTATTGTCAAGAAGAACATTGCAGATTGTGTAGTTGGATATGTCCCCATGTCAGAGAGAACTATGATGAAATTTGAAAATAACACAAGTACATGCCCCAACATGTGATGGAAACAACGACGAAATTGAACTGTTTTATGAAGAAATAAGTACAAACATTGTTCCACAACATCCCATACGGGACAAGGAAGACTTCTCTCATATCAATGAGTGCACCCCGATTCATATTTAGCTCAATGATATGGGACCTACTGTTTATCGCCGAGTCCGAACGGCGTGTCTTAAGACACCACTTGTGGAGAAGTTTTTCAAGGCTGAAATACTCAGGAAATGTCGCCAACATTACTGAGGGGTATTTTGCCACCGTTGAAAAATGTTTGATGTTGCCTGGCCGGGGAATCGAACCACCGACCTTCTGCGTGCAAGGCGGGCGTGCATACCATTGCACCACGGTGGCGCCCAATGAAGAAATAAGTGAACTGCTTAAAATGACGAAATCACATGAAATAACAACAATTCAAGGCGATTTCAACTCCAAAGTGGGTCATGAAGAAGTAAATGGTGTAACAGGAAGATATGGGCTTGTTGAAAGAAATGAAAAAGGAGACAGATTAATTCAATTCTGCCAAGAATTTAAGATGTCATTAACCAACACAGTATTCCGACTACATCCCAGACGCCTTTACACATGGAAGTCACCATTGGATAGTGGAAGAAATGTCGTACGAAATCAAATATACTATATAATGATCAAAAATAGATTTAGGACTTGTGTTACCAAATGTTCAAAAAACCAAGGATGTGCAATCTTGGAATTAAACTGGCCCGAATCCAAAATGAAAAAGTATATCAGATAAAATAAAGAATACAACACCACAAACGAAATAAACAAAGTAGTCTATTAATCACATAAAGTGAAAAATATGTCAAAGCTGAAATAAAAGAACAAATACACAACAAAGTTGAAGATATCGATACAAACGATGCATACAATATATGGAACAACGTGATAGATGCAATATGTAAAGTAACAAAAAACTACAATGGAAACCAAGCAAGAAGAACCCAAGAGGAGTGGATGACCAACGAAATAAAGGAACTTCGAGAGGAACGAAGAAAATATAAAAATGTTGATTACGAACGCTACTGGGAGATAAACAAAGAAATTTGCACAGCAATTAGAGTTGGCAAAAATTCTCTGTTAAACCAAAAATGATAAGAGTTCGAGCATTTGCAATATATTCATGACGATTTTAACTTGCACGAAAAGCTAAAAGAAACCGCTGGGATATATAGGAGAACATCATCAACATTACTCATGGATGACAACAATACACCAATTTTTGAGACAGAACATATAAAGAATATATGGAAAAACTATATTGAATAACTATTTAGCGATGATGGACGTTCAATATATATCTGGAACCCCTATCACGAAATCGGAAGTGGAATGTGCGATCTTATCATTAAAAGATAAGAGATCTGACGAAATTCCATCTGAAATTTTAAAACTTAAAGATGGATACAACCTATTATTGATTGTCCGCCTATTTAACTATGTACATGATACAGGTCAATACCCTAACGATTGGTTAAAATCTACTTTTTTCCGATACCCAAAAAATCGAATTCAAAAAGGTGTTGTGAATACAGACTAATTAGTCTCATGTGCCATATACATATTAAAATAGTCCGGTCAAAATAGATATGCGTATAAGGGGGAAATAGCAAAAATTCCCACAAAGCTGAATTTTGGTGGAGAGCTAGGGTTGGTCATTAGAAGCAACGTCCTAAAAGTCCCCATGGATCCCATGTGTGCAAAACAAGTTATTCGGGGTCAAAGGTCATTTTTGGAGGCATTATTCAGTTTTTTTAGTTTTTCTCAAAAACGGTAATACTTAGCAAAAGCCCGCTAAAGTAAAAGTTGTAGATTCAATAATTGTCTACAAGATTGGTCTTTACGATTCTTAAAAAAGACTTACCATTTTCGAGATATCTCGATCTAAAGGTCAAATAAAAAATTAGCCGCGTAAGTACATTATGAGGCGAACCGGTTAAAGTAACGACACTATGTGTTAGATACTTCCGTAAGCCTTCAAACGATATCCAGTTTGCAGTAATCGGTTCAGTAGAACCAGGTCTAACCCGGTTTTTAAATTTGGCCCTTCGGGTCTAATAACCGGCGAACCGGATCCGCAACCGTTGAAAATTATACATTTCCGTAATCAGCGCAACAAACCCTACCTTCGGACAAAACGTGAAAAAAATCGGAGAGTTTTCGTTGGGGTCGTTCCCGTTGGGCTTTCGATTATACATGTGGGTTAAATGGGCTATTTTTGCATAAAATGACTCTAACATTGAATAACTCTACTAAACACACTCCGATTTTGTTGGAATTTTTTAGAAGATAGCTATAATTTCACTCTTCAAGAAAATATATATTTTTTGGGGGGACAGACCCGATTACTTCGCTTATTTTAGCCGGTTCGTCTGAATATGTGCACATTTCCCTTATAAGTGCATAAAAATCATGTGTTTTTTAGAACAGCTATATCGCAAGAATGGTTCCTTCTAAGAAAAAATTTATAAGAGTCAAACTTGTAGATAATTTTTCTGTCTACAATATTTACTTTAGTCACTTTCTGATTCGATCAACCGTTTTCAAAAAATAAATCCGAAAACCTAAAAACCCTTAAATTTTGACCTTTGACCCCGAATAATTTTTTTGCACACATGGGATCGATGGGGACTTTTAGGACGTTGCTTCTAATGGCAAACCCTAGCTCTCCACCAAAATTCAGCTTTGTGGGAATTTTTGCTATTTCAATGTCTATTTTGACCGGACTAAAAGTCCTCCTTCGAATAATCCATATACAGGAAATGTGAAATTGCTATGGGGGAATCCCAATTCGGCTTCAAAGAGGGTATGGTTAACCGAGAAGCTCTACTATCTCTTCAACTACTTGTACAAAAATGTAGAGATGTTCATAAGGATGTGTTCATATGTTTCATAAACTGATAAACATACTAAGAGATATTGGGATAGAAGAAAAGGAAATTAGGTGTATAAGAAATCTATATTGGAACCGAACTGCAAGACTTGAAATAAATGGTGAATTTACAGACGAGTCCCCATATCCAAAGGTGTTCCACAAGGATGTATATTATCACCCCTCCTCTTCAATATATCCCAGCAAAAAAAATCCTCCCAAAATAATGGGTTTTATAAGGAAATTTTGGCAGCCGTAACTACTTACAAATCCAACCACTAACCATTATTTTAACAAGGGCATGTCGCATTGAATTACTATTTATTCTATGACCACTAGAATAACTAGTTATTCTATGGCCACTGGAAGTCGAAAAATAAGCTATAAACTAAAAAATATTATCTATTATTAGATCAGTTGAGGTGGAATTTGTTTTCAATTTCAACACACTTCATATTTTATTTTATTTTTTTTATTTCGCCCCCTGCTGGATTTGATCTTGCGAGCTTCTTATTTGTAGCCGAACACACTACGAGTACACACTAGGCCACGCACAAGAACATTAAGGGTTGCTTAAGCACTTACATGTGCACCACCAAATGTTCTTTGTTTTTTTTTTTTTTTTTTTTTTAACAAAAAGTACCCGGCCGGCGGTGAGCGTTGAACACACAATCCTCTGATTTGTAGTCGGACACAAACGCTCTGTGCCACCATACTTATAACTTAGTAAGGAGTAATATAAGTAGTTATTATACCCTATACCACAATGTGGAAAAGGGTATTATAAGTTTGTTTTGGTAAAAATTCATGTAACACCGCGAAATATTCGTCGGAGACCCCCAATGTGGTATACCAATCTTCATATCTCGACGAGATAAAGCGATTTTGAGATGTGTGTCCGTCCGTCCGTCCCTCCGTCCGTCCGTCTGTCCATTGTAAATTGTAAACACGCTCCAGGCCGCAATTATGGACCGATCGTCACGAAATTTTGTATGGAGGTCAGGTTCAGATCAGAATAGATCCCTATTCTTATTGGTGATGATAGTGAAATATTTAGCGGGTGAAATGGACCAAAAACATAATATTTATCCAATTTTCTAGCGGCTCTGTAGGTCTCAATAATAGTCCGATCAACGCGTAATTTTAAATAAGGTAAGAGTATATCACAAAGGAGAAGCTTGCAATTTGAGATGGCGATCGGATAATATTTAGAGGGTTAAATGGACCAAAACTTTTTTGTGAAAATTGTGAAAATTTTTAATATACAGCTTATATCTTAGTTCCTGGAAGTGACATTCCGGACAAGTGAGACATACTTGAAAGTGGAACGCTTGACCTTTCAATTGATGTCAATTATGTTGGTGTGCATGATCAGATAACAGAGTTACAGCCTAATATATTCCGTTATTTGTTTGTAGTGTAATAATAAACTCGCTAGAAGTCGCAATTATACATCAATAGTCACGAAATTTTGCACCGGGTAAGAGTATAAGTCGAAAAAGATGCCTACAATTTTGAATGATGATCTGATATTCTTTAGCGGGTGAAATGGACCATTACTTTTGTATGAAAAGTATAAAAATTTTATTTTTGGTCGATATTTTAATTCCTTGAAGACATATATATTTCGCAAAGTAGCCTACATATGGAAAAAAAAACTACTGTCCTTTCCTCTGATGTAAATTGCAATAAAGTGTTTGCTAGATAACGGGCCTACTGCCAAATATATAATGGGTTCTGTGTAGAGTACCACATTTTTATCCATGCTACTTATTGTCTCTCCAAAAGTTTATGTAACACCACGAAATATTCGTCCTAGACCCCTTATTTGGTATGCCGAAATTCATATCTCGACGAGATAAAGCGATTTAGCGATGTGTGTCCGTCCAATAAAAATTGCCAGAATAGAAATGATTAGTTTTTGGTGATGATCGCGAAATGTTCAGGGGATGAAATGGACCAAAACAAAATTTTAACCAATTTTGTAGCGGCTCTGTAAGTCAAAATAATAACCCGCAAAATTTTAAACAAAGTTTGAGTTTATGATGAAGAAGAAGCGTACAAACCAACGTGAAGATCAGATAATACATAGCGGGTTAAATTGACTGAAACTTTTGTGTGAAATCGGCAAAAATTTAATAACGTAGCGGTTAAACAACGGAAGTAGTAGTACTACATAAGTGGGTTTGATTACATTTTACGTGAACTAAATTTTCCTTTCCAGCTACAAAAATGTCTTTGTCAAGCTAGATAACTTTTTGGTTTTGGTCATAAGTATTATACATTACATCTCTGATATTTGATAATTAAATTTTCACAATCATTGAAAAGAAGTTCCGTGGAGAGCGATTGTCCAGGGATAGTGGTATAGGGTATCCCATGGTCGGCTCCGTCCGACTATAGACTTTTCTTACTTGTTTTTGTTTACATTACTTTGTAATGAGTTACATAATGACTAACGGATCCGAATTTTTGCTGGGATACACTCAGCGAATATTTTGTGAATCAATAGAAAAAGAACGCATGGGCAACAAAATACACGGCAAAATGGTAAATGCGCCGATGATACCACCATAGTTGCTAGCAGTGTGTCTGATATACAAAATCTACTACACATATTGACACAAATAAGCGAAATATATGGTCTCAATATAAATATAAACAAGTGAGCCAAGGCTATAGTCGGGTCGGGGCCGACTATGTGATACCCTACACCACTAGCCCTGTTCATAAGCTTTTGACTAATAAAATTCAAAATATTAAAATTGGGATAGCTTAGCGCCTTTGCTCCGAATGTCTTCATAACAAAGGTCAATTTTTTTGAAACGCATTTAAGTGCATCGACAGTACAACCCAAATAAAAAATGGAAAAGTGGGATGTATGCCAACCATCAATAGGCTTCTTTCTCTGTTAGACCCCCATCAAACCCCAAAATTTCGTGAGGATCCGATCAAAATTTCGTAGTGTGATTGCACAAAAATGGAAAAAGGGATGCATTACCGACTATTGCGATATCTTGTTTGACCACCTATGACAACCTACTTCACATCGTTGTAATGGTAATATTTTCTACTTCCCTTGCCAGGTTTTGCTTTCGATATACCTCCTACAGAAGGGAAATATTAACTTTGAAATAAAACGTTGGTCTTTTTTCCAAATATTATTTTTCACATTCCGACCCCTGAATAATATCCGACCATTATCAAAAATCAAAAGGTTTTTTCTCTGTGGGACTCCCAATAACACCCAAAATTTCGTGACGATACAGCTAAAATTGCGACCTGTAGCGTGATTTCCAAAAAAGTGGAAAAATGGGATGTACTACCGACTATTGAGATATCTCTGTTATTTGGATACCTACGCCAACCTGCTTTACATCATTGTAATAATGGGATTTTTTACTTTCATGGTCAGACTTTGCCTTTGGAAGGTCCCGAACCAAAACTGTGATATTCGTCATTATTATTAAAATCGCAAAAATTAAAAGTTGTGTTCTATTAGCGGCTATTGCGATGTCTTCGTTGTTTGACCACCTACAACAATCTACGTAACATCATTGCAAAGGCGATATTTTCTACTTTCATGGCCAGGTTCTGTTCTTGGTATACGCCATATTGAAGCTGAGATATTCCCTTTGAAATAAAACGTTGATTTTTTCTCCAAATAAGTTTTTTGCCCATTCCGACCCCTGAATATTATCCGACCATCATTAAAATAAATAGGCTTCTTTCTCTGTAGGATCCTCATTAACCTCCAAAATATCGTGACGATCAGCTCAAAATTGCGATCTGTAGCGTGATTACAAAAAAATGAAAAATGGGATGTATTGCCGACTATTGTGATATCTCCGTTATGTGGCCACCTACGGCAACCTACTTTGCATCACTGTAAAGATGGGATTTTCTACTTTCATAGTCGGACTTTGTTTTTGGAAGATCCCCAACCGAAGCTGTGATATTCGTCATTATTATTAAAATGTAATGCGACCTGTAGCGTGATTACAAGGTGTAGATGGACAGACGGACGGACGGACTGACGGACGGACACACATAGCCAGATCGACTCAGCTCGTGGAGACATTCATTTTGGTATATATAAGTATTGGTCTACGACAATTATTTCGATGCGTTACAAACTTTTTGGCCAAAACCAATTTATAATACCCTCCCCACATAGTGGTGTAGGGTATAAAAAGACAAAATACATGGTGGTCAGTAGAAAAGATAATAACATTTTTGATACAACACAAAAAATAAAGAACGAGAATATCGAGCGTGTAAAAAGTTTTAAATACCTTGGTGTTCTAATAAACGACAAATGGTATAATTCAAATGAAATCAATGGTCGAAGATGGCCAGAGATGCTTTTTTCAAATATAAAACCGTGGTAACAAATCATGGCATACGCTTAGCAACAAAGATAAGATTCGTGAAATGTTACATTTGGTCAGTGCTACTATATGCAGTCGAAACCTGGACTATCAAAAGTGCAGATGAGAAGAAACTCGAAGCGTTCAAAATATGGATATATCGACGAATTTTAAGAATACCATATACTACATACATAGCAGACCAGGAAGTCTTTCGAAGAATGGACCATGGCCGACAACTTCAGCATACTGTCAAATCCCGAAAAATATCATACGTAGGTCACCTAATGAGAAATGAAAAATACAAATTTCTACAAAACATTATAAAAAGCAAAATGGAAGAAAACCGAAACAGAGGCAGAAGAGAGGTATATTGGCTAAAAACATTCAAGACTGGACGGGATACAGAGATGAGACCAACTTACTATATGCCGCTAAAAATCGAGAGCTTACCTACAACTAGATAATATCTATATTTGAATACATTTTTGAATATGTAAACAATAATATTGTATGATCGCTTTACATCCGAATATCGTATACCCAAATAAAGAAGAAGAAGATTGCTATATAACTATGTAGCTTCAGGCCCCAAACGATGTTTTTTTTTTTTTTTGTTAATCTAAATCACAAATGCAAATTTCTTGCATTTGATAGTGAATAACTGAGTGAATATTTACAACAACAAAAAAGTAAAAACAACATTTTAGTCAGCAGAGTGTCTGTAATCGATACAATGGAAAACATTTCGCAATTTTATAGTTTGATTTTTTGAATTTCACGCCGCTAGATCAGTGTGCGATGGAGGGATTTTTAAATAAATACGGTCAAAGTTCACAATTTTAGGTTTTCAGGATTTTGATTGGAAACGGCAAGTCCTATAGAAATCGGACTACAGAAAATGTTGTAGAGAATTTTCACAGCTATAGCATTTTTAGTCCTATTTCCATTGCACATGCGGTTGCAAACAAAATCATGAAAACCTAAAAAAAAACCTAGAAATGTGAAATTTGACCGTTATTTATTTAAAAAGCCCTCCGGCGATTTTTTTGCTTTTTGATTTTTCTCATCTAAGAACATTGTAGTTTCAGAATCCGCAAAAGCTTCCCAGGTGTAAGCATCCTTCATTTAAAGTTAGCTCAGGCGCGCCGTGTACTTATACATAAAAATAAGACAATAATGGATATGGGATAATTCGAAGACCTCAGATAATTATTTATATGTTTGACATCACCTACCAATTCATCGAAATAGCCATCACCTCTGCTGTATGTAATTCGCATATTTTTTCTTCTTCATTGTTTCATGCCAGCCTGGGGGAGTTAAAAATATGTGAAATAATTGTGTCCATCAATTATAGTGAGATGAATGCTTGAATAATAATAATGTATTGGAAACAAGTCATCCCCAAACTACTTGAACTTGTCAGCAAGCGAACTCCTGCCGAGAAGTTAGTGTTACAAAAATATAAAAAAACAAAAACAATGCAAATCAAACTTTCCCACACTTGACAAAGTAGTAATAGCCTACCACACTTTAGTGCGATTGTGAAAATTGAATGAGCGCTCTCTCTAAGGCGTCTTGGACAAATTTGTGGATGACTGATTTTCTGTTGATGCCACGAGGACAAATCGACGTCCTGTGCGCTGTCAAAAGCTCACATACTCATATTGGCACTGCAGTGTAATACGAATATAATTTCATTATTATTAGAAAATAATGTTTGTAAATTTTTATTTGCAACATGAACGGCGGTCGCATTATCAGTCAAAATACAAAAGGAGCGATTAATTCCATTGTTTGCGGCTTTTACACGGAGTGAGATGCGGCTGCCACAAAGACATCAGTCTCAAATCTCAGTGCGTATACACATAGTGCTGATGGTGGTGGTAGCTATTTGTATCGCCAACGATTTTAATGTCAATGGCAAAACTATTTGAGAACATTTGAGACTTGATAACAAGTCACACGGCAATTATTGTGATTTGAACGGATCAACACAATGCTAGCATCCAGACGTTGACTCGGCAAAAACAGCAAAATACACCTTACCCCTGGCGGTTGCAGTGTGGAGTGCTCGAGGCCACAAAATCATTGTAATCGACTTGACAATGTAACAAACCGAGAATAAAGGGCACGTGACCTAAATCCGGTAATTATTTTCACAATATCAACACAAATTTCACTAGCTGAACAAATCCTTTGTTAATGGACGACGACAAGACAAACACAATTTCAAATACCATCAGCGATAAAAGGCAATGAATTAATAGAACATCTAATGAGCGATATACGCATGTACGTGAGAAACATCTTTCCAAATTCTATTGACGTTTTGCACTTGTCTGTGATGTCTTCTTTAGGTTGTCAACGTCCTTGCCATGGGACAATAAATAGGCATTCATTACATGAGTATATTGAAAAGAAACCTATACCACCGCCATATAGAGATAGTTGAACATTAACACTATCAAGATATACCCTTTTCGTTCCCATGACAGGGAACAAGTTAATTTATGATCGTACCCAGAATCGAAAATGATGCCGATGCATAGATAAACGATATCCCTATCGCATTTGTTCGATCTTTAATCGTCAGCTCTATCGTTTTAGGGGAATCGTGTAACACTGCAGTAGATAGACACTTGTCTGAGAAACTAGTTTGAGTGTTTGTGGTTTAACCTAAATCTCATCCATTCTGTGTGATAATGTCATCTTATTTATGTGTTGTGGCGTTGACATGTTCATTTTGGATTTTGTAACAAGTGCTTTATGTGCATACCGACATTTGTTCTCAGGTAGCTGGATGTTATGTTTTTTGATTTTGTTGTTTACGTCGCAGCATTGCACAAAATGAAATAAAGGGCGACAGGCTGGAGTAGGGGCCTTAGGCATGTGACCTTCTTTTGAACATACATATTGAATAACACATACTAACTCTAAGCCGCACGGGTGTGATCCGAAATAGAAACCATCGGATTAATGTACAGTTCTGATGATGGTGGGACATAATAAGTGATTGATACGGATGAACATGTGATGTATATTTTAGAAAATTATAGAAAAAAAGTAGGAAGAATTTATTAAGGATAAAATCAGTTTTTATCAATTATTTATTGATACTAACAATTTGCAGAAGGCCTTTCGGGGGCCCTTAAAGATATGTGCTATTAGCCCGACATTCAACATATTTTCTCTTCAACATAAACGATACATATATATGTATTATATTCAATTATAAAATTCCTATTAATTTGCTGCTTCTATTTCTGGCCAACTTACTGACACCAAAATAGTCAGGCTGTCATCATTGTGCCGCTTGTTCGATAAAATCGATTGAGACAGACTACAATAGAGACATCAAGAATTTATCTTGATTAATTGTATCCATCTCTCCAGTGGCTTGTAAACAAATGAAGCTGCCAAATAAGACCTAAGAATGCCTCACAGTTGTTGTGATTTATCTAAGCATCGAAGAGCCCTGCAGCTCGTTGTAAGGCGGTTTAGCTTTCTCAGAAAAGGCATGATTTCCATTATTAAAATTAATCATGAAAAATGTTTAAGCATTTCGAAGATAAATTAGTTAACAAATCAATAATTTTTACTTCAAAAATTTCTCTGTCGATAATAATATCTTCTTTGTTGGAGTCAAAAATTCGATTAATAATTTGAGTAAGAATTATTAAATTTTTGTTCAAACATTTTGTAACACATAAAAATACTGGTCTGAGAAACTTGAGCAATTATTTTAAAACATTTGGTACAGTGGCAAATTTCATTGTTATCAAAATAATCCATTATATGGAGGTATAATTAAATTTGTCATTCCATTTGTAACACATCGAAATATTCGTCGTTCTGTAAAGTATATACAGTATAGTCTCGATAATCCGGACACCACATGTTTCGGCGATGTCCGGATTAACAAGTAGTTACAAAAATCATTAATATCGGACGTTTATTAGATAATAACCTGACATCTAAGGGAAACAAATTCATATTAAGAAAATATCACGGGTTGCGACCATTTTAAGCAGCTTTTCTGGGTATGACATTTTAATTTAAACTTTAAGCGACATTTTCTGTGTATTTTTGTAGTTAAAACTTCTCTACAATTGGTGTAAATTCATTCATAGCTAGTTTTAAGGATATAAACTTCGTAGATTGTCAAAGTCTATAGGGCATGATCCTCTTAGGACTTGAGATATAACTTCAGAATTCAAATGCACATTATGGTGAGTACCCAGCAAAGTGTTTGTAGCCAAAGAAGTAGATGAATCATGAGTGCAAGTGATTTCGGACTACATCTTTTTATGTGAAAGAAGTCATGATTTTTACAAGGACATGGTGCAGCGAGGATACAGTCCATTTTGCTCCCACAACAAGCGTCTAAAATGCACTCCATTTTCGATCCACTACACGCCTTTGATTGAGTGCTTTTGATTGAATTTAGATACCTTCTTAGGAAAGTGTTTTAATCAGTTTTAGCGTGCAATAAAAAATGCAAGCCATTAATAATATCCCAAAATAAATAAAATGCATTTATTATTTGTGTAAAAAAGAGTATTAAGAACTTTATTATTTTAACACAAATTATAAAAAGTGTCCATTAAATTCAATCGCTATTGTGTTTACTTCCTCTGCTCTCGGTCATCATGTTCCGCTCATCCAAAATGTCTTTTTATTTTGTCTTCTTATCAACAGCACAGCTTTCGGCAAGGACTCCAAATCCACTCAATTCATTCTACTGTTCGCAACTTTCAATTAACTTAACTGTTTGTATTTTTGAATTTAAGCAAAATGTTAGAAATTTAGACACTCTTTTTTATTTTTTTGAAAAATAAAAATAAAGTCGTTGTTTGTAGGGATCGAAAAACTGGATTTTTGTAGGGATCTCTACGCTATTTGCTTCTAAAATGTAATAAATGGAGTGCGTTTTTCAGGACTCCGCATGAACTGCTTCAAAAAAACTATGCAATCACTATTTCACATAGAACAACTTCAAATAAATTTTGCTGGGTATGTTTTAGACATTTCTATGAACATCAGCAAACTGACTTTACCTTATCGTTGAAACCAAAAAGGTTTTGTTTTATATAAACGTTATAGCCTTCGAATAAGACAATGGAATTTAAATCTATTACAACAATCCATACTTGCCGGTGATTTTGTATAACGAAGAATTAAATTTGAAATAATTTATTGCAATTTCTATACAAAAAGTGCGATTCTCCAATTCTTATGCGTTAGCAAAAAAATCGGTAAAATTAAATTGCTTATAATTTCGGTAATTAACAATTTTTTTCAGTAAGTTAGCGGCCAGAAATATTAGTCGTTAAGTTCTGCCTACGAAAAAGCTTTTGACACGGTACAACACGATAAGATTATCGAAATAATCAAGTCTATTGGAATAGAAGACAAAGAAATAAGATGCATAAAAAGTTTATACTGGCATCAAACTGCCCAAATTGATGTCAACGGAGATACAACAGAAGAAATAATGATATCCAAAGGAGTTCGACAAGGATGTGTCTTATCTACACTACTATTTAATATAACTCTGAAAAAAATATTTCAAGAAGCATTTTTAAATATTCAAGAAGGTATAAAATTCAGAAATAAATATATGAACAACATCCGATACCCCGACGACACCACTATTCTGGCTGATACTATGTCCGGACTACAAAGTCTTATGAACAGACTCACTGAATACAGCGAAAAATATGGGCTAAAAATTAAAATCCAAAAGACTAAGTTAATGGTAATTAGTAGAAAAAATTCTCACACGGACACATCTTTAAAAAAACATAACTCTACTATTGAAGGAGTAAAATGTTTTAAATACCTAGGCATTCTAATTAATGAGGAATGGGACAAGAGCAAAGAAATTAAATGCAGAATAGACACTTTGAAAAAAAGACAAGATTCATTACAAATTATATTTGGTCAGTATTGCAATATCCAGTGGAAATTTGGACCATTAAAGCTGTAGACATTAAAAGACTAGAGGCATTTGAGATATGGGTTTACAGGAGAATACTAAAAATACCCTGGAAAGCTCACATATCGAACGAAGAGGTTCTCAGAAGAATGAACCACACCCGAGAACTAACAACGCATATCAAAAAGCAAAAGAGCGCACACCTAGGACACATTTTGAGGAATCCCAAATATAAACAACTTCAATTAATTCTCCTAGCAAATAAAGAAGGTAGAAATTCCAGAGGTAGAAAAGAAACAACTTGGATCAAGAACATACAGCAATGGACCGGATATCATAACGCAGACCACCTTATCAACACATCACGAAATAGAGAACTCTTTAGTCAAATCATACATAACATTTAATGAAAATAGAAACTATGTAATTGTATGATCGCTAATATTCATTCGAAAATCGAATAAGCAAATAAAGAAGAAGTTCTGCCTATAGCAAGAGTGCTGTCAACTTTTATGTAAATTTTTCATTAAAATTTTGCGTTTTAATTTCACCGATTTTTGTCGGTAACTCAAAAAATGAGTTAGAGAATCTGCAAAATCTAAAAACTAAGCATTTAATCCCAAGGCTTTAAATGTTTTAAACATTCATTCAGTGAGATTGGTGCAATTTTCGCGATTTAATATTTAAACAAAAAAACAAATGTAAGTTCTGTTTGGTAGTGGGATTCGAATAACTACTATTTTTTTCTAAATTGTCCCTCAGTGAAAATAGGTTACATATTTTGTTCAATTTAGGAGGGAGATATCTCCCCTATCCCAAATTTTAGTTGTTATGTTATAGCAATATCTTTGCACAGTAATCTCCGTGCAAAATATATGCGTGTGTACTATATGTTTGATATTCGAACCAAAATGCAGATAAACTTGCAATAAATGTGGCTAAAACCTTCAATATACCTAAAATATGAGGGTCAAAGTAAGCGGAAGGCATTCCAATGGGATTTGAGTGTTCAATCCTTAGACACGTACAAAAATTAGCCCGCATTCGGTTGGAATTTAGCATTTATGAAATTTTCTCAAAATTTTTTGGGTTTTATTTTTTTTATTATATCCGCTAAAACGGACGTTTGCCGATTTTCAAAATTTTTTACGATTCGTTTTTTATCCACAACAATGAACTGGTAAAGTTTTTCATCGCTTGGACCATAATTGCGGCCCTTAGAGAATTTTTTGAAAACAAACTACATACAAACTACTATGGAAACAAAGATCACTCGGGTAACACAGGTTTACTTTAACCGATCGCCTTAAAATATCATACATAAGGTTTTTGGATCAAACGGAAAAAAATGTTGCGTCGCCCTACTGAAAATTTCAGGAAAATTCGTTGTAAATTGGTATAGTTTTTGATACACGTCATTTCAGTTATATATATATGAAATTAAAAAAATGATAGCCGCAAATCAGAATTTAACTTGGAAATTATAATCAGTACATTTAAGTGCACATTCAAAGATTCAAATTTTTCGAAAAATAAAATGATCATAAAATTGTCTCGATATTATAGAAAAAAAACGGTCACACGACATATAAGATACTGATATTATTTTGCAAAGGATTAAAGCAACTTCCGAAATTTTGAAACTTTAATGTACTTTGAATGACAAATTTCTAATTGATAATTTAATACCCGTCCTGTAGTATTTTAAGTAGATCAGCTGATTAACAGCTGTAGTTTTAAGGATTGTTTTTGTTATGATTAAGAATATATTAAGTAAACGAAATCTAGTATTAAGTACTGTTATGTTTAGTATATAAGGACGATGATTTTGAAAGTAAAGTCAGAAGTTTTACAGAGCCTAAACCGGCTTTAACACTTTTAGTGAAAAGTAAAACTAGATCTTTTAGTTGAGCTTAAAGGAAATTACACTGGCAACTAGTTGTGCCAACAAAATAACAAAAACTACAGTGCCAAGTGGCGTTTGTAATCGTCGGCAACCCACATTTTAAGTTCATACATTAGCATCTGCATGCCTCCCCAACAACAACATGTTGCTGGTAAACCCTAAAATAATATAATTGTTAAAAACTAAATAATATTGTGTTAATGTTAAAAAATAGGTTAACAAATGAATATTCATACTCAAAAAATATACATATAAAAACTTAAAACTTAACTTAAAATTTCTCAGAAATATATATGTATGTATATAAGATCTGAAGCATTTCAGATGAAAATGTTTTGCATGCATTCCTCTAAAAGGTTTCCAACAGAAAGGCTTACTAAGTTTTTATTGATTTTAGAATGGGTCGATTAAAAAATTATGTTAACATACAAAGCTTTGTTGATTGTTATCCCTTCTTTTATTAGTCGCACGAAAACTCTTAGATCTGTTTATTGTCACCTACATTAATATCGAAGAAAAAACATTAAAACTTGAAAATTGATTTAAAACTTTATTTACTCCAAATATTTTATTCATGTCATAATAAGCAAGCTAAATGAACAAACTGTCCTGGATGATGTTAACGCTTTTGGGACTACCAAAAATGTTTGAATTTTATGGACCAACATTAACTATATCAGTGTAATAAAAACAACCCATTGACGTCATCTATCCTAACATAATCATTAATGTCAATGTGGTCATTAAATTCAGTTAAGCAATGAACCAAACGACTGACAGATTCCTCACCGAATTTAAGACCTTTTTGACGACTTATTTGTATGTCTTTGGAAATGATAGAAACAGTGACGTTGTTTGATACAGCACCTTAAAGCAATACAAAAGGTCAATGCAGAACAGCTTCCAGTCTCTTATCAAAATCAATATCTAAGTTTTATTTAACGATCTTTTTTTAACAAGTTGCCTTCTTCGCTATTCAATTTGTGTCGTAAAAGCGTACCCGATAAAAATATCCCGTTTGGAAAAACATGCGGCACTAGAAATTAAGTGGCGACAGCCTCCAAGTTATGGGCCTATGCATTAGGGGGGAGAGAAGCAAACGTCATTTGTGTTTAGATTCCCGTAGTGATTGTCTCCTTTACGCTCCATCTACTATTTTTCTTCGGATTTGTTTATCGGTATGAACGATGGATGGATGCATTTAAAATGTTTGAACCTAACCTTTATGTTGTTGTTGCTTTTTGGTAGTAGAATAGAAATCAGTTTAAACGGCCATAAAATATCGATTAAAACAAGCATCAACCTTTCCACCGTGTAACATTTGATTTCCATAATATACATACATATATGAAGGTATATCTAGTTATGAAGAAGTTTGTGCGTGTGTGTGTAAGTTCGGTGCCTTTTGTGCCTAAGAAGGTAGGCATCTGTGAATATTTTAGTAATGGGGTGAATATCTTTGGTTGGCAGCCATAAATTTCAATGTGAAACTAAAATATTGAACTTTAACAAAACTAAAATGAATATCCAAGCATCAAACAAAAAATACACCGGAGGACAAAATTCTCCAATCAAAAAAAAAAAAGATTGTCAAACATTTCCAAATCATAACTTTCAGCTTCTCCCCAACAATGAAACAGCTACATATGTATTTCTCCCAAAATTTAAACACCATGGGCTGGATTCTTGTTGTATGAAAATTTGAAATGAAAAATACTTCCCTTATAATTTTTTTCATTTGACAGTTTTCTCCTTTATAAAAGTTTTCATTTCACATTGAGAATTGAGCCCCAATGCGATTATTGATTTTCTATATTGACAGAGACCCAGCAAAAATCCTCATTACAAACCTCCTATCCCACCCATTATTTTAAGAAGGGCATGTCGCGCGAAATATCTGGTTATTTTATGACCACTGAAATAAGTAGTCAGAATCTACTCAGTATCTACTTATTTCAGTGGTTACATAATAACCAGATATTTCGCGCGACATGCCCTTGTTAAAATAATGGGTGAGAAAGGAGGTTTGTAATGAGGATTTTTGCTGGGGAATATTAATCATTTTTATACCCTACACCACTATGTGGTAAGGGGTATTATGTGTTAGTGCATTTGTATGTAACATACAAAAGGAAGCGAGATAGACCCATAGTTCCTTCTAGGGATATACATAGAATCACTTTCTGAGTCGATTTATGCATGTCCGTCCGTCCGTCCGTCCGTTCGCAACATACAGGTCGCATTTGTTGACCGATTTCGCTGAAAATTGGGGAATACCATTTTTTTAGCCGTCGGAAGATCAAGTTCGAAGATGGGCTATATCGGTCCAAGTTTTGGTATAGCTCCTATATATATTTTCGGCCGATTTCACGTATTTTCTGTACCAAACACGCTATATATTTCCGATTTCGATGAAATTTGGAATGTGTGACTGAATTCAGTCTAGAAATAAATGTGCCAAATTATATCGAAATCGGTTCAGATTTGGATATAGCTCCCATATATATGTTCGCCCGATTTCACGTATGCGATGTACCAATCACGCTATATACGTCCGATTTTAATGAAATTTGGAATGTTTGACTGAATTTGGTATAGAAATAAGTGTGCCAAATTATATAGAAATCGGTTCAGATTTGGATATAGCTCCCATATATATTTTCGGCCGATTTCACGTATTTTCTGTACCAAACACGCTATATATTTCCGATTTCGATGAAATTTGGAATGTGTGACTGAATTCAGTCTAGAAATAAATGTGCCAAATTATATCGAAATCGGTTCAGATTTGGATATAGCACCCATATATATTTTCGGCCGATTTCGCGTATTTGCTGCTCCAAACACGCTATATAAGTCGGATTTCAATGATATTTGGAATGTGTGACTGAATTCGGTCTGGAAATAAATGTGCCAAATTATATCAAAATCGGTTTAGATCTGGATATAGCACCGATTTATATTTTACATATTCACAGTGGTGTAGGGTATCATATAGTCGGCCCCGCCCGACTTTGATCCTTTCCTTACTGGTTTAATATTGCGAATTAATATATAAACTCGTTCACACACAAACAACATTATTATTTGTCGGAACTTTTTTCTCTTACTGTAATTTGTTGGTGTTTCATTTAACTGGTTCGATGGGCAAACATTCCCCTTTAAAACGATGTGAATATATTAAAAGAGTGTGAGTATGTTGCACAGTGCCATTCAGCGAAAGCAAAATGAAATTTATGGAAATTGTTTAAAGTTGAACTTATGCTTTCTTTACATCTGTGAAGGTGTTGGCACCGTGGGAATAAATGTTGTTGCAACTTTTATTTGATTTCTTAAGTAGTTGAACTATTAGACCAAGTTCAAAGATGGGCCATATCGATTCCTTACTTTGGGTACCACCCCCACAAAAGTTCAGAAATATTCGCTAAAATTGTGGTCACGATAACTTTCGAATGGGGTAACCGATTGGGTCCAAACAGTGCACATCGTAATATTTCCTCCATACATATAATACAATATCGGTCCAGGAACGTACTCAGAAGAGCATCTCTACACCAGTTAGGGGGGGAGAGGTGTTTAACACACAAAATTTGATGTTTTGTGAGTAAAATATTCATAAAATGGTCACCCGGGCCACCCCCTGGCTACGTCGGTGTATCGGTCCACTTGAACTTTAAGGGCTGTTCGAGGATCGTTTGAATATTTTTACCGAAAATACTTCTTGTGGTCCTGTTTACAGCAATATAATGTTTTTCGTTTTTTATGTTTGCTGACATAATGGTCCAAAAGCTCTAAAAAAACCACAACTAAAGTATCTGAATTGCATGGTAACTATGGAAAGGAGTGATTGAAATTGGTCCAACCGGTGCACATCGTAACATTGAATTCGGTCCACTCCTTAGGGTACCTCACACACAAAATTTCAAAAATTTTCGCAAAGTTTCTACATTTTCACGGCTCATATTAGACAGTATAATTTTTTATTATTTTATCAAAATTTGCTTAAATAGACGCCATCCAGTAACATGTAGTAACAATTGTTACACAATATCGAGTACGTAGACACATTTAGTATTAGCAGATCATTTTGAAATATTCTGACGTTTATTATCGACCACAAAACCAAAAATTCTTTTCCCCAAAAAATGTTTTTGGAGTTATGAACATGCCGACAAAAATATTGATTTGGATTAAAGCTCAAATTTGTTGTGGAGGAGATACCTGAAGAATTGGACCGCATTGTACATTTTGAAAATAAATCATATTTTCGTATATACATATATGTACATCGCGACCACCACTTATTTCAGTTGGTCAGTGTATAATTTAGAGCTTTATAGAGCATGAACTTGGCCATGAAAAAAAGAATATCGCTGTAAACAAGACCACAACGAGTACCTTCGGTAAAAATGTCCAAAGAATCCTCGAACAGATCTTAAAATGCGTAAACCAAAATGTTGAACTTTTGTGAGGGACGCCCCATGGACCGATATAACCCATTTCGAACTATATTTGGACAAACTATTACTAGATTTAAGGTTTTTACCAAAGCAATTTAAGGGATATCGCGCTTACCATTGTAGCGATAATTTTTATGTTTTGTGGGGAGGTACCGGATGGAGTGGACCGATAAGCACCATCATCGAACTTCAGAGATTCGCAGGTATACTAAGATGTGCACAGTTTGGACCAATTTAGTATCCACTTCGAGAATTGTCGTGCCCATTATTGAATATGCCCATTACTCGATAAATAATTCGGTTTCGAATACCTGTAATAGAAACGAAGAATATAAAATTAACAATTTTCTACACAAAAATTTTTGAACAATTTCGAACCTCTGAGACCTTCCCCTTTACGAACATTAAAAGGTTCACAGTTGAAGAACTGAACTTAAACTTAAAATGCCTTACACTGTTGCACGTTGTTATTATGACATATCACATCTTATCACATTGGCACTATTATTACCAAAAATCAATAGATTTCTATGTGGTTGTTAAGTTTTATATGTCACAGTTTCCCTGTCAACATTTTTTATAGGCATATGGATATATCTGAATGAATGTCATATGGAAATGACATAGAACGGTAAGAGATAAGATGAAAGCTATTCGGCGAATATGACAATTCAACTGCATTTTGACATAAAATTAATAAAATAACGTGGTAGATAAGTAAGTGTTAGTAAGCGCCAATATCTCAAATATATGCAATATCCTACAAAAGACAGTGGCTCGAATTGAGGCTGGTCGTCATTGCGATCATCACTGGCCAGTGATAGTTGCTCACGTCCTGTTGCATATTACGATATCTGAAGAAGGCAATAGGAGGATACAACTAGCCATGTATTTCTGGACATTTGTTGTCGATAATATCCATTCATTATGCATTTTCCAACGAACCAAGCGCTTACACACTTACATACACACGAATGTGCATGTTGACTCTACGATGACGATTGCTGGATACGAAACAAGCAGTGACTAACTTGCCATGAAAACAGATGAGCTGCTGCCAGTCAGTAAATAAATGGCTGGATGGGGCAACAATAAAAAAGTTTAAAATATTAACTCGCAGACAAGTCGAAAATGCCACCACATCACATCACAATGTTTCCAAAACGATCAATTTTCAAGATAAGTAATCTTATCGCTACGGGTGCTCAAGAACTTGTCACAATCCTCTCGCGCTATGGGCAGATGAGAAACTTGGTCAAGTATGTATATTTACTTATGCATGTAGGTAGGTATGTAGTCTTACTAGATTCCGGCAACAAATATACAAACATCTTAGAGTAAATGTTGTTCCTTCATTTAGACAGTACATTATGGTTCCAATCACGAACAATTTGGTAAAAAATCTAGCTTAAATCTTCAAAATAACTAAAATCGGGAAGAATTGTTATATGGAGGCTATACCTAAACATAGACCTATGTTAAAATTATTGGTGGAGAAGATTCGTGGCTCCTGGAAACCTAAAATTTCAAATTACGGGTAGTTCAGTTGAAAAATGTAGCTAAAATACCGTAAAATTTATCATTTATCCAATTGATAAATTTTATTATTATTATTATTATTATTAATATTATTATTATTATTATTATTATTATTATTATTATTATTATTATTATTATTATTATTATTATTATTATTATTATTATTATTATTATTATTATTATTATTATTATTATTATTATTATTATTATTATTATTATTATTATTATTATTATTATTATTATTATTATTATTATTATTACTATTATTATTATTTTATATATTCTTGTCAATAGCAATTGTATTCGTACATATATTTTTTACTTAAATGCAGAACCATATATGGATTTAGTACTTTCATTCTATTTCTATGTGGAGAGACAATGTGTAATAATTCTAATGAAGTGACGTACTTAGTCTTATTTAAGATAGGTACATAAACGAACTTATCCGGATTTACAAAATACAGCCTCAATACTCAAAAAACAAGTGTTCATTAAAAAACACCACATGCTCCATTTCAACAACTCCCGTTGGTAGATTTTTAATGCGACAATCAAACAACAAGTGTTATAATTTCATATATTAAACACTTTGATTAACCAACTCAACTGTCACATTTTGACGGAAATCCTATTTACATTCCAAACAAACGGCTACCAAAAAGGATCAACAACAGCAACATCAACTACGAATGCATCATAATCAATACCAAGAAAAACGGATAAACAATAAAACAAACCAAACAAAACTATTAAAAACAAATATTTGTGAACACGGACGGACGAACAGAGAGACAGACGGTCTAGCAGACAGAAAACCATAGCCGATTTTTACACCAACAATAAAAGGACTCTCGTGTAAATTTGCGGTAAACGTGAAATGTATTTTACCGAACAAAGGCTACAAAGAGGTAACGGCAACAACAAACATGGACGAGCGGATGGAAGAAGAACCACCGACATCATTTGGGGTGTTAGAATGTCAGTAAATGTCAGTTAACACAAAGTTCAAAGTGAACATATGCATCGAAGGCGCTTAACGCTCAGTGACAACAACACAAACATGCACAAATTATTATGTCCTTCCGTAGCTAGTAGGGTTACTTTCTGCTTTAGCCGGCAGCATATCCGCAACAACAATTTGTACGAATTGTCGTTGGCATTATTTTATGAATTTGCTATCAAACGAAAAACAAACACACAGACACCAATACAGAAATACATTGATACATTTGTACAAACGAACAACTTCCGATTACAACTTCATTTGGAAATGTTTTCTTTTTATTCAATTTCGACTTTTATCCTCGTAAATACGAAAAACATACACCGTCGGTATCTAGTGTTTCCCTGCTGAAGGAATAGGATAAAAATAATTTTTAAGGGTAGAGAAGGTTGAGAGGGATAGAGTCGGTTTATTGGTGATGTTATTGTTATTTAATTGTAGCACAGCCCACATCTGTCAACTTCAATGAACTGCCCTGCCAGAGAGGAAGTTCATCATAATGATCAACTGAACAACTAATTCCTTCATTTAATGTCGTAATACAATGTATAAGTTTTTATGTAGTGTTGTTCGAAGCGCTTTCAATGTTGCCAATAAAGTGCAGTTTCTTTGTAATATAGTATATGAGTACAATTTGTCAACTAAACGCAAGTAGCCACCATAAAATAATTAACTGGAGTCTTTTCAGAATTTTGTGGCCCGACAAAAAAGTGGATCAGGATAAAAGTTCAAAAGTGCTGCGGGGTGGTACTTGAAGGAATGGACCGACATAGTCCATTACGGAAGTGGATCTTATTTTTGGAGTCAAAATCGGTTGATCAGTTCGAGAGTTCTAGTGAACTTATCCGAAATTTTATGTGGGAGGTACCCGAAGGAGTGAACAAATATAGCCCATAATCGAACCTGATCTCAATCTGGTAGATATATTAGGGTTACATCGGTCACTCCCTTCAAGAGTTATCGTGCGCACAATTTTTCCGAACATTTTTGAACTTTTGTGAGGGAGGTACTTGAAGGAGTGGATCGATATGGTTTATCTTCTAACTTAAACTATGTTTGGACAAAATATTACGAAGGCCAAATTTTGGACCGAATTTGCAGATCAGTTCGAGATTTATCTTGCGCTCCAACTACTACACATCGTTTCATAGTTTTTTTTTTGCAGCTTTCAGGCTATTTTCTCAGGAAGTATGTACTTGCCCCTGATAAAATTTGTACCGTCGTATGGGGGACAGTGAATGCAAGTTGTTACAACCAAAATCAAAGCGATTCGAGAGCAGGTTCTAAACTGAACTTTTCCGAAATTTTGTGTGGGAGGTACCCGAAGGAGTGGACCGATTGAGTCCATATTGGAACCTCATCTAAGTCTGGAAGTCTGAAAATTTACGATGTACAAAGTATGGGCCAAATCGGTTACTCCCTTCAAGAGTTATCGTGCGCACAAATTTTCCGAACATTTTCGAACTTTTGTGGTGGAGGTACCGGAGGGAGTGAACCGATATAACCCATCTTCGAATATAAACTAAATTTGGGCAAAATACTACGAAAGCCAAATTTTGGACCGAATCGGTTGATCCGTTCGAGAGTTATATTGCGCTCCAGCCAGCCAGCCAGACAGACAGACATACGGACGGACATGGCTAACTCAACTCCAAATTGTCTGAAACACATTTCGTCCAAACATACTTTGGGTCTAAAACCATTACTTCGATGAGGCACATTTTGCCCGTATGAAAGTGTATACGAGTATACCCTCGTTAGCATAAATGCTGAGGGTATAATAACAGAAACAATTCGTATATAAATAGGAATATATAATATGTTAAACAAGTAAAAAAGTATCTGTCGGCTTTGCCGACAGAGATATACCCTCAGCCTGTGTGAATTAAAATACTTTTTTCTCAAAAATCGTATGTATTTAGGGGGTTTTCACAATTTTGGACATATGAACGTCCCGACAAAAATATGGACTAGGATAAAAACTCAAAGCCTCGAGCGTTGCCATGCGCTCCAGCCACTACATATGGTGTCATAGGGATTTTTAACACTTTTCGGGCTGTTTTCTTAAGAAGTATGGACTTGCCCCTGAAAAAGATTTTACCGTTGTAATTGAGGCAGCGAATACAAGTTGCTTCAACAAAAATCAACGTGATTCGAGAGTAGGTCTTAAAGTGAACTTATCCGAAATTTTGTGTTTGAGGTACACGGAGGAGTGGACAAATACAGTGCATATTCAGACCTAATCTATATCTGGTAGATATATTAGGATGTGTAAAGTATAAACCAAATCGGTCAGTCCCTTCCGAACATTTTTGAACTATTGTGTAGGAGGTACCTGAAGGAGTGGACCGATATAACATAAACTAAGATTGGACAGAATATTACGAAGGCCAAATTTTGGACCGAGTCGGCAGATACTTTCGAGAGTTATCATGAGCTTCAACAACTACACACACGGTGTCATTTGCAACTTTCAGGCTATATTTTTTTTTTAAATTTTATGAAATTTGGAGGATTTTGTGGAGACTTCGGCATTGTTTGACACTTAAACCTTCCCAAATGTACAATTCCGCTTAAACTCTAAAAGTTTTTAACTGTTCTTTGCCAGATCAATGGAAAATTTCGAAATTGAGGGAAGTTTGA
Source organism: Musca autumnalis (assembly GCF_047663935.1). Lineage (NCBI taxonomy): Eukaryota > Metazoa > Arthropoda > Insecta > Diptera > Muscidae > Musca > Musca autumnalis. Next base: position 153,418,719 of record NW_027411977.1, read on the forward strand.
AATTAAGAAAAAAATCTTTGAGAGTTATGTCGGCGTTGTTTTTTATTTATTATTTTGTGTGTGTGTGTGTTATGTCCCAAACAAAGCGGATATAAATCATTTTGGGAGTTATGTCCCGACACCTTGTAGGGGCGAGATACGGCCAATTTTTTTTAATCTTACTAAAATGGTATGAAATGAAATATCAACTAATATGGGTATTAGTACAAAAAAATGTTCTGTGCTCATAAATTCCATATTAAAGATTGTTTATTTGTTTTTCTTTATTCGCTTTCTAGCGGGCACTTTGGTATCATGTATAACATTATTTCATATATCATATCAATTGGAAGTGGTTTGTGCCTGATCTTATTCCTTATTTGAATGAAACAGGAGTTACTTTAGTCATTATTATGCAAAAGTTAATTCTTTCGTGCAGCAGGAAATAATTTTTTGAGAATTTGTTTTGTTTTTATACCCTCAGCCTTAAGGCTAAAGAGGGTATTTACACTTTGATACGACCAAAAATGTGCCTCATCGAAATAATGGTTTTAGACCCCAAGTATGTTTGTACGATATCCGTTTCAGACAATTTTGAGTAGATCTAGCAATGTCCGTCCGTCTGTCCGTCTGTCTGTCTGTCTGGCAGGCTGGTGCGCACGATAACTCTCGAACGGATCAATCGATTCGGTTCAAATTTTGGGTATCGAAATATTTTGTTCAGATTCGATTTAAGTTCGAAGATGGGCAATATAGGTCCACTCCTTCAGGTACCTCCCCCACAAATGTTCAAAAATTGTCGCAAAACTTGTGCGCACGATAAGTCTCGAAGGGACTAACCGATTTGGTCCATGCTTTGCACATCGTGACATTTCTACCAGACATAGATGAGGTTCCAATATGGACTCAATCGGCCCACTCCTTCGGGTACCTCCCACACAAAATTTCGGAAAAGTTCAGTTTAGGACCTGGTCTCGAATCGCTTTGATTTTTGTTTACGCAAGTTGTATTCGCTGTCCTCTATACGACGCTGTAAGTTTCATTAGGGGCAAGTCCATACTTCCTGAGAAAATAGCCTGAAAGTTACAAAAAACCCTTTGACACCGTGTGTAGTGGTTGGAGAGCAAGATAACTCTCGAACGGATCTGCCGATTCGGTCCAAAATGTGGCTTTCGTAATATTTTGTCCAAACTTAGTTCAAGTTCAAAGATGGATTATATCGGTCAACTCCTTCCGGTACCTCCCCCACAAAAGTTCGAAAATGTTCGGAAAATTTGTGCGTACGATAACTCTTGAAGGGAGTAACCGATTTGGTCCATACTTTGCACATTATGAAATTTCTACCAGACTTAGATGAGGTTCCAATATTGACTCAATCGGTAAACTCCTTCGAGTACCTCCCACACAAAATATCGGAAAATTTCAGTTTAGGACCTGCTCTCGAATCGCCTTGGTTTTTGTTGTACCATCTTGTATTCACTGTCCCCTATACGAAGGTACAAGTTTCCTCAGGGGCAAGTCCATACTTCCTGAAAAAATAGCCTGAAAGTTGAAAAACAAACCCTATGACACCATGTTTAAGTTCGTAAATAAGCCATATCGGTCCACTCCTTCAGGTACCTACCCCTCAAAAGTTCAAAAATATTCGGAAAAATTGTGCGCACGATAACTCTTGATGGGAGTGACCGATTTGGTCCATACTTTACACATTCTCATAATATCTACAAGATATAGATCAGGTTCGAATATAGACTATATTTGCCCACTCCATCCGGTACTTCTTACGCAAAATGTTGGATAAGTTCACTTTAAGACCTGCTATTGAATCACTTTTATTTTGTTGAAGCAACTTACATTCGCTGCCTCAACTACGATGGTAAAAGTTGTTTCAGGGGCAAGTCCATACCTCTTGAGAAAACAGCCCGAAGGGTGTAAAAGCCCCCTATGGCACCCCCATTGGTCTATGTCGGTCCATTTCTTTAAGTACCTTTTCCGCAAAATTTTTGAACTTTTATCCTAATCAAAATGTTTGTCGGTTCATAGGACCAAAATTTTGAAAGCCCCTAAATACATATATTAAGTTTTTTGTGAAAAAAGTGTTTCAATTTGCACAGGCTGAGGGTATATCTCTGTCGGCAAAGCCGACTGATACTTTTTTTCATTTCATAGTATTTTTCACAAAAATATAACTTTAAAGTGGTTTGTGCGCGACATTTTAAAATAATAGGCAAAAGTTCATTCATTCTCGCAGCAGGAAATCATTTTTGTGAAAAGAGTCATAACCCTAATGTATACGTACCCAAATACTTTAATAGAAAGTTGACATCACTAAAATGTGCGCATTTAATATTTCTATGTATGTTTGTAAACATGTTCTGTGTAGCATTTTGTTGCACGTTCCGATTTTGGAATTTGTTTCACTTATATATGAAAATTTAAGACACGGAAAATGGAGAGCTTCTTGATTTCAAAGAGATTCCTTTTCACCCTCTTTTTTTTGTCTGCTTGCCAGTATAACATTCGTTATGTACATACATACATACATACATACGAAACTTGTGTATAAATTAAACCCAGCGGATTAAGAACTTTTTTACATTTAAATGGCATGCTGCCATTTGTTCAATTGCTGGATTTATTCGGTTTTTGAAATAGTAAAAAAAGGTTTGTGATGCTAATCGTTTTAGCATATCATTTATGAAGTTTTCTTTGATTCTCTGAGCTTGCCCTTGACCCTCATTATCTCTTCAATTAAAAACGTAAATCGAAAGAAACATGCAGTGAAATAGTAAATTGCTTTTGAATAACTTTCTGTAGTTCTGGGGCCTTCCCAGATAACTGTGTAATACGAAAACTTTTATGAGATTTATATATTCCGATACATACATTTATACATTGAGTATAGCAATTTTAATTGTTATTCCCGAGAACTTATGTATTTATTATATCAAATAGGCATAAACTCATTTCTTCACCGTAGTCATATAAAAGTGGGAGCTGAAAGCTCAGTTGTTGAAGTAGATAATAATAAAAAAATATCAGGAAGGTCAATCTTGTGGAGAATTTTCACAGCTACAACATTTTCTTTAGGCCCATTTACATAGGACTCGCGATTTCCAAGCAAAATCGTGAAAACCTAAAGAACCCCTAAAAATGTGAATTTAAATCGCGATTTATTTGAAAATCCCTCCGGCGATATCTTGATATTTCTCATCTATGAGCATTGTAGTTTCGGAATCTGCAAAAACTTCCCAGGTGTAAGCACCTTTCATTTAAATTTGGTTAAGGCACACCGTGTATATGGGGGCTATACCGAAAATATGGACCGATATGGCCGGGTGGCAAATGATTATAAGAAGTACTAGAACGGAACATAGCTCGATTAATTAAATTAATTAAAATCTCACAAATAATGGCCTTCGCCCCTAAAAAGGCAAAAACTTAAAAGATAGATTCAAGATATATTTATTGAGACTTATATAATGTTTGAACAGATACAATTAGCATGTGACAAGGAAATCTTAAAACTATTTTGTATTATTTTAATTAATGTGTAATGGCATGAGCTACTTGCTTTTGTGATAAGTTAGAACATTTATTGTGGTGTAAATTGAAATCCAATGTTTGCTCCCGACATGTTCACAATTTTGTTGTGTGCCTGAGCTTCTTTCTTTTACATATCTCAAACTCTCGAATCACCGTAGGAGAAACGCTGAACCAAATTGAAATAGCGTACATCAAAACTGGACGTATACATGTCTTATATATTAAAAGTTTTGTCGCAGTATGAGTAGATCTGTTACACAAAATTACTGCCAACGACCCCTTCACTTTATAAGCTCTCCGAAGCATTAATCGAGCGTGTTCGTTAAATTTCACCAACTTATTAAAATTGACTCTTAAATACTTGAAATTTTCTTTAAATGGAATTTCGTTTTCTTTTAAAACTAGCTTCAACAACTTGCTTTCCGGAACAACAAATCTAGCACATTTGCTTCAACACATAATAGGATTATAAAACTCGAGTAGGTCTGTTACACAAAATTACTGCCAACGACCCCTTCACTTTATTAGCTCTCCGAAGCATTAATCGAGCGTGTTCGTTAAATTTCACCAACTTATTAAAATTGAAATGGAATTTCGTTTCCATTTAAAACTAGCTTCAACAACTTGCTTTCCGGAACAACAAATCTAGCACATTTGCCGGACGCATTTCTAAGGCATAATGCCTCACATTTCCCAATGACAGATGTCGCTGAACCTTGGATAGAGCAACGAAGGGAGATTCTGCATGCGGATATAATAACGAATCATCTGCGTATAATATACCTTTTGAATCATCATAAAAACAGTATACAAAAAAGGTGCCATAACTGATCCTTGTGGAACACCACAATCAACATTTCCAAGAGAACTACTAAGACCATCAAACTCCACAAAGAACTTTCTGTTATTGAAAAAACTGTGAAGAAGCTTGACTATGTGCCCATTAAACCCAATGTTTATTAATTTGAAAACTACTATTCCATTATGATATGCGTGATCAAAGGCGTTCTCAATGTCAAGGCAGACAGCAACTGTACATTTATGATCTCTAAGATTCTCTATAACGTCATTATGGAATTTTAGTAGCGCATGAATAGTTGAGTGACCTTTTTTAAACCCGAACTGGTATTCTGGAATAAATTCATCTACCACATCGTCTTTCATTTTTTGCATAATTATTTTTTCTAACAATTTACCAAGGTTTGACAGCATCGAAATTGGTCTTATATTGTTAACATCATAGTTTCCAGGTTTCTTTACGATCGGAACTATTTTTGCCACTTTCCAAGTTTTGGGGAAAATAACAGTTGTAAATACAGTTATTGAAAATTATGGTTAAAAACTCGAAAGCTTTAGTGGGTAATTTTTTAATTAAATAATTTGATAGGTTGTCAGGGCCCGAGGATCTCTTATTATTTAATAAGCTAACTTCATCCTTAACTTGATTTAAAGATGTAAAAGCTGAATCTGAATTGATTAATGACGATGAATTCACATCAAACGTGCATAAAGGTTCAGATGAACCTTCTAAAACTCTATCAATAGTTGGTGCTATTTCCGACTCGTCTCTATTCGGAGGAGAGGATTGATAAACGGATGTAAAATGATCCTTTAAAATAGAAAGTCCATCTGAGCCGTCCCTAACTGCACCTGTTACAGAAACTTGCGTCAAACAAGATGAGCGTTTGGACCCAGTGATGTTATAAATATCTTTAAACGCTGCTTGTTCCTTGATAATTATTCCTAGTAGTTGAATTTGCTTTGAAATTAAAACATACTCGGGATGCCTCTTATTTAAGGTACGTAAATGGTTTTTAACTTTTTTGCATATCACACTTAATCCGGAGTAACTTTCGTATGTTTTACGAGGGAATAAAACTCTTTGCCTTTACGTTCATCGTTACCGAATGCCTTTCAGCAATCAAATCAACTGATGATGAAAAAGAATTAATGTATTCGTCTATCTCACTATTATTAAGATTCCGGTGAAGTGGAGGGAAATCTTCTGAACATATCTGTCGTTTTCATACATAACGACATGAGTAGACTTATGTAAATTTTGAGTTATTGGTGCCACATAGTTGTACTTTTTGAGAACTTTCCATATCACTATTCCGTTTTTCTTAAATATTCCGTTACTAATATATATTTATCAAAACTACGTAAGTGGGCATCATCAAAATAAGCAGCAGTATACCGCAAACATATCCTTTAGGCTAGAAAGGGTATATACACTTTGATACGACCAAAAATATGCCTCAACGAAATAAGGGTTTTTGGACCCCAAGTATGTTTGGACGAAATTCGTTTCAAACATTTAGCCATGTCCGTCCGTCGGTCTGTCTGGCTGGTGCGCACGATAACTCTCGAAAGGATCAACCGATTCGAACCAAATCGTAATATTTAGTCCAAGCTTAAGTTCGAAGATGGTCCATATCGGTCCACTCCTTCGGGTACCTCACCCACAAAAGTTCAAAATTTTTGTGTAAAATGGTGTGAACGATAACTCCCGAAGGGAGCAATCGATTTGGTCCAAACTTTGCACATCGTATTATTTGTTGCAGATATAGATCGGGTTCACATATGGACTATATCGGTCCACTCCTTCGGGTACCTCCCACACAAAATTCGGATAACGTGAAGTTTAAGAGCTTCTCTCGGATCGTTTTGAAAATTTTTTCAGTAAGTTGTCCTTGCGGCTCCCTTTACGACGGTAAAATTTTTTTCTTGCGCAAGTCCATACTGCCTGAGATATTGGCCTAAAGATCCAAAAAAAAAAACCCTGACGGTACCAGCAAAAATGGCAAATCCGCAAGACAATTCTCGCAGGAAGTTTCTGATTGGTGCAGACTTTGCACATCGTATTATTTCATCCAGTCATGTATCAGGTTGGAATATGGATTGTATCGGTCCACTCCCTCGGATACCTCCCACACAAAATTTGTATGAAGTGAACTTTAAAAGCTCCTCTCGGATCGTTTTGAAATTTTTTTTCCAGTAAGTTTTCCTTGCGGTATTGGCCTAAAAGCTCCAAAAATTCCTGACGGTACCAGCCAAAATACCAAATCCGCAAGATAATTCTCGCAGGAAGTTTCTGATTGGTGCAGACTTTGCACATCGTATTATTTCATCCAGTCATGTATCTGGTTGGATACACCCCCCTTCGGGTAGCTCCCACACAAAATTCGGATAAAGTGAGCTTTAAGAGCTCCTCTGGAATCGGCCTCATTTACAACGATACATTTTTTCCGCAGTAAGTCAATGCTTCCTAAGATAATAGCAGAAAAGCTCCAAGCCCTGGCGGAACGAAATCTGAACGACTTTGCTTCCGAAATTGTTCAGACGTGTCGGACATCAGACATTTGGTTTGCTGGGTCGGTAGTCACACGTACACATTTTTCGGAAAAGTAAAATGTATTTTTTTATATTTAAAAAGAAAGCAATTGTTTATCCTCCTTTACATTTCTGTGAACTACTTGTGCAAAATGTCAAGAAAAGCATTGGCAGTTCCACCATTTTCATCTCCAAATTAATGGTGATGACAACTTAACGATAATATCGATAGCAATCGATTTTTTTAAAGGAAATATCAAAAATATGTAATGTTGGGAATATGGATAGTTTGCCAGCTATACTTTAAGCGGTCAGTCACTTTGAATGAAGTTTTTTTTATCGATTTCCGACTGCCTAACAATCAAATGTAAGTGTACCGATAGTGTATTTGCGCTAAGGCCGCCATTAGACAATCTGCTTTTTCACATGTATGACATCAGCTGTTCTGTAGTATTAGTATACCCAAAGTGACAACATACATGTGAAGAAGCAGATGGTCTGATGGCCGCCTAAGCCGACATTCAAAACTCGATAACCACAGGGAAAGCTATCTTGTGAAAGCTGTTTTTATGTCGGTATTTAAGTGAGATTGTCTTAGATTTATTGCTGTGGGTTGTATATAGTCGGGTCGGGGCCGACTATGTGATACCCTACACCACTACCCCTGTTCATAACCTTTTGACTAATAAAATTCAAAACATTAAAATTGGGATAGCTTTGCGCCTTTGCTCTGAATGTCTTCATTAACACAGGTCAATTTTTTTGGAACGCATTTAAGTGCATCGACAGTACAACCCAAATGTATGCCCAGATGTATGCCAACCATCAATAGGCTTCTTTCCCTGTTAGACCCCCCTCAACCCCCAAAATTTCGTGAGGATCCGATCAAAATTTCGTAGTGTGATTGCACAAAAATGGAAAAAGGGATGCATTACCGACTATTGCGATATCTCTGTTGTTTGATCACCTATGACAACCTACTTCACATCGTTGTAAAGGTGATATTTTCTACTTTCCTTGCCAGGTTTTGCTTTCGATATACTTCTTCATTTTGAAATAAAACGTTGGCATTTTCTCCAAATAAGTTTTTTTCACATTCCGACCCCTGAATAATATCCGACCATTATCAAAAATCAAAAGGTTTTTTCCTCTGTGGGACCCCCAATAAGACCCAAAATTTCGTGACGATCCAGTTAAAATTGCTACCTGTAGCGTGATTTCCAAAAAAGTGGAAAAATTGGATGTATTACCGACTATTGCGATATCTTATTATTTGGATACCTACTCCAACCTGCTTTACATCATTGTAATGATGGATGGGATTTTTTACTTTCATTGTCAGACTTTGCTTTTGGAAGGTCCCGAACCAAAGCTTTGATATTCGTCATTATTATTAAAATCGCAAAAATGAAAAGTTGTGTTCTATGTGGCTTTTGCGATATCTTCGTTGTTTGACGACAACCTACGTAACATCGTTGCAAAGGTGATATTTTCTACTTTCATTAGCAGGTTTTGCTTTTGATATACCCCTTTTAGAAGCGGAGATATTCGCTTTGAAATAAAACGTTGACTTTTTCTCCAAATTAGTTTTTTGCCCATTCCGACCCCTGAATATTATCCGACCATCACCAAATTCAATAGGCTTCTTTCTCTGTAGGATCCCCATTAGCCACCAAAATTTCGTGACGATCCGATCAAAATTGCAACCTGTAGCGTGATTAAAAAAAAAATTAAAAAATGGGATGTATTGCCGACTATTGTGATATCTCCGTTATGTGGCCACCTACGCCAACCTACTTTGCATCACTTTTAAATGGCATTTTCTACTTTCGTAGTCAGACTTTGTTTATGGAAGATCCCCAACCGAAGCTATGATATTCGTCATTATTATTAAAATCGCAAAAATAAAAAGTTGGGTTCTATTAGCGGCTATTGCGATATATTCGTTGTTTGATCACCTACGAGAACCTACTTTACATCATTAGAAAGGTGATATTTTCTACTTTTATTGTCAGGTTTTGCTTTTGGTATACCCCGTATAGAAGCTGAGATATTCGCTTTGGAAAAAAACGTTGTCTTTTTCTCCAAATAAGTTTGTTGCCCATTACGACCCCTAAATATTATCCGACCATCACCAAAATCAATAAGCTTCTTCAGCTGTGTGACCCCCATTAACTTTCAAAATTTCGTGACGATCCGATCAAAACTGAGACCTATAGCGTGATTTCCAAAAAAGTGGAGAAATGGGATGTATTACCGACTATTGCGATATCTCCGTTATTTGGTCACCTACGCCGACCTAGTTTACATCATTGTAAAGATGGGATCTTCTACTTTCACAGCCAGGCTTTGCTTTTGGAAAGTCCCCAACCAAAGCTGTGATATTCGTCATTATAATTAAAATCGCAAAAATGAAAATTTGCGTTTTATTTGCGACTATTGTGATATCTTCGTTGTTTGATCACCTACGAGAACCTACTTTACATCATTAGAAAGGTGATATTTTCTACTTTTATTGTCAGGTTTTGCTTTTGGTATACCCCGTATAGAAGCTGAGATATTCGCTTTGGAAAAAAACGTTGTCTTTTTATCCACATAAGTTTTTTGCCCATTCCGACCCCTAAATATTATCCGACCATCACCAAAATTAATAGGCTTCTTCCCCTCCGGGACCCCCATCAACATCCAAAATTTTGTGACGATCCGATCAAAATTGCGACCTGTAGCGTGATTACAAGGTTTAGATGGACAGACGGACAGACGGACAGACGGACGGACGGACGGACGGACTGACGGACGGACACACATAGCCAGATCGACTCAGCTCATCGAGACATTCATTTTGGTATATATAAGAATGGGTCTACGACCATTATTTCGATGCGTTACAAACTTTTTGGCCAAAACCAACTTATAATACCCTCCCCACATAGTGGTGTAGGGTATAAAAATCGTTGTAAAAAATTGTAGCTTTTTGCAGGTTCTGGAAAAGAGCATATGTTGGCAGTCTCATTGACAAAACTATCAGCGAAAAATCGCATTAAACATTTTTGAAATAACAATTTTTTTATTTAAGCTTTTATCAAATTAGTTTTATTGTATGAAAATTGGGTAATAATTTGTAAAATAAATTTCTCCGAAAAACAACACAAGTCTACATGTGTTCTCCTTTTTCCTCCGCTCTTTTTCATAGAAAAATAAAAAACACACGCAAAGTTACACTTTTTAAAAAAATTTATAAAAAATACATTTATAAAAACACTAGCTGACCCGGTCCGCGTTGCTGGCCCGTTGTTTGGGTTCTCCGTGTAAACTTTAGTTATCTATCCAGTATTGATACAGCCATAAATAGGCATCCCTCTAGAAACTTCATAATATAAATCAATGTTTCGACATAAATTCCATGTAATGGTATCCCCCAAATTTAAGATATAAAATCTCTTTTATTATACCCTTCACCATAAATCGACAGTTTAAAGCACTTTGTGACCCACATATAATGGTCGGTGCACGTCAATTAACATTGCTATATATTGGATTGTTGGTCTCGGTTGGGGTCGTAATTATTACTGCAGAGAATTGTCAGTATAGGTCCACGTTTTGATATAGCTCCCATAGAACGGTACCGGCTGATTTTCGCTATTTTTGAGGATTTAACCTCATTCAGCCCGATCGAACGTAACGCCTTTTTTCTTGACGCTCTATATGCAATAGTGGTAAAATACCCCTCAGCGAAATGTATGTTCCTTCGGGATATGTATGGCAACATTTCAGGTGACGATTTATATAATTCATAAAAAAATTTCTTCTATAAATTGTAGTTGTTATTATCGAGATTTTGCTGTATTAAAAAATGTATCTTTATCTAGCTATTCCAAGGATAGAAATCAATGCTCATGGAGTTTCACTTGCCACATTTTGAGATTTTATCCGTAATTATAATATTTTCAAAAATCGAACACGATCGCGGTATTCTGATTCCAATGATGATATTGTATTGTATATCAATAACATTGTCTGATTTCCAATCGATCTTTCTGGAATTTCGATCTAGTGACATCTCAAGTTATCGGGATTTTACTGTATTCCAAAATGTGGAGTTTACCGCGCTATCCCACTTATTGTTTAGTGTTCAGCGTTTATAGCGTTTTTTAGGCACGCTTACAAAATTATGTATATTATCTGAAATAACAAATGTTTGCAAATTTTGTGATGGTCGCGATATTTCACTTTTCGCGATATTTCACTTCCGCGAAGACCATTCAGGGTCAAGACAGTAAGTACAGTAGTATTGCAAACAATCTGTAAACAATACGTTCAAAAATATCATGGACTTCAGATTTTTAAATAAAATAGCTCACGACCGCGCTATCCCACTTGTTCAAGCTAGTGTTTATATCATTTTTGTGTCACGCTTACTAAAATTATGTATATTAATTGAAATAATACATTTTGAAAAACTTTGTGATGACCGCGTAAACAATACGTTCAAAAATATCAAAGATTTCAGATTTTCTTAAAAACATTGTGGGGGAGGACCACCGGCCACTACTCTTAGCCGTATAAAAACAGCTTACGACAGTTCTAATTAATTGAAATAATAAATTTTTGAAAATTTTGGGATGACCGCGATATTTCACTTTCGCGACGACCATTCAGGTTCAAGACTGTAATTACCATAGCATTGCAAACAATTTGTAAACAATATATTAAAACGTATCTTGAATTTCGCGGTTTTCTTAAAAAAAATGGTGGGGAGGACCACCGGTCACTACACTTAGCGGGATAAAAAATAGATTACGACTTAAAAATTCCACATACAAAATTTCATAAGATTTCCTAATCGATTTTTCGGAATTTCTATATAGTGACATCTCAAGTTATCGGGATTGTACTGTATTCCAATATATGGCGTTGACCGCGTTATCCCACATATTGAAGCCAGTGTTATAGCGGTTTTGTAGTCACGCTTACTAAAATTAGGTATATTATCTGAAATAATACATTTTTGAATAATTTGGGATGACCGCGATATTTCACTTCCGCGACGACCATTCAAAAAAATATATAGCCTATTTTCACCACCGGTGTTCCCAGTACATTATCTGAAATTTTCAGGAAAATCTATTCAGCCGTTTTTGAGTCTATTCGGAACATACAAACATACAAACAAACAAACATACTAACATACTAACATACACACATTGCCTTTTATATATTAGAAGATTGAAAATTTTTTTCCTAACGATTGTTTTTGTCATGCTCTATAAACATGTAAGAAAAACCTAAAAGAAAATCATCGACATGTAACAAAAATTACAAAAAAATATTGATTTCGTTCTTCTGAAATTTTTGATTTTTAAACTTATGTCGTTATGTATGAAAACCACAGATACATATGTATGTATGTATGTGTGTTTCATAAAACCTCAGCATTATTTTCATTAAACAATTCATTCATTCATATTCTATTCAAAAACAACAAAACAATTAATAAGATATTTTAGATGAATGTCCTCTAAATTTCATCAATCAAAACCGTTGGCTAGGTTTTCATTATGTTTACGACTGTTAGGGAATTTTAAGAGAACGCAAGGAAGTAATCGTTCTTTTCTGTTGTTGTTTTTATTTGATATGAGATGACGATAAAATGCATTTTTTGCAATAAATATGTGCACCAATCATACAGTTTACTCCTTTAATAAGCTATACTCGGTAGTATTAGAGTTCAGTCATCCAGTAGTTTCTTGTATGATTTTTTTCCAATTTGTTGAGAACATACACATTTCTTTCTAAACATCATAAAAAATCCTCATCACGCGCATACACACATTACATTCATATGTAAGCAAATATGTATGATATCCCAGCTAACAATTTTTTCCGAGGGCTCTGATATCAGATTTTTACTGAGATTTTCTGAGTATTTTTTAGAATTGTGGCCGATTTCTCTAATATTTTCCTAGAAATTTGACCGATTTTCTATAAGTTTATTTTAAGAATCTCTGCACATTTTCTAAAGAATCTTGAGAATCGTCATTCCGAATTCGTTCCGATTTCTAATGGATTTTCTAAGGGAATTTTTTTTCGTTTGATGTCGAAGAACAAAATGACTGGTCATATAATTCGCATATACAATTTTAAAATTTTTTTCTAATATAAATGCTACATATATTAATTAAAGCTAGTGTTGATAGCTTCAACATATATGTGGAAGTATACTTCTGCATATTGTTCTACTGTTAATCATAAAATGATAACAACAGGCAAAGTCATTAGAAAGTTTGAAATTAGAATCTTCCATAAATATCACATTGACAGTACGACACGTGGAGTCAGCGTCAGAATTGTTTCCGATTTTTTCAGAAAATCTGAACTTTTCTCAGAATTTTTCCAGAATTTCTTTCCGAATTCGGACGGATTTTCTTAAAAAAATCTAAATTTTTCATCGAATTTTCCAGAATTTTCTTCGGAGTTCGGACCGAATTCTATCAGAAAATCAAAATTTTTCTCCGAGTTTTCCAAGAGTTTACTTCCGAATACGGACGGAATTCGTCGCGAAACTCTGATATTTTTTAAGAATTTCCTTAGAAAATTCTTTCCGAATTCGGTGACCACGTCCATACAACTTTCGTACTGAATTCGGTACGAATTCGGCATCAGAATCGGATATTTTGTCAGAAATTCTGTCCGAATTCGAAACGAATTCGGAAAAAAATGTTAGCTGGGATCATGCATCAAAATACTACTCTAGTAACAAGTGTTTATTCACGTACAGTTAGACAACAAAAGTATTGCAAAGACCAAATTGTAAAAAATCGCATATTAATTGTTCGTTTATGACAACAAATTATGTAACAATATACGGTTTTTTGTGCAAAACTAAAAAAAAAAAAAAACTAAAAACAATATTCCTTCAAAAAATATACAAAGTTTATTTGCAATTTATAACAAATACGGACTAAAATAAGAATTACCCACTACTTTGAGATGACATTAAATGTATTGCAATGAAAAAAGCAGTACTATAAAACTAATTATTTTTGTAGTCATTATGCATTTTTGTGAAAATAAAACCGTCATAGAGGATCTTCAGACAGGTAAAAAACGCATGAAACCACATTAACATTGAACAATGACGACTCGGCCACAGACAAGTATGCAAAGAATGAATATTTGACTCAGCATGTATTTTCGGATAATGGACCAATGCAACACAGTTCGATTTTGGCTTGGGAACACCAAAACACCTCTGCAAACTATAGGGAAAATAGACCCTCAGTGTATTATTTTGAAACGACCTACAACAACCCTCTATTTCCTCCTACAATATTATTGGAATGACTTCATTTTAACTAAATGGATAGATATTATACTCTGCTATTATAATAAATACCCAGAAGTGCGCCAAATCTAATAAAACCCATCAAATATGGAAAGTATACACCTACTGGAGAAGCTGGAATACCGAATTTTTGGGTAGTATATTTTTTACCAAAGAAGAAAGTATGCGAAATCGGGTTCACGGGCTAATAATGATTGGGAAGACATCCCCACTGACATCATTAGGAAATATTTAATAGTCATTATCCTGAAAGTCTGTAAAAGTGATCCAAAAAGCTCAAACATGTTCAACTGCCACAATTCCTAAAGCCTGATCATGACATATTAATGTTATTTGTGCAAGTTGCTGATGTAATTTAACAAAACTAAACTGAAAAATACCTCGGGCCAAAATCCTAATGTCAACTCTTATACTTTTGGGCCCAGTTTAAGAAAAAAACTCGAAAAAGGCCATCAAACGAAAGATCAAGATTTAATACAAATTGGGGAACCAGTACCCTTACAGTGTTACATGCCGAGTCTTAATTTTTGGTTTAACTAAGCTCATTAAAGTTACAGTGAATGTCCAAAGTGGATAGACAATGCATTACGGAACACACCTTTGTTAATTCTCCAAGAAATTATCGATTTGGTAATTATTTTTTGCAATACATTTATTGTCACCTAAAAGTAGTAGATAATTCTTATTTTAGTCCGTATTCGTTATAAATTGCAAATTAATGCTGTATATTTTGACAGAATATTGTTTTGGGGACCAATAGCAAGAGATTTGCACGAAAAACCCTACATTTTTTACATAATTTGTTGCCATAAACGAACAATTAGTATTACATTTTTTACAATGTTGGTCTTTGCAATACATTTCTTGTTTAACTGTATCTATCCTCCTTAATGTTGCGACGTTTAACTTAACCAGCAGCCGTATACGAAAAAAGAAGAATTGAGTGTTCATGCTGTACATTTGTACCGGCGAAGATCCCTTAGGTAAACTTTGAAAACAATAGCTGAATTTCCTTGGCAAATAAAATGTCATTGTTTATCCACGCTTGAAAGAGGAAAAGTATTCCAAAAATGCGGGCATACTATTTCCGTCAGCTATGAAATGCTGAACCCGAGGCTTAACGATGATGATTGCATGACTGTATGTATTTGATGTACTGTGGGTTAAAATCTTACAAATATTAAGTTGTGAGAGTGGATAATATACATTATTTCCCTGTTCCCGAAGCTCTTACAGCTTCCACTTTTTAAATTTTTACAACTTTTCCTTTTTTAAATTTTACAAAAAAAAAAAAACATTACTCTCTGTAACAGAAAGTAATGATGAAGTTTAAGCCATTGAGGTAATACTTCAGACTTAAAAACAATCAAATTTTACAAAAAAATTAAAAAAAATAGTAGTATCTTGCAGGTTATGGAACATTATTCAAAATCGAATGGAAAATTCTGTTACAAATGAATTGCTCAGTTATCTCGTTAATGTATGTATGTATTGTTACTCACTTCCAATGAACCTATGAGAAATCCTATTTCAATATTTGCAGTCGCTGGAATTAAGGACATAGCACTATATGATCGATTTTAGGTAATATATATGTAATAATGCAACATAATGGGGACTTTTTGATGTCGCTTTTGTTTATTGGCCCATTGGTTTATCAAACGACATTTTAAAATAAACAAGTAAAAAAGTATCAGTCGGTTTTGCCGACAGAGATATACCCTCAGCCTGAGTGGATTGGAATGCTTTTTTCCCAAAACAAAACTTATGTATTTAGGGGGGTTTTCAAAATTTTGGGATGGGTATGGATAGGATTAAAGCTAAAACATTTGCGGGGACATCGATAGATAGAGCTTTTTTTATCACACTAGCTTACGAAGAACATAAATCGCCGGCCAGTAGAAAAAACCTTCGGTAAAAATGTCCAGAGGATCCTCGAACAGACCCTTAACCACACAGAAATGTTGAACATTTCTGTGGGTGGTACCACAAGCATTGGACAGATAGGGCCAAATTTGAACTTATTTAAGTTTCGACAATATTTAGAGATCCAAAGTTTGGATCTCTATTACTATTTTAGCGAATATTTTCGAACTATTGTGGTTGAGGTACCGGAAGGAGTGGACCTATAAGCGCCACCTTCGAATTTCATCTAATATTCGAAGAAATATTACAATATCCAAAGTGTGGACGAACGCAGTATTCAGTTCGAGCTCTCCAGCCACTACATAAGGTGCCATAGGGGTTTTTTACAACTTTCGGGCTGTTTTCTCAAGAAGTATGCCCCTGAAAAAACTTTTACTGTCGTAATTGAGGCAGCGAATGCAAGTTTCTTGAACAAAAACTAA
This sequence comes from Musca autumnalis, assembly GCF_047663935.1. NCBI lineage: Eukaryota > Metazoa > Arthropoda > Insecta > Diptera > Muscidae > Musca > Musca autumnalis. The sequence continues at coordinate 153,435,270 of NW_027411977.1, forward strand.
AGTGATTCGAGAGCAGGTCTTAAAGTGAATTTATCCAAAATTTTGTAAGGGTGGTACCCGAAGGAGTGGACAAATATAGTCCGTATTCGAACCTGATCTATATCTGGTAGATATATTAGGATTTGTAAAGTATGGACCAAATCGGTCACTCCCATCAAAAGTTATCGTGCGCACAAATTTTCCAAATTTTTTAACAATACCTGAAGGAGTGGACCGCTATGGCTTATCTTCGAACTTAAACTAAGTTTGCACAAAATATTACGAAGGCCACATTTTGGACCGAATCGGCAGATCCGTTCGAGAGTTATCTTGCGCTCCAACCACACGGTGTCATAGGGTTTTTTGTACCTTTCAGGCTATTTTCTCAGGAAGTATGGACTTGCCCCTGATGAAACGTATACCGTCGTATGGGGGGCAGTGAATACAAGTTGCCAAAACGAAAATCAAAGCGATTCGAGAGCAGGCCCTAAACTGAACTTATCCATATTGGAACATCTTCTAAGTCTGGTAGAAATTTCACGTTGTGCAATGGACCAAATCTGTTAATTCCTTCAAGAGTTGTCCTGCGCACAAATTTTCCGAACATTTCCGAACTCTTGTGGGGGAGGTACCGGAAGGAGTGGACCGATATAACCCATCTTCGAACTTAAACTAAGTTTGGACAAAATATTACGAACGCCATATTTTGGACCGAATCGGTTGATCCATTCGAGAGTTATCGTGCGCACCAACTAGCCAGACAGACAGATGGACGAAGATTGCTAAATCAACTCCAAATTGTATGAAACACATTTCGTCCAAACATACTACTTGGGGTCTAAAACCATTATTTCGATGAGGCACATTTTGCCTGTATGAAAGTGTATATACCCTCGTTAGTATAAATGCTGAGGGTATAATTATAAAAATTTTGGATTATCAAATTATTAACCCACCGATTTCACTGGTCATTGGGCAAAATTACTCCCACTGTACAGTATCCGACATTTTCAATACAAACAAACGTCAATTCTAGTTAACGTTATATTCATGAAGGTGTAATGGAATGAATCGGAGAAGTAAACATGTACGTGGCCACTCAGTCATTCACTTGCATGCATGAGTGCCTGCACTACCATTGCCGCAAGACGTTTTATTCACTACACACTGCAAAACTATTCGAAGATTTCTTTTACAAATTCTGAACAGTAAATTGAGAGGATTCGTCTAACAGTGTTAGGTGGTCCTGGGAGCTTGCAATTTCACAGATGGATTCACAAAATTGTCACGTTCTGCTTGCTTTTTGTATCGTTTTGAGAATTTATTTACTCAACTGATTTTGAGAACATGGAGTGAATAGATGTGATGAATATTCGCTGTTTAAATATGTTTGGATCCCATTTTGTAATACAATCTACACAATACAATTTTAGATTTCATACCTAAAAATGCTCATATTATGTAAGTAAAAAATAATAACATTGCATTTTTTTCCTTTTTTCCATTTCATTATTCCTTGGTGGATGAATTTTGAGGAAAATATTACCACAATTGAAATATTTTCGAGGCTCACGGCAAAAAACCAACCGCCCTTCTTTCTAGTGAGAACACCCACAATTGGCGTTTTCAATATTGTTTATTTGTTTTGTCTTGTTTTATTTGGTTTTTTTAGCGGACACTTTGCTAGTGATATATAATTTTTCCCGAGGACATGTTCCATGTTTAGAATAATATATTTAGAAATCCAAAAATTACAGTTGATTTGAATTTAACTAGAAAATTTATTGAATGAAAGAGAACCTCAGACCCTCGAATTATTGATGTTTCGAATTATCTGCAGCCTCCTTTGAAATAAAATATATGTAACAACCATTGATGCTACATAGATTTAGTTGTTGGATGATATTTGTTGAATTTATAGCTTCTAGCAAGGGTTATTTAGTAAGTTTACACAGAAGGTGAATTCAGGCCTTAGTCTTCTCTTGATGTCAAAAGTCTTTGCATCGTGGAATGCACCAAAGAGAATTAAACAATCAAATATTATTGTCTAATTTCAAATTACGAAATTGGACATCAAGAGAAGACATCAGTAGTGCGATTCTCTAACACATTTTTTGAGTTACCGACAAAAATCGGTAAAATTAAAATGCTTATAATTTCAGTAATTAACGACATTTTTCGGTAAGTTAGCGACGAATAAAAAATAGTCGTAAAATTCCACCGATAGCAAGAGTGTTGTCAACTTTTATTTGAACTTTTCACTCATAATTTTGCGTTTTAATGTTAACGATTTTTGTCGGTAACTAAAAAGATGAGTTAGAGAATCGCACTACAGCTGGGCTTATTGGGTCACCTGGCAATTGCATCATGACTTATGCCTTTTGGAGTATAATCGAAATATTCAAATACATAAAACTGAGGTGACCTGCCCTAAGTTTTCATACGAGTACATATAACTTTTAACACAATATACAAATAGTGTAAACGTTACAGTTTAAACAGACTGACTTGCTGCTCAAAAACCAATATTTTATGTATTCGAGTTAGATAAACAATCTCATATATTTCAAAAATAAATACATAGCAAATAATTTCCGTTTTCATTTCATAGGTGGAACCCTGAAAAAAGACACATGCTAATATTTGTTGTAAGCTTTAGTCAACGCTACGTTTTGTATTCTTTGCATTTGCAAATCCATTTTAATAGCACGATTTATAGTAGCCGTTATCAGTTTTCACCTTCAAACATACATTTAACCGCTACTCAGCAGGACACTGTGTTGAATCCAAAACTAATGTATCTACGCAGTTTGCAGTGAATCCGACCAAATACGCTACGCACACACATTTATTCACCCGTTTGAAACATCTGTAGTCTGTCGTCACAATCCTCTATTGGATGAAGAACAGACAAGGATGGGATGGGCATAAAGGAGGTGGTATAATCCACATCAAAAGGGTTTTAAATAGTGACAGAATATTACATTACTCGCTCGATAAATCAAAATGTTTGCCTGCTTAACCTTAAGTCGGATTGCCCGCACTATTCGCTTTGGTTTGCCAAGAATTCAGTACGCGATGCTAAAATCATGTGGACACTGTCAAGTTGGTACCGTACATCATGAGATACTCATACTCGTGAACATCATTCAGATCACTTTTGCAAAGAAGCGGACACAGTTCGCTTCATTCTGAATTATTAATATTGTTGGTGTCAATGTTAAGGCAGTTGCATTGCATGTCTCTTACTGCCAAATATGTACAAGGATTGGAGCAAAATAATGTACAACTCCGGAGGCCAGAATATAATTGTTGGTAGTGAGTGTGAACAGTGGTTCTAAACACAGCATTTCAAAACGTTTTTTACTTCCACATTTACAGAGTTACAGTTCATTTACTACATAGAAGTTTTACACTCAAACATTTCAAATCATGCTTGATCTACTACTATCTGGCTAGAAAGATGTGACACTATTTCAGTAAATGGGCGATACGTGTTATGTCGTTAGGAACAAAAATCATAAGTATCATTCTGTCAGAAAGTCCGTTGGTAGCTGAGTCCGTTTTTAATAAAAAAACTTACTTTAATAACGAAAATTTTGAACGCTTAGCCGGCTTTAAGTCCGTGATTTAAGGGTGATAGTCTTAAATCACTGCCGAAATCCGTCATTGCCTAGAAAACATACTTTTATAAACCCAAAAATTGGGCTATCGATAAGGAAGTCTTAACGCCCAAAGTCGGATAATTAGTTCGACTGATTGTATGTATCAGAATGTTCGGGATTGATCTGAGGGAGACTCCATTTTCCAATGTAATTTTTAAATTTGCACTACCTGCACCAATGTCTCGTTTTTTCGTTTTTGATTTTTTTGCTCTCTATGTGGCAAAGGTGTTAATGATTCTTACCGTAAAGGCAATGGGCAGGCTTGTGTGTGATCTGTCTCCAGTTTAGTCAAATTTAAAGCGTTCGGTGGCTCTTGTGGTGCAAAGTTCCGCATAAAGTGGCTCACAACGACGAAGTGATTGTGACACATGTTTTTAAGTCATATTTAAAGCTTCTATTCGCGACCATACCCATTCAGTATGTTTGACCCGCTAAAGCTGCGATACATTCCCTTGCTTTGTAGCTGACCATCTTAGCCGAAGTTAAGTTTATAGCGATTTGTTATGCAACATAATTCATTTATCTGGATCTGTAACAAATATTTTTATTACAAAATATGACCATACGTGGCTTTTCATCTCCGGCATTTGTGTGTTCGTCCGAGTGGCCGGGCTGCTTTCATTTGTAAATCGTGCCTTATGCTCTCCGTTTAGAAGTCATTTTCTACATTTTGTTTGTTGACATTAATAAACGGCGATTGCAATAATTTAAGGATTTCAATGACAATCTGCATTGTTGTATGCTTATCACCCATTGGACATCTCCAGCATAATGTACAAAAGAACCACGGAGTCCAATATTTAATATAATAACAATACTTTTAAAAATTCGATTTTTTAAAGTTTGCATGTTACCGCCCCATGTTCAACACAAACTTTGTTAAGATATATTCATATTATTTTGTATTACATTTCTTTAATATTCCCAAAAATGTATTTTACCTAAAAAACATCTTAAACATATGTATGCTATATTTAGGCGATATAACTGTTTGAAGTAGGAAGTACTCCAATATGATTGCTGAAAATGCTAGTCATTGCATTGTTTTATAAGAAGTCGATGGAGTAAGTGCATTGTCCCAATATGAATTTCAATGTATCAAAAATGTTAAAACCTAGGATGAAATAACGCAGCTCATCCTTGTAGAGAATTTTCAGAGCTAAAAAATTTTCTCTAGTCCCATTTCGATACGAATTGTCGTTTTCAAGCAAAATCCTGAAAACCTAAAAAAACTCTATAACAGTGACTTTGACCTGGCTTTATTTAAAAATCCCTTCGGCTATTATTTTTTATTATTATTCTTATCTATGAAAATATTGTCATCTATGTAGTTTCAGAATCCGAAATAACCTTCCTTTTTGTTCAAAGCTAGTTAAGGCGCGTAACTGGGAAAGCAAGTGACGCATGATATCGAGGCTGATTTCAATAACGTCAGCACCGAAACCCTTATCCTATCCTTAGATAAATTTCAAGTGAACCGGGCCCTTAGGGCTGGATAAGCCACATGCTAAGGAATAGATGGATAAGCTGCGGGCTACTTGACTTAAAAATAAAGGACAAAGTTGGTCATTGTACGCCGCAGGGGGGATTTTATCCCCACTCCTATGGGTCACTACCATAAATAGCCTATTAAGGTCTTTAACCGATGAGGGATTTGACCCAGTCTGCTATGCAGACGACGTTATAATACTTCTGAGGGGTAAAAATCTAAACTTGCTATGCAGAAGAGCTGAATCAGCTCTAAAACTAGCGTACAACTGGGTTAGACCAATAGGTCTTATCGTAAACCCGAAAAAACGGAAATATGTCTGTTCACTAGGAAAACAAAACTGGGACACTTTGAAGAATCAGTTTTCCTAGTAAGTAATCCTAGTTAGGAAACTTAAATAGAAAGACCATATTCAAGAGAGAGCTAACAAAGCATATATATGTTGGTCAACCTGTAGAAGGGCTATAGGCTCCAAGCGGGGGTCTTAATCCTAAGATGACACACTGGCTATACAAAAGCGTAGTTAGACCTATTCTAACATACGCTTCAGTAGTCTGGTGGACATCTATGGATAAAAAGTGAAATATTAAAATTCTACAGAAAGTCCAACGAATGTGCTGTTTAAGTGTAAGCGGAATGAGGACAACACCGACGAGGGCATTAGAAACTATTCTATATATACACCCTATAGAAATCCAGATAAGGTATGAAGCGGGTGTCGCAGCTATCCGACTTAAAGCGATGGACGAGTGGATCAGTAAGGAACACGTAACATACCATCAAAACATTCTACGGGTAACAACGGGAGAGTCAATAGATAACATTGTATCGGACCGTATACCTGAAATAATTGTTGCTGCATCATGCGAGGCATTAATTCCAGACAGAGACTCGTGGATCGGCGGAACTCTAGCACAAATGCCGACTGGAAACTGATGTTATACAGAAGGCTCCATGCTAGGCGGGAGACCGGAACTGCAATCAAAGCAATAACATCCAAGGCAGTTAAATCACAAACAGTCTTGTATCGATCAACAGCTATTCTCAACATGGCTCGGTGCGTATTATGGAAGGGAATTAGCAACAGTAAACTTAGAGAACACAAAGCCACTAAACGCGACTCGTCTAGAGGTTAAAACTTAGGCAAAAAGTGCCCACTAATCCCTATGGAATAGAGAGGAATTAGGGAAAACCGCAAAAATCCTATGGGGAGACCCAAATGAGGAAAGAACTAAAAACCTATTACTGCTAGCTAGGTAAGGCAGAGTTAGTATACTTACAGGTGTCCTTACAGGTCACCTTGGTTTACAAGCTCATCTGCACAAAATTAATTGTGCAGACAACAGCGTATGCAGGACATGCGGAGAAGATGACGAAACATTGGAGCATTTTCTCTGCCAATGCTCCGCTTTCGCAAACATCAGATCCCCGTTTTTGGGGAACGACACAATACCAGATCTTAATCAGTTAATTGTAAACGACCTGAATATAAGTAACTTTCTCTTGCTTTAAAGAAGATTATTTTGAAATGAATGAATTGGTTCATATTTTGCAAAAGATAATATACATATATCCCATGTTTATGTTTCATTCAAAAAAGAAACCAGTATTTATTGCTTTACGAATTAGGTTCATAAAATGTAAAAATCTGAACATTGGAAACAATTTTTGAACACTATTCATAAATTGACAAAAATAACACTGTGCAACAAAATGGAGCTCAAAGTCTGGGGGTGGAAAATTCCTACTGGAGATGAAAGCCCTTGGTGAGTATATACAGAACCCCGAAGGACAGATTCGCCATGAGTCGAACTTTCGCGATATGGCGTGATGAATATTTTGCTGGAGACCCTAAAAGCCACCTGGAATCAGAGTTATATCTTTGTTCGGTGTAGTTTAAGCTTATATTTAAGATGACATGTCTTCAGTCAAATCAAATGAGGATTTTTTCGTAGAACATTTCGACCTTCTAACTCGCTTCCTTCAATGTCCTTTTCGTATTTTATTTCAAGAACCGTAATAAAAGTGGCACAAGATGACATTTTTCAGCTTCGGAATATTCTACAAAAATGTCGCTGGGAAGAATTTAGATACGGTTCCCAAAGACATAAAATCGATAAAATCTTGTTTAAGCGGTCGTTTTTCACTTTTACCCGAAACTTGCTTAGACAACCCTATATCTATTTATTTCAATAAATTATTGTTAACCTATGATGATGACCTAGAATTTTCGGAGTCATTACAACAGTTGGATCTCGTTTTGCTAAGCACGTTAATTTCATTATTTTTTGGAATAAAGATCCGGATATCCGAATTATGAAACCGGTTATTCTGATATTAAAACCGAATTTTTATCCGGTTTTTATGAACCGTATATGTATATCATTAGAAGGCTATTAAAATTGTCAATCAGATAGGATTAATATGCATTAGACATTTTAAGCGGCTTTGGTGCTGGAACAAAAAAACGTATTTTTGAACCGTTTCTTAACGTTTGTGAGCATGCATTTCTGTGCGTGTAAAAATTATGATCATGACCTGGGGGGGTGAAAAATTCTTTTTGGAGGTGAAAGCCCTTGGTGAGGACATGCAGAACCATGAAGGGCAGATCCGCCGTACCTTTGAGTTATGGCGGGTTAAATTCTGGGATGGTTAATCGTTCATAAAAACCGGATAAAGATTCGGTTTTAATATCAGAATAACCGGTTCCATAATTCGGATATCCGGATCTTTATTCCAAAAAATAATGAAATTAACGTGCTTAGCAAAACGAGATCCAACTGTTTTACTTACACCGAGAATTCTAGGTCATCAATAGGTTAACAATAATATTCAAGGATTTGTGGTCTAAATATCCCACCGAAATGGCTGAAATTTTGTATTAAGTCTTCGTTAGGGGTATGCAACTTTACAACTGAAATCTTGCCACGTCTTCATATAGCCCCCATAGAACGGTACGTACCGATATTCGGTATTTTGAAAGTTGTAGCTTCAATATCCCACCGAAATGACTGAAAATTGGTATTTAGTCATCGTTGGGGTTATAAAACATTCCACCTGAAATTTGTCGCCATATGTCCAAGTCTTCATATAGAACCCATTTTTTTCGGTATTTTGAAGGTTGTGGCCTCAATATCCCACCGAAATGCCTTAAAATTTGGTATTAAGTCTTCGTTGGGGGTAAAAAATTTTCCACCTAAACTTTGTCGGTATAGGTCCACGTCTTCATATAGCCTCCATAGAACGGTACCTCCGGATTTCTGGTATTTTGAAGGTTGTGCCCTCAATATCCCTCCGAAATGGCTGAAATTTTGTATTAAGTCTTCCTTGGGGGTAAAAAACTTTCTGTTTATCGTCGAAACGATTTGGGCAAAATCCCAACAACAAAATAAAGCGGCAGGCTGGGGAGCAAAACTGGGGCCAACAAAGGAGAGGAAAAAAGGCACAATAGCGAACAGCAAATAAATAAAAGGAATAAAAAAAACGCTTTTTTATTTCCGAGCAATATCGGGTGTAGTAATAAAACACTTTCCTTTTATTAAATATTAAAATTCTACAAATTCAAATTATTTATGAAAGTGTCCAAATATTTTAATTAATCTTTTTAAGAAATAGCGCCAGACACAATTGCGGCTCGAACAACGAATTCAACAATTATTATTATTTTAATCAAAAAGCGTCTTTGCGCTAAAAAACCGAAAACAACTATATTTTGTAACTTCAATTATTACAACAAAAACTGCTATCAGTGACATCTTCAAAGGGTGTTGCCATATAAAAATAGATCCTTCGACACAGGGTTACCAGATCGGTCCCGCCGCCCGCTCGTCCGAAATTAACGGCGTTTCACGAACGTGAACATCCCGGCCCCCGTTCAGTCTTTCGGAATCACAAATTCTGAAACGACTCGAACAAAAAGAAACAAAGAAATTAAAATAAATGATGTGGCTCGTCGCCACGATTACCAATATCAATTTATACATTCAGCAACCAGCAAGATTCCGTATTGGACCTCAATGCAACCTTCTAGGACTGCTATCAACCAATTGGCTTTTGAAACAGGACCCATTATTTGACATCATAAGACTCGTCTTGTCTACATTTGTAGAAGTCCTCTTTCTGTAAACGGCTGGCATACTGGTATTTGCGACCTCAGGTTCCATTCCATATACTCCTCTGGACGAATGTGCTTCACCTTTGGCAATATCATTGGACGAACTAGGTCCACTTTTGGTTTTCTCCTTGGACGAACTAGGTCCACTTTTGGTTTTCTCCTTGGACGAACTAGGCCCATTTTGAGAAACTACTTTCAAATAACTATTCGACTTAATCTTGGACGAACGAGGTCCATTATTTACAAAAGATTCGGACGAACGAGGTCCTTTCATTGATTGGGATACGGACGAACTAGGTCCCATTCCCTTTAAATGAGGCATTTTATCAACTGATCGTAAATCTGGCAACCATATACAACGTTCTTCTTCGAAACTCTTGATTTGTGGACTGTATGTACGAATTTTATCTACGAAAGTGCAACAGGACGCCAGCGAATTCGACTCGGTAATTGGTCCCGTTAGCACCCAACCAAAAATAGTTTCCTGGGCCACCAGTGACTCTAAAACATTTCTCTTAACTCCATCCAACAAAATTTGGGGATATATATCACCTCCAATCAAAATATCGACCTCGCTACTTTTTCCGAACTTTGGGTCTGCCAACGGTAAATTACCCAACGAAAATGAATCTGGTACGACTATAGAATAACCTGCCAGCTTATCAGTTAAATGCGGCAAAACTAAACTAGAAACTCGAATTGCCATATTCTCCAAATGTGGAGATTTTAAAACGAATTTACATTGCTGAACCGATGACCCTGCAGAAGCATTATTTAAGCCTGAAATCCTTGCATTTATCTTTTCAACTGGCAACTTCAGTTTTCGCTGCAACCTCTCCGAAATGAAAGTTGCTTGAGACCCAGAGTCGATCAATGCTCTAGCCGAAAATAAAACACCATTAACGTCAATATTAACAATGGCAGTTCCCAATAAAACATGGCTTCGAGTATTAGCAAAACAATTCTGTACCCTTGCCTGCTGACTTGTACTTGGCCTAACATCCACGTCATCATTGGAATCCGAATTCGACTGTGATTCCCGATGCAACATAGTGTGATGTTTTCCATGGCATTTGGAGCAGCTAGAGTTACTTAGACAATCCTTAAGTAAATGATTACTACTAAAACATCTTATACACAAACTGTTCCTTTTAACAGCTCTAAATTTCTCTTTCTGGCTCATTTTCAAAAATGTTGGACAATATTTCAAAATGTGATCTTCTGAACAAACAAAACAAGACCGTTTTTTCACCTTTGAGCCATAATGGTCCATACTTCCACTTGAGGAAGGCGCATTAATGCAATCATCAACATGTGATGGCTGTATATTTTTCAAATCATACACGGTTTCTAATGATTGAAACCTTGCGGTTAAAAAATCATCCAAATCTGACCATTTGGGAATCTCATTCTTATTATTAACGGTTTGTTCCCACAGCGACAAGGTATTTACTGGAAGTTTAGTGGAACACAAAAATACGAATATTGGGTCCCAACTGTCTATGTTAATCTCATGTAATTTTAGGGCAGTAATACAATTATTTATATCTCTTTGCAAACGTTTGATTTCTTCTGCCGACTCATTTTTAACGGATTCCAGACTAAAAAGTATTTTTAATTGGCTGTTTACCAATATTCGTCTATTTTCATACCCGTCTTTAAGGTTCGCCCAAGCATTTTGAAAACCATCGTTAGTGAGTGGGGATTTTTTTACAATTTCCAAAGCTTCGCCCTGCGTACTTTGGCGCAAATAAAATAACTTTTCAACAGGGCTTATAGATCTACAGTCAATATACACCGCAGTGAACATATCCCTAAATGATGGCCACGATAGATAGTCGCCATGGAATATCTCTGTAGTGCAGGGCGGTAAACGCAAACGTTGATCAGGTATTCTACCTTCAAATGAAGCTGATGTCTGGTTAGTAGTAACCATTGTGGAGGTCAGAGCAGATTGGTTCAAAAAGGTTTGAGACAACTCACCCATTTGAGCTGCGCAAACAATGTAAGCCTCCCTGCATTGCTTGAAAAGTAATGATGCCTCTAGTTCTTCACTAGTTCCATCACATTCAACACAAAACTGCTCATAAGCAGCTCTAACTTTACTCCAAAGCCCCTTAAACTCTTCCTTTCGAATTTCTACAGTGAACATTGTGTGGTCACCTGATGGAATAGCAAAATACTCCTTTTCAAATTCCAAAAAAAAGCAGCAAGCTTTTTAAATTTTAAGTATATTTTTGACTGCGACATTTTTCCTCAATATGTACCGAACTTCCGACAAAAAGGCTCTTTTAAGCGATTTAAAAAGCGGCTGGTTTCAATAAAAAAAAAATTAAATCTTATTTCCACAAAATATCTTTGCAAAGTAGCAAAATTGTTTAAAAGTAGAAAATCCAACGAAATTTGAACAACAACCAAAAGCTATTATAAGTTAAAGAGAGTCGCCTTTTTCTGACCAGTCTCTTTTCTACTTGTATTACACCTGTCGAAATCACAGCTATAAGCAACAATGAGCTTAAACAAAAAAAATTTAAAAAAATTGTGAACTCCAGAAAAAGGTTGCAATAGAACACAAATTTACTTTTTATCGTAATAATTCTTTCCCACAGATCACTAAAAGTTTAATATTTCAATGAAAAAATACCACAAATTCAAAATCAGAAGGAGCTCCACGACACAACTTTTTATTATAAGTCTCTTTTTGATATGTCAACATATGAAGAGCGAAAAATCTCGGCAAATAATTATCCACAAAACCCAACAGAGTTTTATAATGCACAAGAACAATTGAAAGCGCGTGAAATAATCTATTATTTATTTAAAAAATGCAATTAAAACAATAAGTATTAATGAAATTATTTCCCAGAAATATTATTGAAATTAATTGTCTGTCCACTGCAACAACAACAACAAGAAATCAATATTTTAGTGGAATAATTTTCGAAACAAGCACTGTATCTTCATCACAGTATAGTACAGCAAATAATATTATAATTTTTAAATCCACCACTAATAATTATAGCACTAAAATAAAAGAATTTTATTTAAATTAGTTATTTTTCGTCACTTGTACGACCAACGAAAGGAAAAAATCAAAACAAAACTAAAAGAGCGAGAAAAAGAAGAAGCTCAACAGTGATAGTTGTTAGTGCTTTTCTCTCACAACGACGATCAGTTGAGCCGCGTTGCCAACCACGTATCGGCAGTATTAGGTGGTCGGCCAACAATACAATATTATTGCAAATGTATTAAATATTAATTTTAATAAAATTTCAATAAAACAAATGAAATTTATATTAAAATTAGTGCAAATAAATACCTTTTTACAATATAAGGCAAATTTACTCCTCTTGCTCCGTATCCGGCTCGAAGGACAATGTTTATCGTCGAAACGATTTGGGCAAAATCCCAACAACAAAATAAAGCGGCAGGCTGGGGAGCAAAACTGGGGCCAACAAAGGAGAGGAAAAAAGGCACAATAGCGAACAGCAAATAAATAAAAGGAATAAAAAAACGCTTTTTTATTTCCGAGCAATATCGGGTGTAGTAATAAAACACTTTCCTTTTATTAAATATTAAAATTCTACAAATTCAAATTATTTATGAAAGTGTCCAAATATTTTAATTAATCTTTTTAAGAAATAGCGCCAGACACAATTGCGGCTCGAACAACGAATTCAACAATTATTATTATTTTAATCAAAAAGCGTCTTTGCGCTAAAAAACCGAAAACAACTATATTTTGTAACTTCAATTATTACAACAAAAACTGCTATCAGTGACATCTTCAAAGGGTGTTGCCATATAAAAATAGATCCTTCGACACAGGGTTACCAGATCGGTCCCGCCGCCCGCTCGTCCGAAATTAACGGCGTTTCACGAACGTGAACACTTTCCATATAAAAAAATTGTCGGTTTAGGTTCTGGCCTTCATGTAGCCCACTAAGAACGATACCTCCCGATTTTCGGTATTTTGAAGGTTGAGCCTGTTGTTATACATTTCTCTATTTTATTGACTTGTCTGACGAGAATTTTAAACAGACAAATTGTACACACAAACATTTTTGTACCTATTATTGAAATATTTGTTGGATAAGAAAATATGCAAAATGCATAAATTTTGCATATGTCATATGCCCAGTCCCAAAATTTGACATGAATCGGACAAAAATAGGGGTTGCATAAAATTCCGCTGTCTACTAATAAACAATATTAAATACAACAAAAATACATATATTCCATAATACGAATAACAGTAAATTCTATAAAAATTAAAAAATTAATAGTGAAAAAGTGTACATACTCGTACACCCCAATGAAATATTGAGGTTTCCGTAACATCTTTGGAATAAGCAATACAAATTTTGTGAAACCCCAGAAAAGACAGTGGAACTAATAATTTTGATATCCTAGAGCTTTGAAGTTGTTCTTGTGGATAAAATACGCTCCTGAGCTTCGCTAAATATACGAATACCTAAGTTTTCTCATAAATTGTGTACTTTTCACAGCATTCCAAGAGGCAAATTACCTGCAGAAGCCTTGGAATTACCTTGTAATACGATCTGGTACAATCCTCGAACATCCATTGAATCAGCAATGTAAAAGTATCTGACCATTATAGCGCTTTAAGTGACCGTAAAGATCATAATACGAGAGCATGGTACTTAACAGTGTAAATTTCATACAAATTTCATGCATTCTTTGGTGTTGCTATTATTTTGATGCTTTGGAAACTTTAGGAGAATAATGTTGTACATTTCTGATTGAGTTAAGATCCTAAAATTATATCAGACAAGGTAATTATTACAAGGTAATTCCATGGCTTCTGCGTGTAATTTGCCCCTTGGAATGCTGTGAAAACTATAAAATTTATGAGAAAACTCAGGAATTCGTATATTTAGCGAAGAACAACTTCAAGGCGCTCTAGGAACTCAAAATTATTAGTGCCACTGTATTTTATGGGGTTTCATAAACTGCCAGACTGAAAAAATCAAAGAAATCTGCAAGGGTCCCCTTTAACGAGCTATACGCGAAGTCTGACCTTAAATAACGGCAATTAATCCACAAATGTGGTCCTATTTTGTCAAAAAGATATCGTGGAAAACCAAAGACGTTTGATAAAGCAATAAAATGTAAATTTTTTATTGCTTATTCCATAAATTTTACGGTAGTCTCAACATTTCATTGGGGTGTATGTACACTTTTTCACTATTATTTTTTTATTTTTTATAGAATTTACCGTTATTCGTATTATGGAATATATTTTTGTTGTATTTAATATTGTTTATTAGGGATATGAAACAGAACTATGTACTTGGATTTTCATAAAAATGATTCCTTACCCGTAAAACTCGAGATATATAGGGTGTATGTAGACTTTTTTGGTTGACTGTATATTTATTTGGGTATTTAAATATGTAAGTTAAATTAAATCTAAACTAAACTTTCCCATTATTCATAAAATATTTAGTAGGTGAAATGAAGAGGTAATAAAATCAAGAATTGGCATTTGGTGGAGTGGCAAAGTTTTGTCCTTCTTCAGAGAACCAACTTCTTCCATTATGTTAGGATATAGGATCGAATTGCTTTAGAATATTTTAAAGATAGGAATGGAATGTTATAATAATAATAATAATAATAATAATAATAATAATAATAATAATAATAATAATATTTCTTTATTTACAAACTTGTATAACATAGTTACATATTTTAAATTGTATATTTGTTACTAATCTTTATATATAAAACTCAATTGTCGTTTGTTGGTAATTGAATCAGTTGAAAACGGGTAGAGCGATTTGGATAATTTTTTGTGGAAATGTTAGTCATAGTCCAGTTTAGGTTTTTATGCAAAGAAAAATTGGCCACGCCCACTTTTCCGCCCACTTTAATAAATATGTTATATCTACGGAACTACTCAATAGATTTTCCTGAAATTTGCAGGGAACGTAGAGTGATGGCCTTATTTTTGTAAAAATGCAATATTAATTTCCGAGTCAATGGCGATTGTGTCTCCGACCTTACGTGCTTCTTTGGGGCATTAAGACTGGACAACGCCCACTTTTTTAAATATGTTATATCTACGAAACTACTAAATCGATTTTCCTGAAACTTTCAGCGAATGTACAGGGTTGGTCCCCGATAAAAATAGGCTACATATTTTTTGACTTTCGGATCGGGCGGTTACCTCTCCTATGCCCTATTTTTGTAAAAATGCAATATTTGCAACAAATACGAATGTATCGGTTTGGGAATTTATTTGCGAGTCAATGGCGATTGTGTCTCCAACCTTACGTACTTATTTTGTGACTTCAGATCCAACCACGCTCACTTTCTAATTAGGTTATATCTACAGGGGATTTTCAAGAAAATCGCGATTTGTCTAAACTTTTAAATCTTTATAATTAAAAATCAAATATCGTTCGTTGGTAATGGCATCAGTTGAGAACGGCTCGACCGATTTTCGACCTGGATTTTTATGCAAAGAAAATTTGACCATGCCCACTTTTACGCCCAATTTTTTCAATTTTCTATTTTTATTATTTCTACAAAAACTACTGAACCGATTTTCCTGAAATTGCCAGGGAATGTACAGAGATGGTCCCCGCTTAAAATAGGCTACAAATTAAGTTGAATTTCGGAAAGGGCGGGGATCTTCCCTTATACCCTACTTTTTTAAAAATGTTATATTTACAATAATTACGAATGTATCTATTTGGAAGTTAATTTGCGAGACAATTGTGGTTGTGTCTCCGACCTTACCTATTTTTTTAGGAACCGCAGACTTGGCCATACCCACTTTTTAAAATATGTTACATCTACAAAACTACTGAACCGATATTCGTGAAAATGTCAGGGAATGTACAGGCATATTTTCTTGAATTTTGAAGAGGGCATATTTAAAAAAAGCCTTACCTTTATGAATAAAAATCAAATGCTGTCATAACCCAACTTAGGTTTTTTGGAAAGAAAAGTTTACCACGCCCCCGAAAACAGGTTACATATTTTATTGAATTCCAGAGGGGGCGGGGTACCTCCCCTATTTTTTAAAAAAAACGTTATATTTGCAAAAATTATGTATGTATCGGAATAAAAATTTACGGATTAATCTACAATCTAGGTACTTCTTTGGGGCCTATAGGCCCGACCAAGCCTGTTTTTTTAGTATGTCATAACTATAATACTACTGAAGGGATTTCTATAAAATTTGCAGCAAAAGCTCAATGTTTGCCGTTGTTATGTGGGGTACCTTCCCCATGCCTTTCTGTTAAACGCTAAATGTATAAGCCAAACTTATGATTATATCGGTTTCAGCACACATTTTGGTAAGCAATGAAGTTGTGTGCACCCTAGGACCGGACCAGGCCCACTTTTTTAATATGTTATATCTTGAAAACTGATGACCACGCCCACTCTTTTCAAAACATTATTTTTCCAAAACTACTGAACCTAATTTTCAGAAAATATTCAGGAATGTCCCGTGGTTCAAAATGCTATATATTTGTAGACGAATTTCGGGGCCTATTATTTTATAATCGGTGTATTTGTTAAACTTATGAGTGCATCAGGTTGCAAATTAGTTTTCGAGACAACGGTGGTTGTCCCCCGATCAAGAAAAACTATATATTTACAAATGTACTTAAATGGTGAGGTTCAACGGTCCATCAGCCATGAAAAGCTAAAACATATAGGTCTAAATAAGCGGGAGAATTCGATTTAATCATTTTTTTAACTTTTATTATTAGATCGCTTTAGGATAAATACAGTGACATGGACGATAATAAATCCTAAAAGGCACAAATTGGCGAAAAATCCGACAAAGTCCGTAAGAGAAATGAAAGGTTACAGACAAAATCTGTTGATAAATTTGAAATCCTTCTCGGTTTGACAATGGACCGAAGAAGTAAGGTAGAAAATAGCTACTTTTGAATTAAAACTCATTACGACGGGCCAGCAACGCGGACCGGGGTCTGCTAGTGTATTATAAATAATGAAAAAAGAGAATATTAAAGACAATGGTTTTTTATAACCGTCTGTCAAAAGAATTATTTTGTATCATTTCATATGGAATTGAATTCGTTTATAAGTATTTCTCTGTACTTTAAAGTAATTTTTAAATAAGACACGAGTTGGCTCCAATGATTGATTTCACGGCCGTCCAATATTCTGATCACATTTTCGCGAGATAAGATCGCACATTGAAAGATATGTATTCTAAACTCTTTCAAAACAGGACATTCTCCTAAGAAATGCAATATTGTTTCATCTTGGTTAAGGTTACACAAGGTACACTTTCTTTCTCCACTGCTTGCATTGAATTTTGTTCCATTTAGATTAATAAGTCCACATCTTGCTTTAAAGATCCAGGAAATCTGTTCGCTAGAATAAAAGTCAGTAAAATACATTTCTCCCCGTGTAAAATCTAATTATTTATATATTCTGCTTTGACTTTCAGCTTTTGACCTCATATTTTCGTGGAATATATGTATTTTTTCATTGTCGATAATGTTCATACTGAACAATTTCCATTCAAATTCATTTAAAACATTGGGCCATACAACATCAAGACGCTGCGCTATGTCTTTAACTTCTGCTACCCAGAACACTTCACTCTGAAGAAGCAAATTGGTAAGCCTTTTTGGAAGTCGATGGTCATGGTATTTGTACATTATTTGGTACAGGTATTGTAAATGCAGATTTAATGTATACAAGTGACTGCTCTCCATCGATGTTTCCAGCATGAGTGCGTAATTTGGAGTAGAGCTAGGGATTTTGAGTATTTTCTTTAGAAAATATCGTTGAAGTTTATCAACCGTATCAAAGTGGGAGAAGCCCCAAGCTTGGGCTGCATATGTTTGTATTGCCCTACAGACCGCTTGGTATACATTCCATTTCATTGGGATGTTGACATCTTTTTTTCCCAAGAAATTTTTCCATGTGGAGTTTATAGCCATTTTTGACTGGTTTGTTCTGTTTTCTATATGTTTTGAGAATGACAATTTTGGTGTAAAAGTAACACCCAAATATTTATATTCGTTTACGATATTTATTTCGTTTCCATTATACGTCCATTTCTCATCTCTGCTTAGCCGTCCTCCTTTTCTGTATACAAGGATTTCTGATTTGGACATGTTTACTTTTAGGTTCCACATGCTACAGTAGTTTTCAAGGTTTAAAATCATAGACTGCAGAGTACGTATGTCATCTGCTAGGATCACTATGTCGTCTGCATATAACAGTAACATTATATATTTTTATTTTGTATATTTAATCCACCTTGTAGGACTTCATGCAGGTCGTTTATGTAGAGCGTGAAGAGAAGAGGTGATAGTAGACACCCTTGTTTAACTCCAGAACTGGCTTCAAAATAGTCTGACAGTTCATCTCCAGTCCAAACTGCATACTCAGTTTTCCTATATATGTTTTCGATCACTTTCAGATATTTGTATGATATGCCCAGTTGTGAGAGCTTGTATATAAGGGAATTTCTACAGACGTTGTCAAAGGCTGCTTTGAAGTCCACGAAGTAAGCATATACTTTTTTACCTTCTTTCAATTTAAGACTTACAATAGAAGCCAGATTATAAACATTATCAACCGTCGAGTATCCCTTCCTGAAACCGGCCTGGTATTCAGTAAGTATACGATATCGCTCTACCCAATTGCATAGTCTTTCGTTTAGAATAGCCATCATCAGTTTTGCCAAACAGTTCATGAACGCAATTCCTCTGTAATTGGATGGTTCTGTCATATCTCCTTTTTTATGAATCGGGAATATTACGGTTTTAATAAAAAAATTATCTATAATACCGGTATTTAAGATTTTGTTGTATCTGATTATGAGTTGTTTATGAAAATCCTCTGGAGCGTAAACAATATACTCATACGGGATTCGATCCTCTCCTGGTGCTTTGTTCATCTTCAATTTCTTCAGCATGGTATTTAGTTCTGACAAGCAAATTTCTCTGTCTAGAATTGGGTCTGAATAATGAAATGGCGCGTAGTTTATTTGTTGTATATTCTGCTGAGGATTTAAGAGTTCTTGTAAGTAATTCTTAAATGTATATGAAGATATGGTTGAACTTGATTGAAATGTTTGATTCCTCACTTGCTTCACAGCTTTCCACCACTGCTTTGAGTCGCTAACGTGATTTATTGTATCTATTAGATTCCTATTATGTTCTTGTTTGTTGCTTTTGCATATATCTTTGTAAATCTTTACAGAGTCTAAATATTTTCTTTTGGATTCAGGCATGGGATTTTTATTGTAGTTTTTCAATAGCGAAAAAACTTTCTTTCGTGCATGATGACACTTATAATTGTACCATGGATTTTTGGGTGTGAATGGTGTTATATCTCTTATGTTTGATTCAGCTGATGACTTTATAGTAGCTCCAAGTTCATCCAGTGTTAGGTCGTTGGATTCGCTTAAAGATATTTGAAGATCATGTCTTAGTTTTGTACGATACCTGTCTGCCTTGTTTTCATTTCACGCTAGCTTGGGTAATAGATTTAGACTCTTGTTATCTGCATATTCTGATGGTATTTTTATTCCCAGCCTTATTGGCAAGTGATCTGACCACGTTGCATCTTTCACTACAAATTCTTCAACAAGATTTAAAATCTCTTGGGACACCGCACAAATATCATTGACTGATTCGCCTACTGCGCTTATGAACGTAAGGTTTCCTTCCTCGTCTCCTCGTGTCCTACCATTCAAAATTAAGAGGTTGTTGTTTGTGCAAAGCTCTATTAGTTGGTTGCATTTTCTATTTATAACTTTATCTTTAGATTTTCTGGCATTCAATCCTGCCATAAATAATTCCTTGTAGACTTCATTTAAATCTTGTGTGATTTCGCCTATTCTTGAATTAAGGTCACCTATTAAAATCGGGTTGCTGATCTCATTTTCTTCGAGCAGTTTACACATCTTATTAAAGTCGTTTGTCCATTGAGCAGGTCTCCAATACTGAGGGATGACAGTGAATAAGGATCCTGTTTGTGTGAAAAATTGATATGTATTCATATTTTCATATGTTATAATACGATGCTTAAGCCCATATTTGCAAGTGTTTTATTTATGCCGAATATTGTGCCACCAATTCCACGCCCATATGTGCGCTCTTATTGCAGGTATGTTATATAATTTAAACCCAGGAAAGTATTTTTTAACATTTTCAAATTTATTTTCTATGAGATGTGTTTCAGTTTATGTAAGTAAAGAAAGAAGGATGTAGATATTTGTTTTCCATTCCATTGATGTTATAAGAGAGAATTGTGAGATTTCGCAGGGTTACATTGGGTGCTATTAGTTTTTTGATAGGGTTTCGGAGAGTAGCTGTTCGTAACTTATATCTAGTATGTCAGTGATAAGGTTGCCATAGATCTTCTTTAACCCTTCCTTAGCATCATTCTTCCCAGCTATTAATTTCCGTTCTCTGTTCCAGGAGAACCATGTATCCTTGATCCTCATTCTATCTTCTTTTTACAGTAATTCTATATTCTTTAGTGTAACCCTTTTCAGTTGTTGTCTTGAAGGTGCTAAGTCTCGTTCTATATATATATTAGAACCGACTAACTTTCTGCTGTTTCGAATGACATCTTCGGATTCCTGTACGGTTGCAAATTCGACTACGACGCTCATCTTCCCGTTCCTTTCGAATATTTTTCGGGCCGAATTTACATTTGTTGTGAGCTCCAGTTTATTGAGTAACCTGTTCTTGACTTCCTGTAATGGTTCGTTAGAGCCTCTTAACCCTCTGATGAAAATTTTGCAACTTCTGATTTGCTCTTGCATCCATATTAAATCTTTTTTGTTCTCTTCACATTCCCGGCGTACATTTTTCAGTTCTTCTTTCAATTCTTGGTTTTCTGTTCTTAACATGTTCATTTCCGAGCTTATTGAAGAAATTTCTATTTTAACCTCTTCTATGTCTTTCTTCGTCGATAATGTTTTCAACTTCTCATCAAGATTTGAATTAATAGTGCTGGTAATCAGATGTATTAATTCCACTTGTGAGAGGCCAGTAGGAGTTGCCGGGAGATATTTCATTTCTGTTGCGTTTTGAGGATTGAACGTTAATTGTTTGCTGGGCAGCAGCAGAATTTGTTGGCGGTGTACGTTGCATTCAAAACCAAAAAAAATTAACGGAAATAGTTCCTAGTTGGCAACACTATTTGATTTGAAATCGATAATCGTCGGGATGTTATCGCTTTTTATCGGTATTTTGTCAGCCCTATGTTTGATAATGTTGAAACTTTCGAGAAACGATTTAAGTTTTAACAAATAATGATTAAAAATATATACAGTCGATTTCTCTCTAACAAACTTCCCTGTAACGAATACTTCTCTATGACGAAGTTGTTTTTAAGGCACAAGTGGAAATTCTCTCACAAACTAATCTCTCATAACGAATTTTCTCTATATCGTAGTTATTCATTCGTCCCCAAGTGCTACGTTATAAAGAAGTTCGACTGTATGTTTAAACTAATTTATATTTTAAAAGTGAACAAGTGAAAAAGTGTTAGTCGGCTTTGCCTCGGACCTAAAGAAAATAAGTAAACACAATACGTCTGAGGTTTTACGATGTACAACGTTTGGAGCATAATGGTTTCTCCCTTCGATGGTTATCTTACGTACTACCCAATTTAGTTGGTGCCGGCAGACTGGTTTGGAGCTTTTGGGCCCTAATCTCAGGAAGTATGGTCTTGCCCCCGAAAAGAACTTGTACCGTCATAATGGGGGCAGCGAATACAAATTGTTACAACAAAAATCAAAGGGATTCGAGAGCAGGCCTTAAACTACACTTTTCCGAAATTTTGTATGGGAGGTAACTGAAGGAGTGGATATTTTACGATGTGCAAAGTTCTGCGAGTGATAACTATCGAAGCCGCAACATTTTAGCCAACAATTTTGAACTTTTGTGGGGGAGGTACCCGCAGAAGTGAACCGATATGTCCCATCATCGGAATTAAATTAATTTGTTGTCGAGAGTTGTCGTACGCTCCTGCCACATAGGGGTTTTTACAGTTTTCGGGCCTTTTTCTCAGGAAGTATGGACTTGCCGCTGAAAAAAAGTTATAACGTAATAATAGGGGCAGCGAATACAAGTTGTTGCAAAAAGAAGCAAAGCAATTCGAGAGCAGGCCTTGAACTGCACTTTTCCGAAATTTTGTGTGGGAGGTACCCGAAAGAGTGGACCGATAGAGTCCATATTAGAACCTCATCTAGGTCTGGTAGAAATTTCATGATGTGCAAAGTATGGACCAAATCGGTTACTCCCTTCAAGAGTTATCATGAGCATAATTTTTTGAAGAATTTTGAACTTTTGTGGGGGAGGGGGGGTACCTACAAGAGCGGACCGTTATAGCTCATCTTTGGACTTAACCTAAGTTTGGACAAAATAATACGAAAGTTATTACATTGCTAAGTCGACTCCAAATTGTCTGAAACGGATTTCGTCCAAACATACTTGGGGTCTAAACCCATTATTTCGATGAGGCAAATTTTGCCCGGATGAAAGTGTATATCACCAATATTTTTGAAAATTTAACATAGCTGAAGCCAAGGTTTACCCTTTTAGAAAACGCGACTTGTGGTTCTATACTATACAAATTAAATATTTTTGGATAAAATGAAATGTTTTTGGACGTGGCAAACAATATTGGCCTTAAAAGATAATTTGTGTGGAAGCTGTGGCTATATTTATGTTAAAAAATGGGTAAAAATGGGTTGAAGCCACCATGTCTTTTTTTGTTTTCTCTCGATTTGTGAGTAAACCACACTTCTCTCGATTTTCCTGTCAAGGTAAAAGTAGAAGCAAACTAAATAAGGATCATCTCACTAATGTATTACTTTTCAAAATTTGAACTGTTTCTACCATTAAATGATGCTGACATTTTGAAGCCAGTTTTACAGTGTTTTTTGACATTTTCTTCTAATTTCATTCCGCAAACATGTTTTACAAAAAATCGTATGTAGGATTGCAGAACTCGCGATTCTGAGTTATTTGATATATGTGTCGTGAATGTAGTCTACACAGCTTCATAGAAATCTGCATCCAAATACGGAAATTTTGTGCGAACATTTTTTTAAAAACCATATTTTTCGGGCCTAATTTTTACAATTGTCATTCGATTTCCTCGTACTTGATTGCAAATTTTAGTTTTTTACGTTCTGGATCTAATATGTCATTCCCCGTGAAAATCCATCCACTAAAACGCGAGTTACAAGAAAGTCCAAAGTAGAAAAATCACCTAAAATTGTTTTTGGAAATATCGCGTATTTTATTGCGTTTTCTGCGGTTCGTTTCCACTGCAATGAAACAACTAATACAGTATCTTCGTTTTAGCGGAAACAGAGACTTAAAAACTTCACTGATAAGGGAGCTACATTAATTTTATCCCAAAAAATAGTGTGTGATGCTACATCCACGGTTCTTAATTGATCGCCTTGAAATAGATATATATCGATGTAGATTTTCATTGTGGACATTGAAATCGGATGCGGACAAAAATTGTATGCACTTTGCGCAAATTAGCGATATTTTATAGGTATTTTAATGCTAAGATGCAGCTGATGCTACATCTTAGCCTCCAAATTAAATTTCGAAAAATATATACAAATTAACAGATATGGTCTTGATGTACACGAAAATCACATGCGGACAAAACGATTTTGATAGTTACGCGATTTACACGTATTTTAAAATGCATATAAATAAAAATGGGTTATTTGACCTCTATTTCCATTTCAGAAGCTTTGACATATATCCTCATCAACCCAATTAGCTTCCCTAATGGGAAAGCTTTAATATGAATGTCAATAAAGCAAAATCCGTCTATTTTGTTAGGAGATTTAAGCAAAATGAAGGAAGTATTCCTATAAATTTTTACAATATTTTCTACTACATAATGCATGTGAAAAAAATATTTTTTCAAACAAAAAAATATTTTTTGACCAAAATATGTGCTTATTTTGACTGTAACATCCAAACTATAACACCAATCTGTATGATTGCAGTCTCATTTGATACGCCGTGAAGTTTGGATCCACAACAATTTTGTTATGTAATTATATGACCACTAAATGGGCTTTAATTTTGAAAATAGTACACTTATAGTCAATAATTTAGCAATTTTATGTACATTCCGCGAATTCTGTGTAATATTTTGCAGGTATTATGCAATCTACTCGCTGACGTCACTTCGAGAGAACTTTTTTGTAACAATTGTGCTGATTAAAATAATTAGCGTTTTTATAATATTTTCTTTCTTAAAAAGCGAAATAAAAGCGCCATAACTTTTGTCCGCAGCAACAAAAATTGGCTCGCGACCAGATTCGTACTGGGAATCTTTTTCTTAACCTACATATCAAAAATCGTTGATGTAGCGCGAAAAAATTTATCCTTTTTTTCTGAAATGGAATATGAAATAATTGACAATATTCCTGATATACTAGGGTGGTTTTAAAAAATCGATGTAATAATAAATGTGATCTCTAGAGTGTTTTCGTTAAAATTCGACCAAATTCGCAAATTTAGGTACAATTCTCAAAATACCGAAAGTCGGGAGGTACCGTTATATGGGGGCTATACTAGGAACGTTAATTGTCAAATTACAGGTAGTTCGGTTAAAAATTGTAGCTATAATCCTCAAAATACCGAAAATGGGGAGGTACCGTTATTGGGGGCTGTACTAAAACGCGGACCTATGTATGTTGAAAGTTTGTATGTTGAAGTTTTTGGTGGATTAGTTTTGTGATCACTGGGAACACCAAACGTCAATTTACAGATAGTTTTATTGCAAATTGTAGTCAAAATTTTCAAATACCGAAGATCGGGGTACCGTTATAGGAGGGCTGTACCAAAACATGTACCTATGTTGACAGTGGAGATGTTTTGTGACCACTAGGAATTTTAACTGTCAAATTACAGGTAGTTCGGTCAAATAATGTTGCTGTGCCAAAACGTGGTCCTATGTTGACAGTTTTTGGTGGAGATGTTTGTGACTGCTGGGAACCTCAAATGTCAAATTACAGGTTATTTGGTTAAAAATTTTAGCTAAAATCCTCAAAATACCAAAAGCCGTTATATGGGGGCTATACCAAAACATGGACCCATGTTGACCAGGGTTTAAAAGCCAGCATCTAAAAACATTAGCATTAGCTGTACATTTCAACTGCTCCACAACATTGACACACACGGCTAAATAAGCAACCGAACGCATATTTATTTTTGTACATTTTTGCTTATTTCGTTTTTTACGCCTAATCTTTTTGCGTTAGTCATAATCGACTACCACGCTACATATTTAGCAGTCGGCTGACCATTCGTAAGAACGAATTAGCAACCGAGGGTGGTTTTTTGATTAGAGTTGCCAAAGCAGTAATAAAAAAGGTGTCATTTAATGTCAAAATGCCCTCATCATATGGTAGAACCTAAAGAATACTAGTTATTATTTTTTAAAAATAAAAAATATGTATTGAACAGCTTCACCAAAAATTCGCTTGTCATTTGAACGAAAAAGTGGAATTAATTATATCGTGATTTTTAATGCATTACACTGGTAACCCTGATCTCAAAACAATTGTTTGCTGAAAACATGGCTAAGCCCTTGGCACAATAATACAGGTACAACGGGAAAAACAGCTGATTATCACACTAGTTGTCAAAATCCATTATTGTGAATAAAATCACATACAAAAGGTAAACAAGCAATTCACAGCAATGCGTTATTGTGAACAATTTTGACGTTTGATATGATTTGATGTAACACCTTCTTATTCCACCATGGCTAAGCCGTTGAAACTTTGTTGATTATTCTCTTTTCTGATATGTGTTGCTCATGTGTGCTGCAAAATATGAGTATGCGTGCCCGATGCTATTTTATTAAAGCGACAATATCAAATAGCATCAGCATCGCTAGCAATATTTTTGTGAAATTTGTTGCTACATGTTGCCGTTGTTCATTGTTGCTAAACATATTTCGAAGAAATTTTAGCAGGCAAAGCTGCAAATATACGGTGCTTTTGCTAATATGGCGTTAGCATTTTAAACTCTGCTGTTGACGATTTTGGTTTTCATGACCACTGGGAACCTCAAATTTCAAATTATAGCTAGTTCGGTTAAAAATTGTAGCTAAAATCTTCAAAATACCGCAAATCGGGAGGTACCGTTATATGGAGGCTATACCAAAACATATACCTATGCCCATAACCTTTGGAATATAAATTTGTTGATCACTAGGAACCCTAATGTCAAATTATATCTAATTCGGTCTGAAAATATGACTAAAAACGTCAAAACATCTGAAATCGGGCGGTACCGTTATAAGGGGGCTATATCAAAATGTGGACTCATATAGCCCATCATTGGACTTGACCTGCCTGCAAACAAAAGACGCATCTTTCCGGAATTTCAGCGTCCTATCTCCATTTTTGTGGATGCAAGAGTGATTACCACATACGGACGGACATGCATAGATCGACTCAACAGATTTTGTCTCTAAACATTCTTTACTTTTACGGACTTTGCCGGATTTTCTCTTTATGCTAAAGCGACCTAATTATAAAAGTTAAAAAAAATGTTAAGTCTAATTCTCCCTCTTATTGAGACTTATATGTTTTTGTTTTTCATGCCTGATAGACCGTTGAACCTTTTTCTTGATCGCAATTTGCAAGCCGATGCACTCATAAGTTTAGCAAATCTAGCGATTATAAAACAATAGGCTCCAGAAATTCGTCTACAAATATATAGCATTTTCGACCAGGGAACATTCCTGAACATTTTTTGAAAATTGCATGAAATTAGGTTCGGTAGTTTTGCAAAAATATGTATTGAAAAGATTGTGAGTGGTAATCAGTTTTCAAGATGTATTATATGTAAAAAAATGGGCCTTGTGCGGTATTTTGGCTCCAAATATGCACCTAGGGTACACACAACCCCATTGCTTCCCAAAATTTATGATGAAACCAATATAATCATATGTTTGGCTTATACATATAGCGTTTTAAAGAAAAGCTTGGGGAAGTTTTCCAACCACATCTGAAATTCATATGTACATAACAACGGCAAACCTTGAGCTTTTGCTGCAAATTTCATAGAAATCCGTTCAGTAGTATTAAAAAAGCAGGTGTGGTCGGTTTTGCAAATATAACGAACGACATTTGATTTTTATTTATATAGATATAGCATTTTTAAAGGGTACATATAGGGAAAGTACCCTGCCCCTTCCGAAATTCAACAAAATATGTAGCCTATTTTCACCGGGGGCCATCGCTGTACATTCCTAGACAATTTCAGGAAAATCAGTTCAGTAGTTTTTGTAGAAAATATAAAAATAGAATATTGAAAAAGTGGGCGTGGTCAAATTTTCTTTGCATAAAAACCTAAGTTTGGCGAAACTTTTCAAATGAAATGCGAACATTTAAAAAAAAGAATTATCCAAATCGATCCAGCCGTTCTCAACTGATGCCATTACCAACGAACGACAATTGATTTTTATTTATAGTTGATAATAATAATAAAGTTAATGGATCCTTATTTTATTAAGGGATTTCCATCACAACCAATTTAGACCTTTTTAAATCAAAAGAACTTTACTTCGATTTTCGTTATAATAATTACATATTAAACCCAAAACAAGACTGACAGTAAGCGAGTTAGAAGGACGAAGTGCTCTACGAAAATAATTCTCATTCGAGTTGACTGCAGACATGTCATCTCAAAAATATGCTATATGAGGGCTTATAGGGTCTCTAGCAAAAACGTCATCACGCCATAACGCGGAAGTTCGACTCACGGCGGATCTGTCCTTCGGGGTTCTTAATATACTCACCAAGGACTTTCATCTTCAAAAGTAATTATCTCTGCCCCAAAATTTGTGTTCACAGTGTAATTTTACCCTTTTCTAGATTTCCATTGAAGTAAGTAATGAAAATTGTGTCTTCCATTACAAGCTTAACAATTTCATCCTTACAAAATCTGTAGTGGCATTTAGCTTGGGACACATTCATCGTCTGACAGTTGTTTAAGCTCCTTTCTTCGCATATTGTTGTTAATTGTCAAACAGGGTTTAATTTGGGCATGCATTTATCTTTCGTTGACCATGTAAGCATCGAATGATAAAGTTCAAGGTTTTCTTTCTCAAACTGCCGGTTTGATAATAGTTTTGTTGTACTCTTCTTCCCTTACCTTGGGCAGTGAAAGAGTGTAGAGAATTGTAGATCCGTTAGTGTATACTTTTGGATTTCCATACTCGATTGCCTCTAATTCGTTTGAATATGGGAGTGTTGCAACTTCGTTAACAATTGTGTGAACTTCCTGTGGGTCCAATCAGGGTTTCGGAGTCGAGTTATTTTTGGCTCGACTCCGACTCCAGACGAGTTTTTTTAACGACTCCGACTCCGACTCCGAGTCGACTCCGAGAGTGATTTCCTATACCACTAAAAATTAATAAAATGTGCACAAATTTTTAACTTTTTCCTATATTTTGGACTATATAGGCTAATATATTAGATTTTCCTTACATATTCGTTAGATAGGACATTCTTTGGAATACATTCGAACATATCAATATTGTTTCTGCCGAATCTTACATTGAAAAATAGCAAAGTTAGAAAGTTTTTGTCGGATTTCCCTTTTTTTGCACGAGTATATTCTGGACGGAATTCTTTCGCACGAGAAAATCTTTAAGCTTTCAAAATATGTGAAAATGAAGGGGCAATACAAATCATAAGGATTACATGCAATAAAAATTATAAGCAAATCATGACCAAGTTTCAAACTGGATGTAGGCCAACATTTTAGTGTGCTTTTTCTTCATCTGAAAGAAAAAAATACTACGAAGTTTTGAGCCCGTCTACGAATTCCTGTTTTTATTAAAGCATTTTGCGGTGCCAACTCTAGCTCGAAAACTAATAAACCAATTGTCATATATTTTTGTGGCCGATTTCGAGAAAAAAAAAACAGTTTATATGCTGCGTACACAATAAAATAAATTATTCCCATCCATCGCTCATACTAAGGCAATATTGTTCAGATACGTTACTTTTCTATTTTTTCTGAAATTTATAAGTGGGGATCACCCCTTAAACTAAAATTCAGCGCTCACATTTTGAACTTTGGTGTGGTATGGATAATTTTATTGAAATATTTGAGATATATTGTGTACACCACCCAGCACGTAGGAAAATTTTATGTAGGGTCGGTCAACTAGGACAAGAAATCGATATTTTAATGTTTCATTGTCCTTTATCACTCTAACCCGATCCTTTCTCATGAAAACTCTATGATTACGTATTTCATTGAATTTCGTATATACTATTGATTGTGTAAAAAACTCGGATACAAATGAACTACATCTGTTCCTGGCGGACAGATCCGGTTGTTTGAATGTCTACATCTAAAGCTCTCATTGAGTATATAATGAATCCTAGAAGAAATATTCGCCGTTTGTCAGACTTCTGAGTTATGGCGGGATGAATCTGTCGTTGACCAACAACGAATTTATGATGCCCTAATTCAGAAGCGTAACCATCCGAATTTTATATATGTATACTAGCTGACCCGGTCCTCGTTGCTGGCCCGTTGTTTGGGTTCTCCGTGTAAACTTTAATTATCTATCCAGTATTGATACACCCATAATTAGGCATCCCTCTAGGAACTTCATAATATAAATCACTGTTTTGACATAAATTCCATATAATGGTATCCCCCAAATTTAAGATATAAAATCTCTTTTATTATACCCTTCACCATAAATCGACAGTTTAAAGCACTTTGTGACCCACATATAATGGTCTGTGCACGTCAATTAACATTGCTATATATTGGATTGTTGGTCTCGGTTGGGGTCGTAATTATTACTGCAAAGAATTGTTGGTATCGGTCCACGTTTTGATATAGCTCCCATAGAAAGGTACCGGCTGATTTTCGCTATTTTTGAGGATTTAAAATCATTATCACACCGAAATGGCTGAAATCTGGTTTTAATATATTTTAAAGAGGAGATCATAAATATTCGTATCGACCGAAAGACACGCCTTTTTATTTGCGCTCGGTATGCAACAGTAATAGGTTCACGTTTTGATATAGCTCCCATAATAGTACCTCCCGATTTTCGATAGTTCAGAGATATAGCCACTGTTCAGTATACGTCCTCGTTTTGATATAGCTCCCATAGAACGGTGGCGCCTGATTTTCGCTATTTTTGGTGGATTTAACCTCATTCAGCCCGATCGAACGTAACGCCTTTTTTCTTCGCGCTCTATATGCAATAGTGGTAAAATACCCCTCAGCGAAATGTATGTTCCTTCGGGATATGTATGGCAACATTTATATAATTCATAAAAAAAATTACTTCTATAAATTGTAGTTGTTATTATCGAGATTTTGTTGTATTTAAAAAATGTATCTTTACCTAGCTATTCCAAGGACTGAAATCAATGCTCATGAAGTTTCACTTCCCACATTTTGAGATTTTATCCGGAATTATAATATTTTCAAAAATCGAACACGATCGCGGTATTCTGATTCCAATGATGATATTGTATTGTATATCAATAACTTTGTCTGATTTCCAATGGATCTTTCTAGAATTTCGATCTTGTGACATCTCAAGTTATCCGGATTTTACTGTATTCCAAAATGTGGAGTTGATCGCGCTGTCCCACTTATTGTTTAGTGTTCAGCGTTTATAGCGTTTTTAGGCACGCTTACAAAATTATGTATATTATCTGAAATAATAAATGTTTGCAAATTTTGTGATGACCGCGATATTTCACTTTTCGCGATATTTCACTTCCGTGAAGACCATTCAGGGTCAAGACAGTAATTACAGTAGTATTGCAAACAATCTGTAAACAATACGTTCAAAAATATCATGGACTTCAGATTTAAAAAAAAAATTTTTGAAGGAGAACCTCCGGTCACTACACTTAGCCGTATTAAAATAGCTCACGACCGCTAGTTCAAGCTAGTGTTTATATCATTTTTGTGTCACGCTTACTAAAATAATGTATATTAATTGAAATAATACATTTTTGAAAACTTTGTGATGACCGCGATCATTCAGGGAAAAAAATCTGTAAACAATACGTTCAAAAATATCAAAGATTTCAGATTTTCTTAAAAACATTGTGGGGGAGGACCACCGGTCACTACTCCTAGCCGTATAAAAACAGCTTACGACAGTTCTATTTAATTGAAATAATAAATTTTTGAAAATTTTGGGATGACCGCGATTTTCAATTCCGCGACGACCATTCAGGGTCAAGACTGTAATTACCATAGCATTGCAAACAATTTGTAAACAATATATTAAAACGTATCTTGAATTTCGCGGTTTTCTTAAAAAAATTGTGGGGAGGACCACCGGTCACTACACTTAGCGTGATAAAAAAATAGATTACGACCTATTCTCAGACCTAAAAACTCCACATACAAAATTTCATAAGATTTCCCAATCGATTTTTCGGAATTTCTATATAGTGACATCTCAAGTCATCGGGATTTTACTGTATTCCAGAGTGAGGCAGAGAACATTTTTGGGTCTCTCTTGTGCACTCAATGAGCGTAAATTTGTTGTTGTTCACAACGTGTTAGCATCTACACAGGCTGTGAGCGATAAGAAATTTACGCTCACTTAGAGCACATGGGCTCTCTTGTGAGTCACAATGCCTCCTCCTGCTGTATTCCAAAATATGGCGTTGACCGCGTTATCCCACATATTGAAGCCAGTGTTTTAGCGGTTTTGTAGTCACGCTTTCTAAAATTAGGTATATTATCTGAAATAATACATTTTTGAATAATTTGGGATGACCGCGATATTTCACTTCCGCGACAACCATTCAAAAAAATATATAGCCTATTTTCACCACCGGTGTTCCCAGTACATTATCTGAAATTTTCAAGAAAATCTATTCAGCCGTTTTTGAGTCTATTCGGAACATACAAACATACTAACATACACACATTGCCTTTTATATATTAGACTAGCTGACCCGGTCCGCGTTGCTGGCCCGTTGTTTGGGTTCTCTGTGTAAACTTTAGTTATCTGTCCAGTATTGATGTCAATGTTTTGACATAAATTCCATGTAATGGTATCTCCCAAATTTAAGATATAAAATCTCTTTTATTATACCCTTCACCATAAATGGACAGTTTAAAGCGCTTTGTGACCCACATATAATGGTCGGTGCAGGTCAATTAACATTGCTATATATTGGTTTGTTGGTCTCGGTTGGGGTCATAAATATTACTGCAGAGAATTGTCAGTATAGGTCCACGTTTTGATATACATAGCTCCCATAGAACGGTACCGGCTGATTTTCACTATTTTTTTAGGATTTAACATCATTATCACACCAAAATGGCTGTAACCTGGTTTTAATATAATTTAAAGATGAGAGCATAAATATTCGGATCGACCGAAAGACACGCCTTTTTTTTGCGCTCGGTATGCAACAGCTATAGGTTCACGTTTTGATATATCTCCCAAAAAACAGTACCTCCCGATTTTCGATAGTTCGGAGATATAGCCACTGTTGGGGGTCGTAAACAGTCTTGCAGAAAATTTTCAGTATACGTCCTCGTTTTGATATACATAGGTCCCATAGAACGGTGGCGACTAATTTTCTCTATTTTTGGTGGATTTAACCTCATTCAGCCCGATCGAACGTAACGCCTTTTTTCTACGCGCTCTATGTTACCACTATTGCATGGTAAAATACCCCTCAGCGA
Source organism: Musca autumnalis (assembly GCF_047663935.1). NCBI lineage: Eukaryota > Metazoa > Arthropoda > Insecta > Diptera > Muscidae > Musca > Musca autumnalis. The sequence continues at coordinate 153,468,261 of NW_027411977.1, forward strand.
AATTTATGTTCCTTCGGTATATGTATGGCACCATTTATATAATTCATAAAAATTACTACTATAAACTATAAACTGAAATCAATGCTCATGAAGTTTCACTTCCCACATTTTGAGATTTTATCCGTAATTGTAATATTTTCAAAAATCGGACACTATCGCGGTATTCTGATTCTAATGATGATATTGTATTGTATATCAATAACTTTGTCTGATGTCCAATCATTTTTCTGGAATTTCGGTCTAGTGACATCTCAAGTTATCGGGATTTCACTGTATTCCAAAATGTGGAGTTGATCGAGCTATCCCACTTATTGTTAAGTGTTCAGGGTTTGTAGCGTTTTTTATGCACACTTACAAAATTATGTATATTATCTGAAATAATAAATGTTTGAACATTTTGTGATGACCATGATATTTCACTTCCGCGAAGACCATTCAGGGTCAAGACAGTATTACAATAGTATTGCAAACAATCTGTAAACAATACGTTCAAAAATATCATGGACTTCAGATTTTTTTTTTTAAATTTTGAAGGAGAACCTCCGGTCACTACCTCCGGCCACTACCACTTGTTCAAGCTAGTGTTTATATCATTTTTGTGTCACGCTTACTAAAATTATGTATTTTAATTGAAATAATACATTTTTGAAAACTTTGTGATGACCGCGATTTCAGATTTTATTAAAAACATTGTAGGGGAGGACCACCGGTCACTACTCTCAGTCGTATAAAAACAGCTTACGAACGTTCTAATTAATTGAAATAATACATTTTTGAAAATTTTGGGATGACCGCGATATTTCACTTCCGCGACGACCATTCAGGGTCAAGACAGTAATTACCATAGCATTGCAAACAATTTGTAAACAATATATTAAAAAGTATCTTGAATTTCGCGGTTTTCTTAAAAAATTGTGGGGAGGACCACCGGTCACTACACTTAGCGGGTTAAATAAATAGATTACGACCTATTCTCAGACCTAAAAACTTCACATACAAAATTTTATAAGATTTCCCAATCGATTTTTCGGAATAGCTTTATCGTGACATCTCAAGTTATCGGGATTTTACTGTATTCCAAAATATGGCGTTGACCGCGTTATCCCACACATAGAAGCCAGTGTTATAGCGGTTTTATAGTCACGCTTACTAAAATTTGCTATACTATCTGAAATAGTACATTTTTGAATAATTTAGGATGACCGCGATATTTCACTTCCGCGACGACCATTTAAGAAAATATATAGCCTATTTTCACCACCGGTGTTCCCAGTACATTATCGGAAATTTTCCAAAAAATCTATTCAGCCGTTTTCGAGTCTTTTCGTTTTTGAATAATTTGGAATGACCGCGATATTTCACTTCCGCGACAACCATTCAAGAAAATATATAGCCTATTTTCACCACCGGTGTTCCCTGTACATTATCTGAAATTTTCAAGAAAATCTGTTCAGCCGTTTTTGAGTCTATTCGGAACATACAAACATACAAACATAGTAACATACACACATTGTCTTTTATATATTAGATGTAGTTAATAGATTATGCGAAATTTACCGAAATACATAAACATACGGTTTGTTTGAGAAAGTAATGGTGAAATTAATAAAGAACAATGATAACGTGACAATATATAATTTTTGGTGGAACATTTTGTTTTACTTTTTGTGTTCAAGAACAAAAAGGACATGGAAGGAACTGAGCTAGAAGGACAGAATATTCGACAGAAAGGTCCTCATTCCATTTAACTGAAATGAAGAAACAATATCTCTTTCCACCCCCAGTTCTTGACTTCCATTTTGTGTCACAGGGTATTCAGTAAGGTTTCCCATAGAGACCACAATATCTTGTAGAAGACAAGGATGACTTAAAAAATAATAAAAAAAACAAGATGAGAATACCAATAGACCTTTGTGGAAAGATCAGTAAGACTTCTGAGGAAAGAGGTTATGGATAAATAGACTAAGCTCCAGAGGATAGTAAATATCCTGTGAATTGTCCTTTAACTTAGTATATTGCAGACGGTAGCATACATGTTTTGTTATACCTTTCTTTTAAAATAAATAATGATTTTTTAAAAAATGTTCTTGTTCCAAATTTAATGTTATATTTCTATAGCATGGAAAAAATTTTGCCCGGAGTCGGAGTCGAGTTATTTTGTTCGACTCAGACTCCGACTCCAGCAAAATTGCTCGACTCCGACTCGTAGACTCCGACTCCGAAACCCTGGGTCCAATACGATGATTTCCTATCATTATAAGAAATAACAAACAGAAGTCTCGTTAAGCCATGGACAGCTTTTAAATTCTTCAACTGATGGGAATCTTCACCACTCTCACGTAATTTTATTTCTTAATTTGTTGTATTAATTTTGTGACCCATATTTTGGGTTCCTTTTATAAAGGAAACCCCAAAAAGTTAAAACACAAAAAATGCCATAACTCACGCATTTTTCAACCGATTTTATTGGTTTTCCCCATTTTGTATAGCTAACTAAATTTCCTTCTTGATAAAAGTAAATAAAGTTTGGTGTCTTGTACGCAGCCTAGAGCCCCAGGAAAAGCATTTTCCTGTTTTTAATGCGTTTTTGTCACACTTAAATCACTATAACTTAACCATTTGTTACCCGATTTTTAAAACTTATGGCCATGATTTTTACCTTTTAAATAAAAAATAAGCTGTAGATTTCCATTATGGAAAAAAGAAGTTATGTCCGTTTAAAGTTGAAAATCCAAGAAACCCCGTTTTTCACTACATTTACCGTTATAAAATCAAAAAGTATATAATTAAAAAAAATTAAGTAACAGTGTTTTATTTGTAAATGCACTTAAAAGTTGAAAATAATTTGTCATGATGGAATCTCTCAAATAAAACGCTTGCCGTTCAATATTGTCACAATTTTTAATTCAAATGCAAGCGTTTTATTTGAGAGATTTTAAGTGCATTTACAAATAAAACGCTGTTACTTAATTTTTTTTTTAATTATATACTTATTTTCTAGTTTTTAGAGCATTTAAGAATATAACACTGAAACTTATTAATTTTTTAATTATTTTTAATTTTTTTGTAAATACATTTTTAAGATTTTCAATTTTATTTGTATATACTTGAGATTATAAATGATATTTAATGATGGGCTTACATTTATTAATTAAATTTATAATGTTAGTAAAAATTTATTTAGGTTGGTAGTTTATCATCCTATTGATTCAGTTAACGCTTCGTTATTGAATGGTTTCTTTCATGTTAGTTTTGAGCAATCCAGTTCTTCTATTCTTAATCCATCCAGCGATCTTACACGACCCAATGCCACATAACCAATTTAGGCCGAAAATGTAGATACAAACTTTAAACTGCCTGAAATTGGGTGGTACCATTTATAGGGGCTACAGTCGACTCCGCTTTACTGAAACGACAAAAAATCAGCATGTTCGTTTCAGTTATCCGAAGTTTGCGCTTAAGCGGAGTTCGGATAACTGAATTTTTTTTTTTTAGTAATACGAACTTCGCATAAGTGAAATGTTTTCCAGTAATCCGAACTTTGGATAAGTGAAATTTTTTTTCAGTAATCCAATCTATAGAGTTAAAGTAAATAAATTAAAAGATAAATAAATTAAAAGAATGAAAAGATAACAAAATTGACATCGTGTGCAGAATAATGCGTTTTCTGCAGAATATACGAATTTTCTGCTATATATTTGAAAGAGTGTTGTCTAGCAACTCTTTAGCTTTGCGGCTATCAGTATAACTTTTCCACCATCAAAGTTTATGAAATAAATTTTCTCTCGCAGCTTCCACCAGTCGATGGTTTAAAATCCACATTGGTCTTCCTTTTCAACATCATTATCTTACAAAAATGGCCCAGTTTCTGTTTTTATTTGAAGCTTTGTCTGTTCATCAACACATTTCTGTTTACATCCTCTGCATTGGTGATAATTTGTTTAGTTGTCCTTATTTGACATATTGCCGCGGGACAACACTTAAAATATTCATAAATTTATTTTCTAAGACACCCCGACCTTTTTCAATAATTTGTTTCTATATTAACCTGACGCATTTCAATTTATGGAAACAATTTGAACAACGCTTTCTTTTGATTTGTTTTTTATTTTGATCCTGTTCCGAACATCCAAGTAAAATGACGAATCGTGATCCATCATTCACTTTTCTTCTAATGAGTTTGTGTAATTGTAAATATTGGTGTGTTCGTTTACCCAACAATTTGTACAAATCCAGCAACTTCTTGTAATCGACTGTAGAGTAAACGAACAACATCCAGTAAAAATTCGTAAAATGTTTGAGTAAAAGAACACTATCGATTTATTGAAAAATAGTCTAATATTTCAGTAAAGCGGAGTGATTTCAATGGCAATTGCAATAACTGACATTAATGGCATTTCAGTTATCCGATATTTGCAGTTATGCGGAGTTTCGCTAATGCGGAGTAAATAGTGAGAAAATGACCTAAAAATCTGACGGTGCTGGAACTCAATTTCAATTATCCGATATTTTCCAGTAAAGCGACTTACAGTAAAGCGGAGTCGACTGTATATCAAAACCTGGACCTATGTCCACAATTTTTGGAGGAGAAGTTGGGAACTCGAAATCAAAGTTACAGCCATTTCGGCACAAAAATTAAGACAAAACACACTTGAAATCGGGTGAAGCCGTAATATGGGGGCTATACCAACACTTGGACCTATGTCACAATTTTTGGTGGAGAAATTTCTGTACCACTGGGATCTCCAAATGCCAAGTTACACGCAATTCGGTATAAAAATGAAGATAAAATCCTTAAAACACTTGAAATCGGGCGGTACCGCTATATGGGGGCTATACCAAAACCTGGACCTATGTCCATAATTTTTAATGGGTACGTTTCTGTACTATTGGAAACCCTAGTTGTCCAAAAACAATACGGGCTTAAATTACGATAAAATACCTTAAATCGAGTGGTACCGCTGGATGGGAGCTACAGGAAAAAAATGGACCCATATTGGTTTTGGTTTCATATTCATGTATTGTCATCCAAATCTAAAAAGTGTACAAAGTTTTAGTTCGATTGGTGAACTACAACTGTGTGAAAAATGAGTTACCAGATTTGAAAAGCAAATTAGATAAAAAAATGTAAAACAGTGTAAAAATGGACCAATATTGGTTTTGATTTCATATTCATGTATATTCATATTCATGTATCATCACTTGGTCAATTACAACCGTGTTAAAAATGAGTTACCAGTTTTGAAAAGCATGTAAAATTGAACACTGTGCAACACTGTAAAAATGGACCCATATTGGTTTTGGTTTCATATTCATGTATTGTCATCCAAATCTAAAAAGTGTACAAAGTTTTAGTTCGATTGGTGAACTACAACTGTGTGAAAAATGAGTTACCAGATTTGAAAAGCAAATTAGATAAAAAAATGTAAAACAGTGTAAAAATGGACCAATATTGGTTTTGATTTCATATTCATGTATATTCATATTCATGTATCATCACTTGGTCAATTACAACCGTGTTAAAAATGAGTTACCAGTTTTGAAAAGCATGTAAAATTGAACACTGTGCAACACTGTAAAAATGGACCCATATTGATTTTGGTTTCATATTCACGTATTGTCATCTAAATCTGAAAAGTGTGCAAGGTTTTACTTCGATTGGTCAACTGCAACCATTTCAAAAATAAGTTACCAGATTTGAAAAGGGGGTTAAGTTAGACACCGTAAAAACACTGTAAGAATGGACCAATATTGGTTTTGATTTCATATTCATGTATTGTCATCCAAATCTGAAATGTGTGCAAATTTTAAGTTCGATTGGTCAAATGCAACTGTGTGAAAAATTAGTTACCGAATTTGAAAAGCAAATTAGATAAAACACTGTAAAACAGTGTAAAAATGGACTAATATTGGTTTTGATTTCATATTCGTGTATTGTCATCCAAATCTGAAAAGTCTGCAAAGTTTTAGTTCGATTGGTCAACTGCAACCGTGTTAAAAATGAGTTACCAGATTTGAACTAAACACACACCAAAGCAAGTTAAATAAAATCTAATATATAAAAGACAATGTGTGTATGTTACTATGTTTGTATGTTTGTATGTTCCGAATAGACTCAAAAACGGCTGAACAGATTTTCTTGAAAATTTCAGATAATGTACAGGGAACACCGGTGGTGAAAATAGGCTATATATTTTCTTGAATGGTCGTCGCGGAAGTGAAATATCGCGGTCATTCCAAATTATTCAAAAACGAAAAGACTCAAAAACGGCTGAATAGATTTTTTGGAAAATTTCCGATAATGTACTGGGAACACCGGTGGTGAAAATAGGCTATATATTTTCTTAAATGGTCGTCGCGGAAGTGAAATATCGCGGTCATCCTAAATTATTCAAAAATGTACTATTTCAGATAGTATAGCAAATTTTAGTAAGCGTGACTATAAAACCGCTATAACACTGGCTTCTATGTGTGGGATAACGCGGTCAACGCCATATTTTGGAATACAGTAAAATCCCGATAACTTGAGATGTCACGATAAAGCAATTCCGAAAAATCGATTGGGAAATCTTATAAAATTTTGTATGTGAAGTTTTTAGGTCTGAGAATAGGTCGTAATCTATTTATTTAACCCGCTAAGTGTAGTGACCGGTGGTCCTCCCCACAATTTTTTAAGAAAACCGCGAAATTCAAGATACTTTTTAACATATTGTTTACAAATTGTTTGCAATGCTATGGTAATTACTGTCTTGACCCTGAATGGTCGTCGCGGAAGTGAAATATCGCGGTCATCCCAAAATTTTCAAAAATGTATTACGTCAATTAATTAGAACGTTCGTAAGCTGTTTCTATACGACTAAGAGTAGTGACCGGTGGTCCTCCCCTACAATGTTTTTAATAAAATCTGAAATCGCGGTCATCACAAAGTTTTCAAAAATGTATTATTTCAATTAATATACATAATTTTAGTAAGCGTGACACAAAAATGATATAAACACTAGCTTGAACAAGTGGTAGTGGACGGAGGTAGTGACCGGAGGTTCTCCTTCAAAATTTAAAAAAAAAAATCTGAAGTCCATGATATTTTTGAACGTATTGTTTACAGATTGTTTGCAATACTATTGTAATACTGTCTTGACCCTGAATGGTCTTCGCGGAAGTGAAATATCATGGTCATCTCAAAATGTTCAAACATTTATTATTTCAGATAATATACATAATTTTGTAAGTGTGCATAAAAACGCTACAAACCCTGAACACTTAACAATAAGTGGGATAGCTCGATCAACTCCACATTTTGGAATACAGTGAAATCCCGATAACTTGAGATGTCACTAGACCGAAATTCCAGAAAAATGATTGGACATCAGACAAAGTTATTGATATACAAAACAATATCATCATTAGAATCAGAATACCGCGATAGTGTCCGATTTTTGAAAATATTACAATTACGGATAAAATCTCAAAATGTGGGAAGTGAAACTTCATGAGCATTGATTTCAGTTTATAGTTTATAGAAGTAATTTTTTATGAATTATATAAATGGTGCCATACATATACCGAAGGAACATACATTTCGCTGAGGGGTATTTTACCATGCAATAGTGGTAAAATAGAGCGCGAAGAAACGGCTGAATAGATTTTTTGGAAAATTTCCGATAATGTACTGGGAACACCGGTGGTGAAAATAGGCTATATATTTTCTTAAATGGTCGTCGCGGAAGTGAAATATCGCGGTCATCCTAAATTATTCAAAAATGTATTATTTCAGATAGTATAGCAAATTTTAGTAAGCGTGACTATAAAACCGCTATAACACTGGCTTCTATGTGTGGGATAACGCGGTCAACGCCATATTTTGGAATACAGTAAAATCCCGATAACTTGAGATGTCACGATAAAGCAATTCCGAAAAATCGATTGGGAAATCTTATAAAATTTTGTATGTGAAGTTTTTAGGTCTGAGAATAGGTCGTAATCTATTTATTTAACCCGCTAAGTGTAGTGACCGGTGGTCCTCCCCACAATTTTTTAAGAAAACCGCGAAATTCAAGATACTTTTTAACATATTGTTTACAAATTGTTTGCAATGCTATGGTAATTACTGTCTTGACCCTGAATGGTCGTCGCGGAAGTGAAATATCGCGGTCATCCCAAAATTTTCAAAAATGTATTACGTCAATTAATTAGAACGTTCGTAAGCTGTTTCTATACGACTAAGAGTAGTGACCGGTGGTCCTCCCCTACAATGTTTTTAATAAAATCTGAAATCGCGGTCATCACAAAGTTTTCAAAAATGTATTATTTCAATTAATATACATAATTTTAGTAAGCGTGACACAAAAATGATATAAACACTAGCTTGAACAAGTGGTAGTGGACGGAGGTAGTGACCGGAGGTTCTCCTTCAAAATTTAAAAAAAAATCTGAAGTCCATGATATTTTTGAACGTATTGTTTACAGATTGTTTGCAATACTATTGTAATACTGTCTTGACCCTGAATGGTCTTCGCGGAAGTGAAATATCATGGTCATCTCAAAATGTTCAAACATTTATTATTTCAGATAATATACATAATTTTGTAAGTGTGCATAAAAACGCTACAAACCCTGAACACTTAACAATAAGTGGGATAGCTCGATCAACTCCACATTTTGGAATACAGTGAAATCCCGATAACTTGAGATGTCACTAGACCGAAATTCCAGAAAAATGATTGGACATCAGACAAAGTTATTGATATACAAAACAATATCATCATTAGAATCAGAATACCGCGATAGTGTCCGATTTTTGAAAATATTACAATTACGGATAAAATCTCAAAATGTGGGAAGTGAAACTTCATGAGCATTGATTTCAGTTTATAGTTTATAGAAGTAATTTTTTATGAATTATATAAATGGTGCCATACATATACCGAAGGAACATACATTTCGCTGAGGGGTATTTTACCATGCAATAGTGGTAAAATAGAGCGCGAAGAAAAAAGGCGTTACGTTCGATCGGGCTGAATGAGGTTAAATCCACCAAAAATAGCGAAAATTAGTCGCCACCGTTCTATGGGACATATGTATATCAAAACGAGGACGTATACTGAAAATTTTCTGCAAAACTGTTTACGACCCCCAACAGTGGCTATATCTCCGAACTATCGAAAATCGGGAGGTACTGTTTTTTGGGAGATATATCAAAACGTGAACCTATAGCTGTTGCATACCGAGCGCATAGAAAAAGGCGTGTCTTTCGGTCGATCCGAATATTTATGCTCGCATCTTTAAATTATATTAAAACCAGATTACAGCCATTTTGGTGTAATAATGATGTTAAATCCTAAAAAATAGTGAAAATCAGGCGGTACCGTTCTATGGGAGCTATGTATATCAAAACGTGGAGCTATACTGATAATTCTCTGCAGTAATATTTATGACCCCAACCGAGACCAACAAACCAATATATAGCAATGTTAATTGACCTGCACCGACCAATATATGTGGGGTCACAAAGCGCTTTAAACTGTCCATTTCCCAAGTTTTGAATATTTATCTAAAATACTATATAATACTTTGGAAAAGCCGAAAAGTGAGTGTGATTCTCATTCATATGAGAATACTAGACACTTAAAGAGTTTGGTTTTTCGCTAAAAAGGCATCATTTCAAAAACTGAGAAGCCAATTGATAATTCCCTTCGCCGGGATGAAATCATGATATTGGTAGCGATCAGTAAAATTTTGCAACACTGTCAGTTCGTTTTGAAAAACATTACTCTCTGTATTAGAGGGTAATAAATGAAGTTGAGCCAATGGGGAAATACTCCACTCAAACAATCGAAAATACTACTGTATAAGTTCGATACATTGATTACGTCACTGTATATGTTCGATACATTGTCCTCCCCTTCCGCAGCATTACAATTATAACCACATTAATTGGCCGCTCCTTCGAGCACAATGGGGAAATCTTCTCTGCCTTACTTTTAGGAGCCATATTCGCTTAGTTCGGATGCTGGGAGAGAACATTCATTCTTTCCCACACTCTCTCCTAAAAGTCACATTCGCTTAGTTCGGATGCAGAGGGGCGCTTTCCAATGCTGCGTTCGTCGTTGTTGATCTCGACCTTGTTAGCGCTATTATGCACATTGGCGACGTCACTTGTTATTTCGCTTTCGTTAACAACACACGTCATAAAGGTAAAGTTTGTTTCCTTGAAACACATTACTTACCAATAAAGAATTGAAAAAACTTATATCTATACAAATTACATACACCACATTTGTTTTATTTCTTTTCTTTTTGGGATTCGTCTACACTGGTATCACGCCAACATTTGGTCCTTCGAGCCGGATCAAAAACCTGCATAAAGAAGTTGTTGCTAATTTGGTTTTTTTCCCTATTTTTAAAGGAGAACAATCAACATCACCAACATCCCCCCTCATCAGTACGCATCGTCTCACCAACAACCACATAAAAAATCATTAAACCATCATCCACAAACAACATCATTAAAAGGTACGTAGTTCAGTTTCTTTTATATTGAGCATACCGCGAGTGTTGTTGTTTTTACATTTTTTTCGGGTTTAACAAAGTGATCTTTTGATAATTTGTTCGCTACGTCGCGTACTGGTCGCCCTACAACTGCCTTAACGCGTGTGTTATTACATCGAAAACTTCTTACAGTCCACCAATCGTCGTACATTTGCTAAATAATCGTATTAAAATAACCAATATTCCCAATATTGTGTCTTTATTTTAATACATTAAATGATTATTTACAAAAATCTAAAATATTCTAATTTAATTTCTGCCTAATTTGCATTCGTTCGCATTTTATTGGATTTATTTATTTGCCGGTAGTGCTTTTTATTTATTTTCTCCCTAAAGGCTTTCGTACATACATTCTCTTTGTCGTTGAAATCGTCAGCCACTAGTGAGAAAAAACAATAACAACACTGCTAATATCCAAGTGCCCTTTTTTCTAATTATTCGCAAAGCTACCAACAATTTCTTATTTGTTTTTGTGGTTTTATTTGTCGTGTGATTGCAACAACAATAATACCCAAAACTTCCAACCGCCTTTTTACGCGTCGTTTAATAATATACAGAGCTACCAACAAATTCATTTCTCTCCCAACTATCGTCGTCGTTCGCTTGTTTGGTTGTGGGTCAGTTAACTACTCACATACGTCCATCGCTCTGCTGACGCTGGTTGTGTTGTATTTTTTTTTATTTTTTTTTGTGGTATTCGTTGCGGGCTGTCGCACCTTGGGCACAAGGGTAAAAAATATATATTTTTTGATAAATTTTTAATAAAAAAATTTTTGTTATTTTTTCTCGAATATAACTTCGGGTTGCGATTTAATATTGATTGTTCGTGATAATTTACGATTCAAGCACCCTAAAATCAGCATTATCGACCCTATTTATATAATAAATTACTGTTTTTTTCATTTTTTTTGGAATTATTTGTAACTTTTTACCTATAATTTCAATTCTAATCCTTTTCAACAATTTTTTTGGATCAATTCGTCTTTACCACATAGTGTGAAGTGCACCCTACTGTCGGTAAAAGACGAATTTCTCATAAATTTGTCAAAAGATTGTGTTTTTTCGAAATTTTTCGTAATTCTTTTTCCGTTCTTCGTTGGTATTAGCCATCGTGCATATTCCTCTCGATATTTTCTGCAAAATTTGACCGTGTGCACCCTACATTCGGTTCTAGTTGACTTTCTAATATAGTTAAAACGTGATTTTTTTGAGATTTTTGAATTTTCTGTCGATACTTTTTGGTTTTTTCTTGTCTTAAATCATGTCGGTCACTCCGGTCACACAATTTATTCGTGCTTCTGACAATGTTGTCAAATTCATTGCTGGTTTTAATCTGATTAGGCCAGAAAACCACACTGTTTTCAATCTTGAGATTCGTAACACGGAACTCCAAGATTTGTGGAAGAAAGTGAAGGATACTTATGATAGGTATTTGGATCATCTTATGTCTGTTGAAGGTACGAATTCTGAAGACATTTCCTCAGCCGACGCAAAGTATCAAGCCACTTGCGAAAGCTATGTCCTTTGTTTGTCGACTATAAATGAAAAACTGGAGGAGCTTAAATCAGTAAAGTCTCCCCCTGCTTCCCCATCGTCATTGCTTATTAGTACTCCGCAAAACCGTCCATCTCAAAATAGTCAACAACTCAATTCTTCGATTCGTGGGTCTAATAGGCCTAACATTAGTCAACCACCTGCTTCTAATGGTGGCAATATGTCTATCAATAATTCGATTTCTCCACATTTGTCCACTCCTGTTCATCTAGATTTTCAGAACCCTTCGGACATTTCCATTGGTAATTGGAGTCTACCACCATACGTTTCCAATAATATGCATAATCTCAAGTTACCACCTTGCGACATTGAGGTTTTCCATGGTGACTTTTTATCGTGGCCCACATTCCGGGATCTTTTCTCGGCAATGTTTATTAATAACACTGGTTTAAGTGACATTGAGAGGCTTTGTCACTTGGTGCAAAAAACAAAAGGTGAGGCTAGGGAAATCGTTGCCAAGTTTCCACTCACCCATAGGAGTTTCGCTTTAGCTTGGAAGTCGTTAAAAGACACTTATGATAATAAACGCATTCTGGTTCACAACCATCTTAAGCTGCTATTCGACCTTCCAGTGTTCGAAACTGAGACAAGTTCCAACTTAAAAACCCTACAGCGGGGAATCAATAGTTGTATTTCTGCTATGTCAGTCTATGATGTAGCCATGGATCACTGGGATCCAATTTTAGTCTTCATTTGCCAACAGCGTTTGCCTAAATTAACTGCAACGTTGTGGGAACAGAGTATTAGAGACAAATCTTGTTTATCCTCGTGGGATGAGTTGGACAAATTTCTAACAGAAAGAATCCAAACATTAGCCTGCTTGAGAGACATGAGAGGTTCCTCTTCTAATTCAATGCCGAAAAGTAAAGTTAAATCTAACTTAGCTACTTCTTCGGCCAACAACAAATCTAAATCTTTCTGTATTCTTTGTAAAAAAGAGTCCCATTCACTGCGCACCTGTCCTAAATTTAGAGCACTTTCCTTTGAAAAGAGATTTGAGACTGCTAAAAAGCAGGGTTGTTGTTTAAACTGTCTTTCAGTGGGACATTCAGTCAAAGACTGCTCTAGTACCCACAATTGTAACATTTGCAAAGGTCGCCATCATACTATGTTGCATAGGCCCACTTCAACTACTTCCTCTAGACCACAGACATCTCTTCCCTCGCTTACCCATACCAATCCTCAACCACTAGATGCAAATGTCGCTTCCACTGGCGCTAATCCTACAGTTATGAATAGTAACTCGTTCCATGCATCCCAAAATCGAAATGTCTTGTTGGGTACAGCCATGGTTAACATTATTCACCTAGGAGTTTCGTATCCTGCCCGGGCTCTTATCGATCCCGGCTCAGAGACTTCGTTTATTACCGAATCTCTGCAAAAGCGCCTTAAATTGCCCACTCAATCCGTAGCTGCTACGGTTTCAGGCGTTAATGGTTCCGCATATGCTACTTCGAAGAAAAATTGTGCGCTTCGCCTAGGTTCTCGTTTCGATTCCTCTTTAGTTGTCGAAACTTGTGCGTTTGTGCTTTGCAAAATATCGGGTAACCTTCCGTCATTTTCCCTCAGTTCAAACATCACTTCTTGTTTGCCTAATCTTCGTTTAGCAGATTCTCATCTTTTCGATTCTAGGCCTGTTGATTTATTGTTGGGGGCAGATTTGTATCCACAGATTTTGCGGGAAGGGACGAAACGCAACATTGGGGGTTCATTGTTAGCCCAAAACACGATATTCGGCTGGATTCTGACTGGTCCCATGCCTTCTTCCTCAGTCCAGGTCTTTACGACTGTGTTGGATATAGCTGAGGAAGAATCTCTCGACAAAACACTACTCCGGTTCTGGGAACTCGAAGAAGTACCCAGATTGAAGCATCCTTCACCATCGGACATGTTTTGCGAGAAGAATTATCGTGCCACGACCGTGCGAGATTCGGAGGGTCGTTACGTAGTAACGCTTCCCTTTAAATCCGAGTTTCCGCAAACATTGCAACTGGGGGACTCTCGTAGTAACGTCTTAAAACAGTTTTGTCGGTCGGAAAATTCGCTTCTTAGAAGGCCTTCAGTCAAAACAGTTTATGATCAGGTTTTGCAAGAATACTTGTCGTTGGGACATATGTGTCCAGTTCAGCCCCCTCAACCTTATAATTCTCTCTCTTGCTACCTTCCACATCACCCTGTTATCCATCCTGAAAAACCGACCACAAAACTTCGCGTAGTGTTCAACGCTTCAAATAAAACGTCAAATGGTGTTAGCTTAAATGACCTTCTCCATGTTGGGCCAACTCTTCAAGCAGATTTAGTTCTCTTAATTTTGCGATGGCGTTTATTCAAATTTGTCTTCAATTGCGATATCACTCAGATGTATCGCCAAATTCGTGTTGATCCCAAACATTCACCATTTCAAAGAATTTTGTTTAGATCTTCTCCTTCAGACCCTATCCAGGATTATGAGTTGCAAACGGTCACATTTGGGGTAAACTGCGCGCCCTTCCTAGCCATTCGTACTCTTCTTCAGTTAGCCCAGGACACTCAGTCCGATTTTCCTCTCGCCGCGCATATTCTGCGCAACTGTATGTACGTAGACGACGTACTTGCTGGCGCTCACGATATTCACACTGCATTATCATATCGTGATCAGCTTGTTGATGCTTTAGCCACTGCAAAGTTTGAACTGAGGAAGTGGACATCAAATCACAAGTCCATTTTATCTCGTTTTTCACCTAACGAACTCGTTGATGCCCAGGTCCTTTCATTCGTAGAATCCAGTAGTTCCAAACCCTTAGGAATTCGCTGGAATGCACATTCCGATTCATTCTTTTTCGAGGTAGACCCCCTTCCTAAAAGGTCTCAATATTCCAAACGGGAAGTCTTGTCATGTATAGCAAAACTTTTTGATCCCGTAGGTTGGCTTTCGCCTGTAATTGTTGTTGCAAAGATCATTATGCAGCAAGTTTGGTTAGACAAGATAGATTGGGATGACTATCTTCCTACCAATACAAAAACCTCTTGGGAGTCTTTTATCGCAAATTACTCGTCTGTTAATTCAATTAGTATCCCTCGATGGGTTCAATATTGTCCAGAAGGCCTAACTGAGTTACACCTCTTTTCTGATGCCTCGGAAAAGGCATATGCGGGGGTAGTTTATTTGCGCACTCAGTCTCCACTCGGTCAAGTTATTGTGCATCTTTTAACATCAAAAACCAAGGTTGCACCCATAAAATCGGTCTCCTTGCCTCGTCTTGAGCTGTGTGGAGCAACCTTAGCCTCCGAACTACTCAAGTCCGTCGTAAATGAGATTCATATCCCTATTAATAGAGTTTGTTGTTGGACCGATTCCACTATTGTTCTTTCCTGGCTTCGTAAAACCCCTTCTAGTTGGACAACTTTCGTAGCTAACAGAGTTAGTCGAATTCAAGAAAATATAGGAAATGGTCAATGGTATCATGTCAGATCCAAAGATAACCCGGCTGATTTGGGAAGTCGTGGTGTTTCACCTCAAGACCTAGCTAATTCTTCCCTTTGGTGGCATGGTCCTGAGTGGTTATTGTTAGATTCCTCGCAATGGAGAATAAATGACACCACGTCAATCGATACTGATTTGGAAATGCGTCCAGTCAGAAGTCATTTCTCCTTCTTCAATTCTTATCAAGACATTCTGGATAGATTTTCGTCACTTGGAAGAGCTTTGAGAGTATTGTCTTATGTTTTCAGATTCTACAATAATTGTCGCCCAAATTCTCAAAGTCGTAGAACATTCACTTCCATTGCTTTAGAAAAATCCGAGATTAAAGCGGTTAAACTCCGTCTAGCTATTCTCGCTCAAAAAGTCCACTTTGCTGAAGAGTACAAATGTTTAATGGAGCAGTCTTCTTTGCCTTCTAAAAGTTCCCTTCTTCCCCTCAACCCTCGTTTGGATCAAGACGGTGTCATGCGCCTTAATGGCCGTTTAGCAAAGTCCCCAACACTGTCATACACTGAGCGCCATCCCATAATATTGCCATATTCTTGTAGATTTGCCCGCCTGCTTGCAGAATTCGTTCACGCCATTTCCATACATGGTGGAAATCAGATGATGCTCCGTATACTCCGTATCGAATATTGGGTTCCTCGCCTAAAAAATCTTGTTCGGTGTGTCATCAATCGTTGTAAAACGTGTATCCTTGAGAAGAAGCGGTCATGTAATCAAATCATGGCTGCTCTCCCTCAGGAGCGAACTGTAGTCACTCGCCCTTTTCACACTACAGGAGTTGACTTCGCGGGACCCTTTGATATGAAGTCATTTACGGGTAGAGCGTGTCGAATCACCAAAGGTTATGTATGTGTCTTCGTCTGCTTTTCCACTAAAGCAGTTCACTTAGAAGCCACTACTGACTTATCTTCTGCGTCTTTTCTGGCAGCCTTCTATAGGTTTATTGGTCGTCGTGGTTGCCCTAAGACAGTGTTTTCCGATAATGGGACTAATTTTGTCGGCGCATCTCGTGAAATTGAAAGTAACTTCAAAACATTCATTAAGGAAGGTCGGGAAAAAGTCTGTTCTTCTCTAGGTTTTCAAGAGATTTCTTGGCAGTTCATCCCAGCGGGTGCTCCCCATATGGGAGGTCTGTGGGAAGCTGCAGTCAAAAGTTTTAAAAAACATTTTCGCCGACATGCAAAAACGTTTAAGTATACGTTTGAAGAGCTTTCAACTGTTCTAGTTCGCATCGAGGCTTGTTTAAATTCCCGACCCATTTGTCCTATAAATGATAATCAAACGGATGCCGTAGCACTTACTCCAGGTCATTTTCTCATCGGCGCTCCTCTTCTTTCGCCACCTGAAGAAGTACTAGTCGATTCCCCTCTTAGTTTGGTCAATCGATATCGTAAACTAAAGGCTCTCACACATCAATTTTGCATTCGTTGGAACGAGGAATATTTAGTAGAATTACACAAACGATATAAATGGAAACATCCTCAGCGCGATCTTCAAATTGACGATCTTGTTGTGCTCCGTCATGAGCAATTACCCCCTACTTCGTGGAAGCTAGGACGCGTCGTTCAAATCCATCCTGGAACGGATGGTCACGTTCGGGTTGTAGATCTCCGGACGGAACAAGGCATTGTTCGGCGACCAGTCACGAAGATAGTTGTAATCGACCATGAATAACTATACACTTTCATTCGTTGTCATATAAATCTTTGTTTGTATAGGAATGGCTTCATCTGCGGATATCTTCCCAGTCGTCGTCTTGCCAGAAGAGGATGAAGACATGATGTCAGATGGAGAGGTTGAGAAGGAGTTGCTTATTTCTAAAATTGACGAGGTTGTAGCAGCCTCTGACCGGAGGGCTCCAGGTTCGTCAGGTGCGGAAAGCGTAGCTCCTCCTCAGCCAACAACTTCATCAACACAAACTAAGGTCGATTCTAGGCCATCTCAACCAAACCCAATGTCCTGTCGCTTATGCTCCTTACCACATCCTCTATATAAGTGTTTTAAATTCAAGAAGATGTCACATCATAAACGGTTGCGATTCGTGATATCTTATGGGTATTGTCATAACTGTCTCCAGTCCAACCATACATCGTCGGGATGTCCATTGGCTCAATTGTGTCATTTTTGTCGAGAGCCGCATCATAGTTTGCTGCACTCCCGCGAACGCACCCCGAGCCAACCTACTAATCGTAGTCGTCGTGCAAACAAGCGTCCTAATCCGCCTACAACCGTCGTTCGTCCTTCCGTCGAATCTCCTGCTGCGAGACCCATTCCACCACTACCAATTACGCGATTAGTCACTCTGGCACCCACAGCTGTTGTCCGTATTTGTTTCCAAAACGGCAGCATGCTAGTCCGCGCGCTGATCGATCCATGTTCGGGTGTCAGCCGAATTTGTGAGACTTTGGTCTCACACCTAAATTGGCCAGTTTCGTCGGTGGATGGCGCACGTTATTGCGACATTATGGTCACGTCGTGTTATGACTCTACCCAGCGACAATATATGACGGCTCAAGTTGCAAAATTGGATTGTGGACGAACCCCCCGCTTTCTATACCACCATCGATCGCCGATTCTTTTGTGGGGCTCCCATTGGCGGACCCCGAATTCTTTAAATCTCGTGCTGTGGCTTTGGTGTTGGGGCCGAAAATTTACTCCAAAATTATTATCCCGTCCCGGATTATGGCTCAACCTGGGTTACCCACCGCCCAATACACGTCGTTCGGCTGGGTCATTTCGGGTGCTGTATACCCCTAAATTGTAAAAACAAAACCAGAATTATAAAATAAATTTGAACTCAATAAAATGAATTAATCGAAACCAAAACTGCTCAATGAAACTGAATTACTGTATCTATATCTTCACCTACATAATTACTAACTATAGTTTTAAGTTTTGCTTGCGAATTAGTCTAACCCTGTTGCCTTGCTGATAGCACGTCAAGGTGGGCGGCAAATGTATAAGTTCGATACATTGATTACGTCACTGTATATGTTCGATACATTGTCCTCCCCTTCCGCAGCATTACAATTATAACCACATTAATTGGCCGCTCCTTCGAGCACAATGGGGAAATCTTCTCTGCCTTACTTTTAGGAGCCATATTCGCTTAGTTCGGATGCTGGGAGAGAACATTCATTCTTTCCCACACTCTCTCCTAAAAGTCACATTCGCTTAGTTCGGATGCAGAGGGGCGCTTTCCAATGCTGCGTTCGTCGTTGTTGATCTCGACCTTGTTAGCGCTATTATGCACATTGGCGACGTCACTTGTTATTTCGCTTTCGTTAACAACACACGTCATAAAGGTAAAGTTTGTTTCCTTGAAACACATTACTTACCAATAAAGAATTGAAAAAACTTATATCTATACAAATTACATACACCACATTTGTTTTATTTCTTTTCTTTTTGGGATTCGTCTACACTGGTATCACGCCAACAACTACTAAAATATTCATTTTGAAGAGAAAATATGTACATATCGCTCATTTACTCAAAGAGTGACACATCTCATAAAATCAAGTTTCGAGAAAAACGCGTTTTAAGTTGTCGATTGAAATTTGACTTCCCATATTAAAAAGATTATTACACAAAAAATAAAAAAATACATGGACCATCTTCTGTAATGAGCTAGCCAGATATCAGTGCTAAATTTCTGGGCAAGATCAAGCATGATTTGAAGTGTTTTACTGCTTCATAAACTCAAACAACCTTTTTGATGATTTATGCCAAACCCGTAGTAAATGAGCTGCAACTTATTGAGTTTAAGAGAAATTGAGTTTAAGAGAAAATCGTAGAAATTGCTAACTCAGAGTTATGAGTTATGCCACTCTTTGAGTAAATGAGCGATATGTAATATTTCACAAGGGTACGACTGGATTGGTGTGGCTTGAAGTTTTACATATTTCACAATTTTTAGTATGCCTTTCATTTTAGGGAAGAAACCAAGGCCTACAGAAGGTCAGCCACTCAGAGTTCTGTTAACAACTTTTGACAACAAACGTAATAGATGTTACATTATTGTGATTTAAGTTTCTTTGTATTATAAATCACAATAATGTTTTTGACAAAAAAAAAAAAACATAACAATCAGCTGGGCTTATTGTCCGACTGTATAGACTGTGGAAGAAACATTTTTCTACAAGTTGCAGTTTGATTTAATTTTTGTTTCTATGTGCTCTTTTGTGCTCGTTTTCTATTAATTAGCACATTCTGTTGGGACAAGTGACGTCTTCGACTATTCTTTATGTTATTCCCAGCTTATACTGCGAAAAGTTTTCGAAAAAGATTTCTTGCAGTAACCCTAAAAATATTTATGGCACCTTGATACCATTGATGACATCGGCCCTGAGTTTTTCTTTCAAAATGTGTGAATGTGAAAATTGAAGTTTTATTAAGCATTATTCCTAAACGGTGCAAAAAATGCCCCTCGTACCTTTTCTTTAATTTTACCCGAAGGTGACTGGTTTTTCTAATTTTATCGTAATTGAAATTAGGGATGGTTCCACCAAGTTTGCCCCTCGTACCTTTTCTTTAATTTTACCCGAAGGTGACTGGTTTTTCTAATTTTATCGTAATTGAAAGTAGGGATGGTTCCACCAAGTTTTTGGTCGCTCCTGTGTCTATGAGAAATTTTAAAGTGGACCCATCCTTGAAATAACTTATGTAAAGTACGGTCAGTCATGAATCACAAAATTTATAAATTTGGGTTGGTGTTCATTTGAGGCTCTTGTTCCATTTAAAACAATTTTGTCGCTTAACGTGTCTCTGACTTGATCCGGTACGCGTCTGTCCAGAATAAATTGGTCTTTTATTGTTTGGTGTGTGATTTAAGTTTTTAAAAATATTTTAAGAAATGAAAATCGAATAAACTCAAACTTAAAAAGTTTTTTAAGATAATTATTTGAATTGTTCCCAGTTTGTGTATTGGAATCTAGGATTCGGGTTGTTGGGACCAGGCTGTTGGGGAATGTAGGGAGTCGTGAATCTCCGACTTACAAATGGGTTTAGATGTGGATAGTGTCGGTAATTAAAAGTGAAATTTTTTGAGGGATTTCTATAGTGAGTCTTGTTTGGATCATTTCGTTGAGGTGGGAAGCCGTTTGGAATGGAGACTTTATTCATGAAGTGAGTGGGGTGCAAAGATAATTCCTAAAATTGTGTCAACACTGCCCACCAATGTGCACGAAGGGGTCACCTTCGAATGTTTGAAGGTCCTTCGCACAATCAACCTTATTCAATTCGTCCTCTGTCTGTATTATTTCCATGATCGGGTTAGAACCTCTTCCTAAAACTTCCTAATCATGAGGGTGAAACGCATGTATGTCAAAAAGTTTACTTCCTTCAATTTTTTCACGCAATTCAAATTACTCTTTAATTATTTATTTATTTTTTTTTTTTTTTTTTTGTTTAAGACCTACTTTAATTTCACATAAATTTTTTCAATTTTTTGTATTCGTTATAAAGTATCTGTTACTTTTTAGCTTTGTCATGTCTTTAATTTATGTATTCGTTATTAAGTTATTAAGTATTAAGCGATTATTCTGCTAAGTCCTTCGTCACATCACCATTTTTTTAATAAAGTTCCTTTCTTCAATTTTATTTTAACATTATTTTTCATCAATATTTTATAATAGAGTTCCTTTTACTTTTCACTTTTATTCTAAAATCACCATTTTGTTAATAAAGTTAATTTTACTTTTTTTATTTTAATATCACCATTTTTTAAATAAAGATCCTTCAACTTCTATTTTTATTTTGACATCATCATTTTTTAATAAAGTTCCTGTAAGGCCATTATTATATGTGTTCTGCTACTATCTGATGGAATAAATAAACCAATTTGGAGGCATTACAAATATGATTTTTACATTGAAAGTTAATGCCAAGAAGCTCCACCTTGAAATTCAATCATCACTTTTAACTTTAAGTTAACCGGAGCGCTATAAATCTATCCGGTAAATCCAAACTATACCAACAGGAGACTTATAATAATGGGGTTTACTTTATATTTTTTTTTAAAGGTTTTTTATTTTACTAACCAATCTTTTAAATCTTTTTTTTCAAGTTTTAGTGTTGTGAAATAAACACTAATACAACACAATTTTTTAATACTTTTTTCCTTTAAGTTTTTTATGTCCTTTTTATTTCACCAATATTTTCCTATTCATAGCATGGTCCCTGCTCCGGACGCCAGTTAATGAATCCTTATTTTATTTCCATTCCAACCAATTTAGACCTTTTTAAATGAAAAGAATAGGCCATTTAGATATGACCTCATTAGCCAGATTTAGCGCATTATCAGGATTTATTTGCTAAATCCGGCGATAATCTACCAGATTTCCCATACAAAAATAAATCTTCGTGCTGAGTGGATTTGTTTTAAATCCGACACAAATCCTCATATACAACTCTGTTTTTTACAACATGTTGCTAGAAAATACAAAAAGTTGCAAGCTGGCACAACAAACAAGGTAGATGCATCGTTGAATTGCTACAATAAAATTAATGTAAAATGTAATAATTTAAACAAGGCGAAAAAATTAAATTTGCTTTGATATACAAAGTTTATTTTAATCAACCAAGAATAATCTTTACGATGTCTAAACGATAAAATAATTCTTTATTTGCTCATTAGTAGACATCGGATTTTTGCATTTTTTTTATTTCTTATCCGATTGGACTCAAATTTTGGATGTAGGCGTTTTAAGGGTCAATTTTTCGATATTTGGGGTCATATCAAAAATATGCAAAATATATGCAAAAAATATGCCAAAAAATATGCAAAAAAATATGCAAAATAAGCAGAATATACAAAAATATGCAAACATTTTTTGGTCGAAAATCGTCATAAAAGTCGTAAAATTGACAATTGAAGTTGGAAAAATCATCAAAAAAGACTTCAAACTGTTCTAAATTAAGATTTTTGGCCATTTAAAGTCGATTTGTTGGCAGTTTATTATGTTATTGACACATCTTACGGCAGTGTGGTGTATGGTATTGTAATACCATTTTGTATTATTAAACTATGCAAAAATATAAAATTTGATAAAATATCAAACATTTTATGTACATTCAATATTTTCTTTGTCTTAATTTGTAGCATTAGGCTGGTTTTATCTCAAAGGGAAGAAGTCGATATTGGATTTTTTTAGGCGGGGGTGCCGCCTAAACTGTTTACTTAGATTAGATTTTAGATAAATTTTATGATTAAGATTGCCAATTGAGCACAATTGGAATAAGTTAACACGTGCTACTGGGGCCTCGAAGTTATGAAAATCCCGATTTTTGGCGACCCATATCTGTGGAACGGTTAAAGCTATTTGCCCGTATTATGCATTAAATTAAAGGCCATTCCGTTCATTTTATGTTCAAAAACAAAATCCGTAAGTATTACTGAATTCGAGATAAAAAGCCAGTGTCCTGAAAAACATGACTACGTACGTCTTAGGGCGAAAATGGAGCCTATCTGGGTACAGCCGACTACTTGGAGAACGCATTGTTTTAGTTGTTCGTCCTTTGTAATTAATTGGTTGTAATCTGTGGCGAGTTCGTCCCACTTTTAATTACGCCAGGTAGACATTTTTGGGAATTTCGATAGTAGTTCTTTTGTAAGTTTGGGTCGAATATTTCCACCTTCGCTTTGTTAAAATTTTTGTCGCCATTTGACTCTTTACGGTGTTTTGCACTGTCAAACAATGACATGCCAACCAGTTCAGGACTAATATACCACAGGTGATTTATCATTTTGTTATTTTTTTTTTCTGACACTTATTTGTCTATGTTTTCGTATTTCAATAGATTTTCAATGAGGTCTAGGTCTTGTTTTGATGCTAAACGCTTCGTAGAATCTGAAGAACAATCTGTCCCGAAAATAATCAAGCGCGGCTTCAACAAGAACTCCTAACCATGAAATTGTCGTTGCTTCCTATAGGAAAGTTACTCGTATCATTTTGGCTACAGTAGAAGCTCTCGGAGAGGATCCCAACAAATAAAAGTTTATTCCGGAGAATAAACAGTGGAAAATACTCGCAACAACTTCAAGGAAGGGATAAGATACCCCAAAACAAGGCTATTTGCGTGCGCTGGCATGGAAATCTAATAAGCAGGTATTCTCAAAACAGTGCAGAAAGAACGGGTTGCTGGTATCATCTGGTGTGGTGGTAAAGAACAACTCCACTGCAACAACTGACAGTAGCTCAGGGGAGAAACAAGACCTAGCAGTGAACGAATGACTACGATAATGGTGTCTCACCAGCTTGACTAGATTTTAGGTCGAGAGCTTCTGTACCTGCGTACAGACTTATTACAAGTATTGTTGAGAGGGATTTTTGGGACATCAACCAAACATATTCACGCGATTTATATAAGAATAGTCTACCATTGGCAAATGCAAGTTCGATGTAGGCGAGCATGTTTTAAAACTACTTCCCAGCTGACTTCCCAAGAACAAGAGGCCGTAGAAGCACTTTGTGTTTTCTTCTTTCGAGCCTGGTTTAACGCCCCCAGAACGTTTTTTTTTTATTTTGTTTATTTATTTTATATCAAACGACAACAACTGAATGTTCTTAATGAGAGTAATTGATTTTACAAAACGTATAATGAACAAGATAATGCTTATATTGACATAATATAGGATATATTGGGTAAAAATAATCAATAGGTTGAAAAGGATTAGAGACAATAGATTGAGTTTAATACAAACGAATAGTGAAAACGAAATTCAGAAATATTTTTTAGGTCCAAAACAAGACCTAAACTGCGAAACAAATATCAGATAAAAATGATAAATCATCTGTGGTATCTTAGTCCTAAACTTGTTGGCCTGGCATTGTTTGATCTGATAGTTCAAACCACCGTAAAGAGCCAAATGCGACAAAAATCTTAACAAAGCAACCAGAAGAAGATGGAGAAAACCAAACTAACAAAAGAACAACGCCGAAATTTCTAGAAAAAGCCTACCAGACGTAATAACAAGGGATGCTTACTTGTTGTTCAAGTGATTAAGCATTAACTCCGAATTTCTTGAAAAAGATCCTACAACTAGACCACAGAACATCAATTACCAGGTGGGGTAAAGGATGGTAAACAACTTGAAAGTTGTGAGCCCAGATGGCTCCAAAACCAAATTATGTGAGTTCCCTAAATAAATTTAAATATGAACAAAATGTAAAAGACATTTGTTTTCATTCCCAAAAATTGATAAGAGGGGAAGAAATAAAAAATAATTAAAAATATTAAGTTACAATGTTTTAATGATGGATTCTCTCAAATAAAACGCTTACCGTATAACATTGTCACAATTTTTAATTCGAATGGAAGCGTTTTATTTTAGAGATTCCATCATTAAAAATTATTTTTTAGTTTTATGTGCATTTATAAATAAAATACTGTAACCAACTTTTTTAAATTATTATTTATTTTTAACTTTTCACCAATTAATTTTTTGACCACTGAGAACCTCATAACAAAATTATAGCCAATTTAGGCCGAAAATGTAGATAAAAACTTTAAAATACCTGAAATCGTGTGGTACTGTTAAATAGGGGCTATACCAAAATCTTGACCTGAGTCCAACATTTTTGGCGAGGAAGTTTCTATACCATTGGGAACACCAAATGCCAAGTTATAGCCAATTCGGCCTAAAAATTAAGATAGAATACTTAAAATGGTTTATATCGGGTGGTACCGCTATATGGGGCTCTAAGAAAAAATGGACCCAGATTGGTTTTGGTTTCATATTCATTTATTGTCATCCAAGTCTGAAAAGTGTGCATAGTTTTAGTTCGATTGGTCAACTGCAACTGTGTGGAAAATAAGTTACTAGATTTGACCTAAACAGACCCCAAAGCAAGATAAATAAAACACTGTAAAAAGGGTTTTTTTCACAATAGACTCCATTTTCACCCTAAGGCGTTTTCAGGACATTGGCTTTATTATCTCGAATTCAGTAATATGTACTTACGTATTTTGTTGTTCGGCAAGAAATATTAAGAACAGTATGGCATTTAATTAAATGCATAACACAAGCAAATAGCTTTAACCGTTTCACAGATATGGGTCGCTGAAGTCGTCAAATAGCCAAAAAATGAGATTTTTATAATTTCGAGGCCCCAGTGGCATGTGTTAACATATTCCAATTGTGCTCAAACTTTAACAATCTTAAAATCTAACCAAACTAAACACATTAGGGGAGTGCCGCATAAAAAATCCGACATCGATGTTTTCCCAGACTAATGCAACAAGTTAAGACAAAAAAACATTGCATTTTACATGAAATATTTGACAATTAAAAAACTTTTATAGTTTTTAATAGTTTAATAATAAAAAATGGTATTACAATATACTTACTTACTTACTTAGCTGGCCCATTACAGAACATTTGTTCTATAGGCCGAACTAAGAAAAGATCTCCAATTCTCTCTATTTGTTGCTTCGCTTTCTGGAATACCGCGCCTTTTCATCTCATCATCCACTTGTTTGCGCCATCTATTCCTTGGCCTGCCAATTCTGCGTGCACCGCCAAGCGGTCCGTGTTTATACACCTTTTTAGCGGGGTCATCATCGCTCATTCTTATGATATGGCCTAGCCAACGCAATCGCTGCATTTCGATACGTTTAACAATATTGATGTCGTTGTACAGCAGATACAGCTCGTGGTTCATGCGACGTCGATATTCACCGTCAACGCAGATTGGTCCGTAGATCTTTCGAAGAATTTTTCTCTCAAACACACCAAGCACTGCCATGTCTGCTTGCGCAAGTACCCAGGCTTCGGAGCCATACATCAGCACGGGTAGTATCAGTGTTTTGTAGAGCGTTATTTTTGTTTGACGAGATGCGGCTTTGTTTTTAAACTGCTTACTTAAACCAAAGTAGCATCTGTTTGCCAATACGATTCTTCTATTTATTTCACAACTGATGTCGTTTGTTGTGTTTACGGAGGTGCCGAGGTAGACGAAGTCTTTTACTACCTCAATATTATAGGAACCAACTTCCACAGTCGGTCCGAGCTCAATGGACGCATTGCGCGTCGACACCATCAACTTGGTCTTCTCACCGTTTACCGCCAGACCCACTTTAGCAGATTCTCCTTCGACCTTCATAAAGGTATCGGTTACTTCTTTTACTGATCGGCCTATGATGTCTATATCATCAGCGTAAGCAAGTAACATGTGACTATTGGTGTAGATTGTGCCACTTCTTTTGACGTTTGTCTCTCGTATAACCTTTTCTAGCAGGATGTTAAAGAGATCACACGAAAGGCTGTCTCCTTGTCTGAAACCTCTTTTGGTACCAAACTCTTCGGAGAGGTTCTTTCCTATTTTAACTGATGACCTCGTGTCAGTTAAAGTCATTTTGCAAAGCCGGATGAGCTTTGCGGGGATACCAAATTCAGACATGGCTTGGAATACCTTTGAACGCAGCGGGCTGTCGAAGGCTGCTTTATAATCGACAAAAAGGTGGTAGGTGTCGATCTGCATCTCTTGGGTCTTCTCCAGGATTTGCCGCAGGGTAAATATCTGGTCAATGGTGGACTTGCCAGGTCTAAAGCCGCATTGGTATGGTCCAATTATCTCGTTGACCATAGGCTTTAGTCGTTCCCACATTATCCCTGACACGATCTTGTAGGCAATAGGGAGTAGACTTATGCCCCTGTAGTTAGAACATACAGTCTTATCTCCCGTCTTGTGGACGGGGCATAGGATACTCAGGTTCCAATCGTCGGGTACTCGTTCTTCCTGCCAGATGGTGCTAACTAGCTGATGAATACACCTTATCAGCGTGTCGCCTCCGGTTTTGAACAGCTCGGCTGGTAAGCCATCGGCTCCTGCTGCCTTATTTTTCTTCAGCCGATTTATTGCTGTCTTTACCTCATCTTGGCTGGGCGGTATACATTCTATACCATCTTCTGGGATTGGGACTGTGGTATCTTCGTCGTCTTCGCTGCTATTGGATACCAACAGTTTTGAAAAATGTTCTTTCCATATCCTGAGTACACTATCTGTATCAGTTACCAAATTACCTTGCTGGTCTCTACAGGAGGATGTGCCTGTACCAAAGCCATCAGTTTGATGCTTGACTCTTTGGTAGAATTTTCGGACTTCATTCTGGCTCCTGTACATCTCGATTTTTTCACACTCCCGCTTTTCCATCTCTCTCTTTTTCCTGCGGAAAAGACGTTTCTCCTCTCTCCTTGCTACGGATTGTAAAGTAGCCCTATATGCCGCATTTTTCTCTTCGGTGGCAGCACGACACTCCTGATCATACCATGGATTCCTTGGTGGAGGCCTCTGGTATCCAAGTATGGATTTTGCGGCTGTTTGCATGGAGTGGGCAATGCTTTGCCATTGCGCTGATATGTTATCGGGATGAGGAGTGCTTTGATTAAGCAATTGGGCTAGTTGAGTGGAATATGCTGTGGCTATCTGTTGCGATTGCAGCTTACCGATGTCTAACTTTCGTGTTGTGTCTGTTCGAATTTTGTTTGCCACGTTTAAGCGGGTGCGTACCTTTGCTGCAACAAAGTAGTGGTCCGAATCAATGTTTGCGCCTCGGAACGATCGTACATCCAACACGCTCGATGAATGTCTTCCATCTATCACAACATGATAATTTTGATTTCTAGTTTTCTGATCTGGAGACAGCCAGGTGCCCTTATGAATATCGAGATGATTAAATCTGGTACTGCTAACTACCATGTTTTTTGCAGCTGCAAAGTCTATCAGCCTCATACCATTGTCAGATGTTTCACTGTGGAGGCTGAATTTTCCGACTGTTGGGCCAAAGATATTCTCCTTTCCAATTTTGGCATTAAAATCGCCTAGAATGATTTTAATGTCATGGGCAGGGCAACGGTCATATGTTTCTTCTAAGCGTTCGTTAAATATATCTTTGGTCTGTTCGTCCTTTTCTTCAGTGGGAGCATGAGCGCAAATAAAGCTGATGTTGAAGAATTTAGCTTTTATTCGAATTGCAGCAAGTCTTTCATTCACTGGAGTGAAGCTGGATACCAGATGTTTTAGTCTCCGACTAACTACAAATCCGCAACCAAACTCATGCTTTACGTCATGGCAGCTATAATACAGTGCTGGGTGTTGTTGTGACGCCTTTCCCAGTCCATCGTATTTCCTGTATGGCAGTAATATCGGCCTTGTACTTTTCAAGTACGTCTGCCAATGCGAAGACTGCACCTTCTCTATAAAGAGTGCGAACATTCCAGGTACAGATTCGCAGATCATGGTCCTTAAAACGTTTGCGAGGTTCGTCAACATTAGAGGGGGTTGTTTTCCTTTTCTTTCGTTTTTTCATAGTATGCTGTTTTTTCTAGGGGAGGGTTACTAACCCGACGCCCAGACCAAAGTTTTTAACGTTCTTATGGGAGAACGCGCGGCACATGTTAGCTCACTACCTTTAACGGGTGTTAAAGGCAGTTCCCCATGTGACACCACGGGGAGGTCAGTGTCCACTTGAGATGAAAGAGGGACCAAGATAAATCCTGGGCTTTGCCATGTTAAAACCGGTCAGGACCGTTGCTTGGTATCTTCCATCCCCTACGTCACCCAATATACATATAAACATATTTTTATATCCTACACCAACCACACTGTGCATATGCAAATATGCAAAAAAATACAAAATATGACCCTGGTATTGAATTCAGATTTCTGTGAAACGAATTTTGTTCCAATCGGAATCTTCGTATCTTTATTATAAAAGAAATATGCAAATATGCAAAATCCGATGTCTACTCATTAGTTAGCATTAGCAGCATAATGTGCTAACATTTTCAATATTAAACAAGTAAAAAAGCGTTAAGTTCGGCCGGGCCGAACTAAACGGAATAATTATTTTCTTTCCTGTCCATAAATATAGTAGGAGATATTTTGTGACCACTGATACCTAAATAAGGTAAAAAAAAACAATAAATATGTATTCAATCGGCCGGGAACCTTATATGGGGCTATATAAAAGTGTGGACCTATGCTTTTGGTGTAGAAGTTTTGTGACCACTGGGAACTTTAAACGTCGAATTGCAGATAATTGGGTCAAAAATTGTAGCTAAAATCCAAAAAACCGAAAATCGGGAGGCGCATTATATGGAGGGCTATACCAAACCATGTTGACAGTTTTTGGTGGAGATGTTTTTTGATCACTAGGAACCTCAACTGTCAAATTACAGGTAGTACGGTTGCAAATTGTACCTAAAATCCTCAAACTACTGAAAATCGGGAGGTACCGCTATATGAGGGCTGTACCAAAATATATACCTATGCTCACTAGGAACCTCAACTGTTAAATTATAGGTAGTTTGGTCAAAAATTGTAACTAAAATCCGCAAAACAGAAAATCGGGAGGTACCATTATATGGACCTATGTTGACAGTTTTTGGTGGAGATCTTTTGTGATCACTAGGAACCTCATATGTCAAACTACAGGTAGTTTTTCAAAAAATGTGGCTAAAATCCCCAAGATACCGAAAATCGGGAGGTACCGTTATATGGGGGCTATACCAAAAAATGGTCCAATGGCCCATCTTCGAACTTGACCTGCCTATGGAAAAAAGACACTTGGGTGCAAAAATATAGCGCTCTAGCTCAATTATTGCGAACGCTAGAGCGATTACAACAGACGGACATGAATTTTATCCCGGTCAAGAATATATAAACTTTATATGGTCGCAAATGATTAGTTCGATGTGTTACAAACAGAAAAACAAACTTAATATACCCTCCATACTACGGTGGAGGGTATAACAATAAATTTGTAATTTGCCGTATGTTTTTTGAGTTGAATTCAATTAACAACAAATTCTTTTGACGTTTCAAATTCGATCAGATGGTCTGATGCATCCACCTTGGTAATTGTGCTATGAAAAAAAAAACAAGTAAGAACGGCGTTATGTTCGGTCGAGCCGAACTTGTTATACCCTCAACCACGAGTTGTATTTAACAATTTGTTTCCCTTCGTAATATTTTCCTTCATAATATTTTGTCCAAACTTAGTTTAAGTTCGAAGATAAGCCATATCAGGCCACTCCTTCAGGTACCTCCTTCCAAGAGTTCAAAAATGTTCGGAAAAATTGTGCGCATGATAACTATTGATGGTAGTGACCGATTTCGTCCATACTTTACACATCTCAATATATCTACAAAATATACATATATCAGGTTCGTTTATGGACTATATTTGTCCACTCCTTTGGGTACCTCCCACACAAAATGTTTAAGAACTGCTCTGGAATCACTTTTGAAGCAAGTTTCATTCGCCGCCTCAAATACGGCGGTAAACTTTTTTAGGGGCAAGTTCATACTTCTTGAGAAAACAGCCCGTAAAGTGTAAAAACCCTCTATGGCGCCATGTATTGGCTGGAGAGCACGACAACTCTCAAACCAAATACTTAGTTGATCCACACTTGCCATATCGTAATATTTCTTCGAATATTAGGTGAAATTCCAAGGTGGTGCTTGTAGATCCACTCCTTCCGATACCTCCCCCACAAACATTCTAAAATTTTAGCTAAAACGTCTCATAAACAGAGCAATACGGTTGAGCGTCTGTGCGAGAATCCATTGAAAATTTTAACCTAGTGGTCCTGTTTACAGCGATATCATGTTTTTCGTAGGCAAGTACATGCTTGCTGATATAATGGTCCAAAACCTCTGAATTATATGGTGATCAACTTAAACGACAGGTGGTCGCGATATCAATTGAGGGGAATGACACCCAAAATAAGACCAACTTTCAAAATGGAATATGTCGGTCCATTCCTTTAGATACCTTCCCCGCAAAACTTTTTGAGTTTCTATCCAAATCCATATTTTTGTGGGTTCATACGCCCAAAAATTTCAAAACCCCTGAAATATATACGTTTTTGGAAAAAAGTGTTTCAATTCACACAGGCTGGGGGTATATCTCTGTCGGCAAAGCCGACTGATCCTTTTTTACTTGTTCTTGCTGTCGTTGCTGGTCGTCATCATACATATCGTCGTATCTCCAAAAAAATCAAAATTCGTTTAACGATTGAATCTAATGGATAAACCTTAAATACATGCTCTTGCAAAATTTCAAGCTTCTACGTTAAAAAATAACGATCCTATCTAAGAAATGACATTTTGGAAAATGGGATAATATTGCAGATTTTGTTGTAATGACGGATCCCAAACCCAAGCGTTTCCGCAGATTTGGTTTCATTACTTATTCCCATTCGTATACGATTGATAATATTCCAAAAACTCGCCCTCATAAGATTAATATTCAATAAAACAGTTTTAAATTGTATAACGTTTTTTGCTTCTCCTGTAAACATATGAAACTGTTACACACGACGTTTGGCATTTATGATGACAATATGTATGTTTCTCTAATAATTGTGCATGAAAGAAAGGCTATTATCTTAAAATATTTTTTAAATATCCAAAATGTTTCACCCGAAATGGTGGGAACTAAACATGAATGACTTTAAATAATGCGAATTTTATCATTTAGTTTTTCAATAATCCAATCCTTTTGGTTTTCTTTGTAAACTTTGAATTAAATTATTCTGAAGATGTCTTCCACTGGATGTCATTTGAGTAACTACAATATGTGGTGACATGTTTCCCATCTTCAATGTTCGCTTGTACTTGATTCTTCGTTGCCAAATGAACAGTGAATTTTGTGGAGGTGCCACCTGAAAGTGTTGGATAAACATATGTACATAAACTCTGATGGTCACCAGTCGACTTCATCGATTTCGACTATGGTCTCCTTGTCGAAACCTACATCCTGCATGCATATGAACGTGTATTATAATCGACAACCTTCCACCACTTAGCACAAAACGCCTGGACTACCATGGCGATTTCGCCTCGTAACAAATATGCAACCACCCAAAAGTAGCTAATAAAGCAAAACTTTGACAACATTCATTGCGACAAGATGAACGACCGAGAAGACAACTTCGACACTACCACTGTCCAAAATTTGCCTACCATCTAAGTCAAGCGAGGAGCGTCTGAATTGGCTTTGGTTGTAGTAGCCAACATCTTGTTGACGCACATTAAAACATGGAATTTTCGCCAATTAACACCCTGCAACATGTTCAGTGAAATTTCGTACAATGTTTACGCTGTTTGCCCTGACTTTGTTTTGGTTCGACTTGCTTTAGATTCATAAGTAAAAATGCGTTAATTAAAATTTTGGTCATCGCCCGAAGTGTCACAACGCCATTTACCTCCCCCACTTGCTAATGGCTGAAGGTGTTAACAACAACAGCGAGTAGCCACGTCGTGTGTTTTTTACAGATCGAATGGCCTCCGCTCCAATCGATGCTTGTTTATTTCAATGAAAATGGTGCAATCGATTTGAAATCGACTATTTATTAATTGATTGCATGAAATGTTATCAGACACCGATTGCAGCTAGTATTCGCGATAGCCGGAGGAAGCTATTCTATGCTGGACCAGTAGTGGTTAGCTGACATTGTAGATGACTCCTCTCAGCGGGCGGTGAAATAACCATCGTCTATAAATTCATGGCTGTACACACAAGGAAGAACATCTCTACCAGTACCCACTTTTATTTGAACAAACAGACATCATGTCATTTGTGCATTCGTGTTGAAACATGCATTCGTGTGGTATGAGCATATGCACCTCGTACCTCTTTCAAGTGCATCTCAATGAATCAAAACCTATGAACATGAACATAGAGATGGACATGTCCATGTAGACAACGTTTTTTCGTAATATTCCTTTAAAAGAAATGGCCACTGTTTCGATTCGGAATCAATAGAACTGTATGAATCTGTTATACAGGGGCGCATCTGGTAGAAAAAGAAGGCCTATTGGGGCTCCATTAATATGGACACTAGGGTTAAGACTTTTTTAAAACCTCATATCCCTGTGTCATAGCGTGATGAGTTTCTAAATAAGAATACATAAAATCTTAATTATAAAATGAATCGGTGAAAAACCTCACGCACAAAATTATTTTAAAATTTAAATGTACCAGAATTATTACCAATTTAAGTCCCTGTAGCGGATATATAATTGAAAATAAACTATAAAGCCACATGAGATAACAAAACTGACATAACATTTGTTTGTCACTAATT
This sequence comes from Musca autumnalis, assembly GCF_047663935.1. Taxonomy (NCBI): domain Eukaryota; kingdom Metazoa; phylum Arthropoda; class Insecta; order Diptera; family Muscidae; genus Musca; species Musca autumnalis. Next base: position 153,501,929 of record NW_027411977.1, read on the forward strand.
TTCTTTAATCCTGAGAATCATAAAAATGTCGTAAACGCTTTTCTCAAAGATATATTTTTTAGGCTTTACCTAATTAATTGCGTGCTGCGTGTGCGTTCGAAAAAACAAAAACTAGATAGGTACATGTATTTCAAATCGAAAACAAAAACAAATACATGTATTTTGTTTTTGTTTTTTTGAACTTTGGTACTGCGCCAATCAAAGAATATTAACGTTATTTACAAAAACTAATTATTTTCAGATGACGATGTGTTAAAATTTCGAAACTTCAAAAATATGGTTTTGGCCAAAAATTTCCTGATTGAAACCTATGTGGGATGGGAAGATGTGGGTCATGGAAAGATGGGCCGATTGAGGGTCTTGAACACAAAGAGACCTGAATCACAAAGAATGTTATCTGTGTATGTTTTGTTGTGTACTCGTTTGTCTTGTTTATTAATATTTTTCTGTTAGACCATTGTCTGACCTTGAATAGGTTTAGAACTCGCCCTGATGACTCTGAGTAGCCGGTTACGATAGTCAGCGATGTGTGGTCATAAGAGAAATGTTACAAACGGAATGGCAAATATAATTATACCCTCTATAGTATGGGGAAGGGTATAAATATGGTGATATGATAGTAGGTACCCAGCAAAATGTTTGCCTCCAAAGATGCAGTTAAATGATATGTACAAGTGATCTGGATGTGCATCAAATTATGCATTTTCACTGATGATTTTTACAAGAGCGTGACTACTGAAAGATACACTCCAAAGCACTGCATTTTAACTAACCCTTTGGCACTGCATTTTAACTGACCCTTTGGCATTGCATTTTAACTAACCCTTTTGCACTGCATTTTAACTGACCCTCTGGCACTGCATTTTAACTGACCCTTTGGCATTGCATTTTAACTAACCCTTTGGGGTAGAATAGGAGGCAGTCCAAAGCACGTGTTTGGTACAGGCATTCTGCGGAAATTGTGCAAGCCATTACAAAATATGCCAGAACAAATAAAATGCATTTATTATTTGTGCAAAACAAAAATATTAACAACTTTATTACATTAACACAAATTATGAAAATTCTCCATTGAATTCAATCGCAAACATGCGTGTTTCCTCCGCTTGCATTTGTTCCAAGCTGAACTGTTTTTGCTTCATTTGCTAAATAGGTTGTCTTCCCATCACCAGTTAAGATTTCGACACGTACTCCAACAGCACTCCATTCGGAAATTTTCTTCTGGTGAGTTACCGGAAAAATGTTCACAAATTAAATATTATTTCAATATTAAATATTATTTAGCTTGTATTAACATATGTTTGGATATGTTAACACGCTTATCTCTTTTTGGAAAATGAAAGCCGCTGCCTGTAGAGATGTACAATCTGATTTATGTACATATAGAAATCTCTAACAACTGCTAATAAAATGTAGCGAACGGAGTGCCTTTTTCACGACTCCGTTTGGACTGCATCCGCATGCTGTTAAATTGTGAGGAATTGGAGTGCCTTTTTCACGACTCCGTTGAACTGCATCCGGATGTTGTTAAAATGTGACAAATGGATGTGATTCTTTGGATTGCATCCAAATGCGGTTAAAATGTGAGGATTGGAGTGCCTTTTTCACGACTCCGTTAGAACGGCATCAAAACATGCCGTGATAGAAGCAGTCTACATTGCACTACTTCCAATTTATTTTGCTGGGTAGATTCTTTCAGGTTCTGGAACAGAGCAATCACTGGTTGTAATCAGTCATTATATACCAATACAGTGTTAATACCGTTCTAGGAGACTACAAGTTATCATCTATTGCATTTCAAGAAAATTAGTATGGTGTACTCTTCAAATTCATATTACCCATGAGTTGATGTTAGAATCCAAAATATTTGTATAACAAGCCGTAGATGCGCTCACTATATTGCCCGATAAAAAACTAATTTAGTATTTAGCTGTACTTAGAAATTCTTAATGTAAATTCTTGGCAATGCGATCCTTTTCGCCTGTTTTAGAAACTGCAAGAATCTACTATTTTTACCAGTTTTACACATTTTTCCTTTGAAAGTTGTAAAATGTTTTACATTTTTGTTTACGGGAAAACACACGTTGGGTATTTATTTGCCGTTTGGTCTGCTTTGTCAATAAACACAAAAAGTAAGTATGAATGTATATAAATGATTATACCCGAATGACTGGATATCTACCTACAGCCCCAAAATTTAGATCGACTCACCAGAATCTGTAAAGCCGGTTAGTATACTGAGAAAAAAGTTTCAGAATTGTTTGGACCCAAACACACGTAACATTCATTACCTTACCAATCTTTTAAATTAAGGGAACATATACGTTTTTGTATGCGCCCTTCGAATGGCGGTGTAATGTGCATTATACCGATCCAGCACTGAAATTTAATGAAATATGTCAGAAAAGTACGGCGGTGGCAGAGTAACACTCATCCCGTAAAATGTGTGCAATAGATTGCTCAAAAATAGCAAGGAGACACTCAATTCCCCACTGAGTTTTGGCTTGTACGAATAGACAACAAGCAAATTTCCACTTTCATGTCTTTGATGGAACAGTGGTTTAGGTTTGTGGTTAAAACATAAACTCACAGAGTTGAGTTCCAGGTTCTTTTAAGGAATTCCACAGAGTCAACCAGTGTACATTGCCCGGCGGTTCACTGTTATTGTTAAAGACATTGGATAACATTGATTATTCAGTCTCCACGAATGGTGTCGATGATGTTGTTGCTTCTGTTTTTGTGTTTGCGCCGATTCCTGTTGTTAGCTGTCGCTGTTATTGCTGATGTGTGCAGTGTTGTTCCTTTCTGTGTTCTTGTTTTATGGCAGACGACCTAGCTGGCCGACTGACTAGTTGGAGTTGCGTGTATTGCATTGCAAACACATTTAGACTTTTTACACCTTTATGCAAATGTTGGCCCAGTAAGAGGCCAATGGTCATCTTGTCGTTACTGTTACCATTCCGTCCAGTTCTCTGTTTGCCTCAGCAAATGACACCCTGCACTTCACACTGGTCGATGTTCACTCCTCTGCAGTTCTGTGGTGTTAATGCTAACTTACCTGACTTGCATTTGTATGATGTGCAAACATCAAGCAATTCACATGCGAGAGCGTAGCAGGAACCAAGAACATCATAACACATTAAGATCTTCAACACCTCCATCTCCAGACTGACGATTTCACCCAACTTCAGTTCATATTCTATGATGTTTTCGTCGTTGTTTATGCTGATATACAGGTCTGGGTGCAAGGATGAACATATGCAGAGACAAACATATGTATGTGTGTATTCATGTACTCTCTGGCTTCCATACAAAACGACAACAATTTTTGCTATTGCTTGCCGTATAGTTAACGAAAGTTGTGTCGGAGGTTATACAAACTGGACATCAACTACTTAAGATAAAAATACAGTTCAATTGATGAAAAGTATTAGGTGGGAAAAATTAGATTTGTCAGTACTTATTTTAGTCTTCTCGACAGGTCGAATCTACATGTTTAATGTTTTCCAATGACGCAATAAAACGAATAAAAAAGTATCAGTTGGCTTTGTATACAGAGATATTCATTTTCTCAGCCTGTGACATAATACAAAGAATCAAGTCCAGTATGGGTTGTTTTGCCAATGCATTACTGTTTCATTAAGTACTTCGAGAACTATCCAAAATGAACTATAACATTTATTCGCGAACAGGTCTCAACCTGTTCTTAAGCCCATATGTTTGAACTTTTGTGGAGGGGGTATCGGAGGAAGTGGACCTGGATGAACGATTCAGTTTGGATGCAGATTTTCAGTGGCCTACGATACTTTTAAGAAGTCGAGGAGGGGTACTTAACCAAACCAAAGCACCAATAGGTAGGAAGCAGCAAAGCTGCTGCTGAACTATTGAAACCCCTCTCGATTCTAGATATCGCCTTCGCCCTAGTCCAGGAACCTTATACAAAAATAAGGTGAACAGGCTAAGGAGCAAGAACTATACTGCGTTCGCAATCTCGAATGGGCACAAGATGAGGACATGTATAGTTGCTAAAAATAATCTTAATTTAATCATGCTGTCCAATTACAGCAGATGTGATATAACCACTGTATGGATAGAAGAAGCTGGGGAGGTATCCCCTTTACGGGGAAGAAATCCCAACGGGTGTGGGACCAAACAATTAGCCAATCTGCGTAAGGTAGCAAAAGAATCCTACAATAAATCCAGTAAGACGAAACTCAGTACGGATTGGGGTGCCTATGTAGCCAATTTCATAAAGTACAAGAGTGAAATCAAAAAAGCTAAGTGAAATCCTTGTGTTAGTTTCAGTGAGTCAATAGAGGGAATCAGTGAAGCTGGCATGTGTCGTAAGGTACTATTTAAGGACCCCAAATCTATAGGTAGTATCAAACGGAGCGGAGCGATGGTTCATGGACTAACTCTGGTTTAGAGACTCTGGATCTGTTGTTAGGATGAGCTGACTTCGACCGAGTCTTGCAAGTCACAGTCGAGTCCGAACTGTCGAGGATGAGCAACTAATTTATCAAAATCACCGGGACCGGATGGTATAATACCGACCTTGCTACAGAATGTATCTGAGCCAGCACTATCTATCCTAGTAAAAATTTTTAAGGTCTGCCTGCGGTTATCCCATATACCTGGTCTGTGGAAGGAGGTAAAGGTGACCTACATCCCCAAAGCGGACTACAGACCAATTAATATTTCTTCCTTTCTTTAAAAAAACGATGGAAAGGTTACTGGATCTAGAAATTCGAACACAACTAAATCTCAATCACATCAGCAAATCACAACACAAATCAGTGGAGACCGCCCTGCATGAGGTGGTGGGGCACGTTGTAAAACATATGGACAATTTAGGCTTCACACTGGCGGCCTTTCTCGACGTAGATGGGGCGTTCAATAATGTGAAGCTTGAATCAATCCACATTGCTCTCAGCAACACAGGTATTTCCTCTATACTTGTGGTATGGATTGATGAGATGCTGAAAAGTAGAATCATCAACTGATGCATAGGAGAGAGTTCTGTGAGGTAAACTATTAAACAGAGGCACTCCGCAGGGGGGAGATCTCTAACATCTGCTATGGCTTCTGGTAATAAATGAAGTACTTGTGTGCTTCGACCGGCAGAAGACCATACACTGGCTGTATGTAACCGTTGTCCTGCCCATACTACCTATGGGGGCTGGTTTGGTGGCAAGCACTTGGGTACAAAGCGTTACTCTCCAAACTATCAAGTGTACAAAGAACTGCGTCATTGCTGTTCACCGGATCGATTAAAAGCACTCCTCAGGCGGTTTTAAACGCCATCTTGGATTTCCAACCTCTAGACATACTAATCCAATTTCAGCTGGCAAGAACGGCTTTTAGATTCCGAAAGTCAGGATCTTGGCGTGGTTTACACTTCGGACACTCGAACGTCCTACAACTAATTGATAGTCGACTTGAGTTAGGTGACAATGGTTGCGTAAGTGATTATATGCCTACTTATTTCAAGTTTGATTCCTTAACCGTTATCTACCCAAGCAGGGACGCATGGTCTGAGTGCATATCTCCTCTGGATGGTCTGGCAATATACACAGACGGGTCCTAGATGGAAGAAGGTACTGGCGCCGGCGTCTACTGCGAGAATCACTTAATAAAAAACTCATACAAGCTCAACAATAATTGTTGTGTTTTTCAGGCGGAGATTCTTGCTATCAGCAAAGCAGCTGAACTGGTGAAAAGGCTTGAAGGTAGTCTTACAGGACCGGTGACTATAAATATCGATAGTCAGGCGGCCCTCAAGGCTCTCAAGTCATTAACCATTAGTTCAAGAACTATCCTTGATTGCAGGAAAGCTCTTCATGACATACACGATATCATAAAGCTATGTTGGGTTCGGGGTCACAGTAATATTATGGGAAACGAGGCAGCAGATGAACTAGCTCGAAGTGGCTCTAAGTCTATTGACTTATCAGTTAATGAAACCCGGCCACCGATGTGTGAGAGGGCACATCAAAGATGGCTATTTAAACCTGGTTGTAGGATATCCAAGGCAATCTGGCCTGTGGTCTCACGTCGAAAAACGGCGTCCCTCCTCTCACTTGATAAGTAAGGGATGAACATCACGGTGGGACTTATAGCAGGTCACTGCAGAGTGAGATCTCTAACCTCAAAATGGGATGACAGTGGCTGTGACTACTGCAGACTATGTGAAGATGCGGAGGAGATAGAGACTGTCGAACATCTGCTTTGTAGGTGCCCCATGTTGCAAACAAGGAGTTACCGAACACTGGGTAGATATGGAAGGTCAGAGTATCTATCTGACCTTCCTGTCTAACATAGATCCCATTGTTCTACTCAACTTTGCCAAACATCTATCATGGCTTGGCAAGGGTCCATAACTACTAAATACTAACAAATTTCTTCTATTTTCCAGTACAACATCATCTCTACCTTATTTAACTACTTCTATAAGTAGTCACAAAATAACTACGCATTTCGCGTGACATGCTCTTGTTAAAATAATGGGTTAGTAGGAGGTTTTGTAATGAGTATTTTTGCTGGGTTACATCTTTAAATCACCGTCTGCAACTTTAACCTACACAGGATGATCACAATGGACCAACGGGCTCCGAGTGAAGCAGTCTTTAAACCTAACCTAACGGTATTTGGAAGCTAAAAAACTTGACGTTTACATCTGATAAGGTAATTGGTGACCGCAAAGTCTACCTTTTAGGTACAATCAGTAAAGATTTAAATGGCTTTGTATATAGAAATTTCAATTTTATTGTATTATTCATGTTTTTCATTAAGAATATCTAAAATATGTAACACTAACTGCTGTATATATTAACTGTATGGATGTATATTTTTGGATGTGTTTTGCTAAAATACAATATTGCTAGCAAAGTGCCCGATACTTTGTATGCGTGAAGGAATAAGAATAAATAATATTTGATATGGATATGGTGAAGTATGAAAGGTTTGTTATTAATTGATATTAAATACGTACGTAAAGCTATCTTAAAGGTAGATGTTAGTTGATTTTATATGAAATATTGTCGCAAAGTATTACTTTGTCAAGCTGTCAGCATTTTCTTTACCATAGAAATTTATTCAAAATGTACGGGAACGGATGGCAAAACTAGCCGAAGTGTCAAAATCAACGTATCACCCAAATTTATGTGGGAGAAAATAGCAGAAGACAGCGTCATTCAGTGCCATTTTTGTTTAAAGAGTAGTGTAGGTTTTGCTACTTTTTGGAAAAATAGTACTAAATTGTACTATTTTGCATGTTCTGGAACACAACTTATATTAATGCAATAGGGAGAGCGAGAGTTCACAAAATTTAAAACACAAGAATTTGGTACAGAGTGCAAAACTAGTCCTTGGATATTCAAAATTGAAAATGTACGATAACACATCACTTTCGGTATAGTTAGTCCCCATACAAAAGTTCCGCCTGGTTTTCGGTATTTTGAAGTTTTTATCATTCATATATCCAACCACAATCAACTCATATTCAATATTTTGGCATATAGTTCACGAAGACATTTTAGAGCAATGTTTAAGAAAATTGCGATGACTAAAAGGCCATTTAGATATGACTTCATTAGCCGGATTTAACGCATTACCAGGTTTTATTTGCTAAATCCAGCCAAAATCTACCAGATTTCCCATACAAAAATAAATCCTCGCATTGGGTGGATTTGTTTTAAATCCGGCACAAATCCTCGTATACAACTTTGTTTTTTGCAACATGTTGCTATAAAATACAAAAAGTTGCAAGCTGGCACAAGATACAAGGTAGATGCATCGGTGAATTGCTACAATAAAAATAATTTAAAATGTCAAAATTTGTAAACAATGCGGAAAAATTAAATTTGTTTTGATGCACAAAGTTGATTTTAATCAAACAAGGCTAATATTTACGACGTCTAAGCAATAAAATAATTCTTTATTTGATCTTTAGTTAGCATTAGTAGCATAATGTGCTAACATTTTCAATATTAAACAATACATTTGTAATTTGGCGTATGTTTTTTGAGACGAATTCAATTTACAACAACTTCTTTTAACGTTTCAAATTCGATCAGATTGGCTGATGCATCTACCTTGGTAATTATGCTATGAACAAAAATCAGCAAAAATCAATGCAATGAGATTTGTACTGGATTTATTAAATCCAGTCAAGGATTTATGGCTATAACTCTAGCTCCTTTGTTATTCTGCTAGACAATTTTGGCCGAGTAGAAACTTTCAACATATTTGGACACGTTGATTTTGACATTTCTGATTGAGGAAAACAACTTATGTTGAAATAGGTTATTCGACATTTTCTCTCTTGTGAAAACTGATTTAAGTCTTATTAATTCAGATTTATTGCTGTGGCGGAATATCTTGAGAGTCTCAATAACATAATAATCTGCAAAAAATAAACGGCAAAAATACTTTATTTAGAACGCTTTTTGATGATTTTCCAAATTTAATTGACGATTTCGTAAAAAAAACGATTGCATATTTAGCATATTTTTGGCATATTTTTGATATGACCCCAAATATCGAAAAATTGACCCCCAAAACGCCTACATCCAAAATGTTAGTCCAATCGGATAATAAATAAAAAACATGCTAAAATCCGATGTCTACTTATCAGTTAATGGAAACCGGCCACCGATATGTGAGAGGGCACATCAAAGATGGCTATTGGAACCTGGTTGTAGGGTATCAAAGGCGAACTGGCCTGTGGTCTCTCGTCGAAGAACGGCGTCCCTCCTCTCACTTGATACGTTAGTGATGAAAATCGCGGTGGGACTTATAACAGGTCACTGCAGAGTGAGATGATCTCTAACCTCAAAATGGGATGTCAGAGGCATTGACTACTGCAGGCTATATGAAGATGCTTTGCAGGTGCCCCATGTTGCAAACAAGGAGATACCGAACACTGGGTAAATATGAGATAGATACTCTGACCTTCCTGTCTACTTATACTTCTATAAGTAGTCACAAAATAACTACTTATTTCGCGCGACATGCCCTTGTTAAAATAATGGGTTAGTAGGGGTTTTTGTAATGAGTATTTTTGCTGGGTTACATCTTTAAATCACCGTCTGCAACTTTAACCTATACAGAATGATCACAATGGACCAACGGTCTCCGAGTGAAGCAGTCACCTATATTAGTAGATGGCTGCGCATCCTTAAACCTAACCTAACGGTATTCGGTAAGAAGAAGCTAAAGAACTTGACGTTTACACAATCAGTAAAGATTTAAATGGCTTTGTGTACTGAAAGTTCAATTTTATTGTATTACTCGTATTAATGTTTTTCATTAAGAATGTCTAAAAATGTAACACTAGACTGCTGTACACATTAACTGTATACGAGTATGGATGTATGTTTTTGGATGTGTTATGCTAAAATAAAAATAATAAAATAAATAATAAATACTATATAAATAAAAATCAAATGTCGTTCGTTGGTAATGGCATCAGTTGAGAACGGCTGGACCGATTTCGATAATTCTTTCTGTAAAATGTGCGCCATAACCCGACTCGGGCTTTTATGCAAATAAATTTTGACCACACCCACTTTTACGCCCATTTTTCTCAATTTTCAATATTTGTCATATCTACAAAAACTACGGTACCGATTTTTCTGAAATTGCCAGGGAATGTACAGGGATGGCCCCGGTTAAAATAGGCTACAAATTTTGTTAAATTTCAGAAGGGGCGGGGTACTTCCCATTTACCCTATTTCTTTAAAAATGCTAGCTTCTAATATATAAAAGACAATGTGTGTATGTTAGTATGTTTGTTTGTTTGTATGTTTGTATGTTTGTATGTTCCGAATAGACTTAAAACGGCTGAACCAATTTTCTTGAAAATTTCAGATAATGTACAGGGAACACCGATGGTGAAAATAGGCTATATATTTTTTTGCTTTTCGAGGGGGCGGGGTACCTCCACTATGCCCTATTTTTTTAAAAACGCTATTTTAGCACAACTGACAAACCTATCGGAGAGAAAATTAATTTGCGAGACAATGGTTGTTGTGTCTCCGATCCTATATACTCATTTGGGGCCTAAAGACCCGACCACGCCCACTTTTTTAAATAGCTTATATATCAAAAACAGCTTAACCAATTTTCTTGAACATGTCAGAGAATCTACTGGGAGGACCCGTGGTGAAAATAGGGTACATATTTTGTTGAATTTCGGAGGGGGTGGGGTACCTCCCCCATGCCCTATTTATTAATAGCGCTATTTAAACAAAACTGACGTATCGGAGAGAAAATTAATTTGCGAGACAATGGTTGTTGTGTCTCCGACCCTAGGTACTGATTTGGGACATAAAGACCCGACCACACCCACTTTTTTAAATAGCTTATATATCAAAACTGCTTAACCGATTTTCTTGAAAATCTACTGGGAGGACCCGTGGTGAAAATAGTTTATATATTTTGTTGAATTTCGGAGGGAGCTGGGTACCTCCCCCATGCCCTATTTTTTGAAAATGATATTTTAACAAAACTGAAGAACGTATCGGAGAGAATGATAATTTGGAGACAATGGTGGTTGTGTCTCCGACCCTATGTACTCATTTGGGACCAGAGCACGCCCACTTTCTAAATATCTTATATATCCAAAACTACTAAACCGATTTTCTTGAAAATTTCAGAGAATGAATAGGGATGATCCCTGGTGGAAATAGGATTTTGTTGAATTTCTGAGGGGGCGGGGTACCTCCTCTTTGCCCTATTTTATTAAAACTGTGTCTTTGCAAAATTTTTTAACGTATGGCTTAGTAAATAGGGCTTAAAGACCTGACCATGCCCACATTTTTAAATATGTTATATCTCGGAAACTACTGAGCCGATTTTCTTTAAAATTTCAGAGAATTTACAGCGATGGCCATCATGAACACTCATGGCGAAAATAGGCTATATATTTTTTTGAATTTTGGAGGGAACGGGATAACTCCCCCATGCCCTCCTTATTTTAAAATCCTTTTAGCACACCCATTTTTTAAATACGTTATATCTCCAAAACTTTTGAACCGATTTCCATGTCATTTTCAGATCATATACAGGGATAGTCCCTAGTGGAAATATGCTATATAAAATTACGAACGTGTCCGTATCCCCAATCCTTGGTACATATTTTAGCCGTAAGACCCGACCACTCCCTATTTCTGAAATATGTTACAAATCAATGGAAATAACAGATGTTATGCATAACGAAGCTTTGGTCTTATTGGAAAGCAAGTCTTTGGATTAGAAGGCAACATATCGATAGCTATAGCTTCATCAGGTATACATTATAAGAAGGTGCAAGGACTGGACATTCTATTGATTGAATTGCACACATGCAATGTTAAATGAAAATTATCATCTGGAACGAATGTACGATGGCACATAAAAATTCCCAAGAAGCTTTACAACGATTCTTGAAGTATTTAAGAGCAATTCATGTTTAGATTTCAGACAAACACTGCCAGTTATACTATTCCAGCATATGAAATAAATGCATGCCTCAAATTTCATATAGACACCATCATTTCTGAAGATGTTTTATTTATAGTCACTTGCAGATCCCGACTAATTTGCGACGCAAGAAAAATATAATTTTCTTAAGAAAAGGTAACATAAAACTGTTTCAAGGGGCAGCAACGCGGACCGGGCCGGCTAGTAAATAATAAAAATAAGCAATTATTGATATGGATATGGTGACGTATGAAAGGTTTGTTATTAATTGATATTAAATTTCATTTAAGAACCCTTCGTACCCATTTAAATCAAATTTTCAACCGACCAAAAATCATGAAATTTTCAAATGTTGTGTAGCGTTACACACACACAACAATTCATTTTTCTTGATTATTTTCCACCACTCTTTAGCAAATTTGTCTAAAACAGGATTACAAAATTTGAATAGAGGCAGTGAAACAAGTTTCGAATCGGCTTTCGAGATATAGTCCATGAAAAACCATGTATCAATAGACATTTCTTTCATGCACTTCCATTCTCACTTTGATGAACTAGTATTTCTTTGGAAGCACGATGGTATAGAAAATTTTGAGTAAATTCATTACGGAATTCCGTGTTCCTTCATTATTTGATAATGGAATGACATGGCATAATGACCTAATCCAGATCTTACTGGAAGTTTCCGTCAAAAAGAGTATTCAAACGAAAATTTTGAAAATATTTCTTCAAAACTTGTTAATGAAGCACATTTTCAGTACAGAAACATCAGTAGTGGAATTCTGCAACGCATTTTTTGAGTTACCGACAAAACTCGATAAAAATTAAAACGCAAAATTATGAATGAAAAAGTGCCCGCGTACGTCCTGTGTACATCTCTGTATGGCACTATTTAGTATTATATTTCAAAACACTAGCTCATCTCCATTGCACAATAACAAATTATACCAAATTCTGTAACATTTAGTACTTTTCGTACATTTCCAAAACTATCTCTAACTTCTTTCAAATTCAAATTGTACCAAATTTGGTACCATTTAGTACACATAAGTACGAATTTCCAAAATTTCCTTCCTTCCTCCACTTTATACACCAATATGCTACACCAATACCGAATTTCAAAATTACAGCTCCACCCCGTTAGTACCTATCGTATTTCCAAAACAAACATCCACATCTAAACCCCACACCTCCACCTCCTCCATATCTAAACCCCAAACAGGAATAGGATCTCTAATACCAAATTTTAGAATACATAAGTGCGAATTTCCGACACTACCTCCATATCACAACCCCACACTTAAATCCAAATTTCAGTATTCCAAATCTATCCATTCACACATATCCAAAATATACCAAATTTAGTACCATGTGCACTAAACATACGAATTTACAAAATTACCTCAGTATCTCAATCCTTCACTCCAACAGTAATCTTTATTCCAAATTTCAGGATTCAAGTTCTCTAATGTACCAAGTTTAGTATCATGTAGTACCTTTTGTACACATAAATAGGTATTTCCAAAATTTCCTCAGTCTTACACACCAATTCTGAATTCGAAATTTTAGGATTCTATCTCCATCCGCTCAAACCAAATCCAAAATGTTCCCAAATTTACCTCCATATATCAATCATACATTGCAATATTAACCTTAGTTCCAAATTTCAGGATTCCAGCTCTATCCGTTAGGATTCCAGCTCCATCCCAAAATACAAATTGTACCAAAGTTAGTGTAATTTAGTACTTTTCGCGCATATAAGTAAGCATTTCCAAAACCGTTTCCTTATATCAACACCACTTCCCAACCTTGATTCCCATACAACATTTCCAGATTCTAGTAGTACTTTTCGTATACTTATAGCTCGAATTTCCAAAACCTTTTGGTACATCTTTCTCACTCTCTATCAGTGCCTTCATTCTAAATTTCAGAATTCTAGCTTTTCATGTTTGTCAAATACAAAGTGTACTCTATTTAATACTTTTCGTACCTTTCTAGTTCGAATTTCCCAGCCTTTCCTCACCCCTACACATCAACAATAACCGACTCAAAATATCAAGCTTCTAGTTTCAGCCGTTTCGTCTGGGCGATGATATGTCAGTCACTTAGTCATCACTTATCTCTTTTATATATTAAGATGACAAAACTTTGACCTACATTTATGTATATTGAAAATAATTATGGCTACAATGTTACTGGAACCTTCCCAAAAGAATTCAGATAGTTATGTTGTATAAAAGTATCTTTGTCGTAGCTTCCAATACAAGCAAAACTGGAAATAGACCTAATCGAGAACTCCCTTTAAGAGTCATTATACCCTACTTTACACTGTGGTAAGGGGTATTATGTCTTTGTGCATAGGTATGTAACATACATAAGGAAACCAGATAGACCCCTAGTTCTTTTTGGGATATATATAGAATCACATTCTGAGCCTATTTATGCATGTCCATCCGTCCGTCCGTTAGCAACGTACAGATCGCATTTATTGTCCGATTCAGCTGAAAATTGAGCAATATCATTTTTTTAGCCATAGGTGAATATCGCTTCAGATTTGGATATAGCTCCCATATATATTTTCAGCGGATTTCACGCATTTGCTGCACCTAACACGCTTTATTTGTCCAATTTCGATTTGAATTTGTGACTGAATTCGGTCTAGAAATAAATGTGCCAAATTTGATGGAAATCGGTTCATATTTGGATACAGCTCCCATATATGTATATTTTAAATATATATCACACGTGGGATTTTTTACAGTATTTATTATATCAGGAAACATGGACATGCTTAGGAAAACATTGCACAAGGTTTTTGACCACTTTTACAGCATCTTCCGGCGATTGCTACTATTTTTGGAGCTCATACGCATAGTTCCATGATTCGCCACCTGGATCCATCTTATAAACGTCTCTTGAAGCACGCAATCGTATTTTTACGAAATTTCTTGCACCGATCAACAAGGGATACAACGAGAAAAATCGCATTTTTGCCGCCATGTTGTCAATGCAATATCATATGTTAGTTGGTGGAATAAATGCCCAAGGTTGCCTCCATCTTACTGTATTTAACATGACGATCTTGCATTATCCGTTCACGCAGTCGGTGCTTTTAGCGAGTGCCGGCCACTATTGAATTTATTAAACCAGTTTGTCATAGTGCTATAAGATGGCCCTTTATCGAGACATACAAAGAATAAATTTGATCGATGGGCTCTTGCCGGGATTATCCACGTCGAAAGTTGTGAACAATAATTGGACGAAAATGTTCGCAAGTAAATTCCATTCTTATTGCTGTCCTGAGTACATTTAGGATAAAAACTGTCAATCTTTCCAAAAAATATCAAATGGTTGCCTAGCCCAGAAACTTTTCAAGTTCCTCTAGTATCGCTGTAAATACTACCACAAGGATTACTTTAGGCAAAAATTTGCAAACGATTCTTGAAAAGCCGTTGAACTGAACTTAAGTGAAAGTTTTGAAGTTTCGTGAGAAAATTACATGAAGATGTTTTCCAATATAGACTTTCTTGAATCTTAATGTACTTTTGGAAGAAGTTTTGCGTAGTGTAAAGTTTTGGTTCAATCGAATACGAAATTCGTAAGTCATCGTGGGTGCCGACAGAATTTTTATAGCTTTTGGTCCATTATATATTTATGTATGTAATAAAAATCGCAGTCTGAAAGGGAACTTTCCCATAGACGTTAAGCATTGAAATAAAATGAAAATGAAATTATCTCAGGAAGTATGGACAACATTCAGCGAATTCCACACGGATCGCTTTAAACTGGACTTTGTTTAAAACTTTGCAATACTATTATATTTTCATTAATCCTGGTGTGGAAAGGAAGGGCGTAAAGAAACACTCCCAAGGCCCCCAGAAATACTCGTAACACCCAAAATCGAAAATGAAAATAATAATATATAGAAAACAAGAACAAAGCTATTGGGGATTATGTAAGCCTTTTTGGAACCTTTTTCCTTTAGCGGTTGGCGTCACAATAAGAAAATCGAAAAGGAAAACTAATTTAGAGATTAAATAATATTGGGTGTATTTGTCCAAATGCAATTTTTGTTTACAAAAACAACAAAGTGGGGTGTCTATTCAAGATATATTATTAAGAAATATACAAAAAATCAGATGCAATTTCGGAATTTTTTAAAAACAATGAACAATGTTATGCCATATTAATGCAGTGTACTTAAAAGAAAAAAATTAATTTAGGAAAATTTTGGATCGCATAGCCAGTTTTTGGAGTTTATCCAATTGGAAACCCAATTCAAAACATTTCTGGTGTTCTTTCGGTGAAACTAAATTCCACACGCTAGTTGGGAAACCAACGTCATGTGAGCCATGTTTTGGATAATCCAACAGAATAGGCCAAATACGAAACGCTTAAGAAGACAATGTTGGACGAATTTATGGGATTGGAGAACGTACACGCAGAAAAATATATGTTAGAAATATGTTTGGATCCAAACAAATATTTGTTTGGATCCAAACATATTTCTAACATATATTTTCCTGCGTGTACATTTTTTAACATATCTCAATTTTATTTGTTTGGGTACCAACATATTTTTTATGTTAGAACATATTTTTTATGGGTGGAGAGAGGATTTATTTCAAAGAGTAACAACAGGACTCTCGCGGCTGCGGAATGCTGTTTTATAATAAATAGGAGAATATGCGGCCAAACATTTGTTGTTTTCTAAATACAATCGTTGAGTAAAGACGGTAAAGTGAGTAAATAAATCAGTGTTTTGTGTTTTCTTAAAGAATGGAATGGAAATATTTTATTGGACAAGGAAGAAATCGCATTTAATATTGGTAATTACATCAATACATTTTTCATATACATACATACATACATATGTATATTTAATTCAATATGCCGATTTCCCGCTGATGATTTCAACTTTGAGGAAAATGTGTTTTATTTTACAACTAAGGAGAAGCCTTCAACGATGTTTCTATATAATTTTTTAGAAACATATGTGTCTGTTGTTGCTTTTGTTTTCTATGCCTTTCAATAAGCCACCACCATTTATAAATGTGTGTATATGTTAGAGATAGCCAGTGAGCGTTTACTCCCTTGCTCTAAATCAGCGTCAGGCACCATACTTTTCTATTGCATACTTTACGGGGCGTCATTGTGTGAGTGCATGCTTTTTCAATGGGTTTAATTGGGTGTGGGGAGAGAGCAACGTTGAATGAGCGCACACGGGCGCCTAATCGCCTGACGCTGCTCTAAATAAGCGCCCACTGGTACATGTGTTTGTTTTTTTGTGGCTTTTGGGTTTGTATTTGTTTGCACCCAAACATATATTAGTTTGCAGGACCCAAACATATGTTATGTTGGGACTGATTGCAAACAAATATATGTTTGCTGCAAAATATGTTGGGGACATATGTTAGAGAGGCCTTTTTTCCTCCGTGTATGTATTGTTGACAAAAAGCCCTCACAAAGCCATTGAAAACATTTAGGTACCTCATCTACGATGATGGATGAGTGTGTGCTCCAGATAAGTCGTCTGTTCATTCAAGATAAACATTCGAATTGGAGGTATCTTATAGATACCACCGACAAGTAAGATTCAAATTGTCCACCGAAATCATTTGTGGTGTATGCGGGAAATAATACGGAAATACGAAAATATGGAACAAAATATATATATTGCAACATTGGTCTATGAAAAAAAAAATGTTGCATAATTTATATAATTTAGTTGTTCCCGATTTGTTCATGTTATGACAGCGAGTTACCCCCAATAGAACATCCTATAAGGCGACATATTTATATAAGAGCACCAGTAGTTTCCTCTAAGGTACGGAGATTATAACCAGAGAAACTCAAAATCGAAAAACATGAATGCATGATGGGGCAAGCCCATTGCATTGTTTTTTTACACAAACTTAACGTCTGTTTCTCTTATTTTTATGGCATACACGTCGCTTCTGAAAATGAAGAAGGGCGCGATGATATTCTCTCGGTTACAAGATTTTGGCATTATTATCAACAATCGGTGTGACCATTTTAGCATTTTTGCAGCTAAATTTAGCATTACCTTTTTATTTAGCCGCAAAATTTCCATTTAGAATTTTTCAATTATCAATTTAGCCTTATTCTATTCACAACATCTCAAATATTTTAGCACTTTTTTGTAAAAAACAATCAGATAATTTGTGGTTGAATACACATTTATACATATAAGTATTGAGATTGTCAGTTTGTTTTTGACATGTAAAAAGGTTATCATATAGTCGGACCGCCGACCTTGATCCTTTCCTTACTGGTTATAACTGGAGGCATTATATTTACGATATTAATTTTACGCTAAATACAAAAAATTTATGTATGTATGCATATGACGACATTTTTCTTGAACTAAATGCTATTTATTCAGAACTATGAAGTAGAATTTAGTCCATATTCATAACTGTTTTCACGACTACATTTACTAAGGGCAATAATACAATACTGCGATACGTTCGGTTCGACATCTTAATCATATTAGAAAAACATCCGGTCAAGTGTGTGAATAAATAAAACAAATCTGAAATCATCAAAATGTACAAATCATCACCAGCACATGATCAATCTCACAATCCAGCTGCCGCTAGGGGCACACCTCGAAACATGCCAGACATAATGACGATATCCAATACATTCCAAGGCATCATAACAAACAATTGAGATCTCAAATCCCTTTCTTCCATCCTACCTTCTGGTCTGATTTCAAAGATTACATTGAAAGTGCAATGTCAGTCGAATCATCAAGCAACCCATCGGTCGGTGTCAATAACGGTGTTGGTGTATGTGTTACGTTCAACCCCCCTCCAGCGACCTGTACTGTCGACGCCAAGACAAACAACAACTCATCTCTGACGATTCGTATTTGTTTAATATTAATTGAATTATAAGCCTAAATTATGTACACACAGACATCCAGAAATGACAACAACAAAAAATAACGAAGAGATTTCCTGCCGTGAGATGCTTCTGCAGGGTCTTCTTTTTCCAGTGTAGATGCACTAACGAACGATCGTGATGGATCTCTGTCTCTTTCGTCTCTCTAAGTGGAAGAATAGCCTTCGTCATAGTTGGCGTTGTTTCGAGAGCGTCATAAGCGTCACTAGGCAAAAGATAACAACTAAATCATGTTATTGTTAAGTCAGCAATGGAGTAAACGATACCAGATTTTCATCACTTACGGCTATTTATGTTATGACTTCCATTCGACAATAATAAAAATGAATGTTTGTTGTATTCCTCCGTTCCCGTTTGCTGGCTGTACGTTTTCTTGCCATGTCATTTTACCGAATCAATTTGTGTTCGAACAAAGGAGTTGCTATATCACGATTGAGGATAGTATCCTTAGTTCAACATTGCTTTTGCACTATGCACCTTAGGGTGATGTCTTTTTACAACACCACATCCCAGTATCATATTTGGAGGAGTTTTTATTCAAGATTAAATAATATTTTACATATAAGATGACTCGATAAAAAACTTCCACACAAACCACTTTGACATTTTTTAAATCATTTTGTGTGTAAGTTTTTTATTTAATTACATTATATATAATATTAAATAAAACTCATCAAAATCTAAGTTATAACTCTTGCATTAGAGTCTTAACTATGATGATAAAATTCAAAATTAGATAAAAGCTTACATAGATATAAGGTGAATATATATATATATATATATATATATATATATATATATATATATATAAACCTCACTTACAAAAATTCAAAATTGTGCTGAAGGGTTTCAATATACATATAAATGGAATAAACGTCATTTTAGTAGGCAGAACTTCAATTATAAGAATAATTTTTGAAAAGAAAAAACAAGTCAAAAAGTCATGACCCTTATGTACCTATGTAATTTTGTTTAAGGGAAAATTGATTAGCGATTGAGGCTTGTCGGATACCATCGTGTGATTTTCAATCATAAATGATGATAATCCAGGCAATTGCTGCCACCCATGACGGGATAAAATTCTGCCAAAATACCCGACAATTCTATAATTTCGACTACATATTGATATACGGAAATTTTGTCTATAATGACACTGTGAACCGAATTTTTGGGGCAGAGATAATTCCTTTTGGGGATGAGGGCCCTTGGTGAGTATATTAAGAATCCCCAAATGACAGATCCGCAGTGAGTCGAACTTCCGAGGTATGGCGTGATAAAATTTGTGCTGAAGACCATGCAAGGCATCTGAAATAAGCGTTATATCTTAGTTAACTTTTGTTTTAGCTTATTTATGAGATGGCATGTCTTCAGTCAATTTGAATGAGGCTAGTTCCGTAGAGCATTTTGACCTTTTAACTCGCTTGTTTCAATATCATTTTCGTCTTGTCGAAATGTTCTGCAAAAATGTCGCTCAGGAAATTTTAGGTACGACTGTCACTGACAACTAATCGATTTTGTCTCGTTTTCATGGCCCTGTTGTGCATTTACCCGGTTTTTGTTCAGAAAAAGACTAACAGGTATGTGATAGAAATCGAGTTCGAGCGTTTATTTTTCTCGGTTTGAAAACGGTCATATTTTTTGGTCGATTTATAAACGATGTAATACATTTTGAGATTTTTTAGGAAAAAAAGGTTGAAATTTAAACACGGATATAGAATAGATAAATTTACATTTATTTTCCTTATTTTTTGGTTTATCTTGTTACGAAAATATTTGATATTTCTATAAAAAAGTACAGATAAAAAAATCAACTTTAACATGTGTTTCTCCAATTTGGGAACACCCGCTTAATATGTTGTTTTCACTGTTTATAAAGAATTTCCACACTAAACTTCCAGATAGGCCAATTTAAATAGGAACACAAATTTATTTTATTTCTTATTAATTTTTTTTTTGCTTTTGCCATCGCCAAACAAAAAAGGTGTTTTTTCTATTTTTCTTCTTTTAACTGCAGATGAGGGATATTTTTGTTTGTGGGAATTTAGTGAAATTAGGTCTGTTCGATAACCCAAAAGTTTGTACAGATTTGTACAAACTTTTACAAAATGCTGTTCGATAACAAACTTGTTCAGTAAAAGAGAAATGAGAAGTAGTTGCAAGTACTTGCAAGAACTTGCAAATATTTTTTACTTGCGGAGTTATCGAACAGGTCTACTAAAACAACGTGGAATTGAAATTCGATGCGGTTCCCATCACATCTAAAAGCAATTCACTCGTTTTGGGTAAATCGTTTTCATTGCAAATCGATTCGAAATTCATCACATACCTGTATATATATATTTGTTTGTATATTTGTTATTTATTACAACATAGTTCTTTCTGAGTCAAAACAGGGTAGATGTCAAAAATGACCATGAAAACGCGACAATAGATTAGTTGTCAATGAGATTCATACCTAAAATTTTCTAAGCGACATTTTTGCAGAACACTTCGAAGCTGAAAAACGTCACCTTATGGTACGTTTATAGCGGTTCTTAAAATAAGGGACGAAAAGGACATTGAAGGAAACGAGTTCGAAGGTCGAAATGCTCTTGACTGAAGACATGTAATCTCATTAATAAGCTAAAACAACAGTTAACAAATATATAACGCTAATTCCAGATGTCTTACAGAATCTTCAGCAGAAATTTCATCACGCCATAACTCGGAAGTTCGACTCACGGCGGATCTGTCCTTCGGGATTCTTAATATACTCACCAAGGCCTTTCATCCCCAAAAGGAGTTATCTCTGCCCCAGATTTTCACCTCCATTTTGTGTCACAGTGTTATTAATGAAAAAATAAATATTCACAGAAATTTATTCTTAATTAGAAATATGAATGAAAATGTAAAAATAAAATAAATATCTTAATTAGAAATATTGTTAGGATGAATGCAAAAAAAAAAAATCTTTTGTATATTTTATACACAATAATCGAAATTTTATCCATTGGACCCCCGAAGCGGTGATGCATTGCATTTCTGGCGACGTCTCTGGCCCACACTGGCCACTGGGGTCTGAAATTCATATGGAATGTATTACATCCAGATTTTTACTATATATCAAGCCTATATTTGCCCTATCCCAACCTTGCTAAGATACCGAATACTGTAATGTATGATGGAATTATTGTCCGCAGTGCCATCAATAAACATCATGACTGTTGCTAATCGTTTTTATACCCTCAGCCTTTAGGCTAAAGAGGGTATTTACACTTTGATACGACCAAAAATGTGCCTCATCGAAATAATGGTTTTAGACCCCAAGTATGTTTGTACGATATCCGTTTCAGACAATTTTGAGTAGATCTAGCAATGTCCGTCCGTCTGTCTGTCTGTCTGTCTGCCCGTCTGTCTGGCTGGCTGGTGCGCACGATAACTCTCGAACGGATCAATCGATTCGGTTCAAATTTTGGGTATCGAAATATTTTGTCCAGATTCGATTTAAGTTCGAAGATGGGCCATATAGGTCCACTCCTTCAGGTACCTCCCCCACAAATGTGCAAAAATTGTCGCAAAACTTGTGCCCACGATAACTCTTGTAGGGAATAACCGATTTGGTCCATACTGTGCATATCGTGTAATTTCTACCAAACTTAGATGAGGTTCCAATATGGACTCAATCGGTCCACTCTTACGGGTACCTCCCACACAAAATTTCGGAAAAGTTCAGTTTAGGACCTGGTCTAGAATCGCTTTGATTTTTGTTTACGCAAGTTGTATTCGCTGTCCTCTATACGACTCTGTAAATTTCATTAGGGGCAAGTCCATACTTCCTGAGAAAATAGCCCTAAAGTTAAAAAAAAACCCTATGACACCGTTTGTAGTGGTTGGAGCGCAAGATAACTTTCGAACGTATCTACCGATTCGGTCCAAAATTTGGCTTTCGTAATATTTTGTCCAAATTTAGTTCAAATTCAAAGATGGATTATATCGGTCTACTCCTTCCGGTACCTGCCCCACAAAAGTTCGAAAATGTTCGGAAAATTTATGCGTACGATAACTCTTGAAAGAAGTAACCGATTTGGTCCATACTTTGCACATTATGAAATTTCTACCAGACTTAGGTGAGGTTCCAATATGGACTCAATCGGTAAACTCCTTCGAGTACCTCCCACACAAAATTTCGGAAAAGTTCAGTTCATATCGGTCCACTCCTTCAGGTACCTACCCCACAAAAGTTCAAAAATATTCGGAAAAATTGTGCGCACGATAACTCTTGATGGGAGTGACCAGATATAGATCAGGTTCGAATATGGACTATATTTTTCCACTCCTTCCCGTACCTCCCACACAAAATTTTGGATAAGTTCACTTTAAGACCTGCTATTGAATCACTTTGATTCGCTGCCTCAGTTACGACGGTAAAAGTTGTTTCAGGGGCAAGTCCATACTTTTTGAGAAAACAGCCCGAAGAGTGTAAAAACCCCCTATGGCACCCCCATGGTCTATGTCGGTCCATTCCTTTAAGTACCTCTTCCGCAAAACTTTTGAACTTTAATCAACAATTTTGTCGGTTCATACGACCAAAATTTTTGAAACCCCCTAAATACATAAGTTTTTTGTGAAAAAAAGTGTTTCAATTTGCACAGGCTGAGGGTATATCTCTGTCGGCAAAGCCGACTGATACTTTTTTACTTGTTTTTTTTTTTTTTAATTCTAAACATTGCGTATCTTTCCTACTAACTCATGCCGAGCAGGACATATGATTGAGATGACTTCATCATCAAATCTGATCCCCCCAAACCTGCGATGGGCATTAGAGCTATGCATGTCTCTAGTTTTGAATACCCCATATGGTGAACTTGAAAATAATCCAGCGTTTAGTTTTACATTTTCGAGTGTGTGTAACTTAGTACCTTTTACTGAATATGTCCAGCATGTCGGACCGTGCCACTTCAAGCGTTAATGTCGTAACATTGAATGTTGACTCTTATCTAGAAACGTAGAGGCCGGTTCACAAGTAAACATAAACAAATCGCTAACATCATTAATAATGGACATATTGTTCGCTTGCATTTCATAATTCGCTAGCACTCAATCTTGGCCACCCGTCATCTTTATTCCCTGGTTCACTCTGCTCATAAACATGTTATTTTTGCCATTTATAACTGCTGGATTTTCAATTCATCAATAAATGATAGATTGTGATCATCGCGAGGGTACTCATATGTTTGTCTGTCCCTGGCATATTCATACGGGTGATATTGTCGATTGTCAGTAAGGAGAGGAGGATTTCAGAAGAGGAGCAATGGCAACCTTATGTTATGTATGAATGATATGATATTTGCCCATGTACGATGTGTTTTGTTTGCAGGCGTAAAAAGGCATGACATCTTCCTCGAAGTCCGCATATGTTTATCTTCGTCAAAGATCTGATCGTATTCATCCATATCAACAGAGCTCTCTGCGTATTGTTAAATTTCTTTTTATGAGTAGCCACAAAATGTTCGACGAATCAATGTTATTTTCATTACATGGATCATTCTTATCGTTGTTTGGTTTTGCAGATTAACTCGAAACAAAATCATTTCGATTCGAGATACAGTTGTATCATTAATTTCTCTTTGTCGTTCTTTCTCAGTCGAATAGGCATGTTGCAAACATTAATCATTATCATAAAATGTCCTCACCAAATCTTCAATTCAAGAGGAAACCACTTCATACATCTATGGATGCTGGTGATGTTGATGGACTCATTTTTCAAATTCATGCAAACACTTGTTGATTTTTTTCTGGCCTTTGTGTTCAGTTCATATAAAAATGTTACCCTTTTGCCAAATCTTGATTAAACATACATACATACATACATATTATTAATTTGTTGTCTGTCGTTTGCAATGCTTCATATCTATATATATAAAATATTAGAAAAAAACTGGTTTTCTATTTTATGAATGGTGATAATGTTATCATCCAGATGTGAGTACTGGAACCTGTACTTAAGATACCTTAGTACGTCTTGATATTTATTGGTCAATGCGACCTACAATGGTTCAGAGATCGATTTTCCTTACCAAAACCCCAATTTTTTGTCGACACCTATTTTTAATTTAATACGATATACGAAAAAAATATGTCAAAATATTGGAAGGTCTGGGCGTGGCATGTCCCTAAAGACGAAAATTCTCCTCAAATTCTGGATAAAACATAAACAAAACAAAAAAGTTAACATTTCCCCTTAAAAACGGTTCTGTTGTTCTGGCATCGGAACCAACAAAGTTGTAATCAGCGAATTGATTTCATAAAAGCGTTGTAATGGTATACGTATAAGCTTAATCGGTTACATAAAACCAATTCAAACCCCGGGTTTTTATATCGGAGTATCCGGTTAAAAAATAGAAAACGGGATCTATCCTCGAAGAAAATTTACCATTAACGTGTTCGGTATAATGAGATCTATTTATGATGAATATTTTAGATGTCGGGTCTAGATGTCTATAGCAATAAACAATATGTATGTATGTTTACATATCAATACATAAGCAATAAATAACGAATATACAGAAAAAGTGAAGGACGAAAAGGACAGTATGAACTGTTTTACAAAAAGATTTCCCAAGTACAGGGTGATCCAACTAGAGTAGGCCTTTGCACACAACTATGTACATACATATTTTGAGATTGTGTTTGTCAGGGTTTCGGAGTCGGAGTCTACGAGTCGGAGTCGAGCAATTTTGCTGGAGTCGGAGTCTGAGTCGAAAAAAATAACTCGACTCCGACTCCGGGCAAAATTTTTTCAACGCTAACGAAATATAACATTAAATTTGAAACAAGAACATTTTTTTAAATCACTATTTATTTTAAAAGAAAGATATAAAAAAACATATATGCTACCGTTTGCAATTTACTAAGCTAAAGGACAATTCACAGGATATTTGCTATCCTCTGAAGTGTAGTCTATTCATCCCTAACCTCTTTCCTCGGAAGTCTTACTGGTCTTCCCACAAAGGTCTATTGGTATTCTCATCTTGTTTTTAATGAGAAGTCATCCTTTTCTTCTATTAAATATATTGTGGTCTCTATGGGAAACCTTACTGAATACCGTGTGACACAAAATGGAAGTCAAGATCTGGGGGTGGAAAAATTCCTTTTCGGAATGAAAGCCCCAATGATACCATAGCTGAAATTTCTAAGTTATAACATAATGAATTTTTTGATTGACCCCCATCAATCATTGAGATATTGTTTGGAGATATTGTTGCATCATTTCAGTTAAATAGAATGAGGAACTTTCTGTCGAATATGCTGTCCTTCTAGCTCAGTTACTTCCATGTCCTTTTTGTTCTTGAACTCAAAGAGTAAAACAAAATGAACTTTTCTACAAAAATGTTCCACCGAAAATTATATGTAGGTTTCCCATATCCAAGAAATCGATATTGTCACGTTTTCATTGTTCTTTATCAGTTTTACCCCTTACTTTCTCAAAAAACCCGTATGTATTTCGGTAAATTTCGCATAATCTATTAACTGTATGTGACATTCGGATGGTTACGCTTCTGAATTAGATCATCATAAATTTGTTGTTGGTCAACGACAGATTCATCTGTCTGTCTGACAAACGGCGAATATTTCTTCTAGGATTCATTATAAACTCAATGAGGGCTTTAGATGAAGACATTCAAACAACCGGATCTGTGCGCCAGGAACAGATATAGTTTATGTGTATCCGAGTTTTCTACGCAACCAATAACATATATGAAATTCAATGAAATACATAATCATAGAGTTTTCATGAGAAAGGATTGGGTAAAAGTGATAAAGGACAATGAAAACATGACAATACACGGTGTGCCTTAACAAATTTAAATGGAAGGTGCTTACACCTCGGAAGTTTTTGCTAATTCTGAAACTACAATGCTCATAGATGAGAAATATCAAGAAACGAAAAAAATCGCCGGAGGGATTTTCAAATAAATCGCGATTTAAGTTCACATTTTTAGGGGTTCTTTAGGTTTTCACGATTTAGCTTGGAAACCGCGAGTTCTATGTAAATAGGTCTAAATAAAATGTTGTAGCAGAGAAAATTCTGCACAAGATTGTCCTTTATGATATTTTTGTATGTTTTACCGTTTTTGAGATATGGAAGTTCAAATTGGGACAATGCACTGACTGTATCGTCCCCTTATAAAACAATATTATGCACAGTGCCCCTTAACTAACTTTTAATGGAAACCGCTTACACATAGGATGTTTTTGCAGATTCTGAAACAGCAATGTTCATAGATAAGAAAAATAAAAAAAAAAAAAACAGAAAAAATCGCGATCAAAATTCACAATTTTAGGGTTTTTTTAGGTTTTCATGATTTTGCTTGGAAACCACAAGTCGTATCGAAATGAGTCTAAAAAAAATGTTGTAGCTGTAAAAATTCTCCACAAAATTGGCCTTTATGATATTTTCGTAGGTTTTACCGTTTTTGAGATATAGAGGTTCAATTCAAATTTTTAGGTTTTTATCTTAAATCTTCACGATTTTGCTTGAAAACCGCAAGTCATATGAAAATGGGACTAAAGAAAATGTTGAAGCTGTGAAAATTCTCTACAAGATTGGATGATTTATTTTTTTCTAGGTTGTGCCATTTTCAAGATATATAAGTTTAATTTGGGAAATTGCAGTAATGACATTGTTTTATAAGGAGGCGATACAGTCAGTGCATTGTCTCAATTTGAACTTCTATATCTCAAAAACGGTAAAACATACGAAAATATCATAAAGGTCAATCTTGTTAAGAATTTTCACAGCTACAACATTCTCTTTAGGCCATTTACATAGGACTCGCGGTTTCCAAGCAAAATCGTGAAAACCTAAAGAACCCCT
This sequence comes from Musca autumnalis, assembly GCF_047663935.1. Taxonomy (NCBI): domain Eukaryota; kingdom Metazoa; phylum Arthropoda; class Insecta; order Diptera; family Muscidae; genus Musca; species Musca autumnalis. Next base: position 153,529,179 of record NW_027411977.1, read on the forward strand.
AAAAATGTGAACTTAAATCGCGATTTATTTGAAAATCCCACCGGCGATTTTTTTCGTTTCTTGATATTTCTCATCTATGAGCATTGTAGTTTCAGAATCAGCAAAAACTTCCGAGGTGTAAGCACCTTCCATTTAAATTTGTTAAGGCACACCGTGAATATCGACCCTACATAAAATTTTTTTACGTGCTGGGTGGTGTACACAATATATCTCAAATATTTCAATAAAATTATCTACTCCACATCAAAGTTCAAAATGTGAGCGCTGAATTTTAATTTTAAGGGTGATCCCTACTTATAAATTTCAGAAAAAAGTTGAAAGTATAAATGTCATAGAATATGTGGTCAAATGTTGAAGTCGATCGGGACAATATTGCCTTAGTATGAGCGATAGATGGAAACAATTTATCTTATTTTGTATGCATCATATAAACTGTTTTTTTTTCTCGAAATCGGCCACAAAAATATACGACAATTGGTTTATTAGTTTTCGAGCTAGAGTTGACACAGCAAAATGCTTAATAAAAACAGGGTTTCATAGACGGCCTCAAACTTCGTAGAATTTTTTCTTTCAGATGAAGAAAAAAATCTGCCAAAAAGTTACGTAGTTTTCTCGGAAAAAAATCATGAAAAATGGCTTTTATTGAGCCTTACAACTGGTGGTCTCCTTTTAAGGCTATTCACACTAAAATGTTGGCTTACATCCAGTTTGAAACTTAGTAGTTTTTCTCTTATAATTTTCATTGCATGTAATCCTTATGATTTGTATTGCCCCTTCATTTTCACATATTTTAAAAAGCTTAAAGAATTTCGTCCAGAATATACTCTGGAAAAAAGGAAATCCGACAAAAACTTTTTAACTTTGCTATTTTTCAATGTTAGATTCGGCAGAAACAATATTGATATGTTCGAATGTATTCGAACGAATGTCCTATCTAATGAATATGTAAGAAAAATCTAATACATTAGCCTATATCGGCCAAAATATAGGAAAAAGTTCAAAATTTGTGCACATTTTATTCATTTTTAGTGGTATAGGAATTCACTCTCGGAGTCGACCCGGAGTCGGAGTCGGAGGCGGAGTCGTGCAAAAAACTCGTCTGGAGTCGGAGTCGAGCCAAAAATACCTCGACTCCGAAACCCTGGTGTTTGTTTGAAAATACAAATATTTCCCATAGTTTCCCATTCGCGAATTTGGTGCAAATGGCACCATATTATCTTGTCGGATAGGTACAAAAAATATTTTAATGAAAAGCAAATATGTTGTTATAACAGATAAAATTGAAAAATGCATTACCGAACTTCAATGCAATTGGTGCGGAAACTTTTTTCGCGATAGAGAAAAAATAACATCTTATTTCATAATAGTTTTTCCTGCTCTACACGGCTATGTGTTGGTATTTTTGATATTTGCAAAAAAGTGCAAAAAGTTATATCCCTACTGCCCATACAACTACAAACATATTTTGTTATTGTGTTGGTTTTGAAACACAAACATTTTGATACCCCTTAGAAAATCGAGTCTTCGAAGACATATTCGTGCACGATTCGTTAACGAAATTTCCGAAATTGTCATGAACGACAAGTGGAATGATAATGTCTTGCAGTGTGTCTTGGCAAAGAACCCAAGAAATTTTTCAAAAAAGCGAACTTTTAAATTTATTACCACTTTTATGACGAATAGGTGACAATTTGCAAGACATTGTCTTGCAATGTGTCGTGCAAAACAAAAAAACGATACCAATTCAAAACTGTATGAAAGCAGCATGTTATGCAATATTAATAGAAAATTAAAACTATTTTTTTTGTTATTTTCAATTCGGTTTTTGCCTTCAAATAAGCTATTGAATATACATATTAAACGTGTGTTTATATACATAAATAAACGTGAATAAATATACAGATTATAAAAGAACGTAAGTAAAACTAAATAATATTTACAACATTTCATTATGTCATCTAAAAGATCTCTGCGGCGAGAAATTTCTCGAAAAAGTCTGGATTATTTGAAAAGAGTTCGAGGAAAACAATTTAATCAAAAAGACTTCTATCAGGCAGAGGACAATAATAATGTTGAAGTTTTGCCAGTTTACAACGAAAATTCCCAGTTTGAACCATTCCTTGAAGATTTGCCTGTTTGTGACGAAAGTTCCCAATTCCAGCCAACACTGCGTGATAAATTGAAGCACAACGTATCTAGAAGTTTGGGAGATGATATATTGACAATGCTGAGGGAAGAAAACTTAAATGTTCCCAGCACTTCCATCCAACTTTTAAATTACGATAAACAGAAAACAAAAATTGAAAAATATTTCCAATTTTATAATTATTACTATTTGTTTTAATTTTTATTATAACTATGTTATCATTTTAATTATTATTAATTATATACTCTTTGAAAAATACAATGTTTGAATTTACTTTATTTACTTTAATTATATATGCATTATTATATATTCAAAAAATGGTTTCTTTTCTTTTTAAATGGGGTTACTGGAGGAACTGCGGTTATTTATCCCGTCATGTCGTCAACGACTCATTGCATGACAGTGTCTTTAAACTGTCGTCAACGACTTATTGCAAGACAGTGTCTTTAAAACTGTCGTCAACGACTTATTGCACGACAGTGTCTGTAAAGTTGTCATCAACGACTATCTGCAAGACAGTGTCTTTAAAACTGTCATCAACGACTATCTGCAAGACAGTGTCATGTACATTGTCACCGACGACAACTTCGCTTACCCTGTCGCCCAAGTTGTCGTGCATGAATAGGCGGACACTTGTGTGAAAATGTCGTCAACAATCCCAAAGGGCTGTCTGCAAAGAGTCGTGAACGAATTGGGTATGTCGTGCACGATTCATCAATGTTGTCTCGAAGACACTTTCTATTGGTAGTTTTCCAACATACCGTTCAGTCTGTTTTTTTAAAATTTACGAAAAATAATTCGTATAAATACATTCTTCAATTACACGGATAAGCTAATAACACTGTGCTACAGTGAAAATTTGCAGGGGTTCTAATGCATAAATTCGGTTTTGTGGGAGTCCACAGAAGACGAAAATACCTTTGGTTTCTTTGGGTCACTTCGGTTTTTCATTTTATAACGGTAAATGTAGTGAAAAATGGGCTTTCTTGGATTTCCAAATTTAAACGGACATTACTTCTTTTTTCCACAACCGATTTGCACACACTGTTTTTCATTATAAAGGGGAGAGTAATGCCTTTCGAACAAGCCATAGATTTTTAAAATCGGTTAACAAATGGCTAAGTTATAGTGGTTTAAGTGTGACAAAAACGCATTAAAAAACAATAAAATGGTTTTCCTTGTGCTCTAGGCTGCGTAAACGACACCTAACAGTACTATGATTTACGGTTAACAAGTAGAAAATTTAGTTGGCTTTCTAAAATGGGAAAAACCGACAAAATCCGTTGAAAAATGAGTGCGTTATGGCATTTTTTGTGTTTCAACTTTTAGGTTTTTTTACATATTTTCCTTTATAAAACATTGATACCTTGTGCGTAATTGTTAAGCAAAATAATCACAATTAGAATCATACCTGCTAAGATACCCATCATTTATAAAGGAAAATATGAAAAAAACCAAAAAGTTGAAACACAAAAAATGCCATAACGCTTTCATTTTTCAACCGATTTCGTTAGTTTTTCCCATTTTGGAAAGCCAACTAAATTTTCTACATGTTAACGGTAAATAATTGTACTGTTAGGTGTCGTTTACGCAGCATAGAGCACAAGGAAAACCATTTTATTGTTTTTTAATGCGTTTTTGTCACACTTAAATCACTATTACTTAGCCATTTGTTAACCGATTTTAAAAATCTATGGCTTTCTCGAAAGGCATTACTTTCCCCTTTATAATGAAAAACAGTGTGTGCATATCAGTTGTGGAAAAACGAAGTAATGTCCGTTTAAATCGTGAAATCCAAGAAAGCCCATTTTTCACTACATTTACCGTTATAAAATCAAAACCCGAAGTGACCCAAAGAAACCAAAGGTATTTTCGTCTTCTATGAACTCCCACAAAACCGAATTTGTGCATCAGAAATCCTGCAAAAAACTTTTGTCCACTTTTGTATCACAGTGTAATTAGCATAAACATTCATTATTTTCAAGAGAATCAAGTTTCATTTATTCTCCAGTGGCTACGCAGAAATTTATAATTCAAATATGTTGTTTTTTTCGAGTTATGTTGGTTCGCTGGGTTGTCTTGTGTAATAGAAAAAAAATGTGTATTGAAAATTTTCATTTTAAAAACAAAAGCTCTATTTTTTTAATTGTGTGAGTTAGCAAATTGACACACACCGACAGCAGAAGTGCGCCCTTTGTGCAGCCTTGTTTCAAAAACAAAAGCTCTCTTTTTTAATTGTGTGAGTGAGCAAATTAACACACACCGACAGCAAAAGGGCGCCCTTCCCAGCCAGCATTTTTTGAAAATTTTAATCAAATTCGAGTCTTTTTTGATCCGACTGCACGATTAAAAAGCTGGAATATGAGCTCATTTTCTGATCATAAATGACTCCTTTGTCAAGAGGAAAACGTAACCTCAGGCGACTCTTCTAAACAAATCACAAATGAGTCTTCCTTTGCATTAGTTTCGAGTCATTTTTGCCCATTTTCATGAGTCTTTAGGGATTCATTTATGAGTATTTTTATTAGACGAAATAAATTAAAAAAAATTTCTTTTTATTCTTTTTTGTTCCTTTCCTTTGTTTTATTGTCTTTCTGCTTTGTTATGTCTTTTAATTATCCTTTATGTTGCGCGGTGGTTAGTATACTGCTTCTTCATTTCACTTGGCAAAACCTGAACATGTGTTGTGTTTGTCTATACACTTAATATTATACGTTACATTTATATCAAAGTTTTATAAAAAGTGCATATGAGAATTATTTACAACCAAACAAAAATAAAACAAAACAATCAGTTTTTAATCACCTATCTGTTCAAAATATGATCAGAGGATACATAATTATAATCACTTTTCAAACACCTGCATGACCCTTTTTTGGTTAAGCATTTTTCAATCTTCATGAAGATCAAAATGTGACTATAAATAACGAAAAAAAGTCACATTTTAAACGCCTCAATGATTCATTTGTGATTGCTACACATTTGTTGTTGTATTTTAAATTGAACTCTTTTTAATCATTACAGGGAGTCACTTTTGAGTCCCTTTCTGATCATACAAGCGACTTAATCAATTTTTGATCACCAAAGGGACTCTAAAAAGACTCCGCAATGTGATTTTTGAAGAAACAATCTTCCAAATGCTAGCTGGGCTTTGAACAGCCATAAACTAGAGGTTCCCAACTTAAAAAAATAACACACAGAAAATTCTAATTGAATGGAAAATGCTTATTATCATTTGAAAAAATATTCTTTGGCATTTATTTTTTAAGTTTATGTACATATATCAAATGTTGGCCGCGTCTACGTCTTAGACGGTCTACGGACAGAGTCCAATTTTCGATGAATCGTTCGAACATTTCAACTGGTAACTTGAATCTCTTTTGATTGCTCTTAACCCACATTCGGCTAATTTCCTTGTTTACATACCCATGGAGCCAGATATGGGCCTCATCGCTGAACAAAAGAAAGTGAATTTTCGTAATAAAGTTGAACGATTTGCAAAAATTGTTCAGTCACAAGTCTTGACAGCATGACGCGACTCACACGTGATCAGTCAAGAAAAGGCTATTAAAAAAAAGTACCTCTAGTTGGATCATCCATTATTAAAGGGGAAAAAATCAAAAAATTCCTCATGCCATATCTCAGAAACTCACTAAGGGCTTTCATCCCCAAAGGAAATTTTCCACGACCCAGATTTTCAGTTCCATTTTGTGTCACAGTGTAATACATGTTTTCGGCATAAACCTTTGGTCGTATGTTTGACGCCTTCCTAAGGAAGTGAGATGTAATAGACGATCTCCTTGAAAACAGCAATTTTTGCGGGCTAATTGAAACATGAACATGTATCAAATGAATGAGTCTAATTGGATTACCCTCACGTAGTCTGTCATCCACACTATGGACATACACACATACAGTATCGGACAAAACATTTGCAAATGATCATAAAATTTCGTTTTAGCGCTTATTATACTGTGCAACAAAATGAAGCTCAAAGTCTGGGGGGTGGAAAATTCCTATTGGAGATGAAAGCCCTTGTTGAGTATATACAGAACCCCGAAGGACAGATTCGCCGTGAGTCCCACTTTCGCGATATGGCGTGATGAATATTTTGCTGGAGACCCTAAAAGCCATCTGGAATCAGCGTTATATCTTTGTTCGCTGTTGTTTAAGCTTATATTTAAGATGACATGTCTTCAGTCAAATCAAATGAGGATTTTTTGCGTAGAACATTTCGACCTTCTAACTCGCTTCCTTCAATGTCCTTTTCGTCCTTTATTTCAAGAACCGTAATAAAAGTGGTACAAGATGACATTTTTCCGCTTCGAAATATTCTACAAAAATGTGGCTTGGAAGATTTTAGGTACGGTTCCCAAAGACATAAAATCGATAAAATCTTGTTTAAGCGGTCGTTTTTCACTTTTACCCGAATCTTGCTCAGACAGCCCTATATCTATTTATTTCAATATATTATTGTTAACCTATTGATGACCGAGAATTCTCGGAGTCATTAAAACTGTTGCATCTCGTTTTGCTAAGCACGTTAATTTAATAATTTTTTGGAATAAAGATCCGGATATCCGAATTATGGAACCGGTTCTTCTGATATTAAAACCGAATTTTTATCCGGTTTTTATGAACCGATTAACCGTATATCTATATCATTAGAAAGCTATTAAAATTGTCAATCAGATATGATTAATATGCATTAGACATTTTAAGCGGCTTTGGTGCTGGAACAAAAAAAAACCGTATTTTCGAACCGTTTCTTAACGTTTGTGAGGATACATTTCTGTACGTGAAAAAAATTATGATCCTGACCTGGGGGGTGGAAAATTCTTTTTGTAGGTGAAAGTCCTTGGTGGGGACATACAGAACCCTGAAGGGCAGATCCGCCGTGAGTCGAACCTTTGAGTTATGGCGGGTTGAATTCTGGGATGGTGACCCATTATTGCAAGTATAAAAAGTTACGTAACCGAATTTCAAGTGGGTTTAGAGTTCTACTGGGACAGTATGTGCTAAGTCAAATCGATTTAAGACGATTTCTGTAGAACATTTTGTGTCTTACTCTTATCCTGCCTTGTTGTTGAAAAAGTTATAAAAATATACTTTAAAAATTCATCCGATTTGGCTAGGGCATATCACGAAAATAATCTTACGCCGACATAGCACATATTGTCCCAGTAGAACCCTAAACCCAGTTGAAATTCAGTTACGTAACTTTTTACACTTGCAATAATGGGTCACCACCCCTAATTCAACCCGCCATAACTCAAAGGTTCGACTCACGGCGGATCTGCCCTTCAGGATTCTGTATGTCCTCACCAAGAGCTTTCACCTTCAAAAAGAATTTTGCACCCCCCAGGTCATGATCATAATTTTTTTCACGTACAGAAATGTATCCTCACAAACGTTAAGAAACGGTTCGAAAATACGGTTTTTTTGTTCCAGTACCAAAGCCGCTTAAAATGTCTAATGCATATTAATCATATCTGATTGACAATTTTAATAGCTTTCTAATGATATAGATATACGGTTAATCGGTTCATAAAAACCGGATAAAAATTCGGTTTTAATATCAGAAGAACCGGTTCCATAATTCGGATATCCGGATCTTTATTCCAAAAAATTATTAAATTAACGTGCTTAGCAAAACGAGATGCAACAGTTTTAATGACTCCGAGAATTCTCGGTCATCAATAGGTTAACAATAATATATTGAAATAAATAGATATAGGGCTGTCTGAGCAAGATTCGGGTAAAAGTGAAAAACGACCGCTTAAACAAGATTTTATCGATTTTATGTCTTTGGGAACCGTACCTAAAATCTTCCAAGCCACATTTTTGTAGAATATTTCGAAGCGGAAAAATGTCATCTTGTACCACTTTTATTACGGTTCTTGAAATAAAGGACGAAAAGGACATTGAAGGAAGCGAGTTAGAAGGTCGAAATGTTCTACGCAAAAAATCCTCATTTGATTTGACTGAAGACATGTCATCTTAAATATAAGCTTAAACAACAGCGAACAAAGATATAACGCTGATTCCAGATGGCTTTTAGGGTCTCCAGCAAAATATTCATCACGCCATATCGCGAAAGTGGGACTCACGGCGAATCTGTCCTTCGGGGTTCTGTATATACTCAACAAGGGCTTTCATCTCCAATAGGAATTTTCCACCCCCCAGACTTTGAGCTTCATTTTGTTGCACAGTGTAATAAGCGCTAAAACGAAATTTTATGATCATTTGCAAATGTTTTGTCCGATACTGTATGTGTGTATGTCCATAGTGTGGATGACAGACTACGTGAGGGTAATCCAATTAGACTCATTCATTTGATACATGTTCATGTTTCAATTAGCCCGCAAAAATTGCTGTTTTCAAGGAGATCGTCTATTACATCTCACTTCCTTAGGAAGGCGTCAAACATACGACCAAAGGTTTATGCCGAAAACATGTATTACACTGTGACACAAAATGGAACTGAAAATCTGGGTCGTGGAAAATTTCCTTTGGGGATGAAAGCCCTTAGTGAGTTTCTGAGATATGGCATGAGGAATTTTTTGATTTTTTCCCCTTTAATAATGGATGATCCAACTAGAGGTACTTTTTTTTAATAGCCTTTTCTTGACTGATCACGTGTGAGTCGCGTCATGCTGCCAAGACTTGTGACTGAACAATTTTTGCAAATCGTTCAACTTTATTACGAAAATTCACTTTCTTTTGTTCAGCGATGAGGCCCATATCTGGCTCCATGGGTATGTAAACAAGGAAATTAGCCGAATGTGGGTTAAGAGCAATCAAAAGAGATTCAAGTTACCAGTTGAAATGTTCGAACGATTCATCGAAAATTGGACTCTGTCCGTAGACCGTCTAAGACGTAGACGCGGCCAACATTTGATATATGTACATAAACTTAAAAAATAAATGCCAAAGAATATTTTTTCAAATGATAATAAGCATTTTCCATTCAATTAGAATTTTCTGTGTGTTATTTTTTTAAGTTGGGAACCTCTAGTTTATGGCTGTTCAAAGCCCAGCTAGCATTTGGAAGATTGTTTCTTCAAAAATCACATTGCGGAGTCTTTTTAGAGTCCCTTTGGTGATCAAAAATTGATTAAGTCGCTTGTATGATCAGAAAGGGACTCAAAAGTGACTCCCTGTAATGATTAAAAAGAGTTCAATTTAAAATACAACAACAAATGTGTAGCAATCACAAATGAATCATTGAGGCGTTTAAAATGTGACTTTTTTTTCGTTATTTATAGTCACATTTTGATCTTCATGAAGATTGAAAAAAAAACCCACTTGAAATTCGGTTACGTAACTTTTTATACTTGCAATAATGGGTCACCATCCCAGAATTCAACCCGCCATAACTCAAAGGTTCGACTCACGGCGGATCTGCCCTTCAGGGTTCTGTATGTCCCCACCAAGGACTTTCACCTACAAAAAGAATTTTCCACCCCCCAGGTCAGGATCATAATTTTTTTCACGTACAGAAATGTATCCTCACAAACGTTAAGAAACGGTTCGAAAATACGGTTTTTTTTTGTTCCAGCACCAAAGCCGCTTAAAATGTCTAATGCATATTAATCATATCTGATTGACAATTTTAATAGCTTTCTAATGATATAGATATACGGTTAATCGGTTCATAAAAACCGGATAAAAATTCGGTTTTAATATCAGAAGAACCGGTTCCATAATTCGGATATCCGGATCTTTATTCCAAAAAATTATTAAATTAACGTGCTTAGCAAAACGAGATGCAACAGTTTTAATGACTCCGAGAATTCTCGGTCATCAATAGGTTAACAATAATATATTGAAATAAATAGATATAGGGCTGTCTGAGCAAGATTCGGGTAAAAGTGAAAAACGACCGCTTAAACAAGATTTTATCGATTTTATGTCTTTGGGAACCGTACCTAAAATCTTCCAAGCCACATTTTTGAAGAATATTTCGAAGCGGAAAAATGTCATCTTGTACCACTTTTATTACGGTTCTTGAAATAAAGGACGAAAAGGACATTGAAGGAAGCGAGTTAGAAGGTCGAAATGTTCTACGCAAAAAATCCTCATTTGATTTGACTGAAGACATGTCATCTTAAATATAAGCTTAAACAACAGCGAACAAAGATATAACGCTGATTCCAGATGGCTTTTAGGGTCTCCAGCAAAATATTCATCACGCCATATCGCGAAAGTTCGACTCAGGGCGAATCTGTGCTTCGGGGTTCTGTATATACTCAACAAGGGCTTTCATCTCCAATAGGAATTTTCCACCCCCCAAAATTTCGGTTCACAGTGTTATTTGTAAAAACCAACTTTTTGTTCAGTTTTTATACCCTCCACCATAATATAGAGGGTATAATTAAATGTGTCATTCCGGAAACCCTATAAAGAATATATATTCTTGATCAGGGTAAAATTCTAAGTCGATATAACCACGTCCGTCCGTCTGTTCAAATCAAGATACAGCTCGCTATTTTTAAGAGAGAGCTTTGTAATTTGGTATTGATGTTTCTATTACTCCTAGGATGTTTGGTATTGCAAATGGGCTATATCGGTCCACGTTTTGATATAGCTCCCATAGAACGGTACCTCAGGATTTTCGGTATCTTGAAGGTATTAGCTTCATTATCACACCGAAATGGCTGAAATTTGGTATTTAGTTTTCGTTGGGGTTAAAAACTTAGGTATAGGTCCACGGACCTCCCGATTATCTGTATTTTAAAGGTTGTGGCCTCAATATTCCTCCGAAATGGCTGAAATTTGGTATTTAGTCTATATTGGTGGTATAAAATGTTTTCCCATACATTTGTCGGTACAGTTCCCCACCTTAATATAGCATCCATAGAACGGTACCTCCCAATTTTCTGTATTTTGAAAGTTGTGGCCTCAATATTCCACCGAAATGGCTGAAATTTGGTATTTGGTCTTCATTTGGGGTATAGAACTGTCCACATGAAATTTGTCGGTATATGTCCACGTCTTTATATAGCCACATAGAACGGTACCTCCCGATTTTTGGAGGTTATGGCCACAATAATCCATCAAAGTGACTTAAATTTGGTATTCAGTCTTCGTTGGGGGTATTTAACTTTCCCTTCTAATTTTGTGGGTATAGGTCCACGCCTTCATACACACAGAGAAGAGATATTGTTGGAACAATCATATTCTAAGAGCAAAATAGTGTATTTTAAAAATCTGAAAATATATATTGTTGTTTCAACCAAATATTTTTTATTAGGAAACATGATGACACAAAATATATTGTTGCGCCAACAATACATATTTTAAAAATTTTAAAATACACTATTTTGCTCTTAGAATATGATTGTTCCAACAATATTTTTTCTCTGCGTGTATAGCCCCCATAGAACGGTACCTCCCGATTTTCGTAATTCTGAATGTTGTGACGTCAATATCCCACCGAAATGACTGAAATTTGTTATTTAGTCTTCCATTGGGTTATATATATTCCAGAAAAGAATTATTAGTATAGGTCCACGTTTTACTATATTCCCATAGAAGCATACCTCTTGATTTTAGGTTTTAGCCACATTATGTTACAGAAATATTGGTATTTATCTCCTTCATAAACGAAAGGAAACTAGTTGTTTCATTTTAGTTCAATACAACTCGTGGTGGAGGGTATAGCAAGTTCGGCCCGGCCGAACTTAACGCCTATGTTACTTGTTCAGCAATAACATTCTTCATACTCCGAGGAAACACCCACAATAAGTTTTTGTGCCTTATAACGGTGTTCCATTTTAAATAGCGTACTTAAAAAATATCCCTTATTTTAGCAAGACAAAACAATTACAACGCACTCCGTCACTATACAAATAAGGTTCAAAATGATGAATTTTTAAATTATTTTTGTGTCATATTTAGATTTTTATTTGTTAACGGCCTCTTTAAGACTTAATACGTCAATATATAAAGCTAGAAAAGTTAAATTATGAATAGGAACAGAACATTTTAATTTAATTTTTATTATGCACTTGATAAGTTTGGAAAATGCCTAGGAAATCGTATAACGGTAGAATATAATCTAGGATCAAACTTAAGAATAGCTTATATTTGAATACGAAGCCCATACAACATAAATTTAATGATTTTTTTCACGATTTTGAGTGATTTAGTCTTATACCGGGCCTATTTATGGAGGTTCCTTAAAACGACAGAAGTGAAAAATGTTAGTTTTGTATCGGAATTAACCTTAGAAAAAATATTACGTTATTATATAATAACACTTGGACTGCATACAGACCAGAGTTATGCCAATCTAGTTCAATTGAACGATCTAGTTGACTACGCAGTTCCAATCGTCAACATCGTTTGTATGAAAAACTGCGTATACGTAATTTTTGGGTGCCACCGTGGTGCAATGGTATGCACACCCGCCTTGCACGCTGATGGTCGTTGGTTTGATTCCCCGGCCAGGCAACATCACAAAATTTTCAACGGTGGCAAAATACCCCTCAGTAATGTTGGCGACATTTCCTGAGTATTTCAGCCATGAAAACTTCTCTACAAGTGGTGTTTTAAGGCACGCCGTTCGGACTCGGCGATAAACAGTAGGTCCCATATCATTTAGTATTATGAATCGGGGTGCACTCATTGATATGAGAGAAGTCTCCCTTGTCCCGTCTGGGATGTTTGTGGAACAATTATATCTTATATACATAATTTTGGCATTACTCACATCTTTTGGAACCAGGACAGTGAACTAGGAACTAGATTGGCCAACTCTAATACAGACCCCGTCTCACCATTACCACCTTCATAATTTGTTACATTATGCTTCGGAAGGTCTTAGTCGCCAATAAGTTTGAAAATATGGCAAGAGGGACGTCCGTATATAGTCCAAGTGTTTTTATACAATCGTAATATTTTTCTATAATCGTAATATTTTCCGATACAAAACTAACATTTTTCACTTCTTTCGTTTTTTGGAACCTGCGTAAATAGGTCCGGTATAAGACCGTTTTTCAGAGCAGACCATCGTTTATGGACTTCAGCGGACTAAATCACTCAAAAACGTGAAAAAATCATTAAATGTATGTTGTATGGGCTTCGTATTCAACTATAAGCTGTTCTTAGGGATGATTTTAGATTATATTCTCCCGTTATACGATTTCCTATGCCTTTTTCAAACTTATCAATGTCCTAATACAAATTAGAGCCTTATTTATATAGCGACGGATTGAGTTACAATTGTTTTGTCTTGCTAAAATATGGGATATTTTTTTAAAGTACGCTATTAAAAGTGGAACACCTTTATAAGGTACAAAAACCAATTGTGGGTATAAAGAATATTTTAATGCTGAAAAACTGGACAAAAAGTTGATTTTTACAAATATTACAGCGCTAAAACTATATTTTATGTGTCAGTTGCAAATGTTTTGTCCGATACTGAATGTCCAGACTCTGCTGATGATTCCGTGACCGGTCTCAATTTTTTTCATATATTTTTCACCTTCTTAGTGCGGGTCATCAAGATGACAGTCTGGCACCTAATAAATTTAGTCATGTAGTGCCAGACAACGAAGGGAATCGGTTTTTTCGGCGGCCGCGGCTCGACCCTTCCAAGCAAGACGGCGGCGTGCGAACCCAAACGTTGTCGGCGGCGTCTGAGTTTCGGCGCGTTATGCTAAAAACAAATATACCCTCTAATTTTCTGACCGCTTGGAACCTCAAATGTCGGAATACTGCTATTTTTGGTATGAAATATAAACAGTAGTGCACATGAAAACTTTGGAACAGAGTAACCGATTTTGACTGTGAACTAGGAACTAGTACAGCCCAATATTTTCGTCAACCCACCAGAAATACTCATTACAAAACAAGGACATGCAGCACGAAATAGGTGGTTATTTTTGGTCACTAAAATAAGTAGTTACTAAAAAGTTAGAAAATTACGCTTAGTTGCAGTTTGTGTCCTTTTCTTGGTTCACCAAAAAATTTACCGCATATACATATTTAGCAAAAAAAAAAAAAAAAACATATTGCCACAAACCAAGACTTTAATTTAAAGCCTTTTTAGAGAAAGAATTTGGTCGAATTTGTAGGTAGACACAAGTAGGTATTACCGTGCAATGTTAGAGGAAGTTATGTTTCTTCATAACACCGGCATAGGGATATTATACATATAAGATATGAATGTAACTTTTTTAAGTATTTATTTGTAAATTAAAATATTAGGCCCTTCCAATCATCCATTAGGGAATAAATGGCGCGTCAAAATAAAGTTTACACTTTTGCCAAACGTAAGAATTTTCTTTTGCGCTTCTTTTCATCTTATTAGAGCAGGCAAATATTAAATCAACGAGTGTTTTGGTGTAATCCGGTGACTTTTCCCCATTGGACCCGTGGTACCGCTTTCGGCTCACTTTGGTACAAAATAGGCTTCTGTTTAACTTTCTGTCGAATTTTTTCTGTAAGTACTCTATGGGTTTGAAATCTAGAGACTTCACTGAATGATTCTAGATACATAGGAGTCAAATATAGCCTGGACAAATAGAAGACTTCATAATGTTTTTGGAAGGGATCAATATTTTCTAGATTTTAATTCACCACTAAATACTTAAAAATTTACATTTACAATATCCCTATGTCGGTGCAATTAAAAAATTGTTGAGAGGTGGACAGTTTATTTTGACGCTCACTGTATAAACTATCTGCGAAAGGTTCTTAAAGGTCAATATAACAAAATACGTTAGAAAATATTCGATTTTTATACTGTTTTTATCGATTCTGGTCCATAGATACCAAACCGTCCAAAATTTAAGAATAGAGTCAACAACAAAAGTGTACCTTTCTAGAACATATGAACTTTCTAGGAACGGTTCTTCAAGCTCAAAGTTCGATTATATTTGCCCATTCTATCCTGTTCAGGTCCGTAAATACATGACCTTTTAAAGGTTCTTCAATTATGAAGAGTTTGTTATTTACAGACCTGAGCAGGGGAAAACGTTAAAAATAATTGAGTTGTTTGTGAATTTCAGCTTAAAAAATAATTCCTAGAATGTTCTAGAAAATAGTTTATTAAAATCTTAGGAACATTTTTGTAGTTGACAGTATCCGTAAATCATGGATGGTTTGGTATCTATGTACACGAATCGGAGAAAAAGTATAAAATACGAAAAGTTTCTTTATAAGAAGAGCTACAACTTTGCCTTTGATGTTAAATCAAATTTCCTAACGGTTTGGGAGATATAATCCTGACAAAGTGAGCCTCAAGTCTTTGGAGGCCTATAACCGCGAAAGTTGATGAGATAGGGAAAAAGGCGAGACACGTGTCTTCTCTTTTTTGGCCTTCTATCACGCTGCAGCGTCAGTGTAATTTATTAAATATCCAATTATTTTCAACTGCTTGTAATGCAGAAAAATGTTCTTTTACATTACTTGGTAATAAATTATTTATGTGGCTGCCATTTTTTTACTGTGAAGCGAAAGAAGTTGGAACAGTGGTTCAGAATCGTTTTTTCCTTGTCAAAACTTTATAACTTTTGAACGGATAGAAATATTTTCAGGTTTACGGTGAATCAAAAACAATCAAGTTAAGTCTAGTAATTGCAGAGGAATTCAAGGTCAAAGCTAAAATTTTTAGTTTTTTCATTTGTTTTTTCTATATGTTCTAATCTGTTAAACAAGTAAAAAAGAGAGATATACCCTCAGCATCGGAAAGAAAAGAAGTAACACACAATACTTCTGACGTCTATATAATACGATGTACAATGGTTAGTTGGTGCCGACAGGCTTTTTTGGAGCTTTTGGGTCATTATCTCAAGAAGTAAGGACTAAAAAACATGTACCGTCGTAACAGCGATAGCGAATACAAGTTTTTACAACAATAACCAAAGGGATTCGAAGTCCAAATTTTGGACCGATTCGGCTGATCCGTTCGAGAGTTATCGTGAGCTCCAGCCACTACACATGGTGCCATAGGGGTATTTTAAACTTTTCGGACTATTTTCTCAGGAAGTATGGACATGCCCCTGATAAGACTTGTACTGTCGTAATGGGAGCAGCGAATACAAGTTGTTACAAAAAGAAGCAAAACGATTTGAGAGCAGGTCTTAAACTGCATTCTTCACAAATTTTGTGTGGAAAGTACTAGAAGGAGTGGACCTATATAGTGCATATTCAAACCTGATCTATGTCTCGTAGAGATATTACGATACGAAAAGTATGGACCAATCGGTTACTTCAAGAATTGTCGTGCGCACAATTCTTCAGAACATTTTCAAACTTTTGCTGGCGACGAACCTGAAGTAATGGACCGATATGGCTTATCTTCAAACTTAAACTATGTTAGGGCAAACTATTATGAACGAGAGTTATCGTGCGCTTCAACCACTACACATGGTGCCATTGGGGTTTTTAAAACCTTTCGGACTATTTTCTCAGGAACTATGGACATGCCCCTGGTAAGACTTGTACTGTCGTAATGGGAGCAGCGAATACAAGTTGTTACAACAAAAATCAAAACTATTAGAGAGTAGTTCCTAAACCGATAGATTCCACATTGGAATCCCATATATATGTGTTAGAAATTGCACGATGTGCAAAGCATGGACCAAATCGGTGACTCCCTTCAAGAGTTATCCTGCACAAAATTTTTCCGAACATTTGTGAACTTTTGTGGGGGAGGTACCTGAAGGAGTTGACCGATATGGCTCATCTTCGAACTTAAACAAAGTTTGGACAAAGTATTACGAAAGCCAAAGTTTGGGCCGAATTGTAGTTTACCAGTAACTATGACTATTGCTGGATAAAATTAGGTGTTTTTAAACAAAGCTCAAAAGTAAAAGTAGAAGAATACGAAATGAGAATCACAGTTCTAATGCACCACTTTTCAAACATTCCACTGCATCCACCTTTTATGGATGCTGATATTTTAAAGCCGGATTTTAGTTGTTTTTTTTTGTATTTTTGATTTAAATGGAACGCGCATTCGGGTGTTTCAAATACCTTATAATAGGATTAAATTACTCGCGATTACGCATAATTTGACATGTATATTGACTATGTACCCCACACAGCATCACATTAATCTACTGCCAAAGGACAAAATTGAGTGCGATATTTTTTCTAAAAACCTGTTTTTGGGTACAGTATTTACAATCACGGTTGCCACAGTTGGTAGAATATTACAAAAGTTGGTAACTTTTGGTAACTTCGTTTTTGGTTTGGTAACTTTCTTATAGTCCGTTTCCACGATACGTCGTTCGTTCTCTATTCGTTGTTCGACCCTCAAATACGAATAAATTACTTGATTCCCCGTACAAAATTCTGAGAACGAACGACGATTTTTCTACGTTGTTTAAGTAGAAATACTCTCCGAACAACGATAAAATATGTCCCATCTCTAACAAATGAGAGCATTTATCGAAATAAATTAATTATGACAGACAAAATACAAAATTTAAAAATGTAGGGTTTTTTTAGAAAAACTGCAAGACATGAATGAAAAGTAAACGGTTCAACGATTAGTACACATTCAAAGCATATCAAATTTTCTATTCTCTTTCATTGCAGTTACATTTTTTGTATGTCTCTCTCTCTCCTTAATTTTAAAAAAAAGAAATACATAAAATAAAATGAAAGCAGCAAAATTTACAGAATTAATGGAAAATATGAAAGAAAAGTGTGTAATTAAATATACGAGTATAACATACATTCAAAGGAAAGGCTATTGTTTTTCCCGTTCATTTAATGTGTATTATGTGTGTTTTTTGTTCAAATTTCCTTAAAAAGAAAAAAAACAGGATAAAAGTGTGAAGAAATGAAGTATGTTACTGTGAACGACGAACGGTGTCGTGGAAACGGGTTAATTCGTCTACGTATTTCGTCTCTCGAACTACGTACTTCAAATGCTCGTGTGAACATGACATTATGGCTTGTTTGGCTTGTTCATACTGACGGTAATTCGCTCTCTATTCGTTGTTCGAGCCCAAATTAACGATTTTTGTACGTTGTTCAATTTAAATTACTCTCCGAACAACGATAAAAAAATATCCCATCTCTAACAAATGAGAGTATTTATCGAAATAAATTAATTTTGACAGACAGAATTAAACATTTAAAAATTTATGAAAAACGCCAACATTTTTACAAAAACTGCAAAACATGAATAAAAAGTAAACGGTGGAACGATTAGTATGCATTCAAATCATAGTAAATTTTGTCTTTTTTTCCATTGCCATTCCATTTTTCAAATTCATGTACAAATCTAGAAACAAAAATCAAATGCCTGCCTGAAAGTCTGTATACCAAAAAGTTAATTTTGAAAAATGTGTTGAAAACACCACAATTTTAAGAAAAAATAGAAAACATGAGTGAAAAGAATAGAAAATAAAATAGATGTTGGAAGGAAAGAAAAGTATTTTTCCAGTTCATATCAATTAATTTTGCATGACTTTAGGTTGAAACTTCCTTTAAAATCAGCAAACAAAATGTATGAAAATATGAAATATGTTGGTATGAAGTATGTACCATGTCGTATGGACGGGTTAATTCGTATACGTCATTGTTAGAGCGAACAACATAATTAAAGTGCTGGTATGAACATGACATTAAGGTTTGATTGAACAAACTATAAATGCGCTGTTCCAGAACCTGCAAGAAGCTACTATTTTTTACTACGATAACATTTTTTCCTTTATGTTGTCGGAAAAAAATAGTAAAAATTAGTAGATTCTTGCAGTTCTAGAACAGACCATTCGTATTACTTATTCCGTTTCTAAGAATTAAAATTTTTTCAATATTTTTAACCTTAAATGCGTCGGGACACAGAAACAAGTCTTTTCGCAATATTCACCCATTTATGTTTTCCTGAACAATTTTTTAGAACGACCCCATTATTCAATATTTTCTTTGACATTAAATTTTCAATGACAACAAGGTTGTTTTTGTAAATTTGTTAGTTGTTGTAATTCATGCATTTACCTCATATGAATATGGCTTGATCTAAAATATATACATTTTACAGGGTTTCCGATGCATAGTTCGATGTGTAACAAACGAAATGACAAATTTAATTTGTTGGTAACTTTTTGGTAACATTTTCGGAAAATTTTGGTAGACAATTTTTTTAGCCGTAGCAACCGTGTTTACAATATCCTTTTGAGTATGTCGGTACCCCGGGATATTTTCGACGGTCCGTATCATATAAATCACAGATCGTGAAAATCCATCCACTAGAACCGACACACCGATCGCGTTTTGCGGAGTCTTTCATATCTTCCGCAATATGTTAGCGTGCATTCGGGAAGTGATTACAATAATAAATGTGCGTTTTCGCGTGAATTTTACCTAAAATAGATGAATAACTCCGACATATTTTTCCTACATTTTCTTCAACTAACTCACAAAATAAATTTTAAAAATTATTTTTTCTAACAAACATTTTTAGAATTGTCCAACATATTTTGTGTTGTTGCTATAATATGCGAACCGCTAACCAGGTTTGTAAAGTTTTGGTTTCATTTGAATATTTGCGATGTTTAGATTACGCACATATATTTTTAAGTTGCATAAACAGCTTGAATTTTATTAAAACATGTTGCAAACTATACATTTTTTAATTCTTTCTTATTTTTCGCGAAAAATTACAACTTTATTACTAAAGTTATGGGACATCAGTAATCATATAGTACGGAAGCCATTAATTAACAGATTTTTGAACAAACTATAGATTTTTTCTTATTATCAGAATTGAAACCGCCATAACTTTTGCAGAGATTTGAGAATGGGAATTTTTTCTCAATCCATGCACCAAAAATATCTCATGTAGCTTAAATTTTTTTTTTTTTTATTTTTTTTTCGGTGTAAAACAAAAAAAATTTGTCTTTTCCTCATATACCCTCGTTAGCATAAATGCTGAGGGTATAAAAATTAAAAATATTTTTTTTTTTTCAAAAAATTGAAAATTTTAAAAAACGGATGGAACGGGACTCATACAAAAGTATACATTGTCTGAAAGAGGATACTCTCAGGGATCCTTTTGCGAAACCGAAGGGTTGTTCCATGTTGTTCCCTAAAAGTTCTAGTCCACTAAAATTGGAATTTCACTAAAATTTAGTATCTGGAGATAAATAAAATACCTCACTATATGTAAACACAACGGTCACTTATTAAAATGATTCTAAAAGACAACAACGCTACCTAACAAAAAAGAATGAACACAATAGGTCTGTCTGGTTACTTTCCCAGCAACAATTGTCCAGCAAGAACTTTCTCAGAGAGTAAGGAGTTTTTATTCTCTTTTGCAAGAAAATTATAAAAAGTAAACAGACACCTTCCCTGCAAAAACCAGCAAGCAATTAGCTGACTTGCCAAAACAGAACAATTTGTCCGCCATTTAAGGAACCAAAGCAAGCAAAAAAATTTATTTTATTAAAAATAAAAACGAAAATGATCCAAAAAAGGAATATTTCACTTTGCAACTTTGTTTTCCAAAAAAGCCGTACAATTACACTCACAGAAAAAATATTTTTCGCTTTTGTTGGAACAAAAATATTTATTTTTGTTCTAACAATTCATTTGTTTTTTTCAAGCATTGCAATTGCAAATCCAAAAATACCATCGTTTGCTCCAAACATACAAAACAAAAACAACTTGCGAAATTCCTCAATGTTGTAAAAATCATTGACAATACCTATGGTAGTAACTATCATAATCTAGAATTTTTACAAAAACAATTGTCAGCCCAGAAAACCTGTTACTGAAATTTTTGATTTGATTGTATACAATTCTCATATACACTTTCCACATAACTTTGGTACAAATGTAATGTCACGTATAATATTATGAGCATTGACAAACACTACACATGGCCAGGTTTTGCCAGGTCTAACTAAAAAGACAACAAATTGAATGAAGAAACATAATTACTCCATTACGCTCATCCTCCAAGCGCCTACCCCAACATAAGGAATACCAATAAACCACAACAAATATTAAAAGAAAACTTAAATTACGGCCAAAAGCACTTCTCAGATTGTGGTGTAACTCAACTATCAAAACAGAAAGAAGAATGAGAAAGAAGAAACAAATAAAAAGAAGAATCTCATGGTTTTACATACACAAAAAAGGAACAAAGATAAAATAAAAAAAAAAACAAAGATAAGAGGAACTCATATAAACAAAACTCACCAAAATTGTTGGTTTTCACCACGGCATCGAATACCGTGAGAAGAGAATAAAATTGTCGAAGAAAAGAGAATAATATTGTCCAGCAGACAAAAACTATATATGTTGGATATGACAACAACTATTGTTGAATATGACAAAACAATTGTTGTAATTAACAAAAACGATTGTTTGACTCACAATACTACATGCGGAACTTAACAATATCTTTTCAATACATATTTTGCTCTTCGAATATTGTTGGATCAATCATATTTTTTTCTCTGCGTGTAGGCTTGCTATTTCCACAATAAAATTGTTTTTATACCCTCAGCATTTATGCTAACGAGGGTATATGAGGAAAAGTCAATTTTTTTTAGTTTCCATGAAGCCAAGGTTTGCACTATTAAAATACGCGAACTTTTGTAGTTTACCAGTAACTATGACTATTGCTGGATTAATTTAGATGTTTTTGTACAAAGCTCAAAAATTTAGCAAACAAATTTAATTTACGTGATAGTTACGACCGCGTAAAGGAAAAAACATAGGTAAAAACACGTTGAAGCTAAACAGGTTTTTTACATTGCTATTCGATTTCTGATTAAACCATTCAAATGACGGACATCTGTCCAAAGTAAAAGTAGGAGAATACAAAATGAAGATTACACTTCTAATATATCTCTTTCCAAAATTTCCACTGCATCCACCTTTTATCGATGCTGACATATTGAAGCCGGATTTCAGGTGTTTTTTGTATTTTTTATGTAACTGGGACGCGCATTCGGATATTTCGAAAAACCAATTATAGGATTAAAGAACTCGCGATTTCGCATAATCTGATATGTATATTGAGTATGTAGCCCACACAGCAGCAGAGTAATCTACTGCCAAAGGCCAAAATTTAGTGCGATATATTTTCTAAAAAATCTATTTTTTGGGTACAGTATTTACAATATCGTTTTGAGTGTGCTGGTACCCCGCGATATTTTAGTTTTTCGACGATCCGGATCATATGAATCACAGATCGTAAAAATCCATCTACTAGAACGGCGGAAATGGCTACTGCAAAAATTGAAAAATTTGCGAAAAATGTTTTTGAAAATATCGCGGATTAAATCTCGTTTTCTGTTGATCGTTTCCTTTTCAATGAAGAAACTGACACATCACTCGAGTTTTTGCGAAAACAGTGGTTTAAAAAATTTAGTGCCATGGGAGCTTTATCCGATTTATCCCAAAAATAGTGTGTGATGCTACATCCAGGGTTCTTGATGGATTTTATCGAAATAGGTTTAGATCGATTTTTTTTTATGGATGATAGTGAAATCGGATGCGCATAAAAAGTGTATGCACTTTGTGCAAAGTATAAGCGTTATACAGTTTGTTGCACACTAAACTGCAGATGATGCTACATCTTAGCGGTCAAAGTAAATCCTAGCAAATGTGTACAAATTAAAAGAGAAGAATTCGCTGTGTTGTTAAACCGCATGCGCATAAAGTGATTTTGAGGATTTCGCGTTTTACACGCATTTCAAAAAGAACATTACTCGATACAGTTTTATTTCAAGAGTATACCCCATTAAAAGGAACCCAACATTTATTTGAACGATACCCATATCTTCCGCTAGATGTTAGTGTGTATTCGAGAAGTGATTAGAATAAAAAATTCGATTTTTTGCGTGAAATTTCTCTAAAATAGAAGAATAACTCCGACAAATTTTTCCTAAATTTTTTCAACTAACTCACAAAATAAATTTTAATAAATATTTTCTTTTTCAAAAATTTTATAAATTTCCTCAATATATGTATCTTTTTGTTTTTGCTATAATATGCAAACCATTGAACGGATTTGTATAGTTTTGGTTTCATTTGAATCATCGCGATGTTTAGATTACGTACATATTTTTTTAAATATTTTTAGGATGCGTAAACAGCTTGAATTTTATTAAAACAAGTTGAAAAGTACCAATTTTTTTAACTCTTTCTCAATTTCCGCGAAAACTTAAAACTTTTTCACTAATGTTATGGGGCCTCAGTAATCATATATTACGTAGGGAGCCCCTAATTAAGAGAGTTTCTCAATATAATGATTAGAGTCTTTTAAAGATTTTTTCTTTTTATCAGAATTGAAACCGCCATAACTTTTGCGCGCAACAACCAAAATTAGTATCTCGAACAGATTTAAGAATGGGATTTTTTCCCAATCTATGTACCAAAAATCTTTCATGTAGCTTAAAAAACAATTTTATTTTTTTTTATGGAAAACTAAAAAATTTTGTCTTTTCTTCATATACACTTTCATACGGGCAAAATGTGCCTCATCGAAAGTACGTTTGGACGAAATCCGTTTCAGACAATTTGGAGTTGATTAAGCCATGTCCGTTCGTCTGTCTGGCTGGCTGGAGCGCACGATAACTCTCGAACGGATCACCCGACTCTGTCCAAAATGTGGCTTTCACAATATTTTGTCCAAACTTAGTTTAAGTTCGAAGATGGGTTATATCGGTCCACTCCTTCCGGTACCTCCCCCACAAAAGTTTGAAAATGTTCGGAAAATTTGTGCGCACGATAACTCTTGAAGGCAGTAACCTATTTAGTCCATATTTTGCACATCGTGAAATTTCTACCAGACTTATATTAGGTTCCAATATGGACTCAATCGGTCCACTGCTTCTGGTACCTCCCACACAAAATTTCGGAAAAGTTCAGTTTAGGACCTGCTCTCGAATCGCTTTGATTTTTTGATGTAACAACTTGTAATCACTGTCCTCCATATGACGGTACAAGTTTCATCAGGGGCAAGTCCATACCTCCTGAGAAAACAACCTAAAATGGGCAAAAAAACCTATAACACCATGTGTAGTGGTTGGAGCGCAGTATAACTCTCGAACGGATCTGCCGATTCGGTCCAAAATTTGGCCTTTGTAATATTTTGTCCAAACTTAGTTTAAGTTCAAAGATATCGGTCCACTCCTTCGGGCACCTCCCACACAAAACTTCGAATAACTTTACTTTAAGACCTGCTCTCGAATCACTTCGATTTTTGTTGAAGCAACTTGCATTCGCTGCCTCCATTACGACGGTAAACGTTTTTTCAGGGACAAGTCCATACTTCTTGAGAAAACAGCTCAAAAGGTGTAAAAAACACCTATGGCACCATATGTAGTGGCATTTGTCATATTTTGTCCAAACTTAGTTTCAGTTTGGAGATACCGGTCCACAACTTCCAATAATTCCGCCCAATATTTAAAAAATAATGTCACTAAAATGCTATGCACTATATTTCTTGAACGGGCTGAGGGTATATCTCTGTCTGCAAAGCCGACTGATACTTTTTTACTTGTTAATTTTCAGAAACATAAACCACCGAATAATTAAAAACAGATGATTGCTTGTTTTTAGGAAGAAGAGGAGATGCAAGTGCTTGCTAGAAGAAATTTGTCCAGCAAGAATTTGCAAACTCTCAGTAAAAGAACGGTCTCTATTGCTGGACTTTTGTGTTAACAGACGACTTCCAGCAACAATTGGTACAAATTGTTAAAAATTTTAGGGTAACCAGACAGACCTAATATCTGTTATAGTTTCTGAGAAATAGCTATTTTTCTCCAGAAATGTGCAAAAATTACATATTTTCCAAAATATGGGAAAACTTTCGTTTTTTAGGAGCACAACCATGTTTACTATCGCATCCCATATAGACATTAACAATCGGTAACGAAAATATGGAGGCTTGGCCAGGAAAATCGATTCTGAACTAGAATGTTATTTCGTGTTTGTTGTGAGCTTTTCAATGCTCTTTCTGGCTTCACTTACTAGTTTGTGAGCCTACCTCTTGCATAAAATTGCCACATAGGTTGTTGTTTGTATTGCATTATGTTCTGTCGATTCCATTGTGTAAGTCGCTATGTATATGTTTCTGAAGGCTGTGTCGAGACTAAACTCCTCCTCCATTAACCCAAACACTGTGCAATTGTAACATTACCTTCGACCACATAAATGTCCGACATCGGACTGTTTATGTCTTGCACGGTAAATTTTTTACTTTGCGAGCTTTTCACATTGCAAGTTATGCATGGAGTACATACATGATACAAAAAGATAGTTGATCACACTATTCTGCACCAGAAACAACGTTGCCCTAAGTGTAGGTACCGCTAAGTCAGTTCAAAATAATGTTAGCCAGTTCTAAATTTATTACATTACCAGTCCGCTTTTATACTTCCATAACCTCGCCCTTTTCGCTTTCTTGTGGATATTAAGAATAGAAATAAAAAATAAATTACAGAAACTTTTTTAATTTGAAAATTGTTTTATTTTTATTGTAATTCTCTTTTCTTTAATCTTCCATTTTGATATATATATTTTATGTATATATACGGTTTTTTGTTTGTTTCATCATTATTGTTTGTTATAAATACTTTAATATGATGTAGCAATTACTATTTACAAAACAAATGCCTAATTATAATCTGCATTATCTATAAAACATTTCTTTAAAATTTATGCATTTAAATAATTTAACTTAAAGTTTAAGGGAAATTTCTATTTTACAAAACATTAAATCCTTCAGATAAACACATATACATACGTACATATTATACATAAATATGTATGAAGGAACCAAATAGGGATTTGAACATGCAGAATGTTTACAGATGCACAGGAAGGGAGAGGGAAATGCAGGAATCATTAGAAAGTGGTCATAGGAAGTAACAGGACCAAACAAGAAATAAACAATAACAACAGTTTTATTTTGTAATCATTCTTAAATATAAATTACAGGGACAAATTGTTTATCTAAATTAATTTACAGTATATCTATCTAACTAAATACATACGATGGATGATGATAGTATGTTGTATGTACGTATGAACGTGTGAACACTTATTTTTTCATATACATACATATGTAATCGAATATGATACAATTACTACAACCAACTAAAGGCAAAGATATGTATGTTTGTAATGCCATGGATGCATATGTAGGTATTCGGATATTCATCTGCAGGGAAACCATTTAGATTTGGCTGTATGTATGGGTGCATGACTGTTCATCGTCGGTGAAATCGGCAATGCACAAACCAGTGCAATAATGTATGGCTAGCTCAGGACACTTGTTAGCATGCAGCAATACTCTATTAACTTTAGTAAAATATTTCACTGCACACACATTCATACTTACATATATACATGGTTCTATCAACCAAACAAGTTCTAGGATCTGGCTATTGGATTTAATACAATACACATACGTACAATCATATGTAAGTGGAGTGCATATTTATGTTAGAAATGTTGTTTGTGTGTGAATTGGTTGATAAACATGACTTAGAACAGGAATCTAATCCACAATTATACTGGCGCTACAAAATCACAGTTTACATAGTGACTTTTTAAAGCAAATCTGACTTAAGCCCAAACAATAAATCCAAAATATATTTTTATATACATTCATATACATACTTTTATTATATTACCTTAACTAATTGAGCTTCAAAATCGATAGCAAAAGTAACAGAAAATTTCACAATATTTTCACAATAGAATTTAATTTGAAAGTGCAAGAAATTTGGAATGCGTTTTTGGGCGATTTTTAAGCCTTAGCCAGTTTTCTCCTCAACCAATTCACTTGAACCGACAGAAGTACTTAAAGCACTTTAACTGAATAGGATGTTTATATACAGCAAAGTGAAAATTGGTCACTTGTGTAAATTTTCACTTGATAAAATCGCATTATTTGGATGTGTATGTTTGGGGGGATGCCTGTTAGCCTTCTAAATTAGTTTCAAAATAAAGTAAATTAATGTATTTAGAATTTTACTAAGAACCTGGCTTTTCTTCTTGCATGAATATCGAAGGCCTATAACAATCTAAGATGCACTTATGCATACACATTGTCATTGAATTAGGTAAGATCTTGTACACATATCGCACCCAATTTTGATTTAAATTACACCGACAATTATTTGCGCTTTACATGGTCTCCACATATTTCACGATTCGTTTGATTTGCTTTTAATATATATTTTAGAATTGGACGATTTTGCAATTTTGACTAGGATTAGGACGTTTTCTCTTTCTTTCTAAAATATTTTCAATATTTCGTTAATAAAAAATAATTCTTATGTAAGATAAGGTAATTGATCTAATTAGGATCTAACAGATTAAGTCACACTTCACTTTGCATACAATGCACACTGGAATCCTGTGATAATTCATCCATTGAAGACTCTATAAAGAAAATGAAGAAAAACAACCGATTATTCATTATAAGTCAGTCAATAAAAAAATAAAGTGTGTAATGTATAGATGTAAAATTATAATATGATCATGTTAGTGTATTAAAATCGGTTAATATGAATTACAACAAGAACTGTAAATTAAATTTTTATATGAAAACTAGCTGACCCGGTCCGCGTTGCTGGCCCGTTGTTTGGGTTCTCTGTGTAAACTTTAGTTATCTGTCCAGTATTGATGTCAATGTTTGACATAAATTCCATGTAATGGTATCTCCCAAATTTAAGATATAAAATCTCTTTTATTATACCCTTCACCATAAATGGACAGTTTAAATCGCTTTGTGACCCACATATAATGGTCGGTGCAGGTCAATTAACATTGCTATATATTGGTTTGTTGGTCTCGGTTGGGGTCATAAATATTACTGCAGAGAATTGTCAGTATAGGTCCACGTTTTGATATACATAGCTCCCATAGAACGGTACCGGCTGATTTTCACTATTTTTTTAGGATTTAACATCATTATCACACCAAAATGGCTTTAATCTGGTTTTAATATAATTTAAAGATGAGAGCATAGGTTCACGTTTTGATATATCTCCCAAAAAACAGTACCTCCCGATTTTCGATAGTTCGGAGATATAGCCACTGTTGGGGGTCGTGAACAGTCTTGCAGAAAATTTTCAGTATATGTCCTCGTTTTGATATACATAGGTCCCATAGAACGGTGGCGACTAATTTTCGCTATTTTTGGTGGATTTAACCTCATTCAGCCCGATCGAACGTAACGCCTTTTTTCTTCGCGCTCTATTTTACCACTATTGCATGGTAAAATACCCCTCTGCGAAATGTATGTTCCTTCGGTATATGTATGGCACCATTTATATAATTCATAAAAAATTACTTCTATAAACTATAAACTGAAATCAATGCTCATGAAGTTTCACTTCCCACATTTTGAGATTTTATCCGTAATTGTAATATTTTCAAAAATCGGACACTATCGCGGTATTCTGATTCTAATGATGATATTGTTTTGTATATCAATAACTTTGTCTGACGTCCAATCATTTTTCTGGAATTTCGGTCTAGTGACATCTCAAGTTATCGGGATTTCACTGTATTCCAAAATGTGGAGTTGATCGAGCTATCCCACTTATTGTTAAGTGTTCAGGGTTTGTAGCGTTTTTTATGCACACTTACAAAATTATGTATATTATCTGAAATCATAAATGTTTGAACATTTTGTGATGACCATGATATTTCACTTCCGCGAAGACCATTCAGGGTCAAGACAGTATTACAATAGTATTGCAAACAATCTGTAAACAATACGTTCAAAAATATCATGGACTTCAGATTTTTTTTTTTTAAATTTTGGAGGAGAACCTCCGGTCACTACCTCCGGCCACTACCACTTGTTCAAGCTAGTGTTTATATCATTTTTGTGTCACGCTTACTAAAATTATGTATATTAATTGAAATAATACATTTTTGAAAACTTTGTGATGACCGCGATTTCAGATTTTATTAAAAACATTGTAGGGGAGGACCACCGGTCACTACTCTTAGTCGTATAAAAACAGCTTACGAACGTTCTAATTAATTGAAATAATACATTTTTGAAAATTTTGGGATGACCGCGATATTTCACTTCCACGACGACCATTCAGGGTCAAGACAGTAATTACCATAGCATTGCAAACAATTTGTAAACAATATATTAAAAAGTATCTTGAATTTCGCGGTTTTCTTAAAAAATTGTGGGGAGGACCACCGGTCACTACACTTAGCGGGTTAAATAAATAGATTACGACCTATTCTCAGACCTAAAAACTTCACATACAACATTTTATAAGACTTCCCAATCGATTTTTCGGAATTGCTTTATCGTGACATCTCAAATTATCGGGATTTTACTGTATTCCAAAATATGGCGTTGACCGCGTTATCCCACACATAGAAGCCAGTGTTATAGCGATTTTATAGTCACGCTTACTAAAATTTGCTATACTATCTGAAATAGTACATTTTTGAATAATTTAGGATGACCGCGATATTTCACTTCCGCGACGACCATTTAAGAAAATATATAGCCTATTTTCACCACCGGTGTTCCCAGTACATTATCGGAAATTTTTCAAAAAATCTATTCAGCCGTTTTTGAGTCTTTTCGTTTTTGAATAATTTGGAATGACCGCGATATTTCACTTCCGCGACGACCATTCAAGAAAATATATAGCCTATTTTCACCACCGGTGTTCCCTGTACATTATCTGAAATTTTCAAGAAAATCTGTTCAGCCGTTTTTGAGTCTATTCGGAACATACAAACATACAAACATAGTAACATACACACATTGTCTTTTATATATTAGATAATATCTTTAGGACTTTTTTGATTTTCTTCAAAATCCAAAATTACAAAAAAAAAAATTTGGAATTCTTGCGTTTTAGGCCAAATGCATGAAAATACACAAGCGACGGGTAACAGACAGTACTATAACAACACATTTTATATCCTTTTTTGTGGAGTTTAATCAACCAGCAGTAATAAATGGGTTAATACAGATATGTTCATTGGGGTTATAACTTTTTTGAATTTTTTGTAAAGTATAAAGAAATGCGTTGACAGTTTTCCCTACGGTTAAAAAGTTCCCGCACCAATTACATGTAAGTTTTATTTCTTCTATTTAAATAACCTATTTTTTATAATCTTTTTAAAATCATGGTGGCCGTAGAGTTCTCTATACCTGTCGGAACATGTTCTCAGAAAGTTTGGACATGCCCTTGTACCGTCTTAATAGAGGCCCCGAGAACAATCTCAAAAAATCAAAACGATTCGAGAGCTACTTTATCAAAATTTTGTGTGGCAGGTAGGAGGTGACCTGTATAGTACATATTTGAACCTGATTTATGTCTAGTAGAACTATTATGATGTACAAAGTATGGACTAAATCGCGGGCTCTTCTAACCCAATCGAACGATGATATGCCGCGAGACTTTGACGAAGTCTTTCTAAATGTTCCCAAGTATAAAATGAGAACATAATTGTTTCTAAAAGTTTCCATTTTTTGCTAATATATGTACGTCTTACGGTGCTTACAATGGCCAAAACTGTTGTGTAGCTACCGGAAATATACCATTTTTTTGGGACACGTCGCCAAATGTAAATCTGTTACTCCCTTCGAGAGTTGTCATGCGCACCGTTTTTGCGAAAATGTTGAACATGTTTTTATTGTTTACAATTTTTGGAATTATATTTTTCTGCTGGTTCTATGTAATCATATAGTTTTAAAATGCAAAATTGCTTACTTTACTCAGCCATACTAGGCTAACCGTACTAAAACCCGCAAGAGATAAATTGATGTCAATCCGTAGACTCAAATGAGCGAATTAATCTACATCGTGGTAACAGACAACATTCGGTAATATTTGGAAACATCTGTTGTCAAATACCTTCCAATCAGACACAGATAATTTTATTCTTAGTCATTAAATTCTTTGTCTCAATCATCATTTAATTGTACTTACCATGAGTTGGATATAATCCTGATTTATTGCCATTCAATTGCATAGGATTTTGAGCATTATTCTGGAACGAATAGGTAAGTTGCAGGTTGATGTGGCGGGCAAATGAATTTCCTTCAGGTTCACGCACTATAATCAAAAATATGTTGTAGAAAACATGTCTATAAGTATGTAAGTGGTATCTACAAAAATTCTATTAAGTTCAGGAAATTGAAACTTAGTTTCATAAATCGGAAAAATTATTAAAATCTAAATACATATAAAATATTTTCAGAACTAAAATCTACATAGTAAGTACATAAATTCATATGTGCACGGAGAAAAAAATGAAGTAAGCAAATAATATGTTTGGGCGCAAACAAATAATATGTTTGGATCCAAACATATTATTTGTTTGCAACAGTCCCTAATATAACATGTGTTTGGATCCAAACAATGCCTAATATAACATATGTTTGGATCCAAAAATATGTTATATTAGGGACTGTTGCAAACAGTTGTTTGCACCCAAACATATTATTTGTTTTCTGCATTTTTTTCTCCGTGTACTATAACAATACAACTACCGCTACGCTACAACTACTACAACACTACTTACTTTTATTCTTACCAGCATGTATATGTTTTTTTTGACGAGCTCGGGAATTTTGAAACCAGACTTGTGTTACCCGTTTACTCAGGCCGGTAACGGAGGCAATTCGTTCCAGGTCCTGGCCATCGGGGTTACTGTCTATTTGAAAGTTGGCCTGTAATACTTGTAACTGTTCTTCGGTAAATGTTGTGCGAACTCGTTTCGTTTTGCTTTTGTGGTATCCATCTCCATCACAGCCATCTGAAATAGACACAGAATAAGACAAAAATGCATCAATGGAGGAAAATGACGACAATTAATTTCTGTGCGTCCAATATCCAATGCCATAAAGGACAAATTGAAAATGCACATGCAGTTTATATTATATTATTTCATTCTCTTCACAAAGAGACATTTTGATGTAGAATTCTGATACTGAAATTGTAACACATTTCACTTAACACTACTACACTCACTAAAATGTCTTTAAATCCCAAGTTCTGAAATATACACATGTTTGGATATGTACATACATATGTGTGTCGTCCCAAATCAGAATCATTCATCACAGGTACACAACATCACTGGCGAGTAACTGAGGAATTTCATTTTTAATGTGGCATTTTTATACTTTTAGCTGCTTTCATTTATAGCGGATTTGAATGTTTTTTTTTTTGGGAAAACGGGGATACCGACTTCCAAGCACGTTTCATGTCAACTTGTTGGATAAATGGTTCGTTGGCTGGTTGACTGGCGTACAGTCATGCGGACGGACAATTTTTCATAGGTACATACGAACCGTTTGACTGAGTCAGGAAGCGTAGTATCAAAAATATACTTGGTTACCTAGTCGGTGCAAATAAATAAAACGGGTTTGAGGAATGAAGGAGTGTCTGACGAATGAATTGAATGCCCGACCAAGTGAATGACGTTGAGTAGTTGTGTATTGAAATTTATTTGGTTTAGTTTGCTGGCTTGGCTTGGACTGGCACGCTTTTGTGAGGTTCCGACATGAATTTGTACGTGGTTCATATGTTAGAACGAAATCTCGTTCACCATCATAAGCGCATGCCATTCAAACATAATTCGTCATGTGACAAGTTAAACAGCTACCGTTTAACAACATGTGTCTCATACAGTCTCATTGATATGTGGATAACATGGCCAGTTGCCAACTTACCATCACTTGAGGTAGTTCCTCCTTCCACAGTCTCAAGGTAGTGGGATTTACACAGAACTCGGTCTTCCATCAGGGCGAATTGTTCTCCGGTGGAGAGCTGTCGACCACATTGATCACATGCGAAGCAGGCTAAATGGAATACTAAATCACGGGCTCTTCTAACCCAATCGGACGCTGAGATGCCGCGACAACATTTCGAACACTTGGCGCCAAAGTTTCTGTAAAAGAAATAGTGAAATTAAGTAAATAAATAAAGCACACAGGTGAGTTTGACGAAGTCTTTCTAAATGTTCCCAACTTTTAAATGATAACATAATTGTTTTTAAACGTTTCCATTTTGTTGCTAATTTAGGTACGTCTTACGGTGCCTACAATGATGGCTCAAACTGTTGTGTAGCTACCGGAAATATGGCTTTGTTTTTGGGACGTGTCGCTAAATGTAAGCGAAAAGATGTGAAACAACCGCTCATAACATTTGAAGAGGAAGGAGACTTGCACCTAACCATACATACATTCATGTGTATGTAGTTCGTTCTAATCATCTGCATCTTTAGTTGGATCTCATGGTGATGGCAGAACGTAAAGCTCCACATTTTCAAACTTATTATGCCTGACTTGAAAAACAAATATTTTTTCAGTCTCCTATAAACATTTGATGTTTTTCTTATTTCCGTCAAGGTGTTTGGCTTTGGGCTTTTCCTCTTTGTCACCACCACTTGCCATTGTATGACGATAATTGTGTATTCTTCTCAGAGAGAGAATGCTGTTTACACAATGCGGACACTACGCCGGTTGGATTGAATTGCTTGCTGTTTATGTTTGAGAACTTTGTCTCCACACGAGTGTCGGTCGGCTAGTCTTGGGACACCATGCATACATCCGCATCCGATGTTGACAAGTCATGCTCAAGTGGCAAGTAGAGCACCAATCTATTGATACCAAAAGATGATGAAGTGGCCAAACGAACCTTAATAAAAAACATACATACATTCGTACGTTGGGTTGTGTCACTCTGCCGCTTTATCTGATTCTTTAGCTTTCCAATCGATCTATTTTCATTGCGCCTTGATGTTTTTATTTTTTTAGTTTTCAATAAATGCTGCAGACACAAATAAATACGTTGACGTTTCTGTTTGTTTTACGGATTAAAAGCGAAGTTAAATGATGACGATGATAATTTAGATATTGAAATAAATGTTTCGATTTCTCACGTGTAGGGCTGAATATACCAGTCCGCACACACATATACACTAACACAGGTGCATTAACGGTGTGGGAAAATGCCTTTACTCTTTCAACACCTGAATATACACAATTTATAGCTAATGGAAACTTTATGTCGATCAATGTTATTGGGATACAAGTGAAAACACCTTATCTAATCGGGAGACAAATATTCAGACTATGGAACTTACTTGCTGTAATCTGCTTTGCAGTAAACCTGCCGTTCTCTTATGAAACAGGACTGTTGACGATCCAGCGGACACATGCACATACAACATCGCAGACAATTGGCATGCCACGAACATCCACCAACTTCTAAATAGAATCTATCTGAAATTGGCTCCCCACACGCTGCGCATGAACGCAGCTCAGTCTGTAAATAGAATAAATAAAATATGTACATATATATTTTTTAGTAGAAATATTCAAGGAAAATAATTCAAATAGGAGACAAATAATATTGAATCGAGGATTCTTCCGGATAACTAGATAGCCATGTGGCAGCAGCATTTTTATACCTTCAGCATTTATGCTAACGAGGGTATATACACTTTCATACGGGCAAAATGTGCCTCATCGAAATAATGTCCGTCCGTTTGTCTGTCTGGCTGGCTGGCTGGTGCGCACGATTACTCTCAAACGGATCAACCGATTCGGTCCAAAATTTGGCTTTCGTAATATTTTGTCCAAACGTAGTTTAAGTTCGAAGATGGGTTATATCGGTCCACTCCTTCAGGTACCTCCCACACAAAATTTCGGAAAAGTTCAGTTTAGGACCTGTTCACAAATCGCTTTGATTTTTGTAGTAGCAACTTCACTGCCCTCCATATAACGGTATAAGCTTCATCAGGGGCAAGTCCATACTTCCTGAGAAAATAGCCTGAAAGGTACAAAAAAGCCCTATGACACGGTGTGTAGTGGTTGGAGCGCAATATAACTCTCCAACGGATTTGCCGATCCGGTCCACAATTTGGTCTTTGTAATATTTAGTTTAGTTAAGTTCGAAGATAAGCCATATCGGTCCACTCCTTCAGGTACCTCCCCCACAAAAGTTGAAAAATGTTCGGAAAAGTTGTTCGTACGGTAACTCTTGAAGGGAGTGGCCGAATTGGTCTATACTTTACACATCCTAATATATCTACCAGATATAGATCAGGTTCAAATATGGACTATATTTGTTCACTCCATCCGGTACCTCCCACACAAAATTTTGGATAAGTTCTCTTTAAGACCTGATATCGAATCACTTTGATTTTTGTTGAAGCAACTTGCGTTCGCTGCCTCAATTACGATGGTAAAAGTTTTTTCAGGGGCAAGTCCATACTTCTTGAACAAACAGCCCGACGAGTGCAAAAACCCCTATGGCACCATATGTTGTAGCTGGAGATCCACTTCCATAACGGTCAATGTCGATCCATTCCTTTTAGTATCTCCCCCGCAAAACTTTTGATCTTTAATCTCAATCAACATTTTTGTCGGTTCAAACGCTCAAAATTTTAAAACGCCCTAAATACAAACGTATTTTGGGAAAAATTGTTTCAATATACACAGGCTGAGGGTATATCTCTGTCGGCAAAGCCGACTGATACTTTTTAAATGGTTTTTTTACTTGTTTAATTTAAATTTCATATAAAGGCACATATGTACCTATGAGATGATCATTACTAAGCACGAAAGAAGTTTTAAATTTTTTATATTACTGGCTAACATTAGTTTTTTCTCGGCTATGACTATTTTATAATGGATTGCCATTTATTAATTCTAAGCAGCTGTCACATTTCAAACTACTTTAAGATTCCCTGAACAATGACTGCCAAGTCGGAGTGACCACGACTTATTCGGAAATAAAAAAAAATATATTATAAGAAATTAATATTTATGTCGTAAATCACGACAGATACCAACGAAAGTTCCCAATATATATACAACAACAACAGTTACTATTCACAGCATTTTATGTATTTTTTCTTCTTCTCTTTATGAAACGTTTTGGGCAAGCCAGGCAAACGAAACAGTTCAAGAGATGCTAACACAAAATGGAATTTTAAATCAACTTGAAATTTAAATTTTACATAAAAACGATAAATCTTTGTTCGGCTCACAATTTGTAGCGGCTTCTGTTTGATAATGGAATTCTGTGTTAGTTTTTTTGTTGAAGAATTAAAATTAAAATGTATTCAAATCTAAAATGTTTTTATGCAATAACCTAAAACAAATAAACAAAGCATAGACAACGAATGCGGTACTATTACAAAAATTCAGAAGCGAAAATAAAAATTGTAATAGATTATTTAATTGTTCGTTAATATGCATATATGCATGAACGAAGAATCTAAACGAAATATATACATAAACGAATTACAAATAGAATAATTCGAATTACAAATGGAATAATTCGAAGTACAAATGGAATAATTCGAATTAAAAACAAAAAATTTCGAATTGCCAATAAAATAATTCGAATTACAAGTGAAATAATTCGAATTACAATTAAATTGTTTCGAATTACAAATAAAATGTTACGAATTACAAACGGAATTCTCGAATAACATCTGAAAAAGTTGTAATGTCAACGTTACTTAAGTTATTCTCATTGGGTGATAACTCAAGAATGGTGGTTTACAATTCCCGGATATCTCTTTGGTTGCCGGAGATCGTGATATTTAGATACACAATCATCTGTATAAATTGGAAGAATTTATAAAAATATTAGAAAGTAATCTTCATTCATTGCGCGCATTGAAATTAGTCAGATTTCGTTATGGCGCCAAAAGTAGAAAATAATTAACAAAATTCATCTGAAATTAATAACTAAATTTATTTAGAGATTTATTTTATTTTTCAGAAAACTTTATTCAAAATGTTATCAGTAAAATATAATTCCATCACATCTTTTAGGTGTTACTTTATGTTTGTGTGGAAAAAGTATAAGAGGCTACAATAAAGTTAAAATACTTTACGATGTGAACGTGGCAATTAAATCGTTCGCATAACCATCAACACTCGAGATATGTACCCAACAGGCGTCATGTTACTTTTTTAACATTTGAGAATGAATCATTGAAAGAAACAATCCATGGTTACCTGTTTTTTCATTGCACGTACCGTTGGCCAAAGGTATCATTAAGTGTGAGAATTTATAAAAAATGTGCTAAAATGGACCGATTTATGTTATTTGCATTTCATTTGTTGTTGAGTGCAAAAATAAAACAATTGGCTCCAGCTACCATTAGTATGAACGTAAGTGCCGTGTAACTATCTGCGTTCTAGTGTATTAGAGCAAAAATTGAAAATAAAAAAAAAAACAAATACATTTTATCAAAGACAACGCATTTATTATGTTTACATTGGCCGAACAAATACGCTGAATAATTAATATTTAAAATACAAAAACAATTAAACAAATTATTCACAAACATTCAACTAACCGTAAATTTTTTTACATAAAATTACAAATAGCGAAGAAGAACAACAACAACTAGCAGCAGCTATTGTTTATTTAAATTATTGTTTAATTTGACACAAAAATGCACAGCCGAATAATTAGTTTGTTTATTTATTTCTTTATATTTTACAATATCATTCGACAGCCAAATCTTAAAAGGGCGTTTGGCTGTTGGCTCTTTACAGTTGTAGCAACTCAATTTGACCAGCATCCGATTTGACTGGCATTAATTGTTCGAAATGAAAACATAACATGTTTCGTTTTTTCTGTCTTTGTAATAAACGAAATATTTAATCTAATATATAAAAGGCAATGTGTGTATGTTAGTATGTTTGTTTGTTTGTATGTTTGTATGTTTGTATGTTCCGAATAGACTCAAAAACGGCTGAATAGATTTTCTTGAAAATTTCAGATAATGTACTGGGAACACCGGTGGTGAAAATAGGCTATATATTTTTTTGAATGGTCGTCGCGGAAGTGAAATATCGCGGTCATCCCAAATTATTCAAAAATGTATTATTTCAGATAATATACCTAATTTTAGTAAGCGTGACTACAAAACCGCTATAACACTGGCTTCAATATGTGGGATAACGCGGTCAACGCCATATTTTGGAATACAGTAAAATCCCGATAACTTGAGATGTCACTATATAAAAATTCCGAAAAATCGATTGGGAAATCTTATGTGAAGTTTTTAGCTTTGAGAATAGGTCGTAATCTATTTTTTTTTATCCCGCTAAGTGTAGTGACCGGTGGTCCTCCCCACAATTTTTTTAAGAAAATTGCGAAATTCAAGATACGTTTTAATATATTGTTTACAAATTGTTTGCAATGCTATGGTAATTACAGTCTTGACCCTGAATGGTCGTCGCGGAAGTGAAATATCGCGGTCATCCCAAAATTTTCAAAAATGTATTATTTCAATTAATTAGAACTGTCGTAAGCTGCTTTTATACGGCTAAGAGTAGTTACCGGTGGTCCTCCCCCACAATGTTTTTAAGAAAATCTGAAATATTTGGTATTTTTGAACGTATTGTTTACAGATCTTTTTCCCTGAATGATCGCGGTCATCACAAAGTTTTCAAAAATGTATTATTTCAATTAATATAAATAATTTTAGTAAGCGTGACACAAAAACGATATAAACACTAGCTTAAACAAGTGGGATAGCGCGGTCGTGAGCTATTTTAATACGCCTAAGAGTAGTGACCGGAGGGTTCTCCTTCAAAATTTTTTTTTAAAAAATCTGAAGCTCATGATATTTGTGAACGTATTGTTTACAGATTGTTTGCAATACTACTGTAATTACTGTCTTGACCCCGAATGGTCTTCGCAGAAGTGAAATAGTGAAATATCGCGGTCATCACAAAATTTGCAAACATTTATTATTTTAGATAATATACATAATTTTGTAAGCGTGCTCAAAAACGCTATAAACGCTGAACACTAAACAATAAGTGGGATAGCGCGATCAACTCCACATTTTGGAATACAGTAAAATCCCGATAAGTTGAGATGTCACTAGACGGAAATTCCAGAAAGATCAGACAAAGTTATTGATATACAATACAATATCATATTGGAATGAGAATACCGCGATCGTGTTCGATTTTTGAAAATATTATAATTACGGATAAAATCTCAAAATGTGGGAAGTGAAACTTTATGAGCATTGATTTCAATCCTTGGAATAGCTACATAAATATACATTTTTTAAATACAGCAAAATCTCGATAATAACAACTACATTTTATAGAAGTAATTTTTTTATGAATTATATAAATGTTGCCATGCATATCCCGAAGGAACATACATTTCGCTGAGGGGTATTTTACAACTATTGCATATAGAGTGCGAAGAAAAAAGGCGTTACGTTCGATCGGGCTGAATGAGGTTAAATCCACCAAAAATAGCGAAAATCAGGTGCCACCGTTCTATGGGAGCTATATCAAGACGAGGACGTATACTGAAAATTCTCTGCAAGACTGTTTACGACACCCCCAACAGTGGCTATATCTCTGAACTATCGAAAATCGGGAGGTACTGTTTTATGGGAGCTATATCAAAACGTGAACCTATAACTGTTACATACTGAGCGCAAATAAAAGGGCGTGTCTTTCGGTCGATCCGAATATTTTGCTCTCCTCTTTAAAATATATTAAAACCGGATTTCAGCCATTTCGGTGTGATAATGATGTTAAATCCTCAAAAATAGCGAAAATCAGCCGGTACCGTTCAATGGGAGCCATATCAAAACTTGGACCTATACTGACAATTCTCTGCAGTAATAATTACGACCCCAACCGAGACAAACAATCCAATATATAGCAATGTTAATTGACGTGGACCGACAATTATATGTGGGTCACAAAGTGCTTTAAACTGCGATTTATGGTGAAGGGTATAATAAAAGAGATTTTATATCATAAATTTGGGGGATACCATTACATGGAATTTATGTCAAAACATTGATTTATATTATGAAGTTTCTAGAAGGATGCCTAATTAAGGCTGTATCAATACTGGATATATAACTAAAGTTTACACGGAGAACCCAAACAACGGGCCAGCAACGCGGACCGGGTCAGCTAGTCTAATATATAAAAGACAATGTGTGTATGTTACTATGTTTGTATGTTTGTATGTTCCGAATAGACTCAAAAACGGCTGAACAGATTTTCTTGAAAATTTCAGATAATGTACAGGGAACACCGGTGGTGAAAATAGGCTATATATTTTCTTGAATGGTCGTCGCGGAAGTGAAATATCGCGGTCATTCCAAATTATTCAAAAACGAAAAGACTCAAAAACGGCTGAATAGATTTTTTGAAAAATTTCCGATAATGTACTGGGAACACCGGTGGTGAAAATAGGCTATATATTTTCTTAAATGGTCGTCGCGGAAGTGAAATATCGCGGTCATCCTAAATTATTCAAAAATGTACTATTTCAGATAGTATAGCAAATTTTAGTAAGCGTGACTATAAAATCGCTATAACACTGGCTTCTATGTGTGGGATAACGCGGTCAACGCCATATTTTGGAATACAGTAAAATCCCGATAATTTGAGATGTCACGATAAAGCAATTCCGAAAAATCGATTGGGAAGTCTTATAAAATGTTGTATGTGAAGTTTTTAGGTCTGAGAATAGGTCGTAATCTATTTATTTAACCCGCTAAGTGTAGTGACCGGTGGTCCTCCCCACAATTTTTTAAGAAAACCGCGAAATTCAAGATACTTTTTAATATATTGTTTACAAATTGTTTGCAATGCTATGGTAATTACTGTCTTGACCCTGAATGGTCGTCGTGGAAGTGAAATATCGCGGTCATCCCAAAATTTTCAAAAATGTATTATTTCAATTAATTAGAACGTTCGTAAGCTGTTTTTATACGACTAAGAGTAGTGACCGGTGGTCCTCCCCTACAATGTTTTTAATAAAATCTGAAATCGCGGTCATCACAAAGTTTTCAAAAATGTATTATTTCAATTAATATACATAATTTTAGTAAGCGTGACACAAAAATGATATAAACACTAGCTTGAACAAGTGGTAGTGGCCGGAGGTAGTGACCGGAGGTTCTCCTCCAAAATTTAAAAAAAAAAAATCTGAAGTCCATGATATTTTTGAACGTATTGTTTACAGATTGTTTGCAATACTATTGTAATACTGTCTTGACCCTGAATGGTCTTCGCGGAAGTGAAATATCATGGTCATCACAAAATGTTCAAACATTTATGATTTCAGATAATATACATAATTTTGTAAGTGTGCATAAAAAACGCTACAAACCCTGAACACTTAACAATAAGTGGGATAGCTCGATCAACTCCACATTTTGGAATACAGTGAAATCCCGATAACTTGAGATGTCACTAGACCGAAATTCCAGAAAAATGATTGGACGTCAGACAAAGTTATTGATATACAAAACAATATCATCATTAGAATCAGAATACCGCGATAGTGTCCGATTTTTGAAAATATTACAATTACGGATAAAATCTCAAAATGTGGGAAGTGAAACTTCATGAGCATTGATTTCAGTTTATAGTTTATAGAAGTAATTTTTTATGAATTATATAAATGGTGCCATACATATACCGAAGGAACATACATTTCGCAGAGGGGTATTTTACCATGCAATAGTGGTAAAATAGAGCGCGAAGAAAAAAGGCGTTACGTTCGATCGGGCTGAATGAGGTTAAATCCACCAAAAATAGCGAAAATTAGTCGCCACCGTTCTATGGGACCTATGTATATCAAAACGAGGACATATACTGAAAATTTTCTGCAAGACTGTTCACGACCCCCAACAGTGGCTATATCTCCGAACTATCGAAAATCGGGAGGTACTGTTTTTTGGGAGATATATCAAAACGTGAACCTATGCTCTCATCTTTAAATTATATTAAAACCAGATTAAAGCCATTTTGGTGTGATAATGATGTTAAATCCTAAAAAAATAGTGAAAATCAGCCGGTACCGTTCTATGGGAGCTATGTATATCAAAACGTGGACCTATACTGACAATTCTCTGCAGTAATATTTATGACCCCAACCGAGACCAACAAACCAATATATAGCAATGTTAATTGACCTGCACCGACCATTATATGTGGGTCACAAAGCGATTTAAACTGTCCATTTATGGTGAAGGGTATAATAAAAGAGATTTTATATCTTAAATTTGGGAGATACCATTACATGGAATTTATGTCAAACATTGACATCAATACTGGACAGATAACTAAAGTTTACACAGAGAACCCAAACAACGGGCCAGCAACGCGGACCGGGTCAGCTAGTCTATATATATAAAAATGGTGTAAAAAATGTATAGTAATTCATAAAATGAGAACGGCTAGGCCGATTTCTGTAAAATTTTTTGTCAGTTATTCGTATTTTCGAGGAGAAGGTCTTTACGGAAGAAAATTTTGGAAAATCTCTCTGGAAAAGTCGTAAAATTGGAAAAATCGAAAATTGAGTGTTTGTATGAAATTTTATTCCTTAATAGCGAGACGAAGTTCGCCGGGTCCGCTAGTTTTAATATAAAATTAAAGTTTCTTCTTTTTGTGTACTTTTTTTCAATACATTTAAAGGAATTTTGCACACATAACATATTTATAAGCTTAAAATTGTTGAATAGTCTATCCGAACAATTTTCCCCAGACTTCTCCAGAATCAAAAGAGATTTGACAACAACATCAATAAATGCCCATGGCATTCTCACGGTGTTTACGGTAAGATATTCGATCACAAATAAAAGTCTTTTTTTATTGGAGTTGTATTTCATGGTTGCTAAACAAAGTTACTTTTGTTGGAGTTGTTGTTACTGCTGTTATTGCCCAGAGCTACACTGAGGCAACCAACACTCGATGACAAATCATAAAAGTTGTCAAAATTTACAAGTGATTTCTTTTTGACAGTTGTCATTGTGGACGTCTGAAGCGACCAACCGGGGCACAGCGAATTCTT
Organism: Musca autumnalis; assembly: GCF_047663935.1. Classification (NCBI taxonomy): domain Eukaryota; kingdom Metazoa; phylum Arthropoda; class Insecta; order Diptera; family Muscidae; genus Musca; species Musca autumnalis. The sequence continues at coordinate 153,572,148 of NW_027411977.1, forward strand.
GCCTTGTTTCTTCAAGGGGTAAAACCATAAAAAAATGAAACGCCAGTCATTATTGATGGAATGGATATCTCAATCGACATGAAATATGTACATACATATGTATGCATTTGTGTTCATACATCGATACTTTTTTGGATACGACAGTCAGACAAACAATAGGCTTCAGAAGCGATTATGAAATCGTTGTCGACAATCTAAGTAACCATGCCATCCATCTATTCAAACATCCATCCCAACCATCGTCGATATGTTGATCGATCGATCAATTGATGCTGTTGTGCGTAAGCAAAATTGACAGTTAGATGCCAACGCCAGATAGACGATGATGTGGATTTTTTCAACTCAGAATTTGTACTTATTATTGTTGATGTGATATATTTCTTATGAAGAGTAGAATTGGAAATCGGTAGCAATATTCAATAAAATGATACAATCAATATTCTACACCATGGTCTACACATAGAAATGGAAATGTCACTTAACTTATTGAACCCTCGTATTTTTTTATTTTTTTCACTTAGATGCAACATCTTCTTGAATATAATTTTTGGCCGAAAACGACTGAGTATATCACATCTCCCATAATTTCAGAGCAAATTTTAATTGGATAGAAAAAAAAAACTTAAAAACCAAAAAAGCTCAAAACGTTCTAATGTCTTGGGGCAACATAGTCATCGTAAAAGGTATTGAAGTAGAATTCAACAACCGACTTTAGAAAACTAGGTCTGCTTTGGGGAGGCTCAATCTTGGCAGAGAAGCCGGATATCTTGCAAAATAAAAATTCCTTTATTCAATGCCTGGGCACAGTGGGTCCAAAATGTTTTTTTTTACAAAAATCGCACTTTTTGTGTGCGAGATGTTCGTGGGAACTATTATATATAATTAAAATGGCATATCCTTTTGTTTCTCCCTAAATTTATCATCATATCATTACATATATGTATATCATTTTATATCATATATAATTTTTTCATATATCACATCATTTAAAAGTGGTTTGCGCGGGACTTTTTTGAGAATTAAAATGGAATTAAAAATACACCAGAACATTAAGGAATTAATGTTATTTTAGTCATTAATAGGCAAAAGGAAATAATTTTATGAGCATTTTTTTTACTTCATAGTATTTTTAAAATTTTTTTTCAAAGTCGTTTGTGCGTGACATTTTTAATACTTAAATACAATAAACGTTATTTAAGTCATTAATAGGCAAAGATTCATTCATTCTCGCTACAGGAAATAATTTTTGAGAAAAAAGGTAAAACCCTAACGTACACCCAGATCCCACCTTGCGTCGTTCCTCATTGTTTTCGAAGTTGCGTCGTTGTGCAATTAGTATCAATTATTACTCTGCGTCGTTATTAGGCAAGCTTTTAGATTAGTTGTGTTGAAAAGACTGTTCAGGAAACATTTGACCAATGTGCAGTAAAAGAAAACTATCTTAGTACAAAAGTCGCTACGGACATTGAATAACTTTAATTTTGTTTTTCATAAATGAATTTTATACAAACTTTGTCAATTTTGTTATTACATTTTCAATTGCCTTTTTTTAAATTAGCGTTTTATTAACCCTGGAACCTATCTCCGAACTTTACATGGTTTTTCATAGAAAATTTTAATTCGTTTTGCGTAGTTTCACACTGAGTCTTGTATTTGGACCGTATTTACGGTGCAAAGCCAGGTCTGCGTGTATACAATGATTTGAAGATATAAAGGTAAGATTTAACTTTTAATATTTATTATTAAGTTATTAAGTGAAATAGCAAAATGGAAAAAAAATGTACCAACAAGATTATAAGATAAGACCATAAGAATAATTTTAACCGACTATTTCCTAGCAACAATTGCTCATTTGCTGTTGACCATAACATACATATGTTCCCACAACATCCCTGAAGGGACAAGGGGGGCTTCTCTCATATCAATGAGTGCACGCCGATTCTTATTGGCTCAATGATATGGGACCTACTTTTTATTGCCGAGTCCGAACGGCGTGTCTTACGACACCACTTTTTAGAGAAGTTTTTCATGGCTTAAATACTCAGGAAATGTCGCCGGCATTACTGAGGGGGAATTTTGCCACCGTTGAAAATTTGATGTTGCTTGGCCTGGGATTCGAACCGCAGACCTTCTGAGTGCAAGGCGGACGTGCTAACCATTGCACCACGGTGGCCTTTATGGCTGTTGACCATAAAGTTTAAGTAATAATAAGTGTTTCTGCCTAATACTACACCATTTTCACATGTAATTTGAATAATTTGTGTTGTAATTCGAAACATTTCACTTGTGATTTGAGAATTCCAATTGAATTTCGAATTATTTCATTTGTAATTTGAAAATTTCATTTGGATTTCGAATTATTTCATTTGTAATTTGAGAATTCCATTTGATATTCGAATTATTTCATTTGTAATTTGAATTTTTTCATTTGTAATACGAACTATTTCATTTGTAATTCGAATTGTTCCACTTGTAAGTTGAATTTTCTTGATTTGAAATTTCAAATGAAAAAATTCGATTTACAAATAGAAAAATTCAAATTACAAATGGAAAAATTCGAATTACAAATGAAGTAAAGTGAAAGCTTTTTAAATAGAGGATACTGGAGAAATTGTCCAGTAACATTAAGAAAATACAAAGACACATCTAATAACAGTAGTTTTGGTTATTTTGACTTGACAATGTTTTTATAAAAAAACAAGCAACACCCTTAACTCACTAAAACGAAAATGTTTATAGTACCTTTAAACCTTGCTTGTTATTTATGATTTCCTACCTTGCATTTATTGAGAATTTCTCAAGCATCTGAAAGATCTTGTCAATTTTATTGAGTCAATAAAATCTTACGATTTCTATCGACATCTGTTTGAAACGCAATGGGATATTTTTTCGTCTTATGCATAGGTGCTTTTACAGTCAGTTCCTTCTGGCCATATATCGATCAAAGTAACATCTCAATATTTATGGTTCCAACAGAACCTCATTATTAGCCACACAACCTAATAAAAATGTTTTTTTCTATGTTTTAAGCAAGGTGCAAGAAATTATTTATGGTAATCATTAACATTGTTTCATTTTTTCGTTTATGGTACCCACGTATTGTTGAAAAATTTTCGACTGTAATTTATGTATGTATGTATAAGCGGCCAATTATGAAAATGCTTGAATATTCCAAAAGTCTTTTGCAAAACATTCATTATCTGTTTCATCAATTTTTGTAGAATTCGTTTTTAGCCACAACAACGATCTGGTAAAATGTTATCATCGATTGGAAAACAACTGCCTGTAGAGCGATTCCCTGAAAATTCGGCAAAATTCAACTTTGGCGCCACACAAATTACTATGGAAACGAAGAACCGCTTGGTTGACACGGGTTAACCTTAACCGATCGGCATTAAAATTCATATATAAGGTTCCAAAAAAAATTTTATTATTCTTTTCTTGTTTGGGTCGACCTTATGTACATACACAGAGTACTTTTATGTGCTGCTAAACAAATTAATTAAAATATTTAATAACATAATTAATCGCACAATTAGAGTTTTATTTGATATGCTTTCAACGTATGAAACTTGTTGTTTAAATTTGACAAACATTGATAGATGTTTATACAAGAACAAATCAAAAGATGATTGATATAATTAAGCCGGCGGTATTATAAAAAATACAAAAATGTTGCCGCAATATTGTAAATTTTATTTTAATATAAATAAAAATCCAACTGAGTAAATATAGCAACTGAAATTAAGTGAAACAGTACTTATTCTTGTACTAGAACGGCAAAACTTCAATCGAATTCTCAACAGCCTCAAGGGGACGTTGAAATGTCCAAAGCATTGCAAATTTTGCCATACATACATGTGTATGTATTTATGTAAAGAATCGATAAATATTTAAACAGAAATATGCAGAACAATCAATTTGCCGCCTCTGAGAAGTGTATTTATTGTCTGCTTGGTTTTTCTCAGTGGCCAAAATACAAAAACAACCGCATTCAATAAGCGACAAAGTGTAAGCTTAAACCAACAACTGTACAAATAACTAGGTATGTGATCGGCCTTCGCTTGTATTCGTTAATACGGGCCTCACAAAGGGCGCACTCCACCTCCCCACTTACTACATATGTACATTTGTAATTCATGGAAGGCAATTCGCACCTAAGGTTCTGCGTGCTACAAATTAGTTAAACCTTGTGAATTGCACTATTCAATTACAATTCTCATGAAAACAGAAAGTCAGGGCGATGGTATATGGTTAGCTGGCATAATAAAAAAATTCAATAACATTCCCGTCCCTTTTCCGCCATGCCACAAAGTCAAATGTTTTCCTTGTTGCAACACCATGCTAGACATGTCAAAATTATTTATGACATAACAAATGTATATACAAATGTCCACATAAATATGAGTTGTTGTATGTGATTGCGCACTTACTTACATACAGAGGCTAACCACTACAACCACAGACGACCACAAAACACTGGGGTTAGTAACTTTTCAAGTGGCGTAACAATGGAAAAATTGAAAAGATACCCCTAAAATGAGATACTACAATAATAAGTGCTTGTCAGGCAGGCCAAACAATTGTCCGTCCGTGTGGTAGTTGTTCTTCCAGCTGTCTGGGCCCTGTTTACGCACATCCATGGATCACTTAAAATGGGTAATGGTTACACACGTCTGTATTTAGCCAGCTAAACATATTGTTTGTGTCTGCATTGCATATGAACACAAAAAAAGTCGCACACACAAACGCTGGTCCTAGCTCTAGCACCCAATCGAATACTTGCAAACATTGACAAAACAAATATCTAGCCGTACAATCATATTAAACACTCAAATTCATAGCCTTATACTCGTGTCAGGATAAAACTTGTATCCCATGGGAGGGGAGTGAGGAAGGTAAAGTCATAACTCCCTTGCTATAACCAGGAGGTGTACTGTCGTCCTTTGAAAATGATTATAAAATAAAAACATTGAATGCGTACGAATATAGAGACAGACGGACAGACAAATGTATGGAATTTGTTTATGTAGTTTCCAAACATGCATGATATGTTGTGTGTGTGTTTGTTTGTAATACAAATACGTAGTACAATGATGGCTTCTATTATTGTCTTATTTGTGGGCTGTTACTGTTGACTAATTTTTCTACATACATACATATGCATTTACAAATTTGTGCATACACTGGTAAATAGAGAGACTATATGTGTTGCTAGTTAGTAGCCACTGACATTAAAAAAGTATGCATAGTTATGCACACATACATATACATATATATTTCAGATGAAACAGCCGAATATTAAATTTTTTGCTTTGATATAGCCCCCATAGAACGATACCTCCCAATATCCAGTATTTTAATGGTTTTAGCCGCATTATTCCATCGAAATGGCTGAAATTCGGTAGGTATTTAGTCTTTGCTTGGGCTACAAAACTTTTCTCCAAAAGTTGTTTATATAGCCCCCATAGAATGGTACCTCCGGATTTTCGGAATTTGATTATTCTCACACACATTATTTAGTGTCACATATTTCTGCACAGAATTATCGGTATCGTTTTAGTATAGCCCCTGTAGAACGGTACATCCCGATTTTCGGCTGAAATCTGGTTCCAATATAATTTGTGGTGGAGGGTATACAAAGTTCAGCACGACCATACTTAACGCTGGTTTTACTTGTTTTATTTAGTGAATATCCGCAGGGGAAATTGTTACAAAAATATATTCAATATTGTACGGACGTAGTATCAACATATAGAAAGGCGTTAATTTCGGCCGGGACTAACTTGTGGTGGAGGGTATACAAAGTTCGGCACGACCATACTTAACGCTGGTTTTACTTGTTTTATTTAGTGCATATCCGCAGGGGAAATTGTTACAAAAATATATTCAATATTGTACGGACGTAGTATCAACATATAGAAAGGCGTTAATTTCGGCCGGGACTAACTTGTGGTGGAGGGTATACAAAGTTCGGCACGACCATACTTAACGCTGGTTTTACTTGTTTTATTTAGTGCATATCCGCAGAGGAAATTGTTACAAAAATATATTCAATATTGTACGGACGTAGTATCAACATATAGAAAGGCGTTAATTTCGGCCGGGACTAACTTTTTATACATACCTGCCATCATGCCATCATAATAATATTAGCAAGAAGGTGACACGAAAGTAACTATGGCCATAATGTGTGGTGGGAAAGTTTTCTGAGCACTGAGAACCCTAAATGCCAAATTAAATGTAATTTGGGAGGAAAATGTCGATAAAAATTCAAAATACCTAAAATCGAGCGATACCGTTCTATGGGGGCTATTCAAAACTGTGGACCTATGTCCACAACTTTAATCACTTCGAATCCATAATATAGCTAAAAACTTAAAAATTCCTAAAATCGGGCGATATATAACAAAAGGTGTACCAATATCCATCATTCATTTGGTGGAGAAGTTTCTTGATCACTGAGAACCTTAAATGCCAAATTATAGCCAATTTAGGCAGAAAATGAAATAAAAACTTCCAACGTACGTAGACCTCTGTCAACATTTTTTGTTGGGTAACTTTGAATGCAGATAAAATCTTCAAAATGAGTGAAATCGGGTGATACGATTATATGGTGTCTATTTCAAACTATGGACCTATGTCCACAATTTTGGTAGATAATTTGTTTGAAAATGCTTAAAATCGGGTGGTAGACGTTATATAAGGCTATTGCAAAGCATGGACCCATGTCCATAATTTTTGTACGAATGTTTCATGATTTCTGGAACCTGGTGGCTATAACCCATTTTCGAACTTGTACTGTCTGCAAATAAAAGACGCATCTTTCCAAAATGTCAGCGTCCTCTCTCAATTTTTGGGGATGCTACAGAGATTACCACAGACAGACGGACGGCCTGGCAAACATAGATCGACTCAGAATTACCCTGATCAAGAATATATGTGGGGATTTCTGAGTGAAATCAGACACTTTTTCAAGATAAAGTTTTTAATTTCCTTTATTTTTTACTGTGGTGTTGCTGCTAATCAGCAAAACATTTTAGTATATTTTCAGATTTTTTTGACTAACGGTTCTGAGAAATTCTGTAAAAACTATGTGCAAAGAAATACTCATAACTTCGTTAATATTGATTTTTTGTTGTTTTATCAGCTATCTAATAAAATAGAAAAAATGTGCACAGTGGGCTTGGATGCAATTTTCGCTATTTAAAACTTAAAATTAATTTTTATCAATGATTGTATTCTTCGATTTTTTATTAGATCGCTAATAAAATAACAAAATATACAAAAAAATTTCTATTTGGACCAACATTAAAGAAGTTATGAGCATTTCTTTGCACATAGTTTTTACAGAATTTGACTTTTTCAAGGCGTTATATCTCTGGAACCGTTAGTCAAAAAATCTGAAAATATACTAAAATGTTAATCTTGAAAAAGTGTCCGAATTCACTTGGAAATCCCCATATACTTTATATAAGCTCGCAAATAATTATTTCAATGCGTTACAAAGGGTAAAACAAACTTAATATAAGGATATGAATATCCTTATTTTTAAGCAAATCTTTACATATTTTTTCGAAAAACATGAATATAGTTGAATGAGGGAAACACTTTAAAGGTGTTTTAAAATTTAAAGTACCCAGCAAAATTTGAAGGAATGGGTTCCATGCGATGACGTGATTTCATGGCATCTTTTGCATTGGTTCGAACGAAGTCGTGAAAGGTTCGATCTTTTCATTGGCATTTGAACCAATGAAAAGGAAGTCGTGAAAGATCCGATCTTTTCATCAGCAATTGAACCCATGCAAAGGAAGTCGTGAAAGATCAGATCTTTTCATCAGCATTTGAACCCATTCCATCGATCTAATAGAGATGAATTTTGTGTTTTTATTTATAAAGATTTTTTAAATATATAAGATTAATTATTTACAATAGGCTTGATGTTGTCGGAGACTCGAAATCACAACCAACGTTGCTAAAACTCTGGTCGCAATGATAATATCATTACAAACAGTTGGTGAAAATTACATTCCAAAGCATTGGTGAAAATGACATGCTCAAGCATTGATGAAAATGGCATGTCAAAGCATTGGTGTAAATGGCATGCTTTGGATCCACAAATGAATAGCATCTTTTGGGGTCCACGCTCATATAAAATTCATCGATGAAGATGCTAAAAAGATGACATTCCAGATCACTTGCACCCATGATTGAATGGCATCTTTGGCATCGAACATTTTGCTGGGGTAATTATTAAATTTTTTGTGAAATTCAAATGAATGAAAACAAAGATTAATACATATGTATGTATGCACACACTGTTGTAAGTCAATATACACAGTGCACATGACAATTTCATATATTTTATACCATATACATACATATATACATCCACACATATGTATGTCCGAATATAAATATGTATGTATAAATTCTATATGCTTCTCTACAATTCCAAAAAGCCAAATAGCTCACATTGGCTTTGAGAAAAGTCACACAAACGCTATTTAGGTTTTGACAGTGGCATTTAACCGCATTTGGACTTTTTTGTCTCGAATAGAAATATGTAGATGTCTGCGTGTTTTAGGTACACTCAAATATAAGTCCTTATACATACGTATATATTTACACACTACTATGTATATGTACGATATTCATTTATGTACATATGCATCCTCTATACCGCGGCATGCATGGCATAGACAAAATAATTACAGCAACAATTCATGCAACATTTTCGTTTTTGAGATTGCGCGCTGTCACTTTCTTTTGACACATGACAGTTTGTGTGTATGTATAAAGGAGCTTTCTATCGTATAATAAAAATGGGTTCCAGTTGATAGTTTTCAGTTTCCATGTGTACAAAATATGGCCGTTATCTGTAAAGAAGTTTTTTTCATTTGTGAATGTTAATGTTGAGTTTTAGGTGACATACATCTGTCTGATGGCACGTAAAAATGCCAAATTCGTAATTCGAAGAACTAAAAGTCAAAGTTCTTTGGTTCAATTCTCATGACAAATTCAAAATGTTTTTTAAAACACCAATAAATGCTTTTATATATTCACATACATACATATGTATGTATATTCTCGTATCTATATTGACAGCTAGCAAGGTCACAACTTACCGAACTGAATATTAAATAATCCAAAGTTTATTTACATATCCAAGTATTATAGTTGACATCTTGCAAAAAGTGCTCCCAGTATTGTTCAACGAAAATAGATACATTTGAGAGAGAAATCTATCTATTGTTTCCAAAATTTATTTTATTGAATCGACAGAAAGAAAACTGTAAATATAGTAGTCGGTCGATTCTTATTTATGACCAATATATGTACATGTGAATATCGCCTCAGTCAGAGTTGGGATAAAAAAGATAGCTGAGGCAGGTTTTAAATGCGGCGTTTCGAATAAAATGAGAAGAAAAAAACTATTTATTTTTAAGCTGTCTGTCTGACTGTCTTTCAGTTGGGTTGATTGTTTGGATGCCAGCGTGTGAGTGTGTCTGCTTATAGATATTTTTTATTATTATTACTAAACATAAACAGAAGGTAAGATTGTACATTTTTATTGACCACATAAGCCGATCGTGTTGACAACATTTTATTGTATCTCTCTTTGGTTTTTGTTGTCGTGGTTGGGGAGTTTTTAATTCGTTTTCATTTTAACATTTGACAAAAGTTATGGGTTATGTGTGAACGGGATTACATGGAGTATGGAGTGGATGCTGTTTGATGTAGAGTTTATGGTCGATGCCAACCAAAAGCACTCTTACAAACCGGCCGTTCAAGTGGGACCAATGAGTGTGGTTGGCGTCGATGTTTTGTTTTACCAAGTATCTAAAAAAAGTGTTACGTTTTTATGACTTTCTTCAGTTTGAACGACAAAACTAAAAAATTTACATATTAACTCGTAGCTGTTTAAATACGACAACAACACGAACAACAAAATGTGTCTAAATATTTTCCCACAATAATTGCACTGGACCTACTTTAGCAGTTGAGACTGGTGGAAATGACGTAAAGACTGTATTGCCTGGCAGCGAACACCACAAGCATTCCTATTACCGGATTCATATTCCGCCGAGTTGCGGATGATCGACTTAAATGACAATAAGAAAACCATACCATGGTTCAAGCCCCCATCACATATTCATTACCAACAACATTGTATTGGATTATCTCTGGTTAATATGTTATACCGCTTTTCTTGACCGAATAATGACCATAGGATAGCGCCCTCAAACCAGTCTCAGTGTTTGCTTCAGCAGCAACAATATGACTGTCACATTTTTTCTTTCATTTTTTTAAACATATATTTACTACTGTTTACCATATTACCTGCCCATCCAACTTTTGTGGGTTTCTTTGTTGTTGTATTGGTGTTGCTTGTGAATAGATATTGACTTTTTATGAGTTCGACTGACTAAACTTGTTTTGGTCTTTTGTTTTTGGCCAATAACATAAAATTTATAAATAATCTTAAGTTGACATTAATTTTTCTACAGCAGTTGGGCATTTGAATAACACACAAAATATGCCGCCAGATAAAAGCAGCATGAACCAATGCGACGGACGACAAGCTACTTTAATATCTATAGAATTATTTTCGTAGGTCAACATTCACAATTCTTTTGTTGCATGTAAAATACGAGGGTGGTTTTACATAGCAAGTACTCCTGAAAAATAATAAATCAAAATTCCATGCCCTATCTTAAATGTATATAAAATGTGGTTAAATATAGAATTTTAAGATAATGGAATACATATATGAGATGAACCAATAATGGATTTCAGTATTTGTCGCTCTCTAGTCTGCTTGAATTGTCATACCGACTTTCGTATTTGATCAACTTTTCATATGCAAATACATTTTGAAAATTTAAATGCGAATTATGAAAAAAGCTCATACCAATACAAACAAACAGACAAATAGTGGCATACGATTAACTACCTACTTGATTTCCCTAGAAGTGTGACCACAACGCCTGACAATAGCTATTCGCATTGCTTTCAACACAAAGGAAAACATGCGTTCAGAGCATATTCACCTGCAAAGTGTGATCGGCAATAGCATTTACATAGCGACACTAAATTCAATTTAACCGAAACAACTATTAAGACTCTATTAAATATTAAGAAACAATAAATATTAACAAAACTCTTTAAGATTCTATTGATGTTAAAGATGGACCACCGTTTGAGAATACGATTGAATCTATGGAGAAATCCTTTCAAGACTATGCATCGTAGCAATTAGAGGTTTTATTATATAGAACATATGGTCGAATTCTCAGAAAAAAAGTTGAATCTAATACACCTTTTAGTCGTACATATTTCCATTTTGGTTTTTTATACAAAAAAAAAAATCAAATACGTCCAACAGATGTTCTGCTACCAAATTGGTATGCATATTCTATTATTAATTTTCTATAAATTTTGCATAAAAATCGCATTGATAAATTTAAAAATTGAATTTTAGCCATAATTCGCGAATAAGCGGGCCACGAAGGGAGAAGGAAAGTTAAATCATGTGTGCAAATATTATTTATTCTTTGGGGTCCCAAGAAGTTTGCAAAATATCCAAAAAATTATATAAGTTTGTTTATAGTACTACTCCTAAGAGTCATCTGATTTCTTTTTATTTAGAATGTACCATGGTAAAATAATGTATAGGTAGGCCACAGCTTATTATTATTTTTTTTTTCTTATTATTATAGCCTCTTCTGTCAAAAGCAGGGTTGACATTTTTTACTGTTGTTGACATTAATAATAAAGGTAGGTGCATCGGTGCATCCAACAGAAAACTTTTGCTGTTAGACTATAAATAAGTAAGTGAATGACATCTTTATTTCCACTGTCATAAGTTTGGTTACAGCTTTTGCTATTTTTGAAACACTTTTCTAGCAATATTCTGTAGCATAGTGTTTTTTTTTACTCTATTTAGTAATTCTAACATAAACAGTGAAGAGCTAAATTCCACATATTTTTGTAAAACTGACTAACTATGCAAATACATCTACCATTATTATTGCGCCATGCCACTTGGCTACAGGGTTGTATTTTTCAGCAATTTTTATACCAGGCCTACCTACTTCAGTAGTTCAATCGTTCGTTAACAAGGTCTGGATAAATCGGTCATTTGTATGCAAACAGTTGTATACCCAGCAAACCAAATGTCGGATGTCCGACGCGTCTGAACAATTTCGGAAGCAAAATCGTTCAGATTTCGTTCCGATTTCTAATCGATTTATCGGAGGGGAAATAGTTCAGATTTTGTACCGATTTTGTCCCAAAATCGGAGCGAATGTCGGAAATAAATTTCGCTTCCTAATTTCCCCAGGATTTTCTTCAGATTTCGTACCAAAATCGGATCTAGTCCACACGATCTTTTTACTGAGTGGTTGAATTGAATAAGTTGGTTCGTGAACAATACAACTTTACTTTTTATTTAAGATTCATCAATTTTTCATTTTTAAACAAATTCTAGATTTCAGATGTCGGACAGTATTTTAGATATACGCTAAAAATTAGAATCATACCTTAATATAGGAATTTGTAATATTCGTTTTATCGATGTGAGCGGAGATTAATGCCAGTATATATTTTTATATTCACGCAATAGCATGACCCTGTTCTTAATTTTAAACACAACAATGAAGATTACTGTAAATTGAAAACCAATAGCCTCCCTCTGCTCTCTAAATAATGTACCATTTAAGATAAGGGCTCAATGACACCCACAGTTAAAAAATTGCCACCGGTTTCGCTAGAAACAAAATCACTAATGTCCGACCAATGGCGACGTTATACAAATTTGCAAAAGCATATCTCAAGTCTTTTAATATAAAGCTCTTGTCGAAATATACCGCATGCCAGCGAACACAAGTTTTAATCTAGCGGAACAACTAAAAATTATTGCAACTGCGAGGACTAAAACAGCAACTGCCAAATAAAATAAATTTCGTGGTGGGGTGTAAAATACGTTTTATGATTTCTCGGAGTTCCAAAACTGAACAGCAGTACTCAACGTGATGGCATGTACCTGCCTGCCTTGTCGTTGCTATTGTTACTGACATTTTCACATTCGCTCGCTTAATCTATGCTATCACAATATTTGCATATACAATTCGTCGTAAACTTGTGACCATTACGTTTTGTAGTCGCTTCGATCCCAGTTTTATCCCATCACTTCGAACCAAGTTTGTTGGTATGAATGTATTTATTAAATTATTTCCTCTCTGTCCAGAATGCAAGGCAAAAGATAGACCCGATTTCCATTCACAAGGATGATAGGAAGAATGTGTCGTCCGGTTAAGTTTTAATGTTAGGCAGTTGATAGCAACTTGTAGCTATCACAGGCTGTCTTATGTGAGTGTGTAGTTAACCACAAGTTTAAAAAATAATATTGCAAATAAATTTTGTAAAAACATGTTGTATGAATTGACATTAAGTGTTAATGAAGTTTTTTCTCTTTCTCTCATTTTTTTGTCAACTGTTTCACTTTATTCGCCAGAGAAGTTGAGAGGGAAACATGCTTATTTCATTACCTCTACAGTTTTGTTTTTTTATGTAAGCAGTTATAACAGGGCTGGCAGTTTCTTAACTGTCGATAAAGGCCATACGTTTTGGTTCATTTATCACTAATAAATGTCTTTAACATCAGTGTCTTCCATAGCTTAGGCTAAAAATCAACGAGTCGGCTACTCCACGAAATGGAAAAGATATAAATTGAAGAAACAAGCCTAGATAAAAAATATATTGGCTTGCAGATAAATATGTTATTAATAGATCTATCTATCATTATAGAGTTTTATATTCTGAAAATTTATTTTTTCATTTGCAAATCAACAAAGAATGACCATTTACTTCTAATGTGAATTTAAAAACATCAACTATTTCCCACGAACAAAAGATGACATTAAAACCGATTTTTGAACCGGTTTTAAGTAACCGATTAAACTTATATGTATACCATTAAAAAGCTTATAGAGTTGCCAATCAAATTAAATTAATTCCCTTATGAAAACTTTGCTAGTTGCAGTTCTAGAACAAAAAAACCGTTTTCTTAAACCGTTTTTAAGGAAAAATATCAGTACGCGCAAATATGGAGATCAAAGGCTGGGGGGCTTTGGCGATTAATGTCGATGAAGATAGTATGACGAACCTGAAAGGACAGTTTTGCCATAGGTCAAACTTCTGAGTTATGGCGTGATCAAATTTCGTAAAGTTTTTTGTCATGTAGGTATGTATAGTTTGTCAAGAAAGAATTCATTTCGCTATATCTCAGAAGTTTGACATATGGCAAAACTGTCCTTTCAGGTTCATCATATTAGTTTCATCGACATTAATCGTCAAAAAGAATTTTTCACCCCCCAGCCATAAGTTTAATCGGTTACTTAAAACCGGTTCAAAAATCGGTTTTAATGTTGAATATCCGGTTCAAAAACTGAGATAACCGGATTCATCCTCCAATAAAATTTGTTATTAACGTGTTCATCATTACAAGAGCTACTTGTGCTAAATATTTCAGAGGCACCTTTCATCTCAAAATGAGGCTTAAAAATTGTCTACAAGAATGATCTGTATGACTTTTCTGTAGGAGTCACCTTTCTGGAGATATCGTGATATAAGTGTCAAATTACATATGTGAAGAAGTAAGCCGCGTAAGAACATCTTGAGGCGGACCGGCTAAATTAAAAACGCCATGCCTTAGGTATTTCCATAAGCCTTTAAACGATACCCATAAACGGTACAGTAGGACCGGGTATAACCCGGATTTAAATCTGGCCTTTTGTTAAAATGACACTAATATGGAATAACTCTTTAGTAGGGATACGCAAGTCGATTTTCGAGTAATCGGTTCCTCGATTCTTTGATTTGAAGAATCTAAAAATCGGAATCGAGTTTTGACTTCATAGAGAATCGAAAGATCGATTTTCTATTATGATTCTTCGATTCTTGCAGTGGGAATCGAAAGATCAATTCTGTTTTGACTTTTTGATGTACCACGAAAATGAAATATACAGATTACATTGGTAAGAGCAAAACAACAATATTATATTATTTGTTGTACTGATGAACAAAGTTAATCTAACGGTACGGCAGAGCGAAGCATTGTACACCTAAACGTTCACATTTTCGACTAAGGAGTCATCTCGATCGAACGATTCTTTTATCCAAGTGAGTTCTAAGTAAGAATCAAAGGATCGAAAGATCAATTTTTGATTCCTACGTAAGAATCGAAAAATCGATTTTTGAGTTCTAAGTAAGAATCAAAAGATCGATTCTTGAGTTCTAAGTAAGAATCAAAAGATCGATATTTGCTTGGTAATACGTATCCCTACTCTCTAGTAGGTATAATTTCGCTATTCAATTAAACATATATTTTTTTGGGCCCGGTTATTCCGGTTAAAACAGCCGTTTCACCTGAGTATGTGCGTATTTCCCATATATGTGCATAAAAATGATTTGTTTTTAACAACCGCTTTATCTCAAGAATGGTTCCTTCTAGGGAAAAATTAGAAAGACCAAACTTGTAGGAAATTTTTCTGTCTACAATATTTGTTCCAGTCACTTTTTAATTTATCAAGAAAAAATTCGAAAACCTAAAAACATCCCTAAATTTTGCCCTTTGACACCGAATTACTGTTTTTGCACCCATTGGATTGATGGGGGCTGTTAGGAAATTGCTTCTAATGGCTCTCCACCAAAATTCAGCTTTGTGGGAATTTTTGCTATTTTAATGTCTATTTTGACTGGACTAATTTGCAAGACTGTACAATAATACCTAAAATCATCAGACGTGATAAACCCAGTGGCGCCCTAATATTTCAATTCGCCCCTGTTAAAGCTACTATGTATGTATAGTTGTTACTCGTACGTTGATGTTAGATGATGGTTGGTTGGAATTGCTAGCCAGTTCAAATACATACACATATACATACATACTTGCTATAAAAAAATTAAAATAAAAAATGAAATGTCTTTTATAGTAGAAAAATTCACAAAAGGGAAAAATAATTGTGTGTTTTTTTTCTTTTTGTTCTTTGGCCATTTCATACATTTTTCCGTTTTGTTGTAAATAGTAAATTACAATCTTATTAGATTCTGTTGCATTTTGGTGATGTGTACAAACAAAACAGCAACATTATGAACAAATATGTATGTATGTGTATGTACAAGGATCGTTAATTTTAAATAAATTGCTTACATAGAAATGTATGCATGAAGACCTGAATTAAATTCTAATCTTTAATCTTTAATCTCTAATCAGTTTATCGAACCTTTGAAGCCTAGAATTTTTGTTCGTTATTATTTATTTGGACTCAACTTCTATAGAAGTAATTAAATTAAAATAAATAAGTAATTAAATTAACAAAACCATAATATAACAAAGTTAAAATTCAAGATATATGTCACGGTGCTCTTGAAACAATTTTAAATGGAAGGTGCTTACACCTCGGAAGTTTTTGCGGATTCTGAAACTACAATGTTTATAGATGAGAAAAATCAAAAAACAAAAAAAATCGCCGGAGCGCTTTTTAAATAAATCGCGATTTAAGTTGACATTTTTAGGTGTTGTTTAGGTTTTCACGATTTTGCTTAGAAACCGCTAGTCCTATCAAAATGGGACTAAAGAAAATGTTATAGCTATGAAAATTCTCTACAAGATTGACCTTTTTGGTATTCTCGTCGGTTTTACCGTTTTTGAGATATAGAAGTTCAAATTGGGACAATTCGAATTCAATTCAATTCTGTATCGCCCCCTTATAAAACAATGTTATGACTGCAAATGCCCAACTTAAACTCATATATCTAAAAAAATGGTGCAACTTAGGATAAGTTACTAAAGCCAATCTTGTAGAGAATTTTCACAGCATTAAGATTGTCTCAGGTCCCATATCGATAAGACTTACCGTATTCAAGCAAAATCGCGAAACCCTAACAGAAAAAATCTAAAAATTTAAACTGAGCTTCATTATCTCAAAAATGGTACAGGCTGGGAACAAATAATGAACGTCAATCCTCTAGAAAATTTTCACAGCTACAACATTTTCTTTAGCTCCATTTCGATTGGACTTACGGTTTCCAAGCAAAATCATGAAAACCTATAAAACACCTAAAAATGTGAATTTTGACCGCGATTTATTTAAAAATCCCTACAGCGATTTTTTCTTGTTTTTGGATTTTTCTCATCTATGAACATTGCTGTTTCAGAATTCATAAAAACTTCCCCTGTGTAAGCGGTTTTCATCAAAAGTTAATTAAGGCGCACCCTTCATGACATTGTTTTATAAGGGGGCGATACAGAATTGAATTGAATTTGAATTGTCCCAATTTGAACTTCTATATCTCAAAAATGGTAAAAACTACGAAAATACCATTAACGTCGATCTTGTAGAGAATTTTCATAGCTACAACATTTTCTTTAGTCCCATTTTGATTCGACTTGCGGTTTCTAAGCAAAATCGTGAAAACCTAAACAACCCCTAAAAATGTCAATTTATATCGCGATTTATTTAAAAAGCGCTCCGGCGATTTTTTTTGTTTTTTGATTTTTCTCATCTATGAACATTGTAGTTTCAGAATCCGCAAAAACTTCCAAGGTGTAAGCACCTTCCATTTAAAATTGTTTCAAGAGCACCGTGATGTATATAAACTTGAAACAATGAATACCGGAACGAAACCAAGACCTAATGCTGGATTCCAAACACCTTGAAAAGGAAAATAATACGGAATGTATGATTTCTGATTAAACTTCTGGCATTCAAATAGGGTGGGGCGATTACTATGAATAGAAAAAAACTTAATGGGCGCCTTGCGTTTGTGATTCTTGGCATTGTACTGATCAAAAATTCCACTAGACCATACATATGTACGTCTACGGTGAAAATCGAGCACATTTATCGCTCCTAAACTTTTCAATTTGTTTTTCATAGCCAAAAATATTGATAAAATGTGACTAGGGTTTGGACGAGGGATTGAACCCCAGACGTTCTGTGTCCAAGACGGGGATGCTTACCACTTCACCACTATTATAATTCAATGAATTACGACACAGAATAGAAAATACTAGTAAAAGAAACCAACTGCTTTGTCTGTTTCTTTTTCCTGGTGTGTATTTCTCGCTCAGTGTACTCGTATATGCATAAATACTTGTTACTGCTTTGCGTGTTTAAAAACTATTAAGACATTTTTTTTCAGTCATAGTTGAAGTTTTTACGAACATTAAGATGTAGATGTGGAATTTTCTCTAACCCTCTCTCTTCAGATCATGCCAAACTTTATACACTAAAGCGTTCCACCAGCGTTCACGATGCAACGTTGAACATGACATCAAATACAATTCAGTCCATTTGACATGATAATCGCCACTGACTCCAAAATCGTACATGGGTTATGAGTTTCAGAAGATAGCGTGAAAATATTGCTAGAAGTATAAGAACAATAATCGTCGGTAACATGAAACAACCAACTTGCATTGTTCTAAAGTTTCTTTAAAAATGATATTCAATAAGAACATATTATTAATGCAATACTTTTTTTAGCTCTAACATTTCAATAACACAGCCAGATGTCTTCTATTTATCAAAACAAGCCAAGTTTCTACCAAGAAATAAACATAAAATAAAGAAATCCATTGCTGAAAGCCTCATGTTTAACCGACCGACCATATGTTGAATATTATTAGTATCTGAGATATTCATAATCTTGTACTTTTGAATATTAATTAGCCGACTTGTTTTGTGTGGATATGGATTTTTTTAACATAATTTTTACATTAATTTCAGAAATCACAGAAATCCCAATTCATTTTTGGTTATTTATGAATTCGATTTGACCCAATGGATACCGTCATTGCTGCGCCAAACGTTTTGTCATCATTTTCAGAATATTGGAAAACGACGGAATTTTGAATTTATTACCAAAATAACAAAAAGCATCCAAATCGAATTTATTTCTAATTTTGAACATAAATATATGGTCCAAGTTACGCCCCCCCAACTATTGTGGCAACATAAATTTCATTAAATAAATGCACGGACAATTATTTATTCAAACCTAAACTGAAATGGTATAGGACAACAAACACCTCTTGAACCCACATAAATGAGATCACATCATTTTTTTTTTTCAGAAAAAATCGTATCTGGAACATCTATCAGATGGTCAATTGTTGGACATTTGATAACGCATATCACGTTTGAGATGCGTGTGCCAACTACAAATTGGCTAAAATTGTAAAAACACCTTTTTGCGGTAACAAAGTAAATGTCCAGATGTCCAGTGTTACAGTAGGACAGATTTGTTTCGATGCGTCCCTTAAGGATGATTAGACATCGACGACCCTCATTATCGCTAAGGCGCTTTTCAAACAATACAAGGATTTTCAAATTCGAGATTTCATAATTGACTTACAAACCTCTATATTGCCTCTCTTCAACACAATGGACAAATCCTGTCTTGTGTGCACAATGACAAAAGATGAAAAAAAAACACAAAAGACCACAAAGAAAGAAAAAACAAAATACCATCTTGACTTGTGACAAACAACATCAAGATCAAACAACGGAAAATTATTTTGGCTATCTCACCTCAAGTGGAAGGCTGTTAGAAATCACACCTTTACTGTTTTATGTCGAGTTGCGCATGCGCCCTATACATTGATCTGCGTGTCTGTCCAATGCGCCAGCCTTGTGCAAACAAACAGACGCACGGCTACTTCCCGTAAACCAAACTAGAACAATAGAAATGTTTAAAATCACAAACATTTCGAAAGTCAGCATGATTTTTAGCAGGTAATTGTGAATTGTTAGCAATAGGGAAATAGAATCGAATGTAAATGAAATTACCCCAGACGCGTTTACACACAAAAAGTAATACTGACGGTCCAATCATTCCAACCACCACCGATGGCGTTTCCATTCTCTTTGAAATTGAATAGCAAAATGTTCGAACAAAAGATACATGTATCTTCAAGTGGGCATTGTTTGTTCAGTGAAGCATCCCAAATCCACAAAATAGCCTTTAAGGATACATGCATGGAAAACAAATGAGCCCAACAAATGTCTCTTAACAAATAGACAAACACACATACACACTGTTACGACAATGCCGCTAAGATGCCGCTCCACTCTGAATCCTTTACTAGGATTTCCGAAGATTATGTTTGTGTGTGCGCGTTTGTGACATAAGCATTTTATAGATGAAATTACCTTTTCTTTGTTCGGCGACCAAAAAGAGTGTTACGATGCTACTTGAAAATCATATTATAAAACAAAAATTCACACCATGTAGTCAGTCATAAATTCAAAAAAGGGGATTCATGAGTTTTATAGCTGGTCGGTCGACCACAACAAACCGCTGCATTAAATCTCTTCACATACCACATTGTAATCCCACCCCCTTTTGCCTGTCGTTAAGGAAGCGCATACTTATATCTGTATGTTTATGCATACATACATATGTATGTAGTAAATGTATTTATTGTATGCGGCTAATAGGGATGGATGCTGCGGGTAAATAAAGTCACACCCGTGTCCAACAATGTGTTACAAACAAACAAATCTTACTGATGCTATTTTCCATGTGAAATAATGCCATCCATTGTGTTGTTATTGATAACTAATAAACGCTTTACGCACACATTCGTTGTTGTATTCAATTGCAATTTGTTGCAACTATTTCCCTGACATCTAAAACGAATTTCAACCCAACGATAGCCTATGTGATATAATGGATTACATTAAACCAAATGTCAGATACAACAATCTATGTCATCTTTGGTATTTTCAATTGTCAAATCTGTTCTTTCGGAATTGTATACAGCTGAAGAAATTTATTTATCTGGAAATAACAGTGGTTTTATTTGAAAACAGCTTAAATTGACTTATGTCAATTCGAGTTATAGATAACGCGTTGTTGTATTTTTGGAGAAGTCTATTCTAGAGATAATTTTCGCCAAACGGTTTCAGAATTTAATATTAATGCAGTAATAAAAAGACAAATAAGGCTTATGGGCTAGCTCCACTGATTCCGCAGAGGGAGGTGTACGTTTCTTTAAATTTTCGTAACTTCAGTAATTAACAAAAATTGTAAGCATAGGAATAAAAATGTTTTTGCTTAGTTTAAAAATTAAAAAAATGTGTTTGCTACAAAAACAAACTTTATTTTAATTTACAGAAATTAATGGTTAGCGCAAAAACGTTGGACTATATTTTTAATAGCCAAATTCAAAAAATTTATTAATTATTAAAATTGATAACGATTTGATACAAATTCAAATATTCAATTAAATTTTGGTTGATTTTTGCCGATAAGCGAATTGTCATATTTACAAACGTGTTTATCAAACATTTCCCCAAACATTTTAAGTTGTTTGACTTGCTTTTTTGTTCAATTTGTTGTTCAATTTATTGAAAATATAATAACTTTTATGTCATCGTGTTTCAAAAAGTTAGTTACATTTTAGTCAATTGCAAAATTCAAATTTTTGATAAAACTGTTTATCGGAAAAGTTTTTTCTGTGTATCGAAATTCCAAAGCAAATTTACTTTTACAAAATCGGGTGGAAATCAATTTTCAATTCCATTGCTTGCATTGTCAAATAGAATCCCAAGAATTTCAGATGAGAATTTATTTGACGTATACGCAATGGAATTAACAGTTGACATGCTTTAAGAATAATATTAACGACAAACTGTCGAATTATTAAAATATGTATTTCTTATATTAACAAAAAGTTTTTGCCGATGTAAACAACGGCGTTGAATTTATTTCTTTTTTGCCTATTCTTAATTCGAACCTCGATAATTCGCAATTCAACATAATTCGTAATAGACTGCCAGTCCCTTGAAAAAATTGTTATACATACATACTTCGTAAAAATTACATGGATTTTGGTCCCCTCGATAATTCGTATTTTGTTCTGGAATTCTAACCGCCTGTTCATGTATGTCGCACGGAAACCTGTACGAAAGGAAAGCAGGCACTCACTTCCGTCTAAAAATGCGTTCATGTATTTCGCAAACTATCGTGCGACTGCCGTTACGTATCCTATGCGAAATACTACTAATTTGAATGTACATTTGTACAACTATGTTCCATAAATGAGAGCCAAATGAGAAATGAAAACAAAATCCACATATACATACAAACATTGGAATATGTGTGATTTGTTTTGTTTGAAAAATAAAATGTGTCGGTATTTTGAATTATTTTATTTTATTGATTTCTTCAAAATAGTGAATGAAACCCCCATTAAAATGTTTCTATAAAATTTTTATTTTGTTTCAAGATTGTTTTGCATCAATTTGTTTTAAGATTTTCGGTGTTATTCGCGAGTTTACGTTCTACTCGGCAGCTACAAAGCAAGTGAGTGATTTTGACATTCTCTTTCTATAAGGGACAGCCCTTTCGAAATACATAAACCCAAATTTAATGGAAAAGTGCACGTTTACGTGTTATTTCGTATGGCTTGTCGGTCGCATAGATTTTCGTTTCGAAGGCGTTTACATGAACAAAAAATGATTTTTTTCCACTTCCGAAGCGCAAAAAACCTTTCGGTCGAAATACATGAACAGGCTGTAAGTCTGCACAACCTCACATAATTCTTCATTTTTAGTTCGCCACCTCAATGTATAAGTATATTTTCAAAGATGTTCATTACAAATCCTAAAATTTCACCGTTTTTGAGGCATTTCCTTGTTGTTCTAGTCCAATATTTCGTTGATGGAATTTTTAAAGAATATTAATTTGCAATCTGTGATCGATTCGCATTGCTATATTCTCAAAAATTATTCTGTTATATTGAAAATATTGAAAACTCCAATAATTCGTATTGCTAAATTTTAATTCTCTATAATTCATAAAATTTGTCTGTTCCCTTGAATTACGAATTATCGCGATTCCACTGTATATACTTATCAACATACATATGTATGTAGAAGAAAACTATACAATATGAAGGAGTCATCTAAACAATCATTTTTGTTCCCACTCAGGGTAAATTAGTTTCCACCTACAGAATTAAATCCCCCCTTTGCATAACCGTCTAGTCGAACAAAATCGATTGGTTACTGTTTTGCTTAATTATTAATGTCATCGATTATTTGGACTTTTGGACAATTTAAATATGGAAATTATGAGTATCAACAACACCTTTAACTGATTATCAACGCTAATGAAATCCGATACACAATAAACCGATATATAGGCGACAAAACAAATATTCACATTAAAAGAAAATTTAAAGGAAAAAATACCAACGAACAACGATCATAACTTTTAAAAGCGTAACAATTTCGTGTGGGTGGTATTTTTACATAAACATTTGGATTATCATCTTGGAACATGAATCAAAACCACAACAAATGAAAAGGAAAGAAAAAAACAACAATCGCAATACACACCAGCCGATCTATACCACAATCGAACAGGGGGAACGTGTTGAAGGAAATGAACAACAAATTGAAGCATTTAAAAGTTATCAAAAATACACAGCGGGACGGCAGAGTATTTAAGCGCAAATATCTCAGCAATATCAATGCACCAAAAGGAATCGATTAAGCGCACACACTCACTTCAAATCGATTTTGACTTGGAATCGAACAAAATACGATGGAGTACTCCAGCGTAGCTTCGATTGTAAAGAAACGGCAAATTTTTTTCATTGTGGCAGGAATTCAATCATTGTAAGTTCGTCTTTCGCGTCTTTAAAATGACGAGTAGACAGGCATGAATGAATACGAAACTCAAACCTACATACACTTGTATTATATTCGGTGGATCGAAGTTGCAGATATGTAAAATAAAACATACATACTTCATTGTTGTTGAGAAATTTCTTGCTGTATCATCACTGCCCAAGCGAATTGAATTTACACGAATCGATAAAAACGCCGACAACGTCAACAGCTTTTGATGAAATAAGGAAGAGTTGCTCTGTTGGTGTTGAATATTTTCGACAGAATCACTTCGCCATCTCAAATTGGTACACAGGCGAACGCACAGTCCGTCAGTTATCATTATTGTATCGATTTAACAGATTGCCAGCTGAAAAAAATCTTCACCACCTACAAGCAGCATGAAAAAGCGCGGAGATGCCATAAAGCAATGTGTACATTCCCGCAGAGAACAACAACTTATTTTCTCGAATAGGCCCCATGCATTTGAAGTTACTTACAAATATCCAGCTGGGCATTTCAAAGCGTTGATCTCCAAGACCCGCCTGTCAATAAAGGCACTGAAACTTTTTGAGCTTTTTGCCACTATCCCCCAAACGGTATTGTTGTGTTTTATTAATTTTTGTGAACAATCCATTGGAATGTCCAAATGAAACTATCATCGATGAATTTTCTTCGCTGTTCCTGAGTTATTATTGCGTACGTCAATGTTTTTGTTTTGTGGTGGGTGAAGAAGATGCATCTGAATGCCTGCCTGAAGAGACCACAACATGACTCAGACAATGAATTCGTCAATTCAGGGCTAACCTATTGTTAATTCTTATAATCTGTAGTAATCTGAAAATATCTGTTATCTTTTTGTTAACACTTAAAATAAATATCCTTAGAAAGAGAGGTCCATGAAAATTAGTAGCCAATGAAAATCGAATATTAAAATACCAAAATAAGAATTACAAATACTGCTGTATTATGTAAGAAATTTAGAATTTAACACTGAATAATAGGAAATCACACACATACATACAAAATTCGTGCAACCTTTTTTTTGAATTTTTTGAAAAATTTGATTATTTTTAAGTCTGGAGTATTACCACAAAGGCTTAACTTAACTTTTTGACAAATTTATAAAGGGAAAATTTGTTGAAATTGCAGGTTCTGTAACAGAACAGTATATGAATGTACATATATTTAATGTTTAATATGATGTGTATCTGGTTACTTGCAAGTTCTTGCTAGCAGTAATTTCTAAATACCACGCTAGTACCATGCGGGGAATTTTTTAGTTGGATTCCGTAAAAAAATTTCCCGCGTCGAAAGCGATTCCTAAGGCCTTTGCATAATTTTTTCTTTATGAACATTTTGACGTGCTGGAAGCTTGCAACTATTTTGTTCTGATGTTTTCTGGGAAAGGCAAGAAGTATCTATAATGATATTGGTTTTTGATGTTAATGCTTTGAACAAAAATTTATATGTACACATATGAATGTCTTTTTTAAGTTTAAATATCGCGAATTGGTGAAAATTATTTATTAGTCCTATGTATCATACTTCGATATTGAAGGTTATTACCAATTTCAATTAAAAATGCTATTTGAGAAAAACCATTCTCTCTTCTTAACTATAAATTCAAAAAAGTTTCGTATGAAAGTTTAAAAGTGTATGATAAGAGTAATGAAAAAACCAGTTATAAAGCGTTAATTTCGGCCGGGCCGAACTTTTTATACCCTCCACCGTGAAATACTCTGAGATAATATGGAATTATTAGTTTTCTTTCTGTTGCGAAAGTACCTATGCACATAATTTTAGCTGGAGAAGTCACTTGACCACTAGAAACCCTAAATGCCAAATTATTGCAAATAAGGCCAAAATATGTAGCTAGCTTCAAAATACCGGAAATCGGGCTGTACCGTCATATGGGGGCTACAACAAAACGTGGACCTTTGCCCATAATTTCTGGTGGAGAAATTTTGGTCATTGGAAGCTAATTCGGTCTGAAAATGTAGCCAAAAGCGTCAAAATAGCTGAAATCGGGGGTACCGCTATATGGGGGCTGTACCAAAGCGTGGACCTGTGACCATAACTTTCGGTGGATAAGTTTCTTGCTTACTGGGAACACTAAATGCCAAACTATAGCTAATTCAGCCAGAATATGTAGCTAAAGACGTCAAAATATCGGAAATCGGGCGGTACCGCTATATGGGGACCTTTGTCCATAATTTTTGGTGGAGAAGTTTTTTGCTCACTGGGAACCCTTAATTTAAAATTATACCTAATTCTGTCTGAAAATGTGGCTAAAAACGTCAAAACGTCAGACCAAAAACATTTGTGTACAAAATTTCAGCCGTGTAGCTTAACTCATTCGGAAAATAGCGTGATTAATTCGACTTAGAATTTTAAGCTGATCAAGAATATACAAGGTGGCGCAAAAGTAATCTTCCTATCAGAAAATGCTATAATTTTTGCGATTGGCCCCTAATGTCAGTTCTGTTTTGACATTAGTGTAGTAAACAAATGCGAAATACACGTTAATAAGCAATGTTACGCTACACTGCTCCAGAACGCGGAATATTGGCGACTATTTATTTGACAAATAATCGGTCGGTGACTTTGACACAACGTGAATTTCGTCGCAGACGTTTAGCCGCTCGCTTCGAAGACGAGATGCTGCCAGGCATGGCAGACCCCGGAGTATCCGTTCTGCAGAGAATATTGCTGCTGTAGCCGAGGATGTCACGGAAGCGCCTTGGACATAGACCAGACATACAACGCAAATGGGTATCAGTTGACGGTCTTTAGGGCGAATTTTGGTACAATATTTGAAGATGTTTCCGTACAAAGTCCAGAAGATGCATCAGCTGTTAAACGCTGACCGCCAATCGCGTCTAACATACGATCATTCCATCCTTAATCACCACCAAGAGGAAGATGATTTTTCATCAAAAATAATCATGAGTGATGAGGCGCTCCAGACTTCTTTTTGTGGGGCTTTTTGAAGTCGCGGGTTTATGTCAACAAGCCTCAGACTCTTTCAGCTCTTAAAGACAATATCCGCCAAGAATGTTAGGACCTATCGCCGCAAGTTTTGGCCAAAGTGATGTAAAATGCCATAAAAAGGGCTCAAATGACTATAAACTGTGGCGGCGGCCATTTATCTGATATCATGTTCTCGACTTGATGTAAAAAAAATTAATAGACCAAATAAAAATAATCCACAAGAAGAATCAAACTTTTTCATTTTTCTTTTAAATTACAGCCAAAAAACATCGGAAGATTACTTTTGCGCCACCTTGTACATATAAACTTTATAGGGTCGCAAATGATAATTTCGATGAGTTACAAACGGAATGACAAACTTGATATACCCTACATATTATGGTGGAGGGTATAATAAACAAATAAGTGCAATGGAAAACTTGAATGCAATCGGTGCGGGAACTTTTTTAATGGTAGAGGGAAAGTGATAACGCATTTCATAATATTTTTCGTGTTCCGTGGTGATATTCTTAACATTTGCAAAAAAAGGCAAACAAATTATGACCCTAATGTATATACTGTAAGCAATAAATTGATGACACAAACCGAAATACTGTGAATTATATTAAATAGTTAAATACCAATAAACAAGCACTGTGGACCCTACATGTCGGCACTAGCCTAGTTATCTGAGACTACAGCCAGAATTTATTGTTGAATCGGTTAAAAAACATTAATTCATTGTTGTGGCTAAAAAAAAGAATTTAAGAAAAATTCATAGCAACGATCTGTGTTTGTTGTTGCGTTGAAGATGACAGACCTCTTCGTCCGTCCGGCCACCCAAAGATTTGGGACTTTGTTTAGCTTCTTTGTCGTTTGTGTTGGATGCATTTATGAACTGATAATTGCACAGTCAATTGCATTATTGCGCCGTCTTTCGTAGGAATTTCCTTTTCATGTTTTCATATAAAACGATTTTAAGGATGATGATGCTGCTAGTGAACACAACTTTAGTACTAATACGTTCATTTTCTACACGATAGAGAGATGGTTGACAGATGTGCGCAAAATTATGGAACGTGAATGAAACATTTAAGGTAGCTACTAGCTTCGTGGGCAAAAGAATTTTCTGAACGGAATTGAATTGTTGTTTTAACAGCAATGGCTCTTAAATTGTAACATCCAAGACCATACCCTTTTTGACTATGAGAAAGCATTAGATATATACCGATCTTCTAGCCATTTATATATGCGATATGCCTGATGAGCTGAATAACCACCAGCGAAACGTTCGTAGCACATTGGTTGGGTGTGTGGGACTTCGCTAGAATTCACTTTTTTTTTCTTAGGTCATGTTAGCTCAATTATTTCAATTAATTAGATAATTTTGGAATTCCTCCAACAGGAAAATCTTCAACATCATGGCGGACCATAGATTTAAGTCGGATTGACGTTTTGGTGATGAGGATTGTCCTCAACTTCTTAAAAAGGTGCAAAGCTGTTTATAGTAGGATGGTGCAAGAATAACTGTAGTACAATGAGGAACCCCCACCATTCTAAGCAGAAGTGAAGGGCCCCTGCAGTTTTAATAAAGCTGCAAGACAAAGATGACTGTTTAATGTACCACTATCGAGGGTACCTTCGCACTGTGGCTAAGCTTGTATGGGGAAAAATATGTATTTCTTCTATACAACATATGTTCCCATAAAGAAAATGTTAAAGATACGGCTATAACAATTTTCCTATCAATTGATAAACAACGAATTTAAATTGTTAAATCTATTTGTTGGAAACACATCCTAGAATATCCTGAATGAATATTATATTCAAATAATTATATATGTAATAAGTAAACCTTTATGAAGAACAATGTAGAATGGTATTATAATTTGCTAACCTGTTCCACTTATGCCTCCAGGCAAAGATATAGAAATATAAAGATAAGAAAACTCAATTGCTAACAATTTTCAACAGATGGAGTTAAACTCTGTTATCACGATATCTTAACAACTTTTTTTAACGATTTTAACCGCATAGGTAACTGTTATGGAATACAATTACATATTAGGTCCAATATTTCCTTTTGATTGTTCTTCTTGTTGTATTTTATTATATTTAGTTTTGTTTTTTTCTTCTAACATTTCTCTATTGTACATCAACGCCCGTTCAAATTTTTTGTAATCTATTTGTATGTCAAATGCATTTCTTCTAGACTTTATAGGTAGTTTTATGTCTTTGATTTTGCCGTATTGAATATAAAATAATTGCATAATTAAAATAACAAAAATGTGTAATGCTATTTCTTTTCACACACTGTGGGCCACTGTACGTGAACGATAGACAATAGGAAACATCATTCATTCATGATTTTGGAATTGTTTTTAAAATTTACGAGTTCATTTGCACTCAATCTTGTTACAAGAACCTAAGATTAATTTCGCTTTATTTCCACAACACGTCGTTCAATTCGAATAAGTGCAATAGTAAACTAAGAAAGATCCCATGGAATGGGATTTAAATTAGATTTATGATTAATAAATCCATCAGATCCATAGGACATGCAATTTCTTAACATGAAACGACAAAAATCTGAAGAAACTACCTATATGCAAAGAAAAACGGCACAAAACTACTCGCAGATCCTATTTGCGAAATATTGCAAAAGCAGCCCAAGGGACATATGGACATGCTAAATAAACATAGTACAAAACAGCCTTTCAAGAGCTTTTGCATAATAGGAAATAAAGGCAACAATATACTGGTACTTTATTCAATTTTTGCCATATTATGAGCATATCACCATCAACAATAACAAAACTACAGCAAAAATTCATTTCTGGATCATAGCTTTAAATTGTCGAAAATACCACATACCTATATCTTATGTTTACAAACAAACTTCCATAAGAATCCAAAGTACCTAAATACCATTGCCGTCGGTGAGTCTCCGAAATTATGTTATAGAAAAACTCACCTTCATTTTAAGTGCCTCCACAATTTTGGCGGTTTTTAATCCACAGCAGAGAAGTGTTGTTAAATTCCAAATATGTGATGTACTGCCCTATTCCAATTCTGAGGCAGCAAAGTGGAACTTGTTCCAATGGCTAGAATAAATTTCTTTGCACAGCTTTAACGCACTTTCTTCATTTATCAATTATTGGAATCTTTTTTCTTCTACTTTTTTTAATCTTTTGTATTTTTTGTGATTTAATAGGATGTAATTATGGGTGTATATCTTAGTATGAACGTATATATGTTATTTTATTTATTGGTTCCCGAAAATATTTGCGTTTTCCGGTTTAATCACACACCACTTTGCACGACAATGGCGCTTCAATTTTAATTTTGTTTTTTTTTTTTTTTATTATATTATGTATTATTTTTTGTTTCTTAATTTAACACAAGATATGCGAACGCGGACACAAATAGATGGCCACGAAATTTATGAAATTTGTGTGGCTGGACTTTTCGTATAGAATAAAAGAGGCGGACAAACACGTCAACACTGAAAATCTTGATACATCATTCGCACAGTCCCTCCACACAAAACGTCGTTACAACGCAAGACCACTCGTTAGACTGATTAGAGTCAGAAGCTGAACACAAGGCCGGTAACATTCAGATGCGGCGGGTATGAGCATTCAAACGGATTCGCTGTGACCGAGTGATGAGATGTATAGAAGTGGTTGTTAGTTGGTGTATTCTCGAGAAACAACAACACTATGAAAACCAGTCTGATACCATGATCCAGACCAGCCAACCAACCAACCAACGAATGTCTAAAACATCCATGATCACAAACTCACGCAAGCATTCATTCACCACCAACACAGTAACAACAACCAGAAGAATTGGAAAAATAAACAAAACATCATCCACCCAAAAACATTTGTAGCATGAAGATATTGCAGTGCTCAGGGAGTCGAAGTTCTATGGGCCTTGGCCATGTAAGGGTGGTTATGGATTGGCAGAGACAACAAGTGAAGCACCGCCTATTGGGCGAAATCTGAATAGATTGTTTTGTTTTTAAATGGAGAGACCCATTTTGAGTGAATTCCTCTGATGTGTGGTACTCTTCTTTCGCTCCGAGTGCGCAGCTGCCAGTTTTGAGTGAAAACTTCTCTGAGTACAAGGCGAATACAACCCAATTGGATTTCGGTGTTGTATTTCTACATACACATGTAGATGTCTTGATCAGGTTTCAGAACACTTGCAGGGACTGAAAAGCCGCACTCAAAAGCCGTCAGTACTTGTGACAGACAGTTAGATGTGTCATGATCCAGAACGCGGGTAAGTATTTCGATATTACAAGAAAGTAGTGAAGTAAACTATACAAACTGCGAAACGAAGTTTATTCATACGTAGCTGGTCGTAGCTGGTACTTGACCATATCAAATGGATTGAGTAACGCCCCTCGCGAACGTCGCCATATCGTTGTCGTTCACACCGCTACACTTACACAATGTCGTCATTAGCTATCGCACACCCCACGACACCCCACCCCACGCTAGTACGCTAACATATTCCATGAAGGTAGTTTCTGCGATTTCGATGTTAGTCTGTTGTTGTCTCTTTTTGTTCTCTTAAAGAAACTGAAAGAAGCTTTTTCAAGTATTTGGAAATACTCAACCCCCAAACAATCACAGCGACTTTAAGAAGAATAAATATTTCTACATGCATAGTATGTAGGTATATTGCATAGAATGTTTTTGGACCCATACCGTAAAGCGTCCTTGCATGGTGTGTCATGGTGTGTGTATGACATGGGAGCACAACCATTCATTGAAAAACATCAGCAGAGCTTTAAAAGAACAACGAACCAAACAACCCGTCTTCTTATGTATTGAGGAGCTGCTCGCTGCTCTTCCTTTTAGCGTCATAGCTGTCAAACGTCAAGTACCATTAAAGGATTAAAAATACAAATTATGCATCAATGTTTGTTCAAGTTGCACTGAGATGACAGACCTCCACATCCGTCCGGCCACCCAACGATTTGAGACTTTATTTAGCTTCTTTGTCGTTTGTGTTGGATGCATTTGTGAGCTGATGATTGCACACTTAGTTGCATTATCGTGCCGTCTTTTGTAAGAATTTCCTTTTCATGTTTTCATATAAAACGATTTAAAGGACGATTATGCTGGTAGTGAGCACAAGTTTTGTACTAATACGTTCATCTTCTTCACGATAGAGAAATGTCTGACAGACGTGCGCAAAATTATAGAACGTCAATGAAACATTTCGGAAAGGAATTGAATTTTTGTTTTCTACATAGGTATAAAATGAAACAATATTCCCTAAAAATAATTTGAGTTTTAACAGCTATGGCTCTTAAATTGTAACTTCCAAGACCATACCGTTCTCTCCTTAGAGGAAGCATTATATATTTTAGGATCTGGGAGCACAGATAGGAATGAGGCCAATCGTCGACAGTAACGGAATTTTCAGACGATATCCCAACAGGAAAATCTACAACATCATGGCGCTGTTTACTAGACTGGTTTTAACTCAAAGGGGAAGATTTTTTAATGCGGCACCCTCCTAAAATGTTTAGGTTTGTTAAAAATTAAGATTGCCAAAGTTTGAGCTCAATCGGAATATGTTAACACGTGCCACTGGGGCCTCAAAGTTTCCATGGGCCCATTAAATAGCTAATATTAAAATCTGACCCGATTTTCAAAATTTTTGTAAGAATACTTGCTTAGCCACTACAAAGAACTGGTAAACTGTTTTCATCAATTGGACAATAAATGTGGTCTGTAGAGCGATTTCTTTAAAATTCGCCTCTGGTCCTATACAAATTTGTATGGGACCACAAACCCACTCTATAGACCACACTTATTGTCCAATTGATGAAAGCAGTTGACCAGTTCTTTGTAGTGGCTAAACAAGTGATCCTACAAAAAAATTTGAAAATCGGGTCAAATTTTAATATTAGCTATATAAAGGGCCCATGGAAACTTTGGAGATATTTTCTTAGTTCGGGCTATGGAACAAATATTCTGTAATGTGTCAGCTAAGTAAGTAAGTAAGGAAACTTTGAGGCTCCAGTGGCACGAGCTAACATATTCCGATTGAGCTCAAACTTTTGCAATCTTAATTTTTAACAAAACTAAACATTTTAGGAGGGTGCCGCATAAAAAAATCGACATCGATTTTTTAAAACCACTATACTGTTTACGAGATGAGGACTGTCCTCAACTTCTTGAAAAAGAGCCATACTGATGATAATAGGATGGCGCAACAATTACTGTAGTACAGTGAGGAACTCCCCATTATTCTCAGCAAAAAAGCTGTGAAACGGAGGAGCCCTTTACGAATATGGCCGTTGAAGAGGTTTTGGTCCATTATCTTAGAAAGTGTGGATTTTACCAGCTACATGACCTTAAACTGCACTTTGCGAAAAATTTTGAACTTTTGTGGTGTCGGTAACTGAAAGAATCGGATTTTGATATAGGACCCAAAATCGGCCAAATATGCATATTGTGGCTATATCAAAATCAAATTCGATTTTCACAAATGACAAATGTTTGTAGGATTCGTTTTTAGGCACAACAATGTACGGGTAAAGTTTTTTCATCGATTCGACCATAATTACACCACTGTGTAGAGAGGGTATTATAAGTTGGTTTTGACCAAAAAGTTTGTAAAGCATTGAAATAATGGTCGTAGACCCATACATATATATACCAAAAGGAATGTCTCGACAAGCTGAGTCGATCTGGCTATGTGTGTCCGTCCGTCTATCCATCTAAACCTTGTAATCACGCTACAGGTCGCAATTTTAATCCGATTGTCACCAAATTTTTGGTGCTGATGAAGGTACCGGAGTGGAAGAACCCTATTGATTTTGGTAATGGTCGGATAATATTCAGGGGTCGGAATGGGCAAAAAACTTATTTGGAGAAAAAGTCAACGTTATTGCAACACAGGTCGCAATTTTGATCGGATCGTCACGAAATTTTAGGGGTTAATTCGGGTCCTACAGAGAAAGAAGCCTATTGATTTTGGTGATGGTCGGATAATATTCAGGGGTCGGAATGGGCAAAAAACTTATTTGGGGAAAAAGTCAACGTTTTATTTCAAAGCGAATATCTCCGCTTCTAAAAGGGGTATATCAAAAGCAAAACCTGGTAATGAAAGTAGAAAATATCACCTTTGCAACGATGTTACGTAGGTTGTCAAAAAATCGCAAAAGCCGCAAATAGAACACAACTTTTCATTTTTGCGATTTTAGTAATAATGACGAATATCACAGCTTTGGTTCGGGACCTTCCAAAAGCAAAGTCTGACTATGAAAGCAGAAAATCCCATCGTTACAGTGATGTAAAGCAGGTTGGCGTAGGTGGCCATTTTTTAATTTTTTGTAATCACGCTACACGTCGCAATTTTGATTGGATCGTCACGAAATTTTGGGTGTTAATGGGGGTCCCACAGAGAAAAAACCTATTGATTTTGGTAATGGTCGGATATTATTAAGGGGTCGGAATGTGAAAAAAACTTATTTGGAAAAAAGTTGTAGAGGGAGGTCGTTTG
Organism: Musca autumnalis; assembly: GCF_047663935.1. Lineage (NCBI taxonomy): Eukaryota > Metazoa > Arthropoda > Insecta > Diptera > Muscidae > Musca > Musca autumnalis. The sequence continues at coordinate 153,606,344 of NW_027411977.1, forward strand.
CGTACAAAGAGAAAGGAAGTGGCCCAATTATGGAGCCCTGTGGAACTCCTTTCCCAACCGATAAAACTTTCGATTTTAAGTTCCCAGAATAAACTGATTGTGTTATATCGGACAAATAAGTTTTTATAAGTTTTGTAGCAGTGTATGAAAAAATTAACTGATTACGAAGTTTATAACAAAGATTATTATGATCTACGGTATCGAAGGCTTTGAAATGATCAAGGAGTACAAGTAAACATACCTCATTGTCATCTATGGCAGTCCTAATCGACTCCGAAACTTCTACCAAAGCGCTAATACAACTATGACCAGCATAAAAACCCGACTGAGCTGCAGTAAGCAATGATTCACGTCGTATGTTATCAGACATCTGTTTATGAATTAATTTCTCGAAAACTTTAGAGAGGTATGATAAAATTGCTACTGGGCGATAATCTAAGTTCGTTTTCGGTAAAGGAATTATTTTTGCGTATTTCCATAGTTTGGGGTACAGGCTTGAAGTCAAAATTGTATTGAAAATATATGTAAAGAAAGGTAACAACCGTGGTAGAAGTATGCGGATAAACCTGGAATCAAATTCATCAGTACCAATGGCATTTGATTTTATCTGTTTAAAAGCATTTATAACTTCTACATTGGTGATGCATCGAAATTCAAATTTTCCTTCACTAGATACATACGTCATTGAAATCTTCTTGAGATGTACTGTAGAACGAAGGATCGATCAACTTGCACTGATGGAATATTTGTAAATGTTTCGTTAAGTTCATGTACATCAACATTACAGGATCTTGAAGAATTTGATCTACCCACACCAATGTCTCGGATAACACTGTGCAACATTTTTAAGGTGTTCTTGTGCAAACAATTCGAACTGAGGATTTTTTGAAAGTACAGACCCAAACGACGAGAAACCCTAGTTGGTTTTTGTTGTGTCAGATCCAGCTCGAATTTTATGGCCCCATCTAAACATGGTTAAATATTGAGTTTTTAAAGAAATTCGGGGCTATATCTCTGAAACCAATGCAAATCTTCTTCTGACAACAGAAACAAATTTGTAGGTAAGGACAAGAATAAAATATTTGGAGAAATAACGAACTCGAAAAACTACATTTATTGCCTCATATTTCAAAATATATGCAAAAAATCCACAATTTTTATACATTTCGCACCGTATCTCCAAAACCGTTAATTTTTTCTTAATATTTTCTTTTGGAAAAATATTCCCTGGAATGTGATACACAACTCTTCAAAACATGTCATTATTGTAAAATGTCTCTATCCCGTTGTTTTCAGTACATTTTTCAACGACGATTTAATAAAAATGTCAATAAAGTATTGAAATCCGAAATGCGAGAATAAACTGTTGGTGTGAACTGTGTTTGAAATACGTGTTGTAGAAGATATGATGCAAAATACCGCTGAAACAACATGAAGTAAGCATTTTAGAGTTTCAGAATGTTCTAAAGAATTGTTGAGAACTTTATTTGGAAGATTTTTGCAAAAGGTCACTCCCTATAGTTTAGCCGATACTGACCAGAATTTCAGCAATTATGTACAATTTTCTATATTTTATAGATTTTAATGCCCTAGATGGAGTTTTTCTTATGTGGTTTTTTCAAAAGATAAGTTCTACTAGTTTAGGGCTACAATATTGCTAAAGACAGCAAACCCAAATTCCTATTCGTTTCTGAGATAAAGGCCTGATAAATGCAAAAAAGTGTGGATTTAGCCCGGTTTAGATGAGGCCATAAAATCCGAACTGGATCTGACAGGACAAAACCCTACTAGGGTTTTTGTAGTCTAAATATATACTTTCAAAAAATTCATACTAGAAGTTGTTTGCATTTTCAGTGTTGCATAGTGTAACTTTCCATCTGCTTTTAGCATCTAGAGCGGAGCTAAACCTTGAAAAATAATATTCAGTTTTGGCTGACCTAAATTGACTTTTTACTGAGATTCGTGCCAAGCGATAAGCTTCGTGGAGCTCCGGCGTTTTATAACGTTTCCATCTAAAATAAGCGCTGTCTCTATTTGCTATAGATGATTTTATAGAGGGGCTAAACCATGGTTTTATATTCGAGCGGGTTCTTATGTTTTTAATGGGAACTGTCGCATTGTACAAATAAAGTATATTGTTTTGAAGAAATTCAAGCTGTTCGTCTACCGAGATACATCCATGCATATTATTCCAATTAGTTTTAAAAAATTTTACCTCCAAATCATTAACATCAAGGTATCTAAATTCCCGAAAAGTGCTTGGTTGCTTATCTTCTGTAAAATTAAAGTCGTAAGCAAGGAATATTAAATCATGTTTAGAAAAGCATGACGCAGAACACTGGTCGTAGAGAAGAACGTGTAAAGGATCGTTGACGAAAAATATATCAAGGAGTGTGCTAGTATTCAATGAAAAGTGAGTTGGAATTTGAATGTTGTTTGGAGACAAACCCAGGGATGACATCATATTTGTCAGAGAATTATCAATAAGGACATTGGAATTAAAATCTCCAGCAATTACGTAATTGTAATTCTCTCTAGGATATCTTGCAGGGACGGTAAATGCATCCAATCAACATTTTCTCATTTTCAGCCTAAAGTTCAATAAAGATATGTTCAGTGTCATCGCCCACGGCTGATCTGATACGAAACCTAGCTTTAATACTACTTTTAACGTAAATAGCAACTCCGCCTCCTCGACTTTCTCTATCTGATCTGTAATCAGAGTATCCACGTAAATTAATTAAATCATCTGGGATCGAGGACCGAAGCCACGTCTCCGAAAGACATACATATAATATCAATACCTGAATTTTCGTAAATATATCTAAATTCGTCGATTTTGTTCATGATACTTTGTGAGTTGATATGACATATTTTTATACCTTTTCTTTGTTTGGCTAATATTCTTAGTAAGGTCTTGGTTACATCCACGGAACCTCTATCTACGTTATCGAATTGCATCAGAATGTGGTTTAGAGCAGATTTAAATGAAGGCATTAGCAGCAATTGTAGATACAATTTTTGTATTCCGATGAAATAGGAATAATAGTTGGTCAAGAAATGTACAAAATAAAATAAAAATATTAATATTGATAAAATTGATAGAAACAATGTAAAAACAATTATATATCAATATGATTAGAGAATTATGAAGCTTGATTTTGTTGTTGTGCTAGATACCCTGCCGAACGCCCGGCAATCATCAATGATCTTAGCATGATATATGCAAATGGGTTCGTTGCTGTCGTGCCGTTTAACATATACAAGCCCGCGAAAAGTATATGCCGCTCGTACGATACCCTTCCTCTGGAGGTTAATGGCATCTTGTAGAAATTGAAAATTTGTATTCGAGATATGTATTTCTATACAACATATCGCACATTTACTCAAAGAATGTCACATTTAGTTTCGTGAATTAAATCGAAATGCCCACAAAAAATACAATATAAATGTAAACAGTCAAATTCTCCAAAGGTTCCTCGAACCTTTTTGAGGGAGAAAAACGAATATGTTGTCCAATATAAACCTTCTTGGAACTTGAGTTTTGGTGAAATCGAATCGAAGTCATTAGACATTTTAGTTGGGCCGACACGGTTTTTAGAGATTTTGGTCCATTATCTTAGGAAGTGTGGATTTCACCAGCGACATGATTTTAAACTGCACTTTGCGAAAAATTTTGAACTTTTGTGGTGTCAGTACCTGAAGGAATCGGATTTTGATATAGGGAAATACCCAAAATCGGCCAAATATGCATATTGTGTCTATATCAAAATCAAATTCGATTTTCACAAATGTTTGTAGGATTTGTTTTTTAGACACAACAATGTACGGGTAAAGTGTTTTCATCGATTGGACCATAATTGCGGTCTTCAGAGAATTTTCGTGAAAATTTACCTCTGGCCCAATGCAAATTACTATGGAAACAAAAACCGGTTTTTGGCTCGCCCTAAAAGAGGCATTTTGTTTTGAAATGTATACCCTGCATTTTTACATTGTATCAAACATCCTTCAATGCGAAATTGTATTACGATGGGTTAAAGTTGTCAGGTACCCCCTGACCGATCTTTATTTCCACAGTAGTTTTGTGAATTTTCACGAAATCGCTCTACAGGCCGCATTTATTGTCCAATCGATTCACTGCTGTGCTAAAAAACTAATACTAAAAAATCATACAGTTTGCAGCAGTCCGGTCATACATATGGATATATTCATTGGGGTTACGAAATGGTTTGGTCGAACAAAATTTTTTAAGCTACTGTAACTAGTTATTATATTTTTTTTCTCATAAAAATGTTTGTATGTTTGAAGATTTCAAATTAAAACTTATATTTTCTTAAGTTTCTGAACAGAAAATGTACATCATTAACAAGTTTTGTAAGAAAATATTTTAAAAATTTTTGTTTGTAAGCTGTTTTTGAGAGAAACTTCCAATAAAATCTGAATTACTTCTTCATGTCATATCATACCACTATCAAAAGCTAATTCCTTAATGAATATACCCCATGTCTATTATTTATTCGAACTATATAGAGCTCTCGAGGCTTAAAACTCATCCGGTTATAACAAAAATAACGTGTTCAGTATTATGGGAATGGAAATATATAAAAAAAATCTATTGAATAAAATGTATGAAGGGTCGGTCCTTCGTGGACTACATATTGAGAGCCAATTAGAAATTTGTTTTACTGCCATCGCCAAAATTTTGTTATTCTGTTTTAGACAAATTTGCTGCTAAACAGTATGAGAAAATAATGAAGACAAATGAATTTTTGTGCGTTACTTGATTTTTACTTATCATTACCGAAGTATAATTGTAACCTCAGACTTTAGATTACGAGAATATATACACTAGGATTGTATAGATTTCATCAAAATAATGATTTAAGACTTCACATATGTTTGGACGATATTCGTTTCAGCCAAGATGGAAGTACTTACCACCGTCCGTCCGTCTGTATCTCTGTTTGTCTGGCAGGTTGGAACTCATGATAACTCTCGGTCCAAGTTATGGATCTCGTAATGTTTTGTCCAACTTAAATTTAAGTCATATCGGTACCTCCGCCATAAAAGTTAAAAAATGTTCACTAAAATGGTCGAAGGGACTAACCGATTCGGTCTAAAATCGAACCTAATATGGTTCGCAAGATTACTTCCAAAAGTACATCAAGGTCCAAGAGAATATGTTTGGACAACATCATCAGGTCTCTTATACAAGTCTAACATAACTGCAGTTTAAAGGCTGTTCGATGATTCTTTGGACATTTTGTAGTCTTGTTTACAGCGATATCCTACTTTTCGTGGACAAGTTTATGCTTCCTGACAAAGCTCTAAATTCTACGGCGGCCAACTAAAAAGCTTATGGGCGCGGTAACTATCGAGAGGAGTGTCTCTCAAATAATTATTAGTGAATAATTATGTGGGGTTCAATAACACTGTGCAACATTTTTAAGGTGATCTTGTGCAAACAATTCGAACTGTGGATTTTTTGAAAATACAAACCCAAACGACAAGAAGCCCTTGTTGGGTTTTGTTGTGTCAGATCCAGCTCTAATTTTATGGCCCCATCTAAACATGGTTAAATATTGAGTTTTTAAAGAAATTCGGGGCTATACCTCTGAAACCAATGCGAATCATCTTCTGATCTCTGAAGCAAATTTGTAGATAAGGACAAGAATAAAATATTTGGAGAAATAATGAACTCGAAAAATTACATTTATTGCCTCAAATTTCAAAATATATGCAAAAATTCCACAATTTTTATACATTTCGCACCGTATCTCCAAAACCGTTAATTTCTTCTGAATATTTTGTTTTGGAAACATATTCCCTGGGATGTAATACACAACTCTTCGGAACATGTCATTGTTGTAAAATACCTCTATGTCGTTGTTTTCAGTACATTTTTCAACGACGATTTAATAAAAATGTCAATAATGTAGTGAAATACGAAATGCGAGAATAAACTGTTGGTGTGAACTGTGTTTGAAATACGTGTTGTAAAATATATAATGCAAAATACCGCTGAAACAACATGAAGTAAGCATTTTAGAGTTTTGGGATGTTCTAAAAAATTGTTGAGAACTTTATTTGGAAGATTTTTGCAAAAGGTTTCCTGGTTCAACTCCCAATAGTTTAGCCGATACTGACAAGAATTTCAGCAATTATGTAAAATTTTCTATATTTTATAGATTTTGATGCCCTAGATGGAGTTTTTCTGATATGGTTTTTGCAAAAGATAAGTTCTACTAGTTTAGGGCTACAATATTGCTAAAGACAGCAAGGCCAAACTCCTATTCGTTTCTGAGATAAAGGCCTGATAAATGCAAAAAATATAGATTTAGCCCGGTTTAGATGAGGCCATAAAATCTGAACTGGATCTGACAGGCAAAACCCTACTAGGGTTTTTGTAGTCTAAATATGTACTTTCAAAAAATTTATACTAGATGTTGTTTGCATTTTCAGTGTTGCATAGTGTAAGGATCGATTATATAGAACTAAGCCCATCAAAGTGTTTGTCATCGAGTCCAAAAACTTCTAACCGTACAATTAAGAAAACAAATTATAACGCTTCTTTTGTAACATAATATTAAAAGTAAAAATAATCCTGGTATCAGAATCTATCTCTTTCGGTAAATAACACTGTGCAACATTTTTAAGATAATCTTGTGCAAATAATTTGAAGTGAGGATTTTTTGAAAGTACAGACCCAAATACAAAAGCCCTAGTTCCGTTTTGTTGAGTCAGATACAGCTTGGATTTTATGGCCCAATCTAAACATTGTTAAATATCGACTTTTTAAACAACTCGGGGCTATATCTCTGAAACCAATGCAAATCTTCTTCTGACCTTTGCAGCAAATTTGTAGATAAGGGCCAAAATAAAATATTTGGAGAAATGAAAAAAAATACATTTTATAATATATCTAAAAATTCCATAATTTGTATACATTTCGCACCATATCTCCAAAACTGTTAAAGTTTTCTTAATGTTTTCATTTCAAAACATATCAACGACAGCCGATATTAGGCTAAGATCATCGAAATAGTGAAAATCTTGCTATAGCAAAGACAACGGCAATTCTTTGTTGTTGTAAAATTCTGCGATAAACCATAACGTGGACCTGTATGATTAAAAACTTCAATATACTTCAATAAATTTTACATGGCGACATTACCGATCATGGCCCGATATTGTCTATTTTCAATTCTAAATATCCCACTCTGTAAATATTTAAAATTGTATCCTTAGTCCCAATTTACATTAAACGATTTTTCTTGCGGCAATTTTTCTCGTTCTCTTTTAAACTTGCCTCTTGCGTTTATACAGGCTATTCTGTTTCTGCAAGTTTTGTTTTCATATCAATGAAAATAATGTCAAAAACGAAAAATATAAAAGGAATTGCCTGAAAATTGCTGGTACGAGCAATTTTTTCCACTTCCATACCCCTTACGTGTCTCTCCTACAAACTGAGACTTGCCGCAAGTAAACTCGCCTAATGTAAATTGGGACTAAATGTTATGAATTCTTTCTATTGAATTTATATACTTTGTACCATTATTTCATATAAAATATGGAATAGATTATAGAATAGAATATGTGCCAAAATTCCCAGTCCATCGGACAAAAATTTACCGAGATATGAGCTATCGAAGGGAAACATTTATTGTGTTTTGTATGTAGCATAGAAACTAAAAACGTCTTTTCCTCGAAGTGGCACTTTATATGTTTTTGTGGGACTATTGTACACATAAATCATGTGCTTAACAGAGAGAGTCTTAAAAAAACTGCTGACGGAGTCAGAAAAAATATCAATTTTGTACGGTGTTTTGTTTTTGTTAAAATCGAAATTTTGATTTTAAATGTTCAAAATTTTTAAAAATTGTTTTTTTTAATACCTTTTTGATAATGGACAAGATTATTAGGTACGTAATGATCCCACAAAAATATATGCTGATCGGTTTATTCTTTTTCAAACTACCGTGGGTACCGCAAACTGCTTTAGTAAAAACAGTGCTTTATAAGCGGGCATTTATTTGAATGTAAAATTTTCAAAAAAAAAAAAAAAAAAAAAAATAGAAGGTAACTTAAGGTTTAATAGATTTTTTATAAAAAACTAGCGGACCCGGCGAACTTCGTCTCGCTATTAAGGAATAAAATTTCATACAAAAACTCAATTTTCGATTTTTCCAATTTTCCGACTTTTCCAGAGAGATTTTCCAAAATTTTCTTCCGCAAAGACCTTCTCCTCGAAAATACGAATAACTGACACAAAATTGTACAGAAATCGGCCTAGCCGTTCTCATTTTATGAATTACTATACATTTTTTACACCATTTTTATATATATATAGATTCATGAAAATGGCTTTTCTCATGCTTATAAGTGGTCATAACCCCTTAAAATAGCTTTACGTAAAGCTACACAACATTTGAATTTTTCATGATTTTTGGTCAAAACTTTGAAGCAAACGAGTTTTTATAACCTCCATCATAAAATGGAGGGTATAATTAAATTTGTCATTACGTTTGTAACACATCGAAATATTCATCGGAGACCCTATAAAGTATTTATATTCTTGATCAGGGTAAAATTCTAACTCGATATAACCATGTCCGTCTGCCCGTCCGTCCGTCTGTTGAAATCATGATACAGCTCGCAATTTTTAAGATGTTTGGTATTGCAAATGGTACCACCAGATTATCGGTATTTTGGAGGTTTTAGTCTCATTATCGCACCGAAATGGCTGAAATTTGGTACATAGTCTTCGCTGGCGGTAAAAAACTTTCCCCCATAATTTTTTTGGTATAGGTCCACGCCATCATATAGCCCCCATAGAACGGTACCTCCCGATTTTCGGTATTTTAAACTTTGTGGCATCAATATTCAACCGAAATTATTGAAACTTGGTATTTAGTCTTCGTTGGGGGTATAAAACTTTCCCCCATAATTTTGTTGGTATAGCTCCACGCCATCATATAGCCCCCATAGAACGGTACCTCCCGATTTTCGGTATTTTAAACTTTGTGGCATCAATATTCAACCGAAATTATTGAAACTTGGTATTTAGTCTTCGTTGGGGGTATAAAACTTTCCCCCATAATTTTGTTGGTATAGCTCCACGCCTTCATGTAGCCCCCATAGAACGGTACCGCCCGATTTTCGGTATTTTGAAATTTGTGGCCTCAATATTTCTCCGAAATGCCTGCAATTTGGTATTTAGTCTTCGTTGGGGGTATAAAACTTTCCACCAGAAATTTGTCGATACCGGTTCACACCTTAATATAGCCCCCCATAGAACGGTACCTCCCGATTTTCGCTTTTTTTGAAGGTTGTGACCACAATAATCCATCGAAATGGCTGAAATTTGGTATTTAGTCTTCGTTGGGGGTATTCAACTTTCCCCTCTAAATTTGTCGATAGTTTTCGATATTTTGAAGGTTATGGCATCAATATTGCAACGAAAAGGCTGAAATTTGTTATTAAGTCTTCGTTAAGGTACAAAACTTTCCACTTGAAATTGTTAGGTATGTATATGTAGGTCTACGCCTTCAATTTCCCTTATAGAACGGTACATCCCGATTATTGGTAGGGCTGAAATTTGCTATTTAGTCTACGTTGGAGGTAAAAACCTTTCTGACTGAAATTCGTCGGTATAGGCCAACGTTTCGATATAGGCTCCATAGAACGGTATCTTACGATGTTCGTGATTCTGAGAGTTGTAACGTAAATATCCCACCGAAATGACTGAAATTTGTTATTAATCGTCAATAGGGTTATAAAATATTCAAGAAGAGAATTATCAGTAAGGATCCACGTCTTCCAATATTCCCCATAGAAGCGTACCTCTTGATTTTCGGTATTTTGAAAGTTTTACCTACATAATCTTTCCGGTATTTAATCTTCTTTGAGTCTAAAAACTTTCCGCCAGAAACTTGTCGGTATAGATCGAAGATTTGATATAGCCCGCATAGAACGCTACCTCTCGAATTTCGGTATTTTGAAATTGCTGAAATTTGGTATTTAGTTTTCTTCATAAAATAAAGGAAACTAATTGTTCCATTTTATTTCAATATAACTCGTGGTGGAGGGTATAACAAGTTCGGCCCGGCCGAACTTAACGCCCTTCTTTTTTGTTTCATTTAACTTTTATACATTTTATTTCAGGTATTTCTGAATTATCTGAAGCACATTTGAGATACACATTCCCAGGACCAAATAAACGTAAGAAACATAAGCTCCAGTATCAAGGATTCACGCACAAATTTCAATATCAAGAAATATAAAGATGAACATTAAATTGTCCATTGTAATATATGTATGTATGTATATACACGTCATGTAATTAAATAAAGCGTGGTTAGCGCATATTTGAAATATACAGATTAACTGTTATAATTTTAGTGTTTAAACTGGTATAATGATTAAAACTTACTAGTGATTTTGGCTATCATTTCTGACTACCGAATTAACCAGCCAGACTATCGAATTGGCTGGTTACTGGTAATGCAATGAACAGTAATTGCCTTTCACACGACTATCGAATTGGGTGGTTACTGGAAATGCAGTGAGGGGACAATAGACCCCTTCCTATGACATCCCCATGTTAAATTCACCAGTCTATAGCATGGCGAGTAGGTTGGGTGGCATATCGAAGAGATGACTTTCCCAATAGAAAAGTTCACCGGGCATGACTTTCCCAATACAAAAGTTCACCGGGCACGACTTTCCCAATACAAAAGTTCACCGGAGATGACTTTCCCAATACAAAAGTTCACCGGAGATGACTTTCCCAATACAAAGGTTCACCGGGCATGACTTTCCCAATACAAAAGTTCACCGGGCATGACTTTCCCAATACAAAAGTTCACCGGGCATGACTTTCCCAATACAAAAGTTCACCGGGCATGACTTTCCCAATACAAAAGTTCACCGGGCATGACTTTCCCAATACAAAAGTTCACCGGAGATGACTTTCCCAATACAAAAGTTCACCGGGCATGACTTTCCCAATACAAAAGTTCACCGGGCATGACTTTCCCAATAGAAAAGTTCACCGGGCATGACTTTCCCAATACAAAAGTTCACCGGGCATGACTTTCCCAATACAAAAGTTCACCGGGCATGACTTTCCCAATACAAAAGTTCACCGGGCATGACTTTCCCAATACAAAAGTTCACCGGGCATGACTTTCCCAATACAAAAGTTCACCGGGCATGACTTTCCCAATACAAAAGTTCACCGGGCATGACTTTCCCAATACAAAAGTTCACCGGGCATGACTTTCCCAATACAAAAGTTCACCGGGCATGACTTTCCCAATACAAAAGTTCACCGGAGATGACTTTTCCCATAGAAAAGTTCACCGGAGATGACTTTCCCAATACAAAATATCACAGGGCATTACTTTTCCCATACAAAAGTTCACCGGGCATGACTTTCCCAATACAAAAGTTCACCGGGCATGACTTTCCCAATACAAAAGTTCACCGGGCATGACTTTCCCAATACAAAAGTTCACCGGGTATGACTTTCCCAATACAAAAGTTCACCGGACATGACTTTCCCAATACAAAAGTTCACCGGAGATGACTTTTCCCATACAAAAGTTCACCGGAGATGACTTTCCCTATACAAAAGTTCACCGGAGATGACTTTCTCAATACAAAAGTTCACCGGAGATGACTTTCCCAATACAAAAGTTCACCGGGCATGACTTTCCCAATAGAAAAGTTCACCGGGCATGACTTTCCCAATACAAAAGTTCACCGGGCACGACTTTCCCAATACAAAAGTTCACCGGAGATGACTTTTCCCATACAAAAGTTCACCGGAGATGACTTTCTCAATACAAAAGTTCACCGGAGATGACTTTCCCAATACAAAAGTTCAACGGACATGACTTTCCCAATAGAAAAGTTCACCGGGCATGACTTTCCCAATACAAAAGTTCACCGGGCACGACTTTCCCAATACAAAAGTTCACCGGAGATGACTTTCCCAATACAAAAGTTCACCGGGCATGACTTTCCCAATACAAAAGTTCACCGGGCATGACTTTCCCAATACAAAAGTTCACCGGGCATGACTTTCCCAATACAAAAGTTCACCGGAGATGACTTTCCCAATACAAAAGTTCACCGGGCATGACTTTCCCAATACAAAAGTTCACCGGAGATGACTTTCCCAATACAAAAGTTCACCGGGCACGACTTTCCCAATACAAAAGTTCACCGGGCATGACTTTCCCAATACAAAAGTTCACCGGTCATGACTTTCCCAATAGAAAAGTTCACCGGGCATGACTTTCCCAATAGAAAAGTTCACCGGGCATGACTTTCGCAATACAAAAGTTCACCGGGCACGACTTTCCCAATACAAAAGTTCACCGGAGATGACTTTCCCAACACAAAAGTTCACCGGGCATGACTTTCCCAATACAAAAGTTCACCGGGCACGACTTTCCCAATACAAAAGTTCACCGGGCATGACTTTCCCAATACAAAAGTTCACCGGAGATGACTTTCCCAATACAAAAGTTCACCGGGCATGACTTTCCCAATACAAAAGTTCACCGGGCACGACTTTCCCAATACAAAAGTTCACCGGGCATGACTTTCCCAATGCAAAAGTTCACCGGGCATGACTTTCCCAATACAAAAGTTCACCGGGCATGACTTTCCCAATACAAAAGTTCACCGGGCATGACTTTCCCAATACAAAAGTTCACCGGAGATGACTTTCCCAATACAAAAGTTCACCGGGCATGACTTTCCCAATACAAAAGTTCACCGGAGATGACTTTCCCAATACAAAAGTTCACCGGGCACGACTTTCCCAATACAAAAGTTCACCGGGCATGACTTTCCCAATACAAAAGTTCACCGGTCATGACTTTCCCAATAGAAAAGTTCACCGGGCATGACTTTCCCAATAGAAAAGTTCACCGGGCATGACTTTTGCAATACAAAAGTTCACCGGGCACGACTTTCCCAATACAAAAGTTCACCGGAGATGACTTTCCCAATACAAAAGTTCACCGGGCATGACTTTCCCAATACAAAAGTTCACCGGGCACGACTTTCCCAATACAAAAGTTCACCGGGCATGACTTTCCCAATACAAAAGTTCACCGGAGATGACTTTCCCAATACAAAAGTTCACCGGGCATGACTTTCCCAATACAAAAGTTCACCGGGCACGACTTTCCCAATACAAAAGTTCACCGGGCATGACTTTCCCAATGCAAAAGTTCACCGGGCATGACTTTCCCAATACAAAAGTTCACCGGGCATGACTTTCCCAATACAAAAGTTCACCGGGCACGACTTTCCCAATACAAAAGTTCACCGGAGATGACTTTTCCCATACAAAAGTTCACCGGAGATGACTTTCTCAATACAAAAGTTCACCGGAGATGACTTTCCCAATACAAAAGTTCAACGGACATGACTTTCCCAATAGAAAAGTTCACCGGGCATGACTTTCCCAATACAAAAGTTCACCGGGCACGACTTTCCCAATACAAAAGTTCACCGGAGATGACTTTCCCAATACAAAAGTTCACCGGGCATGACTTTCCCAATACAAAAGTTCACCGGGCATGACTTTCCCAATACAAAAGTTCACCGGGCATGACTTTCCCAATACAAAAGTTCACCGGGCATGACTTTCCCAATACAAAAGTTCACCGGAGATGACTTTCCCAATACAAAAGTTCACCGGGCATGACTTTCCCAATACAAAAGTTCACCGGAGATGACTTTCTTAATACAAAAGTTCACCGGGCACGACTTTCCCAATACAAAAGTTCACCGGGCATGACTTTCCCAATACAAAAGTTCACCGGTCATGACTTTCCCAATAGAAAAGTTCACCGGGCATGACTTTCCCAATAGAAAAGTTCACCGGGCATGACTTTCGCAATACAAAAGTTCACCGGGCACGACTTTCCCAATACAAAAGTTCACCGGAGATGACTTTCCCAATACAAAAGTTCACCGGGCATGACTTTCCCAATACAAAAGTTCACCGGGCACGACTTTCCCAATACAAAAGTTCACCGGGCATGACTTTCCCAATACAAAAGTTCACCGGAGATGACTTTCCCAATACAAAAGTTCACCGGGCATGACTTTCCCAATACAAAAGTTCACCGGGCACGACTTTCCCAATACAAAAGTTCACCGGGCATGACTTTCCCAATGCAAAAGTTCACCGGGCATGACTTTCCCAATACAAAAGTTCACCGGGCATGACTTTCCCAATACAAAAGTTCACCGGGCATGACTTTCCCAATACAAAAGTTCACCGGAGATGACTTCCCAATACAAAAGTTCACCGGGCATGACTTTCCCAATACAAAATATCGAATCAATAGGATTACGGATTGGCCGTTTTTAGAATTTGCCGACAAAAAATATATTTGGTTTCAAGCTCAAAAGTGTTGCGTAGGATGTACATGAAGGAATGGACAGACATAATCCATTTTGAAATTGGATCTTATTTTGTGATATTGTGCCCACCAGTCAATTCAGTTGGTCTTAAAGCATGGACTTGTCCACGAAAAACCTAATATCGATCTTCTTACACCTTTCAGGCTATTTTCTCAGAAAGTGTGGACTTGCCCCTGAAAAAACTTGTACCGTCGTAATGAGGGCAGTGAATAAAATTTTTACAACAAAAATCAATGCTATTCTATAGCAGGCCTTAAACTGCATTTTTCCGAAATATTGTGTGAGATGTACCCGAAGGCGTTGACATATATAGCCCATTTTGTCTCGATGTAGCCGATTTGTCTCGACGTGCACAGTATGGACCACAGATCCCATACACGACAGTTATCGTGTGCACCATTTAAGTGACAAGTTTTGATATTGTATGGGGGAGGTACCTAAAGGGGTGGACCGATATGGCTCATCTTCAAACTTAAGCTAATTTCGAACAAAATATTATGATGGTGAAATTTTAGACCCAATTTGCAGATCCATTCGAGAGTTATCGTGCGTTCCAACCACTACACTTGGTACCATAGGCGGTTTTTACAACTTCGAGCTATTTTCTCTGGAAGTATGGACTTGCCCCTGATAAAACTCGTACTGCCGTAATGGGGGCAGTAAATACAAGTTGTTAAAACTTTTCCGAAATTTTGTGTGGGAGGTACCCAAAGGAGTGGACCATTAGAGTCCATAATGGAACCTCATCTATATATGGTAAAAATTTCACGTTGTGTAAAGTGTGAACCAAATCGGTTACTACCTTTAAGAGTTATAGTTCGCACAATTTTTCCGAACATTTTCGAACTTTTGTGGGGGAGGTACCTGAAGAAGTAGACCGATATGGCCCCTCTTCGAACTTAAACTAAGTTTGGGCAAAATATTACGAAGGCATCGTAGTAAAAAATAGTAGCTTCTTGCAGGTTCTGGAACAGAGCATACGTTTCTTCCAAAAATCGGTAGAAATATTTAAAAAATGTTGCATTTAAAGCAAACTGATATATTTGGTAATTATAGAAATTATTAAATTGAAACCGATTTTCTTTAATTTTATCGTTAAGTAGTTACAAAATCGCTACACAAAACAGAGCAACAAATTGACCAACTCCCTATAGGAAGGAAGATTTGTTTAAGCTTTCTATTGATAGAAGAGCACTGCTGATATATTAAATTTAAATTATCCCTTTCACAATCTACAAAATAGCACTTGTTACTCAGACACTCTGGAGTCCAATAGAGTCACACAAAGGCCTCCATTATGCATTTCTGCGGTAATAGATACATAAAAACGAAAACATGACATTTAACAAGATAATATGCTGACTATTACCGTTGATGGGTATATTCACATTAAAGGATAGAGGGATGGATCATCAAGCACACTCCCACAAATGGACAACAATTGGATTGCATACCGGCCGTTTTCTTTTTGTTTGGTTTTGTTTTGGTTACCAATGCTACCGACAACAGGCGACAACAGGTGAACAAAGAACAACCAACCGAAGTAAGGCAATCTGTCTATGATACATTCTTTAGATAAACCACACATTTTCCACAAGATCACATCACGCACAATTCCTGTTAATTTAAGGGATCAATTACGTAGAAATGCCCTAAGTGGATGCACGAAGAATGGACTAGTGAAAATCAATAAGAAGCAACAGTCGTTGTTACCTCCTTCGTGTCAAAAACATAAATCTTTAAGAAGGTTTAAACAGTTTAAAGCGACAGGCTATAATAGAAACATCAATTTCAGAGTTATATTTACAGTTCAATACAGAAAAAAACCTATGTAGTAGGGCTATAACCAAAAAAATACCACCACATAGCCGTGTAGAGCATGAAAAACTATTATGAAATACGGTGTCAATTTTTCTCTACCGCGAAAAAAGTTTCCGCACCAAATGCATTGAAGTTCTATAATGCATTTTTTAATTTTATCTGTCATAACAACATATTTGCTTTTCATTAAATTTTTTATTTTTTTGTAATCTAATTTAAAATCATTATCAAAGCGTTCTGGACCAATTTGTTCTAAAATCGCGCCATTTCGGACCATATTAGAATTTTTTGACACTATTGCAATTTTTGGTTTTTCATTATAAACTCGTGAATTTTATGTTTATATTTTTTTATCCTATCGGACCAGGGAATATGGGGTCATTTGAAACGAATTCGCGAAAGTTACAGACTGTTTTTGTTGACTTTGCTTGTGAGAATCATATTTGTTTTCTACAAAAATACAACACCAGTACCATGTGGGGAATTTTGTCCTAATAATGAAAACGCGTTTCTAAGACCGAATCTGTGAAAAAAGTTCCCGCACCGGCCGTGATTACTAAAACCCTTTTGATATTTTTTCTACTTAAAATTTTAAATTTGCTTTGTTTGAATAAATATTTATAGAAAAAAATACAATTCTCAAAGGCAAAGTCAACAAAAACAGCCTGTAACTTTCGCGAATTAGTTGCAAATGACTCCATATTCTCTTGTCCGATAGGTTAAAAAAATATAAACATAAAATTCACGAGTTTATAAAGAAAAACCAAAAATTGCAATAGTGCCAAAAAATCCTAATATGGTCCGAAATGGCGCGATTTTGGAACAAATTGGTCCAGAACGCTTTGATAGATTACAAAAAAATAAAAATTTTAATGAAAAGCAAATATGTTGTTATGACAGATAAAATTAAAAAATGCATTACAGAACTTCAATGCATTTGGTGCGGAAACTTTTTTCGCGGTAGAGAAAAATTGACACCGTATTTCATAATAGTTTTTCATGCTCTACACGACTATGTGGTGGTATTTTTGATATTTGCAAACAAGTGCAAAAAGTTATATCCCTACTATGTAGTCAACGTTGAACATTTAATGCCGTACATATGCAGAGTCTACATTGTACACAACAGTGGACGGAAAAATTCTACTGAACATGATATTTACACACAATTTATTCAAACGTTTCTGTTAGTATTTAAAGAGTTAACAGTTAAAAAAAATATTTAAAAAACAACTATTTTATAAAATGGAACCAATAATAAAAAAAGAAAATTTTATAGTAAGGAGCTTATGCCATGTTCATACTAGTACTATAATTACGTTGTTCGTTCTCAAAATTACGTATACGAATTAACCCGTTCATACGACATGGTACATACTTCATACCAACATAATTCATATTTTCATAAATTTTGTTTGCTGATTTTAAAGGAAGTTTCAACCAAAAGCCATGCAAAATTAGTTGATATGAACTGGAAAAATAATTTTCTTTCCTACAAACATATATTTTATTTTAAATTCTATTCTTTTCATTCATGCTTTCTATTTTTTTTTTTCTTAAAATTGTGGTGTTTTCAATACATTTTTCAAATTTTCTATTTTCAAAACAAGTAAGGCAAGGTAATAGCCGGACGGGGCCGACCATGTAATACCCTACACCTTTACCCCTGGGAATTAGCTTTCCACATATCAAAATTTCTTTATGGAACAAATAAAGTTATTGTAAGAAGTAAATTTGTGGATTCTGGCACCGTATCACACCAAGCTTAAATAATAACATAATATTTCACAAACATCCCAAAAGGGACTACGCTCACAGCTTATCTCCGAGTCCGAACGGCGTGTCCCAAGACACCACTTGTAGAGTAGTTTTACATTACTGAAATACTCATAAAATGTCGCAAACCTTACTGAAGGATACTTTGCAACCGTTGACAAAAACCCCTATTATATATTAAGCAGTATGCCCGTTATTTAGCAGACACTTTATTGCAATTTTCATAAAGGGGAAGATCAGTAGTTCTATTTTCATATGTAGTCTACTTTGCCAGTATATGCCCTCCAGGAAATAAAATATAGACCAAAACTATTTTTTTTTTTGTATTTTGCATACAAAAGTAATGGTCCATTTTACCCGCGAAATAATATTAGATCATCATCCAAAATTGTAAGCATCTTCCTCTACCTAAACTCTTACCTCGTGCAAAATTTCGTGATTATTGAACTATAATTGCGACCTCTATCGTGTTTATGATTACACTACAAGCAAATAACAGGGTATATTAGGCTGTAACTCTGTTATTTTATCATGTACACCAACACAATAGACATCAATAGAAAGGACAAGCGTTCCTCTTCCAAGTATAGCTTACTTGCCCGGAATGTCTCTTCCAGGAATAAAGATATAAGCTGTAAATTAAAAAATTTCACAATTTCACACGGACGGACGGACACACATCTCAAAATCGCTTTATCTCGCCTAGATATGAAGATTGGTATACCACATTGGGGGTCTCCTACGAATATTTCGCGGTGTTACATGAATTTTTACCAAAACAAACTTATAATACCCTTTCCACATAGTGGTGTAGGGTATAATTAACGAGAGGGAGACCTGCCAAAATAACTTTCATATACAGACTTTCAGGCAGGCATTTGATTTTAGTTTCTAGATTTGCACGCGAATTTGAAACAATCGGCAACAAAATTTACTATGCTTTGAATGTATACTAATCGTTCCACCGTTTACTTTTCACTCATGTTTTACAGTTTTTCTATAAATGTTCGTGTTTTTCATAAATTTTTATAATTTGAATTTTGTCTGTCATAATTAATTTATTTCGATAAATACTCTCATTTGTTAGAGATGGGACATATTTTATCGTCATTCGGAGAGTAATTTAAATTGAACAATGTACAAAAATCGTTCTTCGTTCTCAGAATTTTGTATGGAAAATTAAGTAATTAATACATTATTTGGCCTCGAACAATGAATAAAGAGCGACCACAAGCAAATATTTTTGTAATAAATGGTCTGTTCCAGAACTGCAAGAATCTACTATTTTCTTCGACGTCATAAAGGGAAAAATGTCATCGTAGTAAAAATTAGTAGCTTCTTGCAGGTTCTGGAACAGATGCCAATGATTTGTAGCCAGTTTGGGTATATGTATTATATTTTTTTCGAATTTGCACTGGCATGTGTAAATGCTAGGAAGATTTTTTAATGCTGCATTTTCATTACTTACTGGAAAGAGAATTTCATTGCTAGCTGAGCTGATAGTTCGAAAAATATAATTGTGATTGTAAAAAGGTGTGAGTGTATTGAGTTTTTCGGACTGTCACTGGCGGGACAAGGGAGACTTCCCTTATATCAATGAGTTTACCCCGATTCATATTAGCTCAATGATATGGAACCTACAGTTTATCGCCGAGTCCGAACGGCGAACAGTGTTGCCGCTTGGACAAAAAACAAAAAAATGTGATGTTAATTTTTACATATGTTTATGTTTTTTTCTCACAGTAAACACATCCGATACAACGAATCTCAAAGAATTTTGTCGATATGTCCATCCATAATGATGTTATAGCTTTTTAAATATGAAAAATATTTCCCAGGTAATCTAAAGTGATAATCATATGAAAATTAGACACATTTAATTGTGTAGACCATTCGAGGTTAATAGAGAAGCTACGCTGTAAATATGCGTTTGATAGCACTCTTGTAAGTTAATTTGTTCCTATTTGTCGGGACGTTCTCAGTACGTTTCCCTTAACGGTTTTATTTCCAGCAGATGTAATATATACGGTGGGGTACCTCAAGGTTCCATTTTAGGCCCTCTTCTTTTCGTTTTATACGTCAATGACATTGGAAGTTCGTTATATAATAGCAGTTGTCGTCCATTTTTGTATGCTGATGACATACATTTACTTTTTAAAGGTAAATCTAGCGCTCAGTTAGATCATTATATAAATACTACATTATTTCTAAAACCAAAGCAATGATTCTGGGTCCATTGTGTCGTC
Organism: Musca autumnalis; assembly: GCF_047663935.1. Classification (NCBI taxonomy): domain Eukaryota; kingdom Metazoa; phylum Arthropoda; class Insecta; order Diptera; family Muscidae; genus Musca; species Musca autumnalis. The sequence continues at coordinate 153,626,641 of NW_027411977.1, forward strand.
TGAATAGTAGTATTAATATACAACTTAATGGACGGTTGATTGAGTTCGGTGATCGTTTAAAATGTTTAGGAGTTTTACTCGACACAAAACTTAATTTTTCAGCGCATATAGATGCGTTATACCCCAGAGTAGTTAATATGCTTCGTAAACTGTATTCTACTGAATTCTATTTGCCCCTCTTTGTCAAGAAAAAGCTTGCTTATGTTAATATCGATCATTTCTTATGGTATAGAAGTGATATCGGGTACAACGCATGATCATTTTGTAAAAGTAGAAAAACTGTTCAACATGATTGTAAGATATGTATATAACATGCGCCGATCTGAACATATTTCGGCAATGATTTTCCTAGGAGTGCCTTTTAATGTTTTTGTTCAGCAACGAGTTGTTTCATTTCTTTATAAATCGGTAATTGTTGAACTACCCGGTTTCCTGCTTTCTTTAGGTCTACTAGAAACACATCAAATGCCAAATGGCTTCTTCGCAACATATAAACAAAAATAAATAAATAAAAATAACATTTTTTGAAAAGTTGGTTGATAACATTAAAAGTTTTTGATGGGGATTTAATGGGTGGACTATAAATATAAAATTTTAGTACAAAAAGTTGACATCAACTGCACATAGGCAAAGTACCGTTATCAAGAATCAAAAATTTAAATTTGCTAAACAAATATAAATTCTTAATATTTCGTAGAGTATATCTTTTGATTTTCGTTAATTAGACATCTCTTCCGAAGCGAAATGTGTAAAAACATTCTGACCATTCCTGCGACCTTCTGAGATATATCGGTTCAGATTTTATATAGCCCCCATATATATCTATCCCCGATTTTGCTATATTTCGGTCAATTTCTTAGACCCATGGATAGATAGATGATTTCAACTTTGAGGAAAATGTGTTTTATTTCACAACTAAGGAGAAGCGTTCAATGATGTTTCTATATAATTTTTTCTTTTTAAAAGTGCGAGTTTTTATAAATTAGTTCATTTAGTTTTTCTTTTATTAAAGTCTGTTATGTATTTCTTTGTAATTTTTAATGTACCTATGTGTTTGTTGTTGCTTTTCAGTAAACCACCACAATTTATAAATGTGTGTATATGATAGAGATAGCCAGTGAGCGCTTACTGAGAGCAAGTGAACATATATTTCAATGTGCACTCCCTTGCTCTCAGAAAGCACCCACCGGTGCTTTTTGGGTATGTATTTGTTTGCACCCAAACATATAATTTGTTTGCACCCAAACATATATTTGTTTGCAGGACCCAAACATATATTATGTTTGGGACTGATTGCAAACAAATATATGTTTGCTGCAAAATATGTTTGGGACATATGTTAGAGAGGCGTTTTTTTCTGCGCGCATGAGTGTGCTCCGTACAGCATCCTACACGCAAAAAAAAAGGCCTCTCTAACATATGTCCCAAACATATTTTGCAGCAAACATATATATATATATATATATATATATATATATATATATATATATATATACAACAGTCCCAAACATAATATAACAACAGGCACATAGATAGGTACATACAAAATTCTAAAGAAATACATAACACACTTTAATAAAAGAAAAACTGATTGAAATAATTTGTAAGAAGTCACACTTTTAAAAAGAAAAATATATAGAAACGTAGTTGAACGATTCTCCTTAGTTGTGAAATAAGACTAATTTTACTCAAAGTTGAAAAATATCAGTGGGGAATCGGCATCTGGAATCAAATGATTATGTAATAAATATGGATATACCATATTTCAAATATACATATGTATGTAATGCGATTTCTTCCTTGTCCAATAAAATAATTCCATTGAACTTTTCGATTCAATTATAAAATGTTTTGGGCATTTAATTTACTAAAAACACAATTTCTTTAAGAAAACACAAAACACTGATTTATTCACTCACTTTACCGTCTTGACGCTACGCTGGCAACTAAAACACTGAAGAAAGAAAACAAAATAATTCATACCATTTCTTCTTATCCTCTTCGCCTGCTACGTTGGTTAACAACAACAAAACAAGAAACACACGAGTTTGTCGCATACATGCCACCAAAGCCCCCTTCTTCGCTTCTACGTCTTCTATTATACAATACACACAACTCTTCATTATAATACAGCATTCCGCAGCCGCGAGAGCACTGTTATTACTCTTGTTGACCAACATCCTCTCTCCACCCATGAAAAAGATGTTCTAACATTAAAAATTTGTTTTACCCAAATATATCAAATTGAGATATGTTACAAAATGTTGCAAACATATATTTGTTTGGACCCAAACATATTATGTTTGGATCCAAACATATATTTGTTTGCAACCGGTCCCAAACACATACTTGTCTGGATCCAAACATATTTCTAACATAAATTTTTCTGCGTGTAGTAATTGGGTCTAAAGTCCAACATTTGATGCGTGAATTTTCTTAAAAAAAAAATATTTTTTGCGTTTAAAATTTACAAGTGTCATTCAATGTCGTTTGAACCCCGCGTGCAATAATATGAAAATCTGAAATTTTTATTAAATTATCCAAAACGATATCGTTTTCGATAGCAATAGCTTTGTCTGGTTACCCTAAAATTTGTAACAAATTGTACCAATTGTTGCTGGAAGTCGTCTGTTAACACAAAAGCACTTGCAACTCTTCTTCTTCCTGCAAACAATAAATCAGCTGTTTTTAATTATTCGGTGATTTATGTTTGTGCACATTGAAACAAATTTTATTGTGGAAATAAGCAAGTCAATTGTTGTTTTTTTTTTTTTGTTTTTTTTTTTTTTTTTTTGAAAACCAAATTGCAAAATGCAAAATTTAAATTTTTTGGGTCATTTTCTTTTTTATTTTTAATAAAATTCACAATTTTTGGCTCCTTTAACACTAATTGTTCTGTTGTGGCAAATCAGCTGATTGCTTGCTGGTTTTTGCAGGGAAGGTGTCCGTTTACTTTTAACATTTTTCTTGCAAAAGAGAATAAAAACTCTTTACTCCCCGAGAAAGTTCTTGCTGGACATTTTTTTGGATCCAAACAAATATTTGTTTGGGACTGGTTGCAAACAAATATATGTTTGGATCCAAACACATCTTGTTTGTGTCCAAACAAATATACGTTTGCAACATTTTGTAACATATCTCAATTTTATTTATTTTGGTACCAACATATTTTCTATTTTTTATGGGTGGAGAGAAGATTTTTGTCAAAGAGAGAGCCCTGCGGTAGCGGAATGTTGCTTTATAAAAAATGGTGGTGTGTTTGCGGCCAAACACGTGTGTTTCGGGCTTTGTTGTTGTTAACCACCTTAGCAAGCGAAGGGGAAAAGAAAAAATGTTGTTATTTTTTCTTCAGTTTTCTAAATTCAATCGTTGAGTAAAGACGATAAAATAAATGAATAAATCAGTGTTTTGTGTTTTCTTTAAGAAATGTTGTTTTTTAGTAAATTAAATGCCCAATACATTTTATAATTGGAAATTTTATAATTGAATCAAAAAGGTGAATGGAAATATTTGATTGTACCAGGAAGAAATCGCATTAAATATTGGTAATTACATCAATACATTTTTCAACTTTAAGGAAAATGTGTTTTAATTCACAACTAGGGAGAAGCGTTCAACGATGTTGCTATATATTTTTTGCTTTTAAAAGTGTGACTATTTACAAATAATTTCATTACATTTTTCTTTTATTAAAGTCTGTTATGTATTTCTTTGGAATTTTTATGTACCTATGTGTCGGTTGTTGCTTTGGTGTTTGGAATTTCTATGCCTTTCAATAAACCACCACCATTTATAAAAGTGTGTATATGTTAGGGATAGCCAGTGAACGCTTACTAAGAGTAAGTGAGCATACATTTCAATGTGTTTTACATTGAAATTTGCGCTCCCTTCCTCTCAGTAAGTGCCCACTGGTACATGCCACACATGTTTTTTGTGGCTTTTGGGTTTGTATTTATACTATATCTAAACAAATATTTGTTTGAACCCAAACATAAATTTGTTTGCAGGACCCAAATATATGTTATGTTTGGGACTGATTGCAAACAAATATATGTTTGCTGCAAAATATGTTTGGGACATATGTTAGAGAGACCTTTTTTCCTCGGTGTACAGACATAAACCCCGCTTTAATATTGATGACACGGTTTTAGTTTAATGCACTAAAAATACGTAATTTTATAATATCGATCTGGATTGCACGCATACATTATTTATTTTTAAACATTATTATTTTTATACATTATGATACCCTCCACTATAAGGAGGGTGTAATTAAATTTGTCATTCCGTTTGTAACACATCGAAATATTCATTGGAGACCCTATATAGTATATATATTCATTTTCAGGATAAAATTCTAAGTCGATATAACCATGTCCGTCCGTCTGTTGAAATCAAGATACAGCTCGCAATTTTTAAGATAGAGCTTTGTAATTTGGTATAGAAGTTGCTATTACTCATAAGATGTTTGGTATTGCAAATGGGCTATATCGGTCTACGTTTTAATATTGCCCCCCCATAGAGTGGTATCACCCAATTTTCGGTATTTTGAAGCTTTTAGCTTCATTATCACACCGAAATGGCTGAAATTTGGTACATGCCTTCTAGCCCCCATAGAACGGTGCCTCCCGAATTTCGGTATTTTGAAAGTTAGCTACATTGTTTTACCGAAATTGCTGGAATTTGGTATTAAGCCTTTCTCATAAACGAAAGCAAAATGAAGAACACCCAATGATTAGTTCCATATGACATCACTTAGGAAAACCACATAGTAGCATGGTAAAATAAGTTAAAAATCTTGGAATTGTCTTTAACATGGCAAAACCACTCACAAATTTGAATGCTCAAAAATATAATTTCAAATTTGGTTTGTGGATGACCTTTTTAACATTTAAAAATAATGAACGTTATTTTAGTCAATGATATGTAAAAGTTCATTCATTCCTGCTACAGGAAAGCAGTTTTGATAAAACAGTCGAAAAGTCATTGCACACGCAATTAACTAATTTATGATACATTAGTTTTGTATATAGGTTATAAATAAATATTATTTTTTAAGAAAAATACTTCCAAAAATATGAAATTTCACACATGACAAATTTCTGAATTATCGAGTAGAATAATCTCATTATTTTTTCACGTAAGTGCTCTACTTCTACGAGTATATTTGATTTAATTGTTCGATTTTATCAATTACCGAGATTATACTGTATATATGGGAGCTATATCGAAATTTGAACACATATCAATATAATTTGACAAACGACAAACTTTTATCTAGACCAAATTCTGTCACACATTCCAAATTTCATCAAAATTGGTGCACCAAATATGTACCTAAAATCGGACCAATTTTTTGGCGAATCGGACAATAAAGCGGCCTGTACTTTGTTTACAAAAATACATGGCAAGATGGACGGAGAGACGGACATGCCTAAATCGACACAGAAAGTGAATCTATGTATGCAGAACACCAAAATTAACTAAGGGTCTATTTCGTTTCCTTTCAAACTAATTCACAAAGACATAATGCCCCTTATCATAGTGTGGAGTGGGGTATTAAAATATAGTTATGTGTATATTGTATTACACTGTGAACCGAAATGTTGGGGCAGAGATAATTCCTTTTGGGGATGAAGTGGGTGAGTATATTAAAAATCCCGATGGACAGATCTGCCGTGAATCGAACTTCCGATTTATGGCGTGAGGAAGTTACTGCTGAAGACCCTGTAAAGCATCTGAAATTAGAGTTATATCTTTGTTAACTGTTGTTTTAGCTTATTTATGAGATGATGTCTTCAGTAAAATCGAATAAGGATTATTTTCGTAGAGCATTTTGACCTTCTAACTCGCTTCCTTCAATGTCATTTTCGTCCCTTATTTTAAGAACCGCTATAACACCCCAAATTGAAAATGAAAATAGGCCCCAAACAGGTATATGGAAAACAACAACAACGCTTTTGGGGTATATTTTCGTCTTTCTGGGAAATTTTTTCATTTAGCAGTTGGGGCCAATTTGTCTTCACAACAAGTAAATGGAAAATTTGAAAATCAAAGTGGGGTCTAAATAATATTGGGGTCTAATTGCATTTTTCATTGGGGCCTTTTTGCACATGATTAGGGCTCAAATACAATAGAGTGTTTAACAGAAACAACAAATTGGGGTGTATTTTCGAAAGTTATTATTAAGGAAACGAAGAAAAATTAGGGTGTAATTTCATACATTTTATTAAAAACAAACTATAAAAAAAAAACAAAAAAACGGTGCCCGGACGTAACACCCACGGACATAACTCCCAAAATTCGTTGGAAGTTTTGCCAGTGAAGCAAAGCGGACATGGCGTACAGAAATAAGGCCCCAGGAAATAACACCCCAAATTGAAAATGAAAATAGGCCCCAAACACGTATATGAAAAACAACAACAAAACTTTTGGGGTCTAATTTTGTCTTTTTGGGACCTTTTTTCATTTAACTGTTGGGGCCAAATGGTCTTCACAACAAGTAAATCGAAAATTTGAAAATCAAATTGGGGTCTAAATAATATTGGGGCCTAATTGAATTTTTCATTAGGGCCTTTTTGCACATGTTTGGGGCCTAAATATATTTTAGTGTTTAACAAAAACAAGAAATTGGGGTGCATTTTCTAAAGTTTTTATAAAGATATGATCAAAAAATGGGGTGCAATTTCGAAAACTTTATTAAGAAAAAAGCGAAAAAATAAAGGACTCAAAATAACAATAATTTTTAGTAATAATAAGCAAAAGTAAACACTTATTTCATAGAATTCAAAAAATTATATGATAAGTAATAATAATTGGTAATAATTATTACTAATGTTGCAGATTTTGACAGTTGTGTAAAGGAAAAGCTGCTGAAAAAATGTTTCAGCAATATTAAGAAAGTAAACAAGATACACCTATTAACAATGTTTAATTTATATACCTCATCTTCCATTGGGAGCATATTTGTGCATATAGCGTTTTCTTCAAACACCATCCTATTTAAAAATGCTAAGGCATTTATTTTTCCTTTTTTATAGAGGAAGGAAGGAAAATATATTTAAAAAAAATCGCGCGATTTTTTAAAAATATTTTTCTTCAGCTACTCTCCTAATTATGTTTGACTTGACTTGGAGAGAAAAAATATATTAAAAAAAATCGCTCGATTTTTTTAATATATTTTTCTCTCCATTTCTTTCTTATTCTGTTTGACTTGATTTGGAGATTTGGAGAGAACAAATATATTTAAAAAATCGCGCGATTTTTTAGATATATTTTTTCTCTCCAAATCAAGTCAAAAAGAATTAGAAATGGAGAGTAGCTGAAGAGCTACTCTACTCTACTCAGCTACTCTCCCTTTTTTCTAAATCTGTTTGAATGCATTCGGATTGAAAAAAATATATTAAAACAAGTAAGAACAGACTATAGTCGGACGGGGCCGACCATGTGATACCCTATACCACTATCCCTGTGCACTAGCTTTCCGGGCTAGCTGTTATAAGATGTGCATTAGAAATTTTACCAATTTTCACACAAAAGTTTTGATCAATTTAACCCGCTAAATATTATCCGATCATACCGTTGACTTGCACGCTACTTCTTCATCTCAAACCAAAACTACGTTTAAAATTTCGCGCCGATCGGACTATTATTGCGACCTACAGAGCGGCTACAAAATCGAGCAAAAATTTTGTTTTTGGTCCATTTCATCCCTTTAACATTTCACGATCATCGCCAAAAACTAATCAGTTCTATTCTGGTCCAAACCCGACCTCCATACTAAATTTCGTGACAATCGGTCCATAATTGCGGCCTCTAGCTTGATTACAATTTTTAATGGACGGACAGACGGACGGACACACATCGCTAAATCGCTTTATCTCGTCGAGATATGAAGTTTGGTATACCACATGAGGGGTCTACGACGAATATTTCGCGGCGTTACATGAATTTTTGGGAAAACAAACTTATTATACCCTTTTCCACATTGTGGTATAGGGTATAAAAACGCGCCATTTTTTAGTATATTTTGTCTCTCCAAATCAAGTCAAACAGAATTAGGAGAGTAGCTAAAGAAAAATATATTTAAAAAATCGCGCGATTTTTTTAAATGATTGTACTTGAATGATTGTACTTCGATTTTCATAATTTTTTTTTGGTATTAAACTACTATCAATAAGTCCATATTTACATTAGGCAATTTTCCTTGCGGCAATTGTCAGTTTGTGGGAGAGAGAGGTGAGGCATATGGTAACCCTTTGCCTCTCAACACCCTCTCTCACTGACAAACTGACAATTGCCGCAAGGAAAATTGCCTAATGTAAATATGGACTTATGAAAGTTTTAAGCCCTATTTGGTAGTGGAATTCGAATAATTATTATTTTCTCTAATTTTTTTAAAATTTGTCATAATTTGTCATAATAAATATTTCCTTTATACCAGTGTGAAATATTTATTATTTTACCAAAAAATAAAAATACATTTCTAACATTCGTTTTGTTGTTTTAATAGGAATTTATCTTATACCTCTTAAAAACTGCTTCATTTTTATTTTTTTTGTAAATGGATTAGCAATTGTTGTACCAGCTGGATAAACCAACGAAAATGATAATCAAATAACTACACTTTGGGAATTATATGAATATGCATCCGAGACGAATAATATACTAAATATTAAAGTGATATTTTCTCTAGAAGATGATTTAAATACAAAAAAAGGATTTGAGAGCTATTAAAGGGCTAAAATTATAGCGGACACAAAAAACTTTATTTAGTAATATAACTAATACTGGTACAATAATTGTTAACCATTCGCAAAATCGACAAATGAAGAAATTTTTAAGGTGTTCCAGATAAATTCCTAAATAAAACGACAACAAAAATGTTAATAAATGTAATTTTGTACAAGCTTTATCAGGGGCTAGTCCATACTTTCTGAGAAAAAAGTCCGAAAGGTTTAAAAAAACCCTATGGCACCATGTGTAGTGGTTGGAGCGCACGATAATTTGGCGTTCTTAATATTTTGTCCAAACTTTGTTTAAGTTTGAAGATAGACCATATCGGTACACTCCTTCAGGTACCTCCCTACAACAGTTTGAAAATGTTCGAAAAAATAGTGGGCACGATAATTCTTGAAAGCAGGAACCCATTTGGTCCATACTTTTCGTATCGTATATCTTTACGGTACATAGATCATGTTCAAATAAGGACTATATAGGTCCACTCCTTAGAGTACTTCCCACCCAAAATTTGTGAAGAGTACAGTTTAAGACCTGCTCTCAAATCGTTTTGCTTCTTTTTGTAACAGCAAAAGGACCGTGAAAACGAGACAAAATCGAATAGTTGTCAATGAGATTCCTACCTAAAATTTTCATCTGGTACTTTTATATAGCGTACAGAAATAAGGCCCCATGAAATAACACCTCAAACGGAAATGAAAATGGACCCCAATTTTTGGTTTTTTTTTCAATCTGAAAAATGGTCCCAATACAAAAAGGCCCCAAACTAGGAAATTTGGCCCCAAAAAATATTACATTTATGCCCCAAAATGTCATTGGGGCCAAAATGCATTTTTGAAATTGAGGTGCATTTGGCAAATGCACTTTCACCCCAAACACCGAAAATACAATTAGGCCCCAAACTATCCATTTACGCCCCAAAAATATTATTCACTTAAATGAAGCCCAAAATTTGGGGTGTATTTCCAAAAAAGATTATTTTAAAAAATCGGGCGATTTTTTACAAATATATTTTCACTATTTTAGAAAATACAAAGTTTTTCTAACAAATTGCAAATAAAAAAATCGCTCGATTTTTTACAAAAATATTTTCACAATTTTGGAATTAGAAAATGTTTCTACAAAATAAATACAAATACTCTTATAAAACCGAAAGGCGCCGCACATAGGTAGATATTGAGTAATTAGGCGGCCAAAAGTCCAAAATTCAAATTCCAAATACGGCGCGCCGTAGGCGAAAATATTCTTGTAAAAAATCGCGCGATTTTTTTCAAAAATATTTTCAAATTTTTAGAAAATACAGAATTTTCTAATATATTGCAAATACTTGTATAATATCGAAAAGCGCCACTGGCGAAATATTTGTGAAAAAATCGCGCGATTTTTAACGAAAAAATTTTTACTATTGAAAAAAATACAGAGTTTTTGTAAAGAAAGGCAAAAAATTAATATAATCGTATATATGACTGTGTCTTCGTCGAATATCGTAGTCTGGTAAAATTTCTCCGAACTGCTTCTAACAAATTCAGATATAATTTCATTTTAAAGTAATATTATGAAATCTAGAAGATTTTGTGGAGACTTCGCTATTGTTTGACACTTAAGCCTTTCCCAAATGTACAATTACGTTTATATTCTTACCTCTTCTCTAAAATTTAAAACAGATCTTTGATCAGTAAAAAATAATGAAAAATTTCGAAAAGCAAAAAAAAAAAAATAACTTTGAAATAAAGAGCAAAATCGTTGGGAGTTATGTCCGCGTTTTTTTTTTGTAGTTATGTCCGCGGCGTACAGAAATAAAGCCCCAAGAAATAACGCCCCAAACGGGAATGAAAATGGACCCCAATTTTAGGGGTGTTTTTACAATTTGAAAAATTGCCCCAATACAAAAAGGCCCCAAACTAGGAAATTTGGCCCCAAAAAAATATTGCAATTATGCCCCAAAATTTTATTGGGGCCAAAATGCATTTTTGAAATTGGGGTGCATTTGAAAATGTATTATCACCCCAAACAACGAAAATGCAATTAGGCCCCAAAGTATGCATTCACGCCCCAAAATATTTATTCACTTAAATTTGGGGTGTAAATGAAGCCCTAAATTTGGGGTGTAATTTCAAAAAATATCTTTAAAGATATTCAATCAATAGTTTGTAATATGTTACTAATTGATGACTGTACTTTTTTACGATTGTAGCATGTTAAAGCCACCTAGAAACAAGCTCTTATTTTCAAGTGTACTAGCAGGCGTCTATGAATGTGATAAAAATTTAAATTTTAAATAAAATTGAAGACAATTGCGTAGGAATCGTAAAATCTTTGGGAAGTGGATCGTCGGTATCAAGTACCGTTCGTAATGTTTTTCAGAAACATTGTGATAAGTAAGTATTTCTGTACCAATTTCTATATACATATATGTATGTATATATTTTTATAGTTTTCAACAAGAATCACAATATATAACAAAATACAAAGAAGTTTGCGTCACATCGTTAGCAAAAAATTTGTGCCGGCTCCAAAAACTCCCCATCAAATAGTTGAAGCATTCATGCTCGGACTGACGAAAAACCAAACAAACCCGAGACAGACTTTAACTACTCCAAATCAAGTCAAACAGAATTAGAAAGAAATGGAAAGTAGATGAAGAAAAATATTAAAAAAAAATAATTTAAAAAATCAAACAGAATTAGAAAAAGTGGAGAGTAGCTGAAGAAAAATATATTTAAAAAAATCGCGCGATTATTTAAATATATTTTTCTTCAGCTACTCTCCACTTTTTCTAATTCTGTTTGATTTTTTAAATTATTTTTTTTTAATATTTTTCTTCATCTACTTTCCATTTCTTTCTAATTCTGTTTGACTTGATTTGGAGTAGTTAAAGTCTGTCTCGGGTTTGTTTGGTTTTTGGTCAGTCCGAGCATGAATGCTTCAACTATTTGATGGGGAGTTTTTGGAGCCGGCACAAATTTTTTGCTAACGATGTGACGCAAACTTCTTTGTATTTTGTTATATATTGTGATTCTTGTTGAAAACTATAAAAATATATACATACATATATGTATATAGAAATTGGTACAGAAATACTTACTTATCACAATGTTTCTGAAAAACATTACGAACGGTACTTGATACCGACGATCCACTTCCCAAAGATTTTACGATTCCTACGCAATTGTCTTCAATTTTATTTAAAATTTAAATTTTTATCACATTCATAGACGCCTGCTAGTACACTTGAAAATAAGAGCTTGTTTCTAGGTGGCTTTAACATGCTACAATCGTAAAAAAGTACAGTCATCAATTAGTAACATATTACAAACTATTGATTGAATATCTTTAAAGATATTTTTTGAAATTACACCCCAAATTTAGGGCTTCATTTACACCCCAAATTTAAGTGAATAAATATTTTGGGGCGTGAATGCATACTTTGGGGCCTAATTGCATTTTCGTTGTTTGGGGTGATAATATATTTTCAAATGCACCCCAATTTCAAAAATGCATTTTGGCCCCAATAAAATTTTGGGGCATAATTGCAATATTTTTTTGGGGCCAAATTTCCTAGTTTGGGGCCTTTTTGTATTGGGGCAATTTTTCAAATTGTAAAAACACCCCTAAAATTGGGGTCCATTTTCATTCCCGTTTGGGGCGTTATTTCTTGGGGCTTTATTTCTGTACGCCGCGGACATAACTACAAAAAAAAACGCGGACATAACTCCCAACGATTTTGCTCTTTATTTCAAAGTTATTTTTTTTTTTTGCTTTTCGAAATTTTTCATTATTTTTTACTGATCAAAGACCTGTTTTAAATTTTAGAGAAGAGGTAAGAATATAAACGTAATTGTACATTTGGGAAAGGCTTAAGTGTCAAACAATAGCGAAGTCTCCACAAAATCTTCTAGATTTCATAATATTACTTTAAAATGAAATTATATCTGAATTTGTTAGAAGCAGTTCGGAGAAATTTTACCAGACTACGATATTCGACGAAGACACAGTCATATATACGATTATATTAATTTTTTGCCTTTCTTTACAAAAACTCTGTATTTTTTTCAATAGTAAAAATTTTTTCGTTAAAAATCGCGCGATTTTTTCACAAATATTTCGCCAGTGGCGCTTTTCGATATTATACAAGTATTTGCAATATATTAGAAAATTCTGTATTTTCTAAAAATTTGAAAATATTTTTGAAAAAAATCGCGCGATTTTTTACAAGAATATTTTCGCCTACGGCGCGCCGTATTTGGAATTTGAATTTTGGACTTTTGGCCGCCTAATTACTCAATATCTACCTATGTGCGGCGCCTTTCGGTTTTATAAGAGTATTTGTATTTATTTTGTAGAAACATTTTCTAATTCCAAAATTGTGAAAATATTTTTGTAAAAAATCGAGCGATTTTTTTATTTGCAATTTGTTAGAAAAACTTTGTATTTTCTAAAATAGTGAAAATATATTTGTAAAAAATCGCCCGATTTTTTAAAATAATCTTTTTTGGAAATACACCCCAAATTTTGGGCTTCATTTAAGTGAATAATATTTTTGGGGCGTAAATGGATAGTTTGGGGCCTAATTGTATTTTCGGTGTTTGGGGTGAAAGTGCATTTGCCAAATGCACCTCAATTTCAAAAATGCATTTTGGCCCCAATGACATTTTGGGGCATAAATGTAATATTTTTTGGGGCCAAATTTCCTAGTTTGGGGCCTTTTTGTATTGGGACCATTTTTCAGATTGAAAAAAAAACCAAAAATTGGGGTCCATTTTCATTTCCGTTTGAGGTGTTATTTCATGGGGCCTTATTTCTGTACGCTCTATAAAAGTACCAGATGAAAATTTTAGGTAGGAATCTCATTGACAACTATTCGATTTTGTCTCGTTTTCACGGTCCTTTTGCTGTTACAAAAAGAAGCAAAACGATTTGAGAGCAGGTCTTAAACTGTACTCTTCACAAATTTTGGGTGGGAAGTACTCTAAGGAGTGGACCTATATAGTCCTTATTTGAACATGATCTATGTACCGTAAAGATATACGATACGAAAAGTATGGACCAAATGGGTTCCTGCTTTCAAGAATTATCGTGCCCACTATTTTTTCGAACATTTTCAAACTGTTGTAGGGAGGTACCTGAAGGAGTGTACCGATATGGTCTATCTTCAAACTTAAACAAAGTTTGGACAAAATATTAAGAACGCCAAATTATCGTGCGCTCCAACCACTACACATGGTGCCATAGGGTTTTTTTTAAACCTTTCGGACTTTTTTCTCAGAAAGTATGGACTAGCCCCTGATAAAGCTTGTACAAAATTACATTTATTAACATTTTTGTTGTCGTTTTATTTAGGAATTTATCTGGAACACCTTAAAAATTTCTTCATTTGTCGATTTTGCGAATGGTTAACAATTATTGTACCAGTATTAGTTATATTACTAAATAAAGTTTTTTGTGTCCGCTATAATTTTAGCCATTTAATAGCTCTCAAATCCTCTTTTGTATTTAAATCATCTTCTAGAGAAAATATCACTTTAATATTTAGTAGATTATTCGTCGCGGATGCATATTCATATAATTCCCAAAGTGTAGTTATTTGATTATCAATTTCGTTGGTTTATCCAGCTGGTACAACAATTGCTAATCCATTTACAAAAAAAATAAAAATGAAGCAGTTTTTAAGAGGTATAAGATAAATTCCTATTAAAACAACAAAACGAATGTTAGAAATGTATTTTTATTTTTTGGTAAAATAATAAATATTTCACACTGGTATAAAGGAAATATTTATTATGACAAATTATGACAAATTTTAAAAAAATTAGAGAAAATAATAATTATTCGAATTCCACTACCAAATAGGGCTTAAAACTTTCATAAGTCCATATTTACATTAGGCAATTTTCCTTGCGGCAATTGTCAGTTTGTCAGTGAGAGAGGGTGTTGAGAGGCAAAGGGTTACCATATGCCTCACCTCTCTCTCCCACAAACTGACAATTGCCGCAAGGAAAATTGCCTAATGTAAATATGGACTTATTGATAGTAGTTTAATACCAAAAAAAAATTATGAAAATCGAAGTACAATCATTGATAAAAATTGATAAAAACAAAAAAAATGTTTTTCTATTTTGACCAATTTTAAAGAAGTTATGAGTATTTATTTGCATATAGTTTTTAGTTTATCTTTATTAAAAACTAGCAGACCCGGGTCCGCGTTGCTGGCCCGTTGTATTGAGTTTTAATGACAACTTTTTATGGAGTTTATGCTTTACAATTCAAAAATAGGTATTTTCTACCTCATTTTTCGGGTCCATTGTCAAACCAAGTATTTCATTGAGGATATTAAATTTATCAACAGATTTTGTCTGTAACCTATCTTTTCTCTTACGGACCTTGTCGGATTTGTTCGCCCATTTATGCTGGTTAGGATTTATTATCGCCATGTTCCCTATCTTTATCCTAAAACGATCTAACTATAAATGTTGAAAAAATGATAAAGTCGAATTCTCCCGCTTATTGAGAATTATATGTTTTTAGTTTTTCATGGCTGATGGACCGTTGAATTTCACCATTTTAGGAGATTTTTAAATATATAGTTTTTCTTAATGCCACCGTGCCAGCTTCGAATTTCATGTACCACTGCACATTCAAAATTTCATGAAAATCGGTTGATTAGTTTTCGAGATATAACATACTTAAAAAGTGTCCGTGGTCGGCACTTTGTGCACCAAAAAAGACCATTTGATCGGGGGCGCAACCACCATTGTCTCAAAAATTAATTTGCAAGCCGATGTATTCATAAGTTTAGCAAATATAGCGACTATAAACCAAAAGGCCCCCGAAATTCATCAACAAATATATAGCATTTTGGACCACGGGATTTCTTGAACATTTTCTGAAAATTTCATGAAATTAGGTTCAGTAGTTTTTAAAAAATAATATATTGAAAAATAATTAGAATAATGTATTGGTAATCAGTTTTCAAGATATAAAACATTTAAAAAAGTGGACGTGGTCCGGTATTTTGGCTCCAAATATGTACCTAAGGTCAGGGATAGAGATGGAGAGTGGGTAAATACCCGGTAAATTGGAAAAATTGGGTAAATACCCATTTGTGGGTATTTATTTGGGTGTGTATTTATTACACCCTATTTCTGGGTTTAGGTTGTGAAATCGTTTCAAAATCGATAGTTTTAACGATACTTTACACCAGGACTTTGGAGTCGAGGTAAAAATTGGCCGACTCCGACTCCAGGCCACTTTTTTCACGACTCCGACTCCGGAGTCGACTCCGAAAAAGACAAAAATTGCAGTAAAAGGATTTCTGAATATGGGATCCCTCTCGATCTGTTATAGGATTATTTATAGGTAAATAAATGTTTTTTACTCTATGGTTCGTAAACCCAGAATGTGTGTTTTGTATTTGTTTAGATTTCTCTACTTGTCTCCCTCAGTACATGTAAACTGTTTACAGAGAGATATGTATGTATGCTAATATAAGGCAGGGCATCCCTTATGCTCTTTATTCACGCTCACAACCTATACATTGGTGTATGCACTTAACTAGAAGAGTTACCACTGATCTATCAAATAACAAGTAAGAAAAGCGTTAAGTTCGGTCGGGCCGAACTTTTTATACCCTCCACCACAAATTTCAGCCATTTCGGTGGATTAATGTGGCCACAACCTTCAAAATACCGAAATTCGGAAGGTACCGTTCTATGGGGGCTATATGATGGCGTGGACCTATACCTACAAATTTCTGGGGGAAAGTTTTATACGCCTAAAGAAGACTAAATACCAAATTTCAGCCATCTCGGTGTGATAATGAGGCTAAAACATTCAAAATATCGAAAATCGGGAGATATTGTATTATGGGGGCTATATCAACACGTGGACCTATATAAACATTTTATGGTAGAAATGTTTCTTAGCCTCTGGAAACACAAAATACAAAGTTACAACCGATTCTTTGGTCAAATGGGTCTAATACATTCAAAATATATTAAAATGACGCGTACTTTATAAGAGGCCTTATAAGGGGGCTATACCAAAACGTGGACCTATGTAACCCAACTTTGGTAGGAATGTTTTCTGGCCTCTGAAGACACAAAATACCAAATTACAACCAATTCTGTGGTCAAATGGGTCTAATACATTCAAAATATATTAAAATGACGCGTACTTTATATGGGGCCTTATATGGGGGCTATACCAAAACGTGGACCTATATAATCCAACTTTGGTAGGAATATTTTTTGGCCTCTGGAGACACAAAGTACCAAATTACAAATTCGGTGGTAAAATGGGCCAAATATCTTAAAAATTCCTTAAAACGACGACGCGTCACGCGTCATTTTGTATAGGGGCTATACGAAAGCGTGGACCTACATAGCCCGCTTTCAACACCAAAAGTCCTACGTAAATATAACATATTTTCCCAAAATTTCATCAACCTACGTCAATCCGTTCGGACGCTAGAGTGATTTCCACAGACGGACGGACATGGCTATATCGATGTAGAATTGCACGCTGATCAAGAATATATATACTTTGTGGGGTCTACAATGATTATTTCGAGTAGTTACAAACGTAGTGACAAACTTAATATACCCCCATCCTATGGTGGAGGGTATAAAAAGGTAAATGTTGCCCAACATTTTGTTCTGCATCAACATACTCGTATCAAAAAAAGATTAGAGATAATTATCTCAAAAATAGAAAATGCATTCGGAGTCGAGCTTTTTTTACGACTCCGACTCCAGCAAACTTTCCTAGAATCCGACTCCAGACTCCGACTCCAAAGCCCTGCTTTAAACAAGTGGGTAAATACTTGTGTAAATACCCGAGTATTTACCCAAATATGGGTAGTAGGTGGTAAAAACTCTTTAACTGACGAACCACTTGATGTAGGCTGACAAAATTTGGCTCTTAACAATCTTATATCAATCTTATTGAAAATGGAGTCCCTGGATCCATGTTTTGGTATAGCCCCCATATAGCCGTACCTCCCGATATAAGGTATTTTTCATCTATTAGACACATTTTACAAGCAAATTGGCTGTAATTTGGCACAGTGAGTCCTCAAAGAGTTAATATATCCTTGCATAAATTTGTCAACATAGGTCCACGCTTTCTTATAGCCCCCATATGGGTTTCTGAAATCGGGAGGTACGGTCATATGGGGGCTATATCAAAACGTGGATCCCAAGATCCCATTTTCAGTAACAGATGTTCTCTTGATATAAGTAAGATTTAAACCAAATTTCGTCAGCCTACATCAAGTGGTTCGGCAGTTATAGTGTTTTTACCCAAGGTTTGTGTAAATACTCGAAATCGGGGTACCTTTATATGGCGATTATTAGAAAACGTGGACTTATGTCGGCAATCTTGTGCAAGGATATTTTATACATATTGGGAACTCTCTGTGCCAAATTTCAGCCAATATGATTGTAAAATGTGGCTAATAGGTAAAAAATACCTTAAATCGGGAGGTACGGCTATATAGGGGCTATACCAAAACATGGACCCAGTTACTCCATTTTCAATACCTTTAATACTATTGATATAAGAAAGTTTTGAGCCTAATTTTGTCAGCCTACGTCACGTGGTTCCTCAGATAAAGAGTTTTTACCCTATATTTGGGTAAATAATCGAAATCTGGGTACCCATATATGGGGGCTATAAGAAAGCGTGGACCTACGTTGACAAATTTGTGCAAGGATATATAATACTCCTTGAGGACAAATTTGTGCAAGGATATATAATACTCCTTGAGGACTCACTGGGCTAAATTACAACCAATTTGGATTTACCCAAGTATTTAGCCACTTGTTTAAAGTATTGTGAAACTGTACATTTTCAAACGATTTCACAACCTATACCCAAGAATTGGCTACACTTTTGTACAGTTTCGATCTAAAAGAGTTAAAATACAATGGAAAAGACTAGCTTATATTAAATGATAAGATCGCATCCTTAAGTAGTCCTGACGCTAAAAAGTTTTTATTACAATATATCGGATGTTAGGACGGATGAAAGTATGTGTTATAGCCGCAATGCGTCAGGTACTCCAATCGTTTTTGAATATTAACAAATATCGCAACACGTCCCCATTATTTGTAACATGATTCATTTAATGCAATTCAGATATTTCAAAGGTGAAACACCAAAATCTAAGTGAATCAATCCACCATTTATTACAACATTGTGCTATAACCAACATTATAACTTATTTAACTCTAGCATTTCTCTAAACATAACAAACTATTTAAGCGTGCAACCACCAGTTGTCTACTCACGCACATGGAATGAGATTCACTGACCTGCCGACATGCTCACACACTACCTTAACAGGTACAAGTGAAATGTCACAGTTTGGAATTTGACAAGGGTCAACCTGTTGCCATATCATAGAAAAATAAGTTTGTTGTGAATTTTCCAACATCATCTTATATTGCCACCAAATGTCTGCACCTTCGCATTGAGGCATCTATGAAGCGACAACCAGAAGGTCGATATCCAACAAAGAGGGTAGATGAAAGAATGTTAGCGCTGTCATGTGTTTAATGCGTTTGGTTGTGGCCAGAAACATGATTTTTTCTCTTTTTCTGTTGTCTTCTTCGAAACATCGAAGAGGCTGCACTTTCTTTGTTTGAGGCTAGAAGTAGGCAATCCAGCCGATAGATTCATAGATAACGCCTAACCGAAGCACATACATATGTGTATGTACGTATTTATTGGTAAAATTATAAGATGACATGCCATCATCTCAGACCATCGCACTAGCGGTCAAAATCAAATGGATTAAGATTAGCCCTATCGCCGCTTTTCATTGTTTCTGTTGTTTCTGGTGACATTTAAAAATGTTGGTTGGTAAATGGAACGAAACGCAGTGGCCTCTGTGTATGGCCTGCTGTTTGGATTATATGATGGGCATTCATAATTCAAATTTATTGATATTCAAAGGTAGCCTCCAAAAATGCATATTGTTATTGAAATTTTTATTCATCGGACAGAACAGAAAATATTAGGTGATTATTTTCAAAACAAACTACTGATGACAAGGTTTTTGGATAAATCAGAACAAATTTATAACAAGTGGACAGCTTTAAATAATGTATGTATGTAATTCGCTGTAAATAAACATATAATAATACTGTGCAACAGCCAAAAAAACATCTTCACATTGTTGTAATTGGTACCAAAAGAACAGTGCGCTCCATCAATCACCAAACAGATACAGTTAGGCAAGAAATGTATTGCAAAAACCAAAATTGTAGAAAATTTCATATTAATTGTTCATTTATGGCAACAAATTATGTAAAAACTATACGGTTTTTTGTGCATATCTCTTGCTATAGGTCCTTACAACAATATTCCTTCAAAATATGCAAAGGTTATTTGCGATTTATAACAGATACGGTCAAAAATAAGAATTAACTACTACTTGGGGGTGACAATAAAAGTATTGCAACGGGAAAATCAGTACTATAAAACTAT